>NC_137153.1:29518670-30990670 GCF_951394435.1 Stenella coeruleoalba | reverse complement strand
TGGCTTTTCTCCTCATTCTGGAGTGGGAGTGAGAGTACACAAGGTGGAGGTGGGGTTTGAAGCTCTGCCTGGGAAGAAATGGCTAGCTGATTTTGAATGGGCACAAAACTTCAACCCCAGGAGGAAAATGAAATGGCTTGGCTGCATCCAGTACAGGCTCCATACGGCCATCTCCTATCTTGCCCTTCCTGACTCATGGGGTAAAGGTGCTCATCCAGGCAGGCAGAGGACCCAGCATTGTCTTGAGAAGGGCAGCCACACAACCTCACCTGGGATATATATAAGGGTATGATCACTGGAATGCAGATGTCAACTTTTTCTCTTCTAAGATGTGCCCACTCACTCCACCCAGCTCAAATTCAGTCACCATAAATGGACAGGGAGCTAATTTTCTCTGGCTTCATCCCAAGGCCAAGGCACTATGTTCCCAAAGTCTAACTTGGCTCAAATATCTTTACCTACTAGGGTTATTTTTCTGCTGCTGTGGTGAAATTGCTATTTTCAGTAGCTGAGAGAAATTCAGAATTTATTTCTCTCAGTGGAAAATCCACTGTGAAGTAGGTGGTGACTGGAAGCTGTTTTTTTTCACTGAATGGGTGGATCCCTGAACAAATGATCATAGTTAATAATATTTTTAAATGATTAACCTTTTCTTACAGGGCACAATCAGTGGAGCAGATATCTATCTGATAGATAGATATCCCTTGTCAATTTAAAAATTCTATACATTTATAACTTTGAGGTGTAATAAAAATGGACAAGGAACCTAGCCAGCAGCAAACGAATACAATTCTAAGAGGGAGATTTATACTGCTTCTGGAAATAAATCATAGCTGATATTCTGGGCTTAGTTTACTCTGAGCATGTGATCTCACTCAATCAGATCATGCTAAATATAGACTTGGAGAGGAGTCGTGGCAGAACAGTGATAGAGCCACAAGCTGCCACCTGGGTTTTTCATGTCTTTTTCAGAAAGCGGTGAATTCATCCCAGCATGCAGCTTCTTTTAAGATAAAGCAGGAAGATCATACCTTGCTGATTCCTGGAGGGAAGCTCAAACTGCTGTGAAAATATATTCAGAGTTGTATTTGGATTTATAGAATTTTAGGACGAAATTCTACTATCTTTTTACAAAATGCCCCCCCAACCCCACCATATCCTATACCATGCCATCCATTATAGGATAATCAGCTGTGATTATTCTGACGATGAGAAGCATTAATGATGACTCATTTTACTGATATTTCTCTACATGCCCAGAGGAGTTGATGCAATCTTTCTGGAAAGAAAGACCTTCCTTAGACCTGTAATATTTATCGAAATATCAGAGAGGTTCAGGATTAGGTAATCTGGTTCAAACTTCCCTGTCAGTCTCACTACCACCTCTGGTAAGAACACAACATAAATTCTCCAGGATGGTTGAAGATTCATCCTAATAATCGTGCCCTTCAGCAAACAAGTCCCCACAACCCCTCTCACAATCACTTCATTCCTAAACCAGTTCTGCTCTGGGGAAATGCTTTTGTGCATCTCACAGAGCCCCTTGTGCTGACACTTGTGTATTTTTCTTTATTCTGTTGTTTTTTATTTTTTTTAATTGAGGTATAATTGACATAGAATTATATTAGTTTCAGGTGTACAGTGTAATGATCTGATATTGTATTTATTCTGTTTTTAGTGCATCACTTTAGAATCACAGAGCTCTAGCCCTGTAAGGGAGTTCAGCGTCCAGTCCTGTAATTTAATGGGGGTAGAAGCATGAGTGCAGCAAGGCTGAATTCCCACAGCTAGTTAGGAGCAGAGCAGCTTGGTTTCCTGTGCCTGAAGAGCAATTCTTTTTCACCATATAGGCTTTGTTTGAAGATATGTTTAAATCCCTCCTCAACCTCCATTATTCAAGTTGAGATGATTCTTTAGCTTTTCCTCGGTTTTCCAAACGAGGTATTTTCTTCATATTTTCTCCTCTATCTCTGTATACAGATTAAATTGTGCTACACTGTACTGCTCTCAGAACAATTAGCAGGCTCTACTATTACTATCTGGGATAGTATCCTTAATAATCCATTAATCAAATAAAAATATCATTTGAGTTCCTAAATCACACTGTGTCAGACAGTGATATATGCACTGAAGGTATGAAATGAGAAACACAGTTCATCCTTCAGGGACCTTGGAGCTGTGGAGAAAATATTGATATCCTTAGTGGTTGACTGGAGCTAGGTATGAGGTATGGGATATGTGTGTGTGGGAGGAGAGGGGTTGGGGTTTTAGGAGATATTTTTACAAAAAGTGAAGTGTTTTAGCTGGGTCTTGAAGAAGGCATTATCTAGCAGTTAATGGAGCAAATCATTTTTACCCTTCCAGTATTCAGCACTATTTAAGCACTGAAATAATGTTATTACGTGTGTGTGCATGTGCACTCATGTCCAGGTTCATTGCTTGTGTATGTTTTGAATATCATTATTTACAGTAACAAGACCACATCAGTTCTGTAAATATCACTTTGGTTGCAATGTGGAGAATGAATTGAAGGGAGAAGAAGAGGAAAATCTATTTAGGAGACTACAGTAATGGTCCAGGGGAGAGATAATGAAGATTTGGAACAGTGAACCCTTGAAATTTGAGTGTTGAGGAAGAGGCCAGCAATGACTTCCAAGGTTGTGCTTTGGGTGACTGTGTTGGATTGCTTAAGAATAGATTTGTAGTTATTCTGTTAAATATATTAGACAATTTAGGCAGAGTAGAAGGTTTGACATAGGTGATGAGGAATCCAATTTTAGCCATGTTGAACTTGAATAATTCAGTTTGCATTGTCCAGAAAGACACATGGTTCTGGAGAGCAAGGGAGAAACCTGGGTTAGAAATATAAGATAAGTAGTATATAGACCAGGGAGTGGATGACTATGTCCCGGGAAGTATTAGGAAGTATGAACAGACGGTCACTTCTCCAAGGTCAGACAAGAAGAGGAACTCATGAAAGAGACTGAAGAGAAATGCCTGGATAGGAAAGAGGAGAACTAAAAACAAGTGGTCAATAGGGTCTCATGTCCTCAAAGGTTCAAGAAATAGAAAGACTAAAATATATGTATAAAATTGTGAAATGAAAATGTAATTGGTTAACTTGGAGCAGTTTCTTGATGGAGTGGAAAGCCCTGAATCTTGAATGCACCATATTAAGTATTGAGTTTCTTCTTTTATTTTATTAATAGAGCATATTACTTTGACTGATTTTCATATGTTGAACCACGCTTGCATTATAGAGGTTAATCTCACTTGATCATAGGATATAATCCTTTTAATATGATCCTGAATTCAGTATGCTAATATTTTGTTGAGTAGTTTTTCTTTTTTTTTGGCTGGGTCAGGTCTTTGTTGCTGCATGCTGGATCTTCGTTGAGGCATTTGCGATCTTTCGTTGCAGCGTGCAGGCTTCTTTCTCTTTGCAGCATGTGGGCTCCTGGGAGCGTGGGCTCTGTAGTTGTGGCATGCGGGCTCTCTCATTGAGGTGCTCAGTAGTTGTGGTGCTTGGGCTTAGTTGCCCAGTGGCATGTGGGATCTTAGTTCCCCAACCAGGGATAGAACACATGTCCCCTGAATTGAAAGTTGGATTCTTTACCACTGGACCACCAGGGAATTCCCTGCATATATTTTTATTAGAAGTATTAGTCTGTAGATTTCTTTTCTTGAGATTCTTTGCTTTTGGTATCATGATAATGCTGACCTCATAGAATGAGTTAAGAAGTATTCCCTCTTTTTCTATCATTTTGAAAACATTAGCTATTAATATTAATTCTTCTTTAAAAATTTGATAGAATTCACCAGTGGAACCATCTTGCCCTGGGGTTTTCTTTATTGGAAGTTTTTGGATTGCTACTCAATCTTTTTTTTTTTTTTTTTTTTTTTTTGCTGTACACGGGCCTCTCACTGTTGTGGCCTGTCCCGCTGCGGAGCACAGGCTCCGGACGCGCAGGCTCAGTGGCCATGGCTCACGGGCCCAGCCGCTCCACGGCATGTGGGATCCTCCCGGACCGGAGCACGACCCGTGTCCCCTGCATCAGCAGGCGGACTCTCAACCACTGTGCCACCAGGGAAGCCCGCTACTCAATCTTTTTACTTGTTATGGGTCTATTCAGATTTTCTATCATCTCTTTCTGAGTCAGTTTTGGTAGTTTGTAAGTTTCTAGAAATATGTGCATTTCATCTAGGTTACCTGATTTGTTGGCATAAACTTGTTCATAGTATTCTTTTATAATACTTTTTATTTCTGTAAGGTTAGTAGTAACATCTGCTCCTTAATTACTGATTTTGTTAATTTGAATCTGCTCTCTTTTTTCTTGGTCATTCTACGCTAAAGTTTTGCCAATTTTGCTGATCTTTTCAAAGAACCAAATTTTAGTTTCATCTATTTTCTCTATTGTTTATTTAATTTATACTTGCTATAATATTTATTTCCTTTCTTTCTTTCTTTTTTTTTTTGCTTTGGTCAGTTTGCTCTTCACTTTCTAGTGTCTTAAAGTGGAAAGTCAGGTTACTGATTTGAGATTTTCTTTTATAATGTAGGCATTTACAGTTACAAATTTATAGCTTTTGATATCCCACATGTTTTGGTATGTTGTTTTTGTTTTAATTCACTTTATAATATTTTCTAATTTCCATTGTGATGTTTTTCTTGACTTCTTGAAACAAGCTTTTTAGGAGTGTCTAATTTTCACTATTTGTAAATTTTCCAAATTTTCTTCTATAATTTTTAATTTTATTTTATTGCAGTTGGAGAATATAGTTTGTATGTTTCAATATAACAGACTATTTTGTGAACTAACATGTGATCTTTCCTGGAGAGTAGTCATTTGAAAGAATGTATATTCATCTGTTGTTGGGTAGAGTGTTCTATAGATGTCTTTTATGTCTAGTTGGATTAGAGTGTTGTTCAAGTTCTCTATTTTGTCTTTGATCTTTTGTCTAGCTGTTATTGTCATTATTGGAAGTGGGTATGGAAGTCTTCCAACTATTATTGCTGAATTGTCTTCTCTCCCTTCAATTCTGTCAGTTTTTGCTTCATGTTGGAGCTTTGTTGTTTTGGGAGCTCTTTTATGTGCATATATGTTTATAATTGCTATTTTCTTGATGAATTGACCCTTTTATCATTAGAAAATGACTTTTTTTGGTCTCTTGTAACAACTTTTTAAAAAATTGAAGTCTGTTTTGTCTGATATGAATATAGCCACTCCAACTCTCCTTTGATTATGTTTGCATGGAATATCTTTTTCCATCATTTTACTTACAATGTATTTGTGTCTTTAAATCTAAAGACAGCCTCTTGCAGAGGCATGAAGATAGCAAGATGGTAGAATATGAAGTCTTCAATCATCCTCCCTCAGCAATAATAATTTAGTAACCATCTACGGACAAAAATGCCCTTGTGGGAGTTTTGAGATCCATGTAGGAGACTTGGAAACCCTGGTGGAGTCCAAGCCTGAGGAGAGCCATTTTTAGAAGGCAGGCCTGAATACTGGTAGCTGACTTGCTGACCTTGGTCCAAGCTACAGACCTGGAAACACCACCACCCATTAGAACTGGCTATGGCCACATTTGGCCTTGGTCCTGCTACCAAGACCATAATATGTCAAAGATTCAGGAGGAGTCATGTCCACTTGCGCCTTGATAAATGGCTTGCAGATCTCTGTCTGGATGTGGACTATGAAGTGACTCATGACCCAGCTCCAGCCCCTCTTGGCAGTGATCTAAGAGTTACTGGAGTCCCTGCCAGCTGCAGTTCATGAGTAATCCTGCTGGTACAGGGAGCCAGCAGGAGACACTTCTGTTTGTACACTGGGAGATCTTGAAAGGGACTTATACTCAGCTCCAATCCTTCTCATCTACAGCCCACAAGCAGACTTGTTGGCCCAGGAAACTGTCAGGAAACCCAGGGACCCACTGGCTCTCACCAGGGTGCCTGGAGGCAGGCAACCCAACCTTCATCTGACAACAGAACTTCAAATGAAACTATGATTCAGCTCCAAACCCTACCAGCCATATCCATGAGCAGTTCTCTTCACCAAGACACCCATAATGAGACAAACCCACCCATGCCCCCAGAGCACCACTCTACTGAACAAAGTCCTGGAAGCAATCCCATCAACCTAGGGACCAGACAAGATCCATGCCCACATGAGTTCCTGGTAACAAACCCACTAACTGCAGACCCAGCAACAGCCTCATGACCTGGCTCCAACTCAGCACAAGTGTGATTCTGGAGGTAATCCTACCAGCCTGGAAACCAACAGGAGAAGGTCTTTACCTGCCAAAACCAGTCAGTAAAGATTGGAAGCAGTATTTGCTCCTTCAAATGCATAGACATCAATGCAAGTCTACATGTATCATGAAGAATCATGCAAATATGACACAACCAAAGGAAAACTAAAGCTTCAGTAACTGACTCCAAAGAAATGAAGATCTACTAATTGATTGACAAAGAATTCAATATAACAATCTTAAGGAAATTCAATGAAATGCAAGAGAACACAGACAGCTAAATGAAATCAGGAAAACAATGTATGAACAAAATGAGAAGCTTAATAAAGAAATAGAAACCATGGGGAAAAAAACCAAACAGAAATCCTGGAGCTGAAAAATACAATGACAGCATTAAAAAAAAAATTAACAGAGAGTTTCAACATCAGACTCAATCACATAGAAGAAAGAATCAGTGAACTTGAAGCCAGGCTGTTTGAAATTAGCCAGTTTGATCAATAAAAAGAAAAAAAAATTGAAAGAGTGAAGAAAACCTACATGAATTATGGGAAATCATCAAGTGAATGATATTTGCATCATGGATGTCCCAGAGGAAGAGAGAAAGAAAATGGGTAGACAGCTTATTTAAAAAAAAATAGCTGAACACAACAATGTAAAGCAATTATACTTCAACAAAGATGTTAAAAAATAGCTGAAATATTCCCAAATCATGGGAGAGATATGGCCATCCAAGTACATGAAGCTCAAAGGACCTCAAGCAAGATCAACCCAAAGAAGATCATCTGAGACACATTACAGTCAAAATGTTGAAAGTCAAAGGCAAACAGAGAATTTTGAAAGCAACAATAGAAAAATGACTCTTCACATACAAGGAAACCCCATAAGGCTACCAGTGGATTTTTCAGCAGAAACCCTGCAGACTAGGAGGGAATAGGATAATATATTCAAAGTACTGAAAGAAATATCCTGTAAGCCAGGAATATTATACCTGGAGAAACTGTCATTCAGAAAAGAAGGAGAAATAAAGATATCCCCAAACAAACAAAAGCTAAGGTAATTCACCACCACTGGACATGGTTTACAAGAAAAGCTTGCAAGGGAGTTCTTCAAGTTGAAAAGAAAAGACACTAAGTGAAAACATAAAAAAGATTAAAATATAAAACTCACTTGTAAAGATAAATATATAGCCAAATTCAGAATACTCTAATACTGTAATGGTGGTATATAAATTATTTTTTGTTTCTATTAAAGTTAAAAGACTTTAGTATTAAAAATAACCATGGCTACAATAATTTGTTAATAGATGCACAATATAAAAAGATGTAAACTGAGACATCAATAACGTAAATGGTGGAGGGAGGACAAGTAAGAGCATAGAGCTTTTGTATAAAATTGAAGGTAAGTTATTATCTTAAAATAGACTGTTATATCTGTAATATATTTTATGTAAGCCTCATGGTAACCACAAAGAAAAAAACCTCTAATAGATACACAAAAGAGACAGAGAAAGGAATTACCTCTACAAAAACAAAAGCAAAACAAACAACCAAAACCCCACAAAGGAAGATGTGAAGAGAAGAAAGGGGCAAAGGAACTATAAAACAGTCAGAAAACAATTAACAAAATAGAAACAGTAAGTTCTTACCTAGCAATGAGTACTTTAAGTGTAAATGGATTAAATTATCCAATCAAAAATAGTGACTGAATGGATTAAAAAAAAAAGATCCAACAACATGCTGCCCACAAAAGACTCACTTTAGCTTTAACGACATGCTTAAGATGAAAGTGAAGGAATAAAGAATGATATACCACGCAAGTGGTAACCAAATGAAAGCAGAAGTGGCTATACTTATATCAGGTAATATAGGTTTTCAGTCAAAATTGGTCACAAGAAACAAAGAAGGTCACTATATGGTGATTAAGGGGTCAGTTTATCAAGAGAATATAACAATTGTAAATATATACATGCACCCAATAGTGGAGCACCTAAATATTTAAAGTAAATATGAACAGAACAAAAGAGAGTAATAGACAGCAATAAGATAATAGTAAGGGACCTCAAAACCCCACTTTCAACATTGGATAGATCATTCAGACAGAAAGTCAATAAGAAAACAGCCAACTCGAATAACACTATGGACCAAATGGATGTAATAGACTTATACAGAATATTAACATCAACAGTACATAAGTCCCCTACATAACGAAAATTCAAGTTGTGAACCTTCAAAGATGTGAATGTGTGTTTGCATGTCTAATCACGTAAGTCAATTCACATGTCTGGCATTCATTGTCACATGTGTGCATCCTCTACAAATGGCTGGTTGTACTTTTGTGTACCGTATTTGAGGAGGCAATGTTAGTTTTTGAGGCACAGGACCCGAACGTAGAATGGCACACGAATGTTGCAGCAACCATTCAGAATGCAATCCAGTGCTACCTTGTCATCTATGATGAGGAAAAAAGAGCTACTACTCAGACATCACTGGATCGGTTTTACAAGAGGGTAGATAGAGTTGAATCCAGCAAGGAACAAGAACCTGTGCCATCAACGTCAGGCACAAGTGAAATTGCAGCTTGCCCTCTGTCTCCTATTGCTGATGATCCTTCAGCTCTACCATCTCCCACCTCCTCTACCTCCTCCAGTCAGTAACTCTTTTTGCCTGTTCAATCAATGCCAGCTCCTGTATGTCAGCTGTTGTACTGTACTACTGTACTTTTCAAAGTACTGTACTGTAAGATTTAAAATGTTTTCTTTATTTTTTGTGTCTGTTTTTTATGTATTATTTGTGTGAGAAGTATTATAAACCTATTATAGTACAGTACTATGTAGCTGATTGTGTTAATTGGGTACCTAGGCTAACTTTGTTAGAGTTATGAACAAATTGGACTTATGAATGTGCTCATGGAACAGAACTTTTTCACATGTAAGGGACTTACTGTACCAGAGAACACATTTTGTTCTTGGTGCACATGGAATATTCCCCAGGATAGATCATATATTGGGCCATAGAGCAAGTCTTAAGAAATTCAAAAAGATTGATTTAACATCCAATATCTTTTTTGAACACAATGGTATGAAACTAGAAATCAATAATAGGAGGAAAGTTCACCAATACATGGGAAATAAAGAACACAGTCTTGAACAATGAATGGGTCAAAACAGAAACCTAAAGGGAAATCAGAAAGTATCATGAGACAAACAAAAATGGAAATACAACATACTGAAACTTAAGGGATACAGCAAATGCAGTTCTAAGAGGGAAGTTTATAGCAATAAATGCCTACCTTAAGAAAAAAGACATCAAATAAACAACCTAAATTTACACCTCAAGGAATTAGAAAAAGGAGAACAAATTAAGTTAAAAGTTAACAGAAGCATAGATAGTAATAAAGATTAGAACAGAAGTAAATCAGATAGAGACTAAAAACACAATAGAAAAAAATCAATGAAAGTAAGAGTTGGTTTTTTGAAAAGATAAACATAATAGACAAATCTTTAGTTAGGTTAGCCAATAAAAATAAAGAGAACTCAAATAAACAAAATTATAAATGAAAGAGGAGACATTACAACTGATACCACAGAAATAGAAAGAATTATGAGGCTACTAGAAAAATTATACACCAAGAAATTGAATAGTTTAGAAGAAATGAATAAATTACTACAAACATGCAACCTACCAGGGCCGAATCAGGAAGAAACAGAAAATCTGAACAGATGATGAGTAAGGAGACTGAAGCAGTAATTAAAAACCTTCCCCAAAGAAAAACCCAGAACTAGATAGTTTATGGGTGAATTCTTCAAACCATTTAAAGAAGAATTAATACCTATTCTTCTCAAATTTTTTTCAAACAATTGAAACTGAGAAAATACTTCTAATTTCATTTCACAAGGCCAGCATTACTCTAATACCAAAGCCAGATAAGGACACTGAAAGAAAAGAAAACTACAGGACAATATTCCTGATGAATATAGATGTAAAAATCCTCAACAAAATACTAGCAAACTGAATTCAACAGCACATTAAATGGATCATGCACCATGATCAAGTGGTATGAAGTGAGATGTAAGAATGGTTCACCATTTGCAAATCAGTAAATGTGATATGCCACATTAACAAAATGAAGGATAAAAATCATATGATCATCTCAATACATGCAGAAAAAGCATCTGAAAAAATTCAACATCTTTGCTCGATAAACACTCTCAACAAATTAGGTATATAAAGAATGTACTTCAACTTAATAAAAGCCATATATGACAGGCACATAGCTAGCTTCATAATCAATGGTGGAAACCTGAAACTTTTCCTCTAAGATCAGGAGCAAAACAAGGATGCTCACTCTCACCACGTCTATTCCATACAATACTAGAACTCTAACAGAACCAATGAAAACAAAATAATTCCAGATTTGAAAGGAAGAGGTTAAATTATCTTTGTTTGCAGATGACATGGTTTTATATACAGGAAACCTTAAAGACTACAACCAAAAAAAATGTTAGAACTAGTCAATAAATTCAGTAAAGTTTCAGTATACAAAATCAACATACAAAAATCAATTTCATTTCTATACACTGACTTTGAACTATCTGAAAAAGAAATTAAGAAATTAATCCCCTTTGCAATAGCATAAAAAAACAACAAAATACTTAGGAATAAATTTAACCAAGGAGGTGAAATATCTGTACACTGAAAACTGTAAGACATTGTCAAGAAAAAATTGAAGAAGAAACAAATAAGTGGAAAAATAGTAGTTTGTGTTCTTGGATTGAAAGAATCAATATTCTGAAAATGTCTTCTTACCCAAAGTGAACTACAATTCAATGAAATCCCTATCAAAATTCCTATGGCATTTTAAAATCTGTGTGGAACCATGGAAAAGACTGAATAGCAAAAGCAATCTTGAGAAAGAATAACAAAGCTGGAGGCATCACATTTTCTGATGTCAAGCTATTACACAAAGCTATAGTAATCAACACAGTATGTTAATGCCATAAAAACAGACACATAGGCCAATGGAAAAGAATAAAAAGCCTAGAAATAAACCCTCATATATATACTGTACTAATCTATGGCAAGAACACAAATAACAAATTTTGGTGAGGATGTGGAGAAAAGGAAACCCTCATTCACCACTGACAGGAATTTTAAATTGGTGCAGGCACTGTGGAAAACAGAATGGCAGTTTCTGAAAAAACTAAAACTACTATATGACCCAGCAATTCCACTCCTGGGTATATATCCGAAAAAAATATATAAACACTAATTTGAAAAGATACTTGCATTCCAATATTCATAGCAGCATTATTTATAATTGCCAAGATATGGAAGCAACCTAAGTGCCCATCAATGGATGAATAGATAAGGAAGATGTGATACACACACACACACACACACACACATAAACACAAAAAATGGAACAGTACTCAGCCATAAAAATGAATGAATTTTTTCCATTTGTGACAAAATAAATGGACTTAGAGGGTATTATGTTAAGTGAAATAAGTAAGGCAAAAGCCTTCTGACATTGGTCGGGGAAATTATATTTTTGGATATGACATCAAAAATACAGGCAATAAATATAAAAACAGAAAAATAGGATTGCAGCAAACCCAAACCTCTGCCCAGAAAAGGAAAAAACAAAATGAAAAGACAATGTATGGAATGGAAGAAAATATTTGTAAACCATCTACCAGATAAGGGGTTAATCTCCAAAAAATATAAGGAACTCATACAACTCAAGAGTAAACAAACAAACAAGAAAACAAAAAATCAACAAAAACAAAAAACCTAAAACACAAATAAACTTATTGAAGTCTTGAATGGACAGTTTTTCAAAGAAGACATAAAATAACCAGCAGGTATATGAAAACGTGTTTTATTGTTGGGTTTTAAGAATTATTTGTATATCTTATATACTAGTCCTTTAAAAGATAAGTGTTTTGAAACTATTTATTCCCAATATGTAGCTTGCCTTTTCATTGTCATAACACTGTCTCTTGTAGAATGAAGTTTTAAATTTTACTGAAGTGCAACTTAACATTTTTTCTTTCATGGATTGTGTTTTTGGTGTGGTATCTAAAATGTCAAACCCAAAGTTACCTAAGTTTCAGCAGAAGCAAGAAGAACTAGAATCCTGCAGCCTGTGGAATGAAAACTACATTCACAGAGAAACAGACAAAACAAAGTGGCAGAGGACTATGTACCTGATGAAGGAACAAGACAAAGCCTCAGATAAGCAATTAAATGAAGTGGAGATAGGCAAACTTCCAGAAAAAGAATTCAGAATAAGAATAGTGAAGATGACCCAGGACTTAGGAAAAAGGATGGAGGCAAAGATCAAGAAGATGCAAGAAGTGTTTAACAAAGACCTAGAAGAATTAAAGAAAAAACACCTAGGAGAATTAAAGAACAAACAAACAGAGATGAACAATACAATAACTGAAATGAAAAATACACAAGAAGGAGGCAGTAGCAGAATAACTGAGGCAGAAGAACAGATAAGGGACCTGAAAAACAGAATGGTGGAATTCACTGCCATGGAAAAGAATAAAGAAAAAAGAATGAAAAGAAATGAAGACAGACAAAGAGACCTCTGGGACAACATTCGCATTATAGGGGTCCCAGAAGGAGAAGAGACAGAGAAAGGACATGAGAAAATATTTGAAGAGATTATAGTTGAAAACTTCCCTAACATGGGTAAGGAAATAACCACCAAGCCTAGGAAGCACAGAGAGTTCCAGGTAGTATAAACCCAAGGAAAAACATGCTGAGACACATAGTAATCAAATTGACAAAAATTAAAGATAAAGAATAATTGAGAGCAACAAAGGGAAAATGACAAATAACATACAAGGGAACTCCCATAAGGTTAACAGCTGATTTCTCAGCAGAAACTCTACAAGCCAGAAGGGAGTGACACAATATATTTAAAGTGATGAAAGGGAAGAACCTACAACCAAGGTTACTCTACCTGGCAAGGATCTCATTCAGATTTGATGGAGAAATTAAAAGCTTTAGAGACAAGCAAAAGCTAAGAGGATTCAGCACCACCAAACTAGTTCTACAACAAATGCTAAAGGAACTTCTCTAACTGGGAAACGTAAGAGAAGAAAAGGACCTACAAAAACAAACCCATAACAATTAAGAAAATGGTAATAGGAACATACGTATCGATAATTACTTTAAACATGAATAGATTAAATGCTCCAACCAAAAGATATGGGCTCACTGAATGGATATAAAAACAAGACCCATATATATGCTGTCTACAAGAGACCCACTTCAGGCCTAAGGACACATACAGACTGAAAGTGAGGGGATGGAAAAAGATATTCCATGCAAATGGAAATTAAAAAAAGCTGGAGTAGCAATACTCATATCAGATAAAATAGATTTTAAAATAAATAATGTTACAAGAGACAAGGAAGGACACTACACAATGATCAAGGGATCAATCCAAGAAGAAGATATAACAATTATAAGTATATATGCACCCAACATAGGAGCACCTTAATACATAAGGCAACTGCTAAGAGCTATAAAAGAGGAAATTGACAGTAACATGATAATAGTGGAGGAGTTCAAAACCTCACTTACGCCAATGGTCAGATCATCCAATCATAAAATTAACAAGGAAACACAAGATTTAAATGACACAATAGACCAGATAGATTTAGTTGATATTCATAGGACATTCCAACTAAAAACAGCAGATTACACTTTCTTCTCAAGTGCACACAGAAAGTTCTCCAGGATAGATCACATTTTGGGTCACAAATCAAGCCTCAGGAACATTAAGAAAATTGAAATTTCTAACCACGACCCTATGAGATTAGAAAACAATTACAGGAAAAAAACGTAAAAAACACAAACACGTGGAGGCTAAACAATACGTTACTAAATAACCAAGATATCATTGAAGAAATCAAAGAGGAAAATTTAAAAAAAACCTAGGTACAAATTACAACGAAAACACGATGTTCCAAAACCTATATGCAGCAAAAACAGTGCTAAGAGAGAAGATCAATTCAGGCTCACCCCAAGAAGCAAGAAAAATCTCAAATAAACAATCTAAACTTACACCTAAAGGAACTAGAGAAACAAGAAGAAACAAAACCCAAAGTTAGTAGAAGGAAAGAAATCATAAAGATCAGAGCAGAAATAAATGAAATAGAAATAAGAAAAAAACAATAGCAGAGATTAAACAAGCTAAAAGCTAGTTCTTTGAGAAGATAAATAAAATTGATAAAACATTAGCCAGACTCATCAAGAAAAAAATGGAGAAGACTCAAATCAATAAAATTAGAAATGAAAATGAAGAAGTTACAACAGGCACTACAGAAATACAAAGCATCCTAAGAGACTATGACAAGGAACTCTATGCCAATAAAATGGACAACCTGGAAGAAATAGACAACTTTTTAGAAAGGTATAACCTTCCAAGACTGAACCAGGAAGAAACAGAAAATATGAACAGAACAATCACAAGAAATTGAAACTGTGATTAAAAATCTTCCAACAAACAACAGTCCAGGACCAGATGGCTTCATAGGTGAATTCTATCAAACATTTAGAAGAGCTACACCCATTCTTCTCAAACTCTTCCAAAAAATTGCAGAGGAAGGAACACTCCCAAACTCATTCTATGACAGCATCATCACCCTGATACCAAAACCAGGCAAAGATACTACAAAAAAAGAAAATTACAGACCAATATCACTGATGAATATAGATGCAAATATCCTCAACAAAATACTAGCAAACAGAATCCAACAACACATTAAAAGGATCATACACCATGATCAAGTTGGATTTATCCCAGGGATCCAAGGATTCTTCAATATAGGCAAATCAATCAATGTGATACACCATATTAACAAATTGAAGAATAAAAACCATATGATCATCTCAATAAATGCAGAAAAAGCTTTTGACAAAATTCAACACCTATTTATAATAAAAACTCTCCAGAAAGTGGACCTAGAGGGAAGCTACCTCAACATAATAAAGGCCATATACAACAAACCCACAGCAAGCATCATTCTCAATGGTGAAAGAATGAATAAAGACCTGTATGTAGAAAATTATAAGACACTGATGAAAGAAATTAAAGATGGTACAAATAGATGGAGAGATATACCATATTCTTGGATTGGAAGAATCAACATTGTGAAAATGACACTACTACCCAAAGCAATCTACAGATTCAATGCAATCCCTATCAAACTACCACTGGCATTTTTCAAAGAACTAGAACAAAAAATTTCACAATTTGTATGGAAACACAAAAGACCCCGCATAGCCAAAGCAATCTTGAGAACGAAAAACGGAGCTGGAGGAATCAGGCTCCCTGACTTCAGACTATACTACAAAGTTACAGTAATCAAGACAGTATGGTACTGGCACAAAAACAGAAAGAAAAGTCAATGCAACAGGATAGAAAGCCCAGAAATAAACCCACGCACATATGGCCAGCTTATCTTTGATAAAGAAGGCAGGAATGTACTGTGGAGAAAGGACAGCCTCTTCAATAAGTGGTGCTGGGAAAACTGGACAGGTACATGTAAAAGTATGAGATTAGATCACTCCCTAACACCATACACAAAAATAAGCTCAAAATGGATTAAAGACCTAAATGTAAGGCCAGAAACTAGAAAACTCTTAGAGGAAAACATAGGCAGAACACTCTATGACATAAATCACAGCAAGATCCTTTTTGACCCACCTCCTAAAGAAATGGAAATAAAAACAAAAATAAACAAATGGGACCTAATGAAACTTCAAAGCTTTTGCACAGCAAAGGAAACCATAAACAAGACCAAAAGACAACCCTCAGAATGGGAGAAAATATTTGCAAATGAAGCAACTGACAAAGGATTAATCTCTAAAATTTATAAGCAGCTCATGCAGCTTAATAACAAAAAAACAAACAACCCAATCCAAAAATGGGCAGACCTAAATAGACGTTTCTCCAAAGAAGATATACAGACTGCCAACAAACACATGAAAGAATGCTCAACATCACTAATCATTAGAGAAATGCAAATCAAAACTACAATGAGATATCATCTCACAGCAGTCAGAATGGACATCATCAAAAAATCTAGAAACAATAGATGCTGGAGAGGGTGTGGAGAAAAGGGGACCCTCTTGCACTGTTGGTGGGACTGTAAATTGATACAGCCACTCTGGAGGACAGTATGGAGTCTCCTTAAAAAACTACAAATAGAACTACCATATGACCCAGCAATCCCACTACTGGGCATATACCCTGAGAAAACCATACTTCAAAAAGAGTCATGTACCAAAATGTTCATTGCAGCTCTATTTTCAATAGCCTGGAGATGGAAACATCCTAAGTGTCCAACATTGGATGAATGGATAAAGAAGATGTGGCACATATATACAATGAAATATTACTCAGCCATAAAAAGAAATGAAATTGAGCTATTTGTAATGAGGTGGATAGACCTAGAGTCTGTCATACAGAGTGAAGTAAGTCAGAAAGAGAAAGACAAATACCATATGCTAACACATATATATGGAATTTAAGAAAATAAAATGTCATGAACAACCTAGGGATAAAACAGGAATAAGGACACAGATCTACTAGAGAATGGACTTGAGGATATGGGGAGGGAGAGGTGTAAGCTTTGACAAAGCGTGAGAGAGGCATGGACATATATACACTACCAAACGTAAGGTAGATAGCTAGTGGGAAGCAGCCGCATAGCACAGGGAGATCAGCTCGGTGCTTTGTGACCACCTGGAGGGGTGAGATAGGGAGGGTGGGAGGGAGGGATACACAAGAGGGAGGAGCTATGGGAACATATGTATATGTATAACTGATTCACTTTGTTATAAAGCAGAAACTAACACACCATTGTAAAGCAATTATACTCCAATAAAGATGTTAAAATAAAGAAAAAGCTTCATTCTCAATGGTGAAAAACAGAAAGCATTTCCTGTAAGATCAGGAACAAGACAATGATGTCCTGTCTCACCACTATTATTTAACATAGTTTTGGAAGTCCTAGTCATGCCAATCAGAGAAGAAAAAGAAATAAAAGGAATACAAATTGGAATAGAAGAAGTAAAACTGTCACTGTTTGCAGATGACATGATACTATACGTATAGAATCCTAAAGATGTCACCAGTAAACTACTAGAGCTAATCAATGAATTTGGTAAAGTGTCAGGATACAAAATTAATGCACAGAAATCTCTTGAATTCCTATACAGTAATGATGAAAAGTCTGAAAAAGAAATTAAGGAAACACTTCCATTTACCATTGCAATGAAGAGAATAAAATACCTAGGAATAAACCTACCTAAGGAGGTAAAAGATCTCTACTCAGAAAAGTATAAGACACTGATGAATGAAATCAAAGATGACACAAACAGATGGAGAGATATACCATTTTCTTGGACTGGAAGAATCAACATTGTGAAAATGACTATACTACCCAAAGCAATCTACAGATACAATGCAATCCCTATCAAAATACTAATGGCATTTTTAGTAGGACTAGAACAAATTTTTTTTAATTTATAGGGAGACACAAAAGACCCCGAATAGCCAAAGCAATCTGGACGGAATAAAACAGAGCTGGAGGAACCAGACTCCCTGACTTCAGACTATACTACAAAGCTACAATAATGAAGACAATATTGTACTGGCACAAAAACAGAAGTATAGATCAATGGACAGGATAGAAAGCTCAGAGATAAACCCACACACTTATGATCAACTAATCTATGACAAAGGAAGCAAGGATATACAATGGAGAAAAGACAGTGTCTTCAGGAAGTGGTGCTGGAAAAAACTGGACAGCTACATGTAAAAGAATGAAATTAGAACACTCCCTAACACCATACACAAAAATATACTCAAAATGGATTAAAGACCTAAATATAAGACCAGACACTATAAAACTCTTAGAGGAAAACATAGGAAGAACACTCTTTGACATAAATCACAGCACGATCCTTTTTGACCCACCTTCTAGAGTAAGGGAAATAAAAACAAAAATAAACAAATGGGACCTAATGAAACTTAAAACCTTTTGCAAAACAAAGGAAACCATGAGCCGGACGAAAAGACAACTCTTAGAATGGGAGAAAATATTTGCAAACGACTCAACGCACAAAGGATTAGTCTCCAAAATATACAGCAGCTCATGCAGCTCAACATTAAAAAAACATACAACCGAATAAAAAGTGCACAGAAGACCTAAATAGACATTTCCCTAAAGAAGACATACAGATGGCCAAGAGGAACATGAAAAGCTGCTCAACATCACTAATTATTACAGAAATGCAAATCAAAACTACAATGAGGTATCACATCACACCAGTTAGAATGGGCATCATCAGAAAATCTACAAACAAAAAGTGCTGGAGAGTATGTGGAGAAAAGGGAACCCTCTTGCACTGTTGGTGGGAATGTAAATTGATACAGCCACTATAGAGAACAGTATGGAGGTTCCTTAAAATACTAAAAATAGAATTACCGGGCTTCCCTGGTGGCGCAGTTGTTGAGAGTCCATCTGCCGATGCAGGGGACGCGGGTTCGTGCCCTGGTCCGGGAGGATCCCGCATGCTGTGGAGTGGCTGGGCCCGTGAGCCATGGCCGCTGAGCCTGCGCGTCTGGAGCCTGTGCTCCGCAACGGGAGGGGCCACAACAGTGAGAGGCCCGCATACCGAAAAAAAAAAAATAGAATTACCATATGACCCAGCAATCCCACTACTGGGCATATACCCAGAGAAAACCATAATTCAAAAAGACACATGCACCCCAGTGTTCACTGCAGCACTATTTACGAAAGTCAGGTCATGGAAGTAACCTAAATGCCCATCGACAGATGAATGGATAAAGAAGATGTGGTACACATATACAATGGAATATTACTCAGCCATTAAAAGGAAGGAAATTGGGGCATTTGTAGAGACGTGGATGGACCTAGAGACTGTCATACAGAGTGCAGTAAGTCAAAAAGAGAAAAACAAATATCGTATATTAATACATATATGTGGAATCTAGAAAAATGGTACAGATGAACCAGTTTGCAAGTCAGAAAGAGAGACACAAATGTAGAGAACAAATGTATGAACACCAGGGGGGTAAACCGGGGGTGGGCTTGTGGTGGTGGTGTGATGAATTGGGAGATTGGGATTGACATATATACACTAATATGTATAAAATAGATAACTAATAAGAACCTGCTGTATAAAAAAATAAAATAAAGTTCAAAAAAAGTTACCTAGGTTTTCTCCATTTTCTCCTTTGTTATCTTATAGGAGTTTTGTAATCTTGAGTTCATTTTTGTGTAAGGTCTATGTCTAGATTCTTTTTGTTTTTTTGTTTGTTTGAATGTGCATTTCTAATTTTTTCCAGCTCAATTTGTTGTAAAGACTATCATTTTTCAATTGAAATGTCTTTATTCCTCTGTCAGAGATCAGTTTATGTATGTGGGTCTATTTCTGGGGTCTCTACTCTGTTCAACTGTCTTCTTAATCTGTATCCATTTTATTTCCGTTTTTTGGTCATATTGAATTAGCTAGAATATTCAGTACAATATTGAATAGGAGTGGCAAGAGGGAACATCCTTGTCTTGTTTCTGATCTTAGTAGGAAAGTATGTAGTTTCTCACCATTAAGTATGATTTTAGCTAATTTTTTGTATATATTCCATATCTAGTTGTGGAGAATGTGTATTCTGCTGGTTTTTGGTAAAGTATTCCTTAAATGTCAATTAGATCCAGTTTATTGATGGTGTTGTTCAGCTCAACTATGTCCTTATTGATTTTCTGCCTGCTGGTTCTGTCAGTTACTCATAGAGGCATGTTGAATTCTCCAACTATAAGAGTGGATTCATCTATTTCTCCATTTAGTTCTATCAGTTTTTGCTTCATGTATTTTGACTCTGTTAGATGCATACACGTTAAGGATTATTATGTCTTCTTGGAGAATTGACCATTTTATCATCATATAATGCCCGTCTTTCTCTTGATAATTTTACTTTTCCTGAATTCCTTTTGTCTGAAACTATTATAGCCACTATGATTTTCTTTTGATTAGTGTTAGCATAGTATATCTTTATCCACCCCCTTTTCTTTTCTTTTTTTAAAAATTTATTTATTTATTTTTGGCTGTGCTGGGTCTTCGTTGTTGCTTTCTCTAGTTGGGGTGAGTGGGGGCTACTCTTCGTTGCGGTACGCAGGCTTCTCATTGCGGTGGCTTCTTTTGATGTGGAGCACAGGCTCTAAGTGCATGGGCTTCAGTAGTTGTTGCATGCGGCTTTCAGTAGTTGTGGCTCACAGGCGCTAGAGCGCAGGCTCAGTAGTTGTGGCACATGGGCTTAGTTGCTCCGCAGCATGTGGGATCTTCCTGGCCCATGGCTTGAACCTGTGTCCCCTGAATTGGCAGGTGGATTTTTAACCACTATGCCACCAGGGAAGCCCCACACTTTTTCTTTTATGCAATCTGTGTCTTTATATTTAAAGTGAGTTTCTTATAGACAACATGTAGTTGGGTTTTTTTTTTTTTTTACATTTTTATTGGAGTATAATTGCTTTACAATGGTGTATTAGTTTCTGCTTTATAACAAAGTGAATCAGTTATACATATACGTATATCCCCATATATCTTCCCTCTTGTGTCTCCCTCCCTCCCACCATCCTTATCCCACCCTTCTAACTGGTCACAAAGCACCAAGCTGATCTCCCTGTGCTATGCAGCTGTTCCCCACTAGCTATCTATTTTACATTTGGTAGTGTATATATGTCCATATATACACTACCTCTCTCTCACTTTGTCTCAGTTTACCCTTCCTCCTCCCCGTGTCCCCAAGTCCATTCTCTAGTAGGTCTGGGTCTTTATTCCCGTCTTGCTCCTAGGCGCTTCATGACCTGTTTTTTTTTTTTTTTGTTTGTTTGTTTGTTTTAGATTCCATATATATGTGTTAGCATACGGTATTTGTTTTTCTCTTTCTGACTTACTCCACTCTGTATGACAGACTCTAGATCCATCCACTTCACTACAAATAACTCAATTTCGTTTCTTTTTATGGCTGAGTAATATTCCATTGTATATATGTGCCACATCTTCTTTATCCATTCATATGTCGATGAACACTTAGGTTGCTTCCATGTCTTGTATCATCTCACACCGGTCAGAATGGCCATCATCAAAAAATCTACAAACAATGAATGCTGGAGAGGGTGTGGAGAAAAGGGAACCCTCATACACTGTTGGTGGGAATGTAAATTGATACAGCCACTATGGAGGACAGTATAGAGGTTCCTTAAAAAACTAAAAATAGAACTACCATACGACCCAGCAATCCCACTACTTGGCATATACCCTGAGAGAACCATAATTCAAAAAGAGTCATGTACCACAATGTTCATTGTAGTTGGGTCTTATTTTTCATTTTTTTATCCACTGTGACAGTCTCTGTATTTTAGTTGATATATTTTGATCATTGATGTTTAAAGTGGTAATTGATATAGTTAGATTAATTTTGGCCATATTTATTACTTTTTTTGTTGCTTTCATTTTTTGTTTCTTTTTTGTCTTCCACTCTTTTTCTACCATCTGGTTTTAATTCAGCATTTTGTATATTTAATCTTTCTTAGCATATCAATTGTACTTTTATTACTTTTAGTAGTTTTCCTTGAGTTTGCAGTGTGCTTTCACAACTAATCCAAGTCTATTTTCAAATAATACTATGCCACTTCTTGGGTACTGCAAGTACCTTAAAGCCCATTCCTTCCATCCGTCCTATTACTGTTATTCATTTCACCTATCCATAAGCTATAATCACCAAATATATTGTTGCTATTGTTTTGAGCAAAGTGTTTTCTGTTATATCAATTAAGAATAAGAAAAATAATTTATTTTACCTTTATTTATTCCTTCTCTAATACTGTTCTTGACATAGACACAAGCTTTTGATCTATATTTTCCTTCTTTCTGAAGATTATCTTTTAACATTTCTTGCCAGGCAGGTCTAGTGGTGCCAAATTTCCAAAATTTTTGTTTGTCTGAGAAAGTCCTTATTTCTCCTTCACTTGTGAAGGATAATTTTGCTGAATATAGAATTTTAGGTTAGGGTCTCTATCTTTTAACTCTTTAAATATTTTATTCCTCTCTTCTTTCTTGTATAGTTTCTGAAGAGAAGTCAAACATAATTCTTTTTCTTGCTCTTCTATACGTAAGGTTTCCCTCACTCTGGTTTCTTTCAAGATTTTCTCTGCCTTTGATTTTCTGAAGTTTGGACATGATATGCCTAGGTATAGCTTTTTAAAGAATATATTGTGTTTGATATTCTCTAAGCTTCCTGGATTTATGGTTTTGTGTCTATCCTTAATATTGAAAAAATCCTGGTCATCATTTCTTCATTATTTCTTCTGTTCCTTTTCCTTTTCTCCTCTGGCATTCCTATTACTTATATGTTATACCTTTTGTAATTGTGTTACAGTTCTCAGATATATATTCCACTTAAAAGAAAGAAATTTATTTTATTTATTTATTTTCTTTATATTTTTTGGCTGCATTCGGTCTTACTTGTGACACATGTGGTCTTCTCTGAGGTGTGCGGGATCTTTTGTTGCAGCATGCGTGCTTCTCTCTAGTTGTAGCATGTGGGTTTTCTCTTCTCTAGTTGTGGCATGGGGTCCAGGACAGGTTGGCTCTGTAATTTGCTGCACATGGACTCTCTCACTGAGGTGCAGAAGCTCAGTAGTTGTGGTGCATGGGCTTAGTTGCCTCACGGGTTGTGGGATCTTAGTTCCCCAACCAGGAATCGAACCCACATCCCCTGCATTGTAAGGCAGATCCTTTACCACTGGACCACCAAGGAAGTCCTTATGTTTCACCCTTTTTATTCTTCTTTCTCTTGGCATTTCAATTTTGAATTTTCTACTGACATTTATTCTTTTCTTTTCCAGTTATTCTTCCCAGTCTACTGATGAGCTAATCAAAACATTAATTTTTTGTTAAGTGTTGTTTTTGGTTTCTACTACTTTTTTATTTTTTCTTAGAGTTTTCATCTCTTTACTTGCATTGTCCATCTGTTCTTGCATGTTGCCCACTTTTTTCATTATAGCTCTGAGCATGTTATTCATAGTTGTTTTAAAATTCACAGTCTGAAAATTCCAACATCTCTTTCTTATCTGAGTCTAGTTCTGAGGCTTT
The DNA here is from genome assembly GCF_951394435.1 of Stenella coeruleoalba. NCBI lineage: Eukaryota > Metazoa > Chordata > Mammalia > Artiodactyla > Delphinidae > Stenella > Stenella coeruleoalba. The sequence goes on along the minus strand of NC_137153.1, from coordinate 30,967,214 downwards.
CTCTGTCTCCTTACGCTGTGTTGATCTTTGTACACCTTGTAATTTTTTTCTGAAAACTGGACATATATTGAAGAAATGGAACTGAGGTAAACATGTCTTAAGTGTGAGGCTTTATGTTTATCTGACTAGAAGTCAGGCTGTGTTTATTGTTTGCTGTTGCTGTAGCTGTCAGAGGGTAAAAGTTCCTGTGGTGTTTTTGTTATCTTCCCCGTGTATTGGGTTTCCCTAGAGACTTAAAAAATAAGGTTTAAGATGTACAGTTCTTTCAGTTGTATTCCTCTGTTAGTACACAAGACTTCTGTTGATGTGGTCACAAGATTTGAGAGGAGGGGAAGCATTTTTATAGTCCTATGATTGGGTCTTAGTTTTTAGTGAGCCTATATCTCCTGGGCTGTAACCTTCACATGTGCTTCTCAGGGTTTTTCCTTCCTTAGATGAGATAGGCAGGCTAGAAAGGGCTGGAGTTGGGTATTTCCCTTCTGCTGTATGGAAAGCTAGAGGGGCTCTTTATGCTCTGGTAAATCACCAGATGGTTAATCTCTGATAAAATAGTCCCTTCTCTTGAAGGGAAGGCAGAAAAAAAAAAAGAGAGAGAATGCTCTGAGTATATTTCAAAATGGCCACTTCTTCTTCTTGCCGTAAGTATGAGGTGATTTTCCTCTGATCTTCACTGTAAGAGCCGAGTGTCTCCTGGAGATAAAGCTCAAGAAAGTGTGGGGGCCTCTCTAAGATTAGGTCCCCTGGAATTTTTAACTCTTGAACTTGCTCACATGAAGCCTCCAGAAATTTGTCAATTGTAGCATGTTTTCTTACTCTGCTGCTGGTCCCTGTGAAAGTTTCTGCTCCTAGGTTTTTGCTCCAGTAGGTTATGATATTTTGTATCTGCCTGCCCAACTATCTGAATTTTTTGAACAATGTTTTGTCCTGTGACCTCAGTTCTCTGATTGATCTAAGAACAGATGTTGATTATCAAGTCTCTTCTTGTGAGGATAGCTGTAATAGCTTCTACGTTCCTTATATTCAGGATCAGAAACTGAAACTTCTCCACTCTTGAAAGATAGTTGTTTTGGGTATAGGATTTTTGTTTTTAGTTTTTTAATTTCAGTACTTTGAACACATCATCGCACAATCTTCTGGCCTCTATGATTTCTAATGATAACCAGTTGTTAACCTCATTGAGGATTCCTTGTGCATTGTAAGTCAGTTCTCTCTCATTGCTTTCAAAATTCTGTCTTTGGTTTTCAATAATTTGATTATGATATGTCTTGTGTGGCTGTCTTTCAGTTTATTCTACTTGGACTTTTTTGAGCTCCTTGGCTATGTAGATTTATGTATTTTATTAAATTCAGGAAGTTTTCAACAATTATTTGTCCCCCAATTCTTTCTGCCTCTTTCTCTCTCCTTTCTCCTTCTGGGAATCTCAGTATGCATGCCTTGGTATGCTTGATGGTATCCCAAAGGTATCTGAGGTTTTGTTAATTTTGCTTCACATTTTTTTCTGTCTTTTCCTCAGATTAGATGGTTTTATTTGTCCTTTCTTCAACTGATTCTTTATTCTGGTTATTCAAATCTATTATTGAACTCCTCTAACTGAATTTCTAATTTCAGTTGTAGTTTTTAGCTCCATAATTTCTAGTTGGTTTCCTTTTTTAATTGAAGTATTGTTGATTATATTATATTAGTTTCAGATGTACAACACAGTGATTCAATATTTTTATAGATTATACTGCATTTAAAGTTATTACAAAATAATGGCTATATTTCCCTGTGCTGTGTAATATATCCCTGTAGCTTATTCATTTTATAAATAGTAGTGTGTATCTCTTAATCCCCTTCCTGTAATTGCCCCTCCTTGCTTGCCTCTCCCTACTGGTAACCATTGTTTTTTCCTTATATCTGTGAGTCTGTTTCTGTTTCTCTATATTCATTCATTTGTTTTATTTTTTAGATTCCACATATAAGTGATAGAATACAGCATTAATCTTTCTCTGCTTGGCATTTCAATAAGCATAATACCCTCTAGGTTCATCCACATTGTTGCAAATAGCAAAATTTTATTATTTTTTATTGTTGAGTAATATTTCATTGTATATATACATACCACATATTATTTACCCATTTCACTGTTGATGGACATTAAGGTTGCTTCCATGTCCTGGCTATTGTAAATAGTGCTGCAATGAATATTGTGGTACATGTATCTTTTTGAATTATGGTTTTCTCAGGATATATGCCCAGCAGTGGGATTGCTGGGTCATATGGTTGTTCTATTTGTATTTTTTTAAGGAACCTCCATACTGTTCTCTATAGTGGCTGTATCAATTTACCTTCCCACTAACAGTACAAGAGGGTTCCCTTTTCTCCACATCCTCACCAGCATTTATTGTTTGTAGATTTTTTGATGATGGCCATTCTGATCAGTGTGAGGTGATACCTCATTGTAGTTTTGATTTGCATTTCTCTAACGATTAGTGATGTTGAGCAGATTTTCATGTGCTTCTTGGCCATCTGTATGTCTTCTTTGGTGAAATGTCTATTTAGATCTTCTGCCTATTTTGGGATTGGGTTGTTTGTTTTTTGATATTGAGCTGCATGAGCTGCTTGTATATTTTGGAGATTAATCCTTTGTCTGTTGTTTCATTTGCAAATATTTTCTCCCATGCTGAGGGTTGTCTTTTCGTCTTGTTTATGGTTTCCTTTGCTGTGCAAAAGCTTTGAAGTTTCATTAGGTCCCATTTGTTTATTTTTGTTTTTATTTCCATTTCTCTAGGAGGTGAGTCAAAAAGGATCTTGCTGTGATTTATGTCATAGATGTTCTGCCTATGTTTTCCTCTAAGAGTTTTATAGTGTCTGGCCTTACATTTAGGTCTTTAATCCATTTTGAGTTTATTTTTGTGTATGGTGTCAGGGTGTGTTCTAATTTCATTCTTTTACATGTATCTGTCCATTTTTCCCAGCACCATTTATTGAAGAGACTGTGTTTTCTCCATTGTATATTCTTGCCTCCTTTGTCAAAGATAAAGTGACCATATGTGTGTGGGTTTATCTCTGGGTTTTCTATCCTGTTCCATTGATCTATATTTCTGTGTCAGTGTCAGTACCATACTGTCTTGATTACTGTAGCTTTGTCATATAATCTGAAGTCAGGGAGCCTGATTCTTCCAGCTCCGTTTTTGTTTCTTAAGACTTCTTTGACTATTCAGGGTCTTTTGCGTTTCGATACAAATTGTAAAATTTCTTGTTCTAGTTCTGTAAAAAATGCCATCGGTAATTTGAGAGGGATTGTATTGAATGTGTAGATTGCTTTGGGTAGTATAGTTATTCTCACACCATTGATTCTTCCAATCCAGGATCATGGTATATCTCTCCCTCTGTTTATGTTATCTTTGATTACTTTCATCAGTGTTTTATAGCTTTCTGAGTACAGGTCTTTTGCCTCCTTAGGTAGGTTGATTGCTAGGTATTTTATTCTTTTTGTTCCGATGGTAAAAGGGATTGTTTCCTTAATGTCTGTTTCTGGGGACTTCCCTGGTGGTGCAGTATTTAAGAGTCCGCCTGACAGTGCAGAGCACATGGGTTCAAGCCCTGGTCCAGGAAGATCCCACATGCCGTGGAGCAACTCTGCCCATGAGCCACAACTATTGAGCCTGTGCGCCAGAGCCTGCAAACCACATGACACAACTACTGAAGCCTATGCATGTAGCCTGCATGACACAACTACTGAAGCCTGTGCATGTAGAGCCCATGCCCTGCAACAAGAGAAGCCACCACAATGAGAAGCCCATGCACCACAGTGAGGAGTAGCCCCTGCTTGCTGAAGTTAGAGGAAGCCCTCATGCAGCAACAAAGAGCCAATGCAACCAAAAATTAAATAAATAAATTTATATTAAAAATTTCTCTCTCTGACCTTTCATTGATAGTGTATAGGAATGCAAGAGATTTCTGTGCATTAATTTTGTATCCTGAAACCATACAAAATTCATTGATTAGTTCTAGTAGTTTTCTGGAGGCATCTTTAGGATTTTCTATGTATAGTATCACGTCATCAGCAAATAGTGACTGTTTTACTTTTCCTTTTCCAATTTGTATTCCTTTTATTTCTTTTCTTCTCTGATTGCTGTGGCCAGGACTTCCAATACTATGTTGAATAATAGTGGCGAGAATGGGCACCCTTGTCTTGTTCCTGATTTTAGAGGAAATGCTTTCAGTTTTTCACCACTGAGAATAATGTTTGCTGTGGTTTGTCATATATGTTTTTTATTATGTTGAGGTAGGTTCCGTCTATGTGCACTTCCTGGAAAGTTTTTATCATACTTGGGTGTTGAATATTGTCAAAAGCTTTTTCTGCATCTATTGAGATGATCATATGGTTTTTATTCTTTAATTTGTTAATATGGTATATCGCACTGATTGTTTTGTGTATATTGAAGAATCCTTGCATCCCTGGGGTAAATCCCACTTGATCATGGTGTATGGTCCTTTTAATGTGCTGTTGGATTCTGTTTGCTAGTATTTTGTTGAGGAATTTGCATCTATGTTCATCTGTTGTATATGTTCATTATGTTCTATAATTTTCTTTGTGATATCTTTGTCTGGTTTTGGTATCAGGGTTGTGGTGGTCTTGTAGAATGAGTTTGGGAGTGTTCCTCCTTCTTCAAATGTTTGGAAGAGTTTGAGAAGGATAGGTGTTAATGCTTCTCTAAATATTTGATATAATTCGTCTGTGAAACCATCTGGCCCTGGACTTTTCTTTGTTGGAAGATTTTTAATCACAGTTTCAATTTCATTGCCTGTGATTAGTCCATTTATATTTTCTAATTCTTCCTGGTTCAATCTTGGAAAGTTGTACCTTTACAAGAATTTGTCTATTTCTTCCAGGTTGTCCACTTTATTGGCATATAGTTGCTTGTAGTAGTCTTTTATGATCTTTTGTATTTCTGTGGTGTCAGTTTTAATCTCTCCTTTTCATTTCTAATTTTATTGATTTCAGTCATCTCCCTTTTTGTCTTGATGAGTCTGGCTAAAGGTTCATCAATTTTATTTATCTTCTCAAAGAACCAATTTTTAGATGTATTGATCTTTGCTGTTGTTTTCTTTGTTTCTATTTCATTTATTTCTGCTTTGATTTTTATGATTTCTTTCCTTCTACTAACTTTATGTTTTCTTTGTCTTTTTTTCTAGTTCCTTTAGGTGTAAGGTTATATTTTTTATTTGAGATTTTTCTTGTTTCTTGAGGTGAGCTTGAATTGATCTTCCCTCTTAGAACTGCTTTTGTTGCATCCCATAGGTTTTGGATTGTTGTGTTTTCATTGTCATTTGTTTCTCAGTATTTTTAAATTTCTTCTTTGATTTCTTTAGTGATCTCTTGCTTACTTACCAGTGCACTGTTTAGCCTCCATGTATTTATGTTTTTTACAGTTTTTTCCCCTAAAATTGATTTCTAATCTCATAGTGTTGTGGTTGGAAAAGATGTTTTCAATTTTATACCCTGAGAAAACCATAATTCAAAAAGAGTCATGTACCAAAATGTTCATTGCAGCTCTATTTACAATAGCCAGGACATGGAAACAACCTAAGTGTCCATCGTCGGATGAATGGATAAAGAAGATGTGGCACATATATACAATGGAATATTACTCAGCCATAAAAAGAAACGAAATTGAGCTATTTGTAGTGAGGTGGATAGACCTAGAGTCTGTCATACAGAGTGAAGCAAGTTAGAAAGAGAAAGACAAATACCGTATGCTAACACATATATATGGAATTTAAGAAAAAAAATGTCATGAAGAACCTAGGGGTAAGACAGGAATAAAGACACAGACCTACTAGAGAATGGACTTGAGGATATGGGGAGGGGGATGGGTAAGCTGTGACAAAGCGAGAGAGAGGCATGGACATATATACACTACCAAACAAATGTAAGGTAGATAGCTCGTGGGAAGCACCCGCATAGCACAGGGAGATCAGCTCGGTGCTTTGTGACCAACTGGAGGGGTGGGATAGGGAGGGTGGGAGGGAATGAGATACAAGAGGAAAGAGATATGGGAACATGTGTATATGTATAACTGATTCACTTTGTTATAAAGCAGAAACTAACACACCATTGTAAAGCAATTATACTCCAATAAAGATGTAAAAAAATTAAATTATTCCTTAATACACAAAAAAACCCAAAAAACTGAAACAATTTCAGTTTTCTTAAATTTTCCAAGGCTTGACTTGTGACCCAAGATGTGATCTATTCTGGAGAACTTTCCGTGTGCACTTGAGAGGAAAGTGTATTCTTCTGCTTTGTGGTGGAATGTCCTAAAAGTATCAATTAAGTCTGTCTGGTCTATTGTGTCATTTAAAGCTTGTGTTTCCTTATTTATTTTCTGTCTGGATGATCTGTCTATTGGTGTCATTGGGATGTTAAAGCCCCCGACTATTATTGTATTACTGTTGATTTTTCCTTTTATGGCTATTAGCATTTGTCTTATGTATTGAGGTGCTGATATGTTGGGTGAATAAATATTTATAATTGTTATGTTTTCTTCTTGGATTGATCCCTTGATAATTATGTAATGTCCTTCCTTATCTCTTATAACAGTCTTTTTAAAGTCTGTTTTATCTGATATGAGTATTGTTACTCCAGCTTTTTTGTGATTTCCATGTGCCTGGAATAACTTTTTCCATCCCCTCACTTTCAGTCTGTATGTGTCCCTAGGTCTGAAGTGGGTTTCTTGCAGACTGCATATAATAGGGTCTTGTTTTTGTATCCATTCAGCCAGTCTGTGTCTTTTGGTTGGAGAATTTAATCCATTTACATTCAAGGTGATTATCGATCTGTATGTTTCTATTACCATTTTCTTAATTGATTTGGGTTTGTTTATGTGGGTCTTTTTCTTCTCTTGTGTTTTCTGCTTAGAGAAGTTCCTTCAGCATTTGTTGTGAAGCTGGTTTGGTGGTGCTGAATTCTTTTAGATTTGCTTGTCTGTAAAGCTTTTGATTTCTCCGTCAAATCTGAATGAGATACTTGCCAGGTAGAGTAATCTTGATTGTAGGTTTTTCCCTTCCATCACTTTAAATATGTCCTGCAACTCCCTTCTGGCTTGCAGAGTTTCTGCTGAAAGATCAGCTGTTAACCTTATGGGGATTCACTTATATGTTATTAGTTGCTTTTCCCTTACTGCTTTTAATATTTTTTCTTTGTATTTAATTTTTTGATAGTTTGATTAATATGTATCTCAACGTGTTTCTCTTTGGGGTTATCCTGTATGGGACTCTCTGTGCTTCCTGGACTTGATTGACTATTTCCTTCCTATGGTAGGGAAGTTTTCAACTATAATCTCTTCAAATATTTTCTCAGACCCTTTCTCTCTTTTTCTCTCTCCTTCTGGGACCCCTATAATTCGAATGTTGTTGTGTTTAATGTCATCCCAGAGGTCTCTGAGACAGTCCTCAATTCTTTTCATTCTTTTTTCTTTATTATGCTCTTCAGTAGTTATTTCAGTATTTTATCTTCCAGGTCACTTATCTGTTCTTCTGCCTCAGTTATTCTGCTATTGTTTCCTTCTAGAGTATTTTTCGTTTCAATTTTTGTGTTGTTCATCACTGTTTTTCTGCTCTTTAGTTCTTCTAGATCCTCTTTAAAGGTTTCTTGTATTTTTTCCATTCTGTTACTGGGATTTTGCATCATCTTTACTATCATTACTCTGATTTCTTTTTCAGTTAGGTTGCCTATTTTGTCTTCATTTATTTGGTCTTGTAGGTTTTTACTGTGTTCCTTCATCTTAAGCTTTTTTTTGTCATTTCATTTTTTTTTTTGATGGGTGGGATTGTATTCCTGTCTTACTGGTTGTTTGGCCTGAGGTGTCCAGCACTGGAGTTCTCAGGCAGTTGGTAGAGATGGGTCTTGGTGCTGAGATGATGACCTTCAGGAGGCCTCACTCTGATTAATATGGTTTTAAGTCTTACATTTATGTCTTTAATCTATTTTGAGTCTATTTTTGCATGTGGTGTGAGGAAATGTTCTAATCTCATTCTTTTACATGTAGCTGTTCAGTTTTTCCAGCACCACTATTGAATGACTGTCTTTTCTTCATTGTATATTTTTACCTTCTTTGTCATAGATTAATTGACCAAAAGTTCGTGGGTTTATTTCTGTGCTCTCTATTCTGTTTCATTCATCTAAACATCTGTTTTTGTGCCAGTCCCATACTCTTTTGATTACTGTAGCTTATAGGTTGACTATTGTTTAAAGCCAGGTAGTGCAGTACCTCCAGCTTTGTTCTTTTTTTCTCAAGACTGCTTTGGCAGTTCAGGGTCTTTTATGGTTTCATATAAATTTTAGGATTATTTTTTCTTGGTCTGTGAAAAATATCATGGGTATTTTGATAGAGATTGCATTAAATCTGAAGATTGCTTTGGTAGTATGGACATTTTTACAATGTTAATTCTTCCAATCCATGGACATGGGATATCCTTCTATTTCTTTGTATCATCTTCAATTTCCTTTTTCAATGTTTTATAGATTTTAGAGTATAGGTCTTTCACCTCCTTGGTTATCTTTTTGATGTGATTTTAAACTTGTTTTTTTTTTTTTTTTTTTTTTTTGCTTTCTCCTTCTAATAGTTTATTAGTGTATAGAAAAGCAACAGGTTTCTGTATTTTAATCTTGTATCCTGCAAATTTACTGAATTCATTTTTTAGTTCTAATAGTGGGTTCTTTTTTTTTTTTTGGTGGAGACTTTGTGGTTGTCTATATATAGCATCATGTCATCTGTAAATAGTGACAGTTTTACTTCTTCCCTTACAATTTAGATACCTTTTATTTCTTTTTCTTGTCTGATTGTTATGGCTTGGACTTTCAATACTGTGTTAAATAGAAGTGGTGAGAGTGGGCATCCTTGACTTGTTTCTGATTTTAGAAGAAAAACTTTCATCTTTTCACTGTTGAGTATGGTGTTAGGTGTGAGTTTGTGATAAATGACTTTTAATATGTTGAGCAATTTTGATGAGAGTTTTTATTATGAAGTTTGATTTTTGTCATATTTTTCTTCTGCATCTATTGAGATGATCATGTCATTTTTATCCTTCCTTTTGTTATTGTGATGTATGACATTGATTGATTTGTGGATATTGAACCATCCTTGCATCCCTGGAATAAATCCCACTTGATCATGGTGTATGATCTCTTTTTATATTCTTGAATTCTATTTGGTAATTTTTTTTTTTTTTTGTGGTACACGGACCTCTCACTGCTGTGGAGCACAGGCTCCAGACGCACAGGCTCAGCAGTCATGGCTCACGGGTCCAGCCGCTCCGTGGCACATGGGATCTTCCCGGACTGGGGCACAAACCCATGTTCCCTGCATCGGCAGGTGGACTCCCAACAACTGCGCCACCAGGAGAACCCCTATTTGGTAATATTTTGTTGAGTATTTTTGCCTCTATATTCATCAGAGATTTTGGCTTGTAATTTTCTTTCTTTCTTTCTTTCTTTCTTTCTTTCTTTCTTTCTTTCTTTCTTTCTTTCTTTCTTTCTTTCTTTCTTTCTTTCTTTCTTTCTTTCTTTCTTCCTCCCTCCCTCCCTCCCTTCCTTCCTTCTTTCCTTCCTTCCTTCCTTCCTTTCTTTCTCTGGTTTTGGTATCAGGGTAATGTTGATCTTATAAAATGAATTTGGGTGTGCACTGTCCTATTCAATTTTTTAGAATAGTTTGAAAAGGATAAGCATTAGCTCTTTTTTTATGTGTTTGGTCGCATTCCCCTGTTAAGCCATCTAGTCCTAGACTTTTGTTTTCTGGGAATTTTAAAATAACAAATTCAATTTCACTACTAGTGCTTGGTCTGTTCAGATTGTCTGTTTCTTCCTGATTCAGGCTTGAAAGGTTGTATATTTCTAGAAATTTGTCCATTTCTTCTAGGTTGTCCAATTTATGGCATATAACTGTTTGTAGTATTCTTTTGTAATTTTTTAAATCTTTATGATAACAGTTGTCATTTCTCCTCTTTCATTTCTTATTTTGTTTATTTGGATCCTCTCTTTTTGTTTTTCTCTTGATGAGCCTGGCTAAAGATTTATCAATTTTGGAGACTTCCCTGGTGGCACAGTGGTTAAGAATCTACTTGCAAATGCAGGGGACATGGGTTCGATCCCTGGTCTAGGAATATCACACACACCACGGAGCAACTAAGCCGATGCACCACAACTACTAAGCCTGTGTGCCACAACTACTGAGGCCATGTGCCACAACTACTGAAGCTATGTTCCTAGAGTCAGTGCTCTGCAACAAGAGAAGCCGCCTCAATGAGAAACCTGTGCACCACAATGAAGAGTAGCCCCTGCTTGCTGCAACTAGATAAAGCCTGTGTGCAGTAACGAAGACCCAATGCAGTCAAAAGTAAATAAATAAATAACTTTATTTAAAAAAAAGGTTTATCAAATTTGTCTTTTCAAAAAAACAGCTCTTGGTTTTATTGCTCTTTTCTATTTTTTTGGTGTATATCTTATATTTCCTCTCTGATCTTTATTATTTCCTTCCTTCTGCTGACTTTGGGCTTTGTTTGTTCTTCTTTTTCTAATTCCTTTTGATGGTAGGTTAGGTTGTTTATTTGAGATTTTTCTTGTTTCTTGAGGTAGACCTGAATGCTAAAATATACCCTCTTAGAACTGCTTTTGCTGTATCACAGAGATTTTGGAAAGTTGTGTTTCCAGTTTTATTTGTCTTGAGGTATTTTCTGACTTCCTTTTTCATTTCTTTGTTGATCCATTGGTTTTTAAGTAGCATGTTCTTTAATCTCTATATGCTTGTGTTTTCCCCACTTTTATCCCTGTAATTGATATGTATTTTCTTACTGTTGTGGTTGGAAAAAATTATTTTGTTATAATTTCTGTCCTCTTAAATTTACTGAGACTTGTTTTTTGGCCTAAACATGTGATCTATCCTGGAGAAAGTTCCATGTGCACTTGAAAAGAATGTCTGTTCTACTGTTTTTGGGTGGAATGTCCTATAGCTATTTATTAAGTTCAACTGGTTTATTGTGTCATTTAAGACCACTGTTTTCTTATTGATTTTCTGTCTGGGTGATCTGTCTATTGAGGTACACAGGGTGTTAAAGTCTCCTACTATTATTGTAGTATTGTCACTTTCTCCCTTTATGCCTGTTAATATTTGCTTTATATGTTTAGGTGCTCCTGTATTAGGTGCCTATCTGTTAACAAGTGTTATATCCTCTTCTTGTATTTATCTCTTTATCATTGTATAATGTTCTTCATTATCTCTTATTATAGGCTTTGTTTTAAAGTCTATTTTGTCTGATATGATTATTGTTACCTCTGCTTTCTTGTTGTTTCCATGTGCCTGAAATATCATTTTCTATCTCTCCAATTTTAGTCTTTGTGTATCTTTAGCTCTGAAGTGAGTCTCTTGTAAGTACCATGTAGATGGGTCTTGTTTTTTATCCAGTTAGCCACCTTATGTCTTTTGATTGGAACATTTAGTCCATTGAAAAAATTATTATTGACAGGCATGTACTTATTGCCATTTTGTTACATCATTTCTGGTTGTTTTTGTAGTTTTTCTCTGTTCTTTTCTTATTCTTTTAGCTTATTCCCTTGTAGTTTGATGATTTTCCTTAGTGGTATGCTTGTATTCCTTTCTTTTAATTTTTGTGTATCTATTGTAGGTTTTCCATTTGTGGTTACCATGAGTTTTCTATATGTTGACCTATAAGTATATCTATTTGTTTTAAACTGGTAGTTAAGTTCAAACATATTCTAAAGATCTACATTTTTTACTCCCTTCCCCCACATTTTGTTTTTTTGATGTCATATTTTACATCTTCTTGTTTTTCCTTCAATATTTATTATAGTTATAGCTGATTTACAATATTTTGTCTTTTAATCATTGTACAAGTTTACCTAAGTTTTGATCCTCAGCCTTTACATATATCTGCCTTTACTAGTGGAATTTTTACCTCCCTATATATGCTTACTTCTTGTTGTAGGCTTTTCTTTTTTACTTAGAAAAGACCCTTTAACACATCTTGTAAATTCAGTTTAACATTGATGAACTCTTAGTTTTCGCTTGTCTGAGAAATTTTTATTTCTCCTTCAATTCCAAATGATATTCTTGCTGAGTAGAATATCCTAGATTGCAGGTTTTCATGTTTCAGCACTTGAATATATCAGGCCACTCCCTTTTGGCCTGCAAAGTTTCTGCAGAAAATTAAGCTATTAGCCTTATGGTGGTTCCCTTTACTCTTCATGTTTCTCTTGCTGCCTTTAGAATTCTCTTTTTATCTTTAACTTTTGCCATTTTAATTATGATATGTTTTAGTGTGGTCTGTTTGGATTTATCTTATTTGGGACCCTTTGTGTTTCCTGTACCCAGATATTGCTTTCTTTCTTCAGGTTCTGGAAAATTTCAGTCATCATTTCATCAGAAACATTTGTGACCCTTTCCTCTCTTTTCCTTCTGGCACATTTGTTATGTGGATTTTGGTATGCTTGATGTTGTCCAATAGGTCCCCTAAGCTGTTCTCATTTTTTAAAATTTGTTTTTCTTTTTGCTGTTCTGATTAAGTTATTTACATTCTTCTATCTTCCAGATCACTTTTGCGTTCTTCTGTATTACCTACTCTGCTGTTAAGTCTCTCCATTGTGTTTTTCATTTCAGTTATTGTGTTTTTCAATTCTGGCTGTTTGTTTTTTATATTTTTTAGCTCCCTTTTAAAATTCTTACTGTGTTCATCTATACTTTTCCTTAACTCAGTTAGCATTTTTATTACTAATGCTTTGAACTCTTTATTTGGTAAATTATTTATTTTTATTTCCTGAGTTGTTTTTTTCAGATGCTTTCTCCTGTTCTTTCAATTGAAACAAATTTCTCTGTCTTCTCATTTTGCTTAACTTTCTCTGTCTCTATGAAATTAGGTGAAAGTTACCTATTTGCATCTTGAATGGGTGTCCTGTGTGGAACCATCCCTATACAGTCTGTGTGTACCCAGGGACTTTGGTGAGAAAGCTGGATATGACATGAGCACAAGTCACATCTTTCCCCAGGGTGTGCTGGTAGCTCTCACCTTAGTAAGAGGTGGGGCTGGAGATGGAGTGGCTAAAGCTAGAGTCAGGTGTGAGTCAGTGTTTTTCCTTTGCTTAGTGGCCAACTCTACCTTATTGGGGGTGGAGGTGGGGTCCCAAATTACTGGAGCAGAAGCTCTGGGGGTTGGGTCCAAGTTGGTTCTGTTCTCTAAGTGTGTGCTCTCCCCCATCCCAGCACTGGCACATTTGCCCCAGAGGGGAGCAGTGCTGGAGCAAGAGTGGCTGGATCAGGCACTTGGTGTGGGTCTGGGCTCAGGCTGTGGTGACCCTGGACCCAGTCATGGTACTGAATCACTTCTGATGTGCTCCCTCTGTAAGTACCAGTAATAGCTGCCCCTTCCCACCTCAGATATTGTTCCAGGTCCAGGCTGGCATCATCCCTCACAACTGAGGACTCCACTTGGCTGTGTTAGCCCTCACTCTAGTGTGGAACTGCATCATGAAACAAGTGGAGTGCAGTGGGCACTCAGCTGAGGCCAGGTTGTGCACTGGAATAGTTGTAGGAAACTAGCCTGAGCCCTGTGCAGTTTCAGTCTGTTTTTCCTACCTTGTTTTTGGACTGAGTAAATGTGTGCATGATCTTCATGAGCAGAGTCTAGGTTTCTTACAGCCTTCCGCTTAGTCCCATGGTTTTCTAACCAGCTAAGGGGACTTGTTTTCCCAGTGTTAACCCCCAGAGCTGGGGCACTCAATATGTGGCTCAAACCATCCACACCCCAAGGAGCCTGTGTAATCACCCCTCTTCTGTGTCTCCTCCCAGGGGCACAGGCCCCAACCTGATTACCTCTCTTCCCTTCCTATCTGATTACATGTGTATCTTTCTTAAAGCTTAGGTTGTACAGGAGTCCTTCTGCCAATCTCCAGTTAGTTTTCAGTGAAAATTGCTCCACATGCATATGTATTTTTGATGTGTTTCTCGGGGGAGGTGAGTTTCATGTCCTCCTTCTTAACCATCTTGATCTCGTTTTCTCTCTCTAATTGGTTTCTTTTTATAATTTCTCTCATTGATATTATCTATTTTTTGAGACACCAGTCCCACAATTTCCTTTAATTTTTTTTTTTACACAGTGTTTCCCTTATTTCTTTGAGCATATTTAAAATAGCTGACTGTCAGGGAGTTTCTATTAATTACTTTTCTCCCCCTCTGCGTATGGGCTATACTTTCTTGTTTCTTTGCATGCCTCATACTTTTTTATTGAAAACTTGACATTTTGTATATTACAATGTGACAACTTTTAATTCTTCCTCTTCCCAAGAGTTTGTTTTTATTGCTTCTTGTAGTAGTAGTAGTAGTTTGTTCTTTTAGTGATTTTTTCTGAACAAATTTTGTAGTCTATGCTCTTTGTCATATATGCCTACTGAAGTCTCTGTTCCATTAGCTTAGTGGTCAGCTAGTAATTTGACAGACATTGTTTAAATGACTGGGACTAAAAAAATCTCCCAGTCTTTGATGAAGTGTTATGTATGTGTGTGTGTGTGTGTGTGTGTGTGTCTATGTGTGCTGGGGCATACCTCCAAATCTCAACTAGGCAGTTTGCAACTCTGCCTTAGCCTTAACTTAGCTTTCATAGAGCCCCCAGACCAGCCAGAAGTGAAAGCTTATGGTCTTCTCAGGTCTTTCTTGAATATATGCACAGCTCTGGGCATGCATGAGGTTTTCAAGAGGTTTTTATTTTTTCCCATAAATATGTAGGAACTTTTCAAAGCCCTTATTTCCCAAAGCTCCTCATTACCTTGCATTTCCTCCCCATAATTGTGTCCAGTTTACTGTGTACTGTTAATCATTGCCTCATGCATCAGTGACTAACACATTTGCCCACAAATGTTTTTGACAAATGGCCACCAGGTAACAGCTTTTGCACGAGGCCAGAAATCCAAGCCTTTTGAGCATATCCCCTAGGAAACCATCAGACAAATCAAATAATGGTGACTCTTTGCAAATGAGTTTCATTTTTCTCCCTCTGGTACCTGTACCAGGAATGAAAATTGTTATTTTTAAGTCTGATCCTCAGCTGGGTCATGGGTGATGGGATATGCTAAGTTAAAATGCCACAAGGCTTACCAAGATTCAAACATTTTTCTGGAAGTGCTCCCCAGGTTAGTGCAAGATTTTGGGTATTTTCCGGAGTTCCAAAAATGTTGATTCTGCCTGTTTTTTTTTTCCTTTTCATTGCTTTTATGGAGATGTGGAATTTTGGAGCCCCTTCCTCTGTCATTTTTGCTATCATTTAAAAAAATATTTATTTATTTGACTGTGCAGGATCTTAGTTGGGGCACGTGGAATCTTCTTTGAGGCCTGTGGGATATTTTAGTTGCGGCATGAGGGATCTAGTTCCCTGACCAGTGATCGAACTCGGGCCCCTTGCACTGGGAGTATGGAGTCTTAACCACTGGACCATCAGGGAAGTCTCTGCTATCTTTTTTTTTTTTTTTTTTTTTTTTTGCGGTACGCGGGCCTCTCACTGTTGTGGCTTCTTCCGTTGCGGAGCACAGGCTCCGGACGCGCAGGCTCAGCGGCCATGGCTCACGGGCCCAGCCACTCCGCAGCACATGGGATCCTCCCAGACCAGGACACGAACCCCTGTCCCCTGCATCGGCAGGCGGACTCTCAAGCCACCAGGGAAGCCCTCTGCGATCATTTTTAAGAGTAGATACGTCCTGTATTTTATTTATACATGTGCTGAGCAAACTGTTGGTTGCATTATAAATGTTTATTATATATTCTTTGCATGAATATATGCATACATCAATAGGAGTTTAAAATGGAGACAGATGAAAAGTTTGGCTATGATTGCAAGTAGACATAAGGTACCTAGAAAATGAGTAATTTTGAAGGAGGTTTTTTTTTTTAATTGAACATGTTTATATTATGTGGGAAAGAAATCACTGGAGGGAAAGTTTAAAAATCTTTATTTAACACATGGCTGTGTTCACCATTTTTATTCTTAACAATAGTGTGACACTGTGATTCTAAATCAGCCTGTGGTTCATCTCAACGTGAGGTCTTTCTTTTCATGCCTGTTTCCTTAGTTGTTCCTATAGTAGATGTTTATGGGTAAATGGGTTTCTTAAAAAAATAACTCTTATAAAATACAGTGTGTGGGTGTGAAAGAAAAAGAAAATACACACAGAAATCAAATGATGAGAAACAGCCAACCAAAGCAATAACTGGAACATTACTTCATTCCAAGATTAAATTAATTTTGTTGAACAGTCTGACAAAAGTTTAAAACAAGTATGTTTAGGGCACTCAGAGCAATCAGTAAGAATAATATTTATTTTCACAAAGATGGAAGTAGTGGCAATACACTTTGAAATAAAAACATGCACAACTAAAAAAGAATGGATGAACAGGCAAAACACCAATTAAAAATCTTGGAAGTGAAAAATACAATAATTGTAATTCTTAAAAATATCAACAAAGGGTATGAACTCTAGACTGGACATAGTTAAAAAGAAAATTAAAGAATTGGAAGCCAGCATGGAAGAATTCACCCAAAAGTAGGCCAGTGACTGAGATTTTAAAATACGAAAAAGCAATTGAGAGACAAGGAGGAACCTGTCAAGACTGAGAGGTTCCAAAAGACATTTAAAGGGAGGACCAGAAGTAGAGAATAAAGGAAATTGGAGGAGAAGCATTGAAAATATTTTAATTTTTAAAATATTCACAAGTTGTAAAATTAAAAGATATAGAAAGTAGAGTTCCTTCCTCATTCATTCAGTTCTTCTCCCTGGAGTCAACTAGTATCACCAGTTTCTTGTATATATTTTCAGAGAGATTCTATATGTATAAAAACAAGTATGTGAATGATAAAAATCTACATACATTCTTCTGCAAAAAAACCCCAAAACCTCTTTTGAGGTATAATCTGAATGCCATAAAATTCATTTGTTTTAAGTGTATAATTCAATGATTTTTATTTATAAAGCTGTGCAACTGTTGCCACAATCCAGTTTTAGAACATTTCCAATGCCTGAGAAAGATTCCTCAGGTCCATTTGCAGTCACCCTCCTCCTCTCTTTCTCCTAGTCCCTGGCAACCACTAATCTGCTTTCTGTGCTCATGAAATTTAGGTTTTGTGCTCATTGAAGGAACTCAAATGCATGTAGGTGTTTATTCCCAGGCAGAGCTGCAGATCCCACATCCACCTTGTGTATTCCCACCGTATGCCAAGTTAGCAAGGAAACCTCAGTTGACCATTCCCAGCAAAAATTCCTGATAGAATAAATCCCCAATTCCCCAAGGCAACCTACATATGTAATAAATTAGCTTATCTGCTCTCTAACTACAATGACTAACAATTATGTAGCATTCTTGGTAGAACTGAGAAAATAGTCACTTAAATCACTCATCTTTATGCTAATTGTCTTATGGAATCCTGATTGAAAAAGGCTGTAATTAGAAAGCTTGGGGAACAGGACAAGGCCATCTGAGACTTCTGAGGTGTTCATTACTTCAACAGATCATTATTGGCTGCCTCTTATGACCAGGTCAGTATTATGACAAATACTGTGCAGAGCCAAGGATGTGGGATTCCTATGCTGCAGGAGCTAAAAGCCTCTCAGGGGTTGCTAATGACAGGTTTCACATGACATCATCAGAGAGGAAGATACAAGATTTCCTGGTGGCAAGAAGGACTCTTTTTCTTCCCCTCAGAAGTCTGACTAAGAAGAGAGAATAGTGGTTCTAAAAAGTTCAGCTGGCTGGGTGCTACTAGACAGACATTTCCCAAATCTGTATTCTTCTGGGGCAGAAAATTTTAAGTTTCTTCTGATATATTTTTTATGAAAGCCAAAGATCAGCTTTTTATACTGACCAGGAGAGGGGATGAGTTAGAATGAGTTCATCTTCAGTGGTGTGGATGAAAAATGTCATTTGTCATCTCAGTAAGCAAAGGATGTTGCGGCCATCAAGCCATCAGTCATTGCAGCCACCCCAGACTGTGCATCCTGAGGTGATTCAGGATGGAGAAAAACAAGACAGTGGCCCTAGATAGTTAAAGTGCATATTAAAGGAATGATTTCAGTGAGCCCAGACTCTTGCCTCCTCCCATAAATAGAAGAGCATTAAATTCACTAACTTGAAATGTCTGCTTTTCTTAAATAGCAGCAACATTTTGATATTCGACTACCTGTTTTTTAAAAAAATTGTTATTATTATTATTATTTTAAGCAAAACCCCCTATATATCCTGGCTCCTTCCTTAGCTATTTGGAGCAGTCTTTCAGAACTATCTGAGAGGCTGCCTCTTAGTCTTAAATCTCCTGGGTGAGTCACTGGAAACACCAATTCATTTAATGAAACACAATTTAGGAATAATTAGGAAAATATGTTTGCATAACATGAGATAATCTCAAGCACGTGTGAAAATATATTAAAAATACCACAAGGCATTTAACAAAACATACTTGGCTGTACCTGTTTTTTTCTAATAGTCAATTTGGTCCTTATTCATTGTGTTTTCTACCAGCTCTTACTAGATAATTGGTATCAGGCTGCAAAGTCTAGGAAAAATTTAGAGGATAAAAATTAAGGGTAAAATTAATTTCAAAATTAAGAAAATTCTATCTAATATTTGTGTATGCATACGAATGTGTAAAAAATTGGCATCATTTAATTTTAACAGCAGGGCATGTTGTTCAGGGCAGGGAGAGGATGTATTATTTGGAAGCCACTAGCCTGAAAGTCAGTGGGGAGGATTATGTAGGAAATTCTCCTCAAATGGCCAAAATCTTTATTTCTGCCTGCTGGCTATTCTTTATTCTATTGCATGGGGAGCTCTTTTATGGACTCTTGTTGCCTCACCCTATAATGGGGAGACAAAGAGGAAAATCCAGTCAGTGAAGAGTTCTAGATCCCGACTTAGCTGCGCCATTACCTGGTGGCGCAAGCCAAAGGTCTCTTTTGCTTCACTCTTCTTGTCTGCAAATTAGGGATGGTGATAATTTCCCTGTTGAGATTACAATTCTATTCCAAGAAAGTCAAATGAACTAATGAATAAATATAAAGGATAATTAATTGTTTTGCTTGAGGTCTGTGTATTCATTATTCAATTTCTCCCTGAGTCATAAGATGATGATTCCTTATGAAAACCAGCTTCCATGATGGTCCCTAGTGATTCCACCTCCTAGGATTCATGCCCTATGTGGTCCCTTTCCACAACTATACTGGGATTATTCTGTGTGACCAATAGAATATGGAAGGAGTGATGTTATATCATTTCTGAGATTAGGTGATAAAAGATACTAGTTTCCTCTCTCTCTCTCTATTTTTCTCTTTTTCTGATCATTTGCTTTGGAGGAAGCCAGCTACCATGTCACCAGCCATCCTATGGATAAACTTACATAGTGAGGCCTCCGGTCTATCTCCATGTGAAGGAGATTGAAAGTGGCTATTTCTTTAAAGTAGATCTTCGGCCCTGGTCAAGTCTTCAGATGATTGTAGGCCCGGCTGACAGCTTGACTGAAACTTCCTCGGAGATCCTGAGCCAGAAACACCCAGCTAAGTTGTTCCAAGATTTCTGACTCCCAGAAACTTTGTGAGTTAATAAATGTTTGTTGCTTTCAGCTGCTAAGATTTGGGGGTAATTTGTTGTGTAGGAATCGAAAACTAATACAATTCCTCAAGTAGAATAATATATGTATTTACCCATAGAATCCAACCCAGGGCTAGTCACATGGTGGGTACTCAATTCAACAATACTTGAAAAAGAAAAGGAAAAGAAGGAAGGGCCGGAAAGTGGAATATACACATGTACACTAACAACTTACTCCCAGATGAGGCTGTCTGTCCTGCATAAATGACCAGAATGACATCATGTATGTCTTTTTACCAACTTTCATGACCTGCCAGCAAATGTGTTTCCAAGTGAGACAACCTGAGGCATTGTTTCAAATGAGCTCTGCCTTCACCTCTCTTTATGGATGTAGTTCTGTGTGTGACCTTTCAATTATTGGATCCTTTCAGAGTGACAGATGACCTCAGAAGCCAAAATGTGAAAGGACATAATCTCACTGTGAGGAGGAGATGGTCAGTATGTCTTTCACTATAACTACTGTCCATGACTTCCTGTTTCTGTACTTCCTGTCTCTCCAACTTTTGTCAAATCCTAGTTACTGCCTTGGTGTATTATAAGGAGAATATGTGTGTGTGTGTGTGTGTGTGTGTGTGTGTGTGTGTGTGTGTGTGTGTGTGTGTGTGTATACACACACACATATATATATATTTAACACACACACACACACACACACATACACACACATATATTTAATAGGGACTTGACAGTCGTAGGAGCTGGCTAAGGCCCTTGTCTTTATGTCTGGTGCTGGAGCTTGGAGTTCACAAGGAATGCAGCTGGAAGGGAAGGTAGTTATAATGTGAGAAAAGAAGCAGAACCTGGAGCCCATGAGAGCAGACTAAAACACAAGTCCATTCTCGTTTCCTCTGACTTTGCTGGTACGCACATCTTGTAGAAACCAGGGCCTTTCATCAATGAACTAAATGTACACCTCTGGCCAAGAAGTCAGAGAAACTGAAAGGGGATTCAGGGAAAGGTGAGTAACAGCCTGTCTGGTTCAGTCTCGGGACAATGAGGTGAGTCAATAAGGTGAGGGATATGAGTGAGCTACAGATGGCTGCCATCCAACTTCTGTCCCCAAGATACTGCAGGAGAACCTCTCTTGTGGCCTGCCCTGACCAGAAACACACAGGAATGGGAATCCTAGGAAATGTAGTCCAGCCTAGACAGTGACACCTTACAAAACCACCACATCTAGCCCCCAAACAGATTATATCACACAAACCAAAATGAATAAGCCCACCAAAAGAAATTTGTTTTCTGTTAATTGTACTAAAACAGCAGTACTCAAAGTTTTTTATCTCAGGCCTCTTTTATAGTCTTAAAATTTTTGTGGATCTCTCAGATCTTTTGTTTATATGGATTATAACTATTGATATTTATCATTTTAGAAATTAAAACAAAATATGGAAAAATATTAATTTATTTAGAAATAAGAATAAACCATTACATGTTAATATAAGTAACATCTTTTTATAGAAATAACTACATTTTCCAACATTAAAAAAAATAGTGAGGAGAGACATTGTTTTATATTTTTCAAATACCTTTAATGCCTACCTTAATAGAAAACAGTTGGATTCTCAAATCATACTGAATTTAATCTGTTGAGATTTCACTCATCATGTAACCCCTGGAAAATTCCACTGTAGACTTATAAGAGAATAAGAGTGAAAAAGGGCAAATAGCACCTTAGTGTTATCATGAAAATAGCTTTGACTTCATGAACCCCTTGAAAGGATCTTGGAAACTCCTCAAGGGTGACTGGATCACACTTATCCACAAGGGAAGAACTGGGACAATTATCTCATAACTGGAGTCCAGGTAACCTGCTCACGGCTCAATTATTTGGGTAAACGAGGTGCTTCTCCCTACAATTCCAAAAATTCATGACAATATTCTACTTCATTTTGTCTCTGCAGATACTACTAATAAGAGGTAATAGAATTAGAAAGAGAGACACAGCTAGGGAAAGAACAGGGACAGGAAGAAAGAGGACGGAAGGGAGCGCTCCTGGAGTTTGCTTCACAGACCTTCTCCGTCAGTTTGCTGAGACAGATGAAGGTCTGGAGTTACTTGTATGTCCTCAGAAGAGGCCAGCCTTCCGAGCAGTCTCACTGGGTTCTGGAACCAGTTTCAATGCATTCCCTGAAGCTGTACACAGTGGTCAAAGAAGTCCTGAGTGGGAGAAATGATCTCATTGTGGATATTTACCCATTTTCAATGCCCCTGACCCTTCCCTTCCTAGGAGACTAAAAAAACAAATTATCGCACCATTGTCTATTTATCACTGAGGTTTTCATGTGCCTCAAAATATTTTTCCAGTCTTTTTCAAGCACTATTTTTTAAAAAAGTTGATTATAAAATAAAACTCTTCTTCCAGAAAATATGAACATATTTATCAAGAAGCTAACTACTGCTTAAAATGGTAATGCAAAATTTTATAATATCCTTCTTATAAATCAAAACCTTTATTTGGAATGAATCCTCTAAAAGATCAACATTTTCTTTTCACCAAGACCTGATCCCAGCACAGTTTTCAGAAATATTTTGGAAAAGTACCAGATTGTGATACCAATGATCCAGATATTATTTAGACATAGCCACATTTTTATGGTCATTACCCTCTCACTGAACCTTTATGGAAAGAAGATAATGTCATAGTCAACGTTTTCCTTAAAATAAACTTTTAAACTACAACATGATTTTCTTTAAAATTAAAATTAAATTTGTAAACACTTTCTATACCAAGTCTTTTCTGATTCTAAAACTGTTGCAGATTTATCAAAATTTGATAAGACAGGATATTTAAAAATCACCTGTACACTTACAACCACCCAAACATAACATTTTAGTAGATGTCCTTCCAATCATCTTTCTAAGCCTACATATAGGCTATATGTATACAGTACATACATCATAGTGTAAGTGCCTGATATTAAGCTTTTGATTGCAGGAGCATCCACTTCAGAGACACCCATCTTAAATAAACATACTGCCTGCTTTGTGACACAACTAGTAGCAAAACAACCAGCTAAGGAACAAAGCTTCCCCCACCTATGGAGCTCCTCTTTTCAGAAAGCCTTAGGTAACTGACCCTGCTTCTCCTTTCCCCTGCCCTAATCTCTGTTCTTATGTTTTAAATTCACCAACAAAGAGTGATCCTGCAAAACCTTAGATACCCCACCCTCAGACCCTAATAAAGGCAGAGCCCCAGGCCCCTTTTCTCTCCCTCTCTCTGCACACGACCTCACCATATGGCCCTTGGGGATGCCCTGTGCTCTCCAGGACCTGTGAATAATAAATCTTCTTCCTAACATTTCTTTCTGAAGTGCATCCTGCAGTTATAATAAGAACCATAGGAGCAGGCCCAGAGATAAATAGGGGTTCTGATGGGGGAGATGTCTGTGGAGCTTGATATGAGTGATGTGTGCCTGGGCTATTGCCACAGGCGTTCCTACCAGAGCGCTCCCATCAATAGACTCAGGAACAATGGAACATGCATATGTACATTTACATCTGTCTATATTACTTATAAATAAAATTTAACATTAACTCGAAGTCTCAATAAGTCTCAGGTGTCCATACTGAGCATCTTGTTAGGCTGGGATTTTCCTTGCTTGAGAGGAGGAGCTGGCTGGTTTGGTGTCCCTGTGTGAGGGATGGTTGGAGGAGTGACTCTAGTATTGCTCCTTGAGCACCAGCACATGAGAATCTCTTACCACCGTGCTTCCCTATAGGGAGGAATACAAAATGGCTTTGAGTCCCAGTGAGTCAGTGAACGGCACAAGTGTGAGGTTGGGTTTGGGATATTAGCAACGTTGACTCTCAGCCAGGAGAAGAGACCCATACCAACCTCAACTGTTCACTGGTGTCATGGCAGTGCTGGTCACTCAGCCTCAGAAAGGTGGTGGGTCTCAAAGAGCATGAATAGCCAGGAAGGAGGCAGGCAGGTGTGGACCTGCCTGGTATATCTCTCTGTAAATACTCCCCTTTATAGAGAATGAAAAGACTCATTATAAAAGTAAAAGAAACTAGTAGGGAGAGGGGAAATGAAAAAGTGAGTGAAAAAGTCAGAGAGAGAGAGAGAGAGAGAGAGAGAGAATGTGTATGTGTGGTGTGTCTGTATGTAAATAAAAATCCAAAATTCAAGAGTTGGCACCATGGGAGGGGCCACTTGAGGCCCAGCCTTTGGAAGGGTACACCCAGATGGGAGGCAGAAGACCTCATGTTAATTAGGGTTATCCAAAGAAATAGAATCAATAAGGTGTGTGTATATGTGTGTGTATCATAAAGAATTAGCTCATGTAGTTATGGAGGCTAAGTTTCATAGTCTCTTGTTTTCAAGCTAGAGACCCAGTGATATAAATTCTAGTCCAAGTTCAAAGGCCTGAAGACCAGGAGAGCCAATGGTGTCTGGAGACCAGGAGAGCCAATGGTGTAAGTCCTAGTCTGAGGGCAGGAGAAGATCATGTCCCAGGTAGAGAAGTCAGGCAGAGAGAGAAAGAGAGAATCCTCCCTTCCTCCAACAGTGAGACAGACCCACCAGGCCCAGGGCCCAGAACTTGTCCCAGTCTGCTGTTCCTGCTGACCTCTTGTCCTGGTTTAGAACTGGTGTCACAGACATCTGAGCTGCAGGTGGAGGGAAGGAGGAGGAAGGAAGGAGGAGCACTATGTGAAACATAGGCTGAAGTGAAGAGTGGCGAGAAGGACAGTCCTGACCGGAATGTCCTCAAAGTCTCCCTGTGCCCTCAGGATCAAATGTAAACTCCTCTGGGACTCACCATGCTCCGCAGCTCCTTGGCAAGCCCATCTGCCTGCTGGTCACATTCAGAGGGCCCGAGTGCCTGGCCACCTTGCTCTCTCAGCTCTGGGCTGCCATGAGTCTGTTTCCTTGGAACCCGCTTCTGCTCCCTCCTAATCAGCTAATTCTCACCCATCCCCCAGAATTCTGCTTCATTGTGCTCTTTCTCCAGGAATTTTTCTTTAAAAACCTGGAGCAGGTGTCCCTGTGGTGTGCTCTATGGCACCCTGACAGGGTCTCTTAGCTCGGTCCTGTCCCACCAACCAGCTATATGGCTTTGGACAAGTCCTTTTGCTCCAATGGGCTTCCAGTTTCTTTATTTGAATAATGAGAGAGTTGGACCATATAATATGAGGGTGTTTTGTTTGAGAACTATATGATTCTCCAAATCCTTTTATTAATTATATAACCAGCTTGTAACTTCTACCCATCTAAGCAGTCCATGGAAAGAGGAGGATGGAGGTGACATTCAAATTCACCTTTGCAAACTTTCCAGTTCTTTGTCCAAAGAAGGGAACTTGGTTTCTGGATGGTCCTGGTCATGGTCACATGACCAGAAGCTCCTCTGATTGATCCAGCAGGACTGTGGATAATCAGAAGCTGGGAAAATATATCATCAGTCTTGGTTGTCCAATTGTTCATCTCTTTTCATTCTCAGGAGTGCATGTGGTAGAGATTAACCAGCTGCTTAGAAAAAAAAATCAATGCTCGAGAAACTTCTGTTACTCAGGTTCACCAGGCCAGGAGCATCAGCCTCCAGATACTTCTGCTATTGTCTCACTTTTCTGTCCAGTGAGGAATGGTTGGGTTTTTGAATACTATTCCAGGAAGGAGAGAGACTGCCAAAGACCTGCCATTGAATAATTGAGACCGAATTTCATTTAAATTCTTTGTTTCATTATAGCTCCATCCACATGATAAATTTAGTCCCAAGTTGAAGCAACGAAAGAGAACTGGGTACTCCTAAATACATCAGTGGGGCATTTGCAACTTCCACTGAAACAGCACAATTGTCCTGGGACACAGGCGTCAAGAGAGGGTGTGGTGACAGCTGACATTAAAGTTCAGAGGGGCAGGCTTAGGTATCCTCCTCAGTCCCATCAGAGCATCTTCTCCCAACTGTTTTGTTGTTTCTTTTTTTTTTTAAAGTTTGTTTTGGAATCATTTTAGATTTACAAAAATTTGCAAAAAATAGTACAACAATGTTACTGTATTTGCTTCTCCCTTGCCCTCTCCTCTGTGTGTGTGTCTGTAGCATTTTTCTTAAGTGTTGAGAATAAGTTGCAGACATGGTGCCTTACATCCAGGGCTTCAGTCTGCATAACCCAAAGCCAAAGATATCTTTTTTTAATAACTGTAGTGCAGTTGTCAAAATTAAAAAAAATTAACATGGACAATTTAAGAATATTTAAATCTATAGACCTTATTCAAATTTTGCCAACTGTCCTACTAATGTCCTTTTTCTGATCCAAGATCCCATCCAGGAAACCACCTTGTATTTAGTCTTACTCACCTCTAATTCCTCAGTCTTTCTTGTCTTATCTTGTCTTTCTTGTCTCCCTCCCTCCCTCCCTCCCTTCCTCCCTTCCTTCCTTCCTCTTTCTTAATCTTTCACAACCTTGACATATTTGAAGAGTAGTATTCAGCTATTTTGTTAACATTCCTCAGGTAGGGTTTGTCTGATGTTTCCTCATGTTTAGATACAGTTCGTGCGTTTTTGGACAGAAATACGACAGAAGTGATGCTGTGTTAGATCAGGAGGCACATGATTTTGGTTTGTCCTATTCCTGGTGATAGTAACTTTGAACCTTTGGTTAAACTGGTGTCTGTCAGGTTTCTCCACTCTTGAGTTACCATTTCCCCCTTTGTCATTAATAAGGATCTGGTGAGGTAAAACTCTGAGACTGAAAATATCCTGCTTCTCATCATACTTTTACCCATTAATTTTAGCATTTATTGATGATTCTTGTCTGAAACAATCATGACAGTGGTGGGTGCCAAATGGTGATTTTCTGATTCTATCATTTCTTCTGTATGTATGAGTTGGCACTCCACTGTAAGGAAGAGCCGTTCCTTCTCCCCTATTTATTTACTTACATCTGTGTGAGTACATGTATTCTTATTCTATGCTGTGGGTTATAATCCTTTATCATCACTACTTAATTGCTCAAAGTATTCCAAGTTTGGTCAGTAAGAACCTTTTCAACCTTGCCCCTGTATCCTTTTGACATGTTTCCATCCTTTTTTGGGGATACTTCCTTACTTTCTTGTACTACATGATACTCCAAGCTCAACTTATACTTTTCCTGCCCAGCCATTTCTCCAAAGAGCCCTCACTCTTCTCACTGGACAATGGTATTGAGAAGCCAGGATCTGGATGTCCTGGCCCACTCTCGCTTGTTGTAGACGGGGCTTCCAACAGCCATGTGTATCTCTTACTCAACTTTCCTTCTCCAGCTCTATATTCACTCCCAGCCCAGCTCTCTCTTCTGAATCCAGGCCTGATCACAAAACAGCCTGCTCAACATTTCCACTCAGATTTCACAGGCATCTCAAAGCAAGTATGTCTTGTTATGGGGTGAATAGTGTCTCCCTCCAAATTCATATGTTGAAGCCCCAACCCCCAATATCTCAGAATATTACCATACTTGGAGATATGGTCTTTAAAGATATGATTAAATTAAATGAGGCCATATTATATTGGGCTCTAATCCAACGTAACTGGTGTCCTTATAAGAAGAGGAGATGAGGACACAGACTACATGAAAACCAGGGTGAAGATGACCATCTACAGGCCAAGGAGAGAGGCCTCAGAAGAAACCAGTCTGCTGACACCTTGACCTTGGACTTTCAGCCTCCAGAACTGTGAGAAATAAATTTCTGTTGCTTAAGCTGCTCAGTCTATTGCTCTTTGCTAGGGCAGCCTGAGTTGACTAATATAGTCTTTAACAAAACTCATGCATTCCTTCCATCCCGTTTCTCCTCTAGTGAGTCCCGTTTTCAGTATATGGTGTCACCACCCACTCAGTTGTTGGTGGAAGTGAGGGAATCTTGCCAGATGCATGACTTTCCAGTACCCTCCAGAGCCAAATGAACACCAAATTCTATTGATTCATCCTCCAAATTAGGTTTCAAATCTGTTCATTTCTCTTTGTCTCTGGGGTCATTACCTTGGTTCAAGCAATCACAACTTTTACTGGGATAATTACAATGTCCCTTTAACTCATTTTCTTGTAGTTATTCCTAGTCTAAAACTTTATTTAATGCCATTCTTTATACTCAACCATGAAGTAACCTCAACTGATTTTGTTCCTGAAATGCCACTTTTTCAGGGAAGCCTTTCTATTTGATGAAGTGAGATTTCTCTGGTATTTGTGCTCACAGTATGCATTAATTGTGATTTTACAACAAATTGTTTAATTTTGAAAAGTATTGCATGTCCCCTCACTAGTCTGAAAGGTATATGAGGGCCTGGGTTGTGTTGGTCTTATTCACTACAGGATGTAGCACTGTGTATGTTTTAAAATGTATCCTGGATTAATGAATGAAATTCCAACACTGTCCCCAAATTTGGGGTATAATAGGGATGAAGAGGACTAAGCACATTTGCTTCTTTGATGCTACCATCATGAGGTTGTAAAAGTCTTAAGGGTGGGGCCCACCTCTTCATTTCCTTTGCTTGGCTTCTTCCAGCCCCTAATTTCTGAAATAATTCTAGGCACATGCTGATGGTTCTGCTATAACACCCTCTATGTATTCCCCTAAAGATCTTGCTTTCTTTCAAAATCACACATTAAAAATAACAGAGATTATAGGGAAACTCAGGTTAGGGGCAGACAACTCCAAACCTATGTAACTATGTAAGTAAGCACAGATGAACACAATACTTTGTGCATCTGGAGGTAACATAGACACTCCAGGCAGGCAACTCAGTGTGCCTGGAGGCTGCCTCAGGGAGTTTTAAAAATGCAAAAAACCAGGCGAAGGAAATTCTGGCTTGCTGGCATTGAGACAGGGCTGTGTAAGGAGGCACAGGAAGGAAGGGGGCAACCTGCCCAAGCAAGAGCCCTGGGGGACTGCACTGGGGGTGTTCCTTTCTGGGGAGGGAACCCTGGATAGAAGCACTGATTTTTCCTTTTTTTTTCTACTTTTTATTATGAAAATTTTTTACACATACACAAAAGTAGAGGGAACTGTATAATAAGCTTCCATGTAGTCATCACCCAACTTCAACAACTACCAACTCATGACCAACATTGTTTTATCTGCTGCCCACCCACTCTCCTAATGCCTGTGTCAAATTATGAATTATTTTTGAAGCAAATCTCAGATGTCACATCATAGTTTTTGTAAATATTTCATATTTTAAAGAAATAAGAAACCCTTTAAAATAAACCATTTGCTTGATACCTTTATTATACTAAGTAATTATAATTCTTTAATATCACAATTCAAATGTTTATATCTTCCTGATTATGTAATTTAAAAAAATAACTTATGTGGCTGAATCAGAGTCCAAATGAAATTTCAGTTAGTTCATATGTCTCTGAAGTATTTTTTAATTTAGATTTCCTTTACATTTTTTCTTTCTATTTATTTGTTGAAGAAATAGGGTTGTTGTCAACAGTCTTGATTTTGCTAATTGTGTCCTAATGGTGTCGTTCAACATCTTGTCTTAGTTTCCTGTTGATCATTATGTCCAAGACAGATTCAGTTTCAATGTTTTGGGAAGAATCTTTCAAAGTGGTCATGTGTCTTTCGATCAGGAGATACAGCACATAATACCTGATTGTACCTCTGTGATGTCAGTGGCCTTTGATGATCATTGCCCAGATCCATCAATTCATTTGTTACTGCAATATAGAAATATGTGTCCTATCGTTTCTTCTCGTTCTTTTTTCTCTTCTTTTTTTAAAGCTGTAATAATTCTATAAAGAGAAACTTCCCTCAGCAACTTTTCGTTATTCTGAGACATCAGAATAGGAAAAGCTGCTGAGGTATACGTAAAGGTATAGGAAAGGCAGAATAAAAATGCTTGATTCTTTCTATTTGCTGGTATTCAAAATAATGAACTGGTTTCTTAGTACCCTCTAAATGTGACAATGAAGTTTTTTTTAGTATTATTATGAATCACGGGATTAAGTATCTTTTATGTACTTCAATCAATTTCATTTTTTTATTCTTATGAGTGTTCAGATTGCCCCACCTTTGGTGAATGGGAGGTTGACAAGTTGCCTCCAGAGTTGATCTGGCAAAATTCTAACAGATCTAATGAGAGGTTTTTAGCTTTCTGTAACAAGATGTTCCAGATTCATCCTATACATTTTGTGCCGCATACCTTGAATTGGCCATTTCTCCAAGGATGTCTAGTTCCTTTTTTAGGAAAATGGTGTTTAAAGGCAATTTAGGTTCTAAGAGTACACATTGCTGTTGTGTTGATATATTTGTTATTTGGCCCTTTCAGTAGACAGAGCTAGGAATATAAAGATAAAATATAAAGATTAAGTACATCATGAATCCATACTGCTACTTCAAAATCAAGATCATGGACTTATTCCACTTTTTTTTAGAGTGGTAAAATATAAATAACATAAAACTTGTCATTTTAACCATATTAAGGGTACAATTAGTCACATTAATTTAGATTCAAACTGTTGTGTCACCATCACCATTATCTATTTTCTAAATTTTTCATCCCCCCCCAAACTGAAACTACCCATTAAAGGAGTAACTTCCCATTCTCCCCTCCCCTAACCCCTGGTAAGTTCTAATTTACCTTCTGTCTCTATGAATTTGCCTGTTCTAGATACTTCATATAAGTGGAATCATGCAGTATTTGTCCTTTTGTGTCTGGCTTCTTTCACTAAGGTTCATCCATATCGTAGCATGTATCAGAATTTCCTTCCATTTTATATCTGAATTCTATTCCATTGTATGTAAAGCAACATTTTGTTTATCCATTCATTTGTTGATGGACAAATGAGTTGTTTCCACCATTTGGCTATTGTGAATAATGTTGTTATGAACAGTGGCGTATAAGTGTCTGTTTGAGTCCCTTCGTCCAAATCTTTTGGGTATATACCAGGAAGTGCTAGATCACATAGTAATTCTGTTTAGCTTTTGAAGAACCACCAAACTGTTTTCCAGAGCCCTGTACCATTTTATATTTCCACCAGCAATGTATGAGCATTCTGATTTCTCCACATCCTCAACATTTGTTATTTTTTTGTTGCTGTTGTTAATAGCCATCCTACTAGGTATGAAGTGGTATCTCATTGTGGTTTTGATTTGTATTTCCCTAATGACTAATGATATTGAGCATCTTTTCATGTGCTTATTGACCATTTGTATGTCTTCTTAGGAGTATTGTCTATTCAAGTCCTTTGACCATTTTTAAATTAGATTGTTGTCTTTCTGTTGTTAAGTTATAGGAGTTCTTTATGTATTCCCAATTCCCAATTGGATCTCAAATGACCCAATTTCTTCAATATGTAAATAGCAAGAGAAAAAGAAATATAAATGAAATATAGGTACTAGCTTTTATTAAATATATTATTTGCAAATGTCTTCTCCCATTCTGTAGGTTTTCTTTTCATATTGTTGATAATGTGCTTTGCATATATTTTTTTTTATTTTTCAGTTATATTCTTTCTTTCTTTATTTAATTAATGTATTTATTTTTATGGCTGCATCTGGTCTAAGCTGTGGTATGCGGGATCTTCGTTGCTGTGTGCAGGCTCTTCATTGTGGTGTGTGGGCTTCTCTCTAGTTGTGGCGTGTGGGTTTCTCTACAGTTGTGGCATGTGGGTTTTTTCTTCTTCTCTAGTTGTGGTGTGCAGTCTCCAGAGCACGTGGCTCTGTAGTTGTGGCGTGCAGGCTCCAGAGAATGAGGGCTCTGTAGTTTGCAGCATGTGGACTCTCTAGTTTAGGTGCGTGAGCTCAGTAGTTGTGATGTGCAAGATTAGTTGCCCCACAGCATGTGAGATCCTAGTTCCCCAACCAGGGATCAAACCCATGTCCCTTGCATTGCAATGTGGATTCTTTACCACTGGACTACCAAAGAAGTCCCTTGATAATGTGCTTTGATGCACAAAAGTTTTTAGATTTGATGAAGTTCAATTTATGTTTTCCTTCTTTTGTTGTTCATGTTTTTGTGTCTAAGAATCCAGTGTCAAATTGAAGGTCATGAAGATTTATCCTTATGCTTTCTTCTAAGATTTTTATTAGATGTTCAAATTGTAGTTTTCCATGGTACAAGTCAGGATAGTTTAGACTTTTTTGCTTTTTTTCTTTGGAGTATAGTTGCTTTACAATATTGTGTTAGTTTATACTGTACAGCAAAGTGAATCAGCTATAGGTATATATATATCCCCTCTTTTTTGGATTTCCTTCTCATTTAGGTCACCACAAAGTACTGAGTAGAGTTCCCTGTGCTGTACAGTAGGTTCTCATTAGTTATCTATTATATACATAGTATCAATAGTGTATATATGTCAATCCCAGTTTCCCAGTTCATCCTACCCACTCTTCTCCCTTGGTATCCATATGTTTGTTCTCTATGTCTGTGTTGTTATTTCTGCTTTGTTAAATAAGATTGTCTATACCAATTTTTTTCAGATTCTACATTATATGCATTAATATACGATACTTGTTTTTCTCTTTCTGACTTCACTCTGTATGACAGTCTCTAGGTCCATCCAAATCTCTACAAATGACCCAATCTTGATCCTTTTTATGGCTGAGTAATAATACATTGTATACATATACCACATCTTCTTTATCTATTCCTCTATTGATGGACACTTAGGTTGCTTCCATGTCCTGGCTATTGTAAATAGTGACGCAATGAACATTGGGGTGCATGTGTCTTTTTGAATTATGGTTTTCCCTGGGTATCTGCCCAGTAGTGGGATTGCTGGGTCATATGGTAGCACTATTTTTAGTTTTATTAAAGAATCTCCATACTGTTCTCCATAGTGGCTGTATCGGTTTACATTCCCACCAATGCATGAGGGTTCCCTTTTTTCCACACCTTCTCCAGCATTTATTGATGTAGATTTTTGATGATGGCCATTCTGACTGGTGTGAGGTGATACTTCATTGTAGTTTTGATTTGCATTTCTCTAATAATTAGTGATGTTGAGCAGCTTTTCATGTGTTTGTTGGTTACCTGTATGTCTTCTTTGGATAAATGTCTATTTAGGCCTTCCTCCCATTTTTTGATTGGTTTGTTTGTTTTGTTTGATATTGAGCTTCATGAGCTGCTTGTATATTTGGAGATTAATCCTTTGTCAGATGCTTTGTTTGCAAATATTTTCTCCCATTCTAAGAGTTGTCTTTTCGTCCTGTTTATTGTTTCCTTTGCTGTGCAAAAGCTTTTAAGTTTCTTTAGGTCCCATTTGCTTACTTTTGTTTTTATTTCCCTTACTCTAGGAGGTGGATCAAAAAAGATCTTGCTGTGATTTATGTCATAGAGTGTTCTTCCTACGTTTTCCTCTAAGAGTTTTATAGTGTCTGGTCTTACATTTAGGTCTTTAATCCATTTTGAGTTTAATTTTGTGTATGGTGTTAGGGAGTAGTCTAATTTCATTCTTTTACACATAGCTGTCCAGTTTTCCCAGCACCACTTATTGAAGAGGCAGTCTTTTCTCCAGTGTATATTCTTGCCTCCTTTGTCATAGATTAGGTGATCATAGGTGCATGGGTTTATCTCCAGGCTCTCTATCCTGTTCCTTTTATCTATATTTCTGTTTTTGTGTCAGTACCATACTGTTTTGATTACTGTAGCTTTGTAGTATAGTCTGAAGTCAGGGAGGCTGATTCCTCCAGCTCCACTTTTGTTTCTCAAAATTGCTTTGGTTATTCTGGGTCTTTTGTGTTTCCATACAAATTGTAAATTTTTTTGTTTTATATCGGCAAAAAATGCCATTGGTAGTTTGTTAGGGATTGCATTGAATCTGTAGATTGCTTTTGGTAGTATAGTCATATTCACAATATCGATTCTTCCAATCCAAGAACATGGTATATCTCTCCATCTGTTTGTATCATCCTTAATTCCTTTCATCAGTGTCTTATAGTTTTCTGCATACAGGTCTTTGTCTCCTTAGGTACGTTTATTCTTAGGTATTTTACTCTTTTTGTTGCAATTGTAAATGGGAGTGTTTCCTTAATTTCTCTTTCAGATTTTTTATCATTAGTGTATAGGAATGCAAGAGATTTCTGTGTATTAATATTGTATCCTGCTACTTTACCAGATTTGTTGATTAGCTCTAGTAGTTCTATGGTAGCATCTTTAGGATTCTCTATGTATGGTATCATGTCATCTGCAAATAGTGACAGTTTTACTTCTTCTTTTCCAATTTGTATTCCTTTTATTTCTTTTTCTTCTCTGATTGCTATGGCTAAAACTTCCAAAACTATGTTGAATAATAGTGGTGAGAGTGGGCATCCTTGTCTTGTTCCTGATTTTAGAGGGAACTGTTTTGGTTTTTCACCATTGAGAATGATGTTTGCTGTGGGTTTGTCATATATGATGTTTATTGTGTTGAGGTAAGTTCCCTCTATGCCTACTTTTTGGAGAGTTTTTATCACAAATGGTGTTGAATTTTCTCTAAAGCTTTTTCTGCATCTATTGAGATTATCATATGGTTTTTATCCTTCAGTTTGTTAATATGGTTCATCACATTGATTGATTTGCATATGTTGAAGAATCCTTGCATTCTTGGGATAAACCCCACTTGATCATGGTGTATGATCCTTTTAATGTGCTGTTGGATTCTGTTTGCTAGTATTTTGTTGAGCATTTTTGCATCTATGTTCATCAGTGATATTGGCCTGTAGTTTTCTTTTTTGTGACATTCTTGTCTGGTTTTGGTATCAGCAGAATGGTGGCCTCATAGAATGAGTTTGGGAGTGTTCCTCCCTCTGTAATTTTTTGAGTACAGCTTGAGAAGGATAGGTGTTAATTATTCTCTAAATGTTTGATAGAATTCAGCTGGGAAGCCATCTGGTCCTGGGCTTTTGTTTGTTGGAAGATTTTTAATCACAGTTTCAGTTTCATTACTTGTGATTGGTCTATTCATGTTTTCTATTTCTTCTTGGTTCAGTCTTGGAAGGTTTTACTTTTCTGAGAATTTGTCCATTTCTTCCATGTTGTCCATTTTACTGGCATATAGTTGCCTGTAGTGATCTTTAGTATTTCTGCAGTGTATTTCTTCTCCTTTTTCATTTCTAATTTTATTGATTTGAGTCCTCTCCCTTTTTTCTTAATGAGTCTGGCTAGTGGTTTATCAATTTTGTTTATCTTCTCATAGAACCAGTTTTTAGTTTTATTATCTTTGTTATTGTTTGTTTCTTTGTTTGTTTCTATTTAATTTATTTCTGCTCCGATCTTTATAATTTCTTTCCTTTTACTAACTTTGGGTTTTGTTTGTTCTTATTTCTCTAGTTGCTTTAGGTGTAAGGTTAGGTTGTTATTTGAGATTTTTCTTGTTTCTTGAGGTAGGATTGTATTGCTATAATCTTCCCTCTTAGCACTGCTTTTGCTGCACCCCATAGGTTTTGGGTCATTGTGTTTTCATTGTCATTTGTTTCTAGGTTGTTTTTGGTTTCCTCCTTGTTTTCTTCCATGATCTCTTGGTTATTTAGTAGAATATTGTTTAGCCTCCATGTGTTTGTATTTTTTACAGCTTTTTTATTTCCTGTAGTTGATATCTAGTCTCATAACATTGTGGTCAGAAAAGATGGTTGATATGATTTCAATTTTCTTAAATTTACCAAGGCTTGACTTGTGACCCAAGACGTGATCTATCTTGGAGAATATTCCATGAGGACTTGAGAAGAAAGTATATTCTGTTGTTTTTGGATGGAATGTCCTATAAATATCAATTAAGTCCATCTTATTTAATGTGTCATTTAAAGCTTGTGTTTCCTCATTTATTTTAATTTTGGTTTATCTGCCCATTGGTGAAAGGAGGGTGTTAAAGTCCCCTACTATTATTGTGTTACTGTCAAATTCCCCTTTTACAGCTGTTAGCATTTGCCTTATGTATTGAGGTGCTCCTATGTTGGGTGCATAAATATTTACAATTGTTATGTCTTCTTCTTGGATTGATGCCTTGATCATGATCATTATGTAGTGTCTTTCCTTGTCTCCTGTGACAGTCTTTATATTAAAGTCTATTTTTTCTGATATGAGTATTGCTATTCCAGCTTTCTTTTGATTCCCATTTGCATGGAATATCTTTTTTCCATCCCTTCAGTCTGTATGTGTCCCTGGGTCTGAAGTGGGTCTCTTGTAGACAGCATATATACAGGTCTTGTTTTTGTATCCATTCAGCCAGTCTATGTCTTTTGGTTGGAACGTTTAATCTATTTACATTTAAGGTAATTATCAATATGTATGTTCGTATTACCATTTTCTTTTCTGTTTTGGGTTCATTTTTATAGGTCTTTTTCTTCTCTTCTGTTTCCTGCCTGGAGAAGTTCTTTTAACATTTGTTGTAAAGCTGGTCTGGTGGTGCTGAATTTTCTTAGTTTTTGTTGTCTGTAAAGCTTTTGATTTCTCCATCAAATCTGAATGTCTTGCTGGGTAGAATAATCTTGGTTGTAGGTTTTTCCCTTTCATCGGTTTAAATATATCCTGCCACTCCCTTCTGGCCTGCATAGTTTCTGCTGAAAGATAAGCTGATAACCTTATGGGGATTCCCTTGTTTGTTGCTTTTCCCTACTGCTTTTAATATTTTTTCTTTGTATTTAATTTTTGTTAGTTTGAGTAATAATTGTCTCGGTGTGTTTGTCCTTGGGTTTACCCTGTCTGGGACTCTCTGTACTTCCTGGACTTGTTTAATTCCTTTCCCATGTTAGGGAAATTTTCAGCTATAATCTCTTTAATTATTTTCTCAGACTCTTTCTTTTTCTCTTCTTCTTCTGGGACCACTATGATTCAAATGTTGGTACATTTAATGTTGTCCCAGAGGTCTCTGAGACTTCCTCAATTCTTTTCATTCTTTTATTTTTTATTCTTCTTTGTGTCAGTTATTTCCACCATTCTATCTTCCAGTTCATTTATCCATTTTTTGCCTCAGTTATTCTACTACTGATTCCTTCTAGTGTATTTTTAATTGAAGTTATTGTGTTGTTCATCACTGTTTGTTTTTTCTTTAGTTCTTCTAGGTCCTTGTTAAACGTTTCTTGTATTTTCTCCATTCTGTTTCTGAGATTTTGGATCTTCTTTATTATCATTACTCTGAATTTTTTTCAGGTAACTTGCCAATTTCCTCTTTACTTATTTGGTACTGTGGGTTTTTATATTGCTCCTTCATCTGCAACATATTTCTCTGTCTTCTCATTTTGTCTAAATTACTGTGTTTGAGGTCTCCTTTCCACAGGCTGCAGGGTCATAGTTCCTCTTGCTTCTGGTGTCTGCCTCCAGGGGGCGAGGTTGGTCCAGTGGCTTGTGTAGGCCTCCTGGTGGGAGGGACTAGTGCCTGTGTTCTGGTGGGTGGAGCTGGATCTTGTCCCTCTAATGGGCAGGGCTGCATCAGGTGATGTGTTTTGGGGTATCTGTGGACTTTGTATGACTTTAGGAAGCCTGTCTTCTGATGGGTGGGTTTATGTTCCTGTCTCACTTGTTGTTTGGCATGGGGCACTCAGCATTGGAGCCTGTAGGCAGTTGGGTGGAGCTGGGTCTTGGAGTTGAGATGGAGACCTCCGGGAGAGGTCTCGCTGTTTAATATTCCATGGTACTGGGAATTCTATGGCTTTCCAGAGTCCTGGATTCGGCTCTTCCCCCTCAGAGGCTCAAGCCTGACCTTGGGCCTGGGTACAAAGACCCCCACAAGCCACATGGCTTGGCAGTAAAAGGGAAAAAGAAGAGAAAAAAAGAAAAAAGTGGGCTTCCCTGGTGGTGCAGTGGTTGAGAGTCCGCCTGCCAATGCAGAGGACATGGGTTTGTGCCCCGGTCCAGGAGGATCCCACGTGCTGCGGAGTGGCTGGGCCCGTGAGCCATGGCAGCTGAGCCTGCACATTTGGAGCCTGTGCTCTGCAACGGGAGAGGCCACAGCAGTGAGAGGTCCGCATACCACAAAAAAAAAGAAAAAGAAAAAAATGGAGGGAAGAAAAGAAATAAAAATGAACAGACAAAATACCCCCAAGACAAATAGCAAAGACAAAAACAAGCAAACAGCAACAACACAATGAAGAACAAACAAATGAACAGAGATACAAAACCCCAGACAGATGGTAAAAGCAGAACCAAACAAAAACAAAGAAACACACACACACATACACAAAAAACAACAAGTACAAAAACAGGGAAAACAAAAAACAAGAGAACAACCAGACAAAGAAAAGAAAAACCAAAATGAAATCAAACAATTAAAAATAAAACTGACAAAACAGAAAATTAAAAAACAAAGCAAAAGCAGAATGCAAACTGAATGAAAAAGCAAAGGAAACAAAACAAACACATAAATGATTTAAAAAAAGATACAAAAGATAAGAACAAATAGAACAAAGAAAAGAGATATAAACAAAGTAGAGCAATGGAAAGAAAAAAGAAAAAAACAAGGAAAAATCACAGAACAAAAAATAATGAAGAAATAGAAATATAAAAAAACTAAATAAAAATAAAACATATAATAATAAAACAACAACAGAACAAAACAAAACTTAAAAAAATAGTAATAATTATATTTTCCTGCAGTCTCTGTTGTCAGTGTTGTTGCCCCCACCATGAGTCACATCCAACCTATGCCTCCCCAGCAGGCTCTCCAAAACCTCTTGGTAGTTCTCTGGTACCCCTGTAGGCACCGTGGGGGTAGCTCAGACTCTTACCTGGCCCAACTCCTTCATGTACTAGTCCCCAAAATCCACAGCTGCTAGAGCTAGACTGGTTTCATTTGTGGGAACACTTATTGTCCATTTAGATACTCCAGATGCAGGGTTTACAAAGCTGATCAAGGGGATTTAATCTGCAGCTTGTGCAGCTTCATGGGAACATTTTTGTTCCACTTCCTTAGTCGCCCTGCCCCTGGGACTTAGCTGTAGCTTTAGTGTCACCTCTGCATGTGGGTCACACACAGGAGTCTGCTCCTGAGGCTGCCCTGGAGCACTTTGCTCTGCCCCAGTGAGAACTAGGTGTGGAGGTGGCATGACTGCTTGGGTTGAGGGGGCTCTGGCAGTGACAGGTACATGGAAAATCCAGAAGTTACAGGTGCAATAGATCCGGCCTTAGAGCCTGGTGGCCAGCACAAAGAAGGTCAGCACTGTTGAGGGCTGTTTTTAGTGCCTGGTGGGGCAGGGAGCCAGTGCATGAAGAGAGAGGCTAAAATGGTGTCTCCACCCTTGTAAGTAACTCAACTGTGGCACCTTGCTTCTATGGCAGTCTGGGTTTCCTCCACAGGTATTCCCAATTATGAATGTCCTCCTTCCCATCCCCTCAAGCTCTCTCCTCACAGCCAACAGCAGTCCTACCCCAGGGTTTGTTGTCCAATACCTATGTTCCAGCTCTCAGGCCCTATGTGCACCGGCAGACGCAAGTCCCAGTCTGGGGCATGCAGTGCTGTGGTGCGGACCATCTGTGTAGGTCTCACTCTATCTTGTCTGCCACAGACCAGCTGTTTCACCCTCCTCCTACAGCCTCAGATGCTCCCCTTCTGTCCCAACTGATTTCCCCGTTGGTGAGGGGGCTTCCCCAGATGCGGGAGCCTAGCTTCTGCTTCAGCTCCCTCCCAGGGACGTAGATCTCATCCCGCTTCTTCTCCTCTTCTTTTTCCCTTCTTTCTTTCATCCTACTCGTTTATGTGGGGATCTTTATTGTCCTTTCCAGTGTCCAATGTCTTCTGCTAGTGTTCAGCCAGTGTTCTGTGAGAATTGTTCCATCATGGATGTATTCTTGATGCATTTGTGGAGAGAGATGGACTTCACATCCTCCCACTCCTCAGCTATCTTGGTGAGTCTAGACTGTTTTACAGTAACAAACCCTGAAATCTCAGTAACTTAACACAATAAAAATTACATATTGTTTACCACACATACAGTATGGATTGGACAATCCTCCTACATCTTGTAGCTACATAGAGTAAGCAAAGCCCATGAGAGTTGTTTTTAAAAATCACCTCTGGAAGTACCCAATTTTCACCCAGCTTCCATTGGTCAGATCTCAGTCACATGTCTCAACCTATTGCTGTGGAGACTGGGAAATACAGTCTTCCTGTCTGCCCAGGAACAGATCTGGTCTTTGTAACATGCTTTCCTCTGTTTGCTATGTTGACTCAGTTACTAGCTTGGTGTATTGAGCAAAATGAGAAATAAGCAAAACTGAATATTTTAAATCAGATGTTATTAGAAAACATTTTATAACTTCATCATATATTTTATGTTTTTCTTTCTTTCTCCTTGAAGATTATAAGATGATAGATGATTCATTCATGTTGCAAATACAAGGCAGTTTGTTGGTGTTAATATTAATATTACATAATTTATATTAGTTGCTAGTTTCTAGGGGGAAACCAGCACTCATTAGGGCTAATGATGTCTTAAAATTGAGCATCAGGCAGGCACATTAAGAAAGGAATGTCTGAAGTGTCTATCATGCTATTGAGATGTCAGTCTGCTACCAGATAAAGCATGTGAAATAGTTTTGTTAATTTTGGCTCAGGGGGGTGTGCTCTTTATAAATTTAGTTTGAAAACTAGAAACAAAATAAAAGCAAAGAAAAAGATTACAGAAGAGAAAGAAAAGAGTGGAGAAGAAGGAAAAAGAAAACAGGGGAGACAGGAAAGGAGAGGAGAAGGGAGGAACAGAAAGTCCGAGGACTGTGAGAGGTGCTGCTTACATACTACTATGCCTGTTTCAGTACAGCACCCAGAGTGAAAAGAGGAGGTGACGGGAGTGCCCACAAACCACGGTGTATGTTTTAAGAGAGGGATTGACAGAAAGCTTGGACTAGACCATGAGAACCATATGACAGCACTTCTGTCATTTTCAAACATTTTCAAAATAGAGAAATGCCAGGAGGTCTTAATTAATATGAAATAAACTCAGAATCATGTATGAATCCAGTGGCATCATTCAAGAAGAATATGAAGGTATGCTTCCTTGGTCACCAATGCAAACAATGCCTCCATCTGAGGAGGAAAAAAGTCATGGTGGGTTCTTGCCTCAGTCACCCGGGATTCTCCCTGTCTAGGTAGATCCTGCCCACAGATGGGTGACTGAAGGGAGCATTTACTAAGGGGCAAATAAGCTTACTCAACTGGAGCATTTCATTGGGAAATTACTAAGGCTCTCCACCATGGTTAAATCAGTACAAAGCATTGTGGAAAGCTATGATGAAAGGGCAAGATAACATGGTCCTACTTCTTTATGCTTCTCCAATCTTACTTCTCCAATCTTTGTTAATGTCTCCAGACTGAGGGTATTAATGAGGTTGACTCTCAAGACAAATATATATATTTTTGGTTCTTTCACATGTCTTTATACCACAGAACTTCACCCCTTTTCCATTGTACCACCCACCCCAGAGGGTGTCCATCATGTGGCCCTGGACCGCCCTTTTCTTTCTCCCACCTACACTCATTGTGCTCTGCCACCTGAGAGGCCCTTTGAGGGTGGGGCTTGTCCTAGAGAAAACTGATGCCAGAGGTGACATCTCTGAGCACCTTCAAATCATATATTCCCAACCATGCAATATTCCTAGATGAGAAGTTACCAGTTCTGGCTGCCCCTCCCTGTGTCACACTTAATTACCTGAGCCCCTGATAAGCACTTTTTGTAACCCACTTTCCCAGGGTCCTTGAACCTGCATTTGTTCTTCAGATCTTGTCTGTGTACTGTTCTGCCATGAACCTGGAATCCTGCCAGAAGATGTCTGTCCTTCCTACCCTCATCTCCCCTTTGCTCAGAAGCCTGTATAAACCCCTGCCCTCCTTTTTGCCAAACCATCTCACAAATTTACTCATGCAAATATATTCCACTTGACTATTCCACATGCTCACCTGATTTTCCTTGACAGGCTGACACCCACTATGCTAGTGCAATGAAACATTCTTAGTTTGGAGGACTCTGAATTCTGTAACTTCTTGCATTGGAATCCAGACTAGTGGTTTTTTGCCTCCCCTGAACTCATTGGTGTGATCATCATTCACTGAGTGAGGTCGATTTGCAAAGCTTTGCTTTGAACACACAGTGAAGATTGGGGGACTGGATGTCTACAGGGGAGCCCTTCCCATGGCTGACAGTCATGTAAGTTCTTCAATATGTTATATCTGTAATCCTCACACAGATCTAGTAAGAGGTATTATCACCCCATTCTACAACTGAAGACAACACTGCTTTCCTCTAGAAAGCTTCCCCAATTGCTGTGATGCCAGAAATACTTGATTCTCTGAACTCCCATTCTGCAATCAATATTTGACACATCCTTTATTAGCTTAAAAAAAGTTGGTATGTTGTCTCTCTAATATTGTGTGCCCATTAAGCCTAGAACCTTGTTTAATTTCTTTATTCCTTCTCAATACCTAATCAGTGCTAGGCATAGAAAGAAGCTTTATGAAAAGTTATTGAATGTTTAAAGTACCAAGTAAGTACATGCTCATTGAAAAAATTCAAACAATATAAAAGTGTATACAGTCATTTCTATTTCCTCCTTTTTTATCCCTGACAGTATTTTTTACTCTGAAATCTGCTATACCTCATACTAATATAGCCACTCCAGTCTTCTTTGACTAGTGTTAGCATGTTATATCCTTTCTGATTCTTTTACTTTTAGTTATTTTATGTTTTTATAGTTAAAGAAAATTTCTTGTGTTTCTTGGGTCTTGCTTTTTGACATCTGAAAATCTCTGCCTTTTCATTGGGATGTTTAAACCATTTACATTTAATATTATTATTGCTATGGTTAGGTTTAAGCCTATCATCTTGCCATTTGTTTTCTATTTGCACTATTTGTTCTGTGTTACCCTATTCCTTTTTCCTTGACTTTTTTGAATTATTTGAATTTTTTATGATTTTATTTTATCTCCTTTGTTGGCTTAGTTGCTATAACTCCTTGTTTTGTTATTTTACTAGTTGTTTTAGGGTTATAATACTATACCTCCAAGTGATATTAAGTTACCT
The DNA here is from genome assembly GCF_951394435.1 of Stenella coeruleoalba. Taxonomy (NCBI): domain Eukaryota; kingdom Metazoa; phylum Chordata; class Mammalia; order Artiodactyla; family Delphinidae; genus Stenella; species Stenella coeruleoalba. Next base: position 30,924,629 of record NC_137153.1, on the reverse strand, counting down.
TGTAGTATAAGAAGCTCACAATAGTGGACTTCTAGCTGCTCCTTTCCACTCACCCAACTTTTATGACATTGTTGTCATCCATTTTACTTTTATGTATGTTATGAACACCATAATACATTGGTATTAGTCTTGCTTAAACAATTTTATTTTAAAGAGATTTAAATGATAAGAATAATATCTTACAAATTTTCCAGTGTAGCTACTACTCCCAGTGCTATTTATTCTTTTGTGTAAATTCATATTTCATCTGGTGTCATTTTCCTTCTGTCTGGAAGACTTCCTTTACATTTTTTATTAAACAAACAAATAAATAATCTAATAGATAAATATTGGGAGTCTCTAGAAAGGATAAGTTGGAGGGAGAGTAAATATTTGAAGAAATAATGACTGAAAAAATTCCAGATTTGATGAAACTATAAACCCCAGATGAAAGAAGCTTAATGAGCTCTTCACACAAGAAACATGAAGGTTAATTAATGTGCCCAACTACCCATGGGTGCTCTTCTTCTTTTAAATTATTTTTCTCTCTTGTTTCATTTTGAATAGTTTCTATTGTTATGTCTTTAAGTTTCTTTTTCAATACCTAATTGCCACTAATCTATTCTAGTGTATTTTTTTTATCACAGAATCCTAGATTTCATATTTAGAAGTTCAGTTTAGGTCTTTTAGAAAAATATCTTTTACATCTCTAGTTAGTTTTTTGAACATATGGAATACATTACAACAATTGCTGAATGTTCTTGTTTGCTAATTCTAACACTCATGTCAGTTTCACTTGGTTGATTTTTACCTTCTTTATGGGCATATTTTCTTGCTTCCATGCATGCCTAGTATCTTTGATTGGATGTCAGACACTGTAAATTTCCTGGTGAATCCAGGAAGGTTTCTTGAAGTGATATTTGAGCTGAATGTTGAAGGATATGAATGGATTAAAGAGTTAAATGAGACAGAAAGCATTTAAAGAAGAGAGATCAGCATATGCAAAGGACCTGAGTATATAAGTCTTTGCATTTTTGAGAAAATAAGAGAATGCAAGTGTGGTTGGAACAAATAAATAAAAAGAATAATTATATTAAGTGTCTTTGGGGGTGAAGGCATGGGCAGATCATTCCCTGCTTTCTTCAGGGGTCTTGTTGGACATTTAAAATTTTTCAGCTTTATTGAGGTATAATTGACATATGAAATTGTAAGATATTTAAAGTGTACATTGTAGTGATTTTATATACATATACAGTGTGAAGGAATTTTCTCCACCTACTTAACACATCCATCATCTCATATATTTATTTGTGTGGTGTGTGTGTGTGTGTGTGTGTGTGTGTGTGAGAGAGAGAGAGAGAGAGAGAGAGAGAGAGAGAGAGAGAGAAAGAGAGAAAACATTTAATTTCTACTCTTTTAACAAATTTCAATTACACAATACAGTATTATCAACCATACTCACCATGTTACACATTATCTCTTCAGAACGTAGTCATGTTAAATTTGAAAGTTTGTACCATTTTATTAAACTCTCCCTATCTGCCGCCACTCTCCACCTTGCACCCAACCCCTGACAACTACTTTTACAATCTTGATTTCTAGAAGTTTGACTTTTTTTTTTAGATTCCTCATATAGGTGATACCATGCAGTCTTTGTCTTTGTCTGGGTTATTTCACAATGCATAATGCCCTTAAGGTCTACCCATATTGTTGCAAATGGCAGCATTTCCTTCTTTCTCATGGCTGAATAATATTCGTACACACACACACACACACACACACACACACACATCTTCTTTTATTTGTTCATCTGTTGATGGACATTTAGGTTGTTTCTATATCTTGGCTCTTGTGAATAATGCTGCTATAAACATGGGAGTGTGGATATCTCTTTGAGATACTGATTTTATTTCCTTTGGATGTGTACCCAGAAGTGGGGTTGCTTATATCATATGGTAGTCCTACTTTTAATTTTTTGAGGAATCTTCAGACTGTTTTCCATAGTGGCTGCACCAATTTACTTTCCTACCAATAGTGCAAAAAAGTTCCCTTTTCTCCACATCCTTGCCAAAACTTATCTCTTGTCTTTTTGATGACAGTCATTCTAACAGGTGTGATTAATATGTCATTGTGATTTTGATTTGCATTTCCCTGAGGATGTTGAGCATATTTTTATGTACCGGTTGGCCATTTTTATATCTTCTTTGAGAAAAATATCCATTCAGCTCCTCTGCCTGTTTTTCAAACAGATTTTTTTTTTTTGCTATTGAGTTGTGTGAGTGTTTTATATATTTGGGGTATTAGCCCCTTATCAGACATATGATTTGCAAATATCTTCTCCCATTCTTTAGGTTGATTTTTCATTTGTTAATGGTTTCCTTTTCTGTGTGGAAGCCTTTTAGTTTGATGGAGCTGCACTTGTTTATTGCCTTTGCTTTGGTGTCAAATCCAAAAGAACCATTGCCAAGCCAATGTCAAGGAGCTTATCTCCTATGTTTTCTTCTAGGAGTTTTATGGTTTCAGGACTTATTTCCAGTCTTTAATCCATTTTAAGTTGGTTTTTGTGTATGGTTTAAGATAGGGATCTAGTTTCATTCTTTTGCTTGTGGCTGTCCAGTTTCCCAACACCATTTATTGAAGAGACTGTCCTTTTCCTTTTCCTATTTTTTTTTAACATCCTTATTGGAGTATAATTGCTTTACAATGGTGTGTTATTTTCTGCTTTATAACAAAGTGAATCAGCTATACGTATATCCCCATATCTCCTCCCTCTTGTGTCTCCCTCCCACCCTCTTTTTCCTATTGTATATTCTTGGCTCCTTGTCAGAAATTAATTGGCCATGTATGCACAGGTTTATTTCTGGGGTTTCTAATCTGTTCCATTGATCTATGTGTCTGTTTTTATGTCAGTACCACACTGTTTTGATTACTATAGCTTTGAAATGTAGTTTGAAATCAGGAAGTGTGATGTCTCCAGCTTTGTTCTTCTTTCTCAAGATTGCTTTAGCTATTCAAGATATTTTGTGGTTCCATACAATTGTTAGGCGTTTTGGTCCTTATCCAGTGAGGGATTGTAATCTTTTAAGGGTTTTAAGCAAGTTCAGATTTTTCAGAAAAATCACTCTGGCTTCAATGTGGAGAACACCTTGAGTGGGGTTTCTTGGGAGGGATTGGATAAGTTAGGAACAAAGGGTACATTTCTGAGTGAGAGACAAGCTTGGTTTGTACCATAGTAGGAGTGAGATGGAAAGAGGTGGGCTGACCTGAGACAACAAATGTAGTGTGATTCTTGTATCCTTCTTGTCTGCATTTCATCAGATCAATCACCAACTTTATGTAAACCTCTTTCTAAGGGAAATATTATTTTCATATAGTGAGTACATTTCTTATTAAAATGCTCATAAATATATATCTAGTTTTAGAGTTATGAACATTGCACACAGTACCCTGATTGGGAAGCTATTTATTAACTTGTTCCTGGAAAGGATTCTAGCAACTCTCTTCTGATATTTGCCCAAGAATTCCCCTGAAACACTCAATAACGGAAAATTTCATTCCAAAGCCTTAGTTCAATAGCTCTCAAAATTTAGTTGCATCAGAGTCACCTGATGACACAGATTTCTGGGCCCAACCTCCAGAGTTTCTGATTTAGTAAGTGTGGCTTGGAGCCCGAGATTTTTCATCTATTGAATATGTCAAGTTCCCAGGCAAAGCTGATGTCCCTGGCCTGGAAACTACTGTGAGAACCACTAGTCAATTAGATGTGGGGTAGCAAAGAGGTGAACTTCTGGGATTAGACACAAAACTCTGTCCCTTTCTACTGATGTGGCTTGGGCAAATCACTCACATGTGGGTGCCTTTGTTTCCTCATCTGAGCCTCAACGATTAGAATAAGGAATGTTTTTAAAGTTAGGACAGATATACAATGAATGTAGATATGTTTTTATGAAAAAGAAAATGACTTTTATGTGCCTAAAATATGCTACAATTCTCAGTGTAAAGAGGAACAGGTAACTCTTTTAGCTCATTCTTGGAAAATGTTCATCAAAGTTCAATGTGATAACATAATGGAAGTCTTTAGTCAATAGCCTTGAAGGGAAACTCAGATCTGCTCCATCTACATAACCTCAGTTCTGGTAAATTCCTGTTAAGGCTGTGTGTTTGTTAGATGTTTGTCTGCCTCACCTTCCCTCTGATCCCCATGACCTTGGCACTGAGCCGGCCACTAGACAGGGTGTCTTGTTTGAGAACAGGCAGTTGGTGAGGGAGGCAGAGGGCTGACTCACTCATGCTCTTGGAAGACAATTGTGGGCAAGTTTTCCTAGGTTGCACAAGCCATGGGTTTCTGAAACAGAAGGAAAGACAGCCTCTGCCGGCTATTGGCTGACCTCAAGGAGATAGTCATGGTGTGTCAAGAGGAGGTATGGGGAGGAGACGACCCACGGAAGACCCTGTCATCTGAATGTTAGGTACCCCCAGATTCTTTAAAAATAAGCAATAAATGGCTCACCTACACATTCCATCTCTAAAATTTCCATGGATAAAGAGTTGAATGCTCTTTACCTGGAGCTTGCACATGGGAATCTAGTAGTTTTCCAGAGTAATTAAAGGGACCAGTACAATGAAAGTAGAACCAGAAGATAAATTAGCTTCCGCTGATAAAATCACCCTTCAGTCAGCCTACAGATGTAGGGTGAAGCTGGAGGAGGTAAGGCAGAGTCAGTGCAGGCTCATTTTGAGCTTCTGAAGAACGTGTGAAATCCAAACTCTGGACCACAGGGGAGAAAGTTGGGTTCAATAAATAGGTCTCCTCAATCCTAAAGTTAAACTTGGGGCAAGGCAAATGTACCCTTTATCTGGGCCTTCATGCACTCTGTACATTTTGGGTAATGTCCAAACATCATGAATCATCTCTAGAGTGACTTTTCACCACGCAGTTAATGTTCAACATTTATTGAGTTCCCTTGATGGGAACATCTTTAAAGTTTTGCATGACTCTGGCCTGGAGGAGTTGTGGGCTTTGTGTCTGGGAAAGTGAGGACACTGAATTTTGAGTCCTTGGGTCCTTGATTATCTGTGTGGAAATGTAGGCAAGCATCAGAACTTGGAGAGCTGGGAAAGGTCAAGTCAGAGATTCTACACTTTGCTCTATATGACCTTGTTTTCACTTCCATGTTGGTGTGGCCCAGCCTAACAAAATGTACATTTGGGGAGATGTCAGTTCTCTGAATTGTCAACAAAAAATGGTGTTTTCCTATTATGGCCAAAGTATAATCAAAGCATCTAATGATTTGAGCCAAGGCAAAGATTTGAGAATATCTAAACCCATTATCTAACATCTAAGATGATACCCATTTAATAATAGTTCATCTAAAGCCTAGGAGAGAAGACCTTGAGAGTTCACATTATTGTTTATTCATGTCTCCCTTTAATCAACCACCCTGGGTGATGCCCCACTACAGGAAATAGATATCTTGTATATCTTAAGTGCATGGATAAGTAGGGGGTTCATTGTCACTGTTGGACAGACTGGATCTTTTGGGGACGGACTGACCCACCATTTTTCTGGAAGCACAGGGCAGCAGAAAACCCACCAATGGCACTGTAAAGTAGTTATAGGGCATTCTGAATATTTATGTCCAGCCCTGAGGCCAGAGGTCCTTGGCTGGTCATCTCTGGCCAGAGCTTATCTGTGTGTCCCAATGGGCTATTTAACCAGCAAACATTTACTCAGCACCCACTATGAGCTGGAATTGTCTAGGTGCTTGGGACACCTCAGTGAACAAAGCAGATAGAGATGCTTGCTCTCTAGCAGGGACACAGGTAGTTATGATAAATGCAAGAACACACATCATCACATTTCCTAACTTCTCCATTTGCCAAGATGCAAGATTACTGTGGACTGGTTAGACTAGCCACCAGGGGGCAGCCTACCCCATGGGCTTAGCCCTGATCCAACTCCTTGCAGCTAAGGCCACCTGCCTTCTATTGTGTATTTAAGGCAGCTACCACTCAGGCCCTGGGGGCTTTTACCAAGAGTGGGGGCCACAACTGGGTCTTTGTCCCGATTCAAGGGGACATCAGAGGGCTCCAGAAAGGAAGGCCGTGTTTAGGGATTACGAAGGCAGATGAGTGCTTCACTCCCTGCCTGGCCTGTCCTCTCACAGAGAGGGAATCACCAGTCGGGACTGACGGTGGGGTAGCTTCTTCAACACTAACTCCCTAAGCCTGGAATCTGGGTCTGGGGGCAGCCCTAGGTGGGAGCTGGTAAACTGTCTTTCAAAGGTTTGCATGTCCCTTTTGGGAAGTGAGAGCAAGAGATAAGCACTAGTATAGCTTTTTAAAACCATGGGCTTAGCTGCTATTTAAACATCCTTAAGTTTGCATAGTTAATAACAGAAACATAAAGTGTATTTAAACTCTTTAAGATATGATTGGAGATCTTGAATCAAGCTTTAAAACTAAAGTAACTTTGAAACGAAGACAAGTCAGAACATTCAGTGAGGATCTTTAATTAGAAGAGTATGTCCTCAGGCTGGGATGATCCTAAACAATTTGCCACTAAGAATGGTAAATTCAAAGGAGGCAAATTAACACTGAGTTGCATCCATGGCTCCTTAAATAAGACACAGGCAAGGTTAATTTTTCTCTTTCACTCAATTGCATTTCTCATGCAAGAATGACAAATGTTCTCTCTTGTAATTTCTTTTATGATAGTTATTCTTTTTGTTTAGCATTGTCTGGACATCTCAATATCAGACAGCACAAAAATTTCCATCCTATTTTAGTTCTCAAAGTATATTGATTTTTAATATACTGGGCTCAATTTTCTATGCAACCATACTTTATTCAGCATGAAAAGTAGTGCAAATTTTAAACATTTATAGAGTTATTTCTCCAAGGGAAAGCACAAGCTAGAAAGAGAAACAAAAATTTCATTTGATGAAATTCAAATAGCACTGGCTGTTCAACTGTAGATACATTTTCTTATCCAGAATAGTCATAGGAAGTCCATTTATGAAATGATATCTGGCCAATTTCTGTCCACTTTGTGGAGAGAGGACATTTTCTGAGGAATCAAAACAAGTGGGAATTTGCCATTGTCTTGTAAGGCTGATGTGACAGACAGGGGAAGACAATATATAAAGTTGAAGTTCCCCCTTTATACATATAACACATGTATGTATTTTAAATCAACACATTAATGGATCACACAATGTTATTTTTCAAAATTTTTCTTTTTGTGTTTTTCTTGTCTTACTCCCTTGTCAAGCTCCCTCCTTGCCTCCTGCACAGGTGTGACAACAGGATGTGGCCTTTGTTTTTCATCGCACACATGAAATTGTACACAGCTATTGTTCATTGCACATGTGCTTACCTGTGTTTATATACACTGATGCAGAGGGCTTTTCTTCATTATTTAAAAAATGGGTTAAAAACCTATACACTATTCTGCACTTGGTCTTACTTACTCCGTAATTGCTCATAGACATCTTCCAAAGTCATTAAATATGGCTCTAATTCATCCTTTTGGATGGTTGTGGTGTGAACGAACGAGAATTTATTCGACCATTACTTTGTTAATAAGCATTTATTTGAGTTCCTCTCTTTTGCCAGTATGAACAGTGCTGCATTAAATGCTTATGTCCTCGCAGTTTAAAAAAATATATTTTTTAAAAAGCAGTTTAGGCTCACAGCAAAATTAAGAGGAAGATACACCGATTTCTCACTTGCCCTCTGCCCTCACACATGCATAGTCTCCTCCATTATCAGCATCCCTCACCAGAGAGGTGCATTTGTCACAACTGATGAACCTACACTGACACATCATAATCACTCAGAGTCCATAGTTTACATTAGGGTTCACCCTTGGTGTTGTATATCCTATGGGTTTGGACAAATGTATAATGACATGTGTCCATCATTATAGTGTCATACAGAAGAGTTTCACTGCCCTAAAAATCCTCCATTCTCTGCCTTTTATCTTTCTCTCCTAACCTCTGGCAAACACTGATCTTTCTACTCTTTCCATAGTTATGCCTTTTCTAGAATGTCAAGAAGTTGGAATCATACATGTCCTTGTATTTTTATTTCTGTGTGGTAGATGAAGGTGGATATAGAAGCTTTAGTTTTGATTTTCGATCCCTTTTTGCTCTTTTTATTTATTTATTTAATTTTATTTTTTTTGCGGTACGCGGGCCTCTCACTATTGTGGCCTCTCCCGTCGCAGAGCACAGGCTCCGGACGCGCAGGCTTAGCAGCCATGGCTCACGGGCCCAGCCGCTCCGTGGCATGTGGGATCTTCCCGGACCAGGGCACGAACCCGTGTCCCCTGCATCAGCAGGCGGACTCTCAACCACTGTGCCACCAGGGAAGCCTGCTCTTTTTATTTTTTAAAATTTATTTTATATTGGAGTATAGTTGATTAACAACGTTGTGTTAGTTTCAGGTGTACGGCAGGGTGATTCAGTTATACATATACATGTATATATATTTTTTCAAATTCTTTTCCCATATAGGTTATTACAGAATATTGACATTTTGCTCTCCTTTATCTGCTGCAGGTGCTGCAAAGATAAAAACTTACCTTGCAGAGCCTTCACAACTGAGAACAGCCATGGGGCTGAGGCTACAGAGGGAATGTGGCCTTTGCCTGAGCCTCTTCTTCCTGCTTGGATTACGGCTGGTGCTAAGATTATTTTTAAGCCTGGTTCTACAATTTAGCCATTATTTTAGCAAGTGTTTATTGAACATTTACTACGTTCTTGTAGAAGCCTTGAAGGGTATAGATATAACACAAGAGGACATAGTCTCCTGGCTTCATGAAACGTGTAAGTGCTTTGTAGGAACAATATAAGGTGCTATAAGGCCATAATGCACAAAGAGCTAGAGTGGTCTGGGGGAGATGGTGTTCATAAAGACCTAAAGGAGATGCAGAGTTGACCTGATATGGAAAAGAGGAGGAGCCTTCTGGACAGAAAAGGCTTTGAGGTTGTAAAGGACCTGGTCTGTTTCTTGGAGCAGAGAAAACTCACCATGGCTAATGGCCAGCACTGGAGACACAGGAGGGACCAGACAAGATGTGGTCTTGTTGGTCTTTCAAGGACTTTGAAATTGGTTGTTGGTGAGGAAGGGATGAACGTGTGGCTTAGACCAATAAAGTGGTATGGTATTTAGAGAAAAAGTGACAGTTTTAAGGGTAGCATTCTCCCATTTTTAAGATTATTGTAAAACAACATACAATGAAAATTACTTTATCTACTTTTTTCCAGATTTGTCTGATTATCTTTTTAGAATAAATTCTAGAAGTGATCATCTGGATCAAAATTGATTCCTGGCAAATTTTGACACTTATTATCAACTTGCCATCTCCAACTGCTATGCAGCTGACACTCGCCCCATCAGCGGTGAGAGTGGGCATTGTCCAGGCCTCATCAACACTGTGTGTGGTTAGTCTTTTAAATATTCCCAATCCAATGGGTGGAAAATAGTTTCATTATTATTTGCATTTCTTTTATTACTTCTGTGGTTGAATTTCTCAGTAATGTTACAATGTCACAAAACATTTGTTTTCCTTTAGGAGTTTATAGTTTCCTGAAATGAAATGCAGGTTGAATAAAATGCAAAGAGAATGGATGTAGGACTTTCCATCTTTTAAAAACACACTTTTCACCAGTTACCTTATGCATTGTTCTTCTCTATAGATGTAATTATACCCTTGGAATATGTGTAAATTTACTTTTAACAGTGAAATAGTGATGACATCCATAGAGTCAACCAAGAAAACACCTCATACTTTAACTACTTGTGGCTGCTAATTTCCTTGTAGAAATATAGTGAGGATTAGGCAGGAGGATATATGTAGAGACCCCAGTATAACACTTTCACTTTTTATTTTTATTAAATTAAATTAATTAATTAATTAATTTTTTTGTGGTACGCGGGCCTCTCACTGCTGTGGCCTCTCCCGCTGCGGAGCACAGTCTCTGGACGCGCAGGCTCAGCGGCCATGGCTCACGGGCCCAGCTGCTCCGCGGCATGTGGGATCTTCCTGGACCAGGGCACGAACCCGTGTCCCCTGCATTGGCAGACGGACTCTCAACCACTGCGCCACCAGGGAAGCCCCCACTTTCACTTTTTAAAAAGTTTTCATCAAAAGACTTGTTTCTTTCCTATTATTTGTTCTCCAGATATTTCCATGGATATCTAAAAACCACTTTGACAGACCAAAGGTCAAGTAACTTGGCACTGCTTAACATAAATTTTGATATAAAACACAATTTGGATTTAATGGTGGATACATATATCAAACTCTATATAAGTAAATCAGAGCTTCCTACAGATAATTTAGAAACAATTCAAAATACCTAAGAGACTTTTAAAATAGGCTTTCTCTTATATTTGATATTAGAAAAAATCTGTAAGAACTTTGAAAATATCTTACAGGATAGTTGTAAGGTGTACGTAGGCCACTTAATAACTGAATATCTTGACCTGTAGGCCTCCCATTGAGTACATTAGTCATTGATGATCTGCCTGTTTAAATGGCCCATTTGAATTCCCATGCTTTGGAGACCTAACTGTTCTTCCAGAAGATAGCATTGAAAGTACCACGTTACACTTCTGTGTGATCTTTGCTAATGGCACTTTGGAATTGTATTAGGTAAGTCATTTTAGATATAACATTTATCACTGTGGATCCAATTGCCAGGTATTGAATTATCAGTTCTTTGAAGAAATAAATTTTGAGGAGCTATGGGAGGAAGGAATACATTTTATAAAGTGTTACAATGCAGCTCACAACTGACCTTTGAATAGTAGTAGTTTTAAGTATGCTGTTAAAAATCTGTAAGGGAGGGCTTCCCTGGTGGCGCAGTGGTTGAGGGTCCACCTGCCGATGCAGGGGACGCGGGTTCGTGCCCTCGTCTGGGAAGATCCCATATGCCGCGGAGCAGCTGAGCCCGTGAGCCATGGACGCTGGGCCTGCGCGTCCAGAGCCCGTGCTCCGCAACGGGAGAGGCCACAGCAGTGAGAGGCCCATGTACCGGAAAAAAAAAAAAATCTGTAAGGGACAGTTAAGGAAATTATCAGACTGTAAGAGAAACATGTGAGCACGCCAAACAAGGATTTCAGTGTAGATTGTTTTATCAAATGAAATTAAAGGAATAAGTTATAGTTAAAGTTTGAATGGAAGAGCCTGCCATTATTGTTCCACATCTGGTTGTTGCTGTTTACATTCCTTTATTGAGCCTACATCTTCATAAGCTTTTTGGTAGGTATATGTTGAACATTTCTGTTTCATGGTCAAGACAAGATCAGAGGCAATGGATACTGACAACTGATTTGTCTGTTTTCTTCTGTCTTTTTCCATGACTGCATCTACTGCCTCATCTTGATTTACAAGTGAACCCTAGAAAACCTACAAAAAATAAGAGTTTTGTGGTTTATCTAGGAATAATACAGAAAATATTGCTGTTATTTTTGGTGAAGAAAATCAATTTTGTAGAGTTTATTTCAACCTAAATGAAATGTGAATTTTGTTTAAAGTTAAAAATAAATAAATAAATAAAACCCAATGAACCAGTAGCTTCAATAGACCAAAATAAAACATTGTAACACTATGCTTTTAAAAGACAGGCACCTCATCAGTAAAAGCAACCTGAAGTAACAGATGTGGGAAAGAATTTTTATCTGATAATTCAGTATGAATACAGTTTATCTTCTCATTGGGCTGTAGGGGTAACCGAAAGAGACAATTAGCTTTGAAAATACTGGAAATAGGAGCCCTATCAACCCTCATGTGGTAGGCTCTTACTAGGTGTCAGGCACTGTGCAATGATGTATATTTTGGAGATTAATCCTTTAACAGTTGCTTCATTTGTAAATATTTTCTCCCATTCTGAGGGTTGTCTTTTCATCTTCTTTATGGTTTCCTTTGCTGTGCAAATGTTTTTTTGTTTTGTTTTGTTTTGTTTGTCTACTTTACCAGAATGAAAACTTCTTAGAGGCAGGGAATTTGTATTGTTCATTGCTTGGAACATTGTCTGGCATGCAGGAGGCACATAATAAATATGTAATGAACGAATGAAAGAGTAAGAAAACACAGCAGGAGACAACTTGGCAGTTATGTGGTTGGACTGAAATGGGAGAGAGACAATAAACGCTTAGAGAGTCAGAGATATCTGTGCTGTTACCCTAAATATCCTAGCATTGTCTGATCATCCCAGGAAACTAGTACAAAAAGCTAGTGCTCAAAGAATAGAACAAATAGTATTATTCTTTATTTATGTAATCTTATTCAGTAACAGAAAAGAAGACGATATTCATCAAAAATGTTTAAGTCAAAATATTCCACTGCGAACTTCTCTCTCAGAGGGAGTGTTATAAAGGAATATTTTAACATCACCTTGACCTTCACACCAGAAGTTAGCTGGTGAATAGGATAGCATTCAACAGGCATATAATTCTTTTTTAAAAATTTTTATACAGCAGGTTCTTATTAGTCATCAATTTTATACACACCAGTGTATGCATGTCAATCCCAATCGCCCAATTCATCACACCACCACCACCACCCTCCTGCCGCTTTCCCTGCTTGGTGTCCATACGTTTGTTCTCTACATCTGTATCTCAATTTCTGCGCTGCAAACCAGTTCATCTATACCATTTTTCTAGGTTCCACAAACATGCGTTAATATATGATATTTGTTTTTCTCTTTCTAACTTACTTCACTCCGTATGACAGTCTCTAGATCCATCCACGTCTCAACAAATGACCCAATTTTGTTCCTTTTTATGGCTGAGTAATATTCCATTGTATATATGTACCACACCTTCTTTATCCATTCGTCTGTCAATGGGCATTTAGGTTGCTTCCATGACCTGGCTATTGTAAATAGTGCTGCAATGAACATTGGGGTGCATGTGTCATTTTGAATTGTGGTTTTCTTTGGGTATATGCCCAGTAGTGGGATGGCTGGATCATATGGTAATTCTATTTTTAGTTTTTTAAGGAACCTCCATACTGTTCTCCATAGTGGCTGTATCAATTTAAATTCTCACCAACAGTGCAAGAGGGTTCCCTTTTCTCCACACCCTCTCGAGCATTTGTTGTTTGTAGATTTTCTGATGAAACCCATTCTAACTGGTGTGAGGTGATACCTCGTTATAGTTTTGATTTGTATTTCTCTAATAATTAGTGATGTTGAGCAACTTTTCATGTGCTTCTTGGCCATCTGTATGTCTTCTTTGGAGAAATGTCTATTTAGGTCTTCTGCCCATTTTTGGATTGGGTTGTTTGTTTTTTTAATATTGAGCTGCATGGGCTGTTTATATATTTTGGAGATTAATCCTTTGTTGATTCGTTTGCAAATATGTTCTCTCATTCTGAGGGCTGTCTTTTCATCTTGTTTATGGTTTCCTTTGCTGTGCAAAAGCTTTTAAGTTTCTTTAGGTCCCATTTGTTTATTTTTGTTTTCATTTCCATTACTCTAGGAAGTGGATAAAAAAAGATCTTGCTGTGATTTATGTTATAGAGTGTTCTTCCTATGTTTTCCTCTAAGAGTTTTACAGTCTCTAGTCTTACATTTAGGTCTCTAATCCATTTAGAGTTTATTTTTGTGTATGGTGCTAGGGAGTGTTCTAATTTCATTCTTTTCCATGTAGCTGTCCAGTTTTCCCAGCACCACTTATTGAAGAGGGTGTCTTTTCTCCATTGTATATCCTTGCCTACTTTGTCATAGATTAGTTGACCATAGGTGCGTTGGTTTACCTCTGGGCTTTCTATCTTGTTCCATTGATCTATATTTCTGTTTTTGTGCCAGTACCATATTGTCTTGATTATTGTAGCTTTGTAGTATAGTCTGAAGTCAGGGAGTCTGATTCTGCCAGCTCCATTTTTTTCCCTCAAGACTGCTTTGGCTCTTTGGGGTCTTTTGTGTCTCCATACAAATTTTAAGATTTTTTGTTCTAGTTCCATAAAAAACACCATTGGTAATTTGATAGGGATTGCATTTAATCTGTAGATTGCTTTGGATAGTATAGTCATTTTCACAATATTGATTCTTCCACTCCAAAAGCATGGTATATCTCTCCAACTTTTTGTGTTGTCTTTGATTTCTTTCATCAGTATCTTATAGTTTTCTGAGTACAGGTCTTCTACCTCCTTAGGTAGGTTTAATCCTAGGTATTTTATTCTTTTTGTTGCAATGGTGAATGGGACTGTTTCCTTAATTTCTCTTTCTGATATTTTGTTGTTAGTGTATAGGAATGCACGAGATTTCTGTGCATTAAGTTTGTATCATGCAACTTTACCATATTCATTGATTAACTCTAGTAGTTTTCTGGTGGCATATTTAGGATTCCCTATATATAGTAGCATGTCCTCTGCAAACAGTGACAGCTTTACTTCTTCTTTTCTGATCTGGATTCTTTTTATTTCTTTTTCTTCTCTGACTGCTGTGGCTAGGACTTCCAAAACTATGTTGAATAATAGTGGGAAGAGTGGACATCCTTGCCTTGTCCTGATCTTAGAGGAAATGTTTTCAGTTTTTCACCATTGAGAATGATGTTTGCTGCAGGTTTGTCATATATGGCCTTTATTATGTTGAGGTAGGTTCCCTCTATGCCCACTTTCTGGAGAGTTGTTTTTTTTTTTTTTTTTTTAAACGTAATTCCTCCGTCATTTTGTTTATTTACTTATTTTTGGCTGTGTTGGGTCTTCGTTTCTGTGCGAGGGCTTTCTCTAGTTGCGGCAAGTGGGGGCCGCTCTTCATCGCGGTGCGCAGGCCTCTCACTATCGCGGCCTCTCTTGCTGTGGAGCACAGGCTCCAGATGTGCAGGCTCAGTAATTGTGGCTGACGGGCCCAGTTGCTCCGCGGCATGTGGGATCTTCCCAGACCAGGGCTCGAACCCGTGTCCCCTGCATTGGCAGGCGGACTCTCAACCACTGCGCCACCAGGGAAGCCCCTCTGGAGAGTTTTTATCATAAGTGAGTGTTGAATTTTGACAAAAGTTTTTTCTGCTTCTATTGAGATGATCATATGGTTTTTATTTTTCAATTTGTTAATATGGTGTATCACATTGCTTGATTTGTGTATATTGAAGAATCCTTGCATCCTTGGGATAAATCCCACTTGATCATGTTGTATGATCCTTTTAATGTGTTGTTGGATTCTGTTTGCTAGTATTTTGTTGAGGATTTTTGCATCTATACTCATCAGTGATATTGGTCTGTAATTTTCTTTTTTTGTAGTAACTTTGTCTGATTTTGGCATCACAGTGATGGTGGCCTCATAGAATGAGTTTGGGAGTGTTCCTTCCTCTGCAAATTTTTGGAAGAGTTTGATAAGGATGGGTGTTAATGCTTCTCTAAATATTTGATAGAATTCACCTGTGAAGCCATCTGGTCCTACACTTTTGTTTGTTGGAAGACGTTTAATCACAGTGTCAATTTCATTACTGTAACTGGTCTGTTCATATTTTCTGTTTCTTCCTGGTTCAGTCTTGGAAGTTTATACCTTTTAAGAATTAGTCCAATTCTTCCAGGTTGTCCATTTTATTGGCATAGAGTTGCCTGTAGTAGTCTCTTAGGATGCTTTGTATTTCTGTGGTGTCTGCTGTAACTTCTCCTTTTTCATTTCTTGTTTTATTGATTTGAGTTCTCTCCCTCTTTTTCTTGATGAGTCTGGCTAAAGGTTTATCAATTTTGTATATATTCTCAAAGAACAAGCTTTTAATTTTATTGATCTTTCCTATTGTTTTCTTTGTTTCTATTTCATTTATTTCTGCTCTGATTTTTATGATTTCTTACCTTCTTCTAACTTTGGGTTTTGTTTGTTCTTCTTTCTCTAGTTCCTTTAGGTGTAAAGTTGGATTATTTATTTGAGATTATTCTTGTTTCTTGAGGTAGGATGGCATTGCTATGAACTTCCCTCTTAGAACTGCTTTTGCTGCATCACATAGGTTTTAGATCATCGTGTTTTCATTGTCATTTTTTCTAGGTATTTTCTGATTTCCTCTTTGATTTCTTCAGTAAGCTCCTGGTTATTTAGTAATGTATTGTTTAACCTCCATGTGTTTGTGTTCTTTACAGTTTTTTCCCTGTAATTGATTTCCAGTCTCATAGCATTGTGGTCAGGAAAGATGCTTGATATGATTTCAATTTTCTTAAATTTACCAAGCCATGATTTGTGACTCAAGATGTGATCTATCCTGGAGAATGCTCCATGTGCACTTGAGAAGAAAGTGTAATCTGCTGTTTTTGGATGGAATGTCCTATAAATATCAATTAAATCTATCTGGTCTATTGTTTCATTTAAAGCTTGTATTTCCTTATTAATTGTCTGTCTGGATAATCTGTCCATTGTTGTAAGTGAGGTGTTAAAATCCCCCACCTATTATTGTGTTACTGTTGATTTCCTATTTTATAGCTGTTAGCAGTTGCCTTATGTACTGAGGTGCTCCTATGTTGGGTGCATATATACTTATAATTGTTATATCTTCTTCTTGGATAGATCCCTTGATCATTATGTAGTGTCACACCTTTTCGCGTGTAACATTCTTTATTTTGAAGTCTACTTTATCTGATATGAGTACTGCTGCTCCAACTTTCTTTTGATTTCCATTTTCATGGAATATCTTTTTCCATCCCCTCACTTTCAGTCTGTATGTGTCCCTAGGTCTGATGTGGGTCTCTTGTAGACAACATATATATGGGTCTTCTTTTTGTATCCATCCCGCAAGCCTGAGTCTTTTGGTTGGAGCATTTAATCCATTTACATTTAAGGTAATTATCACTATGTATGTTCCTATTACCATTTTCTTAATTGTTTTGAGTTTGTTTTTGTAGGTCCTTTTCTTCTCTTGGGTTTCCCACTTAGAGAAGTTCCTTTAGCATTTGTTGTAGAGCTAGTTTGGTGGTGCTGAATTCTCTTAGCTTTTGCTTGTCTCTAAAGCTTTTGATTTCTCCCTTGAATCTGAAAGAGATCCTTGTCAGGTAGAGTAATCTTGGTTGTAGGTTCTTCCTTTTCATCACTTTAAGTATATCATGTCATTCACTTCTGGTTTGCAGAGTTTCTGCTAGAAATCAGCTGTTAACCTTATGGGAGTTCCCTTGTATGTTATTTGTCATTTTTCCCTTGCTGCTTTCAATAATTTTTCTTTGTCTTTAATTTTTGCCAATTTGATTACTATGTGTCTCTGCATGTTTCTCTTTGGGTTTATCCTGTATGGGAGTCTCTGTGCTTCCTGGACTTGGGTGGCTATTTCCTTTCCCATGTTAGGGAAGTATTCAACTATAATCTTCAAATATTTTCTCAGGCCGTTTCTCTCTCTCTTCTCCTTCTGGAACCCCTATAATGCGAATGTTGCTGTGTTTAATGTTGTCCCAGAGGTCTCTTAGGCTGTCTTCAATTCTTTTCATTCTTTTTTCTTTATTCTGTTCTGCAGCAGTGAACTCCACCTTTCTGTCTTCCAGGTCATTTATACATTCTTCTGCCTCAGTTATTCTGTTATTGATTCCTTCTAGTGCAGTTTTCATTTCAGTTATTGTATTGTTTAACTCTGTTTGTTTGTTCCTTAATTCTTCTAGGTCTTTGTTAAACATTTCTTGCATCTTCTCAATCTTTGCCTCCATTCTTTTTCAGAGGTCCTGGATCATCTTTACTATCATTATTCTGGATTCTTTTTCTGGATGGTTGCTTATCTCCCCTTCATTTAGTTGTTTTTCTGGGGTTTTATCTTGTTCCTTCATCTGGTATATAGCTCTCTGCCTTTTCATCTTGTCTATCTTTCTGTGAATGTGGTTTTTGTTCCACAGGCTGCAGGATTGTAGTTCTTGCTTCTGCTGTCTGCCCTCTGGTGGATGAGGCTACCTAAGAGGCTTATGCAAGTTTCCTGATGGGAAGGACTTGTGGTGGGTAGAGCTGATTGTTGCTCTGGTGGGCAGAGCTCAGTAAAACTTTAATCCACTTGACTGCTGATGGGTGGGGTTGGGTTCACACCCTGTTGGTTGTTTGGCCTGAGGCAACCCAACACTGGAGCTTACCTGGGCTCTTTGGTGGGGCTAATGGCAGAATCTGGGAGAGTGCACACCAAGGAGTACTTCCTAGAACTTCTGCTGCCATTGTCCTTGTCCTCACAGTGAGCCACAGCCACTGCCCACCTCTGCAGGAGACCCTCCAACACTAGTAGGTAGGTCTGGTCCAGTCTTCCCTGGGGTTAGTGTTCCTTCCCCTGGGTCCCATTGTGCACACTACTTTGTGTGTGCCCTCCAAGAGTGGAGTCTCTGTTTCCCCCAGTCCTGTTGAAGTCCTGCAATCAAATCCCACTAGCCTTCAAAGTCTGATTCTCCAGGAATTCCTCCTCCCATTGCTGGACCCGGTTGGGAAACTGACGTTGGGCTCAGAACCTTCACTCCAGTGGGTGGACTTCTGTGGTATAAGTGTTCTCCAGTCTGTGAGTCACCCACCCAGCAGTTATGGGATTTTATTTTACTATGATTGTGCCCCTCCTACCATCTCATTGTGGTTTCTCCTTTGTCTTTGGATGTGGGGTGTCTCTTTTGGTGAGTTCCAGCGTCTTCCTGTTGATGATTGTCCAGCAGCTAGTTGTGATTCTGGTGTTTTCACAAGAGGGAGTGAGAGCACGTCCTTCTACTCTGCTATCTTGCTTCCTAAATCTGTGCAAAAGTTTTAAGTTTAATTAGGTCCCACTTGCTTATTTTTGTTTTTATTTCCATTACTCTAGGAAGTGGGTAAAAAAAGATCTTGCTGTGATTTATGTCAAAGAGTGTTCTTCCTATGTTTTCCTCTAAGAGTTTTACAGTGTCCTGTCTTACATTTAGGTCTCTAATACATTTAGAGTTTATTTTTTGTGTATGGTGTTAGGAAATGTTCTAATTTCATTCTTTTACATGTAGTTGTCCAGTTTTCCCAGCACCACTTATTGAAGAGGCTGTCTTTGCTCCATTGTATATCCTTGCCTCCTTTGTCATAGATTAGGTGACCATGTGCAATGTATGTATGAACACGTTTCCCTTCTCAAGTTAATTTTCAATCACCCTCCTGATGTAGACCTCCTGATGTATTTCTAATTCTCTCCATTGACAATTGCCACTCACGGTGACCTGAAGTACCAAGTGGTCAATACAAACCCAAACTTTTAGTATACATATACCAACTGGTAGCAGTTCATAGAAACTAGGAAAGGTTTTGAGGGAAGAAATCCATTTTCCCTTTTCTCAGGAAAAGTGCTTGTATTTCTTTGTAGTTTTCCAGAAAAATCATTGTTTCCCAAACAAGTTTATTCAAGCATTTCGGTCAACACTGGTCAGATTGTAGAGGATTCTTATGAAGGAAAGTAAACTGGACCTTGGAGCCCATAAGGAATATTTGTGCACAGTGAGTCCTAAAGGCTCCATGCCAGAAGTTTCAGGAAATGCTTTGCCCTCTGTGCTCCTGCCCACCGAGAGGCACGCATGGGAGAATCACGTCTTTGTCATCACTCTGAAGCTACTCGCCACATTAATATCACGAGGGCCTGTTCATATCTGGACGCCAGGGAATTGATTAGGTTATGGATGAACTAGTCTGGAAAAATCCTCAATGAAGCAATTGCTCTTTTGGTTTCCTTGTCATCAATGTACCTTTAAAATTAGTGAGAAAATAGTCAGGCTACTGTGTTAATGCCCAAAGACCAATATGTATTCTTGTTGTTATGAGCATGAATGAGCACAGTTACACTTCCAAATACTTAACAGTTTTTTTCAGAAAAGACACTTTTCCAAGAAGTGATCTTGGAATCACTTCTCAAGCCTGGAGATAATAACCTATTTTATCATGGGCTCTGGAAATTTCATTTTGCCAAAACCCTGGGATTTCAATGACAAAAACACAGCAGACAAATTAAAGAATCATTTCTGGCCAGCTCCCAATGTCATTTCATTGAAAAAGGAGAATTTTGTGTTAAGTGTTTATGTTCTCTTGGTTCCATTTCATGGATATGGCAGGATATCAACAATGCAAGTTGATTCAAAGTAGTAGCTTCACTGTGCTTCAGTCTTGGCAAAGGGGTGTATATTGGTCAGGGTTCTCCAGACAAACAGAACCAATAGGATACACACACACTCACACACACACACACACTCACACACACAGATTTATTTATTTATTATAAGAAATTGGCTCATTTGATTATGGAGGCTGGCAGGTCCACTCAGCAGAGCAAGTGGGGTGGGTGAAGTCTCTCTGCTGGAGAATTCCCTCTTACTCTGGGGAGGATTGTTTTTTTTGTTCTACTCAAGTATTCATCTTATTGGATGTGACCCATCCACATTAGGGATGGCAATCTGATTTACTTAGCCTATCAATTTAAATGCTAATCTTATCACAAAACACCCTCACAGACATATCCAGAAAAATGTTTGACATAATATCCGGGCACCCTGAGGTCCAGAGAAGTTGACATATGATTAACCATCACAGAGATAATGCTGTTTTAACTTGGAAATGAGCCAGTCTGTGAGCAAGGGAAAATGTAATAAGCCTGGAGTAGGCTTAATGTCCTTTTTCAATAAAACCCTCATGCCGTCAGAAATTAACACATGAGGAGGGCTAGCCAGTTAGGGGCATTCAGTTGGGGCAACAAAAGAAATCTCCAAAGTGGTTGTAAAACATAGAAGGTTAGTCTTCCCCCGTGACTTCAAATCTTCAACCTTTTACTCTAGATTAAGGCATCACTTTGGTTTATCAATTCTCGAGAAAAAAAGATAAATATCTTTAGTTCCTTTCTCACCGATTTGCTTTTTCACTATTGTGTTCATATATATGAGAAGGAGTATTTGGGGTAACATTCTCACAGCTGGCACTGTAAAAAATTAATGATTATTAATAAACATCCTAAACCCTTTGCACCCCAATGGATGCCTCTCCTTCAGTAGGTTCTCCTGGGGCCAGAGCACTTTCACCAGAGCTGCTGGCATGGCTCACAGTGTTTCTGGAAACCTTTTGGGAATTAACTCCAGCCTGTGCACTGGTGGCCTGAATGTGCCAAAAGTTTTTAACTTCATTCTGTAAGACGAGTTTAAATCTTAGAAACAGTCAAGTCGTAATAGGTACCAAATCTTATTAAGAAGGATAGTCAAGAACTGAAGTAAAACAAATAGACCAATGTTTCATCCTTGACCTATAAACTGGTTGTGAAGTTGTATTCAGTGAGGAAGCTCATGACTGTTGGAACCCATTTGGAAGTGAGGACTTCCAGGAGGTATTTAGTAACTACCATATTACTCTCAGAATCTAGCAGAACATTTAATAACTGTGACTCATTTAATCATTCTGATGTCGCATTTAAAAACTTTTCTACCTGGTGAATTCCAGGAGACCTGACTTAGCATTTAGCAGTGGGGACTTTTATTGTCTCAAGATAAAGAATGGAAAACCAAGGCTGGTTGCAGTTGAGTCTTGTGTGTAGGCCCTAATTTCCTTGTGGTTCTGTTCTGGTGAGTGTATACCTGGCTTCTGGAGGGGAGGAGGTGATCTGTGGAGAGATTTCAGGGGCCACCTGCAGATGAAGGGGGACAGGTGGGTCTCTAGGTTCCTCAACCCACCTTCAACCAGAACAGCTTTTCTTCTGTTGGTTTGTTGTGTTTTGTATCAGAGGTCAACATACTAGAAAAAAGAAAAAGAAGAATTACACCAATAAGAAAAAATAAATCCTAAATAAAAGAATAAATACATAAATAACACTCTGAAACCACTTGTGTAGTAGAAATAGCTTGTGATTTGAATTTGAAATCTGGGACTGATAGGTAAGTTTTGAAAATTTGAACAAGAGTAACAATGCAAGCATTGTTTCTGTAGAAATGGGAAATAACATGCAGTTGTTATGAAAAGGAAATTAAATATTAACATGTGTAATATCCTTAGCATCATTGCAGTAGAAAAAAGTAGTATTAGTTAGAGTGCAGGCAAAGTTGCTGTGAAAATGAGACCCCAAAATGCAGTGGTTCAAATACCATAGAATGTTATTTTTCTCAGGGCACAGCACCCAGATTGAAGGGTTCTTGGTGGGTGTCTTTTCCCCATAAGGCCCTCCAGGGTGCAGACCCTTCCATTGCTGTTCCTCACTCTCCTTAGGCCCTTGTCTGCATGGTCAGAGTGGTTCTTGATCATTTCAGCTTCAGGAAGGGGACAGCAGCATGGAGAACAGCATCCTCTGTGAGGGACATGTGATGAAAGAATTGTCCCTATCACTTTTGTTCCAACTCAATCCCAGGACCACCCCCAGCTGCAAGGGAGGTGGTATATGTGGTATCTGGCAGAGAGACTACGGGCTCAGCGAAAATTCTGCTGGGAGGGAAGAAGGGGAAATAGGTACATCTCTGTTTTTAACAACTCCTCTTTCTTCCTCTTCCAAAAGTGTTTCAACATGGACACTTCTAAATCCTTTTTAATATTTGATGGGAAAAATGAAAACCAAACTACAAAAATACCAAAATACAATCACTATCATTTTTGTATACTGGCAATAACTGTTACAAATTGGTTATTCTACACAAAATTCTATACACAATTTTATATATTCTAAACAAAATTTCAAGTGTGTAGAAAGTAAAACACCACTCACCATGGACACCAAGATATAAAGTACTTAGGTACATCCTTATAAGAACACAGAGGACCCTTTTATGGAGAAAGTTCACAGCCAAGATCTGCCGTAACCCTAATCCTAGCCCTCTCTTCCGACTGAGTGTTGGAGGGCTATGGGACCTCAGTCAAGCTGACTAATATCTCTGAGCTCCAGTTTTCTCATTAATAAAATGGGGATAGTGACATCTTTCTCTTAGGGCTCTTTTATGGGTAAAATGTGCTAATATAAAGCACTTAGAATATAGCAAAGTGCTGAATGAAGAGCAGTGTCATCATATTTATGAATATATAATTCAGTATTAAAATGTTCAGGGAGTAGGTATTTACAAAGAAGATTACTTGGGTTTTCTTTGCATGATGTCAAACATGACATTTGTCACCCAGATAAACTGCAAGTTATGTAAATGTTGCTCAACCAATCAGTGGCCACAAATTATGGCCCAAGTCTGTGCAAATATTTCTGATTCTGCAAGTTCTTCTTCAAGCATATCAGAACTCAAGTCACTTTTAATGATTCAGCCATTGCCTCCTGTTGCTTCCTTGGGGAGGTGAGTTCAGAGTTGAGCAGATCACTTCTATTGACTCTTAAGGAAGGAATTTTCATTTTATCCCTCTCCTTTTTTCTTCCTTCAAGGAACAAGTTTCACAAAGATGTAGAAAGTTACTGTGGGAGCAGTTCCCTTCATGAAAATGGAAAAGGAGTCATGACAATCAAAGAGGCAGCTATCACTCAAGCATTACATAGAGCTACACTGACGGCAAGATGACCATGAGTTTTAACAATTACAAATGTCAGTTTCAAAGGTTTCCAAATATAAAGTCAACAAACATGAACATTCAACATCATCCTGTATACCTGCAATAAACAAGTAGAAAATGAAACCACACAACAAAAATGCAATACCTAGGTATTATCTAATAAGAATGCATAAGATGTTCATGGAGACAGATTTTAACTCTCTTTTAAAGGGCATGAGAGGAGACCTGAATAAATGGAAAGATAGATCATGTCTATAGATGGAGAGACTTATTTTATTAAAATAAGCTTATTGTTTCATATGTTTAATGTAACTGCAATAAAAATCCTAGTAGAACATTTTTGGAAACAAAAAATTGATTCAAAAATTTATCGAGAGAAAGAAAAAGCCTCCATTTTGAAAAAAGAGCTAAGTATTTGGGGTAAGGGACTTACTTTTCCAATATTTAGACATATTACAGGGCCATAGCAATTTACAAAACAAAACCAACAGCATGGTCTCAGGAAAAGGCACCAGTGGGGGAAAAAGAGACCACTAAGTAGAACAGAATGGACAGCCCAGAAACAGACCTAAGTGTTCACAGGTACCTTTTATGTAGGAGGTAATATAACAAATTTACAAGATAAGGGTAGATTATTTAGTCATTGCTGATGGCAAAATTGGCCTTGTTAATAAGGGAAAATAAAGCTGGATCCCGACATCATGTCATATTTGAACAATTTGGAGTAAAGACCTAAATGTAAAAGATGAAATTTTAAAGAAAATATAGAATACCTTAGTGATCTTGGGAAGTGGAAAGATTTTGTAAACAAGATTCTTAAAGCCTGAAGAATAAGGCAAAAAATTAGATGGATTTGACTACATCAAAACTCAATATGGATTAAACTTAAATGTAAAGCCAGATACTATCAAACTCTTAGAGGAAAACATAGGAAGAACACTCTATGACATAAATCATAGCAAGATCCTTTTTGACCAACCTCCTACAGAAATGGAAATAAAAACAAAAATGAACAAATGGGACTTAATGAAACTTAAAATGTTTTGCACAACAAAGGAAGCCATAAACAAGAAGAAAAGACAACCCTCAGAATGGGAGAAAATATTTGCAAATGAAGCAACTGACAAAGGAATAATCTCCAAAATTTACAAGGAGCTCAATATCAAAAAATCAAACAACACAATCACAAAATGGGCAGAAGATCTAAATAGACATTTCTCCAAAGAAGATATATAGATTGCTAACAAACACATGAAAGAATGCTCAATGTCATTAATCATTAGAGAAATGCAAATCAAAAGAATAATGAGATATCATCTCACACCAGTCAGAATGGCCATCATCAAAAAATCTACAAACCATACATGCTGGAGAGGGTTTGGAGAAAAGGGAACCCTCTTGCACTATTGGTGGGAATGTGAATTGGTACAGCCACTATGGAGAACAGTATGGAGGTTCCTTAAAAATCTAAAAATAGAACTACCATACAACCCAGCAATCCCACTACTGGGCATATACCCTAAGAAAACCATAATTCAAAAAGAGACATGTACCAAAATGTTCATTGCAGCTCTATTTACAATAGCCAGGACATGGAAGCAACCTAAGTGTCCATCAACAGATGAATGGATAAAGAAGATGTGGCACATATATACAATGGAATATTATTCAGCCATAAAAAGAAACAAAAGTGAGTTATTTGTAGTGAGGTGGATGGACCTAGAGTCTGTCAAAAAGAGTGAAGTCAGAAAAAGAAAAACAAATACCATATGCTAACACATATATATGGAATCTAAGAAAAAAAATGGTCATGAAGAACCTAGGGGCAAGATGGGAATAAAGACACAGACCTACTAGAGAATGGACTTGAGGACACGGGGAGGGGGAAGGGAGACATATTACAGGGCCACAAAGTGAGAGAGTGGCATGGACATATATACACTACCAAACGTAAGATAGCTAGTGGGAAGCAGCCTTATAGCACAGGGAGATCAGCTCCGTGCTTTGTGACCACCTAGAGGGGTGGGATAGGGAGGGCGCGAAGGAGGGAGATGCAAGAGGGAAGAGATATGGGAACATACGTATATGTATAACTGATTCACTTTGTTATAAAGCAGAAACTAGGGCTTCCCTGGTGGCGCAGTGGTTGAGAGTCAGCCTGCTGATGCAGGGGACACGGGTTCGTGCCCCGGTCCAGGAAGATCCCACATGCCATGGAGCGGCTGGGCCCGTGAGCCATGGCCGCTGAGCCTGCACATTTGGAGCCTGTGCTCCGCAACGGGAGAGACCACAACAATGAGAGGCCCGCGTACCGCAAAAAATAATAATAATAATAATAAAAGAAACTAACACACTATTGTAAAGCAATTATACTCCAATAAATTTGTTGAAAAAAAAAAAAAGAATGTGGAGTCTGTTCCATGAAGTTAGCAGACAGGTAGTAAACTGGGAGAAGACATTTTTTATCGTACAACTTAGAAAAAGGATAATATTTACAACATATAAAATATTCATTAAAAAACAAAAGACAAGAAACAGAAAAATCAGCAAAGTATTTTAATAGGCAATTTATAGAAGAGGAAATCTAATAAGACATCATTCTCACTGACAATGAGGAAAATTCAACTAATTTATTTCCAATTAGTTATTATAATCAAATTGGCAAAATGTAAAGATTGAATAATAAAATATTTCTATTTAAAAGGCATTTACCATCTCTCCCTTTGCAAATCCGACTAATGTAATATAATTTTATAAAATATCAATTTTACTTTCATGTTTAGGTCTTTACTAAAAGCGTAAAATGACTAAATGAATAGGTAAATAAACAAAAGAATAAACAAATAAATAAGATCAAACTACAAGAACAGAGACTGGGAAAAAAGAAAACAGATAAATGACATGAATTTTTAGGTGTATGGGAGTGTAACTGACTTAGTGGAGAAGATGAAATGAACGTCTAAATGCCTGCAGGGGTGGAGAACTGTGAAGAGTGAGTAAATACACTCTGAAAACTCCCTGAAGTCTTTGTATTGAAGACAACAGGCACTATGGCAGGTGGGGCTTGCGAATGGGGCTTGTGAGAGCCTGAAAGTTGGAAGGCTACATGAGAAGCAGTTGGGTTCTCTGGGTCTCGTCCTCCACCATACCCTGCAGCAGGTGTCTATACCTCTCCTGTGCCAGACAGGATCCTAGAGATGTAGTCTAAAGACATCAAATACAGAAGATGTGGCTGGGTGTGGTCATTGACTTGGGAGCCTCACAAAGAAAATGCTGCCTTGATTTCGTAGTGAGGTGCACATAAGAGCATCTAGCAAATCTTTTAGTGCCTCACTCAACTATGAATGACAGATGTAAAGCATTAAGCATTTGAGGAAAATCTCCAACATGAAAGAGAAAGACAAAAACAGAGAAAAGCGAATTAGATTAGGCAAATCTATAAAGAAAGTAGGTTAGTCGTTGCTTAGGGAGAGGAAGGGTGTTGGAGGAAAATGAGGAGTGACACAGATAGACATGCGGTTTCTTTTTGCGGTGCTGAAATTTTTCAAAAATTGAATGGGATGATGGTTGCATACTTCAGCGAGTGTACTAATAGTGTCAAGATACAGAGTGAAATGGCCCTATAATTCCCTTTTCTGATCCCAGATCCCTAGAATACAATTATAAGAAGTTCATTGTGCTTCTGCCCAGAATTTTCTGTGTATATGCAAATTACATGCACCTGCATATATATGCAAATGACTTCCAGGCTGACACAAACATGTGTCTGGTATAAATTCATGGAAGCTCTGTGCATTTTTCAATTCACTATTGTTTGTACTCAACCATATGTATGGAGCATCCTTACATGTCATTAAGTGTACTTCTCTCATTCATTTTAGGATTGCATGACATCATACAGGATGGCTGAAGCATAATTTATTGAGTCCTGGTGGATGGACATCTAAGTTATCTCCATACCTTTGCCTTTAAAAACAATGAACAACTTTCTGTCCATAGACTTGAGAACTTGTGCAAATATTTCTGAACTATGAATTCCTGGAGTCAAATTACTGCCAAATTGCCTTCCCAGAGGTTGTTTCAGTTTACACTCCCACCTTTCCCTTCATTCTTTTTTTTTTTTTTTGTCCTTATATTTATTTACATCTTTATTGGAGTATAATTGCTTTACAATGGTGTGTTAGTTTCTGCTTTATAACAAAGTGAATCAGTTATACATATACACATGTTCCCATATCTCTTCCCTCTTGCATCTCCCTCTCTCCCACCCTCCCTATCCCACCCCTCTAGGTGGTCGAAAAGCATCGAGCTGATCTCCTTGAGTTATGCAGCTGTTTCCCACTAGCTATATATTTTACATTTGGTATTATATATAAGTCCATGCCACTCTCTCACTTCATCCCAGCTTACCCTTCCCCTTCCCTCTACCATCTTTTTAAAAGTGCCACTCTCTCGCTTTGTCACAGCATACACTTCCCCCCTCCCCATATCCTCAAGTCCAT
The DNA here is from genome assembly GCF_951394435.1 of Stenella coeruleoalba. Taxonomy (NCBI): domain Eukaryota; kingdom Metazoa; phylum Chordata; class Mammalia; order Artiodactyla; family Delphinidae; genus Stenella; species Stenella coeruleoalba. The sequence continues at coordinate 30,896,740 of NC_137153.1, read as the reverse complement.
TCTCTAGTAGGTCTGTGTCTTTATTCCCGTCTTACCCCTAGGTTCTTCATGACATTTTTTCCCCTTAAATTCCATATATATGTGTTAGCATATGGTATTTGTCTCTCTCTTTCTGACTTACTTCACTCTGTATGACAGACTCTAGGTCTATCCACCTCATTGCAAATAGCTCAATTTCGTTTCTTTTTATGGCTGAGTAATATTCCATTGTATATATGTGCCACATCTTCTTTATCCATTCATCCGATGATGGGCACTTAGGTTGTTTCCATCTCCGGGCTATTGTAAATAGAGCTGCAATGAACATTTTGGTACATGACTCTTTTTGAATTTCGGTTTTCTCAGGGTATATGCCCAGTAGTGGGATTGCTGGGTCACATGGTAGTTCTATTTGTAGTTTTTTTAAGGAACCTCCATACTGTTCTCCATAGTGGCTGAACCAATTCACATTCCCACCAGCAGTGCAAGAGTGTTCCCTTTTCTCCACACCCTCTCCAGCACTTATTGTTTGTAGATTTTTTGATGATGGCCATTCTGACTGGTGTGAGATGATATCTCATTGTAGTTTTGATTTGCATTTCTCTAATGATTAATGATGTTGAGCATTCTTTCATGTGTTTGTTGGCAGTCTGTATATCTTCTTTGGGGAAATGTCTATTTAGGTCTTCTGCCCATTTTTGGATTGGGTTGTTTGATTTTTTTGTTATTGAGCTGCATGAGCTGCTTGTAAATTTTGGAGATTATTCCTTTGTCGGTTGCTTCATTTGCAAATATTTTCTCCCATTCTGAGGGTTGTCTTTTGGTCTTGTTTATGGTTTCCTTTGCTGTGCAAAAGCTTTGAAGTTTCATTAGGTCCCATTTGTTTATTTTTGTTTTTATTTCCATTACTCTAGGAGGTGGGTCAGAAAGGATCTTGCTGCGATTTATGTCATAGAGTGTTCTGCCTATGTTTTCCTCTAAGAGTTTCACAGTTTCTGGCCTTATATTTAGGTCTTTAATCCATTTTGAGCTTATTTTTGTGTATGGTGTTAGGGAGTGATCTAATCTCATACTTTTACATGTACCTGTCCAGTTTTCCCAGCACCACTTATTGAAGAGGCTGTCCTTTCTCCACTGTACATTCCTGCCACCTTTATCAAAGATAAGGTGTCCATATGTGCATGGGTTTATCTCTGGGCTTTCTATCTTGTTCCATTGATCTATCTTTCTGTTTTTGTGCCAGTACCATACCGTCTTGATAACTGTAGCTTTGTAGTATAGTCTGAAGTCAGGGAGCCTGATTCCTCCAGTTCCTTTTTTCGTTCTCAAGATTGCTTTGGCTATTCGGGGTCTTTTGTGTTTCCATACAAATTGCAAAATTTTTTGTTCTAGTTCTGTGAAAAATGCCAGTGGTAGTTTCATAGGGATTGCATTGAATCTATAGTTTGCTTTGGATAGTAGAGTCATTTTCACAATGTTGATTCTTCCAATCCAAGAACATGGTATATCTCTCCATCTATTTGTATCATCTTTAATTTCTTTCATCAGTGTCTTATAATTTTCTGCATACAGGTCTTTTGTCTCCTTAGGTAGGTTTATTCCTAGATATTTTATTCTTTTTGTTGCTATGGTAAATGGGAGTGTTTTCTTGATTTCACTTTCAGATTTTTCATCATTAGTATATAGGAATGCCAGAGATTTCTGTGCATTAATTTTGTATCCTGTCACTTTACCAAATTCATTGATTAGCTCTAGTAGTTTTCTCGTAGCAGCTTTAGGATTCTCTATGTATAGGATCATGTCATCTGCAAACAGTGACAGCTTTATTTCTTCTTTTCTGATTTGGATTCCTTTTATTTCCTTTTCTTCTCTGATTGCTCTGGCTAAAACTTCCAAAACAATGTTGAATAAGAGTGGTGAGAGTGGGCAACCTTGTCTTGTTCCTGATCTTAGTGGAAATGCTTTCAGTTTTTCACCATTGAGGATGATGTTTGCTGTGGGCTTGTCATATATGGCCTTTATTATGTTGAGGAAAGTTCCCTCTATGCCTACTTTCTGCAGGGTTTTTATCATAAATGGGTGTTGAATTTTGTCAAAAGCTTTCTCTGCATCTATTGAGATGATCATATGGTTTTTCTCCTTCAATTTGTTAATATGGTTTATCACATTGATAGATTTGCGTATATTGAAGAATCCTTGCATTCCTGGAATAAACCCCACTCGATCATGGTGTATGATCCTTTTAATGTGCTGTTGGATTCTGTTTGCTAGTATTTTGTTGAGGATTTTTGCATCTATGTTCATCAGTGATATTGGCCTGTAGTTTTCTTTCTTTGGGAGTGTCTTCTTGATTTCACTTTCAGATTTTTCATCATTAGTGTATAGGAATGCCAGAGATTTCTGTGCATTAATTTGTATCCTGCTACTTTACCAAATTCATTGATTAGCTCTAGTAGTTTTCTCGTAGCAGCTTTAGGATTTTCTATGTATAGTATCATGTCATCTGCAAACAGTGACAGCTTTACTTCTTCTTTTCTGATTTTGATCCCTTTTATTTCCTTTCTTCTCTGATTGCTGTGGCTAAAACTTCCAAATCTATGTTGAATAAGAGTGGTGAGAGTGGGCAACCTTGTCTTCTTCCTGATCTTAGTGGAAATGCTTTCAGTTTTTCACCATTGAGGATGATGTTGGCTGTGGGTTTGTCATATATGGCCTTTATTATGTTGAGGTAAGTTTCCTCTATGCCTACTTTCTGCAGGGTTTTTATCATAAATGAGTGTTGAATTTTGTTGAAAGCTTTCTCTGTATCTATTGAGATGATCATATGGTTTTTCTCCTTCAATTTGTTAATATGGTGTATCACGTTGATTGCTTTGAATTCATTGAATAATCCTTGCATTCCTGGAATAAACCCCACTTGATCATGGTGTATGATCCTTCCAATGTGCTGTTGGATTCTGTTTGCTAGTATTTTGTTGTGGATTATTGCATCTATGTTCATCAGTGATGTTGGCCTTTAGTTTTCTTTCTTTGTGACATCCTTGTCTGGTTTTGGTATCAAGGTGATGGTGGCCTCATAGAATGGTTTTGGGAGTGTTCCTCCCTCAGCTATATTTTGGAAGAGTTTGAGAAGGATAGGTGTTAATTATTCTCTAAATGTTTGATAGAATTCACCTGTGAAACCATCTGGTCCTGGGCTTTTGGTTGTTAGAAGATTTTTAATACAGTTTCAACTTCAGTGCTTGTGATTGGTCTGTTCATATTTTTTATTTCTTCCAGATTCAGTCGTGGCAGGTTGCGTATTTCTGAGAATTTGTCCATTTCTTCCAGGTTGTCCATTTTATTGGCATAGAGTTGCTTGTAGTAATCTCTCATGATCTTTTGTATTTCTGCAGTGTCAGTTGTTACTTCTCCTTTTTCATTACTAATTCTATTGGTTTGAGTCTTCTCCCTTTTTTTTCTTTATGAGTCTGGCTAATGGTTTATCTATTTTGTTTATCTTCTCAAAGAACCAGCTTTTAGTTTTATTGATCTTTTCTATTGTTTCCTTCATTTCTTTTTCATTTATTTCTGATCTGATTTTTATGATTTCTTTCCTTCCGCTAACTTTGGGGATTTTTCGTTCTTCTTTCTCTAATTACTTTAGGTGCAAGGTTAGGTTGTTTATTCGAGATGCTTCCTGTTTCTTAAGGTAGGATTGTATTGCTATAAACTTCCGTCTTAGAACTGCTTTTGCTGCATCCCATAGGTTTTGGGTCGTCGTGTCTCCATTGTCATTTGTTTCTAGGTATTTTTTGATTTCCTGTTTGATTTCTTCAGTGATTACTTCGTTATTAAGTACTGTATTGTTTAGCCTCCATGTGTTTGTGTTTTTTACAGATATTTCCTGTAATTGATATCTAGTCTCATAGTGTTGTGGTCGGAAAAGATACTTGATACCATTTCAATTTTCTTAAATTTACCAAGGCTTGATTTGTGACCCAAGATATGATCTAACCTGGAGAATGTTCCATGAGCACTTGAGAAAAATGTGTATTCTTTTGTTTTTGGATGGAATGTCCTATAAATATCAATTAAGTTCATTTTGTTTAATGTATCATTTAAAGCTTGTGTTTCCTTATTTATTTTCATTTTGGATGATCTGTCCATTGGTGAAATTGGGGTGTTAATGTCCTCTACTATGAATGTGTTACTGTCGATTTCTCCTTTTATGGCTGTTAGTATTTGCCTTATGTATTGAGGTGCTCCTATGTTGGGTGCATAAATATTTACAATTGTTTTATCTTCTTCTTGGATCGATCCCTTGATCATTATGGAGTGTCCTTCTTTGTCTCTTGTAATAGTCTTTATTTTAAAGTCTATTTTGTCTGATATGAGAATTGCTACTCCAGCTTTCTTTTGGTTTCCATTTGCATGGAATATCTTTTTCCATCCCCTTACTTTCAGTCTGTATGTGTCTCTAGGTCTGAAGTTGGTCTCTTGTAGACAGCATAAATATGGGTCTTGTTTTTGTATCTATTCAGCCAATCTGTGTCTTTTGGTGGGAGCATTTAGTCCATTTACATTTAAGGTAATTATCGATATGTATGTTCCTATTCCCATTTTCTAAATTGTTTTGGGTTCGTTATTATAGGTCTTTTCCTTCTCTTGTTTTTCTTGCCTAGAGAAGTTCCTTTACCATTTGTTGTAAAGCTGGTTTGGTGGTGCTGAACTCTCTCAACTTTTGCTTGTCTATAAAGGTTTTAATTTCTCTATCAAATCTGAATGAAATCCTTGCTGGGTAGAGTAATCTTGGTCGCAGCTTTTTCTCCTTCATCAGTTTAAATATGCCCTGCCAGTCCCTTCTGGCTTGCAGAGTTTCTGCTGAAAGATCAGCTGTTAACCTTATGGAGATTCCCTTTTGTGTTATTTGTTGTTTCTCCCTTGCTGCTCTTTAATATGCTTTTTTTGTATTTAATTTTTGACAGTTTGATTAATATATGCCTTGGTGTATTTCTCCTTGGATTTATCCTGTATGGGACTCTCTGTGCTTCCTGGACTAGATTAACTATTTCCTTTGCCATATTAATGAAGTTTTCAACTATAATCTCTTCAAATATTTTCTCAGTCCCTTTCTTTTTCTCTTCTTCTTCTGGAACCCCTATAATTCGAATGTTGGTGCATTTAATGTTGTCCCAGAGGTCTCTGAGACTATCTCTGTTCTTTTCATTCTTTATTCTTTATTCTGCTCTGCAGTAGTTATTTCCACTATTTTATCTTCCAGGTCACTTATCCATTCTTCTGCCTCAGTTATTCTGCTATTGATCCCATCTAGAGTATTTTTAATTTCATTTATTGTGTTGTTCATCATTGCTTGTTTCATCTTTAGTTCTTCTAGGTCCTTGTTAAATGTTTCTTGTATTTTGTCTATTCTATTTCCAAGATTTTGGATCATCTTTACTACTATCATTATTCTGAATTCTTTTTTAGGTAGACTGCCTATTTCCTCTTCATTTGTTAGGTCTGGTGGGTTTTTATCTTGCTCCTTCATCTGCTGTGTGTTTTTCTGTCTTCTCATTTGACTCATCTTACTGTGTTTGGGGTCTCCTTTTTGCAGGCTGCACGTTCGTACTTCCCGTTGTTTTTGGTGTCTGTCCCCAGTGGTTAAAGTTGGTTCAGTGGGTTGTGTAGGCTTCTTGGTGGAGGGGAGTAGTGCCTGTGTTCTGGTGGATGAGGTTGGATCTTGTCTCTCTGGTGGGCAGGTCCACGTCTGGTGGTGTGTTTTGGGGTGTCTGTGGACTTATTATGATTTTAGGCAGCCTCTCTGCTAATGGGTGGGGTTGTGTTCCTGTCTTGCTAGTTGTTTGGCATAGGGTGTCCAGCACTGTAGCTTTCTGATCGTTGAGTGAAGCTGGGTGCTGGTGTTGAGATGGAAATCTCTGGGAGATTTTCGCTGTTTGATATTATGTGGAGCTGGGAGGTCTCTTGTGGACCAGTGTCCTGAAGTTGGCTCTCCCACCTCAGAGGCACAGCACTGAGTCCTGGCTGCAGCACCAAGAGCCTTTCCTCCACATGGCTCAGAATAAAAGTAGAAAGAAAGAAAGTAAGAATGAATGAATGAATGAAAGAAAGAACAAAAAAGAAAGAAAGAAAGAATGAAAGGAGGGAGGGACGGAGGGAGGGAGGGAGGGAGGAAGGAAGGAAGGAAGTAGGGAAGGAAGGAAAGAAAGAAAGAAGTTAAAATAAAATAAAGTAAGATAAAGTAAAATAAAGTTATTAAAATAAAAAAATAATTATTAAGAAAAAAAATTTTTTTAAGAAAAAAAATAAAAAGCAGACGGACAGAACCCTAGGACAAATGGTGGGAGCAAAGCTATACAGACAAAATCTCATACAGAAGCATACACATACACTTACAAACAGAGGAAAAGGGAAAAAATAATATATCTTGCTCTTAAAATCCACCTCCTCAATTTGGGATGATTCGTTGTCTATTCAAGTATTCCACAGATGCAGGGTACATCAAGTTGATTGTGGAGCTTTAATCCGCTGCTTCTGAGGCTGCTGGGAGAGATTTCCCTTTCTCTTCTCTGTTCTCACAGCTCCCTGCGCTCAGCTTTGGATTTGGCCCCGCCTCTGCATGTAGGTCGCTGGAGGGCGTCTGTTCTTCGCTCAGACAGGACGGGGTTAAAGGAGCAGCTGATTCGGGGGCTCTGGCTCACTCAGGCCGGGGGTAGGGAGGGGCACGGAGTGTGGGGTGAGCCTGCAGCGGCAGAGGCCGGCGTGACGTTGCACCAGCCTGAGGCACGCCGTGCGTTCTCCCGGGGAAGTTGTCCCTGGATCCCGGGACCCTGGCAGTGGCGGGCTGCACAGGCTCCCCGGAAGGGAGGTGTGGATAGTGACCTGTGCTCGCACACAGGCTTCTTGGTGGCGGCAGCAGCAGCCTTAGCATCTCATGCCCGTCTCTGGTGTCCGCGCTTTTAGCTGCGGCTCGCGCCCATCTCTGGGGCTCCTTTAAGCAGCGCTCTTAATCCCTTCTCCTCGCACACCAGGGGACAAAGAGGGAAGAAAAAGTCTCTTGCCTCTTCAGCAGGTCCAGACTTTTCTCCGGACTCCCTCCCGGCTAGCCGTGGTGCACTAATCCCCTGCAGGCTGTGTTCACGCCGCCAACCCCAGTCCTCTCCCTGCGCTCTGACCTCCGAAGCCCGAGCCTCAGCACCCAGCCCCGCTCGCCCCAGCGGGTGAGCAGACAAGCCTCTCGGACTGGTGAGTGCCGGTCGGCCCTGATCCTCTGCGTGGGAATATCTCCGCTTATCCCTCCGCACCCCGGTGGCTGCGCTCTCCTCCGCGGCTCCGAAGCTTCCCCCCTCCGCCACCCGCAGTCTCTGCTCGCGAAGGGGCTTCCTAGTGTGTGGAAACCTTTCCTCCTTCACAGCTCCCTCCCACTGGTGCAGGTCCCATCCCTATCCTTTTGTCTCTGTTTATTCTTTTTTATTTTGCCCTACCCAGGTACGTGGGGACTTTCTTGCCTTTTGGGAGGTCTGAGGTCTTCTGCCAGTGTTCAGTAGGTGTTTTGTAGGAGTTGTTCCACGTGTAGATATATTTCTGGTGTATCTGTGGGGAGGAAGGTGATCTCCGCGTATTACTCTTCTGCCATCTTCCCCTCGTCCTCTCTTTTCCCTTCATTCTTGTTAGCATTAAGTACTACCAATCTTCTACATTCTTGTCAATCTAATCAGAAAAAAGTGATCCTATTGCTTTTATTCACCTTCTCTGATCACTATCATCCCTTTTCATTTCTTCTATTAACTGCTTGTTAGCTTTCTGGATGCTTTTAAATAAGAAATATCCAGCCCTTAGAAGTTTCTTCACTAGACCAAGAGTTCATGCCCTGCTGTGGACTTTTCATGTTGAACAGAGTGGCTCTTTTCCAAGGTCATTGAACACATACTGCGTCAGGCACTAGACACTGTGTTTTCCCTGCATTGTTTCCTTCTCTTGTAGTAATTCTTGTGAGGGGAACTATGATTTAGCCCCATTTTGTGATGAGAAACTGAAACCTAGAAGGATTAACTCACTTTCCCAAGGTTAGTACACCAATAGTGTTAACCACTAGGTTTATTAGTATTAACCAAAGGTTAATACATTGCATCAGGAGAATGTTTGCAATGTTAATGAGAAAAAAATGTCTATTAACAATGCTGGATAATTTATTAAGTATCATTTTTGCTTTTGCCTCATGTTTTTCCTCTTCCATCCCCCAAAAGGTCTTACCTTAGGGGCCATTCTCAGGATGAGTTGCACAGCTGCTACATCTTCTTAGTGTGTGGGGTGTGTGTGTGTGTGTGTGTGTGTGTGTGTGTGTGTGTGTGTGTTTTAAAACCAGACTTTTCAGGACACTGATCCCCAGGAAGGAGGCTGCAGGCACAGAGGGATGGACTCTTGGGACAGAAAGGAAGTGCTGACCCTGCAGGAAGAGCCATTTCCCAGTCCAAGAAAGCTCATGGCTGTGGTGAGAAGCCATGTTGGGCAGGCCCAGATCCCTCACAAAGCTTTGAGGAGAATGGCTCACTGTCCACCCCCACAGGCAGTGAGCTGTGTGGACTGAAAAACAGACCTTTCAGAATTATCTGCTTGACATTAGGCCCCCAGGACCACCACATGGCCCTGTGGAGAGCTGGGAGGAAGTTCCCATAAGACGGAGATTGAATTTTCCACCAGAAAGAGTAGAGAAAGATTTCAACTCAGATTTCATTTGGCTTTGTAAAAAATGAGACATTTCTTGCATTCCCATGTTAATGTTTGCAAGTTCATTTTTATTACATAGAAAGAGCATATCTTAGGCAGTTACTGATGTATCCAAGGTATTAACCAACAAAAGATGCAGATGAATCAAATATTTTTAGCTCAGCAAGGAAATGGATGAATGGATACCAGACCACCAGACAATGAAAGTTTGATTGAAGCCTTGCATCTGGTTCCTATTAACCAAATGGAGGCAAAATATGTGTTCAAGGTTTCTTGCCAGTTAATTTAAAAAGCAATTTGTATTTCATGGGCTTCAGTTGTAGTTTGGTTTCGGGGATCCCATAGGCATGAAACAATAAGAGGCTGTAATGAGCTAGACAGGCTTATAATTTCTTTTCCATATTGTAAAATCAATAATAACCACCTCTCAGAATATTTGGAAAATAGACACTAGTTACTCACAATTCCACTTTCAAATACAACTTATTGTTTTCTATTGCACATTCTTTTAATGTTCTTCCTGTGAGAATGGAAAGCACATTGTATCTATGTACATATGTTTGTATTTATAACAGTATTGAATTACTTGTACAGAAGAAGATGGTGTGCATTCTGTATCTTCACAGAATATTTATCATGTTTTTCTATAGCCATCATGGACATTATTAGTCTTGCTTAAAGTTCATCAGGTGTAGATACTCGTTTCCCTATTTATTCCCCGTGGTGTGAGTCGTTAAGATGCTGTCAGGTTTTTGCTCCTAGAAATAATGATGTAGCCACACCTCTAAGCAGAATGCCAGGAGCCAAAGGCAGGACATCCCATGGCTCTGCACTTGTGCCTGTCACCAAATCACCTTCTGAAAGGGCTGTGCCAGTTTGCACTCAGCAGAGCCTGTTCCCCACACCTCCACGGGGTTGGCTATTCTTCTTTTCCAAATTGGTTAGCAAAAATGGTGTATCATTGGTCTAATTTACACTCTAAGATCACTAATGATTTTGAACATCTTCCCATGTGTTTATTAATGAGTTGTTTGGCCTCTGTTGTGAATCTACTTCAATGACAGTGAGCTTGTACCTTTTAATTGCTCTGTCTGAAGTACAGAGAAAAATCAGAAGCTCATTTCCCTAGAACTGATCTTGTCTTCTCACAAGATGGGAAAGGAAACTTAAGATTTTCAATGAATGACACACCTATAGTTTAGAATGGTCCCTTCCTGGGTTGTGCTCAGCTGTTCCAAGTGTACCTCATCTGCTGGTGTCTATAGAGGCTGTGGGCTCCTGGCTCCTGGGGCCTCCCTTGGGTCATCTTATAAACCCAATTCCCACACAAAGGATGGGGCTCACGTGCCATGGCTTTTGAGTTAATCAGGGTTTTGAGTGCTTTTTGAACTCGTTAACAATATAACCAGCAGGGAAGACAAATAAATACCAACCCAAGCTGGTTAGAAGGCTGTTTAAGAAATTGGACTTTCTACAGTTCATTAGGAAAAAGTGTGCCTGAATGAGACTTCTCAGGTGTATCTGAGTGGTCACGACTTCCTGCAGTCTTAAATGGGAATGGAGACAAAAGCTCTCTGAGTCACAGCTTCCCAGAGATGGTCAGTTTTCTGTGTCAGCTTGGCTGAGCTACAGTTGTCAATTATTCAATCAAATACTTGCCTAGGTGCTGCTGTGAAGGTATGTTGTAGATACGATTAAAGTCCCTCATCAGTTGTCTTTAAGCAAGGAGGATTATCCTGGATGACCTGGGTGGGCCTGATCTGATCAGTTGAAGAGACCCAAGAGCAGAGCAGAAGCTTCCCTGAGGAAGAAGAAACCCACCATGGACAGCAGCTTCACTCCCTGCCTGAGGGTTCCCACCCTTTCACACAGCCTACCTGACAAATTTCGAACTAGCCCAGTCAGACTCCAAAACCACGTAAATCATTTGATTGTGACAAGCCTCTTAATACATGTTTCCTACAGCTTCTGTGTCAATTGTTGAACCCTGGCTGACACACACCCCATTACCCTTGTCATCTACCTCCCCCTCCCTCCCCTTCCCCTTTCCATTCCACTCTGAAAGAACTTTCTGTACATCCCATCCTCCAGTTTTCCCTGGAGCCATGTGGGCAGATGCAGCATAGAGAGAAAAATCAATTACTAATTACTAAGAAACCATAACCAGGAGGCATCTTAAATATTTCTACCTGTGTCCTCCCATCCAAACTTTTATTATGAAAAATTTCAAACTACAGAAAATTTGAAAATGTTATAGTAAACACCTGTACAATGTATATTCTACCACTAACATTTTATTACACTTACCTCTGTTAAGTATCCATCCATATATATTCTACTTGTTCATCAACCCATGTTATTTTTTGATGCATTTCAAAGCAAGTTGCAGATATTAATACCTTTCTCCCAAGTGCTTCAGCAAGTATATAGTGTATAGCTCTTTTTTTGAGGAAAAATTCATACAACGAGATGCACAAATCTTAAGTGTACCATTCAATGAGCTTTGAAAGTGCCTTCACCTGTGTGATCTGAACTTCATCAACAGGACATTTACATCACCCCACATTTCCCCCATGTTCCTTCAGTCATCCTTTTCTCACCCCTCCAGAGGCAACCAATGATTTTTTCCCTCCATAATTAGTTTTGCTTATTCAAGAAATTAATACATATGGAATCACAGAGTATATACTCTTTTGTGTCTGGCTTCTTTCATTCAACATGATGTTTTTGAGATTCATCCATGTTGTTGAATGTATCAGTTTGTTCTGTTTTGCAGGTGAGAAGCATTTCATTGTACAGATATATCACAATTTGTTTAAACATTCTCCTATTGATGGATATCTGGGTTGTTTTTGACTATTATGAATAATGCTGATATGAATGTTCTTGTGTAAGTCTTTCTGTGGATATATGTTTTTCATATCTCTTGGGTTACTAACTAGGATTGAAATAGGTAGGTTTCATATAGTAGGTTTATGTTTACGTTTATATGAAGCTACCAGGCCTTTTCTCAAGATGGTTGCACTGTTTTATACTTCCACCAGCAGTGCTTGGGTGTTCTGATTGATCTATATTCTCATCAACATTTCATATTGTCAGTCTTTTACCTTTAGTCATTCTGGTGGGTGTGTTGTGATATCTCATTTTGGTTTTAATTTACACTTCCTTGATGACTAATGATATTGAGTCCTTTTTCATGGTAACACTATCTTTTGGTCATGTGTTTACTAAATCCCCGAATCATCTCCACCCCCAGCCTTGTGGGGGACCAGGGCAACCTGGTCAAGAGTTACATTCTGAAATTCTATCTTGAGTCATGTCTTCATGAAGCCTGGGTAGAATTCTTGACTCCAGTGGGGAATCTGGATACAAAAGACCTTATATAAATGCCAAGTTCCCAACAGAAGAGATATCCTAAAAGGGCAATTGAGCCAAGGTCTAGAGCAGTGAGTAAGGGAGCTAATGAGGACCATGGAGTCAGTGAGAACCATGGAGGTGAGTGAGGGTGGTGGGGGTCAGTGAGGATAATGGAGGTCAGTGAGGATGATGGGGGTCAGTGAGGATGATGGGAACCAGTGAGGACCATGGGGGTCAGTGAGAACCATGGAGGTGAGTGAGGATGGTAGGGGTCAGTGAGGATCATGGGGGTCAGTGAGGTCCATGAGGTCCAGTGAAAATCATGGGGGTCAGTGAAGTTTAAGGGGCCAGTGAGGACCAGGAGGACTAACCATTGGCCATGAGGTTTCTGGGTGTCTTGTCCACCTCCATGCATCAGCAGTGAGTCGTGTAGGGATGTCTTGGGTTGTATTAACTATTTGGGGACAACTTTCCAATAGGGCAATAGATTTTTTCCTTATAAATTAGTATGTGTTATTCATATTATAAAATTATTGAACATTTTCCTATTGTAAACATTTTCCCCAATCTATTGTTTGAGACTCCAGCTTCTCCCATAGTGACTCTTCAAAGTGGGGGTGGAATTATGATGGTGGTTTTCAGATATTAATGTATAATCTATTGCATAACCCAAAATGCATTTGTCATTCTGTCATTACTGACAACTGTGGTTGAACAAAGGCTTTGACTTAGAGAAAAGTTAACACAGCTATTCAGCGAACAGAGAGGTTTGATGGTCAACTTTCCTCAAAGCAGAACTTTAGTCTGAATCAAGCACTTGGCTAGAAAATGATTTGCCTTTCTAGCCACACTAAATCATTTGCCTACAGAGGAAAATGGGTGGGAACTGTTAAATAACACCCCCTGTTCCAAGCAAAACATGTTATGCAAAGCTGGACTTTTACAAAGGATACAAAAATGAGAGGCGGTTTTTCTATCTTAAGTAGGTTTTGCTGGGTAGGAGTTCACTAGAGATCCATTCAAATTTCAAGCCCTTCTCCAGTCAAAACATAATTTGATTGTCAGAAATTCATCAGGCAACTGATTCTACCAGGCAGGCACAATCTCAGGGTGATAACCTCAGAGTATGTCTCCCAGACGCGGGAGTGCTTAGACACGACAGTATAAGCCAGCACGTATGCTGAGGACACCCCCCGGTTTGTGTTGGTCCCACATGGCAGAGCCATGCAGGGCTGCTGCAGACTGAATGTTTGTGTCCCTTCAAATTCATATGTTCAAATCTAACACCCAACGATAGTGTTAGGAGGTGGGGCATTTGGGAGTTGAGTAAGTCATGAGGATGGAGTCCCCATGAATGGGATCAGTGTCCTTCTAAAAGAGGCCCTACAGAGTGTTCCACCATGTGAGGACCTAGCGAGAAGACAGCTGTCTCTGAACAAGGAAGTGAGCTATCATCAGACACCAAATCTGCCTGTGCCTTGGTCTTGACTTCTCAGCCTCTGGAACTATGAGAGATAAATGTCTGCTGTTTAAGTCACCTGGTCTATGGTAAATTTTGTTACAGCAGCCTGAATGGACGGGGGCTCCTTGGGGGTCCCTGTGTAAGTATTGGCTACGCTGCAGTGACTGAGGGAATTTGTGAGGGTGTTAAGTAACTGCCTTAGTCAGCTAGGGCTGCCATAACAAAACACCATAGGCTGGGTAGTTTAAACACCACAAAATTATTTCTTACAGTTCTGAAGGCTGTTAAGTCTGAGATCAAGGTGCCAGCCAATTTGGTTCCTTTGCTGTGTCCTCACATGGCAGAGAGACAGAGCAAGCTCTCTGGTCTCTTCTTGAAAGTATACTAATCTCATCATGAGGGTCCCACCCTCATAACTTAATCTAAACCCAATTACCTCCCAAAGGCCCCAGTTCCAAATACCATCACACTGGTCATTAGGGTCTTAACATATGAATTTGAGCCGGCACCATTCATTCTATAGTATTCTGCCCCTGGCCCCCCAAAGTTCACATCCTTCTCACATGGAAAATACATTCATTCCATACAACAGCCCCCAAAGTCTTAATTCATTCAGTATCAGTGCTAAACTTTAAAGTCCAAAGTCTCATCTGAATTAGATATGGATGAGACTTGAACTATAATTCATCCTGAAGCAAAATTCCTCTCCAGCTGTGAATCTGTGAAGCCAGACAAGTTATATGGTCCCAAATACAATGGTGGAACAGGCCTAGGATAGACATTCCCAATCCAAAATGGTGAATTAGAAAAAAGATGAGGGGGAGACAGGTCCCAAGCAAGTACAAAACATAACAAGGAAGATTCCAGAAGATCTTAAAGCTTGAGATTAATCCTCTTTGGTTCTATGCGCTGCCTTCTGAACCCACTGGGGTGATTTATTATGAGATTTGTTATAAGGAATTTGTTTATGCGGTTATGGAGGCTGAGAAGTACAAAATCTGCAGTCAGCAAGCTGCAGACACAGGAAGACCCAGGGGAGCCAGTGGTATGGTTCCAGTCTCAGCCCAAAAACCTGAGAAGTAGGGGGATCAATGATGTAAGTTCCAGTTAGAAGACCAATGTCCCAGGTCAAAGACAGTCACACAGAGAGAGCAAATTCTCCCTTAATGCAGATATTGTTCTATTCAGGCCTTCAACTTATTGGATGGGGCCCACTGACATTGGGGAGAGCAGTCTACTTCACTCAGTCTACTGATTCAAATGCTAATCTCATCCAGAAACACCCTCACAGACGTACCCAGAATTTGGTTTAACCAAATATTGGGGCACCCCAGTCAAGCTGATACATAAAATTAGCCATCACAGTGACTGACTGACTGAATGAATGAATAAATAAATGGCATCAAGGGGCTCACGAGGCTGTGGAAACCGCAAGGACATGACTGCAAGCTTCCCAGGACACCTCCAGTTAATCCTCTGAACTCTACAAACTGGCTAAAATGATTTCTCAGGGAGTCCCCAAAAGACTCTGGCAGGGCAGCAGGGGCCGCTGTAATATGAGTGAGGAGGAGGTGGGGTGGCAGTGGGGTGGGAAGGGATCAGTGGGATTCTGCCCCTGACCTGGAGTCACCACCTCACCTGGTCTGGTTTTCTCACAGCAGTTTATAAGCCATCCTGTGTCCTCTGGCTCAGACACTCTGACAGGTCAAGGTGACACAAAGCCAACAAGAGAAGTCATAGGTACCTGGTCTCTCTCATCAGTGGCTCACTTTGCATCCTTCACCTGTTACCTTGTGCAAGCCTATTCACAGGCTGGAGAGCCTACGCCGTTTGGGCCCCACCAGGCTCCAACTGTTGGGTTGGGAACAACTGGACCTGTGCTTTTTCCCAGAATATGAGTGGCTGAATTAGACTCATATACTGAAAGTTTTCTGTCATTTTTTTGTTGTCTGTTTAAGGTTTCCTTTGTGCAATTCTTGTTTCTTCAACTAGCAAGTCACTTGTTCAGGGCAAGGACTGTGGCTTACACCTTGTAATCCCCACATCATTTTACAACCTTGAACAGATGTTCATCACTTGCGTTTTTACTGGATTGGACTGCATCACGGCTTCCAATCAATCCAGCCACTGGGATGGTGGGAAAACTTCATACACTTTTGTTTCTGTTTAAAAGCAAATAAAGGGTCAGGAGGAAAAGCTCAGCTGTCATGAGAGAAGGCAGCTGTCTGAAATAAGGAAATATGGGACAAGGTCCCCATGGTGAGTTGGTTTGAATTCAAGCAAATATATTCATTGTAAAAATGTGAATTAACACTGCAGCTCTCACTCCAATGGTCTGTCTGCCTGTCTTTCCACCGAGGACATTTCAGTCATGTATAGAAATGGAGAGGATAATATAAGGGCTGATGTTTTCCTGCTGTAGCAGAGGCCACAGTGCCCCACCTATAGCCCTCAGTCTCTGGAGTTTTGTGTAGAGAGTTCTTTCAGATGCCCATGGTCCTGTCCCTTGTGTGAGACAGCCTGAGATCAAGGCAGGCAAGATGCTCAAGGGTCAGGAGTTGGTGGACAAAGACCCTGCTCC
This sequence comes from Stenella coeruleoalba, assembly GCF_951394435.1. NCBI lineage: Eukaryota > Metazoa > Chordata > Mammalia > Artiodactyla > Delphinidae > Stenella > Stenella coeruleoalba. The sequence goes on along the minus strand of NC_137153.1, from coordinate 30,880,634 downwards.
CTTGCCCTCGGAGGGTGGGCCTTGGGTGTTCCACAGTTTCTCAGAACAGGTGCCGCTCATTAACCACGCCCCCCATATTTGTCTTCCTTCTTTTCCCTGCCTCACTCACTGCCACTCTCATGTGCCCCTGGTCACCTACCAACTCATGTACTGGAGTCAGCTTTAGGAGACCCAACCCAGACACCCACAATCTAGATTCAGAAATTATTAAGATTTTGCCACACTTGCTTCACCTCTTCCCTTTTCCGTGGAGTATCTTAAAACAAATCCCAGATGTCATGTGATGACAATAATGATTTATAGGTCTGCTCCAGGGGAGGAATGGAAAGGCCTCCTTGATATTGCTGCCACGCACATTAGTGCAGCCCTGTCGCCTTCCCAGCCCTCCCCTTCCCACCGCAAGCCTGGATGCCCTTACGTGCTGTCTGGCCACAAACTGGGAACGTGTCAACCTGCTTATCGCTGTTTATCTTTTAATGTGTAAGCCTAAGGTTTCAAATTGTGGGTGGGTGTGATAAATTGTGGGGAAGAAGATTCCCTTCAAAAGGAAGGATCTTTCATTAGACAAGAGATAAGGAACAGGGGAAGATCACTCTTAGCAAGCAAACCCAAGCTGCGCCTGTGGTGGGGTGAGCAGCTCGCTGTAAAAGACTCGGAAAAAGACCTCAGTTGGCACGAATGATTGCTTTCAAGGGCACCATCTGGTAAGGGCCAAATGCCTTCTGTCGTCTGCCTGGTGATGGTGATGTACTATGGTCACCGCTCTCACATCCAGTGCACCTCTGTGCTCTCAGGCTCCTGGAAGTGAGCGTGAACATCATGGCTCTCTCCTTCTTCAACAGAATAGAGCAGCTGATCTCCAGAGAAAAGTCGGTTCTTTATATTCTGTCTCCAGATTTTCTCTTGCCTTCAGCCTTGATAGTGAGAGAGAGAAGTGTGCACTAAAGGCCTCCTGATATTTGGATTAATGGAAATTAATGGAATGGACAAGACTCCTGCCAGCCTTATTCTCTGGATGTTGGAAGAGAGCACAGCAGATTAGACACGCCTGGTGCCGGGACCCACTGGCCGTAGGGCCTGCATCCAGGGAGCCTGTGATAAGTGAGTGGCTTCATCTCTGAGAGCCACTGAAAGCAGGCCAGATGCATGTTCTCACTTTATTTCCACCAGAAATCAGGGAGGAAGATAGAGAAGGAAAGTAGGTGTGCTGATTATCTCCCCTTTACAGCTGGGAAAACTGTGGCCAGGGCCCTGTGGATGGGGATGGATTTGGTTACAGTGCTGGGAGGCCTGATTTGGTTATAGACACACTTTTATCAGCTTTTGAAATGAGCTCTTGGAAGCTGGGCTATTCATCCCATCGCTTACGCTGTAGGGGCCATGCTGTCCGGTGGAGGGGCTGGTGGCCTGTCAATGGAGGCCCTTGTACAGTGGGTGACTTTGACTCATCAGCGGACATTCAGGGAATTCCACTCTTGGTGCGTTGGAGCTTTCACAATAGGGGGTTGGAATTCTTTCCAGAGGTGCCACAGGAGGTGGAGAAGGCTGAATGAGGCCTGTGTGTGCTTGTGTCCTCTGCTGTTTTACAAGCCCTCGCTCGCAGCATTTCGCAAGATCCTAGAGCAGCGTGGGAAGGAAATCAAAGGACGGGGTTAGTGGTGGAGGCAAAGCAGGCATTGCCACAGGCTGGCTGGGAATCTGCCCCAGTGCCAAAGGCTATGGGTACCAGCAGTGCCCGAGGCCCCAGTGGGAGCACGGGGCGCCGAGTGCCTTGACCCATGGACAGAGCTGGCCTTCAAAAAAAGTTGACCTCCACTCCCACTGTCTGATTCTGGGTGCTTCCCATTGCCCCAAAAGGTGTGGTCCTGAAGGAGTGATGGACCCAGGCCAAACATCTGTTCGGATCAAGGTGGTGAAGGAAAAAACAGAGGCAAATTTAAATCAAAATGATGTTGTGTTACATCAGTTTTCATTCACAACCATTTAGAAGGAGATTAGCTCTTTGAAAATAAAAACACAACTTAGTCTATAGGCAAATGAGCTAAAGGTGGGCTCATGTACAACACAGAGAAATGAGCACTTTATCCCTCTAAGGACTCAGGATAGGTCTGCAGATGAGCCTTGAGAGGTTCCACACTCAGCTCAGGGTCCCAGCAGCCCGGAGTCTTTCTCTGCACAGCCTGTGCACTCTTGACTATTCTGAGTCCATCACAGAAGATACTGGCTCCTGGACCCAGAAGAAAGGCCTGGAGCATGTCCCCCACATAGCTTCTGGATTCCCAGGAGTCATGGGTGGTTATTTTATTCTCTGTTTTAAAGATTCAAATATATCACTTTGTAAACTGTCACTCTTTGCTATCTTTAAGGGCTGACTCCACCAGAGTGACTGATGCCATTTGTTATGGGCTGAACTGTGCCCCCTCAAAATTCACATGCTGAAGTCCTAACCCCCAACATCTCAGAATGTGACTGTATTTAGAGATAGGGCCTTTAAAGAGGTAATTAATGTAAAATGAGGTTATTAAGATGGGTCCTAATCCAATATGACTGGTGTCTTATTGGAAGAGGAAATTTAGGACACACACACAGGGAAGTCCATGAGAGGACACAGGGAGAAGGCGGCCTTCTACGAGACAAGGAGAGAAGCCTCAGGAAAAACAACCCTGCCGACATTCTGATCTTGGACTTTCAGCCTCCAGAACTGAGAGAGAATAAACATCTGTTGTTTAAGACCCCAGTCTGTGGTGCTTTGCCTCGCAGCCAGAGAAAACTAATACACTATCCAAACTAATACAAGGTCGTGCAAATGCCTTCCCCCAAGCCAGCTCTGCCTTCCCCATGAAGCAGGGGAACTGGATTTGAGGAGACCTGGATCTCACCCAGGCTGTCAGATGAGTCCTTTTTATTATTCTCCTTTATATTATTATGCTTTGAAAGATTTATTAGTTAATAGTTTTTCATTTTTATAATGAATACTCAGAGGCTTTGAGCAGCAGCACAGCAAGATTAGCTTTGTCATCCAAAGTTGATAGAATTTCGAAAGGAAGACAATATCTTAGTGAGCAATGTTGATGGTAAAGGTGTGATTCCTTTTGGGCTTTTTGAAATGTTAAAAATAGCATGTGGATGCTTTTTACTGCTTTACTGGTCCCTTAGCTGTTCAAAGGCCTTGGCCAGGAAAGGCAAAATCAGAGAAAAATCCAGAGCTGACCACTACACCGACTGTTGTGTAAATGGGGTTAATCTCCTCATTTGGGGTCTTTTGGGGATCACTTATGCATAGCCATGGAAGTCACACTTGGAGAGGAATAGAAATTAAGAATTTATTATACTCACAGTTCCCAGAGAGGGAAAACTGGCACAGCCATAGGGCCACACATGTCACCCAAAGCTCAGTTAAGCTCGGCTGGCAGGAAAACAGGCCAGGAGAGGATGACAGGTGAACGATTTTATTGGGGTCCTGGCTGCCCCATGGCATGTGGGAAGTGTGTTGTTGACTACTTTGAACTTAACTAGGTCAGCAAAAGGGGAGGGAAGAAGATGGGGCGTCCTCCCAAGACTTGCCACCTGGGCACATTGGAGAGGAGGCTGGCACTGGCGAGGCTCACACAGGTGGCTGGGGGTGTGGATAGGGAGTCCTGAGGTCACAGGGAACAATTGTGTTACATTTGACCACATGTGCCTCAATGGCTCTCAAACAGGATGAATTCCTCTTACCACCTGAGTGGGGAGACTTTGCCTATAGACGGAAGGCATTGCTGAGGCATCGGACAACCAATGTTAATACAGAGGTTAGGAGAAGGGGGCCCCCCAAGGTGGTGACCAGAACTTAGAAACTGGCATGTAGCCAGTCTCCCCATTTACCAGGGGGATAGACAGGAGTAAATGCCTGATACCTCTGGGTTTAAAGAATTTTTTGAAAAACCACAGTTTTGTTGTGAAAGATTTCCCATCTTCTCTAAGTTGTCGGAGATATGTCTGTCCTTGCCAAAATTGTTGACAAGAGGGTCTCTGAGTTGCATGGACCCTGCCTTCCTTGGTCAGCAGGTATTCAAGGACTGCAGGACTATCAGTGGCCAGAGGTTCTTGGGTTTCCTGTATTAGAGACAAGTTCTGGATATTCTTTTAACATGTTCCAGTGAGGGCGGCAGACAGTTGTTGATTAGCTGAGATCATGTGATTTTGTTTGCCTGTACCCAGTGCAGTTGCCTCCACCATTTACAGCAAAAACTATTAATAGATGTACGGAGGTCAGCTGCCTGACCCTGTGACTCTTTGAAGAGAATGTAGATGTTGCAACGGGGTAGATAGTCGCGGGCACTCCCAATGCCATGGGGTATGAAATATAGGCTCCTGTTATTAGGAAAGTAAAGTACAACAGGTGCCGTGCATTTTCATCAGGGTCACAATCTGGTCCTATGGAGGCATCAGCTAGTGCATCATAATTTCCAGGTTTTAGCCATGTAGATATGAGTGTGGGGTCTGGGAGAACATAGGCATTTGGCCAGACTGTACCGAAATCTGGACAAATATAATTGGTGCCTGGACGTTGGATTCCCTCAATTGAATAATATTGGAGGTGCTTGAGTTTTCCCAAAGGTTCACATCTCCAGAGAAGCATTGTGGTCTCAGGACTTTGGACCATCTGGCCAAATTCAGAATAGCACGAGTGTTCTAGGCAGAGGTACACATCTGAGTGGCAGACCCAATAGTCAGATCAGGTTGATATGTGTGCTGTCACTTCTGCAGTTTGGGTTGACATCCTGGAGGCTCTGGGTAGATGCCAAGGAGAGTTGTGGTTGGCAGGGTGATGGGCAATGTTGTACTTGGGGAAGCGGCTGTGGAGGCCGGGGATCCCGAGGAAGTGTGTTGCATAAGAGGGCTGATGGTAGGAGAGTTCCAGGTTAGGGTTAGTAGCATAGGGAAGCAAAAGTCATGAATCATTTTTAACAACCCCCGTAAAAAGAGAAGATTGGGAGGGGCTGGGCCTGGAAAGCAGGGCAAAGAGGAAGTATGTGAGGAACGTTGGTGGCATTTAGCGGGCATAACTTTGCATCCCACAGGGGCTTGACACACCTTAGGGTGGCCTTATCATCATGGGGTTTATGACTCACAGTTCTGTGGAGCCCATGGAAGCCGTGAGGGGTCAGTGTCAGGCATTTTGTAATCTCAGGAAAATAGAACACAGGAGATCATACAGATCAAGGTAATGACCCAGGAATTGGGGAACCAATGTGGGGTTGACGGAAACCAGCGTGGACCAGTGTGGGTTAGAGGCTGAAGGTGGGTAAGGATGTAACGTTCAGTTCCAAAGGTGGGGTGGACAAGATGTTTTCCTCTCCAGTGGCGTGGAAGCTGTGGTCCACCCTGAGAGTGAGTGTCCCTCCCAGGTGGCTGTCCACTGATGGAAACCTGGGGCCCCATGTGGAAATGTGGCCTAAGGAAGCTTGGAGACCTCTTTTAGAATCTTGCCATAAGCATCTGAACTGCTGCAAATTTTCAGTAACTCTTGGGGATCATTGTGGCACCTTGGACCAAGACCTGGGCAGCCACTCTTAGGGTCTGAACTTGATAGTCCATCCATAGAGAATAAATCTTTTGGTCACATATATAGACAGCTAACTTAGTGGTCCTGGATATAATTGTGACATAGTCCATAGATGTAGTCATATAAACAACATTGGGGCAGTATAACAGAGATTGGTTAGTGGAGGAGGATGGATTTGGGGTTGTTGTTCAAGCCAGCCAAAGACCCTCTGACCAGTTAAAATTAGTATTCTGGATCAATATTCTGCCCCATTGGGGTCAAACATCTGTGCCATTGGTGGCATTTATAATGGATTTCAAACCATCCGGACTTGATGGCGTGTGGGCCTGAGAAGTGGTCATTGCTGTCCAGCACTCCCGGCTGACACATTCTTGAATGTGATTTTGAATATTTCGGGCCATTTGGTTGCAACAGGTTTTGGTCATGGAGAGCCCTTGCGTGTCTGCCAGCAATCCTAGGATCTCAGCCAAACATAATAAGACCAATAACCATGAGGCAATTGAGCACTGGCAGCAATTTAACTAGGGGCCTCGAGACTGTGTTGTCTGAGGAAGTTGTATGACCACAAGGTGGGCACTTTGAGGCCACAGGTCTCTTCCAGTCTGTTGTGGAAGTTCCCATGGGCACCTGAGAGGGAGGCAACATGGGATCATTCTCGGTGTTGGTCATTTCCGAGTATGACTGACATTGACCAGATGAAATCTATCATCTCCTTTGATGGTAACCTGCACGATTCCACTGTTGCTATAATCTCTACCTACTGTGAGAAATTATATGACTTGGGTTCATTAACTAGCACTTATTTATAACCAGAATTAATTAGCAGCATCTCAGTTTTGGGCATGAGCAGATCTGGATATTTATGTGTCCAGATCAGGCAAGCAGGACATTCTTTTGGGCTTTTGATAATCAGTAGGTCAAAACTTTTGATTTGCCCTTGGTCAGGTTTCTATGTTGAAGGGGAAGGGGATATGACTGAGAAATCAAATTTATATTGGGATGTTTTATTTGTGGACGAAATCCAGATGCAATCATCCACTATTGAAAATATCAGGGGTTTCCTCTTATAACTAAAAGGAGAATTTTAGGAGGTCAGAAAAAATTTGTATGGGGTGTGTGTTCCTCAAGGGCATGGGAATTTAATTATATTAATACCTGTGGCAATAGAGAGGTTCATTAGGGTTCCATTCCCCCCTCCTTAACTTTAACAGGAAGTCTTTTAATAGTCCATTATGATGTTCAATTAGTAAATTACTATGAGAGATGGTGATTCCAAAGGATACCTTATTTCAGGGCCCATTGTTGTACTGTTTAGGATGTGAAATGTGTCCCTTAATCTGGATCTATGATATCAGGAGGCCCAAAGGGCACCAGAATAGTTTCAGTTAGCCCTTGGGTAGATGTTTCTGTGTTGGCTTGCTGTGTAGGAAATGTCAGCAGAAGTCCCATAAAGGAGTCAATTCTTGTTAAAGCATAACAATGGCAGTAGTCTTATGTAATCTGTGTGCCACTGGTGAAAAGGGATATCACACCTTGGCATAGCACCCCATTGTGGCAACTGCCAATGTTTAATTTTGGCACAGACATTACAGTCCTCAACAGAAGTTTCAGCAAGGGAGGGCCTAGAGGGATTCCACATTATTGGGTCCATTCTATCAGGGTATGAATACCCCTATGACCTGATGTTACATGAGCCCTAAAAGGCCAAGGAATGAGGACTCTCTTCTAAGGGAACTGTAGCCAATGAAACAGTTTATATCTTGGAGAGTTGATTGACCAGATGGTGTCTCTTGGTTGGTATGTGCAGATATATGTGTGAAAAATATTGGAATTGGAGACTGGGCTCTTTATTTCCAAACATAAGAACCCCAAAACAAGTTGGCCTTGTACTAGAGAATCATTTCACTGCCATTGGCCATACTTCATCACTAGTCCATTGGCAACTGCCATGAATTGGTGAATATGTGAGTTTGGGGTAACTACCCATGTATAGCATCTTTCAGAGACAGAAATACTTCTAACTCAGCCAAATGGGTAGAATCAAGGACCCATCTTTAGTTAGAGAGGAACTGAAGGCCAGATGGCAGGCCACTGCTCACCAACAGGATACAGTGCATACAAAGGTGGTGTTGCTATTGGTGAAGAACAGCAACTCCCTTTCCATGTCAGACAGTTGATCCCATGGGGTTCCCCACTCAGCTAGGAAGGGAAAAACAGAGTTGCCATTGTCAACATCTCTAAACCTGTGGGCAAGGGGCTGAGCATGCGGTAGGCTACATCCTTCTGCAGTTTGGAGAGTCCCAGTGTGTCAGATTTGGCTCTTTCCAGTAGGTTCCATTTCCATTTTAGCAAGGAGGCTTCTGTGGCCATGCTGAGGCATTGTTGGGAGGTGTGGTGGTTAATTTTATATGTCCTTTTGACTGGGCCACTGGATACCCAGATATCTGGCTAAACATTATTTCTGAGTGTATCTTTAAGGGTGTTTTTGGATGAGATTAGCACTTGAATTGGTAGACTCAGTAGAGCAGACTGCCCTCCCCAATGTGGGTGGGCCTCATCTAATCAGTTGAGGGCCCAAATGGAAACAAAAATGCATAAGAAGGAAGAATTCAGCCTTTCCTTCCTGATTGCTTGAGCTGGGACATTGATCTTCTGCCCTCAGAGCTCTTGGTTCTCAGGCCTTTGTCTGGGACTGTGTTACATCAACAGCTTCCTGGGTCTCCAGCTTGTAGATGGCAGATCATGGGACTTAGCCTCCATAATCATGTGAGACAATTCCTTATAATAAATCTTTTTATTCCCGTATCTCCATTCATTCTGTTTTTCTGGAGGGTCCTGACTAATACAGGAGCTACCTCTCACCCAGGGCAGAATAGGAATCTGCATGGTTTGTTAGCCAGGCACCAGTAAAAGCCTCAGTCTCTATTAGAGCCCAATAGGCAGCCAGAATTTGGTGTTCCGTGGGTCTATGTGGGGTAGTGGCCAAAGGAAGCCATTTGGCTCAAAAGCCTCTGGGTAGCCATTCAGGGCCATGTTTGGTCCAAAGTCTCCAGGAAGTGTGATCAAATGTAGCCAGTGTTCTAATCAATAATCAGCTCCTGGTGAGCCAGTGGCAAGGTTTGCTGTATAGCCTGCTGTGTTAGTTCCAAAGCCTGTTGTGCCTCAGTAGAAAGAGGCAGCCTTCTTGGTAATCTCATCGGTGGGATGAAGCAAGATAGAAAGATGTGTAATATATTGCCTCCAAAACATGGATGGTCTGAGTAAGTGCTGGGCCTGTCTGGCTGTTTGTGTGGTGGGCATAAGTGGAGGAGGTGGTGCTTCATCGAGGTTGGATGAGGTAAAAAGAGGCAGTGCAAAGTAGCACAAAAGAGGGTCAGCTGGATAGACAGCCTTCCCAGATGGTGAATCCCAGCCAGGACAGCCCATCAGTAAGCTACATGCAAACAGTGAGCATCTCCAGGGGACTGAGGGATCATCTGCCCATGTTAAAAGTGCTCTTGTACTTGTCACCAATTGTTGTGTAAACGGGACCAATCCCCTTAGCTGAGGTCCTTTCAGGATCACTTCTACACGACCATGGAAGTCACACTAGGAGAGGCATAGAAATTAAGGATTTGTTATACTCACAGGTCCCAGAGACAGAGGCCTGGCACATCCAGAGGGCCACGCATGTCACCCAAAGCCAGGTTGAGCTCGGCTGGCAGGAAAACAGGCCAGGAGAGAATGGTGGGTGGTCCTGGGCAGGGCAGCCATGGCACTTGGAAAGGGAGTTTTGGGCTATTTTGAACTTAACTAGGTCAGCAGAAGAGGAGGGAGGGGGCTGAAAGTCTTCGAAGAGTTACTGTCTGGGAAGAGTTGAGAGGAGGCTGGCACTGGTGAGGCGCACACAGGTGGGTGGGGTGGCAGATGGGGAGTCCTGAGGCCACAGGGAACAGCTGTGTTACCCCTGTCCCTGGCTTAACCACTGAAGTCACTCCTGAGAACTCATCACTGAGGGAAAGCTGTTCAGTGAAAAATATTTTCTTTAATATTTTCCCATCTTCCTAATTCCTCTCTGTCTTTGTGTCTATCCTGTTATGTTGAATATATTTCTTTAAGCCTCTTCCATTCTTTCTGGAATAAGGCAGACTATGAGGGGTAGAAGTATTTTGTTGCTGGTTTGCATAAGAAAAACCATCAAAAGAAAACAAGTATTTTATTCTTTTTTCAGAGGTTATTTTTTTAGATCACTTAATGTATTTTTTCACACTTTCACCAACTATTCAATTATGACATATGTAAAGAATTAGAAGCAAGGTTTTGTAAAGTCTGGAAAGTGAAAATATATGAATAAAAGTATAGGGAGTATGTAGATCAGAGAGGAAGGGAAAACCCTGGCTTCACCACCAAAGCTCACACACCTAGGAGGCTGCAGGTGGTGGTGAGGTTGGTGGAATTCCCAGGGAAAAGGGTACATTCTAGGCTGCTCAGTGTGAGAAGCTTGTCAAATCCTCCTGGGGCTACCTGACAGAAATGATTGAGATTGTCACCTCTAATTTGACTTTTGATGGCATTTGGATTCATATGTACATGACAGGTGGACCCTTCAGCTAGAAAACATCTCTCTGGAGCATGATTCTCACACTTGAGACACAGGAGAACCCCTGGAGGGCTGGTCACAGCACAGACCTCTGGGCTCCACCCTGGAGGTTCTCACTCAGCAGGAGAGGGACAGCCAGGTCACCTGCATTTATAATGAGTTCCTGGGCGAGGGACGCTGCTGTTCTGGGGAGTCGACTTAAGAACCTCTGGTCAGGTGTTCTCCCAAGCAGCACAGACACAACCCTCTCCCTGTGTGTGTCTCCAGCATCCTGAAATTGGCAGGTGGTGGGCCCGGCCCTGCAGGGACAGTTCTCCCTGTTGCCCTCCCAACACAACCCCTCTGCACCCAACATAAGCCAACCTGAAAGGAGTTTTTTAAAAAAACATAAGAAAGGTTTGCAAAGAGGAGACTTCGACTGTAAGAATGGGTGAAACAGACTGAACTCTGGTCGAGAGGTCTGTTTTTAGAGAGATTTGTCATCAATTAACAAGCATTGTCCATGGAAAGCAGTGGTGACAGGAAGAAGCAGCGTACGCTCTCAGAAGGAGGAACAACATCACGCAGCAGAGGAAGAAATGAGTATAGGAACAACAAAATGCAGGAGCCTTGCCCAGCTGGCTGAAGACGCATGTGTACCATCTGTCTCTGCCTGCAGAGTGTTCCAAATACTACCCTTGGTTTGAATAATGTGCTGAATTCATTTCCCAGCACAGCCGGGACAGCCTAGTGAGAAAGCCACTGTCTTGCTTTATTTCTGGAACTTACCAGAGCCTGGCAGTACTGGTGTCGGTGTGTCTGGGGTGGCATCTGGACTGGCCTCCCATCTCTCTTACCAATGCCAGCCTTTTCTGTCCCCAGTGGTAAGTGTGGTGTACCCCTGAGCTCTGTCCTGCCCTGCCATCCTTGGAGGACTGTGGGTTTTCTGGGTTCCACAGAGCCCCACGGCAATGAGTCCCCCAAATGGTGAATGAGAGAGACAGCTTGGGGGAACCATGAAGATTAGATGAAGAATGGGGGGATTGACACACAGAGAGGAGGGATCTCATTTCAAGTCCTGTCTTTCACTTGATCCTCGACAGCTCATGCGCTCAGGAAGCCTGCAGAGCACGGAAAAGCTGACTCTTGGGCTCTGTGGTTGTCCCATGTCATTATAAAAGGACAGAGACTCCAAGGGGGAGGCAGACTTCATTTAGTCCAGGTGAGGAAAAGCTCACTGGGGTGACAGTTCTTCCCTCATGCTGTGGACATCCTGGGACACCGCATGATCCCACATAGCCATTCAGGTTGAGTTGGTTGCTGTCTGCCAGGGTTGCTGCTAAGGGGATTCCTTTTAATGTGAAAGATAGAAATATATTATCTTAACATCTCTTTGGACTTGGATTTTTAAACTTGATTTTGTACAAATACCAACCCTTCCAAAAAAATAAACCATCAAAACAATTACTTAAAAAAAATGGAGCATGGCAAAACTTAAAGGATGGCAAAGGCCTTAAATTATATTTGGGAAACAATAAAAATATCATATTCAAAAGATAAACCCTTTTAAGAAAAGTAGCTAAAGTTTAGTTGTTAAAATAAAGAAGATTTATCCTCATGGGTTTTGTCCAAGTGAATGTAACTTCTGACAGTATACCGAAACTTTTAATAGTGTGTGCTTTATGATTTATTTTTAGTTGGTTTCCTGGGAAAATTGTAATTTTCATTCTAAAGTAGCACATTTTAAAGTATAATATGTTATTGCAACTTGTGGCTAAAACTGTTTTCCATGGGAAAGAATTTCTGATTTTATCATGGAAATCAATGAAGAAACATGACTTAGTTTACTGAAACTCACTTTGCAGGCATCTCAGGAAAAATTAATCACCAAAGCAGATTGGAGAACTCCCGGACCCCAGCATCAGCCTTGGAAAACCATTCTTCAGGCATGGAATGTCACGCCCCCCCCCTCCAGGTCCTTCCCTGCAGCGTGGCTGGTGCCACTTCATGGACCCTCTGCCTTGAAACCCAGGTACAGCTGTCTCCAGATATAAATGCTGTGCCACTCTTACAAGGTGGCAAGAATGAAGCTTAATTTTCTTTCAGATAATTTTGTGGGTCATTTTTGGAGGAGAGAGACGATTTGGAGAGAACAGTTCGAAGTAAGCTTTAAGAGACTGTAAAACATTCCAAATTAATGCTTCCTCCAGCTGCGTGTGTCATCCAGGATACACTGGTACTTCAGGGAAGCAGATTCTACCAAAAGGCTTCCAAACTGGAGGAGGGAGCTTGGCAGAGCTGTGTCTATGTGACATGTGGACGTACAACATCCCTGTTCAACAGCCACGATGCTGACACTGAAATTTCCCCAGTAATGGTCACAAGGGACGATTAGCCTTAATGTTTTCCTCTTGACATATTTGGAACTCACAGGAGAGGTTAAGAAAGTTCAGGACAATAACATTTGTAAGTGCAGGGAGTGACAGCCAGGAGCACTTTCAAAGCTAGGACTTCAGCGTCCTCCCACCCCAGGCAAAGCCACAAACTTCAGGAGATGGAAGCAAGAGGGATGTTGGGGGACCCAGTTGTGGTCCCTCATCTTCCTAGCCTGTTTGTTAGTGACAGCACCTCCCTCTCTGAGCACCTGAGTCCCTTCAGCCCCTCACTTAAGACCACCTCACCTGTTGGCCTCAGACTCAGCTTGCCTTAGGCTCTGATCAATAACCTGGCTTCTTAGGACCAGGAAAGGAGCAGCTTGGAATCATGGCCAGTGCAATAGAGGCAGTCCCAAGACTGTGATGTTATTGTTGTTTTATAGCTTTTGTTTATTTTTTTGTTACAGAATGGATGTGTTCATTGTAAAAAAAAAAGTTATAAAACTAGAAATATGACAAGAAAATGGAACTGCATTGTCTGACACCCTCAGCAGCTGCTCTCCTGCTTACACCTCTCTTAGAATAAAACCCACATCCCTTGGTCTGGCTGATGCAATCTCTTCCCCCTACAACCTCCACCTGAGTATTATCCATGTTCCTGTTTATCTCCTGTGCTCTGGCCATAGGCCTGTTTCCTGTGCCTCAAAGACATGGACTTCAGTCACCTTCAGGCCTTTGTATTTGCTGTTCCTTTCATGTAAACCTAAGCCTTAGACCTTTGAGTGCCCAGCCCCCACCTGTAATTCCAGTCCCACTCAAACATTACTCCACAGAGAGACTTTTCTTTACAACATGCCCAGCCCAACCCTTCCCATACCCATTTTTACATTATAGTACTTTATTTTCTGGACAGATCTTATCACCATCTTCAATTACCTTTCTTTTTAAAAAAATTTTCATAACAGTTTTTTTTCCAGCCTTATTGAGTTATAATTGACATGTAACTGTGTAACTTTATGGTGTACAAACATGATGATTTGATATATGTATGCATTGTGTCCAGTTACTTTTAAAAATTTATTTGTCCATTGCATCTCCCCAATGAGAGGGTCTGCTTCATGAGATCAGAGCCTTGTTGGTTCAGACTAGAAAGCTGCCAAGCTCTCTTGGCCCTCCCAAACCCTTGATGGGAGGACTGTTTCCTCAAGACCCACTGTTGGGTTACAGATGTGATGACTTCTTTCTTTTTTTAATTGAAGTATAGTTGATTTACAATTTTGTGTTAGTGTATAGCAAAGTGATTCAGTTATATATATATATGTACATATATATATTCTTTTTCATATTCTTTTCCATTATAGTTTATTGCAAGATATTTAATATAGTTCCCTGTGCTATACAATAGGACCCTGTTGTTTATCTATTTTATATATAGTAGTATGTATCTACTAATTCCAAACTCTTAATTTATCCCTCCCCCGCTTCCCCTTTGGTAATCATAAGTTTGTTTTCTATGTCTGTGAGTCTGTTTCTGTTCTGTAAGTAAGTTCATTTGTACCATTTTTTTTAGGTTCCACATATAAGTGATATTGTATGGTATTTGTCTTTCTCTGTCTGACTTCACTTAATATGATAATCTGTAGGTCCATCCATGTAGCTGCATTATTTCATTCTTTTTTATGGCTGAGTAGTATTTCATAGTATTTCACACACATGCACGTGTGTGTGTGTGTGTGTGTGTGTGTGTGTGTGTGTGTGTGTGTATATATATATATATATATATATATATATATATAACATCTTTATCCATTCATCTGTTGATGGACATTTAGGTTGCTTCCACGTCTTGGCTATTGCTATTGTAAACAGTGCTGCTAAGAACATTGGGGTATATATATCTTTTCCAATTAGAATTTCCTCCAGATATATGCCCTGAAGTGGGATTGCTGGATCATATGGCAACTTTTTTTTTTTTTTTTTGCGGTACGCGGGCCTCCCACCGCTGCGGCCTCTCCCGTTGCCGAGCACAGGCTCCGGACGCGCAGGTCCAGCGGCCATGGCTCACGGGCCCAGCCGCTCTGTGGCACGTGGGATCCTCCAGGACCGGGGCACGAACCCGCATCCTCTGCATCGGCAGGAGGACTCTCAACCACTGCGCCACCGGGGAAGCCCCATATGGCAATTTTATTTTTAGTTTTTTAAGGAAGCTCTATACTGTTTTCCATAGTGGCTGCACCAGTTTACATTCCCACCAATAGTGTATGAGGGTTACTTTTTCTCAACACCCTCTCCAACATTTATTATTTGTAGACTTTTTAATGATGACCATTCTAACCGATGTGAGGTGATACCTCATTATACTTTTGATTTACATTTCGCTAATAATTAGTGATGATGAGCATCTTTTCGTGTGCCTATTGGCCATCTGTATGTTTTCTTTGGAGAAATGTCTATTTAGGTCTTCTGCCCATTTTTTGATTGGGTTGCTTGTTTTTTTGTTATTGAGTAGTATGAGCTGTTCGTGTATTTTGGAATAAACCCTTGTTGGTTGCCTGGTTTGCAAATATTTTCTCCCAGTCGGTAAGTTGTCATTTCATTTTGTTAATGGTTTCCTTTGCTGTGCAAAAGCTTATAAGTTTGATTAGGTCCCATTTGTTTAATTTTGCTTTTATTTCTACTGACCTAAGAAAACATTGCTATGATTTATGTCAGAGAATGCTTTGCCTATGGTCTCTTCTAGAAGTTTTATGGTATCATGTCCTGTATTTACATCTTTAAGCCATTTCGAGTTTATTTTTGTGTATGGTGTGTGGGAGCTTTCTAACTTCATTGATTTGCATGGAATGTGACAATTTCTGATAGGTGCTGGTTAGTTGTCCTCGGGAGAATTTGTGTCAATTTACACTTCCACCAGCATGCTTTGGGGATTGGCCATTTTCTCCAACCCTTGAAGGCCTGGTTCCTGCGAGCTGTTTCAGGCCCCAGCACAAGGCTTAACTTTCAGTCAACACTCATCAACTACGTCTGTTCTCTGTTACCCCAGGCATCAAATATTAAATTTATGGTTAATCCACTCATTCCCAACTACCTCTTTTCAAAGTCACTCCACTCTTTTCTTTTCTTAAAAAATTAATTAATGAATGAAATTTTAAAAAATTGAGGTATAATCGACATATAACATTATCTTAGTTTCAAGTGTACCCTGTAATGATTTGGTATTTGTACACATTGTGAAATGATCACCACAGTAAGTCTAGTTACCATCTGACACCATAATAGTTACAGAATATTTTTTCTTGTGATGAGGACTTTTAAGATCTACTCTGTTAGCAACTTTCAAATATTCAGTACAGTATTATTGACTATAGTTACCATGCTGAACATTGCATCCCCATAACTTATTTATTTTATAACTGGAAGTCTGTACGTTTTGACCTCCTTCATCCATTTCACTCACCTCTACCCCTGATTTCTCTCTGGCAACCACCAATCTATGATCTGCATCTATGAGCTTGTTTTGTTGGTTTTGTTTTTTAGATTCCACATATAAATGAGATCATAGGTATTTGTCTTTCTCTGTCTGATATTTCACTTAGCATAATGCCCTCAAGGTCCATTCATGCTGTTGCACATGGCAAGATTCCATTCTTTTTTTATGGATGAATAATATTCCATTTTATATATATATATATATATATATATATAAAATCATATCTTTATCCATTCATTCGTTAATGGACACGTAGGTTGTTTCTGTATCTTGGCTATTGTAAATAATGCTACAATGAATATGCGGGTGCAAATATCTTTTTGAATTAGTGTTTTTGTTTTCTTCAGATATATACCCAGAAATGGAACTGCTGGATCATAGGGTAGTTCTATTTTTTTCGGGGGGTGGTAGTTCTATTTTTAATTTTTTGCATCATCCACTCCTTTTCCTCCTAATTCTCCTGAAGGAGACAGTAGTTCCTGAACTCCACAAAAAGAATCAGTTAAGGCACCATGACTTGCCCAACAATCAAGTATTAAACAATCCTTCTACATAATTAACCCCAGGCTGACTGGCAGGCCACATCCTTCTCAAACATACTACCTGCTCAGCACATGTGTATGTGCTTTCTGCTTTCATCTTCACATCACCAAGAGAGAAAGTTGCTACACTTCCTGCTTTTCAGATGGGAACCCTGATTGTCAAGCCACATAGCCATTAAATAAGTGAACAAGGATTTGCACTTCCTATCTCCCAAACATTTATTTCTTCATTCAGTGGCTATACATTTCAGTCCTGATGCATGGGAAGCACCATGATAAGCTCTGAGGGTACAGTTCTCAACAAGACACTCATAGCTCCTGTCCATGTGGAGTCTGCATTAGAGTGACAGGACAGGTGTTTGACAAATAGTTACATGATGAACATTAAATTGCAACTGTAATAAATACAACAAAGGAGAGGTACATAAAGCCATTAAAACACTGAACAGGGTTTGGAACTCTTCTAGGGACTCAAGCAAGACTCTGAGAGTCAGGCTATGTAGAGAAGCACTGAGGTGCCCCAGCCATCGGTCAGCACCCAGGACCTTCCAGCCCAGTCCACCCACCAGCTGAATTTAGCTGTATGAGTGACCCCAACCAAGATCAGCAGAAGTCGGCTCACCATGAGAAATACAAAGTGTTGTTTGAAGCCACTAACTTTTGGGGTGGTTTTGTATACAAGTATAGAAAACTGAAATAGAATCTGATGACTAAACAGAAAATTATATCTTACATTTTTGCCTGTGGTCACTTGGACTGAAGTACTCAGTAAACTCAAGCTTTTGCAGCCAACTTGCTCTCCTTTATGAGACAGTATATAGAATATTAGCAACTCAAGGTCTCCAGGTCTCTGGTGTAGATGACTGCTTCTATTGACACTGGGAAGATGGAAGAAAAAGAAGTTCAAATCCCAACACATGTCCCCAGCCTAGGGTCTTCCTAAGATGTGTTAATGGAATCTCTTCTTTCTTGTTTCCACATGGTGACAATAGCTAAAAATCAAAAGCAAAGTTATATATAGTAGTGTGTATATATCAATCACAATCTTCCAATTTATTCCCCCTCACCTTACCCTTGGTAACAGATTCACTTTGCTGTACACCTGAAACTAACACAACATTGTAAATCAACTATACCCCAGTAAAAATTAAAACAAACAAACAAAAGCAAAGTTAGATGCAACGGTTTCCCAAACTGCAGTAACAATTGAATTTAAACGGCCTGTGACAGTTAAGCATAAGATGGGAAGCAGTGGCAATGAACATTGGAACAGAGATATCAATATATGGGAGAATGCAGAAACTCAGAGCACTTTGTAAGAACACTCCTTCCATCCCTCTTTTTGAAGGTACTGTAATTTCCTTGCTGGAGGGAATTGCTCTGCAGGGGGATTGATCTACAATTACACTCAGATCTTGGGGTGAATTTCAGAGTCAAATCACAGAGGAGAAAGCTTTCTGAGGTAGTTTTAACACATGTCCTCAGATTCCATGTGGCTTCCTCTTGAACCTGGGTGGGCCTCTGCGGCGCTGTGTTGATTTCTGAGGTCCAGATAGAAGAGGTCATGCAGCCGTGCCTTGGGACACTTGTTCTGGGAGCCTCCACGTGTTCTTTTTTATTTTTATTTTTTCTCCAGCTTTCTTGAGATTGAATTGACATATTATATTGTGTAAGTGTAAGTTGTACAAAGTGATGATTTGATGCACGTATGTATTGTGAAATGATTATCACGATAGGTTTAGTTAACACATCCATCACCTCACATAGTTACGTGTGTGTGTGTGTGTGTGTGTGTGTGTGTGTGTGTGTGTGTGTGTGTGTGTTTGGTGAGAACTCCAGCTGTCTTGTAAGAATTCTAGCTACCCTGGGGCCACCTTGTGAGTGAACAAGACTTCAGGATGACCCCTGCTGTGGCTACCATCCTACAGCAACCACATGAAAGACCTGGTGAGAACCAGCCTGCTGACCTTGGTCAGCCCAGAACTGAGAGGGGTAATAATAATATGAGACTGTATTCTTTAAAGCCACCATTTGGGGATGGTTTGTTTTGCAGCAATAAAAAACTGGAACATGCCCCCACCAAATAAATTGCATGATTTCACTTTACATTGGGAACACCCTGGGGAATAGGTGTATAAACAGGTTCTGAGGGTACAAGGAGGAGCAGGTGTCCTGTGGAGAAGGAGAGAGACATCTCACCATAAGACCGTGAGTTGGGTCATTTTTTGTATCAACCTGGCTAGACTATGGTGCCCATTTGTTTGGTCAAACACCAGTCCAGATGTTGCTGTGATCAACATTTGCTATCAGTTGACTTTAAAGCAGGTTACCCTCTGTAATGGGCCTCATGCAATCATCTGAAGGCTTTAGAGCAAAAGACTGAGGTTTTTTTCAAAGAAGGAGGAATTCTGCCACCAGGCTGCAGCTTGGAAATTCTGCCTGAGTTTCTAGCCTTCAGACTCAAAACTGCACTATCAACTTTTAGCTGAATTTTCAATCTGCTGGCCTGCCCTACCAATTTTGACAAGCCCCCACAATCATGTGGGCCAGTTCCTTAAAATCTCTCTCTCTAGATTGATTGATAGTTACAGGGACATAGGTAATAGAAACAGAGGTAGAGCTAGAGATAGAAATAGAGAGAAAGACAAAATGCAGGTAGAGATCATATTGGTTCTGTTTCTCTCGAGAACCCCAACTGATATCAGGGAAGCCTAGCATGTGAATGAAGTTTCTGAGAGTAGTTTCCCTTCTACAAAGGGAAGAACACGTTGCTGGTCCTCACACTCTCATCACTCAGAAGGAAACTGGGCTTCTTTGAAATGTGGAGGCAACAAATGCCAAGTCTGATCATATGTGTGGGTTGACTCAGAGCCTGGAAGCTGTGAGGGGGCTAAGACACATGAGGTCCTCCAGCTGGACCAGGAGGCATGGCCAGCAGCTCTGCTATGAATCTTGGAGACTCTGCCTGTCCACAAGGCTTAGGGTCCTGTTTGGGGTCAGCAGCAGCCCCATAGAAATTCCAGGGCAGCCCTCTGGAATTTGGAGCAGAGTGGAGCCATTGCAGCCTTGATGACAGGAGGCTTTACTGCTGCAGGGACAGAAGTCCACCATCAATCACATGAGCTTATAGAGGAGTGTGAGTCTCACATGAGACTCCAGTCCTGGCTGGCACTTTTATCCCAGTCTTGTGAGATCCTGGGCAGAGGACCCAGCTAAACCGTGTGCAGCCTCCTGACCTACGGGAACTGTGAGATAATAAATGATGTTTTAAATACCAAAGTTTGTAGGAATTAGTTATACAGCAATAGAAAACTAATACAGACCCTGAGTGACCATACAGCCTTAGTCACTCATTGAGACTTGTGCATCCTCTCATTCATCTTTCCTTCAAATTCCGAGTGTGCACCAGCCTTCATGGTCAAGTGGCAAATACTGGATGGGGCTGGTCATACCCTGAAGACATTCATCCCCCCTCCCCATTCTCACTCCCACATTGCCTATTTTTGCATCATTGCCAACTCTTGCTAAGGTACATCTGTGGTTTAAAAGTGAGTACTGTAATAGCAGTTGATTGAAGATAAAAATATTTAAACCTGGCTTACTGTTGGTTCTGCACAAAGTGCTGGCATCAGTTCTGAGAATTGGATGAGGGACAGTGCTTCTTTCTCAAGATGCTCAGTTCCAGTCTCTGGGACTTGGCTATTATCAATATGTAACTTAGGGAAATATAATAGGAAAATATGGCATGTTGACTAAACCCAAGTTTGTGATTTAACTATATTGGGAGGGTGGAGGAGGATGTGTGTGTTGAGGAGAAATCTGTGAAATAACCAAATGTTCATCATCCATATCAGGAGTTATCAGCCAAGGTCTACTTTTACAACACAACCTGAATCTGACCACTTCTTATTATGCCCATACTTATTCCGATATTCCAGCCATTGTCAACATATCCCGTCCAGAGCATTTCCTCCTTCCTGATCTTCCAGTTTCCACACTCTTCCCTAAAGTCTGTTTCCCACACAGAGGTGTCTTTTAAGGTATGTCTACCCATGTCACATGTCTGGTTGGCACTCCCAGAGGCTCCCACCACTCAGAACCAGAGAATGTCTTTGCCATGGCTCACAAAGCCCCACATAGCCTGGCCCCCTTGAGTTTTCTTGTCTCACCATCTACAAACTCTTTACTTGGTTGGAGAGTATTTTGTCAACAGAGACCCTGACTGGTGTTGGATGCTGACCCACAGGAGACTTTGGGAGTTTTTCTTGGGCAGCGAGCATGTTTTTCGGTTGTGTTAGTGAGGATTGCAATGGGAGTAGTTGATGTTTGATGCAAATGTTTTCCTTTCCATGCAGCAAAAGTATGGGAAGAATGGTGCACGAGGGTGATCAGGGGTCAACGTGATGGACTGCAGTTGGTAATTGCTGGGTGTTACATTGGTGGCCAATTCCTAAATCTTCTTCCCACCCAGTGGGGGTGTTTGCTACTACATGCGTTTGGTGGAAGGCAGACCCATTTCCTCTGCAAGCTCAAGGGAGCCAGACGTTCTCTCTTCTGCCACCTGGCAGCTGGTTCTGGGCACAGAATATAGGCCAGGTCAACTGGAAGCACTTGCCTGGGGCTCTGAATCAACAATGCACACGTGCTGGATCCCCATGTAGAGATCATTACTGGCAAAGTCAGTGGGGCCAGGAGGCCTGGTGGAGGAAGCAGTGGAGGGAGAAGGTGATGGCTGCAATGTCCCTCAGAGATGGGACATTCATCCCACTGTATGACTCTGGCTCTACTCTTGACTCCTAACCCTACTGCTCCTGTGTTCTGAGCTGCATGTCCAGATTTCTCTTGATTCTACGAGTACCTGATAATCATCCAATAACGTGCTTAGGTTAGTTGGCATCTGTTTGCATCTAAGAACTCTTACTGGTTCAATTAATAGATCCCTTCCTGCCCTTCACTTTTGCTTCCTCTGTGTCTCCTTACTCTGTTAAAATAGGGTTAATCAGATTTTATCAAGGACATCTCTAGAGAAATATCTAGTCAATACTGTCTAAAATGAATGCCAAATAGAAGCAGGACTGAGTAATCTCAGTGCTGGTAAAGATGGGCAACTCTCTACCCCTGCCTTTGCCTCTCTGTGCATGATGTGGTGGGCCCTATGGTAAAGACTGCCACAGTACAACCTGCTTTGATTATATTTGTGAAGTATAAGCGAAAGGGTTTCCTTTCGCTTACTGTTACATTTTTCTGCTTCCTCTACATCTTCAGGACCTTATCTGAAGGATAGATACTACTTTACACACTGAGCAACAGGGCATTTCTCAAGTAGTGGAAGGACAGCAGCATCCTCAGTTTGGAGTGGAGGAAAGAGATTTCCGTAAAGGCCCCCAATGTCCTCTTAATGGAAAGAAATTGCAAGTTGATTAGGATGAAAGATGAAAGAAGATGGTAATATATACTTAGAAGGAGAGACTTCAGCACACTGTTTACATGCAAAACAGGAAGGTGTCACATGTATTCTAAACAGGCATCTGCTCCCTGGGGACCACACCAGGGCCTTGACCATAGCAGGAGCATGAAAAGGAGGGGTTTGATGACATAAGGAAGAAAAACTGAATTGTGAGTTATTTCCATTAGTGCTTCAATAAGTAATAAGTCACGCACGCAAATATTGATCAGGTCAGGAATCGACAAACATTTTCTGTAAAGGGCCAGATAGTAAATATGTAAGACCAAAAAATATTTTATAGGGAGGAGTATTTTACCATTGACATTGCTTATAATTGTTGGTTCATGGTGATAATAAAAAGAACCACAGGAGGTTCTGGTGAGTAGAGTGGGCAGCTCAGGGGAGCAGCAACTCATAGTAAATGTCATTTCTGTAATTGGGAGCCAGGTAGTAGAGATTAGCTAGCTCCAAGCTGAGCTCTGTTTCCCACCAAACCAGAACGCAGGCAAGTCATAGCCCAGGGATGGATGTTACAGGGGACGTCATTGAGCCACAAATGCAGCCCAGACCCTGAGTAAGGACTGGAAGTGCTGAAGTCTTGATAGCTCAGTGGGAGGCTGAAGCTGGAGGAACTGAGCATCACACAGAGTCCACTAGACCCACCAGGAGGTGCGGCTCAGTATGTCATCACTCTGTTATCATACTAGAATGACCAGGGAACATTTTAGTAGCTGTGATAGAATAAGAGATTTGGTTTAGAGAGCAAAGCTTCAAGCAAAGTATATTTCATTCTAAGGTTCAGAAATACTTTAATACACTAATGGATATTATAACAAGGCAGAAAGCTTAACATGACACAGCCATATTCCCATCTGATTATTATTCGACCCTGGATTCATACTAGAAAATTAATTAATCCCTCAGAAATAAAGACGTAGGAACAGCGATTGACACTGATTACAAGGGGCCTGGAAGGAAGTGAACATATGGTTTGAGCCTGGCTGGGAACCAAGCCCCTAAGAGCAAGGGATATTGTCAGCGTCATCTGTGGTTTCTCTGCTCAACCATAGCACCCGGACATGTTGAAAGTAACCAAATATGAAGCACAGAATGTGAAAAATGCCAAAATGACTGGTTGGGGTCCTAAATGCAGTATTAGTTTAGAGAAGGGAGTGATTGGGACCAGTTGGTATTTAAAAAAAGATTGCCTGGAAGAACAGATGGGAATTAAGTCTCAGAATCTCTGGGTAGAAGGCTCTGAAAACATATTTGTTCTGGGTCCCATCCGGTGGATATTCAGTCTACTTTTAATAACTCCCAACTTAAGATAAAATCCTTCTTCCTGTAGCTGACACCCTTTGAAATGGGCTCTGCCCCTCGGGATTCTATAAATGGAGTGACGCTTCTGCATGACAGTCATAAATAGCTGGACTCAGCAATGTGTCTCCCATTCTCTCCCTGGAGGCCTCATCTCTAGTTTCTCCAAATATGCCCATATGGTGTAGTGTGGAGACTTATCGTGACCTCCTTGTCTCTCTCTGGCTGGGTTTGTCTCTCTTTCTGAGAGTGCAGCAGTTCCCAGAACTGAACATGATATGAGAGGCCTTACTTTCATCAGGCAGAGAGGGGTACCTTCCCTTCACAACCAATCAGCTGGTTGCAAGATGGCGGCTATCAGAATGAGCCAGAAGAGGCCTGGTCCCACCCCAATGTCCTGTGGGTCCCACTCTACTGGGACCAGACACCAAATGTGGCTGCATACTTGGCTTCATCAGACACATCTCATTCAGTTCCTCCTGGGTTTACTGTTGGTGAAACCCATCAAGCCAATTTTCAAGTAGCAAGCTGCAGTTTCTTCCCCTTTATTTAGTATTTCTGCAATTTATTTATTAGACTGAGGGGTGTATTTTTGGGGATGAAATATTTTGGGGACAAAAGACTGGGGGCAGTCTTCTCAGAACAATTGTCCCTACCCACCACCTGTTTAGGCAGTGGATTCAACCACCCTGGGGCCCATTCATGAGATGGTCACAGGCCCAAGACAAGTGTGACAACACTCAAAATGACAAGCAAGGCTACCCTGATCCCTTCTCTTTGGGTTTTGAACAGGGTTCCTATTGATTGTAGGTCTTGGAGTGGGAAGTTCGAGTGGACACTGACAGCTGTTTAGGGCTTTGTACAAAATTTGTAAATGGAGAATCCATGGAAATGGGTCCTTCTAGTGGCTGATACCAGGGCAAAAGTAATAGGCATGTGTAAATATTGTCCTAAATAATAAAAACACATCATAAAAATGTATTCTTTGAGCTTTATTCTTAATACAATAGACCACTTCTACTCACAGTTTCTTTTCATGCCCTCTGTAGTCCGTTCCAAGTGTTTCTTTTTAAACTTATGTATGCGACTTTGAGATCTATCTGTTCGTTTTATTACCCACACGTGGCCATGACGCTATGACAACTTACTGAATTAGAGATCCTAAAATGTTTACTTCAAAGACAGGCAATATTAAACCAAGAGTCAGGACCCTCTAAACAGTTGACACCAAATGGTCTCTTAATGAGCTTTGCTTCTGATTAGGGAGGAGATTCTCCTGGAAATCTTAATCTGTGATAATGGAAACTAAAACTTATCAGACATCTACCTCCCCAAGCCTTCTGCCAGCACTTCATATATGTTATCAATACTATTAAGTTTTAGTACAAAAAGTCATAGTAAAAAAGTATGCATGGGACATACCTACACTAAAAACTGACCTGTTTAGTTAAAATTTAAATTGAGTTGCATGTCATGTTTCTTTGTTCAATCTGGCAAATTTACAGCTGTGCAAGAGCAGAATTCTATCCTTACCGAGTTTCGTTAAGTGCTTCCTAGCGGAGCAAGACAAACTCTTTGCTGTGACGGTTAAACACACCCACCCCTCAGACAAGCCTAGTCCATTTTTGAGGAACTGGGAACATTCCAGCTCTAGGCTTCCCTCCTGCCAGGCACCAGCCGGGCATCCTGATGCTCTGGGACCTTTCACCTCTCCAAGTGCGTTTAACTCATTCTGCCTCATGGGGGATAAAAGAGCTTTGTCAAAGCCGGGCCTCATTTGCCACTTCAGAGCACCATGTCTGTTGACGTTGCAAAATAGCAGAAGAATTCAACAACAGGTCTTTTCAGAATGTTCATCATGAATGCACAAAGGACAGTCCCAAGTGGGTCAGCAGCTGGCCTGGAGAGCTTTCCGGGTGAGAAATCACATCTGGGTATTCAGCCTTTGCGTTCCACCTCCTCCGGCTGTTCCCCCGGTGACTCACATGGGTAAAGGCAGTGGGCGTCTCCCTCCCCTCATGCAGGCAGCTCTGTTCTGCAAGGGTGGGTGCGCACTTGGAGGGACTTCCCGTGATGACGTCTGACAATCTCCCGCACCTTGGCATTCTATATGAAGAGACCCGGGGCCCGTCCATCCTTGCGGAATCACCCCACCCCCATCCCACCGAAAACATCAGCCACCTCATGTTTAGGGGGCCTCATGCTAGAGGTCCAATCATAAAGGCAGGAGAAACTTCCAGCAGCTTGCTGCGTCCCCTGTTGTATGCACGGAGAGGCCACACCGCCAGCCAGGCAGCTTGTGAGGGTTTGGTAGGGACATGACGGGGGGGGACACTAAGAGAGATGCGTGCATAGAAGAGGGATGGGACAGGTCACTGCTCCCTGGCCAGTGTGCACTGTGTGGGGCTGGGGACAGTCCACAACCAGGGATCAAAGGACCCCATCCTGGGGAAGTGCCTGAAGGCTCACCCTGCTTGAGCACCATCTGGGTGACCCCAACACTTCCTGTAGCAAAACTCCCCCCAATTAATTTATCCAGAGGAGGGTGTTGCATCAAACGAGATGCTCCACAAATTTCCACATCAGTGACAGACAACAGGCCCTTTTGGAGCCACGGGGCAAAGCTGTTATTCCTGGCGATGAGTCGCTACAGCTGCACTGTGTTGGTTTTCTTACAGCAAATCATTTATAGTTAATGATCCTTTGCAATAAAGACATAAGCAAGCAATTCATGCCAGAAATGAAAACATCTAGGAATGTAAGGGTGACCTTACTTGAATTCAAATGAATTCATAATAAAATAAAATATTCATTGGATTAAATATTATTAAAAGATTATAACCCTCAGAGCTGCCAACCATGTGAAGAAAAGAGCCCTGTTGCTGCTGGAAATATATTTGGTACAGCCATTTTGGAAGGCAGTTTGGTAGCACATACCAAAACCCTTAAATATGTTTATAACCTTTTTTTTTTGCGGTACGTGGGCCTCTCACTGCTGTGGCCTCTCCCGTTGCGGAGCACAGGCTCCGGGCGCGCAGGCTCAGCGGCCATGGCTCACGGGCCCAGCTGCTCCGCGGCATGTGGGATCTTCCCGGACCGGGGCACGAACCCGTGTCCCCTGCATCGGCAGGTGGACTCTCAACAACTGCGCCACCAGGGAAGCCCTGTTTATAACCTTTGACCTAGCAGTTTCACTTCCAAAAATTACCCTGGGGAAATTAATGTGAATAAAGTTTTAGCTACATGGAGGATCATGGCAGTAAAAAGTTTGAAAATGCCAATGTCAATAAATTATATATATCTGTGTAATGGAATGTTTAAAATGATGATGCTGATATGGAAAAGAAAGTATGTATGAAGAGCCAAGACATTTCTGAGAAAGAAGATAAAGGAGAGGGATTGGTTATATGAAAACATACTAGAAAGCCAGAGGAATTAAAACAAGGTGGAATTGACTCAGGAAAGATAGACACATAAAGGAAATAGAAGACAGTCCACAAACAGAAACACTTATATATGAAAATTCAGTTTGGTCAAGTAGTATATCAGTACAAACTTCCGGTAATAAGATAAGTTCTGGGGATGTAATGTGTAGCACAATGGCTATCTTGCTAATAGGATAGATCCTAAAAGTTCTTACCATAGGAAAAAAATTTTTCGTAACTGTGTGTGGTGATGAATGCTAACTAAATTTATTGTGGTGATCATTTTGCAATATATACATATATTGAATCATTATGTTGTACACCTTAAACTAATACAATATTATATGCTGTTTATATCTCAATAAAACTGGGACAAAAACAGAGGTATATCAAAATAGTAGGAAGAAGACTGTTTAGTCGGAGGTTTTGAGATAAGTGATTATTCATTAAGACCCTTAGTATGGTCTCAAAAGTAAACTCCAGATGGATTAAATAGGGGAACACCATCTGAAAAAAATAGTAGAAGGGAACATAGGAGAGACATTGCAGCCCTCTGAAGGATTTCCAAAGCAAGAAGCAAAGCCAGAGCTGTAGCAGAGATAGGCCACGTGTTCACCAAATTGTCCCCTGATTCTCCTGGGCAAAGAGGACAATGACCTTTCCCAGTCCTCCCTGCGTCAGAGCAGGAACACGTGAGTGAGTTCTGGCTGGGGGAATGTGGGAGCCAGTGATATATGCTGGCCCTGTTCAGCCCTTCCTGGCTTCTGAGCAGTGTTGTCTGCTCTTTCCTTCTCCCACTCACATGGTGAGGGCAGGGATGCTATGAAAGGACTCAGATCCCTGAATCTGGAGGAGAGAAACCAGGAAGGGTTATTAGACCAGAAACTTCTGAATTAGAAATAAAATTATTTGTGTGTGTGTGTGTGTGTGTGTGTGCATATGTAAATTCACTTGGATTTTGAAGTTTAAATATAAACCTGCAGCCAGGACTAATACAGAAATCATCAGTGAAAAGACTGTCAGATTTATTAACACAAAGCTTTAGAACTTGTGTACAGCAGAATAGATGACAAGCAAAGTTAAAAGACAATTAAGAGAGTGGTAGAAAGTATTTGCAACATATTTAATAGATGAAACATTGGTAAAAAGTGCCCCTATAAATCAATAATAAAAGGTAAAACAATTCATTTGAAAAATAGGCAAAGGATATAAAAAAGATATTTTCAGAAAAAAACTGTAAATGACAAACACATGAAAACTTGCTCCACTTCATTTTTAATCATAAAATGCAAATTAGAGCCACGGTGTACCCAGGATTTGCTTATTGCAGTGGAAAAGGTTTTTTTTCTTTTAATTTGGTTATATTCAAGGGTTTGAGAATATGTGTGGAAAGAGGCATCTACACCTTGTTTGTTTTTTCTAAACTTTTTTAGCAACACGTTATAAAATGTGCTGCCCTTGAACATACCAATTCCATTTCTCAGTGTTTTCAATAAAGGAGGAACCTAAATAAATTATGGGAAATTACTGATGCATATTCAGAACACAAATATTAAAAATGAAGAGTGCTATAAGCTCTAAAATGTCCATGGGAATGAAAAATGAACAAGTAGAGGAATTGGTGTTAAAGTGATAATTACAAAAGATGAGCAGTGACATGAAAAATGCATGTCAAAAAAATAAAAGTTACAGATATACAATAATGGTTAAAAGGAAAACATATATTTGCCTGAGGACAAAAATTGGGAGAAAATACTTTGGGATCATGGCTGACTTTTTACATCTATTTTATAAACTTTTATTTAAGTATTAGGATGACATTTCCCCTCTTCCCACACCTTCTTTTTTTGAGGGGCAGAGGTGTGCTGGTAAAGGTTTAACATTCCTGCAGGGGTGAACCCTGATTTATAACACCTGCCATTTCTATGGTATAACTACTTCCACTGTGGCTGATTTCAAGCTACCACCTTAATGTTGACAAGCAGGTGAAATTCCTGACAAATTAAAAATTGGTTCTTGTCAACTGGTATGAGCCAGCTTCAGCACACCACTGGAGTTGGGATGGGGGTGGGTGAGATGTGTCCTTTGGTGAGGTAGAAGAAGTCTTCACTGTCTGCATGAAATGTACATGATATAAGAGGTTTTCAATATTAGCGAGAAAGGTTCATAGGTTTTTCTAGATGATCTCTTCAGATCTTTGAAGAATTTAAGTCTCCCTTCCAGCAAGGCACAGAATGTGAAGAACTCCCTCTGGTCCCTACAGACCTCCTATCCCATTGAAGTGGGGGAGAACCACAGATTTTTTTGAGTGATATTTGGGAGTTGGTGCATGGAGAGAGGGATAAAAAGCCAGAGGGGTGATGGGGAAGAAAGTCAAAGATGAGAGATCAGCAAGGAGGGTCCTCCCTAGTCAGAGGAGATTAAGGGAGTGTTTCCTGGCAACCTCTGGACGGAATAGAATCAAAAGCCTCTAAAAGTCTGAGTCCAGAGAATGGAATCTTAAGTTTTTCTAGACAACTATTATCTCAACACTTGGCAGCACCCTTGGAATGGAAGGAAAGGTAGAGGGAGAGTTCACCAGCCATGAGTAAGATGCTAGAATAGGTTGTGGGAGGTGGGAAGTGACCACCTCTGAATGGAATCACAAGCCCCAGAACTTTTGTGAAGCCCTCCAGAGGGCTGTTCTCACAGTGCTCAATGACATAAGCACCGTATAATGGAATTCAAAATGGTGTCATAGTAAGTCTTGGAGTCCAAATGAATCTGGAATTGTGGTCATTATAAAAAATCCTGGAAAGTCAATATTTGCACATATACTGAATGCTGAACAGACTAAGGCAGATGGACACCATGCCCCAGGTACATGTCCCACTTCAGTAGATTTCCCAGTGGGGATGCTGTCTGTTTGAGGGTTAGATTAAAAAAAAAAAAAAGACAACATCCATTGCTTCCTGGATATGTCTCCTCTTGGATTCTCCATTTAGGAAGACACCTCAAGACCCTTCTGGAGCCTCAGATGACTTACAGCAGCTGATACAGAGGATGGTTGGGGCTTCTAAATGTTTTTTGGTCCTGGAGTAGTTAGGCACGTAAAAAAAGTAATATTTTAGAAACCATTTTCAGACCTATCTTGTGAATACTTTTGCTCTGAAGCTTCCCACCCTTCAGAGCCCTGGATTTCAGTGTGTTGGAGAAAGGCAGAGACCAGCTAGAATCAATGGGTCAGCTGAGATTGTAGAAAATGATGATGATGATGATGGTGGTTATAGTGATGATGGTGATGGTGACAGTGATGATGAGTATGTTGATGGTGATGATGATTTTAAGTTCACATCCAGAAAATAGGCTTGGTACTAGCTATTTCTGAGAAAGAAAGGATTTTCTAAATTCACTGAACATATCAAGAGATAAGCTTGGTGGAATAAGTCATAAAGTTCTATGTCAAAGGGGGTTCCATCTAGAAAAAAGAAGAGGAGAAGCCCTTTCTCCATCCTGGTGCACTGTAGAAAGAAAGGCAGATGGATAAGTCAGCACAAACTGGGATTCAACTACAGAAAACCTGAAGCAACTATGACAAAACTTTTGAAGTCTGGATAATGGGTACATGGGTGTCCATGACAGTTCAGTGTGCTTGGAATATTTTCTAATTTAAAAACTGAATCACATAAAAATATGTCCTCTCTGCAAAGTCACCATATTTATGCAATATATTCATGGGGTTATCTCTAATATTTATAATTCTTAAGATCTCATTATTACTATATTGCAGAATAACTTTGTTGCAATGAGATAAAGAAAAGGTGATAAGCAGCTAGGTAAAATGAAGGCAGGTCTAATTCACAGTTCAATTACTGTTTGCAAAATATTTGAACCTGTACTTTATAATGACAGCACAGTTCAAATCACAGTTTGCATGAACTGGAAGCAGCAGGGAGTTGAATCCAGGGCTTTCATCCCAACTGCTGAATCTGGATGTTCAGTCGACCCCCTTCACCACAGAAAAGGGAGTCATGTGGGTGCTCTGATGGGTCCATGGACCAATTCCTGAGGCAAGATCTCTCTTAGGGGACAGGTGGTCAGGGTTCAAGGCAAACAGCTGGAATCTGCAGAACACGAGGAGCAAAGGCAATCTGAAAACCTCCCTATGGCCAACAGGGATCTGCTGGTACACCCTCTTGGTAATTTGTGTGCAGTTTTAAAAAAGGCATCCGTGTTAATTATTTAGGTGCAATAGCCATAACACACATGAAGGAAAGGTATGTGTTCGTGTACTTGTGTGTGCACACATGCACCTGTGCACATTGAGAATTCATTTTTTCTCACCCCTTCTTCTTCTTAATATCCTGCCCACTGATTTCAGCCTAAAAGCTCCAGTGTCCCTTGCTGTTTATCTTTCCATTTTTCCCAGGGTTGGACAACTCCAATTTGAGTGGCAATTGGATAGTTAGGGATCATGAAATTGACTTTTTAAAAAAAATCATGGCTATAGTTCAAAATGACTCACAAGGAGAATGGATTTTTTTCTTTTTTGGTAGTTCTCATTCAAGGTTAAATAAACATGAATATTCAGACTGGATTTAATTTTGTTTAAGTCTCAGCAACGTAGGTGAAATAAGAGTCAAGGGTTTACTTCTGTGACAAAGAGAAAAGAAAAGACACAATTTATAGCCATCTGTAGTCTCTGTTATCACCAGTACCATGAGGTGGGTAAGGAGAGAGAGAGCAAGAAAGAAAAGATTCTGGGATAAGAGTCATAGCTTGACTGTTTTAGTTTTTTCCGATGGAATCCAGGAAATGTGGGAACAGGAAAATTGAAAAAAACAAAATAAAAAAACACAAACCTCAACCCAAGCAAAAGCACAAAAATTGAAGAGTCAAGGAGTAAGGAAGAGAAATAGGAGCCTCAGCAAGCTGGTCTGAGGTAGTTCCGAGGGGCTGGGAAGCCCAGGTATAAGAGAGACCTTTCAAATGAGAGAGTTAGGGAATTTTTAAGAAAGTGTTTTGGGCATTATGACTATACATTCTTTATGGTATTCTCAGTGGGATGTGGTGAAATGTTGAGCCACTTTTAAATTATTTGGGGGGCTGAATTGATTTTTTTACATTCAACCTTGAGCTGAGATGTGGCCATGAGATGGCTAGAATGCATTTAATTTCACTTTGAATCATCAGCATTTATTGAGCACTCTTTACACATAGAATCAACCTAGGCTGGAGCAGCTAATTAGCAGCCCTCCCTCAACCCTCACATCTGCCCCTCAAGCCTGCTTGGTCGCCATTGACCTGCCCACATTTCTGGGTCCTCCTTCCATTCTCACTGTGACTCTGTGAGAGCTGGTCCTCATCAACTCCTGCCTGGATTAGAGCCTCTAATCCCACCCCATTCACCATGGATGCAGACTCAGGTACATGAATCTCCCTAGACAATCACTTTGTGCTTTTTATCTCCTCTCCTACATCCTCCTATGGTGCCTGGCTGTCTGCAGAATAACAAACATCAGTGATATTGGTCATTGTGGTAGTTGCTACCATGTGCCGTGCACAGTTCTCCCACTCACCCTCAAGCAGGTACTACTGCCACCTCATGTCACAGTAGGAAACTGAATCACAATATGGTGAAATAACTTGCCCAGGAACAAGAAGGAAGAGCTAGACTTTGAAAGTGGATGCTGTGGCTCCCAAGTCCTTCATCTTAATGACTTTTATTACTGGATTCCTTTATTTTGTTTCATATATTTCCCACATAAGCTCTCTGCTTTTTTTTTATTAGTCCCCAAACAAACTTAAAATTTTTGTTCATGGTGACTTGGTCACACTCTTACTTTCTTCCCTTCTCCCAAGTTTTCTGGGGCTGGACTTCAAGTCCTCTCAACTCCAGCTTCTTCGATGGCTTCAGTTGTCACTGGTCAAGAAACAGTCCCTCTTCAAGACAACCTGCCTTTAGCATAAATTCCCTTGTAGATGTATTTCTCTTCCTATGTCTATATCCTTTCGCATCTAGTTTGTGAGATCACTGAGGCCCATACACCCAGTCTCACATCCCATTTTGTCTCTAGCACCTAGTGCAGAATCTATCACAGAGCTGTGGTTACACAAAGTGCTACTTTCAGAGGGAGCTGGAACTTAGCTCCTTAATCTCCAACAGATCTCTTCCAATCTTTGCATAATTTTCTCAATCCTGTCCAAAGTATTATATAAAGAGTTACAAAAAAATTCTTTCCAATACAATTTCCACTTCCAAGTCCCTTCTAAGTAGAAATTCTAGAGCCATAATTAAATAGAAGGTGGCTATCAGACCCCCAAGTTCTACCTTGACTCACTCCATCCATCCATCCATCCATCCATCCATCCATTTATTAAGTACTTTGGAAACTCTCATCACTGTGCTACAATAATAACATACTACAATAAAAGCACAGTGAACATGTGGATCATGCCTTCCATGGAGTCCACATTCTAGTGAAGGAAACAGAGAGATATAATATAGAGTGTGCAGTGCCTGCGATGGGGGGTGTAGGGAGGATGAATCCCTCAATACTGTGGTCAGGGAAGACACTTTGGCAGAAGCAACAACTAAGCTGAGTCCTTGACAATGAGCAGGAAATTTCCAGATTGAGAGCTGAGTGAACACAGTCTATTCCAGGTAGGAGCAGTACATACAATGCCCAGGGGCAAAGGAAAGTTTGTAAATCTGTGAACTGGGGCCTCTGGCATGGCCTCATTGGGGCATGCAAGGCAGTGTCTTACATGCCTCCCCAAACAAGAATTTAAAAGCAAGTGGGTCAGTTGGGTGGGTGTGATCCCAAGAAGCACTGGGAAGGGTGCAGAAGTGAAACAAGGAAGAGAATATTGTGGGCAAATGAGGCTCAGGTCTGTTGGGAACCCATTTTTTGGTTATGTAGAACAAGTCTCAGAACTGTCCCCTGAAGGGCAGGCAGCTTGGGGAGTCACTGCCGGGGTGATATCTCTCCAGCATTTCCGACCTGCCCTGAACATGGGCTGAGCACACTCCTGCAGCCAGAGAAAGCCTCCAGGCAGAAATCTGTGGAAACAGTGGTCATGTAGGAAGCTGTTCCAGGCCAGCTGTGGGATGAAATGAGGGGACAGGGGTGAGCACTGCTAGTGTTTACTTCAGCCAGTCATTTTTTTCCCCCTTCCTCTGTTTACTTCCTATCTAGAGCTTATCCCAAAGGTTATGGAGGCTTTTTTTTTATTATTATATCTTGATCATTGCTAAATCACATTATCCAACGTAGTACCTGATATAGTTATGTGCTGGATAGACTTGTGCAACTGCCTGAAGTGCTGCTGACTCCTGAGACCTGTCAGCACATCTCCCCAGTCTGTGCCCTCTGTACTCACTCCCAGTGGGGCTCCCAGTTGCCTGGCTATGCCTGGCTTCCTGCAATCCCAGTTTCATCTTCTTACCTCTACCTGAGCTGCCAGAGAGTTCTGTTGTAGGGATCCTGGGCTCCCAGGTCCCAGGTGACTCCTGTATCTCTTCAACTGCCACATACCTGGGCTTGCCATCTATACCCACTTCTGACATCTGGTGCAGTGTTCCTAGACCCATCCAAAGTCCTTAGTCTAGTGAAAACCTTCAAACTCAAGTACTGTAAGCAAGTATACACCAGCCTAGATTTGCCTTCCCACGTTCTCTGTTTGATGTGATTTGACCTCTCCAGGAAGATGGCCTGGCAACAACTAAATTCTCATAAGCTGCAGAGTAGACATTTCTTTCTTGGAAGAAGGTGTGTTGCGCTCTGTTGCTATCATATGTAGCCCTGTGACTGACAGCATCCCCACCCCTGGGGATTCGCTGTTGGCCAGAGGTAGGGAGGGAGGCAGTTCTCAATGGGGTGACTTGGTCACCAGTGGAAAAGTCCTTTCTTCTTCCTCCCTGATGAACTATCTGGAGAGGCAGTCATACAGGCAGACTCTGGTGAGATAGAGTCATAAGCTGTGCTCCTAAGAAGGTGAAGTCAACTTGGGCAAGCATTTTCCTCTATTTTTCTTCTTTCCATGACTCAGTCTATTCCCGCCCCTACCCTCACTCCTGGGACCCAAGCCTCAGGCTCCTCTCCTGGGGAATTTGGGATGGCACTTTGCTGCTGATTTTGGTATTGAGGGGTTTATAAGTGTAGGAGGCCCCCAGGACCCTCCTCTAGCCAGAAATTCCCTATGTCCTTCTGGGAAGCAGATGGGATCATTATACTTTGGTTACTGGTGAATATTGTTGAACAGGATAGTTTCAAACACTTCCAAAAAGATGGGTTGCATATCTGCTGTAAGTCAGGAGAAAAGAGGACAACTACAAATTCCCAGAGAATTCACTTGCTTTATATATTGATATGTACATTTCAGTAAATAGTTGTGGAGAAAACTATCACATTACTTCCCAAAATGGATGGAAGGAAAGTTGTGTTGGACATTCTGAGAAGCTCTGTGGAAGGTGATAAAAGTGGTCACATACAGCCCCACCTCTGCCTGGTTGCTTCTACAGGGTGGGGGGATAGTTGAAGGCAAAACCCTGCATAACCACCCACCTGACACACAGCCGCACTGGCTCAGTGGCCTGGGACTGCTGTGACTAAAATAGTACTCGTAATTACACATTACTTAGAATCACATTTGACAAGAAATAAAGGGAAATTGGAAGCTTTGAATCTGTCTCTGTCTCTAGGGGAAGATAGCCCACCCACCCACCCCCGCCCCCCCGCCACATTGAACCTTCTCAAAAGGAAAGCAAGAGTTTTCCCAACAGCACAGTGTGGTCGGCAGCCTCATAAGATGGTCCCCAGTGGGACCCAACCTTGTGTGTCCCCCTCCCCTTGAGTGTGGACCTCAAGATTTGCTTCTAGAAAATAGAGCATAGCAAATGGAATGGGGACAAACATCTCAGGTTAAGTTACAAAAGACTGGAGCTCCCATCCTACTGGCATTCTCTCTCTGATTTTTCTGCAAACTTGCTGTGATGAAGAGGGTCATCTGTCAAGGAACTGATGGTGTCTGCTGATCAGCAGCCAGAGAAGAAGTGAGGGTTTAAAAAAAAAAAGCTTTTAAGAAGCTGAATTTTGTGCAAGTGAGCTTGGATGTAGATTATTACCTGGTTAAGCCTTCAGATGAGACTGCTTCAGTTGTCATGTGATTGCAGTCTTGTGAGAAATCTTGAAGCAGAGGACCCAAATAAGTAATGCCCAGTTTCCTGACCCACAGAAATTGTGAGATCATAAATGTGCATCTTTTACACTGCTAAACTTTGGGGTAATTCGTTCTTCAGCAGTACATAAAGAAGACATACATCAAGGGTCTCAAATGTTTATTATATAATAGCACAAAACTACTAAGCAAGTGGACAAACAACTGTAGGAATGAGGGAAAGTATGGACATCCTGAAACATGTCAGAGACAATTGGGTAACAACATAAAGAGATCATCCCATCCACACATAAGTTCCAACAGGATAAGGAGCATGGGATATATGGTTTGATTTCTTTGGGGTAACCCTGGTTATGTAAATTTATGTGAAAGGTTTTGCCTCTTGTGTTGACTTCCTGTTATTTCCCTTTTTATTTACAGTTTGATGGACTTGATTTCTTTCTAATTTTAATTTAATCCTGTTATGCTGTATACAAGTGAAACCTTTTATGGGCTAATTGAACTAAATAATAAAATGTTTGAATACATGAGACTTACATGGTAAGTAAAAAGTATTTACTTACATGGAATCTTGAGTACTGAGTTTGGTGTGGTTCTCTTTTCATGTCTGGTGAGCAAATCAAGAAAATGTACCATTTTGGTCCTGTTCCAAGTGGTACTGTCTTTTCGATATGATGTAAAGGCAGTGCAGAGCTCTGAAAAGTATTTGGTTTCTCTGGTGCCTGCATTCTATCACTCTATCTCCTTCTGGATGACTTTATGTCATTTGTATAAAAATACCACAGTTGAAAATAAACATTTCCCAGCCATGAGCAGTGTGTTTCCTGAGGATCTATTTCCTGGCAGGGAATAAAATTGCTTATTCTTTCTATAAGAAAGAATTTCTTTCTATTCTTTCAATGGCATAAGAGAGGATTTCTCAACCTCAGCACTAGTGGCATTTTGGACTAAATGCTTATTTACTGGCATGGTGGGTGTGTGTGTGTCCTGTTCATTGAAGGATGTTTAGCAGCATCTCTGACTTCTACCCACCAGATGCTAGTAGTACCCTCAGGTCATGACAATCAAAAATGTCCTTGAGGGGCAAAGTCTCCCTCAGTTGAGAACCATGAGCAAAATATCACCCTGTGAACAGTTTGCCTCCACTGTGATTGATTTAACAACCAGGAAGAGCAATGGCTATAACCCAACAGCATTGCACCAGATGTATTATTTATTACTCATCTTGTTTATAGGTTTTTTGGGAATTCATATTTTCTCTTTGGGGACAAGCATAGTGTGTTTTACTGGTATATCATATTGAATTACTGTTTGTATTTCAAACAAAACAACAATGAACAAAAATTCCAAATACTGCTTTAGGAAGGAAGATATATGAGTTTCTTCACAAAATTATATTTCAGGCTATTTTTAAGGTTTCTAAGAATCCTGTGTTCTCCTTCCTGCTGGGAGGCACCTGTGTTTGTTTGAAGCTGTTGTTGGTAGTGTTCAAGAAGCACATTCTGGGAAACCTCATTCAGTAAATTGGCTCCATTTGATTGAAATCATTTTTTGGAAGACAGTTTTCACATTACAGCTTTAAAGACTTGTAGATTTTGTAAAAAAATTAAATCATGTCCATTAGCAGCTAAGTAAACAAATATACATAAACAAAATTCAATGTTTAGTACATTTCCCCCTAATTGTTGGTTCTTGATTTAGTCATTTTTGGTTTGCAGACAATAGATGCTATAACGATTTCTGCACTTTCTGATTTTTCATGTGCAAATTTTCTAAGATGAGTCATATGGACTTAGTGACTTGTGGAAAAGACATTGGTGGATAATGGAAAATCATGGGCTTCCACATCACATGTACCTGTAACTCTCCTATCTGTAAAATGGGGCAATACTGTCTTTCATGGTGTTCTTGGGAGGACTCAATGGAGACCCATCCTTTTCAAGGTCATCTCTGACCTTGCCCTGCTTTTTTGCAGGTGATAAAAAAACACATAATATAAATATACCCTCTTAACCACTTTTAAGAGAACAGTACATTATCGTTGACTATATGTACTATGTTGCACAACATATCTCTAGAACCTACTCAGCTTGCATGGCTGGAACTCCTTGAACAATAACTCCCACTTCCCCTGCCCCCAGCCCCTGGCAATCCCCATTCCATTCTCTGCTTCTGTGAGTTTCACCACTCTAGATACCTCATATAAGTGGAATTATACAGTATTTGTCTTTTTGTGACTGGCTTATTTCGTTTAGCATAATGTCCTTAATGTTCGTCCATATTGTAGTACGTGTCAGAATTTCCTTCCTTTGTAAGGCTGAATAATATTTCATTGTATGTATATACTACACTTTGTTTATCCTTTCTTCCACTGATAGAAACTTGAGTTGTTTCCACATCTTATGTCTTGTGAATAATGCTGCTATGAACTTGGGGATTCAGATATTCCTTTGAGACCTAGTTTCAGTTCTTTTGGATAAATACCCAGCTTTGACCTACTCTTTGACTGCATAGTCCTCTGAAAATAATTTTGTGATAGAAACGACAGAATCTTCTCTAATGCTTTTAACAGAATTTTACATGCCCTTCCACCCCTCCTGGTATGAGGGTGACCTGAGGTCAGGGACTGTGATGCCCCATCTTTTTGTCCCCAGCATCTAAATGGGGCTCAGTAAAGAATGTAGCATGCCTCACAAGGTGGACCAACAAATTACTTAACTGCTGTGAGTGGAGATCTTGATAGAGAGGAGACCCTCAACAAAGATAAAGTCTCCTTCTACAAGTTAGGATCGTGAAGATGGGATTGTAACAATCACAACGCATAAACAACATTCCATAATGTGTTCACTTCATTTAGGCAACAGAGAACCTCCTGTGTCTGAATATGTGTTGAAACATAGCAAAACATATTCTGATAAAAAAGACTACTTTTGTTTAAAGGAGACATGATGATTGCCTTTTTTCTAACAATTTCAACAGGATAATAAGCAAGGGAGAACCAGATAGACACCGATATTTAGTTAAAAGAAGACAGGCCACACACTAAACTGGGCTATGACTTTCTAATGTGACAGGAAATTCCTAGGAGCACCTTTTAGACAGAAAACAATGCTGGAGTTTGAGCTCCCACATTTGACCTATTTGCAGCGGAGTCAGGGAAGGTCTGCATCTCCTCATCATTCCTTCATTCACCCATGTATTACGTGAACTTTTATCCAGCACTGCCCACACATTTTTTCCCAGCCTCTGTGCCTTTGTAAAATTAAATATCAGTGGGATGTGAGCCATGTCCAGATGATTTCCAGAAGGTCATATGAAAATTTCTTCTTCGAATAAAATCACAACAGTCATGTCTGAAGCCAGTCTTTAGAAAAGGTGGGCATGCATCACACACCCTGTTGTATTCAGTTTTCTCTTCCTTTCATTGTTTTATGTAACGTGGCAATGCTTGGAATACCATCTGATGCTCTTCCACTCTGGGACTGATTTCAAATGTTTTAGCTCGTCCTGAATTAGCTGTGGCTTCTAACACATGCAATTAAAAGATAGCAGGCCTGTTCTCTATCTGACCAGAAGCATGGCACAGACAAACAATCCTTTGCAAATTATAGCCTCGAAACCAGGAAACTGTGCTGGCCTTTGCTGATGGCGTGGAGTTCGTGCACAAGTTTGCCTTGGGTACCTCATGGGGACCTGATGCTGACAAATTTTGTGACAAAGGTGACATACTTCACAAGGGGGCACAGACTTACACTTTACAAAGTGGTTTTCCTGGCTCATCTGATGGTCATAGTGTTCTTAGGAAGTAAGTTCAGACCTCAGAGGAGTTAAGTGATCAAGCCTGTACTCCTTCCATACTTGTTAGTGTAGTGTTTGAGTAACTGGCCCAAGGTCACCCTCTGGGAGCTCAGCCTGTTTGGGATGACAATAAGGACTTTGAAACCAATAAAACCCAAGTTCGAATTCCTGTGTAAGTGCTATTAGCTCTGTAACTCTGCACTTTCTTAGTCTCTCTCAGCTTTATTTTTTATTTATTTGTTTATTTTTTTTGTGTTACGTGGGCCTCTCACTGTTGTGACTTCTCCCGTTGCAGAGCACAGGCTCCAGATGTGCAGGCTCAGCAGCCACGGCTCATGGGCCCAGCCGCTCCGCGGCACGTGGGGTCTTCCTGGACTGGGGCACGAACCCGTGTCCCCTGCATCAACAGGTGGACTCTCAACCACTGCACCACCAGGAAAGCCCCTCTCTCAGCTTTAATTTCTTCCTCTACAAGTTTGGAATGTAATAGTTAACCTGCAGGGTTATTTTGAGTTTGAAATTAAGTAATATCCATAAAGTTCCTGCTCCCAATGGAGACTTAACAGAGTTGATTTCCTTCTGCTAGTACAGGATGGAGCCAGAACCAGGCCACAGGTCATCTGTCTGATCCCATTTCTCCTGTGAAGCATTTTCCCAGATGAGGCTGCCAGTGAATGCTATTCCACTTGGGCTCAGGATTTTGTTTCTTTTTTAGTGAGGTATAATTGATTTACAATGTTATATTAAGTTTTAGGTGTACAACATCATGATTCAATATTGTTATAGATTATACTCCATTTAAATTTATTAAAAAATAATGGCATATTTCCCTGTGCTCTAAAATATATCCCTGTAGCTTATTTATTTTATATATAGTACTTTGTATCTCTTAATCCCCTCTCCCTACTTGCCCCTGCCCCTTACCCTCCCCACTGGTAACCACTAGTTTGTTCTTGATACCTATGGGTCTACTCTGTGTTATTTTTTAGATTCCACATATAAGTCATAACATAGAGTATTTTTCTTTCTCTGTCTTACTTCACTAAGTATAATAACCTCTAATTTCATTTAAGTTGTTGCAAATGGCAGAGTTTCATTCTCTTTATGGCTGAGTAATATCCCATTCTATATATATCACATATTTGATGGAGACTTAGGTTATTTTCATGTCTCTGTCATGATAAATAATGCTGCAATGAACATAGGGGTGCAGATATCTCTTCTAGATAGTGATTTCGTTTCTTTTGGATAAATACACAGAAGTGAAATTACTGGATCATATGGAAATTTTACTTTTTATTTTTGGGGGAGATTCCATACTCTTCTGCATAGTGGCTGCACCAATTTACATTCCCACCAAGAGTGCACAAGGGTTCCCTTTCCTCCACACCCTCACCAACACTTGTTTTATTTTGCTTTTTCCTTTTTGATAAAAGCCAGCTTAACAGGTATGAGGTGATGGCTCATTGCAGTTTTGACTTGTATTCCTCTAATAATTAGTGATGTTGAGCATCTTTTCATATGCCTATTAGTCTGTATGTCTTCTTTGGTAAAATGTCCATTCAGGTCTTCTGCCCATTTTTTAATCAGGTTTTTTGTTGTTAATGAGTTGTATGAGCTGTTTATGTATTTTGCATATTAACCCCTTATCAATCATATCATTTGTGAATATTTTCTCCTATTCTGCAGGTTGTCTTTTCATTTTGTTGATAGTTTCCCTTGCTATGCAAAAGCTTTTAAGTTTAATTATATCTCATTTGTTTGTTTTTATTTCTTTTGCCTAGGAGGCAGATACAAAAAATACTGCTATAATTTATGTCAAAGAATGTTCTGCCTATGTTCTCTTCTAGGAGTTTAATGGTTTCAGGTCTTACATTCAGGTCTTTAATCCATATTGAGTTTATTTCTGTATATGGTGTGAGGAAATGTTCTAATCTCATTCTTTTACATGTTGCTGTCCAGTTTTCCCAGCACCACTTACAGCGTCTAACTGTTCGTTGTATTCTCATTATTTTCTGTATCTCTGTGGTACTGGTTGTTATTTCTCCTCTTTCATTTCTTATTTTGCTTACTTGGGTCCTCTTTTCTTCTTGATTAGCCTGGCTAAAGATTTATCAATCTTGTTTATCTTTTCAGAAAACCAGATCTTGGTTTCATTGATCTTTTCTATTTGTTTTCTGGTCTCTATTTTATTTCCTCTCTGATCTTCATTATTTCTTTCCTTCTGCTGATTTTGAGCTTTGTTCTTCTTTTTCTAATTCCTTTACATGGTAGGTTAGGTTGTTATTTGAGATTTTTCTTGTTTCTTGAAGACGACTTTTGTCATTATAAACTTCCTTCTTAGAACGGCTTTTACTACATCTCATGAATTTTAGAAAGTTGCATTTCCATTTGTCTTGAGGTATTTTCTGACTTCCTCTGATTTCTTCATTAAGTCCATTGCTTTTTTTAGTAGCATGTTGTTTAGTATCCACATGTTTGTGCTTTTCCCATTTTTCTTCCTGTAATTGATTCTAGTTTCCTATTGTCCTGGTTGAAAAAAAATGCTTGATATAATTCCTATTCTCTTAAATTTGTTGAGACTTGTTTTTTGTGACCTAGCATGTGAGCTATCCTGGAGAACATTCCATGTAAAAGAATGTAAATTCTGCTGTTTTTGGATGGATTGTTCTATATAGATAGGTATTGAGTCCAACCAGTTTATTGTGTCATTTAAGACCACCGTTTCCTTATTGATTTTCTATCTGGATGATCTGTCCATTGATGTAAGTGGGTGTTAATGTCTTCTACTATTATTGTATTATTGTCAATTTTGCCATTTATGTTTGTCAATATTTGCTTTATATATTTAGATGCTCTTGTATTGGGTGTATGTACATTAATGAGTGTAATATCCTCTTCCTGTATTGATCCTTTTTTCATGCCCTTCTTTGTCTTTTGTTATAAGCTTTTTTTTTAAAGTCTATTTTGTCTGTTATGAGTATTTCTACCCAGCTTTCTTGTCATTTCCATGTGCATGAAATATCTTCTTCCATTCCCTCACTTTCAGTCTGTGTGTCTTTAGCTCTGAAGTGAGTCTCTTGTAAGCAGCATATAGATGGGTCTTGGTTGTTTAATCCAATCCAACCAGCCACCCTGTCTTTTGATTACAGTATTTAGTTCACTGATATTTATAGTAATTATTGATAGGTATGTACTTATTGCTATTTAAGGCTGCAGGTTCTTCATCCCAAAGTGAGAACACAGATAACCAGTTATCTCTGGAAGACATCATGAAGTGATTGTGAATTGAGAACAGCCACTCAGTCACATATAT
Organism: Stenella coeruleoalba; assembly: GCF_951394435.1. Lineage (NCBI taxonomy): Eukaryota > Metazoa > Chordata > Mammalia > Artiodactyla > Delphinidae > Stenella > Stenella coeruleoalba. The sequence goes on along the minus strand of NC_137153.1, from coordinate 30,837,660 downwards.
TATCATTGATTTTCCTCCAATCAGCCTGAAGACTTGCTGCAAACTGTGACAGAAAAGTGAGTGCTTCTGCCAAGTCTTATTGTGACATTCATTCTTAACTCAGGCAGATGGGGATTATCATGAAGTTCAAGACCCAAAAAAGAAGATCTAAAAGTGTCACTAAATGGGAACACGTAGAGAGGTGTTCAGACAGATAGAAACTTGCTCAATTGGGTGCTGTGTGATGAGGAGAGGGGAAATCACATAGGAGTAGGCCTTCTCTGCCCAGTCTGGTCCTTCTCAGTCCAGTACCTGCACTTAAGGATGGAGCCCTCTTTCTGAGTGACTCTCTTTATCTTGGTTCCTTCCACGTAGATGCTGGATGAGAAAATCTCCTTCACTGACAGTTTTAAAATATAGTGTATTAATAGAAAATGTGAGGCATAGTGAAACCAAAAAAAATCAGGAGATGACTGCCATTGAAAAGATAGCTTGTTACAAATCCCAAGAGAGGAGGGCATGCCACTTCACATGGGACCACACAGGGAAGCATCAGCATTGGTCAGGAGGCAGAGGGAAAGAAAGAATCTGTGGGTGAGAGTCTTTATTGTGGTTTCATCTGAAGGAAAAAATGAGGCAAGGTAAGCAGGCTTAGGATTGGCTAGTTTGAATAATTTCAGCAGGCTCTGGGGCTATCTTTGGTTGTCTGGTACCTGGCCATGTTTATTAGGGAAGGTGATGGTGGACCAGAGTCTGAGAGCCTGATAGAGGAGGTAGTTGGGGTGGGGCTGTGTATGGGTTGGTGTGTATATGAGAGATGCTCCTTCAGGGAAGTCTAGGTCATTTACTCTCTCTGGACTTGGCTAAACCTGGGAGGGGCAGTCCCTCCAAGGTCAGTAGGCCCCGGATACAAAAGCATCAGAAGTACAGGAAATAAAAGACATAGTTAATATTTTGGCCAAGTTTTATATCATTTTTGCAAAACCATCCAGGATTCACATTGGACAGAACCTGGGTCACCTTGCCAATGTCAAGATGGGGCTTCTTAAGAACTCAGATCCTTGGAGGCATATACCAGCTAGCCCTTTCTGGGAACACACTGGATTGAGTTTAATGGTTCCATTTGGGTTAGTGGATGAGACCAAATCTTAGGGGTCCCTCTGGTGAGGGAGGCTCAGCTGAGAAGCACATTTGGGGCTTGGTGGAAGGATCTGACTTTTTAAATCTAATAGGGGTTTGGATCAAAGAAATGATCTATATAAAACACATCACATGAAATCCAATTCCAGAAGAATTTGTGTGCCTGCTTTATGAAGACATTAAATCACTTTCTGAAACTGAGAGTTTTTCTGGAAGCCTTTTCATGACCATTAATCCAGAGCTGTCTTTTAATTTCCCCCCTCCTTTAAAGCAGAGAATGATAACAGGGTCTGAATGATAAACATTTAAAAAAATTTCTTAGGCACAAACCCAAATAATCCAAAAAATATTCAAGCAAAATAGAGAGTTTTTTTCTCTTCATTTAAAATTATTAATAATTGAAGCTATACCTTTAAGCATTCAGATTGGATTCTTTCCAAAGTATAGACAGGATACTTGATATGCAGTTTTAAAAAAGTCTGTTCTTTCCTCACATACACATAGTCAAAATGTTCATCTATGTATTCAAGGCAACTGCAAAAGTCTTCTCAAGGTAATACACAATGAAGGGCTACTGAAATCTAGTTTTTGGGGCATGATACCATGGAAGTATCAAAATGTAAAATTCAGGATTATACTACTTGTGTTTATCAAAATTCTCCAGATAATCATTTTTAAAGATAATTTTAAAATCTACTTAACAATTTTATAATAAAAAACTTAATTTAATCAAATTTGACTTTTAAATTGTATCTTCTCTAAAGCTTGCAAGTAAGATATGAAGTATTTGAATATTCAGTAATAATCACCACACTCCTACATGAAAACCCAGAGCAGGGAGTTGACATATTTTCTGACACTGAAAAAATCTGCAATTCTTGCTCCAGATATTCTTCTCCTGATCTTTGCTAAGACCTGACTTTGCCTCTCTTCCTTTGCCTACTTTTCTCCAACCAACAAACATTTACTGAGTGCCTACCATATACCATGCCCTCATTACATCAGGTATTGGAGATACAACATTAAACAAGGCAAACAGTTCCTGACCTCATATAGCTTAGAATCAAACAAGAGAAAAATAATTCTTCAAACAATTTCAATCTATTCACTATTTCAGTGTCACTGATAGGAAAGTACATTTGCAATGGGAATACATGGGGGTCATCTACTGTGGACGTCCAGGAATCCAATTTACTGGTCATCTGTGGTCAATAACTTAATATACTCCTATCAGAGAAAGTCCTGTTTTTTTGTGCAATACTTGAGGAGAAAGACTCTGAACCACTGGGCACGATAAAGAAGTGTGTATCTCTAGTTTTCTGGCATGCATCCTACCACCATGAAGGGAACCAGCCTTATGACAAAGCCTATTTTGCAAGAGATAGATGAGAGTTGACACGGCCAAGCTGCTGCTCAGCCCTTGACAAGCCAACCCTAACTTTGAACTCTTTGGTTACATGAGCCAATAAGTATCCTTTGTTGTTCAATCTAAGCTGGCTTTTCTAAGTTGTAATTGACAGCTTCCTAACTGACTCATTAGAAGAGTTGGTAAAATGGAAAGAAAATTCCAGTGAGAGTGAACAAATGTGACAAGAGAATGTGAGGTACTTAGCATGACTAGTGAATTGGGAGAGAGGGAGAAGTAAAAGGAGGTAAGGTTGGAGGATCGTAAAGCACCCTGCTGGCCATCTTACCCTCAGAGAAGTGGGGACCCACTCAAGGCTTATTCGGGGGAGTGATGTAATGACATTGCCTTGCAGGAGAATCACTCCGAGGAGGATTAGAGAGGGACAAGACTGGAGAAAGGAAACTGGTCATAAAGTTGTTTTAGTAAATCAAAAATTCTCAAGTGTTTTCGTCTCAGGACCCCTTTGCACTTAAAAATTATTAAGGAACCCCCTAAGCTTTTGTTTTTATGGGTCGTATCTAGCAATATTTGCCATATTAGAATGAAAGATATTTATCTAATTCATTAAAATAACAATGATTAATACATTACATATCAACATAGCACATTTTTATGAAACAAAACTATATTTTCAAAACCCAAAAAAGCTCTAGAGCAAAAAATGGTATTATTTTACCTTTTTTCCAATCTCTTTATTGTATGGCCTAATGGAAGACAGATGAAGTCTCATCTGCTTTCACAGTCAGTCTGTTGCAAGTGACTTGGTTGAAATATACAAAGAAAATCTAACTTACAAAGATATGAAGTTGGAAAAGGGAGTATTTTCAGATAAGTGTTCATGTTATTCTTTGATACTACACCAAAATCAGCAAGTGGTAATTTCTTTAAGGTTAGTTGTTAGGTGGACTCAGAAGCCATAGCAATAAAAATATTGTTACACTAAATCTATTAGTCTATCTTGCATTTTGAATGGCTTTTACTTGTGCATGATCATGACCTTGCAGAAACCATGAGAGCATCTTGGACCTTGGGGAGGGGTCTCTAGATCACCTTTTCAGAAACATTGAAGTAAATCAAAGAAGTTCTGACAAGAACCAGCATGAAGCAAGTGGCTAAAAGGAGGTGAAAGGAAAAGTAGAAGTGTACTTAGAGATGGTAAATATGGCATTGCTGCGGGGATTGGCAATTAACTTGATTTAAGAGAATAGGAAGAGATGCCTCCCTGGGTCCTAGCCTGGGTGAATGATGGTGCCATTCATGATAATACAACACAAAGAGAGATTTAGGTTTAGACAAAATGAGATGGATTCTTCTGAAGATGTTGGAATTGGGATGCTTATCAGACACCTCAGAGGATAGAGATATGTGAATCTGAAGTTCATGAGAGCTTTCCCTCAGGGATACACTTGGATTGGAAGCCAGCAGCATACATGCTGACAATTAAAGCCAGAAAGTAGGTGAGGTATCCTGAGTTTACAGAGGGAGAAGAGAAGAGCACTGAGAGCAGAAATCTATAAAGTATTAACATTTAGGGGACAAGGGGGACGAAGTAGCACTCCAAAAGAAGATGGAGATAAAGAAGAAAAATCAGGAAGATGCCATGTCATGGAAGGCAAGGAAGGTAAGGAAGTGCTTCAAGAAGGAAGTGGTCAATAGCGGTGCACATTGCAAATGGTTAAGGAATACAGGAATCAACGTGTCTGCTGAACCTAGAGCATGAGCGCACTGGTGACATTGATAGAACATGGTGGAGGGAAATGTAGAAGTCAGGATTCTTCTTCCTTCCCTCCCTTCTGCCTTCCATAACACTTGTATTTATTGAACACCTGCTGTGTGTCAGGTATGTAATATGGAACATTGTCCACACTTTCTGATGATTATAGTTAGCATTGTGGGGAAGGCATAAAATAATCATATAAACCAATATACATGCTTATTATCCTATGACTATCCTCAAATGAACTCGAAGGAACAGAAGACAAATTCACATTCTCCTGTGTTCAATGCTAAGGTCCAAAATGCTCTAAAAGCCAAAAATTTTTCATAACTCATTTAGTGTCAAAAAAGAATGGTAAGAATTGGTTCAAGATGGCAGAGTAGGAGGATGTGCACTCACTCCCACTTGTGAGAGCACTGGAATCACAACTAATTGCTGAACAATCATTGACAGGAAGAAATTGGAACTCACCAAAAAAGGTACTGCACATCCAAAGACAAAGGAGAAGCTGCAATGAGATGGTAGGAGGGGTGCAATCACAATAAAATCAGATCCCATAACCACTGGGTGGATGACTCACAAACTGGAGAACAATTATACCACAGAAGTCCACCTACTGGACTGAAGGTTCTGAGTCCCATGCCTGGCTGCCCAACCTGGGGATCTTGCAATAGGAGGAGAAATTCCCAGAGATCAGACTTGGAAGGCTAGTGGGATTTAATTGCAGGACTTCAACAGGACTGAGGGAAACAGAGACGCCACTCTTGGAGGGCACACACAAATTAGTGGGTGCATCAGGACCAGATGAAGGAGCAGTGACCCCATAGGAGACTGAACCAGACCTACCTGCTAGTGTTGGAGGGCCTCCTGCAGAGGTGGGGGGTGGTTATGGCTTATCACAGGGACAAGGACATTGACAACAAAAATTCTGGGAAGTACTCCTCGGCATGAGCCCTCCCAGAGTCTGCCTTTAGCCCCACCAAAGAGCCTGTAGTCTCCAGTGCTGGGTCACCTAAGACCAGACAACCAACAGGGAGGGAACTCAGCCCCACCCATCAGCACGCAAGTGGATTAAAGTTTTACTGAGCTCTGCCCACCAGAGCAACACTCACCTCTACCTACCACCAGTCCCTCCCATCACCAAGCTTGAACAAACCTCTTAGATAGTCTCATCCAACAGAGGGCAGACAGCAGAAGCAAGAAGAATTACAATCCTGCAGCCTGTGGAACAAAAACCACATTCACAGAAATATAGACAAAACGAAAAGGCAGAGGTCTATGTACCAAATGAAGGAACAAGATAAAACCCCAGAAAAACAATTAAATGAAGTGGAGATAGGCAACCATCCAGAAAAAGAATTCAGAATAATGATACTGAAGATGATCCAGGACTTCGGAAAAAGAATGCAGTCAAAGATCAACAAGATGCAAGAAATGTTCAATAAAGACCTAGAAGAATTAAAGAACAAACAGAGATGGACAATACAATAACTGAAATGAAAAATACACTAGAAGGAATGAATAGCAGAATAACTGAGGCAGAAGAACAGAAAAGTGACCTGGAAGACAGAATGGTGGAATTCACTGCCATGAAACAGAATAAAGAAAAAAGCATGAAAAGAAATGAAGACAGCCTAAGAGGCCTCTGAGATAACATTAAACACACCAACATTGACATTATAGGGGTCCCAGAGGGAGAATCAAGAGAGAAAGAACCCAAGAAAATATTTGAAGAGATTATTGTCAAAAATTTCCCTAACATGGGAAAGGAAATAGCCACTCGAGTCCAGGAAGCACAGAGAGTCCCAGACAGGATAAACCCAAGGAGAAACGTGCTGAAACACACAGTAATCAAATTGACAAAAATTAAAGGCAAAGAAAAATTATTGAAAGCAACAAGGGAAAAATGACAAATTACGTACAAGGGAACTCCCATAAGGTTAAGAGCTGTTTCTCAGCAGAAAACCTGTAAGCCAAAAGGGAGTGGAATGACATATTTAAAGTGATGAAAGGGAAGAACCTACAACCAAGATTACTCTACCTGACAAGGATCTCATTCAGATTTGAGGGAGAAATCAAAAGCTTTAGAGACAAGCAAAAGCTAAGAGAATTCAGCACCACCAAACTAGCTCTACAACAAATGCTAAAGGAACTTCTCTAAGTGGGAAACCCAAGAGAAGAAAAGGACCTACAAAAACAAATGCAAAACAATTAAGAAAATGGTAATAGGAACATACATAGTGATAATTACCTTAAATGTAAATGGATTAAATGCTCCAACCAAAAGACTCAGGCTTGTGGAATGGATTCAGAAACAAGACCCATATATATATTGTCTACAAGAAACCCACATCAGACCTAGGGACACATACAGACTGAAAGTGAGGGGATGGAAAAAAGATATTCCATGAAAATGGAAATCAAAGGAAAGTTGGAGCAGCAGTACTCATATCAGATAAAATAGACTTTAAAATAAAGAATGTTACAAGAGACAAGGAAGGACACTACACAATGATCAAGGGATCAGTCCAAGAAGAAGATATAACAATTATAAATACATATGCACCCAATATAGGAGGACCTCAATACATAAGGAAACTGCTAACAGCTATAAAAGAGGAAATCAATAGTAACACAATAATAGGTGGGGGATTTTAACACCTCACTTACAATAATGGACAGATTATCCAGACAGACAATTAATAAGGAAACACAAGCTTTAAATGAAACAATAGACCAGATAGATTTAGTTGATATTTATAGGACATTCCATCCAAAAACAGCAGATTACACTTTCTTCTCAAGTGCACACGGAGCATTCTCCAGGATAGATCACATCTTGAGTCACAAATCATGGCTTGGTAAATTTAAGAAAATTGAAATCATATCAAGCATCTTTTCTGACCACAATGCTATGAGATTAGAAATCAATTACAGGGAAAAAAATGTAAAGAACACAAACACATGGAGGTTAAACAATACATTACTAAATAACCAGGAGCTTACTGAAGAAATCAGAGAGGAAATTGGAAGATACCTAGAAAAAAGTGACAATGAAAACACGATGATCCAAAACCTATGTGACGCAGTAAAAGCAGTTCTAAGAGGGAAGTTTATAACAATACCATCCTACATCAAGAAACAAGAATAATCTCAAATAAACAATTTAAACTTACACCTAAAGGAACTAGAGAAAGAAGAACAAACAAAACCCAAAGTTAGAAGAAGGCAAGAAACCATAAAAATCAGAGCAGAAATAAATGAAATAGAAACAAAGAAGACAATAGCCAAGATCAATAACATTAAAAGCTTGTTCTTTGAGAAGATAAACAAACTTGATAAACCTTTAGCCAGACTTATCAAGAAAAAGAGGGAGAGAACTCAAATCAATAAAATTAGAAATGAAAAAGGAGAAGTTACAATGGACACCATAGAAATACAAAGCATCCTAAGAGACTACTACAGGCAACTCTATGCCAATAAAATGGACAACCTGGAAGAATTGGACTAATTCTTAAAAGGTATAAACTTCCAAGACTGAACCAGGAAGAAATAGAAAATATGAAGAGACCAGTTACAGTAATGAAATTGACACTGTGATTAAACGTCTTCCAACAAACAAAAGTGTAGGACCAGATGGCTTCACAGGTGAATTCTATCAAATATTTAGAGAAGCGTTAACACCCAGCCTTATCAAACTCTTCCAAAAATTTGCAGAGGAAGGAACACTCCCAAACTCATTCTATGAGGCCACCATCACTCTGATGCCAAAATCAGACAAAGTTACTACAAAAAAAGAAAATTACAGAACAATATCACTGATGACTATAGATGCAAAAATCCTCAACAAAATACTAGCAAACAGAATCCAACAACACATTAAAAGGATCATACAACATGATCAAGTGGGATTTATCCCAGGGATGCAAGGATTCGTCAATATACGCAAATCGAGTAATGTGATACACCATATTAACAAATTGAAGAATAAAAACCATATGATCATCTCAATAGATGCAGAAAATGATTTTGTCAAAATTCAACCCCCATTTATGATAAAGACCCTCCAGAATGTGGGAATAGAGGGGACCTACCTCAACATAAAAAGGCCATATATGACAAACCTGCAGCAAACATCATTCTCAATGGTGAAAAACTGAAAACCTTTCCTCTAAGATCAGGACAAGGCAAGGATGTCCATCCTTTTCACTATTATTCAACATAGGTTTGGAAGTCCTAGACACAGCAATCAGAGAATAAAAAGAAATAAAAGGAATCCAAATCAGAAAAGAAGAAGTAAAGCTGTCACTGTTTGCAGATGACATGATACTATACATAGAGAATCCTAAAGATGCCACCAGAAAACTACGAGAGCTAATCAATTAATTTTGTAAAGTAGAAGGATACAAAATTAATACACAGAAATCTCTTGCATTCCTATATACTAACAACAAAATATCAGAAAGAGAAATTAAGGAAACATTCCCATTCACCCTTGCAACAAAAAGAATAAAATACCTAGGATTAAACCTACCTAAGAAGGTAGAAGACCTGTACTCGGAAAACTATAAGATGCTGATGAAAGAAATCAAAGACAACAGAAAAAGTTGGAGAGATATACCATGTTGTTGGATTGGAAAAATCAATATTGTGAAAATGACTATACTACCCAAAGCAATCTACAGATTAAATGCAACCCCTATCAAATTACCAATGGCATTTTTTACAAACTAGAACAAAAAAATCTTAAAATTTGTTTGGAGACACAAAAGACCCCCAGTATCCAAAGCAATCTTAGGGAAAAATATAGAGCCAGACGAATCAGACTCCCTGACTTCAGACTATACTATAAAGCTACAGTAATCAAGACAATATGGTACTGGCACAGAAACAGAAATATAGATCAATGCAAAAGGATAGAAAGCCCAGAGGTAAACCCACACACCTATGGTCAACTAATCTATGACAAAGGAGGCAAGGATATACAATGGAAAAAAGGTAGTCTCTTCAGTATGTGGTGCTGGGAAAACTGGACAGCTACATGGAAAATAGTGAAACACTAATGAAAGAATGAAATACTAATAACACTCCCTAACACCATACACAAAAATAAACTCAAAATGTCTTAGAGACCTAAATTAAGAGAAGACACTACAAAATTCTTAGAGGAAAACATAGGAAGAACACTCTTTGACATAAATCACAGCAAGAACTTTTTTGACCCACCTCCTAGAGTAAGGGAAATAAATACAAAAATAAACAAATGGGATGTAATGAAACTTAAAAGCTTTTGCAAATGGAACAATAAACAAGACAGAAAGGCAACCCTCAGAATGGGAGAAAATATTTCAAATCAAAGTAACTGACAAAGAATTAATCTCCAAAATATATAAACAGCTTATGCTACTCAAAATTAAAAAAACAAACAACCCAATCAAAAATGGGCGAAGACCTAAATAGACATTTCTCCAAAGAAGACATACAGATGGCCAAGAGGCATGTGAAAAGGTGCTGAATGTCACTAATTATTAGAGAAATGCAAATCAAAGCTACAATGAGGTATCACCTCACACCAGTTAGAATGGGCATCATCAGAAAATCTGCAAACAACAAATGCTGGAGAGGGTGTGGAGAAAAGGGAACCCTCTTGCACTGTTGGTGGGAATGTAAATTGATACAGCCACTATGGAGAACAGTATGGAGGTTCCTTAAAAAACTAAAAATAGAATTACCATATGACCCAGCAATCCCACTACTGGACAAATACCCAGAGAAAACCATAATTTAAAAAGACACAGGCACCCCAATGTTCATTGCAGCACTATTAAAATAGCCAGGTCATGGAAGCAACCTAAATGCCCATCAACAGACAGATGGATAAAGAAGATGTGGTATATATATACAATGGAACATTACACAACCATAAAAAGGAATGAAATTGGGTCATTTGTAGAGATGTGGATGGATCTAGAGACAGTCATACAGAGTGAAGTAAGTCAGAAAGAGAAAAACAAATATCATATATTAATGCATGTATGTGGAATCTAGAAAAATGGTACAGATGGAACAGTTTGCAAGGCAGAAATAGAGACACAGATGTAGAGAACAAATGTATGGACATCAAGGAGGGAAGCGGGGGTGGGGTGATGGTGGTGGTGTGATGAATTGGGAGATTGGGATTGACATATATACACTAATATGTATAAAATAGATAACTAATAAGAACTTGCTGTTTAAAAAAATTAAATAAAATTCAAAAAAATCCTTCTCTCCATTTCAAAAAAAAAAAAAAAAACACACACAAAAAGAATGGTAATATACTATCCTGCTAGTTTCTTAAATTCTGGAAACTTCTGAACTCCTAAGAAATCCACAAGGATTTCAGGTAAAGAGATCATTGACCTGTATTCACTCATTTTTACAGTTAAGGACACAAGACAAAGGAAGGTTAGGAAGTTCTTCACATTCACATAGCCACACCAGGCTACCACACCAAGCTAACTCCCTACTGGGATATCTAATGTCAGATAAAGTAGTACATCTGTCCATCCAGTCATCCATCTTTCCATCGATCCATCGATCAATCGATCGATCGATCCATCCATCCATCCATCCATCCATCCATCCATCTCAAAACATTTACTTGAGACTCCACTATATCCCAGGCTGTAAGAAGACTGCCTGGTTAAAAGTTACCAGAGAAGAGATGAAAACTTTTTTTCAAATAAACAGGGGCTGCAGAAAGTACTATTTCTGTAGATGTTACTCAGAGGCTCTGGGAATTCAAGGGATGATTTAAATGCTTAGCTGAGCCCTGGCCTTGTAAGGTATTTATCAACTGGGTCCTTCCATCTCTCTCACCATTTACTCAAGTGCAAGGACCACATCTCATCCCTGTTATCATTTGTATTATCCCTGTGAGGTCTCTAGTGTTTGGATACTGTGGTCTCTCAAAAAAAAAAAAAATGACAGAGTGGAATTTGATGATTGATTTGTTTTTGCTGCAAGAGGCAGCAGGATAAAAACAGTACAAATGCATTTTATATGGCAGCCTCCAAAGGAATCACAGAAATATTTTCTTAAAAAGCAAATAAGAGAAAGGATACCTTAAAATTTTATTAGAGGATACTACTCTCAAAGGGAGAGGAAAAGCTATGGGAAAGGAAAACATAAAAATAATACAACTAAGTGAATATTTTTGCAGTTGTGAGAGGCCCGTGAGGAAAGGTATATTTAAGAATCTAAGAACTGACAGTGAACTCACAAAGTCCTAGCATAAAATCAAGAGAAGTGACTAACTGGCTTGGTGCCAAGAAACACATTCCTAAATCTATGAAGGGACCAGCAGATGAGGATATTTAACATGCAGAGACGGAGGGCAAGGGTGAAATAGTATTCCATGACATAGAATACAATGGCATTTACTATAGGAGGCTGGGCACAGAATTTGGATTAACTGGGACATACCTGCACCATTTCTGAGAACTTGGGCTAAATTCTGTGTGGAGATCTGGAGCTGAAACTTCCTGCAGCTATTGCCTAGATCTATGGTGTGTCTGGACTTTACTCAGTTAATAACTTCGTGTCATGGATTTAATCTTTTGGTTCTTGAGAAGGCCAGGACTTTTTGCAAGAGCACAACCCAAGCAACTGTTGGAGGATATGGCTTGAGACAGACCAAGTGTTCTCTCCAATGCTAGTACCTTGTCTGTTTTTTTGACCCTTGACCAGAGGTGCCCCACACATCTGCCTCTGGAACACACTCTGCATCCATTTGGGGCTCTCTTGCCCATGTTGGGTCCTGGGGTCCCCTGGGGCCCTGCTGGTGAGCTCACAGTTGCCTCCTGGTCTTAGCTTCTCTGCTTTGTCATGACAGTACACCCCACAATCTGAGCTATGGACACAATGCAACCCTGAACCTCTGGGTTCTCATCTGCTACACTTTTACAAAGAATGAGATTTTTACTTGAAAACTTTTGGGGTTTGTAGCGTCAGAGCCTTCTTACTACTGCCCCTACAAACAATATCTATTGCCCAACCTCAATCCTGAAAACAGAGAAGATGACCCTTTCTGGTGGAGGCTGAGCTCTGAACCCCACCCACCCAGCTTTCCAAGCCCAGGGCCTAAGGATGTGACAATCTGGTAGGTTACTTTTTTTTGTGATCTACATAAGCATTTTCATTTTGTGAAAATGCGTCAAGGGTATACCTTTATGATGTGCACACACATCATAATACCTATGCATTTTTGATTCATATTTTTTCTATACTGTAGATTATACTTCTATAAAAGAGTGAAATGCTTCATTGATTAAAAGAGAAAAAGTAAAGATAGCCAACATAAGTATGCATTGTCTACTTGAAAAAACACTGAGTTTAGATTTCCAGTTTTATGTTTCAGATCACACTTTATTTAGATAAATTAGAATCACAAAGTTAAATCTAATCAATGTACATGTTGCCTATCAGTTTCTGAAAACAATTATTTAAAAAACCATGTCATGGTTCTCTCAACTCTGTAATTATTCCAGTGAAACTAAAATGAACTCTAGAGACCCCATTCACTCCACTCTAGAATAGCTGTTGAAGGGATTAAGAATTCACCACTTCCAGCCCCCACTTCTCTGCTTTCACCATTTCTCCTCTCCAAGGACAAGAAATAGAGCTTTAAGGATGGAGGCAAGAGACTCAAAGGAGGACTCCAGTGACTAGAAACCCAAATCCAGAAGATAAAACTTCATTTTCATATTGCTATACCACACTCAGTGAGGAGCAGCAGGCACATCACTGAAACAGACATATACAAATTCTCCACAAAACAGCTGTATGTTTCTAGATGTTATTGGTGTCAGAGATCCCAGGGAGGAGGACATAGCCAGTGTTTACTCAGAGCCCACCTGAGGGTGAGAATGTTTTACAAAGTGTGATTGCTTTCACAACCTTTCTTCCCTTTCCCTCATTTAGAAACCATCTGTTGTTAACTGGGACATGCAGATCCTGCTCCCCCATGATGCTGTCCCAGAGGAACATGTTTTGTCTCAGGTGCCACCAGCTGATTATTCTGGGTGCACACTTATGAAAAGAATTTGCTTTTTCTGCTAGCATTGTCAAATTATTGGAAACATAGATACTGTACCTATTAGAGAAAACAAAATCTTCACTGTGCTAAATGGATAATCTCTTCTATCTCTCACAAACTCCTAGGATACCCCATGTAGGATTCCTACTCAGACAGCCTTAATTAAAAACCTGGGGCCCTTAATGACTTCACCAGCCATGTAGATGAAAGATTTTAGTGTGACAGGAAGAAAGAAGCTATATACCCTCTAATTAGTCACTAGAATGTGTAGCTAAAGTCAGCAATGACCTCATTATTTTATAAGTATTTGATGGGAGGAAAGTCCCACTAATGAAATACAGTTTTCAAAAGTGAGATTCATGATTTCATCAACTGTGTATTAACTTTATTTTGGAATTGAATTCATGTAATGCTATATTTTGGCTATATAAGGAAAGCAAAAGATTAATCAGCAGTATAGATCAAAAAGGTGAAGATAAAATAGTAAAAACTCATATCAAAGCTGTATAGGTCACCAAGGGACAGCTAGGAGGTTATTTTTCTTTTGTAGAAATGAGATAAACAGCCTCAGATATTTCTCCCCATCTTTTTGTCCTGTGCAGGTATTTTCTTTCAGCAGCATAAAGATGTATTTCCACTGTCTTCTGTTTTCACTGTTTCTCCTGAAAAATCAGCTATATGTCTTACTGTTGCCCCTTTGAAGTTAATTTGTCTTTTACATTTTTTCTGGCTGCTCTAAAGATTTTTCTCTTTGTTGTTGGTTTTCAGCAGTTTGCCATGATGGTCTCCACGTATGGTTTCCTTTGTGTTTAACCTTGGGGTTCACTGAACTTCTTGCATCTGTGGGTTTCATGAGTTTTGAGAAATTGTCTACAACTATTGCTTCCATTATAATCTCCTTCTTCTCCCTTTCTGGCACTTTATGATGATAGACCATTTTATCACATCACATTTGTTTCTGAAATACATTTTTGTATTTTATACTCTTTTAAATTCTCTATATGTCATTCTAGACCTTTCTATTGGCCTATCTTTCTGTTTCCAAATCTTTTCTTCTACTGAAACCAATCTAGTGTGAATCCATTCTTGAGCTCCTGCATTTTTTCAGTACTGGAGTTTTCATTTGATTTCTTTCTTATCACTTTCTTTTTGCTACCCTCATTTTGGCTTTTAATTTCTTGAACATATGAGTCACAGTTATTTTAAAATCAGTGCCTGATCATCTCATATCTGGATCTGTTTCTATTATATATATATTTTTTCTCATGGCTCTATCTTCTAGTATATCTGGGAGTTTTTTATTGCATGGTAGACATTGTGTATAAGAAATTGTAGAAGTCCTATATATGATGTCCAATAAGGTAGCCACTAGGTAGCTATTGAGCTCCTTAAGTATGGTTAGTTTTGTGTAAATACTCACTGGATTTTAAAGACTTGTTAAAAAAAATCTAAAATACTTAATAATTTTTATATTGATTATGTCTTAAAATGATATTTTAAATATATAGGTTAAGTAAGGTACATTATTAACATTAACTTCACCAGTTTCTTTTTACTTTTTAAGTACAGCTGCCAGAAAATTTTAAATTACATATGCAGCTCAGATTATATTTCTACTGCACAGAGCTCCTCCAGATGATAATATATTCCTCCAGGGAGGATTCACATTAGCTACTTTCTTGCAAGCTGACGGAGACAGGAAGATCACATTAATTCAATTATGAATTGTGCTGATTTGAGACCTGATAGAGTGTACTGTAGACTCTTAAGGGTCCTCACTGAAAGCCTAAGGAGTTTACTAGGCCTCCTGCTCAGAGACAGACACAGAACTAAAATTCCTCAGCATTGCGAGACTACCAAAAGTTCTATTTAGCTTGTTGTCTTAGTCAGCTTGGGTTGCCATAGCAAATACCCTAGACTGGGTGGCTTAAGAAACATTTCTTTCTCACAGTTCTGGAGGCTGGAAGTCTGAGATCAGGGTGCTGGCATGGTTGGGTTCTGGCGAGAGCCACTGCTTGTCTTGGAGATGGCTGCCTTCTCACTGTGTCCTCACATGGCAGAGAGAGAATAATCAAGCTCTCTGATATCTCTTTTTATAAGTATACTGATTCCACCACAATGGCCCTACCTTTATGACCTCATCTAAACCTAATTACTTCCCAAATGTCCCATCTCCAAATATTATCACACTAGAGGTTAGGGCTTCAACATTATGACTTTTGGGGGGAAACAATTCACTCCATAGTATCAACAAGGTTTTAAAATCTGAAAATGCCTTAAATTAAAACTTGGCTCAGAATGTCAGGCTCATGTTTCTGAATTTTTCTACTCTCCAGGAGACTGGTTTCTCAAGTCCTAGGCATTTTGGAAGTCCTGAGCCCCCACTTTTGCCTCCTCAACTCCATGTTACTGCCGAATGCTTAGTCTTTTTCTCCATGATTTTTGTGATTCTACAAATTCCTGGAGGGGCAGAGCTGTGTAGATTGCTCAGCTGACCTCAATACGTTTCCCTTCTCTCTGGGATCATGGTCAAGTTCTAGTAACCAGGTCGTCAAAATCTTCAGATGATGTGTTGGTATTTTATCCAGCTTTTCCAAAGAGACATCAGCTGGATTAGGCTTCTACAACTAGGCTGTTAGAGCTAGGAGTGGATGTACCCATAGCCATCTTCCAGCACTACTTCCTCCCCCATGAATATTTTATTTTACCTCCTTTCTTTTCTTCTTCTCTATTCATCGCTTGAATTTGCAAATTCTGGTAGAATACAGCTACCTATGTGAAGCTTTCCAAAGTGAGAAAGGAATGCTGAGCATTCTACTAAAGGTGAAACAGCTTAAACAGGACCTGCCCATCCTGTCCTGTGAGGTCCCAAGTGAGGACCAAGCTTGGGTTCTGCTGGGAACAGATATAGGAGTTCCCACATCAACAGCTACGTTCTTGGCTTTTGTTACACTTGCTTTAAATATTTTGAGGCTAACCTTAAGCTCATCTCTATGTTATAAAACTTTGGGAGCTAGAGTAAATCCAAAATTACATGTTCACTGTCTCTAGAATGTTCTTTACATTCTAACATCCCTCCTAGTGTGACAGGGACCATTTTCTCTGCCAGGGGTGACAGTCAAATGTTCATAGAGAAGCAGTGCCCTCCACATCCAGCCAGGGAGCATACCTCGAACTTGGTGCTGCTCAACACATGACAAAAGCTAAGTGGAGAAAGGGCATGTGGTTCAACTTTTCTCCTAGATATCCAACAATCTGTGCCTGGATTAAATCAACTGTGACCCTGATCACACTATCGTGGGAACCAGAGAGTCTTTACCGAATTTTACTTTGGATTAATGCCACAAGTAATCAAGGGAGAAAGCAAAAAAAAGAGATAATTTCATTTGTGGATATATTTCCTACGTTAAACAGTACTTTCTTAGGAATACCCATGGGAAAATTTCTCTCTGGTCTTAGGATAAAGAATAACTAGATTGCTCCTTGGAAAACAGTTCATTTTTATACTGTAAACTTTATGAATTATGTAAGTAATGGTAATTTCTTCTTGGATTAGCCACTTAATAGCTTAGAGTTATACTTAGAGCTTACTTCTAACAAGTGTATGGGATCCCATCACATGCATTTGCTATACTCATCCCAAGTCTGCCTTTTCATTTTTCCCTAACCTCAGTGTTCTTTGTCCACCTATCACCTTGATCACTGACATTGCTCTAGGTCAGACGCATCTCTTCCCTTGTTTCAGTTACTGTGGTTGCTATTTTATTGGTCTTCCTCTTTCCAGTCTTACTTCTATTCCCCAATGTATTACCTACACTAGCAAGGATAATCATCATAATCATCTGTATTAGTTAGCTACTGCTGCATGACAAATTAGCCCAAAACCTAGTGGTTTTAAACAACACAAATTTGTTATTTCACCATTTCTGTGAATCAGGAATCTGGGCAAGTCTTAGCTGGATGTCTCTGACTCAGGGTCTCTCAAAACCTGCAATAGGTATTGTCAGAGGCTTCATCATCTGTAGGCTCAACTGGGGAAGGATCCACTTCCAAGCTGACTCACATGACTTCTGGCTGGAGACATCAGTTCCTTCATATATGGGAATCTCTATAGGGCAGCTCATACAATGGCAGCTGGCTTCCCTTAGTGTAATATGGGAGAGACTGAGAGAGGCATCCAGGATGGACTCCACAGTAACCTAATCTCAGAAGTGTCATCCTTTTCCCATATTTTCGTCATTAGAAACAGTCACTAAATCCAGTCTAGTCCTAATACACAAAACTGAGTGCACTTTGCTGAAAATCCTTTGGTAGCTCCTTAGTCCTCCTCAAATGAAATCCAAACTCCTTGATGTGACTGGCAGGTCTGTCCAGCCATGGTTCACCCACTGGCCTTATTTAGAGAAACCCCATTCCTGGCCCATTTGTTTTTTTTCCCGAAAGAAGAAAATGGATTGCATTTAGTTTCATTTTTTCTCTGTCCCAGAGGACATTTTCAAAACTGAAAACTTATCCAAGAAGCGTGAAACTGAATGTTGAAAATGTCACCAGAGTAAAGTACAATCCAGAAATTGATTCCTGAATAATTTACAGTTGTCTATAACTGGACTGAAATGAGTAAAAACAATGAAAATGGCTAGCACTTACGACTGGGGGTCAGGTGCTGCTCGGAGAACTTTATAAAGACTAACTTATTTATCCTCAAAGCACCCTGTTCCCTTGTCCTTCCCAGTTCACAGAAGTTGGGCTAGGGAGGCTGGCTTGGAGCCCCCCTCCCTTAAGCACTACGGGTATTGCTGTAGCCTGTGCATGAGGATGTGACCTGGTGGATACTGCTGGAACTGGTAACTGCTTTCTGCCTTTCACAAGGCCCACCCAGCATGGGTTTCCACAAGTGATTTGATCTCTGAAAATGGCTTCTGTTGACTGCTTTAGGCCATACATAAAGTTGTAGGAGAAAGAGTGGAAACAACATTTTGAAATATTTTTAATGTGTATTGGGATTTCATGAATTTGATAATATAAGGAGATTTTTGTTGTTGTTTATTTGCTTTGTCCCCTAGTAATCTTTTTGCAACAAGGGAATTTTTTTATATTAAAGTTCTTTTGGACACAAAATTCTGGTGTAGGAGGGTTTTTCCAGAAAGTTTTCAAACTGATTGTTTTCTTTTCTACAAAAATATAAACAACAACAAGAAAGTTTTTGGAAACAGACCTGTGTTGGAAGATTCTGCCATTGGTGGTCTGTGCAGGGAGTTTTAGATTTCTCTTACCTGTTTCTTCTTCACTCATATTCTAGCAACTGTGATTATGTTTCGGGGATTAAGTCAGGTGATTTCCAGTCAAAGGAGTGATATCGAGATGGGGGTTGATTTGGGGTCAACTCAGGAAACCTCTTAGAGCCAGATATGGTGAAGAGCTGGCAGCTAGAGAGCCCACAGAGGGAAGGGCAGCTGTCCTCAGGGGCTCCCAGGAAGGACATCAGTCTTGGGTAGAAAGTTGGAGAAATGTGCACATTGCAAACTCTGAATTTCTACCATCCAGTAGCCTTTACTCCTTTCCAAGCCCCCATTCTAAACCAATTACTGTTAAAATAACTTCAGTGTAGTGTGGAAAGAAATGTAAACCGAACAATCATGCTTCCTTTGTGAATATTGGCCTTCACATTTTTAAGAAAAGAATCTCTAAAAGATCTAGGTCTCTGATAGCAACCACACATGGGCCCAATTATTCCAGAAATGAGTTTTATCTTATGTGATTGGGAGCACTGGGGACTTTCTGACATTTTTAGCTGCACAATCTCTCAACTTTTAGACACATGAGCTTTGTATAAGTTTTTACTTTTTCACTGATTCCACTTTACCTCCCCAATCCAAATGTTTAATGTATGTTTCATCAATGGTGAATGATTTCTGCTAGTTATCTCTCATTTTGCAACCCTGAGCAGCAATTGGAGAAAACAAAACCAAACTTGTGCTCCATATAGCATGAGTTCAAATCAGCCTTGTCAGAATCTAAGTGATCCATTTGTCAGTTAAAAATCTGGCTTCCTCTCTCCTCTTCTTGAGGAGAGGGAGTTTTATTTTGTGCTGAACACATTTTTAAAGGGACTTTTTGGAAGCTTATCATATCAGGGACTAGACAAACACCATTGTCTGGGGCACATCAGGCCACCTGTCCCCTGTCCTGTGATGGCTCAGCACTGCTTGGAGTCTCTTTGTCAGGTCTCTTTGTGATGGCTGCACCCCAGGGGTGTCTGAGGACCAGACTCCCCTGAAACACTGTCCCTCCCTCCTGCCTATTGTGGTCTCTTTTTTCCCTCCCTCATTTCTTAGTGGTGCTCTATGCAAAAAGGATCAGCTAAAAATCTGTTTTAAAAATATACTTACTTGCACACCTTACCACACTTGGAAAAGTAACCCTTCATGTCTGCACATTCCAGTTTACAAAGCTCAGTCATGTGATATTCTCACTTAACCCTCACCTAAGCCAGTGAAGTTAAGGTCACTGCCCATTCTAGAAAGAAGGAGACGGGGCTCACAGGTGCAAGGACACTTGCCCAGAGCTGTGTCTTTCGGATGTGGCAAAGCCATCGATTGAATACAAGCTCATTGCACTACACTACAAGTCATTTTCAGGAAGAAGCACTCGCTCTATCCAGGGTCCAGGGTGTGGCCACATCTGGCTGAGTTCTCACTGCTCTGGCATCTGTGGGCTTCCCTCCCTGAGGGCAAGGGTCATATGGATGGAATGTGAGGGCTGGAACACAACCAGGACACAAAACTATACATGCAAACTTAGGTAAGAGTTTTCTTAGACTCGGAAAAGTAGACACATTTCAAATATTACACATTTTTGAAAGTTGATAAATACCATATATGTCACAATATCATAAAAAAGCATATTTTTATAAATTATCTCATACACTTCTGAAATACTTCAGGAATTTATATATATATCTATATATAGATATAGATATATATATATATATATATATTTTTTTTTTGCCTTGGTGGTAATTTTGTCTGGAAATACCTACTTCTGAAGGATAAGATTCACTGGAATCTCTAATTTGCAAGTTGCTATGTGGGGTGGATAAAATATGACTTCATTTATAGATGGAGTAGTTATTTGTAGAACTGCTACTGCTTTTTGCCCTAAGAAACAGGAGTTCTGATAAGTGCTATTGCATGTGATTCTTGTAAAAAAAAATGTACATTGCATTTATAATTAAGTGTACTGCATTTTAAGCACTTTCCTGGCCAGAGAACTCTTCTTTTTTGACAAGGTATCACTGGGACCTGCTTATGGTTGAAAGCATAGTGGCTGGGAGAGTTTTCAGAGAATAGCTTCTGGCTCTGGGTCTCTCTATCCTTGCTTCTCTTCACCACCCCCCACACAGTGCTGTAGGAGGTGATCCCTCTTGCTTGCCAAGACACCAGGGGGCTGGAACTGTAGGCAGGGAGACATTCCAGGAAATCATTCCTGCACTGGAATGGTTAGCAATAAGGTAGCCATACATGGAGGTGACTAAAATCATGAAAATATACCTTCAAAGCTCAAATTCAGCATGCTTCCAAATCAGTTTCCCATTGGTTGCATCTCAAAATGCTCCTAGCCACATGACGCTCTCCAGCTGGAGGGGTAGTGTGAGCAAGGTACAGTGGGAGAGAGAAGCTATGACCAGTTGCTGCTACAGTAACCTTCTTTTCAAACCTATGGAAGCAAAACCATGTGAACATGTCTCTTGTGTAAACAAGGGATATAAATATCCTTCACTCCAAATAATCCTGTTTCCAAGGAGCCATCAGTAGCCTGCAGGGCCATGATGGATGCAGGGTGGGTGTTATATGCTGAATCGTTTCCCTCCTAACATTGAAGCCCTAACCCCCAGCACCTCAGGATGAGACTGTGTTTGAAGATGGGATGTTTAAAGAGATGACCAAGGTAAAATGGGGCTATTAGTATGGGCCATAATCCAATGTGCAGTGTCCTTACAAGAAGAGGAGATTAGGACAAAGACACACACAGAGGGAATACCATGTGAGGACACAGGGAGAAGACAGCTATTTGCAAGCCAAGGAGGGAGGCCTGAGAAGAAAACAACTCTATCCACAACTTGATCTCAGACTTTCAGCCTCCAGAACTGTCAGAGAATAAATTTCTGTTGTTTAAGCTGCCCAGACATGGAGTCCCATACAGATGAATATAGTGGTGTAACCAGGATGTGACTGCAGTGCTCCAGGTTGTAAAGGAAATTTACAGTTGAGTTGTGGTTGAGTTTATTTAGTTTTTCAAAGTGTTTATGGAGTGATCTACTATCTACACTGTACTAAGTACAAGCCATGGGAGCATTATAAGACAGAAAAAATCCTTTCTTGCCCTCTTAACTTATAATCTAGTGGGAGGACATAGATACACATAAATCAATACAATTTCAAGTAAAATGTGTTTGCAACACTAAAGCACTGGAATAGAGAGGGCCTGGCAGTGGCAGGCCTCTTTAAGTAGATGTCAGAGAAGATTTTTCTGAAGACTTGACCCTTGAGAGGAGCCATAAATAGCATGAAGAGGGAGCCAACAAACAGATCGTTGAGAACACTATTCCAGGATATGGTGACTGAAGTGCAAATGTCCTGAGGTGGCAACCACCTGAGTGTGCTAGAGGTACATAGTGTCTGGAGAATAATGGAAACCCAGGAAAGTGGTCCATGATGGGCAGGGAAAACCTCAGAGGGATCCTAGAGTCAGCATGAAGAGACTAGATTGAATACTGATTACAAAGGGTCACCATGGAAGGCTTTAAGCAGGGGACAACATTATCAGATTCACCCATGGAGGAGACACTCTAAATTTTGTGTGGAGTCTGGAGGAGGGAGGCCAGTGTGGAGGCTGTGAAATCCTCAGTAGTGTTGGTGATGGACCAGGGCTCATTGGAGACATTTGAAAGAGGAAAAGGGGATACATTTGGGGTCCATTTTGGAAGAAAAGCCCATAAAAGGTGAATGCTGGTATTCTGCTGGTGGCAAGTGAATTGTGGGGCCTTCACTAGATGGAGGAGGGGAGAGAAGGGAAGGTCTGGTGGTGCATGGGGGCATATTGGTGGTTGCAGGGAATATTGAGTTTCATTTGGGGCATATTGAGTTAAGGGTATCTGTTAGTCCAAGAGGAGATGCCAAGTAGTGGCCACCCACCTGAATTGGCTCAGTCAGGAGAGGGAGGAAAGGATGCTTCAGGGACAGCTGGTGGTGGCCAATCATGAAGCAGCTGATGGGAAGGCCTGAATTGCTCATTGCAGTGAAGTCCAACCCCAGGGTGGTTGTCCCTGGGGCAACAATGGGCAGTTAAGGTAAGGAGCAGGCTTGAGGAAGGTGAAAACCTGCTCAGCACCTGGTCAGCCACACCTATGAAGTGGTACAGGTGTGCAGTAAGGCTCACTGAGGGTTTCTTTAACTCACTCTGGAGGAGAGGCGAGGCAAGTGGTCAATGAGGGTATGCAGTTGAGAGAGGATTAGATAATAGTGAGTGATACTAGAGGAGAGATTAGCAAGTAGACCTGGAAGTTGCCCCTGAGGGGGAAGAGCTCAGGAGGGCAAGTTCACAGGGACATACCACAGAACATTTCCTGAGCTGCTGATACAAAGTTTGCCTGTAAGATGCTCTGTTATCAGCTGTTTGTCTCTGGTGAAGACCAAGGGGATTCAAAGCTCTTCTGAGATAGCAATTCTAGGTAGTACAAAGAACAATGGTTTACTTCATTCAAAAACTTGGATATCAAACTGCCTCCTGGATCTAGCAAGAAACAAATGGCACAAGAATATATGGAGAGAAGAGAATTATAGGGGGAAGTTGAAGATGGTCAGGGCACCATCTGAGTTTTAATAACCATAGCTGACTTGGAGCCAACTGCCAAACTTGTGAGTGGGACCATCCTAAGTCGTCCAGCCCCAGCCACTCTGCATCTGACTTCCACTGTGTATGTGAGTAGAGCAGGGATCCACTAATTCTGCCCCATCTAGAAAAACTTCCCAGCTGACTCACAGAATTGTGAGAAAAAATAAATGTTTGTCATATTAAACTTAAGTTTTGGGGTGGTTTGTTATGCAGCAAAAGCTACCTGATACAAACTCATAAGGATGTCATGAAGAGTGACAAGATGAGTAAAGCATTTAGAACAGTGTTGGGACAGTAAATGTTAGTCAATATTGATAATGGGCTATATGTTGCAATTTTTGTCTTGTTTTGTTTTTAATTGTGAGTGCTTTCTTGGCAGGGAGCAGGGTTTTTTTTTGTTGTTTTTTTCCTATGGGAACTCCATGAGTCTGAGAGGTATCCCTACAGAAGTCTTGATGTTTGTTTCTTCCAAGTAACCATGGGTTTAAAATTTTATTTATTTATTTAATTATTTTTTAAATTGAAATATAGTTGATTTACAATGTTGTGTTGGTTTCAGGTGTACAGCTCAGTAGATTCAGATATACACACACACACACACATACACACGTGTGTGTGTGTGTGTGTGTGTACATATTCTTTTTCAGATTCTTTTCCCTTATTGGTTATTACAAAATATTGAGTATAGTTCCCTGTGCTATATAGTAGGTCCTTGTTGGACCATGGGTTTTTTATATTAATTTCTCAGCTTATGATACCTGCACTATATGGCGCATGTAAACATTTGCCTGGCCCAGATTTGTTTTTTCTGTTTAGTACTTTTCCCCATTCAGGGTCCTGGATACATGGCAAATTTCCTTGCTGCTTCCTTGGACCAATGGTGGAGTTTTCTATTCTCCTTTGTGAGAAAGGATGGTTAGCACTACGTGGGGCCTTATCTAGGCACCTCAGTTCCATCCCCAGCCTGCATGAGTGTTAACCACATTCCCATGGTGGTGAATCCCACCGAGGCCCAAGTCCAGGACTGCCTTGGGCTGCCCTGGGCTGCCTTGGGCTACTTTCTGAGAATATTCTTCTTTATTCTTTTGAGCTAGGCTGTGCATTTTAAAAGGTTGGCTATTAGTCTATCGTGTCTCTCTCCATAATGGAAGGAAATCCAAATCTGCCCAATCTGCCATCTTGCTGGAAATCACCAGTAATCTCTTTCGTGGCAGATCTAATGGGACTTCTTTCTCTTTGAATAATGGGAAAAATAATTTCCAAAAATTGATTTTTGAGCTGAAAGATACTGTTACTCAGAGCTATCTTTTAAAATGCTGGTTTAGAGTTTTCTTGCAAGAAAGTTATTAACTAGCAATTTAAAGAATTTGCTTCAATGTTTAAAAGAGGTAAGGTGTTTGTAATAGATTCTTTAATATTGAAAAGCTCATGTTAAAAAGTTAGCCTCCTTCCTCAGTACTGTCCCTCCCTGCCCAGCCCACTTCTTTTAACAATGCTGGCAGTTATCTCCCACAGTTTAAATGATATGCTCATCCTTCTGTTTTAAGTTTCAGATGGTACTTATTTACTATCCATCATGAATTATGGGCATTTTCTCCCTTGTACTATCACTACTTGCTCCACCACCCTCCTCTTCCTATTCTTCCTGCCAAATATGATAGTTATATTATATTTTGTTATTTTATTGATTGTTTTAAAAAACGTACTTAAATCTCTACTTCCTACTTTAACAACTTTACAGGGCATCTTGCCTCCACCTAATATGAGATAAAGACTTTAGTGTCTTTATCTGATTCCTTGCTCCATTATCCACCTAATTTTTGTCTGTTACATTTTTACATTTAGTATATCAAAGTTGGCAACATTTACATTGTTTTGCCCAAATTTCTATGTGTGACCATAATTGACACTAAAATTTGAAAAACAATCGCCTTGACATCATAAGTTTTATGGCATTTTTGTTTACTATTTAGGCCAAGTGGTATTGCCAAGATCACACATTTTTCTCTGTTGGATTCTGTGTACTGTTTAGAAGAAAAATATTCATGCTCAAAAATCAAATGCAGTTTCTTTTGTTATTTCTCATCAACTGCTTTCTATTTGGACCATGAATATATTTAGAGCTTTTGTTTTTTCCCTAGAGTTTCTATTGCCTTTTTTTCCTTTCTAAAAGAACAATGTATTTCACTTACCATTTTTTTTTATTTCTTAAATATTTATCTGACACCTGTTTTGTCAGGCAGCTTTCTGAGAATAAAAATGCAAATAAAACAGGCCCAAATCTCTGTCCTTCCATTCATTCTACTAGTGGTAAATGTAAATAATAAACAAAGAAGTAAAATGAATGGCAGATAAGCAGGTAAGTGTTGTGGAGAAATATACAACAGGCAACATCTTGTAAGTGCCATGCTGGGTTGGGGAGTCTGCAATTTTCAATATGGTGATCAGTGAGATTTCTTCTGGGATGATTTGCTACTCATTCTTGTAGTTAGAGATTCACTGCTTTCACACTTATTCTGATTTCCATGGGGTCAGAAACCTGCACTGAGTCCACTGCCCTGCCCTAGAAGCCCTTGTCCTGGCCCCTCTCATGTTGTCCCAGAGCCCAGCTCTGGTTGCAGAACAAATTATTTGGCCCTGGCCTGGCAAGTCTGAGGGCTAGGCAGAAGCCAAGTGTCTTTTAGGTGACACTGTCCCATTTGTCCCGGGCATTTCAACCTGGGTTTGACATCTACATGCACATTGTCAGGGTAAGGAGTGTAGAGCAGCTGTTCATGCTAGGCATTGGCTGGGATAAAGGATGCTTTTGCTAAACTAGTTTCAGCCATGATGAAACAGGTAGTTTTCTGAGATATGGTAGGTGAGGGTAGCGATTTGGGTATGGTATCAAATTCATGTAAAATTGTGTTCATTTTTCCTCTTTCATGGATCATAAACACTGTTTTAGTGCCAGAAAATATTTAAAGTGCCAACCTCATGGATGTTGTAGATGAATGGATTATGGGTTCACAGTGCTTCAGAGTTTCTTTCAGGCAATAATGCTTTCTTTCAGAAAAAAGAAATGACATGATGGAGTTATCATGGTGATTTCTATTTTTTTACTTGGTAATTTCCATATTCTCCACATTCTATTTAATAAACACAATTTATTTTTATAATCAGAGTAGGACTAAATTTAAACAAAAAGGACATTAGATCTGAATAAGTAGGAGACAGGCATATATGGTCCTTTGTTACTCATGAAATTTCATCTGACAGAGTTTGAATCTATGTTTAATTCAATAAAGTAACACACTTTTCCATGATGTCCCAGAAAGTAGAGAAATTAAAGAAAAATAGACTCAATTACTAGGGAACATTCTATATAACTTGTCTGAACAAAGTGGCCTTTAGTTTGTTTGAGTTTTAGATAATTACAAAACAACACGGGTAAGTAGAAACAAGGGCCCCCGGATCCCTTCTTCACAAGCCAGGGCATAGTGGACAGTGTGGGTGCTGCTTGCCCACCAATTAAATTATCTCTGGCCTGGGCAAAGCTCCGTAGTTTACATGTGTTCAGAAGATTACTGTTCCCTCCCTTGAAATGTTTTACTTGTTTTTTCAGAAGTGCCACATGGAGACAACGAGGCCCCTCTCTTCTTGGTTTTCCAAATTAACAGGTATCTTAAGGAGGCAGAACCCTATACTCTGTGTGTCACTGTTGGTATTTAAGGCCACAGATCTTGGATGGTGATGGCAGATTACACGGCCATCCCTTGTTACTTGTGGGTGTGGACAGTGTGCTCTCTTGCAGAGAATGACTCACTGCGGGTTTTACTGTCTGAGCTGGGAAGTGACTCAGGACTCTGAAGGATGCTCCCGAGGCAGGAAGCATCCGCTGCCCTGTGGGCCTTTGGAGGGATGACATGAATCAGAGGTTGGGTTCCCACATGTCCTGCTCGGCCATCATAGACCATTGGTCCAGCCAGTGCCCTAGATGGAGACAGGTTCTGCTCTGTGGCTCCTTCCTAGCTGTTGAAGTGGTTCTGACCAAATGATCCATCCTAGTGTGACATACATGCTCCACCTCGGCATTCTGAGGGGAAGAATCCTAAAGTGGAGACAGAGAGACTAAAGGACTTGCCCAAAGTCACGCACATTGTGATGGGAACCCAGGGTGCTCGGCTCCCACTCTGGAGCCTTCCCGTCTGCAACTTGTGTGCCCTAAACTGCAGGAGGAAGTGGAGGATGGTGGGGGGAGAGGGAGCAGGGCAACTGTGAAGTGCGAGGAACTTCAGGGCAGACTTTTCTTATTGCAAAACCCTAATTATAATGTTCTGTACATTTTTTTTTCTATTCAAGTGAGAAACTGCACAGGGCAAATATTGCTTCTGAGACTTTAAAACGATAGCAGCAAGTTGTGTGATTCTCAGGTAAACTGCATGGGGATCCCTGACCTCTGCCTACAATCCCTAGGGAGAGTTTGGGGTCACCTTTCCAAAGCAGCAGCAGTTTATAATACGAAAAGTATCTCTACAGTATAAGTACCTGCATGGAGAAGTGAAGAGCTTTCTCTAAACAGGAGACAATGTGAACCTCACCTGTCACTAAGGTAAAAGCTCCCTGAGTACAGCAATGAGCGCCATCGTGCCAGCCACATAACAGGTACTCAACAGACATTTTTGTTTGGCTGTCCATCAGTGTTCTTCAAGATATCAATAGGAGTTTCAGAGGACAAAGGTGTCTGGGAGCCCAATTAGCTTGGGGAACACTAGAGTAAACAGTAAGCAGGGTTTTTGCCTGAGGTCTTCCTAGCGTCTGTAATGTGCTGGTGGGTGTCACAAAGCCCCAGACAGAGAACGTCTGTGTATTCCTGACCACCCACGCTTGGGAGGAGAGGACAGATAGTTTTTAGTAATGGAAAGAGGTGGGGTTTTAGGGTTAGAAGACATAGACTGGAACTTGCCCCTTATCAACTGTTGTGATATTGGAAAGTCACTCCTGGGTACCCATTTGCCCATCTGAGTAAGGGAACAGTTGTGGCAATGATATGTAACTTCTACTCAGCCTCTGGTGAATGCCTAGAACAAAGCAAGTGTTTAATACATGAGAACTCTTGGAATTGTAATTGGAAGACTGGGTCCCAGAGACTACCAAGTGGTCCAAGGTCACCCAGCTTTGTCCTTGGTTTGCTTGTCTCCCCCAGTATTCTTTTTATTGCACTATGCTGATGGATGATAGAAATTATACACAGACATGTTTCTCACGTACGTATAACAAATTAAATAGAAGTTGCCAGATGTTTCCGTATCACAGAAGAATGAAGTTAATGGATGTATATCAGGGCTCAAACTTAAGATTTAAGGAGAGATTGCTGAACATGAGCAGACATAAAAGCTGTCTAGCTTGGTATTTCAGCATTCCAGTGCAGCCCAAGCCATTTCGTCACATCTGGTCTCCATCAGGCCTGAAGTGTTACATAAATACACGCCTGTTTTATAGGGTGAGGATGCCCTACTGAGACAGCCCAGGATTTGTTCTGCGTAAGCCCTGTAGGGGGTCCAGAAGGCAGCCTCACAGCCCTGGGCAACACCCTCTCAAGGGACAGAGCTCTCTGCTCCCCAGTGCAGCTGGGGCAGGGACAGCACACAACTGTGTCCATCCATTCCACCTGCCCTCCCTCATGTCAAACACACCTGAAGTTCAGCCTTTTGGTAGAAAGCTCTGGGTCCAGACAGCTGCTGGAGCTCAGTTCTGAACTTAGAGAAAAACAAAATGCTTCAATGATCCTGTGGGCTCCATCCATCCATCCATCCATCCATCCATCCATCCAATTCATCTATTATCCATCCATCCATCCATCCACCCATCTATTCATCCATCCATGCCCATTCCATCTACTTATTCAATGAACATGAGCTCTTTCCATGTGCAAAGTACTATTCTAGGCACAGGGAATCCAGCAGCAAAGAAGCTAGACATGGGGCTGACCCTTGTGCCCAATTCCAGAGTGAAAAACCCACATTAAGTCATTGCACAATTATTCATTGGCCAGGATGATAAATTCCCAGAAGGGGAATTACAGAGTGTAATGTGAGATGCCTCTTAACTGAGAGGCCAGAAAAAGCTTCCATGAGCACAGAGGACGTGCAGTGGGGCAGCCTCGAAGCCCAGGCTGCAGTCCCTAGATCCACTCTGGCCACTTGGTTTTTGCGAGGTTCGTTTTGTTTTCTCTAGTCCTGCTGGTTTGACTGTTAATTCTTTTCCGAAGAGCCTCCCAAACAAGGCTATCCGTTCTCTAGGCAAAACTATTAAAATGATCCTGGTATCAGTTTTCCTAAGCAATCTAACTAAAGAGTTGAATTTCATAAAAGCAAAGTCCCTTATACCACGGTGAAGGAAGAAGAAAAAGTAAGGATTCCTGTACATCACTGCCCAAGGCAGGAGTCCTTTGTCCTGATGTCTCCTAAGCCTCTGCTGAAGGCATGAGGACCACGGCCTCAGCACTGTGTGTGTTTTGCTTTTTTTTTAACATCTTTATTGGAGTATAATTGCTTTACAATGGTGTGTTAGTTTCTGCGTTATAACAAAGTGAATCAGTTATACATATACATATGTCCCCATATCTCTTCCCTCTTGTACTTCCCTCCCTCCCACCCTCCCTATCCCACCCCTCTAGGTGGTCACAAAGCACCGAGCTGATCTCCCTGTGCTATGCGGCTGCTTCCCACTAGCTATCTACCTCATGTTTGGTAGTGCATATATGTCTGTGTCTCTCTTTCACTTTGTTCCAGCTTACCCTTCCGCCTCCCCCTATCCTCAAGTCCATTCTCTAGTAGGTCTGCGTCTTTATTCCCGTCTTGCCCCTAGGTTCTTCATGACCATTATTATTTTTATTTTCATATTCCATATATATGTGTTAGCATATGGTATTTGTTTTTCTCTTTCTGACTTACTTCACTCTGAATGACAGACTCTAGGATATGACCTAGCAATCCCACTACTGGGCATATACCCTGAGAAAACCATAATTCAAAAAGAGTTATATACCACAATGTTCATTGCAACTCTATTTACAATAGCCAAGACATGGAACCCCTGTGTTTTATGCCCCTGCTTGCCAAGCCTGATCCAGATAAGCCACAGAGGAAAAGACATCTCCCTGTTCCTTGCTGGGAGGGGGAGGGCATGGTGAGAAGCAGAGCCACTTCTCGCACACACACCTGAGGCAGTGGTCTTGTTGCTCATGTGCAGTGGCCTGAGTATCGCCAGGCAGGGCTCAGCCTTCTTCTCAGATGGTTGGCTGTAATTATACATTGGAGGTAATCGCACTGGCCTTGTATCTGCTCTCTGTAGCTTTGCCTGGATCTTCAAGAAAGGGAGCCTCTGGTTTTGTGCTACTGTGTAATTTCTTCGTTGGGAAAGGGTTCTTCGGCTACTCCCAAACTGGTAACCTGTGCCCTGGCCACTCATTTCCTCGTGCACAGAATAGCAATTACATAGCCAGAGGGCAGCTGCTGATGGGTTTATTCTTTGTGACATGCATTTTGTGAGACAGAGGAGAGGTCCTCTGTCTTCCGCAGGCAACTCTTAAAATAAATACCCCAGACTCCTCCCACGATTATCTGCATGGGAAGAAGGAAGCCACTGTGTCTAACATGCTTTGGAGCATCAGTCAGCGGTGCACACAGGGAAAGATACGAAGGAGCAAGGGAAGGTGGTGGAAACATTGGAGTTTGTTCCCAGGTGAGGTATGCTCAGGGCCTCACTCCCTGCAGGCAGAGCCAGGGACAAGCTGTGCCCCCAGTTGTTTTTTAGTTTTTCTTTTTTTGCTGTACGTGGGCCCCTCACTGCTGTGGCATCTTCCGTTGCGGAGCACAGGCTCCGGACGCACAGACTCAGTGGCTGTGGCTCACGGGCCCAGCCACTCCGTGGCATGTGAGATCTTCCCGGACCGGGGCACAAACCCGTGTCCCCTGCATCGGCAGGTGGACTCTCAACTACTGAGCCACCAGGGAAGCCCGCTTCCAGTGTTTTTTAGAGGTTAACAAGCAATGATTTTCATCCAAGAGTTGTGACAAGACACTAGTGTGCATGAAGGTATTTGCAGGACAAAGAGCCTCAACGCATGTGCTGTGCCAGATATTGACAGATGGATCCTGAGGTCTTTGCAAGATACTGCATAAGCGAAGAGAAGTGAGGTGTTCTTGAGAATCAGAGCTGGGAGGCACCTTTGACACTCAAGCCTTAATTTAGGGGGAGAAAGCTGCATCGTCCAATGTGAGCAAACCCCACCCCCATGCCCCACCCCTCCCAGCACCCCTTTAGCTGGGGGCAGTGAAGGTGATTCCACAGCTCATCCCCATGCTTCTCTGAGACCATGAAACAAGGAACTTTCACTTGGGGTTTGAAATCTGAGAGCTGGAAAGGACCCTGTGTTTTCTCCTCATAGCGAGATGGCGCACATACAGAGAGGTTGCCAAGGTGCCCTCCTTGGGCCCCGCCTCTGGGATGTGGGCTTGGTAGTGTTTGCTCTTTTGTGTGGGGGTGACCAGGGCTGGAATGCAGTTCCCCTGTAGTTGTCAGGATTGGTGCTTCTCTAGTGCCTGTTCTGTAAAGCCTTGTGCTAAAGATGAGTGATCACAAACAAAGTGAGACTTGGACAGGGCCTGCTCCCAAAGCCTCCTTCCCAGCTCTGTCTTCTCCTAAACCAAACCTGCAACTTTAGTGAAAGCTATCTTCTAACCTGTAAGCTCTCTCATGAGCTCTCATTATCCTTCCTCCTCATCCTTCCTCTGCCTTTCTCTCCGTCTCCATGTTCCATAATTCTTAAAATTCTTGACGTTCTGTAGCCTTTCTAAAATTTCCAAGGATTTGCATTAAATGCAGCCTCAGTATTTCCTTCATTAACCTGGGCTCCATCTCTATGTTAAAATGGCCAATTATTTCTCCAATTGACAAAGAAAGAGCGGATAGAGGAGCTGCTTAAACCCAGCCAGTGTTGTTTTGTATCTAGATACTGTCAACTTTAAAGTTTGTTTTTCAAGGTAACATTTTGGTTTGCTTTCTACACTTAATATCCTCTCCAAGTCATTTTGATCAACACTGACTCATAGATCTTGTCCTAATTTTACTGAACCGCTGTTTCCCCATTGGTTCAGTTGAAGAGCCCGTGGGGATTTCTCAGAGTGAGGCACTCAGACCTGAGTGTTCAGTTGTCTTTACCAGAAAACAGACCTGATTATACTGAAAGCACATGTGCATACCCATCAAGGTTCTCCCACTTACTCGACCTATGGGACAGCCCAGGGAGCGGTGGGAAAGAGAGGAAAAGAAAAACAAACCTGGAGCTTAATCTGGAGACTCAGGCAGGGAAACATGATGATGCCAAAGGATGTGACAAGTGGGTCTTAGAAGGCAACCTCACAGAGGGGTGCAAGGCTTTGTGTCTGTGTGTGACTCCAAACAAGTTTTACAACAGTTATGTTTTAACCCCAATAAGCAGCTAGGGCAGTGGGTTGTGACTTTTGAGTTTCATGGATCAGCAATTTTTTTTCAGTTTTATTGAGATGTAATTGACATACAGTACTGTATAAGTTTAAAGTGTACAGCATAATGACTTGGCTTACATATATTGTGAAATGATTTCCATATAAGTTGAGTGATGATGGATCAACAATATTTTAAAAAGAAGTTCATTGGGGCTTCCCTCATGGTGCAGTGGTTAAGAATCCGCCTGCCAATGCAGCGGACATGGGTTCGAGCCCTGGTCCGGGAAGATCCCACATGCCTTGGAGCAACTAAGCCCCTGCACCACAACTACTGAACCTGTGCTCTAGAGCCTGCGAACCACAGCTACTGAAGGCCTCATACCACAACGAAGAGTAGCCCCCGCTCGCTGGAACTAGAGAAAGCCCACACGGAGCAACGAAGGCCTAACGCAGCCAATAATAAAATAAAATTTAAAAAGTTTTAAAAAGTTCAAGCAACAAAACTGCTTTTTATTATCATCCTCAGTTCCTAAGAGAAGACAGTTTAACATGCCAAAATATAGGAAGTGCATAATTTCAGAATGATAAACAGTCTTTAAATAGATAAATTTGTCTTTTTGAAAAACTAATGCATTGTCCATATTTTTCTGGTTTTATTATGAACTCATAGTCATTGCTGACCACAGCTGGTCCTGTACTGGATCATTGGCCTAGAGCAATGAGGGGTCTCAACTTCAGTGCTAATAATGCCAGTCAATGGTTTGTTACTGATTGGAACACTGTGTTGGAAAGGATTCTCATGTGGGGTTCAGGCTCTACCATTATTAATTAGCAACATA
The DNA here is from genome assembly GCF_951394435.1 of Stenella coeruleoalba. Taxonomy (NCBI): domain Eukaryota; kingdom Metazoa; phylum Chordata; class Mammalia; order Artiodactyla; family Delphinidae; genus Stenella; species Stenella coeruleoalba. The sequence continues at coordinate 30,804,134 of NC_137153.1, read as the reverse complement.
TGACACGGGCATTACAGTGATTTTGAAATATGTTGACAAATCCTTTGCGTTTCTCTCAGTGAAAGGTGGAGTCCCCGTGAATGCTGGTCAGCCTCAGCAACTTGCTTCTGACAAATAGAATGTGACTTTTGAACACTCACACTTGGAACCCAGCCACCATTGTGTGAGGAAGCCCACAGCACACGAGGAGGCTGTGTTCTAACCTATAGCCCTGGCTGAGGTTCTAGCCAACAGCCAAAACCACCCAATGGCCACGGGAGAGAGAAGCTTGCAGATAATTCCAGCAGCCAGCACCAAGCTGCCCTAGCCGAAAACAAGTGAAGCATAGATAAGCTTCCCTGCTCATATTGAAGATTTGTGAGTGAAAAAAATGTCAGTGTTTCAAGTCACTAGTTTTGGGGGTGGTTAGTTATGCAGCAGTAGAGAACCAGAACAATCACAGGATGAAAAGCAGCAGAAAATACTTATTACCATCCTTATTCTAGAGCACCTGAAATTAAAAACAAACAAACAGTCTAAGTTACTTTTCTTCTGTTAATCTATTCCTATTTTCAGTTGGAAATTTAAAATTTAAATGTGTCTTATCTATGTCTATGAAAAAAGGCCAAGGTCATATTGATTTCAGTAGGTTACACTCAAATTGACCAATGTTCTGTGTTGAGTTCAACTTCTGCCAACCCCTCTGAAAAATGGTGCAGGGTGACCATGGCAACCTCAGCATGCTCTGGAGACAGAGGAGAAGAGAGATCAGGAAGCGGGACGTCTCAGGACCCTTGCCCGCTTCCCAATGCCCTCCACATCAGAAGTTGTCACCAGCAACTGCATTCTGCTTCCCAGTGGGTTTGACCAGGAGAATCCAGCACGAGATTAAATTGGGGCCTGAGAATTTCAGAATTCAGAAGAGAGGAGTCCTACATCCAAACACCCAGCGAAGAGCTCCCAGGCTGACCTTTCAGACAATTTTAATGGCCCTTTCCTGCAGTTCAGCCATTCCTCAGACATTCCCTCTCTCCAATGACACGTACTGACAAGTGTGAAATGTACCATGTGTGATTATTCCTCTGTGTGTGTGTGTGTGTGTGCGTGCGCATGCACATGTGTGTGTATCTGGTCAAGCTGGTACCCTAATTAGGTGCTGAGTGTATAATGACAGAGGTCCAGTCTTTTAGGACTCAGAGTGGACATTCTCAGACATAAATGGCCTAATTTGAGTGCAACATAGTGAAAACAGGTGAGTGTCTGAGGACAGCATTCCGGAGAGCACATATTCAGTGCTCCTTTCTTACAGATGAGCTGAGTGAGCCAGGAGGAGGTACCAGGGAAGATGGGGGGCTGTGGCTGGGACGCCCACCTGCACAAGAGCACAGAGGCTGGGAGCAGCTCTTTACGGCTGGGAGCAGGGACCCTCACGGCCTGTAGCCCATCATGCAGAGACCATGCTGAGAGGGGAAGGGTTAGGAGAATTGCTCAGCCCTGGACAGTGCAGGCTGCAGGATGAGGCTGCCAGGACTCAGAAGAGGGGCACACTGAGTCCCCGGGGGCATCCTGCTGGAGGTCCCACTCTCACACTAGGATTTAAAGAGAAGAGGGGCTGACAGCCTGCAAAAGGAAGACCACAAATCCACAAAGCATTTGGTCATGGATGGATGTTGAAACCTCTTAGTGCAGCTTTCAAAACCCTCCTGACCTGAGCCTGTGTCCCCACCTCTGCCCCATGGCTGGCGTGGACCAGCCCCCTGAGCTTCCACCTTCGCCCCTGTGGTCTCTCACTCACCATCGTGCCATCCACCTGTGTGGCAGCCCCCAAGGATGATTGGTTAGGAGTGTTCTCTCCTGGGAGCAATGCCACAAGGAAGCCTTGGGTGGGGAGGTTGGGGCAGGGGATCTTGGGTGTTAGGGTCTGTGGTAACACTGTCCTCTGACCCTCTTCCTTCCTCTCCACATCTAATTCCTAATCATGCTCAGGGCTGAGGTCCAAGATCACTTCTCTAGGGATGCCCTCCTGGACTCCCAGCTACAGTCATGCACAGCACCTTGTACCTCATACACATCCCAATTTAAATTATAGTTTTACAGTTAATGTTACATTTACTCATTCTCTGTTGAGGTCTAAGTTTTAAAGAGTGCCTGGTGCCCAAGAGGAACCCAGTCCAGAGTGTGTAACTAGGTGCCCATGTAAGCACACTTGCAGAGCACTCTTGCACCTGGGTGAGAGTTGAGGTGTCTTGATCTCGTGCACATAGGTGTCTTGCACATTCGCTCACTGAGGACTGAATCAACAGTGTCCCAGCTTTGATGGCTGCAAAAAAGACAACATCCTTCATCCTGTGAATCTGCCCTCTAAACACTAGACAGGACTAGGCGAAAGCTGGTCTCTTCTCTCCTTGACATCGCCTGGGGCAGCTCCAGGCTAGGGACAGAATTGAGGCTTGTGTCCATGAACAGGGCTGTCAGTCAGGATTACACACATGTGCCCTGAGCTTCCTCACTCCATGGCTGCAGGGTTCCCCAATGTGAGTGAGGGGAAAGAGAGAGAGAGAGAGAGAGAGAGAGAGAGGCAGAGTCGGACTTTGGAAATCAGAGCATCTCTTTCTCTGTATTCTGCCCCTGAGGCAGTTACCAAGATCTGCCCAGGTTCAAGGAAAACAGGGAGGTTCAAGGGAACTTAGACTCCATCCCTCTTTTTTACATTGTGGTAAAATACACATAACATAAACTTTACCATCATAAACATTCTGTGTACAGTTCAGTGGCATTAAACGTATTCACATTGTTGTGCAACCATCACCACCATCCATCTCTAGAACCCTTTCATCTTCCCAAAAAGAAACTCCACACCCAATAAACTCTTTGGGCCTCACCTTTTCTGGGAGCAGTGAGGTTCTGGAAGCATGAGTGGGACTGAACTGGAAGTACCACTGTGACCATTTTTGAGAAATACTATCTGCCTCAAATTATCCAGATTTCAAGGTGCAGTCAGGAACCATAAATAAAAAAGGCTCATTGCATTTCCCCCTGTCAGCCTTGCCCTACTAAATGAAGGGATAAGGTCCATGGTTTTCTCTTTCTCAGTACCCAATACTCTCATGCTCTTAGTATCTCGGATGGCCGGTCTTTTCATCTTTAGAAAGAGAAGAAAATTTATATGCTCGCCAGTTATAAAATTCTATGGTTCTCTATCTCCATCCCATCTAAAACTGCAACGAATTCTCAAAGTATGTTTTGCGCTTTAATTTTTTTAATCCTGGAACATGACGCCTTTCTCTCATTAAGGACCCTTTCCAGATATTGTTATGAAAACAATGATAAAATGCTTACAGCAGAGATTCACTGGGCAGTGAAGAGTGGGCTTCTGAAAGCCGCTGTGCTCATTTTTTATGTTTGGCTGTGCAACATCAACTCCCCTATCTGGGTTAACAAGGGCAAGATGGGTGCCACCAAGAGCCTCAGCACTGAAAGTTTTGCTGTGGCCTTAGCCTTCTCCTTCAGACAGAGCTAGAAGCAGGAGACAGAAATAAAGGAGAGAAGGTTCCTAAGATGAAGAGGCCACAGGGCCCACATCATTCACTGACTTAGTAATACATCAGTCTTCTTTTAGGAGCAGCTGATTGGCAAATGCACACATCCCTCTGCTTTTAGGTCTGATTACCACTTCACGGGCCAAAATTCATATGAAAATATCATCTTTCAGAAATAAATATGAAGCTTCTTTTAAAACAAGTCAATCATGCTTTCAAATCTTTAAAATCTGAAAAAAAAAACCATTATGTGTGAAGAGGTGAAATATGTTGAATAGATTTATTATTTCTGAAGTAAATATGTTTCCATGCTGAAAGCAACCCAGATAGAGGTCTCCACACAAAATTCAAAATAGAAGTGGAAAAGTTCTGAAGCAGCTTTGCAAATGTTATCACATTAAAAATTGTGGGTCGACCTTTCTGTGAAACTGATTTTCTTTGAAAGGGAAAATATGACTTTCCTTAAAAGTTTATTATATTTCATACTCAGTCAGAGTCCCCATGACCCAGCATCCTGTCCTGCATTTATGTTTTTTTAAAGAGAGACCTCAGTCCATCTGAGAATTAAAGCAGAGTAGCTGACCCAAGCCAGGAGAGAACAGATTTATTACAGGCTTCGTTATTTCTGCTTTATGGGAAACCCCCTCTACTGTAACTTCAGAGTAAGGGAGATGGATGAAGAGCCTTGTGGAAAAGATACATACTTCCCAGGGAAGGGACAGTATTTAGAATGCCTTATTCTAGAGCTGGAGTCTCCTCATGAACCCCATTCCCACCTGCTTTAGATGCTGTGAGGTGATGAAACTCCCGCCGTACCTATTGAATTCTGTGACACTCTGCAGGGAAACTTTGCTTCAAGGAACTGGACCAGCCCTTAGGCAGTCACTGCGTCTAAATTATAAACCAACTAAATGATGTATGTCAAGCCGCTCACCAGTCAGCCCACACACACCCCTGGTTTAAGCCGGCTGTCTGTGGACCTGTCTGGGGTCTGTGTAGTAACAGTGAGGCCCCATTCAAGTTCCCAGCACCCATGCCTTTGGGCTCGGACGGCTGGCAAAAGGTCGACGTTCAAAAGTCCCCCTGGATCCTGAAACATAAACACTGCATAATAAGAGGTTTTTTTTTTTTAAAAAAAAAGATGGTTTCCATCATTTTCCCAGCTGTCTGAGTTAATGGGTTGCTTCTCTGAGAACCAGAGAGATTAGCCATAAGAGGAGATACAGATGGCCAAGTGTGACCCCCAGGGGACACGGCGCTGGGCCTTTTGGCACAGCTGTTTCCTGATTCACTTTTCTTCTTCAGTAAATACTTTTGTGAGCTGCTTGGTTTGGAAGCAGAGCTGGACTTTTGGAAAACCTTTGATGTGCAGGGAGAATGAAGCTGGACTTGGGTTCCAGCGATTGCAAAAACTAGGTCGAGGAACTTCTCCAACCCTCTGGAGCTTGAGGATTGAAGAGCTGAAAGCAGGACTTCGGCAGTGAACAGGGACTGGGATTTTGTGTGGGAAGGCCCCAAACCCTGTGCCTCTGACCCACCTCATCCTCTGCCAGATAATGTTTGTCTGAAAGAATAAGTGGCTTATCTGGGACCGGTATTAATGGAAACATTTCCATTTTGGGTTTCCATAATTATAGGTCAGGCTTTCCTTGTAAGCTCTCTGTTGAAATATTCCCACACAGGGATTGAAATCTAAACGTGAAAAAGGGATCTCGGAAGTGCCTGGGAACCAGGACTTGTGACAGGAGTGAAATGGATGTGTCTCTACGCAGCCCACTGTGTTGCAAGCATGTGCTGGGAAATGGAAACTGGTCCTAGTGAAATAGCCACTCTGGGTGAGGTTAGAATCCAGGCTGGGAGAGGGACCCCACCTGCAAGTCTGATTTAGGTGTTATTACGGTGCATTTCATGTTAAGGTGGCATCAGTGTAGGAGCAGGGCAAGCTTGGGCCTCAAGGCTGCCTGGCCAGGAGCTAACTGAATTAGTTACCCCTGCATCTGAGTGCTGGGTCCGTGCCTGTAAACTGTTTGTGGGGAGGTGATACTTCCCTGATTACATGTCAGTACACAGAGCCCCATAGGCATGTACTGTGCCCCCAGTCAATGGTGGTTCCCTTTCTGCAGTTTCCATCGCCTGTATCTGACTCTGGGTGTCCGATATAACTTTGCATAAACACACAGAAAGCTGAACACAATTTCCTGCTATTTTGCCTTCTTGCTATATCATTGTCTCAGAAGCATTTTTCTTTTCCTGAATCTGCTACAAAAGATCAATGAACCCGTTCTCATATCTAGGGAATCCAGCACCTCTGCCAGCCCAGAGGAATGGAGAGTTATTCTGCTTTCCGGGAGTCAGGGTCTGGAGACCTCTTGTGGCAAGCAGCCTAGAGCCTTAGCGGTAGCAGGTAGGTAGAAATTGATGCCCATAGGCACCAACCACTGCAGGCCACAAAGCAGAGCATTCACAAGCCTGAGGACCTTTCAGGTTGGATGCTTTCAGGTTACATGCTGTGATTCCAACACCTTCCCTTCACTTAGGCAGAAAATGAGGTTTAAAGACTTGATTTGCCCATGCGAAAGAAGCAGCTGCAAAGCCCTTCCCAAATGCTCTCTTTCTCACCTCCATGCCCCACTGCACATTCCATCCTTGGTATTCTGCATGGAAGGCCTTGAAGGCAGCCCCCACCCACCCATGCACCCTGTCCTTTGCCCTGGTAAATGTGACTGGAAACCAGGAAAGTGCTCTGGTTCTCCCCTCACAGAAATAACGGGAGTTATTTTAGTAGAGGGTGAGGGAGAAGAGAGTACTGCCCCTGACTTCCTTGTCCATGAGCATTGTCTTTGGTCTCAACTCACAGTCCCCACCATGCCTGTGTGAAATGCCAACGCAGGTGTGCAAGGCAGTGCCAACACTGGCATCTCTGCAACACTGGCCCCTACCTTGTGTGTGGTTTGTAGGTAATCCCAGTACCTTCCTGGATTGGCCAATGGATGGGGGGAGGATTAGGACCCTATTCGGGGCAGCCCCAAGGTCTGTAGAAGTGATAAACCAGATTCATCCGGGAAAGCAGTTGCCCATACAAACATAATACTGATTCAAACATTAATTCTGCCAAAATAATTCTAAAGAATAAACAAATGGGAAAACTCGGTGCCGCTGCCCTATAAACTCTAAGCTTCCTGTCCTTGACAAGTTGTAAAACACCAAAAGAAGCTTAATTCAACAATTTATAGTCATTTTCAGAACAGATAAAATTCCTTTTCAATGAAACTTACGGGATATGAGATTTTTTGGAAAACTTTTAATTTTGAAATATTTATAGCTTCACAGGAAGTTACAAAAACAGTAGAGAGATGCCCCATGTACCCTTCACCCAGGTTCCCTTGAAGGTTACATCTTATGAAACTACAGTTCGGCATCAAAACCAGGAAACTGACCTTGGTAACTGTGTACAAGTGCAGCTCGATATCATTTTATCACCTGTGTAGATTCCTGTAGCCACCACCACAATGGAGGTGCAGGCTGCTCTTCCCTCCTGCTGCTGCTATAGTCATACCCATACCCACACAGCATCCTAACACCTGACACCACACACCTGTTCTCTCTCTGTAATTGTGTCATTTTGAAATGCTTTATAAATAGAATGGTACAGTATTGATCTTTTGCTCAGAGATCCCTCTGCATTTCGTATCAATAGTTCATTGCTTTTTACTGCTGAGTCGTATTCCATGGTAGAAAAGTGCCACAATTGTTTAAATATCACCTTTTGAGGATTTTTTTTCCCCCAGTTTTTGGATATCACAAATAAAGCTGCTATGAACATTCATACAGAAGTTTCTGTGTGGAATTTTTATTTTTCTGGGATCAATGCCCAGAATTGGGATTGCTGGGCTGTATGTTACATGTATGTTTAGGTTTCTAAGAAAGTACCATACTGTTTCCAAGGTGGCTGCACCTCACACCAGCAATGTATGGGAGATCCAGTTTCTCCCCATCCTTGCCAGCATTTTGTGTTGTTACTAATTTTTATTCTAGCTGTGGTAATAGGTGATATATATAAAAAATATATAATATATTTATATATATTTTATATGAGATATATGTTAAATATATTTATATAATATATATATAAAATCATGTGCTTCTTTGCCATCTGTATCTTCCTCAGTGAAATGTCTGTTCATGCCTTTGCTCATATTTTATTGTATTGTTTGCTTTTGTTTTTAATGTTTAATTTTAAGAGTTCCATGAATTTTCTATGTACAAATCCTTTGTCAGATGTGTGATTTGCAATTATCTATCCCGGTCTGTAGGTTGTCTTTTCAACCTCTTCATCTGGGCTTTCTCAGACCAAGAGTCCTTAGTGTTGATAAGATCACATTTACTGAGTTTTTCTCTGATGGATCATGCTTTTGGTGTCATGTCCATTCACCTCCCCTGAGCCTTGAAGATTTTATCCTGTGTTTTCTTCTAAAAGTTTTATAGCTTTATGTTTTACATATAAATCTATTATCCATTTTGAGTTAAGGTGTGTATAACATGAGAGGTTTAGATCAATGTGTTTTTGTGTTTTTTTTGGCCTATGAGTGTCCAATTACTCCAGCACCACTTGTTGAAAATACTGGAATATAAAACTTTAAAAAATTGTTTTAATTTGTCATTTTATATATGAATACAGATGTGAAATTCCATTTCTTTGATGTAGGTTTTGACAGTGAAATTCCCCTTTGGGAAGGTTTTGGACCCCAAAATACAGACACAAGTTCTCATGCCTATGCTTCCTCAAGAATGGTGTCTTACCCTGGGGTCTCTGTTTGGTGGGTGGGCAGGTTTCCTGTTGTGGGCAAAATGTTAGTGGGATGGTTGTCTTGTGCTGGGTGATGCCAGAATGAAAGCTCTCCCTATGCTCAATGCTACCATCACTCAACCAGCTACTTCAACTAACACAGGACCCACAGTGGGTGCACATAGGGCATGTCTGTGTTTAGAGCACTGGGACCTTGTCTCCAGACAGTAAAAAATATTAATAAATACATTGAATGGATGAGTGACTGAATGGTAGCTACATCTATTCAATTTTGTATGGATCATTTTATAATACATGGCTTCTAATACATGGCTTAAGTTTATGAGGCAGCAGTTTTCACTGCATTCTTTATAAGGAGACTGAACACTTTTCTCTCTCACCATCAAAACAAGAATGCTTTTTGGTTCCTATTTGGAGGTACTGGTTTCTGGGTGTTCATTTTTTGTTTGGGCTTGGTCTATATTGAAAGTAACGAGAATGGGAACTTTCATTTCCCTGGTCTCTCAGGCTCTCCAGGGCTGAGTTAAGGGTGAAGTTCAGTGAGGGTGAAGTTCTGTTTACTTGTCAGCCACACCAGGGGTACATATTGATCTGATTACTCCATCCAGTTATTTTGTTCTCACATTTCTGCCCTTTTGGAGGTGAAATCTTCTTTGGGGGGCTGGGGTAGACGAGCTTCAAGGTGGAGTGCTGGTGGCAGCAAGGAGACAATTCCCATGGCTGCTTGGTCTGTACCTGTATACAGCCTCTCACCTCCATCTGATCTCCACCTTAGGCCACAGTGGGACATGCAGGCAGGGAAGACTTGGAGTGCCATGCCTGATGTAGGGTGTGGGCTGGGGTGTAAGACATCAGAAAGGACCCTCTGGAGGACACTGGTGCTGGCTGCTTTTCAGCAAATCACTCAGTAAATATTCAGAGTATGCCTGCACTCTGCAATTCCATCATAAGAGCACTGGGAGGATATTAAAAGAATAGTGTGAAGCCTCACCTCATTCTACCTACCTGCCCAGTGCTCACTATAGCCGTTGAATAACCTGAGTGCCTGCTCTTCATCTGGACTGTGTGGAACACAAGGACACTGCCAAGAGACTTGTTCTCCACAACCTTAACACCTAACAGAGTACTAAGAATCCAGAGGATCATCAATGAATGATTCTTAATTTAAAAAAAAAAGTGGCAGGGAGTGTGGTGGTGGTGGTGTGAAGAATTGGGAGATTGGGATTGACATATATATACTAATATGTATAAAATGGAAAACTAATAAGAACCTGCTGTATAAAAAAATAAATAAAATAAAATTCAAAAATTCAAAAAAAAAGTCTACCAAAACAAGTGGTATAAATAAATACTGCAATATTTTAGAGAAGGGAGAGATGTTTTTGGTGCAATATGGGCAGGAAACCTTTTCCAGATCAGGGACACTTATATGGGACCTTGAAGGGAGTGTGTAAATTAAGTGGTGAGTCCCTTTTTCCTTGTTACCCTTGCAAGTCTCCAGAAACCTCTCGATAATGTTAGTCCTGGATTACTGCTCTATGTGAGCCAGCACTCAAGGGTTAAACAGCAGAGAGCCTGATTATATAAAATGAGTTCCAGATTTAGGACAGAATCTGAATTGATACGTCCCATGCTCTATTCCCTGGGAAAATAAAGAGAAAAAAGGTGAATCCCATCTGGTGGTGCTGGGGAAATTTCCCTCAGAGAGAGACTAGCACCAGGGAGCGGGTGGGGGCTGAGCAAGGAAGTCATTTCCATGACATTTCAAGCTTGTAATTCCAAATCTACAGCAGATGGAGATTCTTAGGTTGCATTTCTGAGCCAGATTATAAACAGCACTAATCAGCTCAAGGTAGCCTTGGCATTTCCTGAAAACTCCATGACAGCCTAACTGGGAGACATTCAGCATTCCACTGCAAAGAGTTGCATCAGACACTGCTATTCAGAGCAATTAAAATTAAAAGGCAAGATTAGAAGAGCAGATTAAAATGATCTAACTTTTGCTGTTTGAGAAACTCACTTCAAATTCAACAATTCTAGGTAGGCTGAAAGTAAAAGAATGAAAAAAGACATACCATGAGAATATCAATGAAAAAAAAGCCATGAGTGGCTATATTAATATCCAATAAAATAGATTCCAGAGTAAAGAAAATAGCTAAAGACAAAGGGCGACATTACATAAAGATAAAAGGAAGATATTATAATTCTAATTGTGTACACAAAAAACAATAGAGCTTCAAAATACATGAAGTAAACAGAACCTGATAGAACTGAAAGGATAAATAGATAAATCCACAATAATGATTGGAAACTTCAATGTCCACCTCTTATCAACTAATAGAACTACTGGAGAGAAAATCAGCAAGGAAATAGATATGAACAACAGAATCTAACAACAGGATCTAATTGGCATATATAGAAGACTCCAACCAACTGCAGCAGAATACACATTTTTTTTCAAGTGCTCATGAACATTCACAAAGATAGAACATATCTTGGAACAAAAACAAATATCAAAACATTTAAAAGAATTGAAATCATACAGAATGTATTATGTGGGCATAATGGAATCAAGCTAGAAGTCAATAACACAGAGACAAAAGGAAAATCCCTAATCATATGGAAATAAAACAACATCCTTCTGCATGATGCATGGACTAAAGAGAGAGTCTCGAAGGACTCTTTTTAAAAAATATAACCGAATGATGAATGAAATTAAAAAAAATTATATGAAGGTCTTGCTCACCATCTGCCACACAGAGTGGGGTGTTACTCTAGAACCTCGCTTCAGACAGCCGTGTGGCTGACAGGGTCTTGCTGCTCTGGCTGGGTGTCAGGCCTGAGCCTCTGAGGTGGGAGAGCCAAGTTCCAGACATCGGACCAACAGAGACCTCCTGGGCCCACATAATATCAATTGGTGAGAGTTCTCCCAGAGATCTCTGTCTCAATGCTAAGACCCAGCTCCACTCAATGACCAGCAAGCTCCAGTGCTGGACACCCCATGTCAAAAAAATAGCAAGATGGAAACACACCTCAACCATTAGCAGAGAGGCCGCCTAAAATCATGATAAGTTCACAGACACCCCAAAACACACCACCAGATGTAGTCCTGCCCACCAGAAAGACAAGATCCAGCCTGACTGATTAAAACACAGGCACCAGTACCCTCAACCAGGAAGACTACACAACCCACTGAAACAACTTTATCACTGGGGCAGCCTTCAAAAACATGCAACTGAGAAACTGGAATTACGAACATGCAGCCTGCGAAAAGGAGACCTCAAACACAGTAAGTTAAGCAAAATGAGAAGACAGAGAAATATGCAGCAGATGAAGGAGCAAGGTAAAAACCCACCAGACCAAACAAGTGAACAGGAAATAGGCAGTCTACCTGAAAAAGAATTCAGAGTAATGAGAGTAAAGATGATCCAAAATCTTGGAAACAGAATGAAGGAAATACAAGAAAATACAAGAAACATTTAAAAAACGACCAGAAAAACTAAAAAGCAAGCAAACAATGTTGAACACACAATAAATGAAATTAAAAATTCTCTAGAAGGAACCAACAGCAGAATAACTGAGGCAGAAGAATGGATAAGTGACCTGGAATATAAAATAGTAGAAATAACTACCACAGAGCAAAATAAAGAAAGAAGAAAGAAAAGAATTGAGGACAGTCTCAGAGACCTCTGGGACAACATTAAATGCACCAACATTCAAAAGATAGGGGTCTCAGAAGAAGAAGAGAAAAAGAAAATATTTGAAGAGATTATAGTTGAAAACTTCCCTAACATGGGAAAGGAAATAGTCACCCAAGTCCAGGAAGTGCAGAGAGTCCCACACAGCATAGATCCAAGGAGAAACACATCAAGACACATATTAATCAAATTATCAAAAATTAAATACAAAGAAAAAAATACTAAAAGCAGCAAGGGAGCTTCATGACCTTTTTCTTTTTTTTCTTTAGATTCCAGACGCAAGAGGGAAGAGATATGGGAACATATTTATATGTATAACTGATTCACTTTGTTATAAAGCAGAGACTAACACACCATTGTAAAGCAATTATACTCCAAGAAAGATGTTAAAAAACTTTTAAAAAGCAGCAAGGGAAAAGCAACACATAACATACAAGGTAATCCCCATAAGGTTAACAGCTGATCATTCAGCAGAAACTCTGCAAGCCAGAAGGGAGTGGCAGGACATATTTAAAGTGATGAAAGGGCAAAACCTACAACCAAGATTACTCTACTCAGCAAGGATCTCATTCAGATTCGACGGAGAAATTAAAACATTTACAGACAAGCAAAAGCTAAGAGAATTCAGCACCACTAAACCAGCTTTACAACACATGCTAGAGGAACTTCTCCAGGCAGGAAACACAAGAGAAGTAAAAGACCTACAAAAACAAACCCAAAACAATTAAGAAAATCTTAATAGGAACATACATATTGATAATTACCTTAAATGTAAATGGATTAAATGCTCCAACCAAAAGACATAGACTGGTTGAATGGATACACAAACAAGACCCATATATATGCTGTCTACAAGAGACCCATTTCAGTCCTAGGGACACATACAGACTGCAAGTGAGGAGATGAAAAAAGATATTCCATGCAAATGGAAATCAAAAGAAAGCTGGAGGAGCAATTCTTGTATCAGAAAAAAATGGATTTTAAAATAAAGACTATTACAAGAGACAAAGAATGACACAACATAATGGTCAAGGGATCAATCCAAGAAGAAGATATAAAAATTATAAATATAAAGATATAAAAATTGTAAATATTTATGCACCCAACATAGAAGCACCTCAATACATAAGGCAAATGCTGACAGCCATAAAATGGGAAATCGACAGTAATACAATCATAGTAGGGGACTTTAAAACCCCACTTTCACCAATTGACAGATCATCAAAAATGAAAATAAATAAGGAAACACAAGCTTTAAATGACACATTAAACAAGATGGACTTAATTGATATTTATAGGACATTCCATCCAAAAACAGCAGAATACACTTTCTTCTCAAGTGCTCATGGGATATTCTCCAGGATAGATCATATCTTCAGTCACAAATCAAGCCTTGGTAAACTTAAGAAAATTGAAGCCATATCAGATATCTTTTGCGACTACAACACTATGAGACTAGATATCAATTACAGGGAAAAAACTGTGAAAAATACAAACCCATGGAGGCTAAACAATACACTACTAAATAAGCAACAGATCGCAGAAGAAATCAAAGAGGACATCAAAAATTACCTAGAAACAAATGACAATGAAAACATGTTGACCCAAAATCTATGGGATGCAGCAAAAATAGTCCTAAGAAGGAAGTTTATAGTAATACAATCCTACTTCAAGAAACAAGAAAAATGTCAAATAAACAACCTACCCTTACACTTAAAGCAATTAGAGAAAGAAGAACAAAAAAACCCCCAAAGTTAGCAGAAGGAAAGAAATCATAAAGATCAGACCAGAAATAAATGAAAAAGAGATGAAGGAAATGATAGCAAAGATCAATAAAACTAAAGGCTGGTTCTCTGAGAAGATAAACAAAATTGATAAACTATTAACCAGACTCATCAAGAAAAAAAGCGAGAAGACTCAAATCCACAGAATTAGAAATGAAAAAGGAGAAGTAAAACTGACACTGCAGAAATACAAAGGATAATGAGAGATTATTACAAGCAACTCTATGCCAATAAAATGGACAACCTGGAAGAAATGGACAAATTCTTAGAAAAGCACAACCTTCTGAGACTGAACAGGAAGAAATAGAAAACATAAACAGACCAATCACAAGTACTGAAATTGACACTGTGATTAAAAATTTTCAACAAACAAAAGTCCAGGACCAGATAGCTTCACAGGCTAATTCTATCAAATATCTATAGAAGAGTTAAAACCTATCCTTCACAAGCTGTTCCAAAATACAGTGAAGGGAGGAACACTCCCAAACACATTCTACGAGGTCACCATCACCCTGAAACCAAAACCAAAGATGTCACACAAAAAGAAAACTACAGACCAGTATCACTGATGAACATAGATGCAAAACTCCTCAACAAAATACTAGCAAACAGAATCCAACAGCACATTAAAAGGATCACACACCACGATCAAGTGAGGTTTATCCCAGGAATGCAAATATTCTTCAATAGATGCAAATCAATCAATGTGATACACCATATTAACTAATTGAAGGAGAAAAATTATATGATAATCTCAATACAGGCAGAAAAAGCTTTCGACAAAATTCAACACCCACTTATGCTAAAAACCCTCCAGAAAGTAGGCATAGAGGGAACTTACCTCAACATAAAAAAGGCCATATATGACAAACCCACAGCAAACATCATTCTCAATGGTGAAAAACTGAAGCTATTTCCACTAAGATCAGGAACAAGACAAGGTTGCCCACTCTCACCACCATTATCCAACATAGTTTTGGAAGTTTTATCCACAGCAGTCAGAGAACAAAAAGAAATAAAAGGCATCCAAATTGGAAGAGAAGAAGTAAAACTGTCACTGTTTGCAGATGACATGATAATATACATAGAGAAACCTAAAGATGCCACCCGAAAACTACGAGAGCTGATCAATGAATTTGGTAAAGTAGCAGGATACAAAATTGATGCACAGAAATCTCTTGCATTCCTATACACTAATGATGAAATATCTGAAAGAGAAATTAAAGAAAAAATCCCATTCACCACTGTAGTAAAAATGATAATATACTGACTTAAGGAGACTAAACCTACTTAAGGAGGGAAAAGACCTGTACACAGAAACTATAAGATATTGATGAAAGAAATCAAAGGCAACACAAACAGATGGAGAGATATAGTGTTTTCTTGGATTGGAAGAATCAATATTGTGAAAATGACTATACTACCCAAAGCAATCTACAGATTCAATGCAATCCCCATCAAATTACCAATGGCATTTTTCACAAAACTAGAACAAAATATTTTACAATTTATATGGAAACACAAAAGACCCCGAATAGCCAAACAATCTTGAGAAAAAAAATGGAGCTAAAGGAATCATGCTCCCTGACTTCAGACTACACTAAAAAGCTACAGTAATCAAGACAGTATGGTACTGGCACAAAAACAGAAATATAGATCAATGAAACAGGATAGAGAGCTTGGAGATAAACCCACACACTCATGGTCAACTAATCTATGACAAAGGAGGAAGGAATATACAATGGAGAAAAGACAGCCTCTTCAATAAGTGGTGTTGGGAAAACTGGACAGTTACATGTAAAAGAATGAAATTAGACCACTCCCTAACACCATACACAAAAATAAACTCAAAATGGATTAAAGACCTAAATGTAAGGCCAGACACCATCAAACTCTTAGAGGAAAACATAGGCATAACACACTATGACATAAATCACAGCAAGATCATTTTTGACCCACCTCCTAGAGAAATGGAAATAAAAACAAAAATAAACAAATTGGACCTAATGAAACTTAAAAGCTTTTGCACAGCATAGGAAACCATAAACAAGACGAAATGATAATCCTCAGAATGGGAGAAAATATTTGCAAATGAAGCAACAGACAAAGGAATAATATCCAAAATATACAAGCAACTCATGCAGCTCAATATCAAAAACACAAACAACCCAATCCAAAAATGGTCCAGAGACCTAAATAGACATTTCTCCAAAGAAGATATACAGATTGTCAACAAACACAAGAAAGGATGCTCAACATCACTAATCATTAGAGAAATGCAAATCAAAACTACAATGAGGTATAACCCCACACCAGTCAGAATGGCCATCATCAAAAAATCTAGAAACTAGAAATGCTGGAGAGGGTGTGGAGAAAAGGGAACCCTCTTGCCCTGTTGGTGGAAATGTAAATCGATACAGCCACTATGGAGAACAATATGGAGACTCCTTAAAAAACTATAAATAGAACTACCATACGACCCAGCAATTCCACTACTGGGCATATACCCAGAGAAAACCATAATTCAAAAAGACACATGCACCCCTATGTTCATTGCAGCCCTATTTACAATAGCCAGGTCATGGAAGCAACCTAAGCATCCATTGAAATATGAATGGATAAAGAAGATGTAGCACATATATACAATCGAGTATTACTCAGCCATAAAAAGAAACGAAATTGAGTTTTTTGTAGTTACATGGATGGACCTAGAGTTTGTCATACAGAGTGAAGTAAGTCAGAAAGAGAAAAACAAATACCGTATGCTAACACACATATATGGAATCTAAAAAAAAAGAAAACGTTTCTGAAGAACCTAGGGGCAGGACAGGAATAAAGACGCAGACCTAGAGAATGGACTTGAGGACATGGGGAAGGGGAAGGTTAAGCTGGGACGAAGTGAGAGAGTGGCATTGACATATATACACTACTAAATGTAAAATAGATTGTAAGCAGCCTCATAGCACAGTGAGATCAGCTCGGTGCTTTGTGACCACCTAGAGGTGTTTGATAGGGAGGGTGGGAGGGAGATGTAAGAGGAAGGGGTTATGGGGATATATGTGTACATATAGCTGATTCACTTTTTTATTCAGCAGAAACTAACACAGCATTGTAAAGCAATTATACTCCAATAAAGATGTTAAAAAATAAATTAATTTTAAAAGATATATGAAAATATATAGGATGTGACTAAAACAGGGTTGAGAGGAAATTTTTAGCACTAAATGCTTACATTAGAGAAGAGAAAAAGTCCCATATCTAAATGTAAGTTCATACCTCAAGAAACTGAAAACGAAGAGCAAGATGACCTGAAAGCAAGCTGAAGGGAGGAAATAATAAAGTTCAGAGCAGAAACCACTGAAATTGAAAATAGGAAAACAACAGAGAAAACTAATAAAACTAAAGATTGATTCTTTAAAAAAAATCAGTAAAATTGATAAACCTTCAGCAAGAGGTTTCACCAATATCAGGAATGAAGTGAGACTATCACAGAAAATCCTGCAACCATTAAAAAGGATTATAAGGATAATAAAGAAATACTATGAATAACTTTATGCTTATAAACTTGAATATTTAGAATATTTGAATATTTAGAAGAAATGGACCAATTCCTTAAAAACCTAAAGCTGACAAAACTCTAACAAGATGAAACAGATAGTCAGAATAGTTCTATAATGATTAAATAAATTGAATTCATAATTGAAAATCTCTCCTGAAAAAGAAACCTCCAAGCCCAGGTGTTCCACTGGAGAATTCTACTAAATACTTACAAGAATTAACACAATTTTAACACAAGTGCTTCTAGACAATGGAAAAGGAGGGAACACTTCCTAAATTCATTTGATTAGGTCAGTATTATTCTGATACCAAAATCAGAGAATGACAGTTTAAAAATGGAAAAACTACAAAACAATATCTCTCATGAATTTACCACAACAAAATATTAGCAAACCAAATCTAGCAACCTATGAAAGAAATTATATACTATGACCTAGTGGGTCATAGCATTCTAAAAGAAATATAATTCACCATACCAACTAGGCAAAGAAGAAAAATCATACGATCATATCAATTGACACAAAAATGTTATTTTACAAACCCAACACAAATTTGTGATAAAAACTCTTTCCCAGCAATATTGGATTATAGAGGAACTAACTCAAATGGATAAAGAACATTTATAGAAAGCCTGCAGTTAACACCATTCCTTATGATGAAAGTCTGAATGCTCTCTTCCTAAGACTGAGAGCAGGACATGAATGTTCACTCTCAGTATGCTTATTCATTATAGTACTGGAAATTATAGATACTGAAAATGGCAAGGAAAAGGAAAGGCACACCAATTCTAAAGGAAGAATAAAATCATTGCTATTTGCAGGAGACATGATTATCTATGTACATGTAGATTTAAAAAAATCTACAAAAACTTCTAGAATTAATAAATGAGTTCAGCAACATTGCAAGATTAACATTCAAAAATCAACTGCATTTTTATATAATAACAATGAATATTCAGAAAACATAATTTAAAAACACCACTTGTAATGACTGAAAAAAATGAAGTACTTAGGTATAAATCTAATAAAATATATATAGAACTTGTATACTAAAAACTATAACTTGCTGGTGAAAGAAACCAAGCAGATCTAAGTAAATGAAGAGTCATTGTTTTAATGATTTGGAAGACTCAACATAGTAAACATGCCAATTATCCTTAAACTGATCATAGATTTAATGTACTTATTATTGACATCTCAGCAAGGTTTCTTTTTTAAATTTAATTTAATTTATTTTTTGTACAGCAGGTTCTTATTAGTTATCTATTTTTTACATATTAATGTATATATGTCAATCCCAATCTCCCAATTCATCACACACACACACAACTGCCACTTTGTCCCCTTGGTGTCCATACGTTTGTTCTCTACATCTGTGTCTCTATTTCTGCCTTGCAAACTGGTTAATCTGTACCATTTTTCTAGATTCCACATATATGTGTTAATATATGATATTTGTTTTTCTCTTTCTGACTTACTTCACTCTGTATGACAGTCTCTAGATCCATCCACGTCTCTACAAATGACTCAATTTCGTTCTTTTTATGGCTGAGTAATATTCCATTGTATATATATACCACTTCCTCTTTATCCATTCGTCTGTCAATGAACATTTAGGATGGTTCCATGACCTGACAATGTAAATAGTGCTGCAATGAACATTGGGATGCGTGTGTCTTTTTGAATTATGGTTTTCTCTGCCCAGTAGTGGGATTGCTGGGTTATATGATAATTCTATTTTTAGTTTTTTAAGGAACCTCCATACTGTTCTCCATAGTGGCTGTATCAATTTACATTCTCACCAACAGGGCAAGAGAGTTCCCTTTTCTCCACACCCTCTGCAGCATTCCTTGTTTCTAGATTTTTTTTTTTCGGTACACGGGCCTCTCACTGTTGTGGCCTCTCCTGTTGCGAAGCACAGGCTCCGGACATGCAGGCTCAGCGGCCATGGCTCATGGGCCCAGCCGCTCCGTGTCATGTGGGATCTTCCCGGACTGGAGCACGAACCCGTATCCCCTGCATCGGCAGGTGGACTCTCAACCACTGCGCCACCAGGGAAGCCCTGTTTCTAGATTTTTTGATGATGGCCATTCTGACTGGTGTGAGGTGATACCTCATTTTAGTTTTGATTTTCATTTCCCTAATAATTAATGATGTTCAACAGCTTTTCATGTGCTTCTTGGCCATCTGTATATCTTCTTTGGAGAAATGTCTATTTAGGTCTTCTGCCCCTTTTTGGATTGGGTTGTTTGGTTTTTTAATACTGAGCTGCATGAGCTGTTTATACATTTTGGAAATTAATCCTCTGTCCATTGATTTGTTTGCAAGTATTTTCTCCAATTCTGTGGGTTGTCTTTTCATCTTGTTTGTAGTTTCCTTTGCTGTGCAAAAGCTTTTAAGTTTCATTAGGTCCCATTTGTTTATTTTTGTTTTTATTTCCATTGCTCTAGGAGGTGGATCAAAAAAGATCTTGCTGTGATTTATGTCAAAGAATGTTCTTCCTATGTTTTCCTCTAAGAGTTTTATAGTGTCCAATCTTACATTTAGGTCTTTATTCCATTTTAGTTTATTTCTGTGTATGGTGTTAAAGAGTGTTCTAATTTCATTCTTTTCCATGGGGCTGTCCAGTTTTCTCAGCACCACTTATTGAAGAGGATATCTTTTCTCCATTGTGTATCCTTGCCTCCTTTGTCATAGATTAGTTGACCATAGGTGTGGGGGTTTATCTCTGGGCTTTCTATCCTGTTCCACTGATGAACAGCACTATCTATCTTGACTTAATTGCCATTTATAAAACACTGTACTCAAAAGTAGGAGAATACACAATCTTTTCAAATGTCTGTGGATAATTTGCTACATTCTGGGTCATAATAGTCTCAAATTTAAAATATATCAAAGAACATTCTCTCACCATAATGCAATTAAATAAAAAATTATTAACAGAAATATACCTGTAATCCCTAAATATGTGGAAAACAAACAACACAGTTTTATATAACCTGTGGATCAAAGAATAAATCAAAAGGGAAATTAGAAAATATTTTGAAGTGAATTAAAATGAAAATAAACCATGTTAAAATTTATAAGATTAGGTAAAACAGTGCTTAGAGGGAATTTTTATCTTTAATCTGTATTAGAAAGAAGATCTCAAATCAAAGATCTAAGTTTCTACCTTAAGAAACTAGAAAAAGAAGGACAAATTAAGGTGAAGAAAGGAAGATAAGAACAGACATCAATGAGATAGAAAATTGAAATAAGAGAGAAAAATCAAACAAACTACCGCTGCTTCTTACAGAAGATCAATAAGATTGATAATTTCATAGCCTGACTTATCAGGAAAGAAAGAGAAAGTAAAAATTACAAACGTCAGACATTAGAGTCTATCACTAAGCTCCTATAGACATTAAGAAAATATTAACAATATTATGAACAACTTTATGCCAATAAATTCAATGATTCAGATGAAATGAACAAATTATTTCAAATATACAAAGCAATAAAGCTCATCCAAAAAGTAATAGATAACTTTTATTACCCTATGACTATTAAAGAAATAGAATCTGTAGTTAAAAATCTTTCTCACAAAAAAACCTTTAAGCCAACATGGTTTCACTTGTGAATTCTGCTAAACATTTAAGGAAGAAATAATGTCAATTCCACACAGACTCTTCCAGAGAACTAAAGAGGGGGAACATTTCCTGACCCAGTCCATGAGGACAGCATTACCCTCATACCTAAACTAGACAAAGACATTATAATATAACTACAGACTAATATTCCTCATAGACATGAAGATAAAAAACTTAGCTAAGATAATTAAAAAGGATAATATCTCATGGAATACAAGGTTGGTTAATATTTTTAAAAAATGTGTAATTCATTATGTCAACAGACTTAAAAATATACATATGATCATCTCAGTTGATGCTGAAAAAGCATTTGATAAAACCCAAGTCCATTTTTGATTTTTAAAATGTGCAAACTTAACAAAAACAGCATTTACAAAAAGTCATACAGCTTCCATTATGCTTAATGATAAAAGATGGTATTCTCTCTCCCTAAGATCAGTATCAAGGCAAGGATATTTGCACTCACATTTTTATTCTTCATTGTACTGGAGATTCTAGCTAGTATACTAAGGCAAAAAAAAAAGTACTAAAATCATACAGATTGGAACAGAAGAAATAGAATTGTCTCTATAAGCAGCTGACATTATTGTCTATACAGAAAATTCCTAAGAATCTAAAAAAGAACACTAGTGAGTTTAGCAACACTAGTGAGTTTAGAACAATTGCAGGATATAAGGTCAATATAAGTGAATTACATTTCTATATAGTACCAATGTACAACTGGAAGTTGATAAGTAAAATATTACCTGTACAATTGTATCAAAAATCATGTAACAATTTAACAGTGTATGTGCTATGTCTGTATGTTGAAACTGCAAGTCAGTGATGAAAGCTTAAGATGTCTAAATAAATGGACAGATATCATGTTTATGGATTGGATTATTCAATATGATTGAGCTGTCAATTCTTCACAATCTCATCTATAGGTTTCTTGTTATTCCAATTAAATTTCTAGATATACTTTTCATAGAAATCAACAAGCTGATTCTGAAATTTATAAGTGAAAGATAAAGGACTAGGAAAGCTAAAATAATTTTGGAAAAGAACAGATTTGGACAACTCATACTACCTGATTTCAAGACTTTATGTATAGCTACAGTAATTGAGGCAGAGGGGTTTTGGCAAAAGGTCAGCAAAGAGAGAGTCTAGGAATAGACATGCACATATATGGCCAACTGATTTTTGTGTGTCGGGGGGTGGCTGTGTTGGGTCATTGTTGCTGCGTGCAGGCTTTCTCTAGTTGCGGCGAGCGGGGGCTGCCCTTCATTGTGGTGCACAGGCTTCTCATTGCGGTGTCTTCTCTTGTTTCAGAGCATGGGCTCTAGGGGCACGGACTTCAGTAGTTGCAGCATGCAGGCTCAGTAGTTGCAACATGCAGGACGTAGAGCATGCGTGCTTCAGTAGTTGCTGTGCGTGGGCTCTAGGGTGCGTGGGCTTCAGTAGTTGTGGTGCATGGGCTCAGTAGTTGTGGCTCACAGGCTCTAGTATGCAGGCTTAGTAGCTGTGGTGCACAGGCTTAGTTGCTCCACGACATGTGGGATCCTTCTGGACCGGGATCAAACCCATGTCCCCTGTGGATTCTTAACCACTGCATCACCAGGGAAGTCCCAACCAACTGATGTTTTATAAAGGCACAAAGACAATTTAATTGAAACAATATAGTCTTTTCAGCAAATAGTGCTGAAACAATTGAATGTCCACACGCATAAATAAATAAACAAACAAACTTAGATCCATACTTCACATCATATAAAAAATTAACTCAATAAGGACCATAGACCTAAATGTAAAACTAGAACTATAAAATTTAAGAACACATAGAAGAAAAATTTTGTTACCTTGAGTTAGACAAAGATTTCTTAGATAAAACACCAAAAGCATGATTCATAAAAGGAAAAAATTAATCAATTGGACTTCATCAAAGTTAAGAACTTCTTCATTTTAAAAATCACTGTTGGGCTTGCCTGGTGGTGCAGTGGTTGGGAGTCAGCCTGCCGATGCAGGGGACACGGGTTCATGCCCCGGTCCACGAAGATCCCACATGCCGCGAGCGACTGGGTCCGTGAGCCATAGCCGCTGAGCCTGCGCGTCCAGAGCCTGTGCTCCACAACGGAAGAGGCCGCGATGGTGAGAGGCCCGCGTACCGCAAAAAAAAAAAAAAAAAAAAAAAAAAAAAAAATCACTGTTAAGGAAATGAAAGGACAAAACACAGACTAGCAGAAAAGATGACACAAATGGCAAAAGCACAAAAAAAGATGTTCAGTGTCATTAGTCATTAGGGAAATGCAAAGTGAAACCACAAGGATGTACCACTTCACTATTAAAAATGGCTAAAATGTTTTTGAAAAGAAAAGTGACAATACCAAATGCTAGTAAGAATGTGGATCAACTACAACTCTCATATATTGTTTGTGAAAGTGCAAAATAATACAGCTACTTTGAAAAGCAGTTCAGCAGTTTCTCATAAAGTTAAACATATAATTGTCATACAATCCTGCAATTCCACTATTAGGCATTTACCCATGTAAAATGATAATTTATGTTCACATAAAAAACCTTTATTCAGATGTTTACAATGGCTTTATTCATAATCTCCTAAATCTGGAAACAATTGAAATGCCCTTAAAGTGGTGAGTGAATAAACAAACTGTGGTACAATAGGACACATCTCAGTAATAATAGGAAATGAACTATTGATGTGTGCAACAAAATGGATAAATCTCAAATATATCATGTTAAGTGAACAAAGCCTTACTCAAGCCTCCATACTATATGATTTCATTTATATGACATTCTGGAAAGGGAAAAATTAATCTTTTTATAGTAAAAAGATCAGTGGTTGTTAGGGGTTGGTGATAGTGGGAGAGGTTGACTGCAAAAGGACTTGGGGAATTTTTTGGTTGATGGCACCTTTATGTATACTGAATTGATGACTGTGTATTTCTCCAAACTTGCAGAACTGTACAATCATATGGGTGAATTAGATATGTAAGTTATATCTTCATAGTAAAAGTTAAATATAACATTAATAATAACATCACATAGGAATAAATTTAACAGAATTATGCTAACCCTTTACACAGAGAACTACAAAACATTAAATCAATGAAGAAACTAAATAAATGGAGAAATATACCATATTCGTGGATTAGAAAATGAACATTATAAAGATTTAAGTCTCCCCAAATTGATTTATAGATTAAATATAGTACTAACTAAAGTCCCAGCATGGTGATTTTTGGAAATTGACAATCTTATTTGACATTTATATGAAAATGAATAGACAAAAGCAGGTAATAAACTCTTGAAAAAATATATCAACATGGATGAGCTTAAACTACTACAAAACAAGACTTATTATAAAGCTATTATAGTTAAGAAAGGGTTACAATGAATGAAGAATTGGCAAATGTATATGGAATATACAGAATATAGAATTTGGAGTCCAGAAACAGAAGACTTATATGGATACCTGATTTATGACAAGGTGGCACTCCAGCATAGTGGGAAAAGGTGTTTACTTTAAGAAATGTTGATGGGTCAGTTGGATATCTATACAGAAAAAGTAATGGGTTCTACTATACACTATGTACTTAAATTCAATTCCAGACATGCACTTGATAGGTGTAAATAAGAAAGTATGAACAAAAAACTTCTAGGAGACAACATAGGGGAAAATCTTTATGACCTTGAGCTAGGCAAAGAATTCTTAAACACTAACCAGAAAACACTAACACACAAAACATTAACCATAAAAATATTGTGACGTTGAACTACATTAAATCTAAGAATATCTGCTAATAAAAAACACCATTAAGAGGCACTTCCCTGGTGGTCCAGTGGTTAAGAATCTGCCTTCCAATGCAAGTTATGCATATTTGATTCCTGGTTGGGGAACTAAGATCCCACATGCCACGGGGCAACTAAACCCGTGCACCACAACTACTGACCCCACGTGCTCCAGAGCCCATGCATCACAACTAGGGAGAAGCCTGCATGCTGCAACTAGAGAAACCCATGCACCACAATGAAAGATCCTGCATGCCACAAAGAAGATCCCATGTGCCAAAACTAGGACCCAATTCAGCCAAATAAATAAATAAATATTTTTAAAAAGAGAAAACAATGAAGTAGTTCATGTTAAAAAACAAAACAGGACTTCCCTGGTGGCGCAGTGGTTGAAAGTCTGCCTGCCGATGCAGGCGACACGGGTTCGTGCCCCAGTCCAGGAAGATCCCACGTGCCGCGGAGCAGCCCGTGAGCCATGGCCGCTGAGCCTGCACGTCTGGAGCCTGTGCTCCGCAACGGGAGAGGCCACAACAGTGAGAGGCCTGCGTACCACAAAAAACCAAAACCAAAAACAAAACAAAACCACCATTAAGGGGTTTAAAAGGCCAACCACAGATTTGGAGATATTTGCAACACTTACAACTGATAACGCCTCATATCCAGAAAATATATATTTTCTCCAAATCAAGAAAATGGTAGACAAACCAACTAACTAATGGGTAGGAGATTTAAACAGGCACTTCACAAAAAATGTGAGTGTGAAATTAATACAAGCAGTTTGCAAAGCTGTTGACAATAAATGTTACTATAACTGAAAATGAAACTTTAGTTGTAACCTTCCAGTTTTACTCCTAGATATAAACCCAACAGAATTGCATGTACCAAAAGATAAACATGTATAAAAATCTTAGTGACAGCATGATCCTTAATAGCCCTAAACTAGAAACACTCATATATCTGCCAACACTAATTTTGGTAAATAAATTGTGGTACATTTATACAATGAAAATGAATGACCTGTAGTCATATGCAGCAATTTGAATGCATCTCATAAACGTAATTCTGGATGATAAAAACCAGACACAGGAGAATACATATTATATGATTTTATTTATATAAAATTCTTCATTAGGCCAAACTAGTCCATCGTGTTAGAAGTCAGGGTAATGTTTAACTTTGGGGAGAGAGGGTAGCAATCAGGAGAAAAATGAGGGAATATTCTGGGAGCTGATAATTTTCTATTTCTTGACCAATGTGGTAGTTACAAGCATGTGATCATTTTGTGATAACTCATAACCTCTACTAATTACCAGTTACTTAAGTCAGCACCTTTTCCCCTCAACTCCTTCAGTGAGGTTGTTTCATATATTTGTAATACAGTTAGATTGTCTGTCATATTATCATTTCAACCTGGGATTTTCCTAATATCCTAAATGATTTTTTAAAATTTCCATACTTTGTGGCTCATTATTTATGTTGTAAAGTACTATGGTTTTGACAAATGCATAGTGCATCACAGAATCATGCAGAATAGTTTCGCCACCTTAAAAATCTCCTGTGTTTACATCTGCAACTCTTTTTCTTTCCTTGAAACCTTGTCAGTCATCTTTTTAAAAATCAACTTCATAGTTTTGCCTTTTCCAGAATATCAATATAATTGGCATCATGCAGCATGTGCTTTTTTCATACTGACTCCTTTCACTTAGCAATATGCATTTAAGATTCATCTATATATTTTTATGACTTAATAGCTAATTTCTTTTTATCACTGTACAATATTCCATTTCATGATGTGCCACAGTTTGTTTTTTCATTTGCCTACTGAAGGACAGTTGCTTTCCAGTTTTGAGTGATCTTGAATAAATATTCCCATGCAATTTGTGTAGACATAAAATTTCACATCAATTGTATAAATACCTAGGAGCATGATTTCTGTATTTTATTGTAAGAATATCTCTAGTTTTATAAGAAACCAATAAACTGTCTTCCAAAGTGACTGTACTATTTTGCATTTTCTCCAGCAATGAACGACAATTCCTCTTGTTCTGCCACATCAACTGTAGTTGATGTTGTCAGTTTTTAAATTTTAGCCATTTAAATGTGTATAACTTTAATTGTATAAGTTTTCAATTTCCTAATGACAAATGATGTTGAATATTTTTCATATGCCTATTTGCCATCAGTCTATTTTCTTTTTTTTCCCTTCCTCTCATTTTTATTTTGGTAACTTTTTAAAAAATATACTTTATGGTTCATGTATTTTATTACAAAATTCACATAAAATAAAATTTATCTTTTAAAACATTTTAAATTGTACAATCCAGTGGCATTAAGTACATTCACAATGCTGTGCAACCATCACTACTATCTAGTCTCAGAACATTTCATCACCCCAAACAGAAACCCTATACCTATTAAGCAGTCACTGTTAATTCCTCTATTTCCCCTAGACCCTAGCAACCAATAATCTCCTTTCTGTTCCTATGGTTTTATTTATTCTGGATTTTTTTTTATATAAGTGGAATTATACAATGACCATCAGTCTATTTTCTTTAGTGGGGTGTCTGTTCAGATCTTTTACCCATTTTTACTTGGGTTGTTTGTTTACTTATCATTGAGTTTTAAGAAATCTTGGTACATTATGGATACAAGGCCTTTACCAGATACATGTTTTTGTACGTCTCCCAATCGGTGGCTTGTATTTTTAGTTTCTTAGCAGTACCTTTCCCAGAGAAGGGTTTTAGATTTAATAAATTCTCACATCAATTTTTTCTCTTATGAATTGTGATTTTGGTGTAGTATCTAAAAGCTCATCACCAAACTCAAGGTCACATAGTTTTTTTTTTTAATGTTTTCTTCTAGAAGTTTTATAATTCTGCATTTTACACTTAGGTCTATGATCTATTTTGAGTTAATTTTTGTGTAAGGCGTAAGGTCTAGGTCTAGATCTGTGTCTATATTTACTTTCTTAATATGTAGAGTTTCCAGCACCATTTGTTTCTCTATTGGATTGCCTTTGCTTCTTTGTCAAAGATCAGTTATATTTGTGAGGGTATATTTCTGGACTCTCTATTCTGTTTGATTGATCTATGTGTCTTGGTTACTATAGCTTTATAGTAAGTCTTGAAATTTAATAGTATGACAATTTTGTTCTTCTTCAGCATTATGTTGGCTTTCTAGGTCTTTTGCCTTTTCTATAAACTTTACAACCAGTTTGTGGATATCTAAGAAATACACTTCTGGGATTTTGATTAGGATTGCATTGAATCTCTAGATCAAGTTGGGAAGAATTGACATCTTACCAATATTGAGTCTTCCAATTCTTGAACATGGACTATCTCTTCATTTATGTAGCTATTATGCTAATATCTTTTTATCAGACTATTATATTTTTATTCATATTAGATCCCATACATCTTTTGTTATATTTATACTTGATGATTTCATTTTTTGAGTGCTATTGTGAATGTTTATTTTAATTTAAAATTTTTATTGTTCTTTGCTGGTATATAAGAAAGAAATTGACTTTTGTATATTAGCCTTATATACTGCACATTGTTATACTAGCTTATCAGTTTCAATTACATTTTTGTCAATTTGGGGGATTTTCTACATAGACGATCATGGCAGTTTTATTTCTTCCTTTACAATCTGTATGTATTTCATTGCTTTTTGTGGTCTTTAGCTCAACAGCTGTGTTGAGAGAGGACATCCTTGCCTTGTTTCCAGTCTTAGGAGGGAAAGGGTCATTTCTCATCTTTAAGTATGACATTAGCTGAAGGGTTTCTGTAGATGTTCTTTATAAAATTGAGGAAGTTCCTCTCTATTCCTAATTTGCTAAGTGTTTTTATCATGAACAGATGTTGAATTTCGCTAATTTTTTTCTGCATCAATTTATGAATCATATGATTTTTATTCTTTAGCCTTTGGATGTGGTGGATTACATTTATTTATTTTCCAATGTTAAAGCAGTCATGCATAAATCCTTCTTGGTCATGGTGTAAAAGTTTTTCTATACATTATTGTGTTTTATTTACTAATATTTTACTGATTTTTCTATGTTCAAATATAGATATAGGTGAAATATCAGGCTATAGATTTTCTTTCTTGCAATGTCTTTGTCTGATTTTGGTATTAGGGTAATGTTGGCCAAATAGAATGAGTGAGGAAGTATTCCTTCTGCTTCTATTTTCTAGAAGAGATTGTAGAGAATTGGTATCATTTTTTTTCCCCCTTAAATCTCTGGTAGGAGTCAACAGTGAACCCATTTGGGCCTGGTGATTTCTCTTTTGGAAAGTTATTGCTTCATTCACTTTAATAGATGCAGGTCCATTCAGATGATCTATTTCTCTTCCTGTGAGTTTCTGGCAGTTTTTGTCTTTCAAGAAATTGGTCCATTTCATCCAAGTTATCAAATTTGTAGGTATATAGTTGTTCATAGTGTCCCTTTATTAAGTTTTCAACATACATGAAATCTTTAGTGATGATCCCTCCTTCATTTCTGATAATGGTAACTTATTATCTTTTCTCTTTTTTCACTTGATTATTCTGGTGAAAGCTTTATCAATTTTATTGATTTTTTAAAAGAACCAGTTTTTTGATTCATTGATTTTTCTCTATTTTTTCTTGTGTTCCACATTCTTTACTTCTGCTTTAATTTTATATCTTTCTCCTTGCTTTAGACTTTAATTGTTCTTCTTTCTCTAGTTTCCTAAGGTGGACACTTAGATTATTGTTTTTATATTTTCTTCTTTTTTAATATATGTATTTAATATTATAATATTCTAAGCACTGTTTTCACTGAATTCCACACATTGTCATATGTTGTATTTCCATTTTCCTTTACTTCAAAATATTTTTAAACTTCTCTTGAGATTTCTTCCTTCACTCATGTGTTACTTAGAAGTATGTTGTTTAATTTCCAAATATTGGAGATCTTCCATCTTCCTTTCTGTTACTGATTTCTCATTTACTTCCACTGTTGTCTGAAAACATATTTGTATGATTTCTACTCTTTTAAATTAGCTAAAGTGTGTCTTATGACTCAGAATGTGTTTTACGTTGGTAAATGTTCCATGTTCCAAAAATCAAATAATAGACATAACCCCTAACATATCAAATAATTACCTTAATATAAATGTTATATATAGTATAACACTCCACACACAACAATATAGTACACACTTTTTTCAAGTGCTCATGGAACATTTGCCAAGACTGGCCATATTCTGGGCTGTAAAACACAAGCATCAATGAATTTTTAAAAATTGAAATCATAGAGTGTGTTCTTTGACCACAATGGAATCAATTAGAGATTAATTACAGTGTGACAACACATTTCTAAATAATCCATGGATCAAAATCTCAGAGGAAATTTTTAAAAATGTAGAACCAAACGATGAATGAAAATGAAAATACAGACTATCAAACCTATGTAGAATGCAGCTTAAGCACTGAGAGGAAAACTTATAGCCATAAATACTTACATTAGAAATGAGGAGAGATCTCAAAATAATAGTCAAAGTTTCTACTTCAAGAACCTAAAAAATAAAAAAGCAAAATAAGCAAGCAGAAGGAAGGAAGGAAACAATACAGTTACTTTGAAATTGAAAATAGGAAAACAAGAAAAATCAATGAAATAAAGCTGGCTCCTTAACAAATCAATAAAATTGATAAACCTCTAGTAAGATTAACAAAAATAAAAAGAAGACACAAATCATCAGTGTCAGGAATGAAATATGGTATGTCACTACAGATTCTGCAGTCATTAAAAGAATAATAAAGGAATACTATGAGTAAATTTACACTTGTAAATTTAATAACTTAAAAGAAATGAATCAATTCCTCAAAAACCTCAACTACCAAAACTCAACCAACATGAAATAGATAATCTGAATAGTCTTATAATCATTAAGAAATTGAATTTGCAATTAAAAGTCTCCTGAAAATAAAATTACCCATTTAATGGTGGTTTTTCTGCAAGGCGTCTCAGACACCAATGATAGCTTTTTCCATACAAGTTAAGGAAATGGGACTTTCAGTTTACAAAATTTTGCACTGATGAGTGAATTTCATTCATAAACAGAATTATGGATGTTTAAAGAAATATGAAAATCATGATTCACATCTCCACTTATAGTAACATCATTTCCCCCTCCGCACTTAGTTCTTTACACTAAGTAGAATGTGCTATTTTTAATTTTATTCTTTCCACTATGATAAATTAACAGATTTTCTCATCACCTACTGCTATGATATTTTCTGCAATCTCTTCTTAAGGCAGAATTAATTGCTCTCTTATCCAGGTCTCCAGAGCATTGAATGCACAGTGTGAGAATTACTTGTCTTCAGGACATCTTTACTTTCTTCAGAGGTCATTTGTCAAAGGGACAGTTTTTAGTTATATGCCTTTGCAGCCCTCCTACTGGCCCAATGTCTGGGATATAGCAGGCACTCCATAATTCTTGTTGACTTGAAATTCAAATCAGGAAAACTATTTAGAAGTAAACCACTGAGAATAGAAAGCGACACTGTTGCATGATTTTCATGAAACTGGCTTCAGATTATCAACAGAGTTAAATTAAGCATCATTTTAAAAAGCAACTTTGGAGTGAAGGATACCAACCTCTACAACAATAAAAAATTTTGTTTTGAGAGATCAGTGAAAGATCTTGTAAGTTGGTGTAACCAGTGGGATAAAAAGATTGGTTTGGGGGAATTATAACTGAATTTATTATAAAATCAGACTTAACTCTGCACAAAAAACCCTGCATCTTAATATTGCTAAAATAATATATTTTATGTGTAGGAACGTGAGTGAATTATAAGTTTAGCAAGGGCTGAAATGAGATTGTGATACCAAAATATCAATTGTACCATACTTACTCATTTCCAAATAATTTGGGGAATTATATGTAGACACTCACACAACTAATTATTGGTTGTTTAAGTGTCATGCATTTAATTGACAAGCAGATCACAGTTTTAATTCAAGGAGCTAAATTTGCTTCAATATTCAGAAACTTTTGGCATGGGGTCTCTTTGGGATTGAATTATTTAATCATTGGCTCTTGACCTCTTTCTACTTTAATGTCTGAAGGCATGGGGCCCATTAGGAAGCCAGGAAGGAGGTGTTGGGGGGATTATGTCAAAGACTGAAGGAGCATGTGCAATTTTAAAAATCCTCTTCAGTTATTCTGACCTCCCCATGGAAAGGAGGGATCTTCCTTTTGCTTCTCACTCCTCAAGGTAATTAACCGAATTCTATATTCTGTACATAGACAAAGAGTTACAGAAAAAAAAAAGTTTTGAAGAATTTTTGCTCCTGAAATAATAATTTTTTGGTCACTTACAGCAAGATGACAACTTATTGCTGCTAAGCCTTTAGAGTGTCTGGATGGGAGGAATGACTCAGCAGGCCCTTGGCCAAACTGCATATTTGACTGCATATTTGTTTAACCTCCATGTCAGAAGAGCCAAGGATTAAAGCCTTGGCCCTATATTTATTACAACAGAGATTTCTTGCTTGATGAGCATTCTTGACCAAGAAAGCTTCCTATTTAAAAAATCTTTAACCACTGATAGCTATCAGCTTATCACTGTAAAGCCAAATGAGAGAGAGGGAAGGGTGGACAGAAACTCACTGGAATCACGTGTCCTTCTCCAGGAGTGCCCCCATGGAAAGCAAAGCCTGGGCAGCCTACAGCCCAGGCCCATCACACTGCAAATCTGGAGCAGAATGATCAGGAGTCTGCCTCACTGGTCAGCCCTTCGGGGCACTGGGCTGTGTGTGGGTCCCCAGTGCTCAGATACTAGAACCAGGAACAAGGTAAAAGACAATGAATGAAGGTGAATGGAATGACATTCCAAAAAAGCACAAAGGAAGTTCTACAGGATTGTAAGGGAGAACATTTTCTGGGTGGGAATAAGTGGGAAATCTATGGAAGAGGTGGCATTTGCACTGGGCCACAGACTTTTGACAGGGTGGTGAGAGGACCTCCAGGTGGAAGGTCTCAGTGGGCCAAGGTGTTTACAACTGGCGTTGAGTCCTTAGGCACAGATGCTGTTACTCGAGGCATATTTTGTAGAAAGATAAAAACTGCTGACAAATATATTGCTTCCTTTGTTCTTAACGTATATTAACTCGTTTAATCCTCACAACTCCCCCATCTCCCCTCCTTTTTCCCCATCCTTCTTCCTGCCTTCTATCCTTCCCTTCCTCTGAGCATCACCTCCTCCCACCCCTCTTCTCTTCCAGCCTTCCTGATGTGATGGTCCAGTACAGGTGAAGGAGAGAGAGGAAGGAGATTAGCAACTCTGTAGGATGATCAGGGAAGGACTCTCCAAGGTAGAAATATTTAAGCCCAGGTCAGCAGGATCAGAAGGAACCAGCTAAGAGTAAGGTGTGGGGTTCAGAGAACAGCGGGCCCACAGAATGGAAAAGCATCTGTAGAGCTACACCACCAGAGAGCAAATGGGAAAGCAATGGCAGATGAGGTCAGAGAGGGACCAAAGCCAAGTGAGGCCATGGAAAAATTCACCTGAACCATCGTGGGGAGTGGGGGAGTGTATGATCCATGGCTTAATGCTAAAAAAAGAAAAGGCAGAACCAAGGTGAGTGTTGGGGCTGAGAAAGTGAAAGGAGAAAGGGAGAAGCTAGATCAGACCAATAGAACATCGTGTCTGGGCTGCCTCTTCTCTCAGCTGAGGCTCTACACTTAGATCTTGAACAAGAAGATGGTAACAACTAGCATCGTGGTCACCCTCCTTTTCCCATAAACTTAGCTCATGTAAGTGGAACTATTTCTGCAGCACCAAGGTCCATTTTACTTCAAACAGTGCAAGACTGTTTTCAGTGTCTGTATGAGTTTGCTAGGACTGCCATAACAAGGCACTGCAGACTGGGCAACTCAGAGATATTCTCTATATCTCTGAGTCTGTTTCTTTTCTGTTATATTCACTAGTTTGTTTTATTTCTTTAGATTCAAAATGTAAATGATATCATACACTATTTGTCTTTCTCTGTCTGACTTATTTCACTAAGCATAATACCCTGCAAATATATTCATGTTGTTGCAAATGGCAAAATTTCTTTCTTTTTATGGCTGAGTAATAGTATTCCATTGTGTGTGTGTGTCTATCTATCTATCTGTCTATTTATCTCAAATATTCTTTATCCTTTCATCTGTTTATGGACACTTAGGCTGCTTCTATATCTTGGCAATTGTTAAGCAATGCTGCTATGAACACTGCGGGGGGGTGGGGTGGGCATGTACCTTTACCAATTAGTGGGGGTTTTTTTGGATGTATACCCAGGAGTGGAATTGCTGGATCATATGGTAGTTCTATTTTTAGCTTTTTGAGAAATCGTTATACTGGTTTCTACAGTGGCTGTACCAGTTCACATTCCCACCAACAAATGTACAGGGATTCCTTTTTCTCCACATTCTCCCTTACATTTGTTATTTGTCTTCTTTTTGATAATAACCATTCTGAAAGGTGTGAGATGATATCTCATTTTGGTTTTGACTTGCATTTCTCTGATGGTTAATGATGTTGAGCATCTTTTCATGTGCCTGCTGACCATCTGTATGTTTCTTTGGAAAAATGTCTGTTCGAGTCTTCTGCCCATTTTTTAATCAAGGTGTTTGTTTTTTGGACGTTGAGTTGTATGAGCTGTTTATATATTTTGGATATTAACCTCTTATTGGTCATATAATTTGCAAATATTTTCTTCCATTCAGCAGATTATCTTTTCATTTTGTTGATGGTTTACTTTGCTGTGCAAAAGCTTATAAGTTTGATTAGGTCCCATTTGTTTATTTTCACTTTTGTTTTCTTTGCCTTAGGAGGCAGATCCAAAATAATATTGCTATGATTTATGTCAAAGAGTGTTCTGGCTATGTTTTCTTCTAGGAGTTTTGTGGTTTCAGGTCTTACATTTAAGTCTTTAATCTATTTTGAGTTTATTTTTGTATATGGTGTGAGAAAATGTTCTAATTTCATTCTTTTCCATGTAGCTGTCCAGTTTTCCCAGCACCACTTATTGAAGAGACTGTGTTTTCTCCATTGTATAGTCTTGCCTCCATTGTCATACAACCCTGCAATCCCACTACTAGGTATTTACCTAGTTGTCATTGTCAGAAAAGATGCTTGATATGATTTCAATTTTCTTAAATTTACCGAGGCTTGTTTTGTGTCTTAGCATGTGATTTATCCTGGAGAGTATTCTATGTGCACTTGAAAAGAATGTGTATTTTGTTGCTTTAGGATCGAATGTTCTATATACCTATTAAGTCTATCTAGTCTAATGTGTCATTTAAGACCACTGTTTCCTTATTGATTTTCTTTCTGGATGACCTATCCATTGATGTAAGTAGGGTGTTGAAGTCCCCTACTCTTATTGTGTTACTGTCAGTTTCTCCCTTTATGTTTGCTAATATTTGCTTTATGTATTTAGGTGCTCCTATGTTGGGTGTATGTTTATTTATAGTTGTCATATATTCTTGAATTGATCCCTTCATCATTATGTAATATCCTTCTTTGTCTCTTGTAGCAGTTTTTGTTTTAAAGTCTACTTTGTCTGATATAAGTATTGCTACCTTGGTTTTCCTCTGATTTCCATTTTTATGGAATACCTTTTTGCATCACCTCACTTTTAGTCTGTGTGTGCCTTTAGATCTGAAGTGCATCTCTTGTAGGCAGCCTTATTTTTGTATCTATGCAGTCCTATATGTCTTTTGGTTAGAGCCCTTAGTCCATTTACATTTAAAGTAATTAGTAATATGTATGCCCTTATTGCCATTTTGTTAAGTGCTTTGGGGTTGTTTTTGTAGTTCTTTTTTGTTCCTTTCTTCTTCTTTTGTTCTCTTGTGATTTGATGACTATCTTTAGTGTTGTGTTTGAATTCCTTTCTCTTTTTTGTTTTATCTATCATAGATTTTTGGTTTGTGGTTACCATGAAGTTTCTATATAGTAATCTATGTATATATATATGAATGTTTTATGTTGATAATCTCAATTTCAAATGCATTTTAACAACCCTCACTTTGTACTCTCCTTCCCTCATGATTACTGTTTTGTGTATCCCTTAACTATGTGGATATAGACGACTTTGCTACGTTTATCTTTTAACCTTCCTATACTAGCTTTGTGCATGTATGATTTTTTACCTTTACTGTATGTTTGCCTTTACTGATGAGCTTTTTTCTTTCATAATTTTCATGTTTCTAATTGTGGCCTTTTCTTTTTTACTTAAAGGAGTTCCTTTAACGTTTGTTGTAAAACTGTTTTGGTAGTACTGAACTCTTTTAGCTTTTCCTTGTCCGTAAAACTTTTGACTTCTTCATCAAATCTGAATGAGAGCCTTGCCTGTTAGAGCATTCCTGGTTGTAAGTTTTCCCTTTCATCATTTTAAATATATCGTGCCACTCCTCTGGCCTGCAGAGTCAGCTGATATCCTTATGGGAGTTGCCTTGTATGTTATTTGTTGCTTTTCCCTTGCTGCTTTTAATATTCTCTTTTATCTTCAATTTTTGCCATTATAACTACAATGCATCTTGGTGTGTTTCTCTTTGGGTTAATCCTGTCTGAGACTCTCTGTACTTCCTGGACTTGGATGTCTGTTTCCTCTTCCAGGTTAAAGAAGTTTTCAGCTATTATGTATTCAAATATGTTCTTGGCCTCTTTCTCTCTCTCTTCTCCTTCCAGAATCCCTATAATGAGAATATTAGTGTGCTTGATGTTGTCCCAAAGGTCTCTTAAATGCTCCTTTCATGTTTTTTTCCTGATGTTCAGCATCAGTTATTTCCACTACTCTATCTTCCAGCTCACTGATCCATTCCATTGATCATTTAGTCTACTGTTGGTTCCTTCTAGTGTATCTCATTTCAGTTTTTATATTCTTCATCTCTGTTTGATTGTTCTTCATATTTTCTAATTCTCTGTTAAAAACTTCTGACTTATCACTCTGTGTATCCATTCTTCTGAGTTCTTTGATTATCTTTATGATCATTACCCCAAACTCTTTCTTGAGTAGATTGCCTATTTCCACTTCACTTTGTTCTTCTTCTGGGGTTTTGTTTTGTTCCTTTGTCTGGAACATGTTCCTTTGTCACCTCATTTTGCCTAACTTGCTGTTTTTATTTCCACATGGATGGTAGAATGGTTACATTTCCCAACCTTGGAGAAATGGCCTTTTGTAAAAGATGTCCTATGTGTCCCAACAGTACACTCCCCTCTGGTCACCAGAGCCAAATGCTCTAGGGGTGACCCCTATATGGGCTGCATGGGTCCTTCTCTTGTGACAGGCTAACTATGGTGGGTGGTCAGGTGGGCTTTGTTGGTCCCATGTCTGGTTGGTTTCCAGACCCTGCCAGTTGCTGGCTGCTGTTTGGAGGGGCTGGGTCATGAGAGAGCTGGCTGCAGAACGCTGGGGAGCCATAGGGCTAGTGCAGGCTTACTGGTGGGTGGAGTCAGGGTATAGGAGACCCTGGGGCTGGTGCCCATGCACTGGTGGGTATAGCCCAGTCCTGGGGCTAGAGCTGTCTCTCTGGCAGTCAGAGCTAGGTCCTGGGGTCTGGCTGCAGGGCCCAGGGTTCCCTGCTGGAGGGTGGGCCCAATTCCTGACATAGCTGGCTGTAGGGTGCATGGTGTCCTGGAGCTTGTGTTGGCCTGCTAGTGTGTAAGGTTGGGACCCACCCAGTCCCAGGTCAGGATCTGACCTGCTGGTGGGTTGTCTGGGTCCACACGCTGTGGTGCTGCAAATGTCCTGCAGCTGGTGTCTGCTTGCTGGTGGGGTAGGCTGGTCCTGAGGCTAAAACAGGCTCAGTGATGAGTGGAGCTAGGGGTTCTGGGTCTGGTTCCTGCTCACTGGTATGTGTATCTGGGTCCTGGGGTCTCTAGCTGCAGGGCCTTGTGGATCCCAGTTCCAGTGCCTGTGTACTGCTATGTGGAGCCAGGTCCTGGGCCCTCTGGTGGGCAGGGCTGTGTCCAGGGGTGTCTGTGGGTTCAGGGGGTCTTAAGGCAACCTGTCTGCAGGTAGGTGGAGCTGTGTACCAACCCAGTTAGTTGCTTGGCCTGATGTGTTCTAGTACTGTGGCTACAGGCTGTTGGGCAGAGGTGGGGCTGGGTCCTGAGGTTAATAAGCTAGAAGGAGGATTCCAAAATGATGCTTGCCAACACCAGTGTCCTCATGGTAGAAAAAGCTCCCCAAAACCACTGCTGTTAGTGTCCATGTCCCCAGGGTGAGCTGCAGTTGTCACCTGCCTCTCCAAAAGACTCTCCAAGATCAGCAGGTAGGTCTGACCCAGGCTCCTTTCAAATTCTGCTTCTGCCCTGCATCCCTGAGCCTGTGAGATTTTGTGTGCTCCCTTTAAGAATGGAGTCTCCATTTCCCCCAGCCTTCTGGGACTCCTGAAAGTAAGCCCCACTGACCTTAAAAGCCAAATGTTCTGGGGGGTTGTTTTCCTAGTGCTGGACCTCTGGGCTGGGAGCCCAATGTTGGGCTCAGACCACTCATTCCTTTGGGAGAACCTCTGCAATAGTAATTATTTTCCCATTCGTGGGTCTCCCACCTGGGAGACTTTTATTGTGAGTCCAGCCCTCCTAAACATCTCATTGTGGTTCCTCTTTATATCTTTAATTGTAGAAGAGCTTTTCTGGTAGGTTCTGGTCTTTTTCATCAATGGTTGTTCTGTAAATAGTTGTAATTTTGGTGTGCCTGTGAGAAGAGGTGAGCTCAGGGTCTTTCCACTCTCCATCTTGGCTGATCTCCCACATCATGACTTTTTAAACTGAAATGTAGGTAATATCAGTTTAACTCTTCTTTTTAAAACTCTTACTTTTATGGGTCTTAAGACTACACAATAATATAGCTTATAGAATTTAAATCTTCAACAATGTGTTAAAAAGAGTAAAACAAATTACTGTGTTAGAGGACAGGAAACAGCATTATAAAAATATCCCTCTATTTTTTGTCATACACATTATTTATTTAATCAGTCTTACTATTAAATACTACTAGTTGCCACTGTTAACTAGTTTTATTGCTGTTTTGTTTAAACGATAACATTTATGTAACAACAATAAAAAATACAAAATAATTTCAAATAAATACTTATATTTTATAACATGTTAAATTCATAGATGTGAATAACTATTATGTTATATGGAGTATTTTTTGGTCTGATATGGCTGTGTCCCTAGGTTGCTCTCTAAAAAGTTACTCTACTCATAGTGTGAACTCTGAGCACTGGGAAGGAGTCCATGCACAGAGCTGCCTGGTCAGGCTGTCAGGGCCTAAGCAGACTGAAGAGGGCTTCTGAGAAGGGCAAGGGCAGATTGGGCAGGCATAAAGGTGAGCCTGCATGTTTGTGTGTGCCTGTGACAAAGGACTAAGGAGGGTACCTCATAGGGCTTTTGGGGGGACAAATGGGAGGAGAGACTGTACATTTGCTCCTCCCAAGGGGATGGCAGAATGGGTACTCATTTCTATGGGGGTGTTAATTTGTTATGAGAGCAGAACATTTCTTAGACCAGCCTATGTCATTAGGAAAGAATAAAACCTGCAGAAGTCACATATTTGGAAGAAATAAAGTGTTGAAGTTGATGAATAGAAGGCAAAAGAACTATTTCTTTCTTGTTTGTGCAATGAAGGAATGATAATAACCTTCACTCCTGTAGTAAGAAGTGGGGAAATGAAAATTTGCTGTAGGAAAAAATTGTTGAAACCCTTTTTCAGGAATAAACAGGTCTTGAAGAAGTCTAAAGGAAAGGTTTGCTTTTCTTAATGCCAGATTTCTCTACTGCATACATTATACATACAAGGAAGATCTTAAAAAAAAAGAATTGAAAGAAATAAATAATAAGGATGGGTACCATTGCTTAGCAATTCATAAACTAGAGATAGTGGTAGTTGCTGGTGAAAGGCATGCGTGAGCATATAAACACGCACATCCACGAAGAGAGAGTGGACCAGTTAATAACAACTAAATGACAAGGAGACAATGGGTACAGCCTGGAAACCCAGATATCCATTAGCAGGGATAAATAAATAATGGTACACCCACATAATAGAACTCAATGCAGCCATTAAAAATAATTGGAGCAATTTTCAGTGGCAGAGTAAAGACTTATTTCCTCTCATCTCCACTTGGGCATCACCCCAAATGATCCAGGAGAAGCAGAAAAGTGAAGCCTCACTCACTGAAAGAAAAGGGGAGACTCCTTCTTTATATGCCTTTCATTGTGGACCTGGAGGAGCTGTTTCCTAGTGTGTCCCACTTGGATGATGTCTCAATGGTGCTGTTCTGTGTTGAGGGAGGTTTTGGTTACTCTGGATGTCACCTGGGCCACTTGCCATACTGCTGGGTCCTGGTGTGGCCAAGGAGGGACCCAGATCAGCTGAAGACCTTTCAGTGCATAGGGGAAGGTGGGGGACCAAGCCATGTGAAGTCACACATTCTGCATGTGCCTTTGGAAGAGTGGATGTGTGTTATAGCACACATAATGTTACCTGCATACACACCACATACACATGTGTATCCCTGTAAATTTTAGCATGACGGTTCATTCAGTGTTCACATGGGCAGCATAAGCACATGTATCACACTTTCCATTTTTATCCTCTTTAATGAGATCTGCTTGCTTTGACTTCCATTCACTTGCCACCATTCTCAAAAATGACGTCGAGTCCTTGGTGCTAACTATGAAGACACACTATTCTTGGTACAGCAGAATGGAAAAACAAGAATACTCCAAGTTGGATCAGAACAAAGAGAGGTTTGAAAACTGGGAACATCTCATATTTAGAAAACAAGAAGTGGGCAGGAAACAAGAGTCCTGGGGAAGTGTAGAGGAGCATGTAAAGAAGTAAGGGCACAAGAAGGGGTCAGGACCAAGGCTGGCTGGCTTCTCAATTGTCTTAGATCCAGCAGTACTACTGGCAGTAGTTGTGATTCTTCCTTCTGTGAGGTCACCTATGGTGGGAGAGTGTGCATGCATGTGTGCAAATGTATATGTGTACGGTATAGTCAGTGAAACATTAAGGAAAATCTTTGGGCCTTTTGATTCAAGAAATTATTTTTATTATAATTGTACAGAAAGAAAATCTCTACTTTCATAGAATACTCTTAGGTACTATTTTTTCTTTTTCTTTTTCTTCTTCCTGGAGATTTTGGGGCAAGACTAACAATGTGTGTTTCCTTAGCCATGTGGATCCCCACTTTCACACTCTCCAAAGAGCTGAATTTCACATTGCCAACTCTTCCTTCAACCCAGCCTCCTTTTCTCCCCTCTCGCCCTCCCCACAGTGTGACAGTTATTTCCCATCTTCTGAGATGGTTTCAGTGCAACCAGGGGACTCCTGTTTTGTGCTCTCTCACTGTGTCTTTCTCTGATTCTCACTCTCAGGGTTTCAGGACTGTCTTTTAATTATTCCACAGTAATTCCCAGGCTCTTGTTGTTTTTTCACTCTGTTTCTCTTCTAGTATTTGGGGCCAGAGCCCTCTGAGCCTGACATGATGAAATTCAGGTCACCATGCAGAAAATATTGAGCAAAAAGGAAGAAATCCCAGGAGGCAAAATCTGAGACCGGAAGGTAGGATTCGGAGCAGCCAAAAAGGCCAGCAGGCGAGTTCAACCGGATGGACAGTCATTTCCTTTTCTTAACATTTCCTTTAGGATCTAGCCTGGCCAGTCGAGCTGGGAGAAGCTGAGGAGGAAGGGCACTGGCCCAGGGTCAGGGTCCAGGGTGGCGGCTTGCCAGTGGGACCCCCAGGAGACCTCCCAGGCTTTGTCTTCACATCTGTAATAGAGGGGCTGTTCCTGCCATGTTTCAACCTTAAACACAGGCGATGGCTGGGCAGGAACTGGGTGTGGGTGGGAGGTGGGGTGTGCGTGGGTGTGAGAGTGTGTTTATCTTTGTGTGTGAGTGAGTGTGTGGGTGTGTGTGAGTGAGAGCAAGTGTGTGGGGGAAGTAAATATGCTGTGTGCTCATGTGTGAGTGTGTGGTGTGTATATATGTGAAAGAAGTTGTGTGTGCATGAATGTGAGTGTGGAAATGGGAGTATCTGAGAGTGTACTAGTGTGTGAAAGTGAGTGTACATGTGTGAGTGTGTGAATGGGTATGAGAGTGTGAGTTGTGTGAATGTGTGTGTGTGCATGTGAGTGTCTGCATTTAACTGCATGAGTGCATGAGTGTGTATGTGTATTTTGTGTGCATAAGGAGGTGTGTGGTATGTGTGCATGTGTGTGAGGGTGTGCATGCATGAATATGAGTGTGTGAATGGGAGCATCTGAGAGTGTACTAGTGTGTGAAAGTGAGTGTACATGTGTGAGTGTGTGAATGTGTATGAGAGTGTGAGTTGTGTGAATGTGTGTGTGTACATGTGAGTGTCTGCATTTAACTGCATGAGTGCATGGGTGTGTATGTGTATTTTGTGTACATAAGGAGGTGTGTGGTGTGTGTGAGAGTGTGTGTGAGAATGTATATGTGTGTGAGTGTGCTTGTTTAAGTGTGTATCAAAGAGTGTGTTAGCATGTGTGAAGAGAGCGTGTGAGTCTGAGTGTGTAAGTGCATGAGTGCATATGTATGTGTGTGTGTATGTGACTGTGTGTAAGTGTATAGAGAGATAGATGTGTTTAAATGCAAAGACAATTTTTTAAAAGACACAACCAAAGTACCATTATCACACTAAAAATCTTAGCAATAATTCCTTAATACCATCAACACCTCATCAGTGTTCAAAGTTCTCCAATTGTCTCATAAATGGCATTTCGTCAGTTTGTTGAATCAAAATCCTAATGAGGCTCCATAATGCTAATTTAAAGATCTCTCTTTCTTTCTCTGCATTTCATTTGTTGAGTCAACAGTTCATTTATCCCTTAGAGTTTTCAATTTAAATTTTGCTTTCTTTTAAATTTTGCATCCAGAAGTTGTCATTTATCATGTTTCTCCATCCCATGTGCTTCCAGTAAATTGACACCTGGACCTAGAGTCTTCATCTCCTTCAGGTTCAAACATTTATCTAGAATAACTCATAGTAGGGTGTGTCCTCCTGGCAGGAGGCACATCGTGTCTGCCTGTGTCTTTGTTTGATGGCTTTAGAGGCTGTTGAGAATCAATACCTAGAGGAATAGCTCTCTTGGTGACCCTGACACATATTTGAGATCAAACCACCACACTCATACAGATTGCCAACAAACACATGAAATAATGCTCAACATCATTAATCATTAGAGAAATGCAAATCAAAACTACAATGAGATATCATCTCACACCGGTCAGAATGGCCATCATCAAAAAATCTACAAACAATAAATGCTGGAGAGGGTGTGGAGAAAAGGGAACCCTCTTGCCCTGTTGGTGGGAATGTAAATTGATACAGCCACTCTGGAGAACAATACTGAAGTTCCTTAAAAAACTAAAAATAGAACTACCATATGACCCAGCAATCCCACTACTGGGCATATACCCTGAGAAAACCATAATTCAAAAAGAGTCATATACCACAATATTCATTGCAGCTCTATTTACAATAGCCAGGACATGGAAGCAACCTAAGTGTCCATTGACCGATGAATGGATAAAGAAGATGTGGCACATATATAGAATGGAATATTATTCAGCCATAAAAAGAAACGAAATTGAGTTATTTGTGGTGAGGTGGATGGATCTAGAGTCTGTCATACAGAGTGAAGTAAGCCAGAAAGAGAAAAACAAATACCATATGCTAACACATATATATGGAATAATAAAAAAAAAAAGTCATGAAGAACCTAGGGGCAAGATGGTAATAAAGACACAGACCTACTATAGAATGTACTTGAGGACCTGGAGAGGGGGAAGGGTAAGCTGCGACAAAGTGTGAGAATGGCATGGACATATATACACTATCAAATGCAAAATAGATAGCTAGTGGGAAGCAGCCGCATAGCGCAGGGAGATCAGCTCGGTGCTTTGTGACCACCTAGAGGGGTGGGATAGGGAGGATCGGAGGGAGGGAGATGCAAGAGGGAGGAGATATGGGGATATATGTATAACTGATTCATTTTGTTATAAAGCAGAAACTAACACACCATTGTAAAGCAATTATACTCCAATAAAGACGTTGAAAAAAAAAACCCACACTCTCCATGTGCTTAGGGGCTTATAGAGAGGGTGGCCATGCTACTGCTTTCTAGCAGGAACTTCAGTGACAAGGGGACGGTCTCCCACCCACAGCAGCCCTGGGCAGGGTTCATGGCATGAAGACGTATTTTCCACCCATTGCTCCCTTCCTGTAGCTCAGTCTCACTCCCAGAGGCCTGACGATAATTGTGTGGGTCCCTTGCAC
Organism: Stenella coeruleoalba; assembly: GCF_951394435.1. Taxonomy (NCBI): domain Eukaryota; kingdom Metazoa; phylum Chordata; class Mammalia; order Artiodactyla; family Delphinidae; genus Stenella; species Stenella coeruleoalba. The sequence continues at coordinate 30,760,018 of NC_137153.1, read as the reverse complement.
CTCGTGGACTATCCTGATGGTTTACAGTTGGATGTGGCGTGTCTTTGGGTGACTCCTCTTCAGAAGAACAGGGGATTCCCTTTATTTCAACACTCTATTTTATTCAAATACTTAGCTATGTCACCCCCCAGATACTTTGTGTTAAATCTTATGAGTCTCCTTAGCTGGGGAGAAATGGCTGTACAACCCGTGGGCCCAAGCTGGGTTGGCTAAGGACAAAATTGCTAGACAAGTCCCAGGGAACCTTATCATGAATGTTTTCTGAAGAAAGAGAAGACATGAGGACAGACAGAAACTGTGTGTGTTGGGCTGAGACACAACTGAGGGGCAGAAGCAGCAGGGAGACAATTACCCAAAAGCCTTATGGGCCAATTTTCTTGTGTGTGGGAAAAATGTAACAAGAGGGGCATGCAGGACAACATTTCAATTAGAAACCGAGGGGTATGGCCTGTGTGTATGTCATAAAATAGACAGTCTGACATTGGCTCTGTGGGGCCGGCCTTCCCCCTCTCCTATCACCCCTCTTATTGTCACACGGACACTGTAGATGAGCTGCCTGGACACAGGAGTCCTCCCAGGGGAGCAGGGTAGAGAGCTGGTAACCTGCCACTGATCTTAAGACAAAAGGCTAATTGTACATGTGTATTAATGGCCGGGAAGATCCAGGACTCCGTGGTTCTGGACCATAGAGGTGATTCTAGAAACAGTGAGGGAGCTAACAGTGAGAAGGGGATGGTGAAGAGAACAGAATCTTTGCTATAAGGTGCGTAAGATAAAAATCCTCTTTGCTTTCTCCCAACAAAATGCTCAGTGAGGTCCCCTTACCTGCTAATCACCATCGGGTTGGCTCACTGTTATTCTAAGGATGATGAGTGCTCTGGGGCTAGATCTACAGTGGGGCTGGGTGGGGGAGGCTAGCTCTGTGGTCACAAACAGACAGTAAAGAGGCGCTGATGGCCACCAACAAGGAACAAAGATGTTTCCGGATGGATGACTTTCGTTCCTGTCCACAGTTGTTTCATAGGGGCTGCCTGTCCAGGGGAGCCTAATTCGGGATTCCTAGCACTTTGTGTTTTTTGTGTCTTCCAAATTAGGCTTGGGGATCAAAATGATGACTATGACTGTAATTGACAGCTCTGCTGACACACAGATAATGGCTTGAATGGTGAAAATTCCAAACCAGGTCTGTGACCAGCCTTTTAACAATGCAAAGATGGCTCTTTAAGTTTGGAAATGGTCATATTGTCAACTGTCTGATCTGTGGCTAATGAACAGGAGAAAACAGGTGACCTTTAACGTACCATTTCCCTCTTTACTCTTCCCTCATTCTTTCTTTTTCCTTTCTCTTTCAAACGGAAGATTTGATTTGCTTGATAGTTTTGCAAAAGAAGAAAATGAGGGGGAGGGGCAACTTGAATGTGGCCGCTCTCATGTCACATTTCAGTCCTGTCTTGCATAGCTTTTGTCCACTTTCAGCTCTTTTTCTAGCTTTGGAGGAGCTCGTTGAGTGGGGCTTTTACCGGTACAACTAAAAGCAGATGGTGCCACATTCACCACATTCTGTGGTGAGCTGTCAGCCAGCTCCCAGCCTCTGGGTGACTCAGGAGAGGGAGCAGGGCTGCACTGTTGCCACTGACACGGACCTCTCCCTTCACATAAGAGACAGCGAGTCACTGGCTGGGGGAACAGCAGTGGTGGGAGAGGCTTTCCCTGCCCATGGGGAGCTGAAGGGAATTCTGTTTTAATCATCTACTCTCCACCCCGTTGAAGAGGGGGATTCCTATCCTAGAATTAGGAGGATGACCAGACACATGGCACTCGACCCTGGGCAATGAGATGGACAGTCGTTATTAGTCACACGTACTCCCAGCCTGGGGGAGGAGGACTCCACTGCCCCGAGAGCCACACAGGGCCTCACTGGGGAACAGAGTGAACCAACAGGGCCACAGGAGGCAGGTTTTGTAGTAACAAGAGGGTGGGTCACCCTGATTCCAGTGGGAGGTTGTGATTGTCTTGTTTGAATAATTCTGCAGGTTGGCGGGGAACTAGAACCTGCTATTCAGAGATAAATAGGATGTGCACCTCCCTGTTTGATAAGAAGGCTGTTTGGCAGAGGGGACCTCATCTGTGGGGGGAGCAGAGTGGGGAGGGGAACTTGCACCTAGACCTTTGGAGGCTCTCCTGATTTTACCAGATGTCCAGGCAATAAATACTTCTGAACCTTAATTATAAGCCTTGTCCTTTAGAAAAGGGATGCCAGGAAGTCACTGGTAGTGAGAGGGAGAGCCTGCCAGGAGTGACACCTTGTGCCTGCCTGCAGACTCGCAGCTGTGGGTCCTGCAGGCCTGAGCTGCAACCAGGAAACCTTGGTAGCCTGCGTGCTGTCCCCAGGCAGCTTCGAACCTCTCTCAGAAGGGGCAGAACATGCCCTGGTTCCTGCAACTGCACGTGAATGGGCCCAGGGGTCCCAGAGCATCAAGGGCCAGGGGACTGCCCAGGTGGTCAAAGCAGTATGGTCCAACCCCTCCAGAGCAGGACTGAAGGGGGACGTGTGCCAGATGGGTAGTCTTGCATGGAACATGGCCTGCGTCTCTTAGCAGCTTCATTCAGATCCTAGTAACAGACACTCAAACACTCAAATGCAGGTCAAGGGTCAAGTTATATGTTTTGTTTTTCTAGATTATCTAGGGTAATAACACGGCTCCAGAATGTGGACAGAGAGCACAAGATGGCTGAAACACTACCATGGTCTTTATTCCCTCAAGGAAGGAGGAGAGGGCAAAGGCTACATGACAGGAGACAGTCTGGAAACTTCCACTTACATCTTGTTGGCCAGATTCAGACATGGCCACTCTCATCTGTGAAGAAGTGTGGGAAATAAATACTGTTTTAGGCTGAGCATGATGTCGACCCCAACAAAACTGAGGTTCTGGAGTTTAGGAAGTAGGGGGACAAGAGATCCTGAGAGCCCTGCCTGTGGGCAGAAGCCGCTGCTGGGCAGTGCTTGAGAAATAGGACGTGACAGCAAGGAGAACGTCTCCCTCCTCTTCCAGGGTCTTGGAAATGACTCACGAAATGAAGCCAGTGACTGGAGAACAAATCAACAGGAGCTTGTGCCAACTGCACAACCCATAGATTTCCAGAAGACCAGGAAACAAATGGCCCCACTGGAAATACAGAAATTGATGGGTTTGAGGACTGAGCTTGGTGGTAGTACTCAGTGTAGCCTGTCCTCTGAATGCTGCATACAACATGATGGGGCCATTTCTGCTAAACCTCAGAACATAACTTTGTAATGAGATGGCTTATGTTTATTTTGCATGCTATTAGAAATACCCAAAAGTGGGGGTAAGGCAAGAGATAGTATCGGACATATTTCATGAAAATGATTACTGGGAGAATTCTTGAAAATTTATACAGATGGAGATGTTATATGATTAATTGGTCAACCCATCCCCGACTGAGTGGCTCCATAGCCAGGATTCTGTTAGCACCAGAAGGGAAGCCCAAGGTATATCTCTGACTGTGATGAGCTTAAACTCCAACTGACACGGGCTGCACACTGGGGGAAAGACTAGGATGCCTGGAAAGCAAGCAAGTACCACTAGCTGTACTTTTCATGTACAGCTAGCAGTACATCCTTCCTCCTTACCTCTAGATCTTTTCTAAGAAACAAAACAAAGGAAAAAGCATCAACAGTTGAAATCAAGAAAATAAGCCCTATGGTTGAGACGTAACACAAAGAGACCACCCTGAGATGCTCTGAAGAGGCACCCTGGCTATGTGAGCACAGCCATGAGGTAGCAACTCACGGTCAACTGGCCCTCAGAGAGCAGACTCCAAGGGCACCATGGCTTGTGTCCTCGTATCATCACTGCCCACCTGGTGCTGGTGAGCTCCAGGAAGTGGGGACAGATGAGAGAGTGAAAGTCGGCCCTGTGATCACTGCTCCAGGACAAAAGGGAAACTAGTTGTTCTGGGAAAGCCAGCCATAGGCTCACCCCAAATATTTCTGAATCCCATTTTTTAACTTAAATCTCAGTTCCTCAATACTTTGATGCAGCTGCTGGTTTAACAAAACTTCCTGCTTTACCGGGTGCTGCTGGGTGTTCATGGACACCACGAGCTGACTTCCAGGCTGGGCTGGCCACTGACTGGGCTCTTGGGAGACACTCGAGTCTGTTGCCATGGGTCATGCTTCCATCCACACAGAGCAACAGTAGCAAGATTATTTATCTTCCCCTAAGTTAACTGGTGTGTCTGAACTACATTTAAAAAGCTCTGAATATAACCCCAGTTGTGCATGATGGGGTATTTTCCCTCTCTGTCTCTATTTTGACCCTTTGGTCTGACCTCCTTTTAGTGGGGTCAGACAAGTCTTTGGAAGGTCTAGTGAAGCTTTGCCCTGTTGTTCATTTTCACATCCAAGTGACAGTAGTTAATGCCATTTCAGAAAAATGGAAGGCATCTCAGCAGATGGATGTCATTCCGTTTCAGCTCCAGCTGAGTGTAAGGACACAATACTGTGGGAAATACAGCATTTTCAGTTAGGTTCTGGTTTTCCTCTCCAAATCAAATGTGCAGAGCTCAGATCTAATGACAGCCTGTCTTAAAGTCAAATGATGGCATGCCTAAAGCTTGCAGAATGGCTCCATTTAATAATGACAGATCAGTCATGGGAATGGAGAGATCCTGCCTAGACTTACTAAGCATTTGTTTTCAAAATCAAAAAGGAATTTGTAGGTAATCAGTCAATGTGGGAATTGCAGGACTTGCTGTGGTCTTCCTAATAACCATTTAAAATGCTGTGCTTTTAATTCAGCTGATAATAATAGTGTCCCTCTTTTCAGGCTATTCCTGTTCTATATCCTAGGTGCCAAACTTTAGCAGCATCAGCCATTCCTCTGATTTAGACTTGCTTTTCCTTTTGCCCCATGAGAAACCTGTGGCTTTCAGAGAGTGGGAAAGTTGTTTGTTATTCCTAGAGCTGGTTAGCAAGTGGATCTCACCTTATTCACAGCATGTTGAGGAAGGGGTGGAAAATGTTTCTGACATTTTGTTTTGTTGCTTATACCTGTTGTCTCCATTTTTCTCTCCTCTTTCCTTCTCTCCCTCCTTATACTCACTCCATCCAGGCTTTGTCTCCACCTCCTCAACAGATTCTCCTTGTCAAGATCATCTGTGACCTCCATTTTGCTAAATCCAATGTCGAATCCTTGGCTGTTATCAGACGACCCATCATGTGGTTTGATGGAACCCACTGCTCCTTGCTTGAGATGCCCTCATCTCTTCATCTCCATGCACCCTCTGGCTCTCTCCTCTCTCACAGGCCACGCTTGCATGGTCTCCTGAGCTGTCTTCTCACCTTTGTGACCTTCAGCTGCTGGCATGTTCCAAAGCATGGCCTTAGACCCTTCTATTTTTCCTCTATCTGCACTCACTCCTTAGGTACACCCATCTGGTCTCATGGCTTTTAACTTCAACTGTATCTGTATCTTCAAATCGATATATGTATCTCTACCCCAACCTCCCTGCTAAACTGCCTTTTCTCCATTAGGAAGTATGACAGGCATCTCAAACTTACTCCACTCAGACAGAGCCCACCTACCAAACTGGTTATCCCGCAACACTCCCATCTCAGGAAGTAGCCACTCCATCCTTCCAGTAGCTGAGGCAAACAAATACCAAGACTTATCTTTCTCTCATAACCCATCTCCAATGCATTAGCAAAGCCTTTTGCATCTACCTTGAAAATAGTGTGGGATCTGACCATTTCTTATCACCTGCACCATTAACACCCTGGTCCAAGCCACCACCACCTCTCTCTAGGATTATTATCATAGTTCCTAATTGGTGTTTCAATTTCTGCTCTTGTCCTCTGATAGTCCACTGTCAACATAACTTCCAAAGAGAATCTTTTAAAGCATATAAGTTGGGCTACATTTGTATTCTTTCTGAGGCTTTCTCAGGATGCCTCACTTCACTCTGAGTAAAAGCCAAAGCCCTTAAAGTGGCCTCTAAGACTCTCTACCCTATCCCCTGTTACCTCGTTCATCCCATGTCCAGCTCTTCTCCCCTCACTCCATTCATCCAGCCCTCAGGCTTCTTTTTCTCCTTGGACATGTGATGGATGTGCTCACCTCCACCCTTCACCCTAGTTGATCAGAGTGGAACACTGTTCCACAAGACCATCTCTCATTTCCTCACAGCCTCTTCTCAAATGGCACTGTATCAGCAGGACTTTCTCTGAAAATGCTCTAACAGCAACAACCCCCACCTCCACATACCCAAAGTCTTTGTTCCCTTTACTCCATGTAGTTTTCTCATTTCACATGTCACCAGTTCACATAATCCATGTTAACGTCCTCATTTTTTTAATGGTGAGTTTCTATCTCAGTCTCCACAAAGACAGTGACTTTGTTTTTTCCCCCTGGTCTATCTCCAGCATCCCCAACAATGTTTGACACAGATGATACTCAAAAATTGTTAACTCAAGCCTTGATCAACATTCTTTCTGTAGTATGTTTATTTGCATGTGGCATATTTTCACTATAAAATTTAAAAAGAGAGATACTCATCTTTGAAAGGAGACTGCTGCTCATATACTCAGTCAGGTATGGACACTTGGCATGGACTATGGGGTGGGAAAGAGTTGGATCTTCTGAGCATGTCCCTGCAATGACACAGTGTATGTCACCAACATCAGAGCTGGTCATGTGCTCCAGCATGGGCCTGTAATGACCTGTAGGCCACATCAGGCTGGTTACTTATGGGTGGACAGCTGGTCAACCATAGGAGTGGTCTTTAACAAGAAGGTCCATATCTCCAAATCTTAGATTAATGAGAAATAACTTTTGGTGACCAAGATCTCTAAAGTATAAGCTAGAAAATCCAACAGTTTATCATCATGAACTCCCATTTCCACAAAATTTTTCCTGAGAAATGAAAGAAAAGAATGCTGGAAAATTGATACTCTATGACATGAGTACTTTTCATTTTTCTAGACAACCAGAATAAAATTGCTGAGGGATTTTTCAGCATTTTATTATGATCGAGTTGTGTCTAAAAGATACAGGATTGAGACTAGAGAAGTTTCTACTAGTCACAACTTGGAAAATTTGAGCATCAAAATAAATTATGATAGTAACGGATTATAACCCATTAAGTGAAATAGGCACTCAGGAGTACATGCTGATATAAATAAATGAATAAATGGAGGAAAAGAAAAAGGTCTTCCCTAGAGTAGAATGCTGACTAATACATGTAAAGGGAATGATGGAATTAGAACATTATCTTTTGGAAACCCTCATAAGGATGGTGATTCAGGCAGGAGTCATTACTGGATGCTGTGGTTGGTGGGTGGAACTTGATGGAAAAAGGATATTAGTTGTAGTCTGAGAGCATCTTCACAAAATACTAATCAACGACAAAGGAGGTGATGGTGGCTTTGCAGTGGAGAGACCTGGCAGACACAAGGATGATCAAGGTGGTGCTCTGCAGTGGTGGGAAGGGTTGACGCTGCGTGTGCTGAATGCAACATTGTTCCTGTTGAGGATCCATGGCCTGAGTCTGTCATGAATAAACATCATGCCTCATTCTCCCTACATCAAGAGCACAAGAGATAAGAAAAGGGTGAGGAATTTTTCCAGACTAGAGGAGACTAAAAGACAACAACATGCAATATGTGATCCTGGACAGAATCATGGACCAAAAAGGAAATGAGGTGGTATTGGGAAAGTAGCAATATTTGAATGGGATCTGTAGGTTGGATTCTAATGTATTGATGTTAATTTCTTGATTAAGAGGGTTGTACAGGGCTTCCCTGGTGGCGCAGTGGTTGAGAGTCTGCCTGCTGATGCAGGGGACACGGGTTCGTGCCCCGGTCCGGGAAGATCCCACATGCTGTGGAGTGGCTAGGCCCGTGAGCCATGGCCGCTGAGCCTGCGCGTCCGGAGCCTGTGCTCCGCAACGGGAGAGGCCACAAGAGTGAGAGGCCTATGTACCGCAAAAAAAAAAAAAAAAAAAAAAAAGAAGGTGGTACAGTGTTTATGTAGGAGCATGTCTTGGGGAGAAAACACACTAATAATTAGGGGTTCCTGTAGCTGCCTGACAAATGATTCTTTAAAAAGATTAATATGTAACAATTATATACAGATAGAGAGAATGTATGATGGAGAAAAGGTAGTAAAATTTAAACTATTGTAGGAAATAGGGAAATTTTTTATACTGTTCTGACAACTTTTCTGTAACTTTGATTTAATTCAAAATGAGTCATTAAAAAGAAAGTGGGGAAACTCTGGAAGAAACAGTATCCTGATAAAATAGTATAATAATGAGCTTTCTATCAGAACCAGTCAAAAATTTAATTAGTCCTTAGCATACTCCACTCTGTCAGCTTAATTATAGTGTAAATATCCAACAAATGGAAATAATAGTTACTCACTTTTAAATCAGGGTCATAATGACACAGAACTCTATTACCCACAGCAAAGCAGTACCTATTCCCCAAGAATTTCCCAAGGAGACCTAAATATTCCAACTTCTTCTTTATTTTATCTCTTTTAACTTTTTTTTTCTTTTTAACTTTTAAAATAAGATTCTTTCCTTTTGAAAGTCCCTAAAGAAAATTTCAGAAATACTGAAAAGTGGGGGGGGGGGAACAGAAAAGCTAACTATAGCCCTTGTTAACATTTTGGTCCATTTCCTTCCACATTTTCTGAAGCAGTCTTTCATTTGAGACAAGTCTAATCATATTTATGCACACTTTTATCCTCTGGGTCTTTCTCCTAGTACTTCTAGTATTCTTCCATGACGCCACATGGTCTTTCTCAATTACAACTTTAATGGCTAATGATACTGCATCATGTAGAATGCTGCTGTCGTTTACTTACCCATTCCTGAGGATGGCAGATCAGGAAGCAGACAGAGCTTGAGTCTTGATGTCCAACCACACTGCTGCTGTACTTCTGGGTCCAAGATGATCCATTTTCAAACTAAATCAACTTTACTAGGGTTTTTTCTGTTACTACAACCAAAAGTTGATAAGAGAGCTCACAGTTCAGAAGTTTGGAAATGATTGTCAGTGATGGAGGAACAGATGCCTTGAAGATAGGGAAGCTTATTGTCAGGGAAGAGTCTTGTTCACAGTGCAGTGTGAAGCAATGAAAGAAAATGTTTTCATTTGACTCAGGAAGGCTTCCATCCTTCATCCACCAAAAGCCAGGAGCTTTCATTTATGAAGAAAGATATGGCTTTGGGGTTGTTTTGGGTGTGTAGCTTTTGATGATGCATTGTGATCCCTTAGCAGTATAATCTTCCATGAAGAAGCCTGCAGACTCTCCTGCTCATCCTGCTGAATGTCTTCACTTGGAGATGAGAACAACTAATGACCCTTCACTTATATTCCTTGCTTTTTACGGCTTTACTCATCTCATCTCATGGGAGTTCTTGCAATGACTCTTGGAAGTAAATCACACTCTCATTATTGTCCTCATTTTGCAGATTTGGAAATTAGGACTCAGAAAGGTCAAATGACTTTCTTAATGTCGCACATGCAGGAAGTGTGGTTTCTTTGCACGTATGATTTAAGCATAATGCCCACGTTTGACTGTGAGTAGTGGTCAAGAGTGCAATTTCAGTCTTTGTTATCAATAGGTTGTACTGTCAGTAATTTCCTTTAAAATCCTTGAGTATAGAGTGGTGTGTGTGTGTGTGTGTGTGTGTGTGTGTGTGTGTACATAAGTTAACATTGCTCTAAATTCCCCAGGGCTTTTAGTTACCATTTGGAGGACACTAATGTGGAATCCACTCTCCAGCCATGGTTAGTTAGTATCTAAAGGATCGTAATTTGGAATCCACTTTCCAGAAACAGCCAAGGCAAGCCCTCAAATATCACTCTCAGAATCAGGAGTAGCAGGCCCATTGATCAGCACATCGGCTATTAGAAATAATATTTCTTTGATGAAATAAGGGGCTCCATTATACTAGGTGGCTGGAAGGTTTTCAAAGGTACCTCCACCCTTGCATGAATGGAGTATAAGTATCCAGCAGACCCGGCAGTCCCACTCCTTTGGAGTGGTGCCCTCTGTGTAGAAATTTGTACAGTCCTTAACTAAATCCAACTGGAAGACCAACTGTCCCTGCCTCCTGCTTAATGGTTGCATTTGACTTGCATAAGCCTTTTGTGCTCAGAGTTGTGATTCCTAGAGAACGTGAAAGGTTGCAGCATCACTGAAGCTTAAGGACTCAGGTTATATGTAGGTTTCTGTACAAGCTGGCTCATAAATTGAGCCCATAAATGTCTGTATGTGTTCAGTCTTAGAATTGCTTTCAGTGCAGCCCCTGGGAAGGAGAGTGGAGAGAGGAGACAAGGCTCCTGATCACCTACCTCTATTGTTCAGAGGCTACCAGTGTTTCTCCCAAAGAATTAGATATTTGGAAACAGCCAAATGGTCTTAAGTCAGAACACAACAATCAGGATTCATAGATTTCATTTGACTTTTGCTTTGGGGGCTCTAATATTGACCCTAATCCCTACATTCTGTTTTCTAAGATCAATACTGCAGGAGCATCTCTATCACACAGTCCCTGGCTCTAGCATGATGTCAGGCAGGGAACAGTCCAATCATGCCCATATGCCTGAGTCTCCTGTAAATAGGAATCATTATGGGATGCCCCATGTGTTGGGGAAAAAGGAAGGGATTGGGATCCTAAGACACTAAATTTTGTAACTGTATTCCAAATCACAGGCCTACGGGGAATGCACAAAGTGTTTGTGCTGGGACCAAGATTCCGGTGTGTGGAAAAGGGTGGTGAGCCTGAGACTTGTCTGACGCGGAGGGTGGGGAAGTCAGCAGGGCACCTGGAAGCCGTGGGGAAGTGAGGCTTGGGAGGGCGGTTTATGGTTTTACTGGCAACTTTTGCTTTCCTTCAGGTCCAGATCACCTCCAAAAGTTAAGGGTAACGTCCATTCCCTCCCAGTCTTGGTGCTTCACGAAGCCAGAGAGACAGAGCCAGAGTTCAGCCAGGCCACCTCAGCCTGCAGAGGTCCACATACTGCAGGCCTCTTTTCTTCCTCTCTCTGGAGGCTAAAAAGTACAAGGTATTTTTGTGTACAGTGTTAGGGAGTGTTCTAATTTCATTCTTTTACATGTAGCTGTCCAGTTTTCCCAGCACCACTTATTGAAGAGGCTGTCTTTTCTCCATTGTTTATTCTTGTCTCCTTTGTCATAGATTAGGTGACCATAAGTGTGAGTTTATTGCTGGGCTTTCTATCCTGTTCCATTGATCTATCTTTCTGTTTTTGTGTAAATACCATACTGTCTTGATTATGGTAGCTTTGTAGTATAGTCTAAAGTCAGGGATCCTGATTCCTCCAGCTTTGCTTTTCTTTCTCAAGATTGTTTTGGCTATTCAGGGTCTTTTGTGTTTCCATACAAATTGTGAAATTTTTTGTTCTAGTTCTGTGAAAAATGACATTGGTAATTTGATAGAGATTGCATTGAATCTGTAGATTGCTTTGGGTAGTATAGTCATTTTCACAATATTGATTCTTCCAATCTGAGAACATGGTATATCTCTCCATCTGTTTGTGTCATCTTTGATTTCTTTCATCAGTATCTTAGTTTACTGCATACAGGTCTTTTGCCTCCTTAGGTAGCTTTATTCCTAGATATTTTATTCTTTTTGTTGCAGTGGTAAATGGGAGTGTTTTCTTAATTTCTCTTTCAGTTATTTCACCATTAATGTATAGGAATGCAAGAGATTTCTGTGCATTAGTTTTGTATCCTTCAACTTTACTAAATTCATTGATTAGTTCTAGTAGTTTTCTGGTGGCATCTTTAGGATTTTCTATGTATAGTTTCATGTCATCTGCAAACAATGACAATTTTACTTCTTCTTTTCCAATTTGGATTCCTTTTTATTTCTTTTTCTTCTCTGATTACCATGGCAGGGACTTCCAAAACTATGTTGAATAATAGTGGCAAGATTGGGTGGAACATATATACAATGGAATGTTACTCAACCATAAAAATGAATGAAACTGGGTCTTTTGTAGAGACATGGGTGGACCTAGAGGCTGTCATACAGAGTGAAGTAAGTCAGAAAGAGAAAAAGAAATATCATATATTAATGCATATGGAATCTAGAAAAATGGTGTAGATGATCCTATTTGCAAATCAGAGATAGAGACACAGACATAGAGAACAGATATATGGATACCAAGGGGGAAGGGGGAATGGGATGAATCAGGAGGTTGGGGTTAACATATATGCACTATTGATATTATGTATAAAATATATAACTAATAAGAACCTACTGTATAGCACAGGGAATCCTACTCAGTGCTTTGTGGTGACCTAAATGGGAAGGAAATTCAAAAAAGAGAGGATATATGTGTATGTATACCTGATTCACTTTGCTGTACAGTAGAAACTAACACAACATTGTAAAACAACTATACTCCAATAAAAATTAATTTAAAAAAAGAATAATAAGAGCACTAACTTGATGGGATAATTACAAAGATTAAATGAGGTAATGTATGTAAATCTTATACTAATTGCACAATAAATACTAGCTATTGTTTTACTGTTTTCTTCCTGTAAAATAGAAACAATGTGCAGAAAGGATATTAAATGTAAATTCATTTATGTACCAGTCTCTATAATCTTTGCACTTTCTCCATCTCATTGTAATATTTTGACTTATAATAAGAAATATATATTTTTTCTTCAAAAAAAAAAGTACAAGGTAGAGGGCAAGGCAGGTAACGTCTTTTTCTTTTGTCAACATGCAACAAATATTTATTGAGGAATTATTATGTTCTGCTCTGTGCTAGATGTTGAAATACAATGGTGAAGAAGACAGATTCAATCCTCCCAAGTCAGTGGCGGAAACCAACAAAATGAGTCAAAGAAAAAAAAATAAAATTTAAAAATTCTAAGTACCACTGTGCTTGTTTTCTAGGGCTGCCATAGTAAAATAGCACATACTGGATAGATAATACGTCAGAAATTTGTTTTCTCACAATTCTGGAAGGTAAAAGTCCTAGGTCAAGGTGTCAGCAGGTTTGGTTTCTTTTGTTCTTGGCTTGCAGATTGCCTTCTCTCTGTGTCTATGCGTTGTCTGTGTTCTAATCTCTTCTTACGAGGCCATCAGTCATACAGAATTAGAGCCTGCACATATGACCTCATTTTACCTTAATTACCTTTTTAAAAGCCTTATCTCCAAATACAGTCACATTCTGAGGATGTAGAAGTTAGGAATTCAACACACAAATTGTGTGTGTGTGTGGCGGGGTTGGGGGGGGGCACAATTCAGTCCATAACAGGATGGCATGGTTTTTAACGGGTGAAGGACTCACAGTTTTTGCTCTTATAGTTACCCATCCATATTGATTATTTCCTAACTTGTACCAAAAGCAAGGACCCATGTTCACTGCCCTCGGAAATTCAGTTGCCTAGGGGGAAAGGCTCTTGCCTGAAATGGAGATGAAAACAAATGTGCTTAATATTTGGTAGCTCTCTGCAGGTCAGAATGGTAACTAATTTTTTGAAAAAACTGTTAGATTCTGTAATAAGTAGTGAAATCTGAGTTTAACTGAGTTCTAAGATTTTTAGGGAAAACTGATGTCTCCCAAATGTTTGCTGTAATGTAATAAAGATAGCATTGTTAGGCAACAGCAAGGATCAAATTATGGTGAATAAAAATGGTTGTAAATGGGAGCTATATTATAATTAGTATCTGGAGACAAGACCCCAGGCCCCACAGGTAATTTGCTTAATTACATGCATTTGGCAGGGGTTAGGCATTCTTCAATTGCTTGACATGAGTTGATTCTTATTGAATATGGAACAATAAAAAATGAATTATTCTTCCTTAGCACTTTCATTATTGTTATTTAGACTTAAAGACCACTTTTATATCGGAGTAATTGTAGACCCAAGAATAGTCAATTACATAAAATAAAACATGAGGCTAAGAAGGGAAGCAGAGGGTCTAGTGGAAAGAACATGGAACCAGTCAAATCTGGTTTCAAATTTCAGCTCCTGAACACAGTAACTACAATACAGATAGAACTTAGGAGTTGTTACTTCCTTTCTTTAAGCTTGGGGTTGCTCATCTGTAAAATGCTTTGTGGAGTTTTTTGGTAAGTGTTGAATTTTATGAAAGCTCAGTTTACATTACCTAAGGAAATAAAGTTCGTGATTTAAAATTTTTAATCCTTACCTGCTTTTTAACCCTACAAACTCTTATTTAAACATTTTAGTGTGTTTCACTTTTTTTCCTCATCCAAGTGCTCTCTAAACTGTGTTCCATGGAATATTAGTCCTTTGCAAAATGTTAATAGATGCTTCATGGAAAAATTTCTAGCATCAATACTGGGGAAAACACAAATTATTAGAAGTACACTGGCGTATCATTCTTGCCAAAATGTTTAGCCTGAATCTGTGGGGAAACACTCAGATAAATTCAGAATTTTTTGGACTTTGATTTTTTTGGACTTTTCAATAATGTCAATATCATGAAAGACAGACAACAGAAGACAGAAGGACTGATCTTCATTAATGGCAACAATGAATTGGATAGGATTATGAACTTTTTAAAAGTTATGCAGGACATTTTGTGGGCCATTGAGGAAATTTAAACATGGGAGCATAATAGATATATTGTAGACTTACATTTCTTGAGTACGATAATAATATTGTGGTTATTAGAAGAACGCTTTTTTTCTTAGGAGATGCATGCTTAAGTATTTAGGGGTGAGGTCATAATATCTATAAATTGCTTTCAGATAGTTCAGGCCAAAAGAAAAACAAGTGTGTATGTAGAGAGAAAATATAACACTATGTTAATTGTGGTTCTTTCTTTGAAATTTTCTGTAGGTTTGAAATTTTTCAAAATAAAAAAATATTCATGATGGACAGAAGATTCTTCTTTTTTTTGAACTTTAAAGATCAGATTTATTTGGAGAAAACAAAAACCCCACAACCTGAAGGATAGGATTTTACATCTCAAGACATCTCCCAGGTATTATGTCTACAGATTACAAACCATTTTCATAGAAGATATTTTTGTACAAATTTTACATGTATTGAGAAGCGGGTCATAAATCCCTTTTTGTTTTAACAGGGTGGCAGAGTAGAGGAATAGGGGGAAAATGCTTTTTTAGACACATCTATTTGGAAGGAGCAGACATGAAGAGGGCAAACTCTACTTTTTCATCATCTATAGGAAATGGTTTTAAAAAATACCCTCTCAACCTTGGGTATCTCTAAAAGCTACTTCCTAGCTACTAGTCACTCCAAGCTAATTATTTAAAGTTACTTCACTTGGTATGTCTTTTATGTCCACTGGGTAAATGATTCATCATGTTCACTGCTGCAGCACTCATAAACCAACACCCCTGCATGGCTGGAAAGGGTCTAACCTAGGACTGATGTGAGAAGAGACCAAGATGTCTTTTTTCTGCAGCTACCAATATTGCCTGTAAGGACACCATCTGTTGAGCTGACAGTACCAAGGTGCACATAAAAGCAGGCAAGTAAAGCTAATGTGTTGCAAGGGAAGCTAGGACCTTGTGAAATTGTTCTCCTGCATTATCATTTATTCTCTCAAGGGATGGTAAAAGGAACAGAACCAGAAAAACCACACATTGGTCTAGGCCACATTATAAATCCAAATATTGGTGTGGGATTTCACTTGGAGAGAAGGAAACTTTTGTTTTCTAAAAAACCCCCCAAACCCCAGTCAAGGTTGTAAGAAAGGTTCCCAATTTAATCACCCTCGCTCACCACCTAAGACTGGTAATTCTAAAGTTTTCTGAGGTGTAAAAGGGGTCAAAGCAGCAGGAGCATGAATGGCTGGAGGGAAGGAGTGAGTGTCAAAACATGAAGGAGCCAAGATTTGCTTGAGAAAAAGCAGTGATGATTCCTCATTAGACAGCTCCCAGAGGCTCCAGAGAATGCTAGGAGGTCAAGTATGTGACTTAAGTAGAAGCTGCCTGTGGGAAGGTAACAGGAAAGAGTAGCATGAGGAACGTAAGACAATGACAAGAGTCTAAATTTTTAAAGCTTCAAGATTTCAACAGAATGTGGATATATTTGAAATTTCAGAAGGAGTAGTGTTTAAGAAAGGGTGAAACCAGGGCACATAAAAGACCTGGGAATTTCCACAACCCCTAAGTGCTTCCTGCTCCAGGAGGTAAACAATTATGTGTTTATTGGAGGTCATACCATTTCCCTATTGCTGGTGCCAAATAATTCATCAAATCCCCAAGCTTCTTTTCAAACCATGATTTCCCCATTTACTTTGGTCACCAAACAGTCCTATTCTTCAGTGGCCTGTAGACTCACTCCCACCTAACCCCCTGGGGGGTACAAATGAAGGAACTCCCCCTTAGACTGGCCCCAGTAACTCAGAATTAAATAAGATGAATTCTTTATTTGGTGGGATTGGCCAATAGCAAACTCCATGGGAGCTCCATTGTGGTCTACTTTCCAAAGGAGCCCCACTTCACACAGTCTGGGTATTAGGCAGGGAAACTTACTAAAAAATATTTTAAAAAATCAAACTTTTGGTTTCAGCTTTGACATGTCAAGAGCTTGCAAATTATCAAAAGCTGAATGAACTGAAAATCAATGACTTTTCCCAGACTCATCAGAGAACTGAGGTTACAGATCAAGACACCACCCTGAAATCTGGAGGGATACACCTGAGATGTGCTTTCCTGGATCAGAAGCTACTGGATCCATAAAGTGGTAGGAACTCTTAAAAAAGTGATAACTTTGATGCATTGCTGGAGGTTGAGCATGGACCAGTGTGAGGGTGAGACATTCCCATGGTCTGCAGCCCTAGGGGGAACCCTACTTCTGTGGGTTTTTTTTTCATTCAGAAACTCCAACATGTTCTCATTGTGAAAAGCCAAGAGACATCCTACTGTTTCTGGCAGGTGGAAGGTAAGAATAATTCTTGTGAAATATCACCATATCTTCTCCCTAGCAAAGGCCTATCTCCAGGGGGAAGGCTTTACCAGAGGCTTATTCCAGCTGGGGGAAGGGCACTGCTTCCACTGCAGCCACCAAAGGCAGGGGGCTATATCATTGGAGAAATGTGTGAAGGTCATAGCCCTGAGACACAGGCCCACAAAAGGACTGAGATTTAATCATGAGATTATAGAATGTTCTCCCTCCTCCACATCTTACCATCACACTAACAGGGCTCCAATATAATAGGAGTGGATTCCAGCAAAAAGGGCTAAAATCCACAGACTCTTTCTGAGAAGGAGCACTTAGGGAAGCCCAACGTTGAGAATAGAGATGAAGGCAAGTACATGAGAGGAGCTGAAGCCTCTGGCACCTACAGCTATAAATGCTAATCAAAGCCCAACACCTGACTAGATTAACATAAATTCTCAAACTGAAGGACTGTTTACCTTCGTTACTATTACCCAAATAAACCTGTCCATCTTCCACCATGGAGTGCTAAAAGACAAAATGAACAAACAATCCCCAAAACTCACAGTCTGAAAAGGCAAAGCAAGTATCAGAACTAGACTCAGATATACACAGATATTGGAATTATCAGAGAATTTAAAATAAGTATGATTAATATGTTAAGCACTCTAATGGAAAAAGTCTACAACCTGCAAGAACAGATCAGTAATGAAAGCAGAGAGATGGAAATTCTGAGAAGGAATCTAAAGGAAATGTTAGAACTCAAAAGCACTGTTACAGAAATGAAGAATGGCTTTGATTGCCCTTTTGTAGATTGAACAGCAAGGGAAGAATCAGTGAGCTTGAAGGCAGGCCAATAGAAGCTTCCAAAACTAAAATGCAGAGGAAATATATACATTATATATATCATATATATATCATATATATATATATATATATATATTTCATACACCTTAGGTATATTATGTTCAAACTGCAGAAAACTAAAGGCAAACATTAAATCATGAAATCAAGGGTAAGGGATGGGGGGAGGGGAACACCATAACCTATAGAAAACAACAATAAAAATTTCAGCAGACTTCTCATGCAAACAACAAGAGAGTGGAGTGAAATATTTAGTGTGAATGAAAAATCCACCAACCTAGAATTCTATATCAAGCAAAATTGATTTTTCAAAAGTGAAGGAGAAATAAAGACTTTTCCCAAACAAAAAACAAGGAAACGTATCCCCAGCACATGTGCCCTGCAAAGAAATATTAAAATAAGT
This sequence comes from Stenella coeruleoalba, assembly GCF_951394435.1. Taxonomy (NCBI): domain Eukaryota; kingdom Metazoa; phylum Chordata; class Mammalia; order Artiodactyla; family Delphinidae; genus Stenella; species Stenella coeruleoalba. The sequence goes on along the minus strand of NC_137153.1, from coordinate 30,741,793 downwards.
TCTTTGGGGAAAAGGAAAATTACAAACATCAGAAATTCAGATCTAGATGAAGAAAGGAAGTGTATCAGAGAATGAATAAAGGTAAAATAAAATTTTTGTTTTTATTCATCTTATTAATCTGAAATAGAACTGTTTCTATTTGTTTCTTCTGTTTTTCATTTTTCTGTTCTTTCTTGCTATATTTTTTCTTTTTTTGTCTTCCTGTGGCAACAAAATTCTTGAATATTTTTAGGATTACAACTTGTATTTTTGAACGTATGATGTTTTATAGTTTTTAGTGGCCTCACTGGATATTACAATGATATGTGATAAGTCACATCACAGTTTACTTGTATCACCATTTTCCCCATATATAATGTTTATTGTAGTTGAAATCATACTCTATACAGCTGTTTCCTGATTTTTCACCTACCACCATTCTCAGCTTGTAACTGAGAATAAAGTTTTCTGAACTTCATCTCTGATATGTGGGTCTTGCCCTGGAGCCAGTGCTGCATCTACATCCCACCTCCCTTACCTGCCAGTATTCCCAGGTCCCTCTTCACTTATGAGTTCATCTCACTTGCTCATAGGTGACCGGTAAAGCACCATAATGTGTTCCTGACCTCTGCATTCACAATTAATAAGATCCACTTTGTCCGAAGAGGGTCTTACTCTCCTTGTGGACACCATACACTTATTTAGCAATGTTGAGCCATTTTACTTTGGAATCATTTTCCCAACTATTTTTCCAGGAAGAGATGTAACTAATTATTTTCTCATCACACGTTGCTTTTTTTAAAAAATTGAAGTATAGTTGATTTACAATATTGTGTTAGTTTCAGGTGTACAACAGTAATTCAGTTATTTTTTTCTGATTATATTTCATTATAGGTTATTACAAGATATTGAATATAACTACTTGTGCTATGCAGTAAATCATATTGCTTATCTATATTATTAGAATAATCCCATACTCCTAATTTGTCTCTCCCTCCTCCCTCTCCCCTTTGGTAATAATAAATTTGTTTTCTATGTCCATGAGTCTGTTTCTAGTTTGTATATAGATTCATTTGCATTGTTTCTAGATTCCACATATAAGTGATATCATATAGTATTTGTCTATCTCTGTCTGACTTACTTCACTAAGTATAATGTTCTCTAGGCCCATCCATGTTGCTGCAAATGGCAATAGTTCATTCTTTATTATGGCTGAGTAATATTCCATATATATATATATATATATATCACTTCTTCTTAAGCCAATCATCTGTTGATGGGCACTTGTGTTGCTTCTATGTCTTGGCTACTGTAAATAGTACTGCTATGAACATTGGGGTGCAGGTATCTTTTGTAATTAGAGTTTTCATTTTTTCTAGATATATACCCAGGAGTGGGATTGCTGGATCATATGGTAGCTCTATTTTTAGTTTTTAAAGGAACCTCCATATAATTTTCCATTGTGTATCCACCATTTTACATCCCCACTAACAGTGTACAAGGGTTCCCTTTTCTCTACACCCTCTCGAGCATTCAGTTTTTGTAGAATTTTTGATGGTGGCCATTCTGACTGGTGCGAGGTGATACCTCATTGTAGTTTTTTTTTTTTTTTCTGTAATAATTAGCAATGCTGAGCATTTTTTCATGTGCCTGTTGGTTATCTGTTTGCCTTATTTGGGAAAATATCTATTTAGTTCTTCTGCCCAGTTTTTGATAGGGTTGTTTGTTTTTTCGATATTGAGTTGTATGAACTGTTTGTGTATTTTGGATATTAACCCCTCATTGGTCACATTGTTTCTAAATATTTTTTCCCATTCCATAGGTTGTATTTTTGTTTTGTTGATGGTTTGCTTTGCTGTGCAAAAGCTTTTAAGTTTGATTAGGTCCCATTTGTTTGGTTTTGCTTTTATTTCTTTTGCCTTAGGACACTGGACCAAGAAAATATTGCTACAATTTATGTCAAAGAATGCTTTGCTAAAGTTCTCTTCTAGGAATTTTATGGCATCATGCTTTATATTTAGATCTTTGACCATTTTGAGTTTACTTTTGTGTATGGGGTGAGGGAAAGTTTTAATTTTATTGATTTATACATAGCTGTCTAGCTTTCCCAACACCACCTGTTGAAGAGACTGTCTTTTCTCCATTGTATAATCTTGTCTCTTTCGTCATAGATTAATTGACCATGGGTGCATGGGTTTATTTCAGGGCTCTCTATGTAATCAAAACACCATACTGTTTTGATTACTTTCTTTTATAAATTAATTTTTATTCTAAAAATTTTCAAACATAAGCAAAACAAAAGTAAATAAGATGAACACCCAAAATGAACCCCCAGATATTCATCCCAGATTCAACAGCCTTCAAGATATTGCCAGTCTTTTTTCATTTATCCTCCCTCTCCCATTTTTGTTGCTGAAATACTTTATTTTAAAATTTTATTTATTTTTTATTGTGATGTTGTTTTATTTTTATTTATTTTTTATTGAGGTATAGTTGATTTACGATGTTGTACCAATCTCTGCTGTGCGGCAAAGTGACTCAGTTATACACATATATATATTCTTTTTTGGATTCTTTTCCATTATGGTTTATCCCAAGAGATTGGATATAGTTTCCTATACTATACAGTAGGACCTTGTTGTTTATCCATTCTAAATGTAATAGTTTCCACCTACCAACCCCAAACTCCCAGTCCATCCCTTGCCCTCTCCCTCTCCCCCTCCACCTTGGCAACCACAAGTCTGATCTCTATGTCTGTGAGTCTGTTTCTGTTTTGTAGATAGGTTTGTTTGTGCCATATTTTAGATTCCACATATAAGTGATATCATATGGTATTTGTCTTTGTTTTCCTGACTTACTTCATTTAGTATGATAATCTCTAGTTTCATCCATGTGACTGCAAATGGCATTGTTTCGTTCTTTTTTATGGCTGAGTCGTATTCATTGCATGTATGTACCACATCTTCTTTATCCATTCATCTGTGGATGGACATTTAGGTTGTTTCCATGTTTTGGCTATTGTGAATAGTGCTGCTATGAACATAGGGGTGCGTGTATCTTTTTGAATTACAGTTTTGTCCGGGTATATGCCCAGGAGCGGAATTGCTGGATCATATAGTAATTCTATGTTTAGTTTTCTGAGGAACCTCCATACTGTTTTCCATAGTGGCTGCACCAACTTACATTCCCACTAGCAGTGTAGGAGGGTTACATTTTCTCCACACCCTCTCCAGCATTTGTTATTTGTAGACTTTTTAATGGTGGCCATTTAGCAGTGGTACTTCACTGTAGCTTGGATTTGCATCTCTCTAATAATTAGTGATGTTGAGCATCTTTTCATGTGCCTATTGGCCATCTGCATGTTTTCTTTGGAGAAGTGTCTATTAAAGTCCTCTGCCCATTTTTCATTTGGATTGTTTGGTTTTTGTTGTTGTTGAGTTGTATGAGCTGTTTGTATATTTTGGAGATTAAGCCCTTGTTGGTCACATCATTTGCAAATATTTTCTCCCATTCCATAGGTTGTCTTTTCTTTTCTTTTTTTTTTATGATTTCCTTTGTTGTGCAAAAGCTTGTAAGTTTGATTAGGTCTCATTTTTTTATTTTTGTTTTTATTTCTATTGCCTTGGGAGACTGACCTAAAAAAACATTTGTATGATTTATGTCAGAGAATGTTCTGCTTATGCTCTCCTCTAGGAGTTTTATGATGTCATGTCTTATGCTTAAGCCTTTAAGCCATTTTGAATTTATTTTTGTGCATGGTGTGAGGGTGTGTTCTAACTTCATTGATTTACATGCAGCTGTTCAACTTTCCCAGCACCACTTGATGAAGAGACTGTCTTTTCCCTATTTTATATTCTTGTCTCCTTTGTCAAAGATTGATTGACCATAGGTATGTGGATTTACTTCTGGGTTCTCTGTTCTGTTCCTTTGATCTGTATGTCTGCTTTGTATCAATACCACACTGTTTTGATTACTGTAGCTTTGTAGTATTGTCTGAAGTCTGGGAGAGTTATGCCTCCTGCTTTGTTGCTTTTCCTCAGGATTGCTTTGGCAGTTCTGGGTCTTTTATTGTTCTATATGAATTTTCGGATTATTTCTTCCAGTTCTGTGAAAAATGTCATCAGTAATTTGATAGGGGTGGCATTAAATCTGTAGATTGTTTTGGGTAGTATTGCCATTTTAACAATATTAATTCTTCCAATCCAAGAGTATGGGATATCTTTCCATTTCTTTGAATCCTCTTTAATTTCCTTTATTAATTTTTTATTGTTCTCAGCATATAAATCTTTCACCTCCTTGGTCAGGTTTATTCCTAGGCATTTTTCTTTTGGTGGTATTTTAAAAGGTATATTTTTTACATTCCCTTTCTGATATTTCATTTTTAGTGTAAAGAAATGCAACCAATTTCTTAATATTAATCTTTTATCCTACTACTTTACTGAATTCATTTATTAGACCTAGTAGTTTTTGTGTGGAGTCCTTAGGGTTTTCTATATATAGTGTCATATCATCTGCATATAGTGATAATTTTATCTCTTCCCTTCCAGACATTATCTATTTCTTCTATTTCTTCTTGATTCATTTTTGGTGGGCTGTATGGTTCTAGAAAGTTATCCATTTCTTCTAGGTTGTCAAATTAATTGGCACCTAATTGTTCATAGTATTCTCTTATGGTTTTTTGTATTTCTGCAGTATCAGTTGAGATTTTTCTTTTTTCATTTCTTATTTTGTTTATTTTGGTTCTCTCTCTTTTCTTCTTGGTGAGCCTGGCCAGAGGTTTATCAGTTTTGTTTAACCTTTCAAAGAACCAGCTCTTGGTTTTATTGATTTTTTTCTGTTTTTTTTTAATCTCTATTTTATTTATTTCCTCCCTGATCTTTATTTCCTTCCTTCTACTGTTTGTTTGTTCTTCTTTTCCTAATTCTTTTAAGTGGTAGGTTAGGTTGGTTATTTGAGATTTTTCTTGTTTTTTGAGGAAGGCCTGTATTGCTATGAACATCCCTCTAAGAACTCCTTTTGCTGCATCCCATAGATTTTGTATGGTGTGTTTTCATTGACATTTGTCTCAAGGTATTTTTTAATTTCTTTTTTTATTTCCTCATTGACCCACTGCTTTTTTAGTAGCATGTTATTTAATCTCCATGTAATCGTTTCTTTTTTCTCATTTCTTTCCTTGTGGTTGATTTCTAGTTTCATGCCATTGTGGTCAGAGAAGATTCTTGAAATAATTTCTATACTCTTAAATTTGTTGATGTTAGTTTTGTGCCCTAGTACATGGTCAATCCTAGAGACCATTCCATGTGCACTTTAAAAGAATGTGTATTCTTGTTTTTTGGATGTAATGCCCTGAAAATATCAATTAAGTCTAACTGTTCTATTGTATCATTTAGGATCTCTGTTGCCTTATTGATTTTCTGTCTAGAATATCTGTCCATTGATGTGAGTGGGGTGTTAAATTCCCCTACTATTATTGTATTCCCATTAGTTTCTCCCTCTATGTCTGTTAGTATTTGTTTTATGTATTTTGGTGCTCCTATATTGGTGCATATATGTTGATGAGTGTAAAATCCTCTTCTTGTATTGATCCTTTTATCATTATATAGTGTCCTTCTTTATCTCTCTTTACAGCCTTTGATTTAAAGTATATTTTGTCTGATATGAGTACTGAAACTTCCATTTTCTTTTCATTTCAGTTTGCATGAAATGTCTTTTTCCATCTCTTCACTTTCAAACTATGTGTGTCCTTTGGCCTAGGTGGGTCTTTTGTAGGCAGCATATTGTAGGCTCTTGTTTTTTAATCCAGTTTGCCACTCTATGTCTTTTGATTGGAGCATTCAGTCCATTGACATTTAAGGTAATTATTTATAGATATGTATTTATTGCCTTATTAAACCTTGTTTTCCAGTTGATTCTTTGTTTCTTCTTTGTTCCTTTCTTTTTCTTTTTGTTTTCCTGTTTGTGGTTTGTTGATGACCTTTTATTTTATGCTTGTGTTCTCTTCTTTTTGGTTTTTGTGGATCTATTGTATGTTTATGGTTGCCCTGTTTTTCAAGTATGTTCACCCCTTCCTATATCTGCTTGCTTTAGAATGATAGTCATATAGGCTCAAACACATTCTAAAAAAAAAATCTGCATTTTCTTATTCTCCTTCCCCACATTTTATGATTTTGATGTCCTTTTATACATCTTCATTTTTATCCTTTTGCTGTTCCTTGTGTTTATCATAGCTTTCACAAATAGGTTTTTTTCTCTCTCTTTTTGATCTGTATACTGGCTAATTTAAGTGATTGACTTTTGAATTATGATTTCCTCCTTCCTATAACTTTTTGTTTCTTTTCTATTTAGAGAAGATCTTTCAATATTTCTTTTAGGATAGGTTTAGTATTGCTGTATTCTTTTAGTTTTTTCTTGTCTGAGAAATTCTTTATTCCTCCTCCTGTTCTATATGATAATCTTGCTGGGTAGATTATTTTAGGTTGCAGATTTTTCCCTTTCAACTTTGAATATATTTTGCCACTGACTTCTGGCCTGCAGTGTTTCTGTAGAGAAATAAGCTGATAGACTTATGGGGGTTCCCTTGTAATTAACTCTTTGTTCTTCTCTTGCTGCCTTTAGAATCCTCTCTTTATCTTTAACTTTTGCCATTTTCATTATATTATGTCTTGGTGTAGGTCTGTTAGGGTTCATCTTGTTTGGGACCCTCTGTGCTTCCTGTATCTGGATATCTGTTTCCTTATTTAGGTTTGGGAAGTTTTCAGCCATAATTTCTTCAAATATATTTTCAATCCCATTTTCTCTTTCTTCTCCTTCTGGAATACTTATTATGTGTAGATTGGGATGTTTTATACTACCCCATAGTCTCTTATATTGCTTTCATTTTTTATTTGGCTTTCTGTCTGCTGTTTTGATTGGATAATTTCCATTATTCTATCTTCCAGATCACTTAATCTTTCTCCTGCATTATTCATTCTGTTGTTCATTGCCTTTAGCTCAGCTTTCATGTCGGCAAATAGTTTTTAGTTCCTTTTTACAGTAATCTGCATTTCTGTCAATAGTCTTTCTTAATTCCTTCAGTATTTTCATTATCTCCATTTTTTTAAACATCTTTATTGGAGTATAATTGCTTTAAATGGTGTGTTAGCTTCTGCTTTATAACAAAGTGAATCTGCTATATATATACATATATCCCCATATCTCCTCCTTCTTGCGTCTCCCTCCTGCCCTCCCTATCCCACCCCTCTAGGTGGTCACAAGGCCCTGAGCTGATCTCCTTGTACTACGTGGCTGCTTCCCACTAGCTACCTATTTTACATTTAGTAGTATATATTTATGTCCATGCCATTCTCTCGCTTCATCCCAGCTTACCCTTCCCCCGCCCGTGTCCTCAAGTACATTCTCTGCATCTACGTCTTTATTCTTGTCCTGCCCCTCCATTCTTCAGGACCTTTTTTTTTTTTTTTTTTCAGATTTCTTATATATGTGTTAGCATACGGTATTTGTTTTTCTCTTTCTGACTTACTTCACTCTGTATGACAGATTCTAGGTCCATCCACATCACTACAAATAACTAAATTTCATTTTATTTTTATGGCTGAGTAATATTCCATTATATATTTGTGCCACATCTTTATCCATTCATCTGTCAATGAACACTTAGGTTGCTTCCATGTCCTGGCTATTGTAAATAGAGCTGCAATGAACATTGTGGTACATGACTCTTTTTGAATTATGGTTTTCTCAGGTTATATGCCTAGTAGTGGGATTGCTGGATCGTTATATGCCTAGTAGTGGGATTGCTGGATCGTATGGTAGTTCTATTTTTAGTTTTTTAAGGAACTCTTCTCCATAGTGGCTGTATTAATTTACATTCCCACCAACAGTGCAAGAGAGTTCCCTTTTCTCCACACCCTCTCCAGCATTTATTGTTTGCATTACCTCCTTTTTTGAACTCAGTGTCTATTGAACTGAAGAAGTCTGTCTGTTTCAATTTTTGTTTCCTCAGGAGAAGTCTCTTGGTCTTTCAACTGGGAGTGACTCCTTTGCTTCTTTATTTTGCTTATATTTCTCTTACTCTGTGAACTTAGGAGAAACAATTATCTACTGTAGCCTTGGAAAGCTATTTATATGCGGGAGCATCCCTGCGTAGTTTGTGTGGATTTTTTTGGTGTGAGGGCTGATTTTGGTTTGGATGCTTTCCATCTCTTTCCTCAGCATGTGCTGACCATTATCCCACTGATAGGGAGTGTGTAGGTGCACTCCCACTCATGCTACCAGGAAGGTGGGTCAGCTATTGGCTCCTGGTTGTGGGACCCTTGGGGTTGGTGGGTTGTGCACACTCCCAGGGAGGTGGGGGTAGCAGTTGGTGCCTGGTCACAGGACCCTTAGTGGTGGCAGTGGTTGTGCTCACCTCTGGAGTCTGAGATGGTAACGTCGGCTCATTCCTGTTCCCAGAGTTCATGTAGGCAGTGCCGTTCTATCTGAGAGAGTGTGTAGATAAAGAAGCTCCTATGGTGGGTCCACTAATCTTTTCATGCCCCTCCTGAACAATGATGCCCTGCCTCTCTGCTGGGCCCTGCCTCTCTGCTGGGCCCAGGCCTCCTCCCGTACTCCCTTGTTTGTGGCACACAATACCATAGCCCCCTCAGGCTGTCTCCATGCAGTCAACCCCAATCCTCTCTCCCAGGCCTGACCTCCAAAGCCTGAGCCTCAGCCCCCAGCCCCTGCCCACCCCAGTGGATGAACATCTCAAGCTGAGGAGTGCTGGGACAGCACTGACCATCTGTGCAGGGCCCCCTCCACTTTGCCTTCCATAAACTGGTTGCTGAGTTCTTCTCCATAGTTCCAAATCTCCCCCTCTGTCCTGGCTGATCTCCCTGTCAGTGAGAAGACTTCCCAGTTTGTGGAAACCTTTCCTCTTTCACAGCTCCTTCCCAGGGGTTCATGTCCTCTCCCGATTCCTTTCTTTCTTTGGTCCTACTCAGTTATGTGGAGATTTTCTCGACTTTTTGGAAGTCTGAGGTCTTCTGCCAGTGTTCAGTAGGTGTTCTGTGAGGACTGTTCCACATGTAGATGTATTTTTGATGCATTTGTGGGAGAAGGTGAGCTCTACGTCTTACTCCTCTGCCATCTTGATCCAATCCTAAAAAATATTTTTACCAGACACAGAATTTATGGTTGACAGTTCTTTTTCTCAGCACTTGAAAGAATATTGGACATTCTTGGTTTTTTTTGTTGTTGTTCCATAGCTTCAAATGAGAAATCCTCTGTCATTTGACTTGGCGTTCCCTATGGATAATGTGTCCTTTCTCTTCAGCTGTTTTAAAGAGCTTTTCTTTGTTTTTATTTTCAGAAGTTTAATTGCAGTGTATCTTGGTAGAGGTTTCTTTGTGTTTATCCTATCTGTGGTTTGACCACCTTCTTAAAGCTATGGGTTTATCTATTTCACCAAATTTTGGAAATTTTTAGCTACTATTCCCTCAAATACTCTTTCACATCCACTCTTTTTCTTTTCCTTCTGGTATTCCAATGATACAAATGTTGGATTTTTTATTGTCCCAAATGTTGCTGAGTCTCTGTTCATTGTTTTTAGTCTATTTTCTCATGGTTGTTCAGATTAGGTAAATTCTATTGATCTGTCCTCAAATTCACTGTTTCTATCCTCTGTCATCTCCACTCTACTATTGAGCCCATTCAGAGAGTTTTCTATTTCTGTTATTTTATTTTTCAGTTCTATAATTTCCATTTGGTTCCTTTTTATTCCTAATCTTTTTGATGAGATTTTCTTTTAATTTTTCCAAGAAAATTTTAATTACTCATTAATCAGTAGTATGATCATTGCTTTAAAATCTTTGTCAGATAATTCTAACATCTGATTCTTCTCTCTGTTGGCTTCAGTTGATTGTCTTCTCATTTAAGTTGTTATTGTCTTGGTTCTTGGTATGCTAGATGATTTTTAAATTATAATCAGGATATTTTAGCTGTTATTTAGAAGACTCTGGGTCCCACTAAAATTTTAAATTTTATTTAGTAATTTTATTTATTTTCATTTTAACTTATTTGGGTTAGGCACACAGGTCTTGTCCCACTTTTGTGGCAATCTAAATGTCAGAGGCTTGGTGGTGTTATTTTGGGATGGTGGTGTGTCTTGTGCTGTTGGGCTCTCACTGGTCCCTGCTGGTGCCCAGGCTGGCCTCTCTGTGGAGAAAGCACATCTCCAGCCTGTGGAGCAATAAGGCTCCCGTCAGATCCTTGTTGTGATGGAACCCCTTGCTGGTGCTCACAGCTGGGTGGTGAGGGGAGTCCCAATCCAAGTGTCAAAGGAGAACAGTGTACCCACTGGCTGCCTGTTGTCAGCAGCCCCAGTGGATCTTTTGGCAGTTGCTGGGTTTGTCTGCTGTTGTTGCAGTACTCCTGTTTGATTTGGGGGAGGACACAACCTGCCTGGGATGCCAACTGCAGTGGGCTGGGAATCAGGAAGTACTGGGCCTGGGCTCCCTTCTTCTGTGAGTGAGGTGTCATAAGACACCTTGTCTGTGTGTTTATCCTTCAGTCCTGAGGTCACAAACCAGGTTGCCTTCCTCTTTCCATCATTTGGAGCTCACCTTTGGTCATCTCTCATGTTACTTCCAGGGTTTATAGTTGTGCTTAGCAGGGAGGAGAAATAAGTCAAGGAAGTTCAGTGGGTCTATTTTAAATAGTAAATTCTGTAATAATTTTATTCATCATGAAATTTTTCAAAATATGTCCTTATAGTACTTTGTGCTATAAGTGGGTTGTCTCATTTGTCAACTTTGCAAGCTTTTTACAGTCTCAGAAATTTATGAAAATTCACCAATCATGGTTTAAATTTATAATCTTCAATGTGTTCAACAGAAAGCAACTAAGATCTATTTGCAACCAGTGGTCTGCCTCCATCTGATGAAGTACAATTAGATGATTCTCTTCCAGAATAGATAATACTGAGCAACACTGGAGTCCTCCAATGAATATTTCTGAAGTTTTTGGGGAAAAATTTGGGGCAGCCTCAATAGGTTTTAGTCTGAGGCTAAAAAGAGGGATCCCCTTCTTGAATTTCCAAAGCTTCCACACTATTCTGGAATTCAAGCTCTTTCACACTTGTATCTGTTCTTAGATTGCTTCCTTCTGGAGGCTTTCCAACCAACCATCACATTACCCTGGTGATGAGGGAATCTGGTGCTCACTCCCACCCATTGTGGCTCTCTATCCAGGGTGATGAAATCTCCCTACCTTTCTGGGCAGGAGATCCCTAGTCTTAGAAACAGTGAGTTAATTCAAAGTGCCAACAGCAGATTCAGCAGTCTTTCTGACTTCTGATTCTTTTTCACAGAAACATTCTCACTCTAAAGTGGATAAATACGTAGCAAGACAGATAAGTGCTTTTTTTTTCCTGCTTTAATATTTTTTATTCCCTCTAGCTTTAATCTTTTAAAGGTAAATGTTATTCTTTTTTTTTTTCATTTTTACAATGCCATTTGTTTACCTTTTATTCCATTTTATTCTAGCTTGTTGAGACAATTCTTCAAGTGATAGAACAGAAGAGAATCAGACAAGGCACTGTGACTAATGGGAAAAAAATAAGCTAATTGATGCATATGGGCACTGCCCTACCCCACCCCAGATAGGGACTTGTCAGTCAGGCCATTACAGAATACAGCTTTGTCATACAGTTTATCTGTAATAAAAGTGAAAATGATCATATGTAAAAAAATAGATATGAATATATATTCTTTGCAAAATTGAAATGTTGTAAATCAAGAGATGAGGGGTGTATGTGGTGGGAGGGGTAAGAGGGGGAGAGAGAGGGCATAGGGAGGCTCAGGGAGCCCAAATTAATGCATAAGGGATGCAGAGGAGCAGGGGGCACCCCTTCAACAAATTACTGTTTGAGCAGAAATATAAAAAGAGTAGCGGGAGCTTTGTCATTCCATAAAGCTCTTAAAACCCTGGGATGGGGGAGGCCAGAGGAAATCAGGCAAAGATTAAACACTAACATAAAATAGGATTAGATAAATGCTCACCAAGGGAAGCATTTAAACAAATTATGTTGGATTTATAGGATGCAGTTATAAAAATCACTTTTGAAAAATATTTAATAATAAGAGGAAATAGCATATATCAATAAAAATTACAATTTTTATTCTAAAAAAAATTGTGAACCTCCAGTGCAGGCAATAAGGTGAACAATATAACTACTACCTAGAAATATAAAATAACAAATATTGTTTTCAATGCATAACTGAGCAGAAAAATGGTGCAAAACAAGTGTTCAGAAAGAGAGCCATTATGTTTAGAAACATGATATGTGACCAGTGTGGTGTTTCCATGTTGGGAAATGAGAAACCATTAAGGAAACAAACTGGTGCCTTTGTCAAATATAGGCTGAAAATGCAAAAATCCAATCCCAAAGTTCCACACACAGAAAAATGATGGTATAAAGACCTACAAGAAAACACTGAAGAATATATTATGACCTTAGTGCAGGAAAGCATTTCTTAGGTAAGCCTCAAAAGCAGAAACCATAAAACGAAAAATGTAGTACATTCAATTAAGTTCAAACTTTTAAATAACAAAGGATACTCTAAGAGCTCCAGTAGATAGGCCTGGGTTTAGGAAAGATGTTTGTAATGATATTACTGATTAGATTATTGAAAACTTGAATATTTTCTACCCATCAACGAGAAGGAGATAAAGAAACCACATTGAGACAAGGATTGCCTACTAATATCCAACCCTCTCTCTATTCACCAGTCTCCCTTCTTAGACTGGCCACATGGTCAAATTTGGCCAATGACATTTGAGCAAAGAGATGTCTATCATTTGTAGCTCTGGCCTCTAAGATGTCTGGTATAATCTTCTGTGGGCTGTGTCTCCTCCATCTCCATGGCTGAAAATGAAGCCCTCCACACAATGGAATAAACAGCTGAGCCTTGAACAACATGGGTTTGAATTGTGTGGGTCCACTTATAAGTGGATTTTTTCAATGAATACAGTATCTGTAAATAAACATGAATTCACATTATCTTTTCATTTTTGATGTGTAGTGTTGGTAATATGTATAGCATCTACAATATTTTGTATCATATAAGAATATTGATGTAGGTACTGATAGACAATTCATCTTGTAAATGACAATGTAAACTTTGGTATTGATAAGTACAATACAGTACTGTAAATGTATTTTCTCTTCCTCATGATTTTCTTAACATTATCTTTTCTCTAGCTTATTTTAAGGATACTATATATAATACATATAATGTACAAAATATGTGTTAATTGACTGTTTATATTATTGGTAAGGATTCCAGTCAACAGAAGGCTACTAGTAGTTAAGTTTTGGGGGAGTCAAAGTTATACATGGATTTTCAACTGCGTAGGTGGTTGGTTCCCATATTGTTCAAGGGCCAACTATACTAGATCCCTGGATACACTTGGAGAAGAGCCATTATCTAGGTCAGATCCACATCAGACTAGGATATGAGCAGAAAGTAAATCTTTGTGATGTTAATCCTCCAAGATATTTGAGTTGTTTGTTAGAATAGCCAGTGCTAATTACCTTATCCATGCAGAAATTAGTGCCAGGGGTGGGGGGTTTGCATATGAAAACCTGACATCTGTGGCATTGCCTTAGTTTTGGGTGGCAGTTGGCAAGGAAACTAACACGTGATCCTGGAAGCATGGAAATCCATGTTATGATTTGATAAAAATTTAGTAGAACTGTTGCCTGTGATAATTGGGAGGCACATTATGTGCCTAATTAAGCTAACAGCTCAAGGATGAAAAGTAAATTAGAAAAGTTCAAAGTATGTAGAGGCCACATTTGGAAAGGTCTTCCAAGAATGAGATGAGCTCAAGAAGGCAGTTTACAAGGAGAAATAAAAGGAAACAGGGCAAAATTCCACAAATTCCAGTCACTCAGAATTGGAAAAGCCAGGGGCTTCTAGATCACAGGCAATAAGAGATGGGATTTTTTAAAAAAATTGGCCAACAACAGTACAGTAAAACTTCTCCAGTGAATAAAGAGAAAGATGAGGCTGTAGGTGTGGCCTTCTCACACAAGCCTGAGAGGCCCAAGAAAGCCTCCAGAAAGTTGAGAGGAAGAGGAATGAGGTAAGGAAACAGAGTAATAAAGAAGACTTGAATCTACATTCAGGGAAGAAAAACAACTATGGTTATAGTTACTGGAGTTTGGACCTAAATGGAAACAAATAGACCAGATACCTATCAAACTTTTGAGGAAATCATGTTGCCAACAAAACCACTAATGGAGAAAACAATGGTGATGATGAAAATGTTCAAAGACTCTACTTGGGCCTCTGTAGCAGGCTATATTTTCCAAAGTGGCCACACCACTATGTCCCACCCCACATTCTCCTTTACAGTGTGATCAACACACCTGCCATCAAGGGATGGAGGTCTATGTTCTCTCCCCTGGCCTCTGGGCATGCTTGGGACTATGGAGGAACTGCCATTATGGGATTTCCATGGCTAGGTCATCAAGGGTGATCCATCTCCTATCTGGTTATTGTTCGATGTTTGTTCTTGGAACCCAGTCACCATTCTGTGAGAAAGCCCATCCTCCCTGAAGAGGCCCACCTGGGAGGCACCAGGCCCTTAGCTCTGGATGAAATTCCAGCCAAGCTCCAGCAACAACTTGCCAGCCATGTGCGTGAGCCACTTTGGAAGTGGGTCCTTAAGCTCAAGTTGAGTGATCCTAGTCGACACCACTGAACTCAGGCCAAATTGATTTGTGATCTAAATAAATGACTTTTATTTTTAAGCTACTAACCTTTGGGGTGTTTGTTACACAGCTGTAGATGACCAGAACAGACTTAAGAGCAAGATGCAGGCTTCAAAGTCTATACATTCCCAAGGACAAATGTATATATTCTTCCTCAACACATGTATCATATGTGGTCAATAAAATGGATGAGGAGGAGCTTTCTAGATATTGTATCATCAAACACAATGGAACAGAGAGCTCCTCCTAGAGAGCTTAATTAAGGCCTAATCAAGGAATCTATACTCCAAGGGCAGGGCACCATCCCAGAGACTGTCTGGTGAGAATCCATTATAACTTTGAAACAATAACTATGTTGTGTCTTCCTCTCTCCCTTGTTCTGAACAGGTTTTATTGCAGGAGTCCTGCTCCACTCTACTTCTGCCATAGGATCTACAGGGAGGAGGGGTATGACTTGACTTTCTAGTCCATAGAGAAATGTTTTCTCTGGATCTGATGGAGAGGAATATCCATCACCTGGACTCTGAGCTGGATGCAGGGACTTGATGGCATTTTGCATGGTCTCCTTGGGGAGGGATATAAGGATGTTGAATGTATGGGCAGAGGGGAATAACCTGATAGTTTGTGACCAGCAGGGCAGAATTCACAGAGAGTATTAGCACTCACCTGGATCCATATACACCTTCACATTTCCCAGGCTCTGAAGTTAGGTTGACCAAATGACTGAGTTCTGGCCAGCGGAATGTGGGCAGCCCCTCCCAGGCCTGGCTCCTAAAATGTCCCACATCATCATCTATGTTTTTTTTTTTTCCTCTCTCTCTCCATGGCCGAATGCAAAAGATCCTAAAATGGCTGAGTCACTCAGTAAAACAAGCCCCGATTCCCAAAACAGCTGATTCACAGCAGACATTCAGTGAGCAAAATTAACTTTTCTCAATGTTAAGCCACATATTACAGTATGTAGGATTAATTAGTCTGTCTAATATAATAAGCAAAGAATATGAATAGATATATTAAAGAGGAAAAGACCCAAATGGATTATAAAAGTGAAAAGATGCTTAGCATGATAAAACTCAAAATAGCACTTAAATACCATCTTTCCAGTTATCAGATTGGCAAAAAGCAGTGCATTAATACTGAGGAAAAATGGAAATTTTTTGACATTGGTGGTGGGAGTATGCAGGGATCAGAGTTCAGGGTAGAAAACAGAAATGGATCTAAATATTTTAAACAGAAAGATTTCCTGCAGATAATAGTGTGCTGACAGAATCAGGGGAAGGATGGGGGCTGTGGGGAGGTGGGGGCGGCGGCTGGGGGGCAGGGGGTGGGCTCCCGGCTGTGTCTCCGGGAACGTCCAGAGCACGCAGAGCTCCACCAGGGAGCAGGGCGATGGGAGATCAGAAGGTAGCTCTGCGAACCACAAGATTCAAGAGCAAACTCCTTTATGTGTGTCCCAGATGAAAGGTAGAGGATGTGGGGATGGCCACGACTGCCACTGCAGACAAATCCGATGCGGCCTAGAGAGGCAGCCGAAGGCAGCCAGAGATGATTTTCCTCTAACTCTACAACCACCGTTGGAGTGCACTTTCCCAGCACAATTAGACATGAAGACACACAAACCCTCTGACCAGGAATTCCACTTCCTGGTCAGCACAGGGCCACATGGATAAGGGAATTTTTCAGTATTGTTTGTAATAGTGAAAATTTTGGAAACAATTAACTGTTTATTTATCCATAGAAATAGATAAATA
Organism: Stenella coeruleoalba; assembly: GCF_951394435.1. Taxonomy (NCBI): domain Eukaryota; kingdom Metazoa; phylum Chordata; class Mammalia; order Artiodactyla; family Delphinidae; genus Stenella; species Stenella coeruleoalba. The sequence continues at coordinate 30,725,305 of NC_137153.1, read as the reverse complement.
AATGTTTTATCCACACAATGGAATATTACAGAGTATTTAAACTAAATGAACTAGCTCTACATATAATTAACTAGGATAAAATAGCAAAAAAATAATAATTCAAGGAAAAGGCATATGACAAAAAATACATGAAGTATAATATCAATACTTCATATTTTTTAAAGTACCCAAAGCAATAATCTATCTTATTTTTGGATACACACGTCCATAGGGACTGTTCACAGCATATATGGATTTAAATCAACCCAGAGGTTACCTCTGCAGCGAGAGGGAGAACAAGCAGATGATGAAGGAATTTTAACTCTATTTCTAATATTTTATTTCTTTTCGTTTTTTCTAGGATCTGAAGCATGATGATAAAATGTTTACAAGTATTGAATCTTGGTGGTAGGTGTGCAAGTGTCTGGTATATCCTTACCTGTATTGGTTGGGTTTGAACTGTTTCCTGATTAAAAGTGAAAATTAGAAAGTGTACTCAGGCAGAATCATATGAATATAAAGAAAAGTGAAAGTAACTTAGATTGCTTGTTCCTGGAAAAAGATGAAATATGGTTATAATTTTATTAATATTTTCATACAATTTTGTATTTTCCATGTATATTTTCTAATATTTATTTATTTTTTTAAACATCTTTATTGGAGTATAATTGCTTTACAAAGGTGTGTTAGTTTCTGCTTTATAACAAAGTGAATCAGCTACACATATACATATATCCCCATACCTCCTCCCTCTTGCCTCTCCATCCCAACCTCCCTATCCCACCCCTCTAAGGTGGACACAAAGCCCCAAGCTGATCTCCCTGTGCTATGTGGCTGCTTCCCACTAGCTATCTATTTTACATTTGATAGTGTATATATGTCCATGCCACTCTCTCACTTCGTCCCAGCTTACATTTCCCCCTCCCCGTGTCCTCAAGGCCATTCTCTGCCTCTGCATCTTTATTCCTGTCCTGCCCCTAGGATCTTCAGAACCTTTATTTTTAGATTCCATATATATGTGTTAGCATACGGCATTTGTTTTCTATCAGCTAACAACCAACAGGAGCAAACCTGTAGTTGACAACATTAGATTTCTTATTTGCTGCAGCAAGGAGACCACACACCATGGGGAGCTGCGGGTGATAGGTGGGGCAGAAGCCACTTAGACATGATTTAGAGGGTATGAGGGCCGGAAGCAGTCACAGGATGGTCTTGGCAGGGATTGGCCAGTTCCTGTAAATGAGGCTATTGCCAGAAGATTCAGTAATCTTACCTTGAGAACATTTGTTTACATATGACGTTACAGTTAGATTGGTTTGTGTGCAGTCTTAGCTTTGACAGTTAAGGAACACTTAAGAGAAGAGCCATTGATTGCCGGGATGTTGATGATAATGAATTCAGCTCCAGTTCCATGAGTAAGACCTCTGAGAACAGGAACACTTAACTGTGTCTAGTTTCCTTAATGTAGAATATGGAGCCATGATGAATAGTCTCTAAGAAATTGAGCCATATTTAGTCTTTCTCCTTATACCTCAATGACAGTACTTTTTTGCAACTTGCCATCCTGGGTATTTTTTTAAATTGTGATTAGTTGTACCAGCTTTTGTTTACAGTTCTATTTTTGATTTTTCTTTTTGATGAAAAGAATAGTTGAGTGGGAAAGGGTGCTAGATTTCTTCTCACTTCATCTTATTTAGGGAAAGGCATAGCTGACCACGTGGTGATCATGTGTCCTATGATAGACACAGTATTTGGGACAAAATAAAGAGCTTTGTCATATCTGGCCGGAAGAACACAAATCTACAGTGACAGAACAGAACACAATCAAAGAGTCTCATGTGGTACAGAAGCTGTATTTCTTAGCCAAACCTGTGCCTAAGAACACGTGTAATTATGGCCACAAACTTATTTCTTCTGTCCTTTTTCCTTTCCGCTTTTAGCTCTGCCACTCTTAAAAATTATCTATTGGAGATACCGAGCTCTTGGGTTACTTTGTTTTATGTATTTTACTATTTTATGGCCTGAGAATACGGCTTTGAAGAGATTTCCCCTCATCAGATTATTTTAGGAACCTTTTCTAGCAAGCTCAACTTCTTTGACATCTCCCTTGTGCAGAATAATTGTCCCCATCATACCACAAGTTGTTTTCCAAGAGAATCAGAGTCGTCAACAAAGGACAGGGGATAATCTGAATGTTTGAAGGGAACATGGGTGCTGTGAGGAAGAATGTGCTGATGGAGGGAGCAGAGTACATCCATCCACTCTGTGGTCCAGGTTCCAGAGGTCATGGGGTACATCTGCAAAGCCTCCACCCAATGCCACTGAATTCTCTTGGATGAATTCCATTATGTCATAAATCTCTGGGGATTGAATATTGAAAGTGAAGAATACCTCCTAACTCAGTAAGTAGTAAGGCCAGATTAGGGCATCTCAGGTTCACAAATAAGACATTGTAGGTTTCCTCCTACTCTCTCTGGCAAAGCTTCCTCTTCTGGGCATGTGGTCTAGGAGGGATTAACACTACCTCCCATCCAGCCTCCAATAGCATGCCACGATGGCCTTCAGCCAATCAGGATATAAAAGCTACCATGATTGGTTTAGGGATGATCATATGGTCTGAGCCTGTCCAATCACGTTCAACAGCACTCAAATGCAAGACATTTGGTTGCTAGGGAAGCATATACTTCACTACCCTCTGCCCCTGGTGGAACTTGGCAGTAGGAAGAGGAAGCTGCTGGCATCACTTTGAGATGATGAAGGGAATGCCAGTACTGGAAGAGCACGTTTGAGAAATGGAGGGCAGAAAATAAGTCCTGATCATGGTTTGAGCCCCTGGGTCAGTTATTGCCTGAAGGGAGCCCTGCCTTTGAGACTTTGAATTGTAAAAGCTAATAAATTTCCTTTATGTTATAGTTGGAAGATATGAGTGTGGCTCAGTGGGTCCTGCATCCTGGACGTAGCACGTTTTATTTATTTTTAACATCTTTATTGGAGTATAATTGCTTTACAGTGGTGTGTTAGTTTCTGCTTTATAACAAAGTGAATCAGCTATACATATACATATATCCCCATATATCCTCTCTCTTGCATCTCCCACCCACCCTCCCTATCCCACACTTCCAGGTGGTCACAGAGCACCCAGCTGGTTTCCCTGTGCTGTGCAGCTGCTTCCAACTAACTATCTATTTCACATTTAGTAGTGTATATATGTCCATGCCACTCTCTCACTTCATCCCAGCTTACCCTTCTCACTTCTCATGTTCTCAAGTCCATTCTCTATGTCTGCATCTTTATTCCTGCCCTGCTGCTAGGTTCCTCAGAACCTTTTTATTTTTTAGATTCCATATATATATGTTAGCATATGGTATTTGTTTTTCTCTTTCTGATTTACTTCACTCTGTATGACAGACTCTAGGTCCATCCACCTCATTACAAATAATTCAATTTTATTTCTTTTGGTGGCTGAGTAATATTCCATTGTATATATGTGCCACACCTTCTTTATCCATTCATTAGTCGATGGACACTTAGGTTGCTTCCATGTCCTGGCTATTGTAAATAGAGTTGCAGTGAACTTTGTGGTACATGACTCTTTTTGAATTATGGTTTTCTCAGGGTATATGCCCAGTAGTGGGATTGCTGAGTCATATGGTAGTTCTATTTTTAGGTTTTTTAAGGAACTTCCATACTGTTTTCCATAGTGGCTGTATCAATTTACATTCCCATCAACAGTGCAAGAGGGTTCCCTTTTCTCCACATCCTCTCCAGCATTTATTGTTTGTAGATTTTTGATGATGGCCATTCTGACTGGTGTGAGGTGATAACTCATTGTAGTTTTGATTTGCATTTCTCTAATGGTTTGTGATGTTCAGTACCCTTTCATATGTTTGTTGGCAATCTGTATATCTTCTTTGGAGAAATGTCTATTTAGATCTTCTGCCCATTTTTGGATTGGGGTTTTTGTTTTTTTGATATTGAGCTTCATGAGCTGCTTGTAAAGTTTGGAGATTAATCCTTTGTCAGTTTCTTCATTTGCAACTATTTTCTCCCATTCTGAGGGTTGTCTTTTCATCTTGTTTATGATTTCCTTTGCTGTGCAAAAACTTTTAAGTTTCATTAGGTCCCATTTGTTCATTTTTGTTTTTATTTCCATTTCTCTAGGAGGTGGGCCAAAAATGATCTTGCTGTGATTTATGTCATAGAGTGTTCTACCTATGTTATCCTCTAAGAGTTTTATACTCTCTGGCCTTACATTTAGGTCTTTAATCCATTTTGAGTTTATTTTTGTGTATGGTGTTAGAGAGTGTTCTAATTTCATTCTTTTCCATGTGGCTGTCCAGTTTTCCCAGCACCACTTATTGAAGAGGCTGTCATTTCTCCATTGTATATTCTTGCTTCCTTTATAAAAGTAAGGTGTCCATATGTGTGTGGGTTTACCTCTGGGCTTTCTATCCTTTTCCATTGATCTGTTTCTGTTTTTGTGCCAGTACCATACTGTCTTGATTAGTGTAGCTTTGTAGTATAGTCTGAAGTCTGGGAACCTGATTCCTCCAGCTCTGTTTTTCTTTCTCAAGATTGCTTTGGCTATTTGGGGTCTTTTGTGTTTCCATACAAATTGTGAAACTTTTTGTTCTAATTCTGTGAAAAATGCCATTGGTAGTTTGTTAGGGATTGCATTGAATCTGTAGATTGCTTTGGGTAGTATAGTCATTTTCACAGTATTGATTCTTCCAATCCAAGAACATTGTACATCTCTCCACGTTTTTTAATCAGTTTTAATTTCTGTCATCAGTGTCTTATAGTTTTCTGCATACAAGTCTTTTGTCTCCTTTGGTAGGTTTATTCCTAGGTGTTTTATTATTTTTGTTGCAATGGTAAATGGGAGTGTTTCCTTAATTTCTCTTTCAGATTTTTCATCCTTAGTGTATAGGAATGCAAGAGATTTCTGTGCATTAATTTTGTATCCTGCTACTTTACTGAATTCATTGATTAGCTCTAGTAGTTCTCTGGTAGCATCTTTAGGGTTATTGATGTACAGTATCATGTCATCTGCAAACAGTGACAGCTTTACTTCTTTTCCAATTTGGATTCCTTTTATTCTTTTTCTTCTTTGATCTCTGTGGATAAAACTTCCAAAAATATGTAGAATAATAGTGGTGAGAGTGAGCAATCTTGTCTTGTTCCTGATCTTAGAGGAAATGGTTTCAGTTTTTCACCATTGAGAACAATGTTGGCTGTGGGTTTGTCATAGTGGATTTTATTATGTTGAGGTAAGTTCCCTCTATGCCTACTTTTTGGAGAGTTTTATCATGAATTGGTGTTGAATTTTGTCGAAAGCTTCTTCTGCATCTATTGAGATTATCATATATATTTTCTCTTTCAATTTGTTAATATGGTTTACCATATTGATTGATTTTCATATATTGAAGAATCCTTGCATTCCTGGCATTAAGGAATACTTGATCATGCTGTATTATCCTTTTAATGTGCTGTTGGATTCTGTTTGCTAGTATTTTGTTGAGGATTTTTGCATCTGTGTTCATCAGTGATATTGGCTTGTAGTTTTCTTTCTTTGTGACATCCTTGTCTGGTTTTGGTATCAGGGTGATTGTGGCCTCGTAGAATGAGTTTGGGAGTGTTCCTCCCTCTGCTATGTTTCGGAAGAGTTTGAGAAGGATAGGTATTAGGTCTTCTCTAAATGTTTGATAGAATTCTCCTGTGAAGTGATCTGGTTCAGGGCTTTTGTTTGTTGGAAGATTTTTAATCACAGTCTCAATTTCAGTGTTTGTGATTGGTCTGTTTATATTTTCTCTTTGTTCATTGTTCAGTATCGGAAGGTTGTGCTTTTCTAAGAATTTGTCCAATTCTTTCACTTTGACCATTTTATTGGCCTATAGTTGCTTGTAGTAATCTCTCATGATCCTTAGTATTTCTGCAGTGTCAGTTGTTACTTCTCCTTTTTCATTTCTAATTCTATTGATTTGAGTCTTTTCCCATTTTTTCTTCATGAGTCTGGCTAATGGTTTATCAATTTTGTTTATCTTCTCAGAGAACCACATTTTAGTTTTATTGATCTTTGCTCTCGTTTCCTTCATTTCTTTTTCATTTATGTGTGATCTGATCTTTACTATTTCTTTCTTTCTGCTAACTTTGTTTTTTTTTTTCTTCTTCTTTCTCTAATTGCTTTAGGTGTAAGGTTTGGTTTTTTATTAGCGATGTTTCTGACTCTTGTGATTTGATTGTATTGCTATAAACTTCCCTCTGGGAACTGCTTTTGCTGCATCCCATAAGTTTTGGGTTGTTGTGTTTTCATTGTTACTTGTTTCTAGGTATTTTTTGATTTCCTCTTTGATTTCTTCAGTGATCTTATTAAGTAGTGTATTGTTTAGCCTTCATGTGTTTGTACTTTTTACAGATTTTTTCCTGTAATTGCTATCTAGTCTCATAGCACTGTGGTCAGAATAGATACTTGGTATGATTTCAATTTTCTTAAATTTACCAAGGCTTGATTTGTGACCCAAGATATGATCTATCCTGGAGAATGTTCCATGAGCACTTGAGAAGGAAGTGTTGTTTTTGGATGGAATGTCCTGTAAATGTCAATTAAGTCCATCTTGTTTAATGTATCATTTAAAGCTTGTGTTTCCTTATTTATTTTTATTTTGCATGATCTGTCCATTGGTGAAAGTGGGGTGTTAAAGTCCCCTACTATGATTGCATTACTGTCAATTTCCCCTTTTATGGCTGTTAGCATTTGCCTTAGGAATTGAGGTGCTCCTATGTTGGGTGCATAAATATTTACAATTGTTATATCTTCTTGGATTGATCCCTTGATCATTATGTAGTGTCCTTCTTTGTCTCTTGTAATTGTCTTTATTTTAAAGTCTATTTTGTCTGATATGAGAATTGCTACTCCAGCTTTCTTTTGATTTCCATTTGCATGGAATATCACTTTCCATCCCCTCACTTTCAGTCTGTATGTGTCCCTAGGTCTGAAGTGGGTCTCTTGTGGACAGCATATATACAGGTCTTGTTTTTTTTAATCCATTCAGCCAGTCTATGTCTTTTGGTTGGAGCATTTAATCCATTTACATTTAACATAGTTATCAATATGTATGTTCCTATTACCATTTTCTTAATTGTTTTGTGTTTGGTACTGTAGGTATTTTCCTTATTTTATGTTTCCTGCCTATAGAAGTACCTTTAGCATGTGTTGTAAAGCTGGTTTGATGGTGCTGAATTCTCTTAGCTTTTGGTTGTCTATAAAGGTTTTACTTTCTCCTTCGAAACTGAATGGGATCCTTGCTGGGTAGAATAATCTTTGTTGTCGGTTTTTTCCTTTCATCACTTTAAATATGTCTTGCCACTCCCTTCTGGCTTGCAGAGTTTCTGCTGAAAGATCAGCTGTTAACCTTATGGAGATTCCCTTTATGTTATTTGTTGGTTTTCCCTTGCTGCTTTTAATACTTTTTCTTTGTATTTAATTTTTTATAGTTTGATTAATATTTGTCTTGGTGTGTTTCTCCTTGGATTTATCCTGTATGGGACTCTCTGTGCTTTCTGGACTTGATTGACTATTTCCTTTCCCATATTAGGTAAGTTTTCAACTATAATCTCTTCAATTATTTTCTTACTCTCTCTCTTTTTCTCTTCTTCTTCTGGGATCCCTATAATGCACCCCCGAATTTTGGTGCATTTAATGTTGTTCCAGAGGTCTCTGAGACTGTCCTCAGTTCTTTTCATTCTTTTTTCCTTTTTATACTCTGTGGTATTTATTTCCACTCTTTTATCTTCCAGGTCATTAGTTCTTCTGCTTCAGTTACTCTGCAATTGATTCCTTCTACAGAATTTTTAATTTCATTTATTGTGTTGTTCATTATTGTTTGTTTGCTCTTTAGTTCTTCTAGGTCCTTGTTAAACGTTTCTTGTATTTTCTCCATTCTATTTCCAAGATTTTGCATCATCTTTACGATCATTACTCTGTATTCTTTTTCAGGTATACTGCCTATTTCCTCTTCATTAGTTTGGCCTGGTGGTTTTTTACCTTGATCCTTCATCTGCTGTGTGTTTGTCTGTCTTCTTATTTTGCTTAACTTACTGTGTTTGGGGTCTCCTTTTTGCAGGCTGCAGGTTCGTAGTTCCCATTGTTTTTGGTTTCTCCCCCCAGTGGGTAAGATTGGTTCAGTGGGTTGTGTAGGCTTCCTGGTGGAGGGGACTGGTCCCTGTGTTCTAGTGGATGAGGCTGGATCTTGTCTTTCTGGTGAGCAGGACTGCATCTGGTGGTTTGTTTTAGGGTGTCTGTGACCTTATTATGATTTTAGACAGCCTCTCTGCTAATGCGTGGAGTTGTGTTCCAGTCTTGCTAGTTGTTTGGCCTAGGGTGTCCAGCACTGTAGCTTGCTGGTCGTTGAGTGGAGCTGGGTCTTAGCATTGAGATGGAGGTCTCTGGGAGAGCTTTCACTGTTTGATATTACATGCAACCAGGAGGTCTCTTGTGGACCAATGTCCTGAACTCAGCTCTCCCACCTCAGAGGCACAGGCCTGACACCCGGCTGGAGCACCAAGGCCCTGTCAGCCACACGGCTCAGAAGAAAAGGGAGAAAAATAAATAAATAAATATATAAAATAAAGTTATTAAAATATTTTTTAATTATTAAAAATAGAAAAATTAAAATGTAATAAAAAAAGAAAGAAGAGAGCAACCAAATGAAAAAACAAATCCACCAATGATAACAAGCACTAAAAACTATACAAAAACAAAAGCAAAACGGACAGAGAGAACCCTAGTTGAAATGATAAAATCAAAGCTATACACACAAAATCACACAAAGAATCATACAGATACACACTCATAAAAAGAGAAAAAGGAAAAAATATGTATATTTTTATATAAAAAAGAAAGGAATGGAGCAACCAAATCAATAAACAAATCTACCAATGATAATAAACTCTAAATAGTAAACTATGGCAAACATAAAACCAGAAACAAATTAGATGCAGATGGCAAACCCTAAGTCTACAGTTTCTCCTAAAGTCCACCATCTCAATTTTGAGATGACTTTTTTTCTAGTCAGGTATTCCAGTGATGAAGGGTACATCAAGTTGACTGTGGAGATTTAATCTGCTGCTCCTGAGGCTGCTGGGAGAAACGTCCCTTTCTTTTCTTGTTTCACACAGCTCCTGTGGTTCAGTTTTGGATTTGGCCCCACCTGTGCATGTAAGTTTCCTGAGGGCATCTGTTCTTCGCTCAGACAGGACTGGGTTAAAGTACCATCTGATTAGGGGGCTCTGGCTCACTTAGGCTGGGGGTGGGGGGAGGGAGGGGTACGGAATGCGGGGTAAGCCTGCGGCAGCAGAGGGTAGCATGATATTGCAACAGTCCGAGGCTTGCCATATGTTTTCCCAGGGAAGTTGTCCCTGGATCAAGGGACCCTGTCAGTGGTGGGCTGCACAGGCCCTCAGAAGGGGAGGTGTGGATAGTGACCTGTGCTTGCACACAGGCTTCTTGGTGGCTGCAGCAGCAGCCTTAGTGTTTCATGCCTGTCTCTAGTGCCTGCGCTGATAGCTCGCACCCATCTCTGGAGCTCGTTTAGGTGGTGTTCTGAATCCCCTCTCCTCACCCACCCTGAAACAATGGTCTCTTGCCTCTTGGGCAGGTCCAGACTTTTTCCCGGACTCCCTCCTGGCTAGCTGTGGAACACTAGCCCCCTTCAGGCTGTGTTCACACAGCCAACCCCAGTCCTCTCCCTGGGATCTGACCTCTCCCAGTCCCCACCTACCCCAGCAGGTGAGGATACAAGCCTCTCAGGCTGGTGAGTGCTGGTCGGCACTGATCTTCTGTGTGGGAATCTCTCCGCTTTGCCCTCTGCACACCTGTTGCTGCACTCTCCTCCATGGCTCCGAAGCTTCCCCCCAACCCATCCCCAGTCTCCTCCAGTGAAGGGACTTCCTAGTGTGTGGAAACATTTCCTCCTTCACAGCTCCCTCCCAGAGGTGCAGGTCCTGTCCCTGTTCTTTTGTCTCTGTTTTTTCTTTTTTCTTTTGCCCTACTCAGGTACGTGGGGAGTTTCTTGCCTTTTGGGAAGTCTGAGGTTTTATGCCAGCGTTCAGTAGGTGTTCTCTAGGAGTTGTTCCACATGTAGATGTATTTCTGATGTATTTGTGGGGAGAAAGGTGATCTCCATGTCTTACTCCTCTGCCATCTTGAAGGTCTCCCTCTGGATGTAACATTTTAGATCAGAGCCCCTTGCTCCTATGGCTATGACAGAATCACCAGGAAAGTAGTTCTAGACTTGGTATCAGGAACTCTGAGCTCTCATCTCATTTAAACTAAAATTGTTGCCTCTCTGAAACTCTACTCCTCATGTGTGCCGGGGATGGTCACTCTTGGCCTATTTAACACGTGAATTGCTGTGAAGTCAAGTGAGAGGTCATGGCTGTGGAGCCCCCAGCCAGGGAAGGAATGCCTGCACTTCCAGTTCTTAGAGCGGAAACATGGCTACTGTCACCACAAAGACTGCAGAACACCTGGGAAAGTGCCTATGTGGTGTGGAGAGGGCACAAACAAGGTTTACTACAAGTAGTTTTGCAGAACTTGTCAGAAGTCTTATACCCTTACCGCATAGAGGATACCACCTGCCAAAACTGTAAACAGACTAGGTGCTCCTACCTCGTAAAACTTCGCCACATTGACTCCAAAAGGCCCTGCGTCAGTTATTGCCTGAAACCATCCCTGCCTTTGCAGGGGGAGCAGGGTGACATGTCACCACCCACCCCACCCTGGACCCTGCCCAGGGCAACAGCCTGAAAGCCAGCCACCTGGGGACCAAGCAGACACAAAGCCACAAGGCACTGTGCCCATAAAGGGAACAAGGCTGCTGGAAGGGGAAAATGCATTGTCTGTGGGAATGCTGAGGCAGAAGGCCCTGCTCCCATCACCTGTCCACCCCCAGAGTGTGTATTTATACTTACTGTACAAAGGAGTCTTGGAGAATTTGAGGCAGAAGCTTTGACCTTGTTACTTGGAGTGTAAAAGGGAAGGCAGCTGGCCTGACAGGCCATAAGCAAGGATCAAGGATATGATTTCATAGATATTGTACTAGGGTATGACTTCTTCCACACGAGTGTGTTCAAAGGTTTGCTCTTTAATCCACATCTCCAGGAAGCAAATTATATTCTGTATTTAAAAAGGAGTCAAAAGACCTGACTAGGTAAGCAGTTGGAGGCAAGCATGACTTCTATTAGAAATTCACGTGTTCCTGCACCCTGAAGGACAGGGTGATGTTGCCTGGTGCCAGGCTAACTGCTTCACTAGAGGCCCAGCCTGCCTCTGGAGTGCTCACTGGAAGATTCCTTTGCAGAGGCCCCCAGGGTCTGCTGCTTCCCAGAGATTGGAGCTTGTACTACAAGAGAAGCACCTGGGCATTTATTGCTCTTGCAGACTTGCAGGCGCTATGCCTGTCCTCCGTGCCTTCTCCAATAAACACAGCTCCACAAGACACTTTCCCTGGCTCACCAGCCTGAGCTGGATTTTACAAACCAGGCCTTTTATTTTCTGTATTCTGATTAGGGGGCTCTGGCTCACTCAGGCCGGAGTGAGTGGGGCCTTCCTGATCCTGGAGGGACTGTTCTTCCCAGAATTAGCCAATTCTTTTCAAATGCAATCAACCAATCCAGAGCCCACATCCCACTCATTTCCTCTCTAAGGCTCTCACACGGTGGTCCACTAACCACCTACCCTAATCACCCCAGGACTAGGTACCAGACAGCCAGGGACCATGTCCGTGCCCCAGAGCCCACTGAAATTATTGAAAATAGCCAATCCTAAACCTGCTTATCCTGCGTTGCCCATTCCTTCCCATGGAAGTCACAATAAAGACTCTTGCCCATGCTATCCCCCTCTCCCTCTGTTTCCTGACTGACACTGGTTTCTCCCTCTGTGGCCCTGCATGACATGGTATGTCCCCCCCACCGCTTGGGAACTGTAACAAACTATTTTTTCAGCAGCAGTGATATCCTGATCTGTTGGCCTCACTATATCTCCAGTTTTCTATTAACATATGTTTTTGAAACATGGGTGTAGTGACCATTGTTCTCACACAGATTTTAAGTTTCAGCCTGAGAGGGGCTCACAGTTATAGATCTTGTATTTCACAAACATCAGCTCATTGCTTGAAGCTTCAAGTGGCAGAATTTCTCAACTGAGTAGGAAGCCATCTTTGTTGCTGTTCTTTCCATGTCTCCATAACCCAAAAGATACATATCAGCCGAGAGTTTGGATAAGGAGTTGCTTATCATTCTTGAAAGAATAAGGGGAGAGGAGGCAAATTTTGTATCAGAGACTTTGGGTGTCTCTGATGCAAGTTATGATAATGATAGAGAGTCGTTATCATAACTCTAACCTCATGAGGAGGCTATCTTGTGAATGGGACAGCTGCCCGCAGTGTCCCATGGATGGACCACTTCAGAAGTGGAAGTGAGGCAGGCAGCCATGCCTACCCAGGAACTCACCAGCATGGATGCTTTTGCCTGCAGGGACAAAACCCTCTGGCCCTACGCAATTCAAAAGTAACTGCCACTCAATCCCCCTGGCACGGCACTTTTGCTTGACTTGCCCCGGTTTGGAAAGACAAGATTTAAAAGGATAAAGTTCAAATATGAGGCAGCCAGTCCTGTCAACTTTATCTCTGCACATTATTTGAGTCAACAACAATCATGAACTTGTATGAACTGCCAGGAACACAGCCCAAATGAGGTTCCCCTTTCTCGATCACATTTATTTACTTTGTTAGCACCGCCGCTACATTTTGCATTTTTATTACCCAGTCTGCAAACGACACCAAAATTCAAACACAGCAAATTTCCAAAATACATTTGAGAAGCTGTTGACTTGGGAGCGACACCCAAAATCAACAAATCAAATGGAGATAAATTGGCCCCAGTTTGCTTGCTTGTGGCTGTGTTATGGACTCAGAGAGACAGGATGGATTTTATGGATCTTGGAAAATAGTCTTGTGTCACTTTAATTAACTGGAGCATGATGGTGAAACGCAAGCATGAAATGGGGAATTTTTCCACTTCTGGCTTTCCTGGAAGCTCTGTTAGGACAGCCACGAGTCAGCTCTATGGGAACAGTGGGTCCTCACTGCCCATCAAAACAACCCCTCTGTTAAAGTTTCAGAGAATTAACGATGATCTGTAAAACTCACCTGAAAACTGCGTGACATACCATGCCCTATTATATTTATCCTTTAAGAAAAGGTATCTAGTTACAAAAGGCATTTGAGGGCAACTTAGAACCTTTGCATGTGACATCTCTCTACTAACACAGGTTATGCATACCTCTCCCTGCGTGGTCTCCCAGCAAAGACAAGCTGAGGACAGTTTGCTCTCAAAGTCTTCTTGCCGTTCTTTGTGGATTCACTCTCCTTAGCCTCTCTCCCAGGCCGCCCAATTGCCTCTTGTGAAGAAATGGCTGATTGCCTATCCAGCATCCGTTGTTTCTTTCTGCCTTAGCAGGAGTCTAATTTTTTTCCTGGATGTTAGTTTCCAAGCTACAAAGTGAGACTTCTAATCCTGATTGCTGCCGGGAGTGGTCAAGCAACCCAATTCTAGACAATGAGATGAATATGGACATAGTGGGTAGGGTTTCAAAGGAAAGTCTTTTAAAGAAATTGATCCTATTGGTGTTTTGTGCCTTCTACTCCCTTCATTTTTTTCCTTTTTGAACCTGGAATGCAGATATATTGGTTGGAGATGCAGCAGTCATTTAGGATGATGAGAAAAACTTGGGGGTGAAGGCCATGTCCCAGGACGAGGGAATCTTGAGGGTGAGTTCTGAAGATGGCAGAGGGTAAAGCCAGCAAGAGAATGGGGCACTGAGACATCATGGAATCATTGTACCAGACCTGGATGGACTTCCTAAGAATTTCAAGTTATTTGGGTGGAATTAAGCCCCTAATAAATAACTTAAGCCACAGTTTGATATTAACTGAGTGCCCTCATAGGCACCTCCCAATCCACCCACACACATACAGACAAAGACACTGGTTCCTAGATGGAACCTATGCTTCAGATTTTTGTTCACTCAATTTTTTCTCCCTTTATTATGAAAAGTGACCCTTTCCCTTGGGTGGCAACTTACTCTTAAGTAAGAAACTGTTTTCAATAGAGTAGTACTTCTTGGTGACTTCTAAATAACACAAGCTTTTGTACCCATCACCTTCCACTTTATCATCTGTTCCCATAGATGTCCCTTCTCACAATGTCTCCTTGACAACACCATGCACATTTTTCAAGACTCAGCATAGACTTATCCTCTTCTGAAAAGCTCCCTGACCTCCCCAGGCAGCACCTGGGACTCCTTTTCTGTGCTTTCAAAGTGCCTCCAGCAAAGTGTGGCACTGGGGTAATTGGCTGTTACCTGTTTTCCACATGTGAATTCAGAAAGGTCAGGAATGGTGTCCACCCAACCAGCCTCTACCCAGTTCCTGGCTTTCTAACAAATGTTTGTTGAATGAATGACTGATTGTAGAATGCATTTCAAATTTATCTGGATGGATAACTGAATCACTTGGCTGTACACCTGAAACTAACACAATATTGTAAATCAATTATACTTCAATAATTTTTTTTTTAATGTAGCTGGATGGATATTTTGGGACATTATAGGGTATTTGAAAAGGAAGCCTATCCTGCCCTGGCCCAATGCCTCCTCCTCTTTGAAAGGGGGATCACAGAAAACAGCAACACCATCTCCAGCTGAATGCATGAGTCACCTAGAGTGAGACCAGCAGAAAAACAGTGCAGTCAACCCACAGAACCGTGAGAAATAGCATTATTGTCTTAAGCCTCTAAATTCTGGCATGGTTTGTTACACAGAGCAGATATTTGCTACGAGATTCTTTCTCCCTGATTCCTTATTCCTCTATTAATGAGGCAACCTGAACACTTCCTTGCACCTTAAGAGAGCACAGAGACTAAAGACCTGAATGGGACATCAGTATTGGCCTCAAAACAGTATTTGCAGAATGATTTTGGGGCACGGGCTCAGCCTTCCTCTGCAGGCGGGTAGAATGACCAGCTTCTGTGGCCTCAGTCTCCTCTACTCACAAGCAGCCTGAGTTGGCACAGTGAGTTTTCGAAGTGCACTTTGAGGAACAGTGGGGTTTCCAACAAAGTGCCTTGCGGGCAAGGCCAAGAGCATCCCTGTAACTGGGTCTGGGAGACCCTCCCCTTCTATCAGAGAAGCTATTCTTGCATGGGTTTCATATATTAGGTTTTGCATAAAAACTTATCTGAAGAAAGCATTCAGTTGCTTTAAGCATGTGAAAAATCACTGAACTAGATTTTTTCAGGGCCTGTGGGGACCTAATCTTGAGTAAGCAGGAAATCCGCAGCTCTAGGAGGAGGCTGCTCTCATTTGGTGTCTTTCCGCAAACTTCCAGAAGCTCGTGTCCAAAGCCTCCACATGTTCACATGGAGCTGGAGAACATGTAGGCATGAGATGGGTACTCAGCGCGAAGACATAACTGGCCTGGAGGCTTTGCACAGAGCCACCAGCATGACAGTTCACTTAGAGACTGTCATTTACATTCGTCCTCAGTGCAGGACGAACAGCCTTCATGTTCCCTTCATGCATCCCGGGGTCCATCCTGCCGGGAATGGAATGTCATCTCTGAGCCCCTGCAGTGACCATACTCTGCCTGTGGGAAGGGGCAGCCCGGAGAATTTGCTTTCAAGAAGGAGTTAACCCACACATCCATCAGAGGGGGAGGGCTTGGAGTGAGCATCCGCTGCAGAAAAAAGTGGGGAATTTTAAACAGCTATTTCAAAGGGCTGTGTATTTCTAATAAGGTGGGTTTATCTGGTCTGCATCTCACCCGGCCTCTCAGTGTGCAGATGTCCAACAGATGTGCTCACTCTAGAGGGGGCTGGGAAAACCTTACATATGATTGACAGTAGGGCCCAGACAGACCCTCCCCAGGTGTCCAGCACCAACCCACCTTCCTCCCTCATGGCCCGCCTCTCACACAGGCCACCTGCTGTCCCTCCTACCTGTGCCCTGGCCCCAGGTGGACAGAGGAGGAAGGTTGGTGCCACTGCCAGCCTCCTTTCTCCCTCGGCCTCCTTCCTCCTTGGCTGTCTCAGAAAAGGGCACGTGGGAGGATGACTGACCTCAGCAGAGGTCTGAGGACCCAGGGAGGCAGCCATGGTCCGTGTTCTGCCAGAGGCCTTATATGCAATATTGCATAGAATTCAAACCACAGCCCTATGAGATGGAGGCTAATTATCTCCAGGCTACACATGAGACAAGTGCACCTGAAGAGTTTAGTGAAGTATCCCAGACCACACGGCTACACTATGACCACAAGGCTTCCTGTGAGTTCCTGACAGAAGTACAGGCTGTGAGTGGTGCTTCTGGGCCTCAGAGGTGGGTGTTCATCCACCTTGAATTCCGCCAAACATCATACATTTCTACAGCTTCTCCTCAAAAATACTAGAAGCCCATCTAGTATACAGCAGTATAAAATGACACTTCTGAGAGCCATCAACTTCCTATTTTATTAAAAAAGGAAATAAAATATCAAGGAAGCAACCCTAAGTCTGCTTTCTGCATCTCTGGTGAAGCAGCTGCCTCTTCAGTGATGAGAACAGGCAGGGATTTTCTGGTGGCTGTCTGCAGCTCCAGCACATGGGCCGGCCACTACAGCTGCCCACCTGCTGTCTGTGGGCCACAGCAGGCCTGTGCCCTGACCTTTCCTATCTAATTTCTCAGAAATGTGGCTTCTGTGAAGCACAAGTGCAGCTTGGGAAGCCAATCTGGCAGGTGGCATTTCAGAGTGACTGTGGACACCAACTTCAGACTGGCAGCCAACACGAGCGTGGACGCCCACTGCTTCAGCAGGTCAGGAAGGCAGAGCTGTGAGGACACCACAGAGCCCCGGCCGGGGTTCTCCTTTTCCTGGAGCTGCCAGCCTCACCTGCGGTCTCTCATTTTAGCAGAATGTTGTCTTCATCTAAAAGAATCGGTTCAAAGAAAAAACTATTTTTTCTTGCTTTCCTTTTTCTCTCTGCCTTCAGGGAAATTGCTTTTGTTTGCTTGTGGCCACCAAGTTCTCAGTATGGACCAGGCTCTTAAGTTCCTTTGGAGGGTTGCCTGTGGCTGCCTGAGCCATCCCAGGGCAGACTCGTGGCCTGCAGGTCTGTGATCTGCGCCCATGGTGCCTGAGATGGGAGCTGTATGGAGAGCTACAGGAAGTCCCCTGGAACAGTGACTCATGCTGCCAGTGTCATAAAGCACAAAGCAGGGATGTTTAGTATGAAAGACACATTGCTTTTTCTAAGTAAATCACTCCAAAACAATTGCTTTATCCAAGTGAGGCAGAGGATATTCCAAATGGGGTAATAAAGAGAGGGGAAAAGGAAGAGGACAAGGATAAGCCCACACTAAATCCTGCCCAGTCTAGGTCCCAGGATCCACTCTCTGTGGTCCCTTAACCAAGTGGTAGCCTGTCCCCTGGACCATATTTTGAGTCTCTTGGTCTTTTTCTTTTCTTTTCTGGTTCCATTTGTTGGATTTTCTGAATTTGCATTGCTCATTGAATGTTTCCAATTCTTCCTAGGGCCATGTTGCTGCTAACAAGAAATAGAATCCATCTAAGTATATGTTTTACAGTCAGGACTCAGGCAGCACAATTATAAAATGTCATTCTCTTTGTCTCTTTTAAGGCACAGACCTTGAGAAGGTATCCAATGGAGGTATGCCTTCCCCTGGCCCTGGATGAACATTCCAGCAGACCTCATACTTCTTTTAACCTCTTGATGGAAGTGTTCTGATTATTCTCAAGTTTTCAAAAGTCTGAGGGTCACTTTAAGTCTGCTGGCCAGTCTGCAGCCTGAGGTTTCTGTTCTGCTTGACCTCCTCCCCCACTCACTACTGAGGCTTAGTGCCCCCACACTAAGGCTTGGAGGAGAGAAAATGAGAGGAAGCCTACCCAGTGGGCCTGGGAAGCACCTCCATGTGGTTCTCTCAGGGGTGTTCTCCTGGCTTCTCTAGGCTCACTGCTCCCTGGGGCTTCTCTCACCTGCAGCCCTTTCCCCTGTAGTTGGGTTCACTTTCTTCTGTTAGTCGTTTACTCAGGAAGCTGGAGGTTAGCCCAGCTTCTCCTCACTGAACGGAGGGAGCTAAGCTGGTCTTCAGTGCTGGCTGCCTCCTGCATGAGGCCCACATGCAGCATCAGTGGTTCTACCCCTTGCTCTTACACAGGAACAAGACACTTTCTGTGGGCAGGGCACACTCTCCAAGACCTCCTGTGGAGCCCCTCTGTTGACTAGAGGTCAAAGGGGAAATGCCCTCCACCCCTGATAGGGGGCTGGGATTTACATAACTACCCACCCCACCCCCCCAAATTATCCTCCTTACAAATGATCTCTCACACATGAGGTCTAGATGTGTTTGAATGTGTCCTATAGTGGCAAGACCAATTTTTAACTGGTTCCTTTGTATGCTTTGCACCTGCTTGAAATGCAGCCATTAGGGTGTGATGACAGCAATATGGTAGAATAGGACATTACAGTCCATATTGCCTCATAGGAACATTGAGATAAATGACTATCCATACACGAAAATGCCTTCATGAGAGATCTGGATTCCAGGTGAGAGATTACAGCACCTGGTGGAACACAGAAATGAGAAAAGACACACTGAAGAGGGTAGGAAGGACAGCTTCATTCTACCTGAGTTACATCTCCCCCAAGCCTATGCAGTGTAGGGCCAAGAGAGAGGCCCTCCACTCTAGAGCTCTCCCATGAGGGAGAGAGAGTGAGGTGGGCTTCTGACTTCACCATAGACTCAATTGTAAATATTATGCAACTAATGTCAGAGTAGCTAAACATATAAAACAAGTATTAACAGACTGAAGGGAGACACAGACAGCAATACAATTCTAGTAGGGGACTTCAATATTCCACTTTCAACAATGGACAGGTCTTTCAGACAGAAAATCAATAAAGAAACAGTGGACATGAACAACAATATTGAATAAATTGACCTAATGATATATACAAAACATGCCATCCAAGAGCACCAGAAGACACATTCTTCTCAAGCACACATAGCATATTCTCCAGGATTGATCATATGTTCGATCAGAAAACAAGTCTAAGCGAATTATAAAAGATCAAAATCCTGTCAAGTATCTTTTCCTACCACAATGGTATGAAACTAGAAATCAATAACAGGAGGAAAATCAAAAAATTCGAAAACATGTGGAAATTAAACAACACATAATTGAAGAATTAATGGATCAAAGAAGAAATCAAAAGGGAAATGAAAATATATCTTAAGGCAAGTGAAAAATAGAAACACAACATTCCAAAACTTATGGGATACAGCAAAAGCAGTTCTAAGAGGGAAGACTATGGTGATAAAAGCATGCATTAAGAAAAAGAAAGAGCTCAAACAAACACCTCACTACACCTCGCCTCACTTTGAATAAACTTGATTCAAAGGTAAGATTTCACCTCCTTCCCCCAGAAGGCCCATATGGGCAGGGTGGGCAATCTGCAGCCTGAGCCTTGTCCTGTGTTTGACCTCCTCTCCCACTCACTACTGAGGTTTAATGTCCCCACAGTAAGGCTTAAAGGAGAGACAATGGGAGGTAACCTGACCGGGGGGCCTGGAAACTGCCTCCATCTGGTTTTCTCAGGGATGTTCTCCTGGCCTCTCTAGGCTCACTCCTCCTTGGAACAAATTAATAAGTGTGATACAACACATGAATAGAATGAAGGACTAAAATCACATGATCATCTCAATAGATGCAGAAAAAGCATTTTATAAAGTTCAGCATCTCTTCATAATAAAAACTCTCAACAAAATACATATAGAAGCAATATACCTCAATATAATAAAAAAACATCTATCATAAGCCCAGAGCTATACTTAGTGGTGAAAATCTGAAAGCTCTTCCTCTAAGATCAGGAACAAGACAAGAATGCCCACTCTCACCACTTCTTTTCAACATAGAAGTTGAACATAAGTCCTTTTCAGAGCAATTAGGCAAAAAAAGAAATAAAAGTCATCCAAATTGTAAAGAAGGAAGTAAAATTGTCAAGGATGATATGATCTTATAAATAGAAAAACCCTAACAACTCCACTGTAAAACAGTTAGAAAAAATCAACAAGGTCAGGGATGTTACAGGATATAAAATAAAAAATTAACTCATTTAAAGTGATGAAAGAGAAGAACTTACAACCAAGATTACTGTAGCCAGAAAGGATCTCATTCAGATTCAATGGAGAAATTAAAACCTTTACAGACAAGCAAAAGCTAAGGGAATTCAGCACCACCAAACCAGCTTTACAACAAATGCTAAAGGAAATTCTCTAGGCAGGAAACACAAGAGAAGGAAAAGACCCACAAAAAGAAACACAAAACTATTAAGAAAATGGCAAGAGAAACATACATATCAATAATTACCTTAAATGTAAATGAATTAAATGCTCCAAACAAAAGACATAGACTGCTGAATGGATACAAAAACAAGATCCATATATATGCTGTCTACAAGAGACCCACTTCAGACCTAGGGACACATACAGGCTGAAAGTGACGGGATGGAAAAAGATATTCCATGCAAATGGAAATCAAAAGGAAACTGGACTAGCAATTCTCATATCAGACAAAATAGACTTTAAAAAAATGACTATTACAAGAGACAAAGAAGGACACTACATAATGTAGATGATCAAGGGATCAATCAAAGAAGAAGATATAACAATTGTAAATATTTATGTACCCAACATAGGAGCACCTCAATACCTAAGGTGAATGCTAACAGCCATAAAAGGAGAAAAGGGCAGTAAAGCAATAATAGTAGGGGACTTTAACACCCCACTTTCACCAATGCACAGAACATCCAAAATGAAAATAAATAAGGAAACACGAGCTTTAAATGACACATAAAACATGATGGACTTCATTGATACTTATAGGACATTCTATCCAAAAAAAAACAGAATACACTTTCTTCCCAAGTGCTCATGAACATTCTCCAGAATAGATCATATCTTGGGTCAAGAGTCAAGCCTTGGTAAATTTAAGAAAATTGAAATCATATCACATATCTTTTCCGATGACAGTGCTATGAGACTAGATATCAATTACAGGAAAAAATCTGTAAAAAATACAAACACATAGAGACCAAACAATACACTACTAAATAACCAAGAGATCGCTGAAGAAATCAAAGAGGAAATCAAAAACACCTAGAAACAAATAACAATGAAAACACGACAATCCAAAACTTATGGGATGCAGCAAAAGCAGTTCTAAGAGGGAAGTTTACAGCAATACAATCATACCTCAAGAAACAAGAAAAATCTCAAATAAACAACCTAACCTTACACCTAAAGCAATTAGAGAAAGAAGAGCAAAAAACCCCCAAAGTTTGTAGAAGGAAAGAAATCATAAAGATCGGATCAGAAATAAATGAAAAAGAAATGAAGGAAACAATAGCAAAGATCAATAAAACTAAAATGTGGTTCTTTGAGAAGATAAACAAAATTGATAAACCATTTGCCAGACTCACAAAAAAAAAGGGGGGGGGGGAGAAGACTCAAATCAACAGAATTAGAAATGAAAAAGAAGTAACAACTGACACTGCAGAAATAGAAAGACTCATGAGGGGTTACTACAAGTAACTATATGCCAATAAAATGGACAACCTGGAAGAAATGGACAAATTCTTAGAAAAGCACAACCTTCAGAGATTGAACCACGAAGAAAGAGAAAATATAAACAGACCAATCACAAGCACTGAAACTGAGATTAAAAATCCTCCAAAAAAAAAAAAACCCAGGACCACTTGGCTTCACAGGCGAATTCTATCAAACATTTAGCGAAGAGCTAACACCTATCCTTCTCATACTCATCCAAAATATAGCAGATGGAGGAACACTCCCAAACTCATTCTATGAGGTCACCATCACCCTGATACCCAAACCAGACAAAGATGTCACAAAAAAAGCAAATACAGGCTAATATCACTGATGGACATAGATGCAAAAATCCTCAGCAAAATACTAGCAAACAGAATCCAACAGCACATTAAAAGGATCATACACCATGGTCAAATGGGGTTTATCCCAGGAATGCAAGGATTCTTCAATATATGCAAATCAATCAATGTGATACACCATATGAACAAATTGAAGGAGAAAAAACATATGATAATCTCAATAGATGCAGAAAAAGCTTTTGACAAAATTCAACACCCATTTATGATAAAAAAAAAACTCTCTAGAAAGTAGGCACAGAGGGAATTTACCTCAACATAATAAAGGCTGCATATGACAAACCCACAACCAACATCCTTCTTAATGGTAAAAAATGAAACCATTTCCTCTAAAATCAGGAATAAGACAAGGATGCCCACTCTCACCACTATTATTCAACATAGTTTAGGAAGTTTTAGCCACAGCAATCAGAGATGAAAAAGAAATAACAGGAATCCAAGTCAGAAACAAGAAGTAAAGCTGTCACCATTTGCAGATGACATGATACTATACATAATCCGAGGGATGCTACCAGAAAATTACTAGAGCTAATCAAAGAATTTGGTAAAGTAGCAGGATACAAAATTAGTGCACAGAAATCTCTTGCATTCCTATACACTAAGGATGAAAAATCTGAAAGAGAAATTAAGGAAACACTCCCATTTACCATTGCAACAAAAATAATAAAATACCTCGGAATAAACCTACCTAAGGAGACAAAAGACCTGTATGCAGAAAACTATGACACTGATGAAAGAAATTAAAGATGATACAAACAGATGGAGAGATATGACATATTCTTGGATTGGAAGAATCAGTACTGTGAAAATGACTATACTACCCAAAGAAATCTACAGATTCAATGCAATATCTATCAAACTACCAATGGCATTTTTCACAGAACTAGAACAAAAAATTTCACAATTTGTATGGAAACACAAAAGACCCTGAATAGTGAAAGCAATCTTAAGAAAGAAAAACAAAACTGGAGCAATCAGGCTCTCTGACTTCAGACTATACTACAAAACTACAGTAATCAAGACAGTATGGTACTGGCACAAAAACTGAAGTATAGATCAATGGAACAGGATAGAAAGCCCAGAGATAAAGTCAGGCACATATGGTCACCTTATCTTTGATAAAGGAGGCAACAATATACAATGGAGAAAAGACAGCCTCTTCAATAAGTGGTGCTGGGAAAACTGGACAGCTACATATGAAAGAATGAAATTAGAACACTTCCTAACACCATACACAAAAATAAACTCAAAATGGATTAAAGACCTAAATGTAAGGTCAGACACTATAAAACTCTTAGAGGAAAACCTAGGACGAACACTCTTTGACACAAATCACGGCAAGATCCTTTTTGACCCACCTCCTAGAGTAATGGAAATAAAAACAAAAATAAACAAATGGGACCTAATGAGACGTAAAAGCTTTTGCACAGCAAAGGGAACCATAAACAAGACAAGAAGACAACCCTCAGAATGGGAGAAAATATTTGCAAATGAAGCAAGTGACAAAGATTAATCTCCAAAATATACAAGCAGCTCATGCAGTTCAATATCAAAAAACAAACAACCCAATCCAAAAATGGGCAGAAGATCTAAATAGACATTTCTCCAAAGAAGATATACAGATTGCCAACAAAAACATGAAAGGATGCTCAACATCCCTAATCATTAGAGAAATGCAAGTCAAAATTACAATGAGGTATCCACCCTCACAACGGTCAGAATGGCCATCATCAAAAAATCTACAAACAATAAATGCTGGAGAGGATGTGGAGAAAAGGGAACCCTCTTGCACTTTTGGTGGGAATGTAAATTGATACAGCTACTATGGAGAATAGTATGGAGATTCCTTAAAAACTAAAAATAGAACTACCATATGATCCAGCAACCCCACTACTGGGCATATACCCTGAGAAGACCATAATTCAAAAAGAGTCATATACCACAATGTTTACTACAGCACTGTTTACAATAGCCAGGACATGGAAGCAACCTAGGTGTCCATCAACAGATGAATGGATAAAGAAGATATGGCACATATATACAATGTAATATTACTGAGCCATACAAAGAAATGAAATTGAGTTATTTGTAGTGATGTGGATGGACCTAGAGTGTGTCATATTGAGTGAAGTAGGTCAGAAGGAGAAAAACAAATACCATCTAATACCATATGCTAACAGATATATATGGAATCTAAAAAAAAAAAAAGTTCTGATGAACCTAGGGACAGGACAGGAATAAAGACTTAGATGTAGAGAATGGACTTGAGGACACAGGGAGGGGGAAGGATAAGCTTGGATGAAGTGAGAGAGTAGCATTGACATATATACACTACCAAATATAAAATAGATAGCTAGTGGGAAGAAGCTACATAACACAGGGAGATCAACTTGATGCTTTGTGACCACCTAGAGGGGTGGGATACGGAGGGTGGGTGGGAGACACAAGAGGGAGGGGACATGGGGATATATGTATACATATAGCTGATTCACTTCGTTGTACAGCTGAAACTAACACAACATTGTAAAGCAATTATACTCCAATAAAGATGTTAAAAAAATTAAAAACAAATAGAGATTCAGACATAGAGAACAAATGTATGGATACCAAGGGGAAACAGTGGGCAGGGGGTGAGGAATTGGGAGATTGGGATTGACACATATACACTATTGATACTATGTATAAGATAGGCAACTAATGAGAACATACTGTATGGCACAGGGAACTCTACTTAATGCACTGTGGTGACTTTAATGGGAAGGAAATCCATAAAGAGGGAATATATGTATATGTATAGTTGATTCATTTTGCTGTACAGTAGAAACTAACACAACATTGTAAAGCAACTATACTCCAATAAGAATTAATTCAAAATAATTAACTCAAAATGGATTAAAAATAAACATAAGACATGAAACCATAAAACTCCTGGAAGAAAACACAGGGGAAAATCTCCTGGATATTGGTCTTGGTAATGAATTTTTGGATATGACACCAAAAACACAGGCAACAACAGCAGAAATAAATAAGTGGGACTACATCAAAGTAAAGCTTCTGAACATTAAAGGAAACAAGCAACAAAATAAAAAGGCTATGTACAGAACAGTGAGAAAATATTTGCAAACTATATATCTGCTAAGGGGTTAATATCCAAACTATATAAGGGTTCCTACAGCTCAATAGTAATATAACAAATAATCCAATTTAAAAATGGGCAAAGGACCTAAATGGACACTTTTCCAAAGAAGACATACAAATGGCCAAAAAGTACACGAAAAGATGCTCAACATCACTAATCATCAGGGAAATGCAAATCAAAATCACACTGACATAGTACATCATACCTATTAGGATGACTATATTTAAAAAATAAAGTGTTGGTGAAGATGTGGAGAAAAGGGAACACTTGTACACTGTTGGTAGGAATGAAAATGGTGCAACTATACCTCACTAAAGTGGTTTTAAAAGAAAAAGAAATGTAGACATTAACATCCTTTCTTTTTGGACTGCAGCTTCATGTTAACACTGTGTTACACTTATTTTCCTCTCTCTATATCTGGAAAGGAATTATTTCAATTGAAAGTATTAGATATACAAAGCAATGAGATTTATAATTCTCTTTATCAAAATAAGGAGAGTGTGTAAACCTCTAGAAACATGATCAGAGAGATTTTCCCACTCCAAGTCCAGCCTTGAGCCAAGTGCATCCCCAGGACCCTGATCACGGTCAGAGTGCCCACTTTTCCTCGGTACCTTAGTTGTTCTATTTAAACAGCCTCTGCTCTAGGATATTTTCTGGTGATCTAATAAACACTTTCTCATAAAGAAGGCATCAGTTTTTAGATTTAGATGAAAAATATAGAAACCTAATTACATTATAAAGGAATTTGCAAATGTATGGTCCAAAGTCCCCTTCCTGCAAGCTTGGGGAAAGTCTGAACACATCTCTGTAGTTTGTTCCCTGCAAATATGGTTTTAATCCAGAGCAGTGAATTCTGCACACTCATGTCTCAGGGCTACTCCTAATAATAGACTGTTCCCTCCCCACACCCATGCTGGAAACAGAATGTGTCATATCTCAGAATGCTTCATCATGATGCAATTTGCCTGTCAGGCCTCCATCCCAGCAGCAGCTGCAGCTGATTATGGCTCAGCTCCGGGCTGCGTTTTATTTATGATCCACCTCCTCCCTTTCAAAATCCATCAGTACACACTGATGGAAGTAAAACTAGAGACTCCTGGCAAGGCTGGAGCTTGGGAAATGAACTTTCCTCTCCTTCTTTTCCAGACAGCAATGTTCAGGAAAGCCATGCAGAGGGGCCAATGTGCAGTAAGAAGGCTGGAGAGGCCCCCTGTGTGTGTTTCTGCTTGTAAGCTGATGCTGGGAAACAATATTCTCTTAGACTTTCAGTGCTTTTCTTCCTTAAATTATTTTCCTCTTCTCCTGCTTGCCACCATGCTTGACCCCCAAATCTCAGTAGCATTTCAGGTCTAGCACTTACCTTCAACCATTTCTATTTCTGCTTGGGGGTGCTGGTTGGCAAATAGCATGTCCTTCGGAGTCAGATTGTCACTGCCTCCTTCTTAATATCCATCTCAGTCTCTTCTAACTGGTAAGTGTCATCCTCAGCCATTCATGCCCACCCCTCCCCATTTATTCTCAGGTCTGTCATCTTGGGGGTGTCATCCAAGACCACTCTCCCTCAGTGTGTCTGGACCACAGCTGGCCCGTGTTCAGCCTTTTTGGTTGCTTCTTGGACAAGTCATCACCTTGACTTCTCCACATGACATTTCCCTAAGATAACACTGTGTTCTTGATCTATCTCTTGAAATCCATATTCATTTTCAAGAGCTTTTGGGAAAGACATTATTAGCTCGGGAGTTCTCTGTGGCGGCTGAGAAAGCATTTCCCAGTGAAGGCTCTGTCTCAAGCACTCGGGCTCACATATGTTCGGAAGGCGTGTGCTGGGTGTGCACACATGGGTGGAAGGAGAGCCCAGCAGATCATTACTAAATTAAAGGAATATAGCGAGAGGAAAATTAAGAAGAAATGAGAGCACTCAGATGCCAGAGAGAAAAAGGGAAGAATAATTTGATGATGCTCTCCAGCTGCTGTGGGCTTGAACTTGAGAAGGCTCCAAGCCAGTTGACTAGAACTAAAGATCCTACTTTCTCCTAAACTGCTTATTAGAACCAACTACATAATTTGTGGGCCCAGTGCAAAATGAGGGAGTGGGGCCTCTTGCTCCAAATTAATAAGAATTTCAAGATGATGACAGCAGAGCATTCAGCCAGGTATGGCCCTTCTGTGTGCAGGGCCTATGCAACCACCGGGTGGCTCACCAGTGAGGTTGCCCTGCTGCTTATCTGCGCTTGGTGCTAAAATGGTCATCACCATTTTAGCCTGAGGAGGAAGGGTGTCCACCTGCCCTTTAAGCACCAGAGGCCTGTGGGAGGGAGTGGAGGGGACGCCTCCTACCTTCACCTCATCAGCATCTGCCTTGCAGAGCATCTTGAGGCTGTCCTGTTTAACCTGGCTCCTGGCCCAAAGAGCTCAATTTCCTGTACTCAGACCTGGAAGGAATCCTGACGAATCCTCACAGAGAGGCCTTCCAGCAGACCCTTGGACATTCCCCGCTCTGGGAATGGCATTCTAAGGAAATTGCTAGCACCTGGCCATTGTTAGCTCTCTGCTCGCGAGAACTCCTGTGGGCTGCCTGCTAGGCTGTGGCTGAGCTCTAAGCAGGTTCCCAAGCCAGGTGTTGCACTTGGTGACTGAAGCAGAGTCTGCTCTTCCTTCCTTCATGCTATTTCAGCTCTGTCGGGTGAGGAAGGGAAGCACACACCTCAAAGGGAAGGCTGGGCCTGCCATTTGCACCCATTATTGACAGAGTGACAGCTGTGCAAGATGGCAGCAGGTATGCACAGATGTGCAGAGCAGAACAGGAGTGTGCTAGAAAACAGCTTCCACAGTGGTTTCTTTTACCTTAAATTTTACCTGGAGAAAAAAAAGTCCTTGAGAGCAGCTAATACATTTTATTGAAGTAATGAAACAAGGGGCTGCTTAGCACACAAGAGCAGAATCATATTTGAAAACTACAGTAATTTAAAACAGTGACATAGACTAAGGAATGGATAGATGAATAGAATAGGACATAAATTCCAGGAACAGATCCAAATATATACAAAGGAATTTAACATAGGAGAAGAAAAGCATTTTAAAAACTTTTTTTTTTTATTTAAGAAGGGGAATTGGGAAAATTTGCTAACCATTTGGAAAAAATATTGAAGACCTTATACCATATGGATAAACTGCAGATGAATGAAAGACTTATTTTTAATAAACATAAAAGTAATGAAAGAAAAGACAGATGAGTCTGCAGATATATTTCAGATGAAGGGGCACTCTAAACAGAACATCCAAGGCAGAGACAATGAGGTTAAAGAATAATGGTTCTGACTTCTCTCTTCCCACTCAAAACACAGTAAATGAGTAAATTAAATGTGTAGATTAAACACATATAAACCAGATAGGCAAATGTAAAAAACGAATGATATTTATCACTCTGTATGAAAAGCATACATACTCTAAACATATATAGATTAGAAAGCTGAACACCCAGACACTTTTGGAATTGGGCAAATAAATGAAACATTTCATAAGCAAAAATGCAGATTAGAACAATAAGTTATGTATTATATACGCAAAAGGGGCTAAGAGAGTTGATCTTAAATGTTCTCACTACAAAAAAGAAATAGTAATTGTATGACATAATGCAAGTGTTAGCTAAGGCTACTGCTACCATGGTAATCATTGTGTAATATATGTGTATCAAATCAACACTTTGTACACCTTAAACTTACACAATGTTATATGTCAATTATATCTCAATAAACTTGGGAAAAAAAGAAAAAACACCAATGAGTTATCTTCCTCTTCTTAACCTGGCAAAGATATTATATGTTAGTAATATCTGGACAAACATCTATCAATAGTAGAATAGATAAATAATGGAGGGATAAGTAAAAGTCCAAAAATAAGAGATTTGTTGAAAAAGCTTTGATATATCTGTAGTGATGGAACCCCCAGAGGTCATTAAAAATGACATAGTACAGAAAGATGTTGAAGATATCAGATGACTTTAATTAAATTATCTTTGTGTATCCTGTGGCTGCCAAAGTGTTGCAGTCTCTGCTGTAGTGTTTACAACTTGGGTGTTTCTATTCAGTGAATTAATCCCCTACCCCTAACATTACTGTGAGGTTGATCTCCGTAGGGTTGACCAGTTGTGCAATTCATCAAGGCAAACAAGGAAGATCTGATTTTGGATTTAATATTGTCATTTCATATGCATTAAGAACCAAGAAGTGCCCAGCCCAGTGCTGGTCCTGTGGAGATGGCTAATATGGAGAGCAGGTTTTCCTCCTTCCCTCCCTCCCTTCCTCCTTTCTTCCTTCCTGCCTGCTCTGTTTTTCTGCCTTTCTTTTTTTTTTTCTGCTTACCTTATGTCCTTCTCTGATCCCTTTTTTCTCTTTTATGTCCTCCATGTAATCAGCTTTACCCTGCACTCGACATGCACCACATCCAGAGTCACAGAGATGGATGGATACCAGCCAAGCCCCCAGGGCATCTCAGTATAGGGGGGAAGCACATCTGAGCTAGAGAGAAGCCTTAGCACAAGGATATCTGAAGGTTTGTGTTGCCCAGGAGCCCTCACACATCACTTGTGTCCCCAGACATAGGTAGATTCACAGAGCAAGCCAAGCGTGCCAGCAAAGGGTGTGCACATGACAGAGTCCCACATGCCACACAGCCCATGTTATGTTTGGGTCATAGTGAGGAGTTTGGTGTAAATGGAACATTCAGTGTGAGCGGGAATCTGAAACGACTTGCCACCCTCCAGCTAACAAGGGGAGAAATTTGTTTGGCGTTAAGCTAAGGACAGGCATCCCAGCAAAGCCCACCAGGCTCCGCAGACTCACCTGTGACCCCACACGCTCTCAGACGTTCTCTGGCCTTTGCTTAGTGACCTACAATGCCCTCGACCTTATGGCCTTCACGGCACACTGCTGGCCTGACGGGTTTGCTGGCAACTCTTCCCTTCCCACCCTTTGGACTTGCTCTCACCCACGTTCAGAGGCTGTTTTGTTCACACGACACCACAGGATCTGTCTCAGATGCAGCATGAGGGTCATTAGAAAAAGGCTAGAATGGTCTCAAGCTGCAGCTACGGTGTTTTGTTACTCTAGCACTTCATTCATGCTGATGAAGTCCAAACCCTCAGCCTGGGATGGCAAGGGCCCCTGTCCCCGCACTGGCCAGGTCTCCAGGACCATTTCTTACCTCTTACATCTCCCCTCCACTCCTTGGGCCTGGCATGCCAAGCCCTAGGCTGCTTCCGCCTCCCACGCCCCCAGCAAAGCTTCCCCCTGACCATGCGGTGTTCCCATTGTCTGGGACACAACTGCTCCAGTTCCTTCATGGCCTTCCAAACTCTGCCTTAGAAGGTGGGGGCAGGATCAGCTCAGAGAAGGCCTTCAACAATCTTGCACCCTGGTATTCATCCTCAAAGTGTGGGCTGAACCTAATAACTTGCTTCTAATTAACAGAAGATGGAAAAGATGATGGGCCCTCACTTCTATGACTTGATTGCAAAGACTGTGACCCAGTCTTGCACATTTCGATGAAGCAAGCTGCCACGTTGCAGAGGCCCATGTGGCAAAGAATTAAGGTTCTTGGTCCAACAGCCTGCAAGGAACTGGATCCTGCCAACAACCATGTCACCTTGGAAGCAGCTCCTTCCCCAGGCGAGCATTAAGATGAACATGGCCCAGCTTGGCTGCAGCTGACAGGACATCCTGAAGCAGAAGATTCAGCTAAGATGCACCTGTGCTCCTGACAGTACAGAAACCATGAGGTAATGTGTGTTGTTTTAAACTTCTAAGTTTTGGGGTAGTTTGTTATTCAGCAATAGATAACCGATACAGAAGGCACCTGCTGTGGAAGCCCACCTCCTATCCCTGTCACCAGACGTCCTCTCAGTCAAGCTCAATGTCCCTCTTTGTCCTCCCAGAGCACTCTCTGTGTGCCTTTATCATCATATCCGATCCCAATTCTGTAATCATCTCTTTATAGAGCTCATCATGTAATGCTCCTTTGTGTCCCAAACTCCTAGCATGTTTCCTACTCATGAGTAAGGACCAACAGATGTTTCCTAAATGAGTGTGAAAAAGTTGGGCCTAAGGTGATGTGAGGTCACAGGAGACTTTTTAAATTAAAATTTTCATTTTGTGATAAACATTTATTCACACGTTGTTGTAAGAAATAACAGAAAGATCCTGTGTACCCTTTACTCAGTTTCTCCCAGTGGTAACATCTTGCAAAACTATAGTGGGATATTAGAACAGGAAATTGACCTTGATACACTCCACACTTATTCAGATCTCCCCAATACACATCATATGACCCATTTGTATGTGTATATCTGTGTGTATCTAGTACTATGCAATTTTATCCTAAGTAAGATCATGTATCTACTACCACAGTCAAAATAATAAACATCTCCATCTCCACAAAATCTCACATGTGGTCCTTTTATAACCACACCCACTTTCCTCCCACTACCATCCCTGACTCCTGGCACCACCAATCTGTCCTCTGTCCCTATAATTCTGTCCTTCAAGAATGCTATACAAATGGAATTACAGGGTCTGTAACTTTCTAGGACTGTCTTTTTCAGTCAGCATAATTCCCTTGCAATCCATGCAAGTTGTTTGAATTTTTATTACTGAGTGATGTTCCATTTACTACTTTATTTCTTTTTATTGCTGAGTGATGCTCTATGGTAAAGAGATACCAGTTTAACTATTCACCCACTGAAGGACATTTTGGTTCTTCCCATATTATGGCTATTACAAATAAAGCTGCTATGAAAAGAAAAAAAAAATGTCATGAAGAACCTAGGGGTAAGACAGGAATAAAGACACAGACCTACTGGAGAACGGACTTGAGGATATGGGGAGGGGGAAGGGTGAGCTGTGACAAAGCGAGAGAGAGGCATGGACATATATACACTACAAAACATAAGGTAGATAGCTAGTGGGAAGCAGCCGCATAGCACAGGGATATCAGCTCAGTGCTTTGTGACCGCCTGGAGGGGTGGGATAGGGAGGGTGGGAGGGAGGAAGATGCAAGAGGGAAGAGATATGGGAACATCTGTATATGTATAACTGATTCACTTTGTTATAAAGCAGAAACTAACACACCATTGTAAAGCAATTATACCCCAATAAAGATGTTAAAAAAAAAAAAAAGAAAATCTGTTTATAGGTTTTTGTGAGAACACGTCTTCATTTCTATTAAATAAAGGTCTATGTATGCAACTGCTGGATCATCTGATAAATGCAGGTTTAATTTTACAAGAAAATGCCAATCTGTTTTCCAGAGGGGCTGTCTCATTTTCCATTCTCACCAGAAACATCTGAGTGATTCAGCTTCTCTGCATCCTCAACATTTGGAATTGTCACTTTTTATTTTCACCATTGTGATAGGTACATGGCGATGTCCCACTGTGATTTCATTTTGCATTTCCTTGATGGCTAATGATGTTGGCCATCTCATTGGCCTATTTGCCATCCGTGTATCTTCGTCAGTAAAATGTCTATTCAGATCTCATGGCCATTGTCTAATTGGATAGCTTGTTCTTTTCACTGTGGAGTTTTGAGAGTTCTATATATTTTCTAGATTTAGTCCTTTGATAGATTTGTGTCTTCTCCCAATCTGTGTAAAGTTTATGTTAAGGTTGACTTTTTGGTCTGTGGATATCCAGTTGTTCCAGGCCATTGGTTGGACAGGCTGTCCTTCCTCAACTGAATCCTTCTGCACATTTGTCAACAATCATTTTGGCCTATACATCAGTCTGGATCCAAACAAGAGATAGAAACCAAGCAGTATGTTAAACGGGAGAAGTTTAATACAAGAATTATTAACTGTAATAAAATAATAAGTATAGGATATACAGAAATCTATATGGTATAGGGTTTCTCCTAAGGCTGAAGGAGAAACCCGAAGGAGAAACCCAAAGAAGGACAACATTGGGAGGAGTTCAGACTTCCTTGAAGAAGGTGTGGTTTGGCCACCAAACTGCAGAGGAGCTCATTGGGTTAGCCAGACTGGAGTTGCTGGGTAATTCAGGCAACCCACCCCACCCCCAGAGTGCTATGGACAGGGAGCAGGTAGTCAACACCAAGTGGGACAGGCTGGCATGGGGTCTGTAGGCTGGAGGAGGAGGACTTTAGGGCAGGCAGACTGCGCGTGCAGTGGGACAGCCACCTCTGCGTACCTCCTACAGACCCCAGGGGCTGCATGGACTCCAGGGGCTGTGTGGGCCTTGCAGAAGGAGCCCTGGAACACAGGTGGCTGCAGGCAAGCTGCCCACAGGCTCTCATGTCTGTGTGGAGAAGGCTGCCCTTTAAAGAATGGCCCAAATCAGTTCTTCAGACAGAAAAGCAATGACCGAGAAGGAATCCTGGGGCACCAGGAAGGAAGGAAAAACACTGGAGAGAGCAGAAATATGGGTAAGTACAATAGATTACCCTTCTCACCAGTTCATTAAGTCATATTTGACGACTGGAACAAAACTGATAATACGCCAACCCCAACACTCACTCCAGCCATGCTCACCACATCTCAGCTGCTACAGGGCTCCTGCTGCATTTGAAGGCAGAGGGGCTCTGAAGCCACCTGTGTCCCCATGTGTGGTAGGACACTGCATCTGCAGGACTTTGAGATTGGTGAGATGATTGAGGGTCTCTTTGGAGGGGGTCACCTTCTGGGGTGGCCCTGAGTGTGGGAACAGCAGGGTGACCATCGGAGCGGAGGCTGCCAAGGCCAGGCCTCCAGGGCGCGAGGGCCACTGACGGCCAGACCCCCAAATCCGGGCCAGACCCCAGATCCTGGCTGTTGCAGGGGAAGGACACAACACTAGTCCCCAGGCGTGGGCCCACCTCCACCCCTCTGGCCACTAGGACAGGAAGATCAGAGCAGCAGATACTAGTGGGTGCTGCAGGGCCAGGAAACCTGAGGAATCCTCTCCCTGCCTCTTCCTTTAAGCCATTGAAGGCAGAAGTGGAGAGAGGGAATATCAGATTCAGGGCACTGGACCCCCAGTGCTCTCACCAGTATGGAAGGCCCAGCTCTAAGGGGCTCTTCCCCGCTTATACGTGAGTGGAGATTCTCCAGGAAGACCGTGCTCTTTGGAAATAGGGGTTGTGGGTCAAAAACCTTGTAACATGTACGTAATTAAAATAATACAATTACAAAACAACAAGACAACAAAACAAACCAGGCATTTTTCAGGAACACATGGAAGGTCTCTAGGAGGAAAGTTATGAGCTGAAACAGGCTAGCCACACTCACCTGCTGACCTACTAAAAAACGGGTTTAATCTCTAGCAAAAATGCCAACTGGGGCTCCAATTAACCCCTTGTACTCTTTCTCTATGCCCTGTTAGACAAACAGTAAGAGGAGAAAGAATTGTGCAAGCACTGGCTAGGTTATATGCTGTGGCTAATTTTGTTTGTTTTTCAGAAAAGTATATGTTGGCAAAATAAGGATTTGGGAACTGCAATATAAGAAGGAAATAACTGGTTCCGCCACTGCCAAGGTCTGCCCGGAGTGGGGCGTGGACCCTAGTGTGTGGGCCCGAAGGTGGGGCTGAGAGGCTCAGGAGGTCGTCTGGAACGCTGGCCTTGGGACATCCAAAGCACTTCAAAGTGGAGAGCCTTATCTGAAAACTCTCCGTGTTTCTCTTTCTGGGGGAGGGTCTTCTAAAAGGAGCAGGCCAGGGACTGGAGAATGCAACAAAAGTCTTTAAGGAGGAAGGCTGGAAAGAAAAACAAACAAAAAAACACTTCAGGGGCATAATTGTAAAAATGCACTTCCTCTTCATTTGCCCAGAAAACATTTCCTAAGCTCCTCTGGTTGCAGGCTCCGTGCAGGCCTGGGGACAAGGGCACAAGGTCAGCCCGAGGCTGCGGTGGGAGGGCACAGAGAAAGCACAGTCGGACAAGTGAACTTCGGGGATCTCAGAGCAGCCTCTAGGGCTGTGACCAAGATGCCCAGCTAGCTAGGGAGCACAGGAAAAGAGACCCGAACGTCCTGGGAGCAAAGAGGAGGCCGTGGGCGCCTCGAGGCTTTGGCAGCGCCACGGAGGGGTTCCTCAGTGGAGATGGACCTGCTGGGGTGCCACCCATGGGCGGCGCTGACGCAGGGAGGCATGGCCAAGCACGGGGGTGTTCAGAGTGTGCACGTGGTGGCCACAGACAAGCTCAGAGGTGACGGGACATCAGCAGCACTCATGGAGTCCTCCCCAAATACTCCTGTTCAGCAAGTGGGTGACCTACATTTCCTTTGGCAGGAAGCTGCGTGAGGGTCTGAGGGAGGGGCGAGTGCAGGGCCCACAGGCTGTCGGGAGAAGCGATGGGTCCTGGAAGAGAAGGGAGGAGTCGGAGTTGTGTAGATTCCTCTTCTGCGGATAGCGGGCGTGGGCCTGGGACAGTGCGAGGATCTGAGGGCACAGCGATGACGCGTGCAGCGCAGCCCACGTGGGATCTGCGCCTGGCAGAGGAGGGGGCAGGAGGGGCAGCCGCGGCGTCACCCTGAGCAATGGGAGTCCTAGAGCAAGTGACGCTTGCCAGGGTGGGTGAAGGGAGAAGAGCAAGGCGGCAAGGATGGGACTCCGGCCGCATCCTGTGGGCGTAGTAGGTAGTCCCGGATGCTGGGAAAGCAGTGGCTTAGGCGCGGGGTGCGGAAGGCGATGGGCAAGCGGAGGCTTCCGGGAAGCACGGCTGTGACTGGAAGGGGAGATGGGGGGCTGGGTGACAAATGGAATTGAGGTCCGCAAATGCGTGGCTTGTGGGTGGAGGCCCAAATGCATAGGCAAAGTGATGGTTTTAGAGAAACAGGAAGGGAGCTGGCAAATGAGGGGTGTTCACAGCTCAGTAGAAAGACAAGCCCATCAGGAGCAAGGGCACATTCTCCAGAGGCAGTCGGGACTTGAGGGGCATCATTCTGAATTTCTTGCTGAGATGGAGGTTAAGTCGGGTAATCGTGTGCAGTTGTACAGGTTGGGAAGTGCACAAGGTGCCTCATCATGGCAAAACCCCATCATTCTTGAGGTAGATGATCTGGATTTACATCGTTTTATGACACGGAGGACCTCCTCCTGATCAGCATATAGTCATGTATGGGCCAGGAACCTAGGATGTCTGCTGAGTGGGAATGAAAGGGGCAGATGGGGATTTGAAGGAAGAGGTAAAATGTGGAACTAACAGGGAAGAAATGGAGAAAGGAAAAGCCTTCAGCAAGCAGTGAACGTTTTCTCCCTCTTTCTCTTTGCCCAAGTGGTTTCAGGGATTGCCCGTGACTGTTAGCATCCTAGAATATTACCACAGAGGCTGTGTTCAAGGACAACTTCCCCAGGGACAGAAAGTAACAAACAAGAAAACTTCGGTCTGGACCTCTGCAGTCATAAATGTGCTGTTTTAATAAAACCTGACAAGCCTGCCTACTTTTTTTATGAAGTATTTAATTCCCTAAGTATTTCAAAATACTCAGCAAAATTATTTCCTTTTACCCGTGTCAGATTGTTTTTATTTTTTAAGTACTGATGAAACACAGATAGTGGCAACTTTTATTTAATCCAAGTCCAGAAGGACTCACTGCCAGCCCTCATCCACCAGCGCATGCAGGACTTAGGGCTGTTTAGTAGCGTGTTCACCAGCTTGACTCAATGCCAACCACCTTCCCCTCACAAAATGACACAGTGCAGCCCTCAGGCTCTGCTGAAACAGGAGCTTACAGGGGCAAATTTTGAGCTGATGTGGGTGAAAGAAACAGCCAATACACATGCTGCTGGCTTCTGCTGAAATCCATGGCCTGTCAAGGAATTATGTCCTCATAGGCTCTGTGCACCAGCTCAAATCCAGGCTTCTTAGTACAGTGATAATAGGTCACTCCTGGAGCCCATTCAATTGAGGTAATGCTTTTTGAGTCTACAACACAGCCTGGCATGGAGGTCAATAAATATTAGCAATCATTATTACTTATTTTTCTTTGGCATTCTCCAATGTGTCTTACAATTATTATGACAAAGAAAAAAAAAAGCTTTACAAAACGTAACACTGCTGGGGAATGACATTGGGGTCTGTTGTCCTGAAATCTAGCTCTAGTCCTGGTTCCCAGGCAGATGCTGAATCTCTGTGCACCTATGAGGTGGTCTAATAGCACCTCCACCACTAGAGAGGCTGTCAGGAGGATGAATACAGACAGTAAATGCAAAAGCCCTTATACCCCATTAGGCCACACACATGCAAGGAATAGGGGTACAAATCCCATCTGGAGTGTAGAATTGGAATTGACCCAAGATGAT
Source organism: Stenella coeruleoalba (assembly GCF_951394435.1). NCBI lineage: Eukaryota > Metazoa > Chordata > Mammalia > Artiodactyla > Delphinidae > Stenella > Stenella coeruleoalba. The sequence continues at coordinate 30,687,818 of NC_137153.1, read as the reverse complement.
TAGCTTACCTTCCTCTAGTTCCAATAAAAGTGTCACGTAATGAGACACAAGAGCGTACGGTCACAGTGAGAACTAGGAGAACAGGAGCACTCCAAGCACTGGACAACCCTGGACCTGCATGGGTCCCTCTAGGCACACTCAGGATATCCTCCAAGTAGAATTCCTTCAACTATGACTCTGCAAACAGGGACTCTGTTATCGCCTCTCTCTAGTGCGCTCAGAACATTGTGATGAGCTCACCATGGGATTGGCTGCTAGGAGACCAGCTTGCTTGTTATCACAGCTTTCCTGTTATCACTGATGTCCTCAGACATCTCCCCTCCAGCACTAATGGATGACCATGGGAGAAGGACTCATGGGTCCTGGGCCACTTCTATGCCTGGGTCTCCTCCCCTGGGTCAGGAAACAAGCAACATCAAGAATTTATTCCCCTTGTGGAAATAAATGGTACAATATGGGGAATTATAATGCAGCAATGCATACCCCGATTCTGCCCTAACCAGCTGTGGAGGGCACCCTGGGAGCTCACACTCTGGCCTGACCCTCAGAGAAGGCATACACTGTTCTCCTGTCTTCATTCTCATCTGCATGCCCTGGTCAAACCTAATCTCCATTTCTGCTCCCTACAATTTCTTTTCCCCTGGCCTCTGACCCATTGGGCTGTGCAAATGCCCCCCAGGCTCTTTTCTTCCACTGTCCCTGCAGAGAACGCACCTCCTGCCCTCTCTCCATGAGTCTTCTCTACCTGCCTCTCCCTCTGAAACCTCTCTGGAAAAACCTGCAGCGTTGCTACTGTGCTCATTCATTCCTGTGCAGCCATGTGGTGTGGGACCCACCTTGAGGGCTGTAGAGCTGGTGCAAAGAATGGGGAGTCAGACCTGGGCTGTGAATCCCAACCCACTTGGCAGTTATGTGCCTTGATAGTGGTCTAAAACTCTCATTTTTTGAGAGCTCCTTAAAATTTTGACGACGTGCTTTTGTCTTCATGTCATCGTGGCTCAGGAAGGGACTTTGTAGTCTTGTAGACCCTAGGAACGGCATGGCTGAGTTCACACCCAGGCCTCCAGGCCAGAGCCAGTGCCAAGTCACTTCTGGACAAACTGGGTGACTTCTGTATTGGCTCTTCCTGTATGAAGTGTGGTGGTTGCCACTACTTAGAATTGTCATGAAGAGCAAGTGTACATCTCTGCCCACTGGATCATGGGGTGGTTGGGAAATACATGTTTTGTCTGCTGAAGAACAGGATGTCTTCCTGGCACCCAGAACCCAGCCTGATAACTAAAATAGGTGCCAACGAATATATTTTTTTGACTGATAATATAAGCAGAGCCCTAACACAGTACCTGACAAAAGATGGACATTCCAGAAACTACAGTCATAGGAGGAGGCATTTATATACATGCTTAGCCAAGTTGTTCACCATCTATCTGTGGGCAAAAAATTTTGCCTGCCTTTTCAGTAAACAAAGAATGTTGCCTGCCATTCCAGTAAACAATGAATTACGCCCACCATCAAGCCGTCAGCCACTGCAACCACCCCTGACAGTGCACCCTGAGGGGATTCAGGATGGAGACAAACTGGGTACTGGCCCCAGATAGTTAAAATGCATATCAAAGGAATAATTTCTATGAGCCTAGACTCTTGCATCTTCCCATATAGAAAAGCACAAAAATCATTCATTTGAGATCTCTGTTTTTAGTGTTTAGCAGCAACCTTTTGATGTTTGACTACAAGTTTGTTTGTTTGTTTTTTCAGCAAAAACTCCTATATATCCTGACTCCTTCTTTACCTCTTTGGAATAGTCCCTCAGAGCTAACTGAGAGGCTGCCTACCCGGGCTATAGTCTTCAGTAATGTTCTCGAATAAAACATAATTCTCAACTTTTGGTTGTGCATTTTTTTTTCTGGTGGACATATCTTCAACTCATTCCCACAGTCTGTGGTCAAGTACCCCAGAGCCCAGCATGAAGACAGGTTCACACTTGTCACTCACACTAGTCTGTGCTGCTGAGGAAGGTGGTAGCCACATAGAAGGCAAAAGAGGTACACCAACCCTCACCAAAAGACAAAGGGCTTGGTTCTCTTGCTCTGCCCATTGTACAGATGAGGAACCAAGGGCCCTGACTGCTTAAGTTGCCCGCAGACATGAGAATTAAATGAACCACAGAATGTTTCCATTGTCTAACACACAGTAAGCACTAAATAAAAGTTTTGATCTTGTTTATTTGGAAGGATTATTTGTCCTTACCCACTGGTCTACAGGGCCACCAAGGAGGCGAAGTCACCGATGCCCCAACACCCCATAGTGGACACAACGCCAGGCACCCACAGTCCCAGTCTGGAATTTCTCTCTTCCACACTAAGCAATGACCCCCAACCCCCAAACATCTTGAAAGCGGTAGTACTTGCATCGAAGCAGAAAACAAAGAACATCTGGAGGTTCTTCCTCCTTTCCAAGCACAACACAAGCTTCAATTTCTTTCCTTTTTTTAAAATTTAATAAGAGAAAAAATATCCCCCCTAAATTCCTAGGGGAAATCCAGAGACAATTATTCCCATCATATTTTGAGGAAGTCTTGAATCCTTCTCTGGTAGATATTGGATTCTCAGAAGGCAACTGACCTTCTGCAAAAGCCATTAGAATAACGTCATCTGAATGAGGTTTCCAGAATGAAATACTGCAGCCCCACCAGGCAGAAAAACAAACTCAGCCATCAGAGCCCACAAACAGGGCCTCACCAAGCATGGACACACAAATGTACCATACATGTGCAGCCAAGGCTTCTCCAAGCTTTCCAGGAGGGTCCATGGGTCCAGAATGCCATGCATTTCCACCCCAGCAAGCCAAGGTGAAGCTCAAAGGGATGTTTCATTTCCTGAATGGGCCACCTCCTTTCTGGTAGGAGAGAAAGTCCATGATGGGATACATTACCAGGGCTGCTTCTGTACCACAAGAAAACTTGTTCCTTAATAATGACATGGGAATGAACTCACATTTGCAGATGATTCTGGATGATTTACTCTATTTACAGTTGTGGGAAATGAGACTTGGAGAAATAAGTAACTTGCCCAAGTCCACCTAACTAATAGGCAGAACCAGAAGAAGAACCCGAGTCCACCTCAGAGCCCATGCCCCCCATCCACAGCCATGTGGGGGCCACTTTAGCACAACTCCCTGTCACAAGCCCCCTCTAATCCATCACACATTTACAGAACATCGCAGGGATATTCACATCTGATCTTTCACTCCCTCCCCTAGACCCTTTGGGTGCTTGCTGACTAAATAAATCTCATGTGGCTCACAACTTCCAAGACCAGGTCCACACAAACCCTCCCAGAGCAGGAAGGGGAGGGATGGTCCACATCCCATATGTCTAAATATTTTAAAGCCCTGGTCCCAGACCAGGCCTCAGTCCAAAGGAAACCCCAACCCAGGAACTCATGCACATGCATGTGGACATGCCAGTCTGTACCTCTAATTTCTGTGCACACGCATATGCTCAGCTACCCCTCAGGCCCAAGGGTGCACATTGGAGGGGTGGTCAGCCCTCGGGATGTTTGGACAGAGAATTCTGGATGTTTAGAGTACCCCATACATGATCTAGAAGGAGGAGTGCAGGTCCCAGGTGGACACATCCTCTTGGCCTGGTGGAGGCATCTCTGCAGGAAGGAACCAGGCAGAGCAGGACCTGCATGGGCCCTCTAAGGACCAGCGCTGGCTATGGACCCCTCGTGCTGGGCTGAGGGCCTCACTGTCCAGGCCCATGTCTCCTGTCCAGCCATGTCTTCTGCTGCATGCAACCAGCCTTTATAAGCCACTTACAGATCTAAAGAGTAACATCTGCTTCATGTCCCCATGAACACATTTGCCATGATCCACCTGCCTACGATTCCCCTCACCATTTCACCTGCTGATCCCCCAACCTCCAAAACTCCAGTAGGGTTTTACCATACTGTCTCACAATTATTTTACAGTCTGTCTTCCAGACCAGACGAAGCATGAGGCCCAACACAGAGTTGGTGTTTAATCAATGTATTGCCTCAATGGATGTCTTTGCTTTGCCCACATCCCAGAAAAAAAGAAAGATATCAGCTTCTGTTTGAGCCACAGATGCCTAGGAAAAAGAAGGACTAGAGCAATGTGTGCTTAGATTGTCTTCTTCCAAGCAGACCTCAAGCCAAGGGGACCCCAGCTCAATACCATGTTTTTGTAATCTGCGAGAAATGTGTGAATTTCATTTAGCATCATACAACAAATAAATACTGGGCACTTACTACATGTCAGACCCTGTCTGGACAGTGGAGATACAATGGTGTAGACTATCAAGACAAATACTTGTATCCGGAGCTTACACTTAGTGGGAGCAGACGATAAAACACCAATTATACATATCTGTGTGAGCACAAATCACACGTTGACATGTGCAATCCAGGGATCAAATTACAGTTGGATAGAGTAAGCTTGAGTGGCTGCTTTGTCCTGGAAGACCAGGAAGCAGAGGTGACATCTACACTGAGCCCCAAATGCTGAGCAGGAGACAGTCACGTGCACAAGAGTAAAGGTTCAGAGGTGGAAGGAGGGGACAGCAGTAAGTGCTGGTGATAAGAGCTCAGCTTCTCCAAACAAATCCACCTGTGAGGTCACAACTTGATGAGAACAAGGGGAGCAGGGAAGAGAGAAGTTTAAGGAAGAGGTCAAGGGTTAGCTTCTGCTGGTATGAAAGTGGGTAAGGAGATTGTACCTTATTCTACATCTGACCAGAGCTGGTGCAGGTATTGAGTGGGGAAGCCATAGCCAGTGAGTTATGTTTCCAAATGATCATCCTACCTGATACATAGACAATGAACTGTGAGACACCAAAGGTCACCACAAGGTGACTCAGTAGTTCAGGGACTTGTCCAGGATGGTTGAAACGAAGATACCCAGATAGAGAGAGTTGGGTTAGGTTTTAAGAGTCTCCTCAACAGGACTCAGTGATGGATCTTAAGGAAGGGATGAGGTGTCAAAGGTAACATGCCAATGTTCGATTTGAACACCTAGCTAAACAGTTACGAGCCAGTGCAGGCAGGGTCCAGTTCCTGGAAGGTTGGATTGAGAAAATGCAGGATAGCCAGGCCAGAAGTGGAGGCAAAACTGCACTTTCTGAAATCTCATTTGTAATTTTGTCTTTTGGAACTAAAACTCATTTTTCTATTGACATGATAAAAGGTAGTAAGGACCCAGACCAACCCATAAATGCCAATTTAATCCACAATGCACTGACCATAGGACTAATGAGTCCACTGCCAAGGGACTGGTGCTTCCAAGGAAGAACATCTAGAGTTCCAGTGTGGAGTCCTGGGAACGTAGTGTTAAAGAAAACCAGAGCCAGACAGATGTGAAAGAAGTGAAAGCAGATTTTATTCAGAAATTACTGCAATAAAATAAAAGAGGCCTCAGTTTAGAACTGGGCTCAATTCCAGGTACATAATGGACAAATGGGGACTTATAGCCACAGAGCAGGGTGGTGGACAGTGGATAGAAAATTACTAAGAGGAAGAATCACAGGTAAGGGAAGATTCTGGCTAAACCAAATTGACAGGAATGCTGATGGCATGCCAGGGTGATCAGATATCACCTGGAGGATGGAGAAGGATGAGGGAATTTGATCAGATATTGAGGGTGTTCAGATATTGAGGGTGGGAGGTTCTGTCTAAACTGACTTAGCAGGAGTTTTGCTAAAATTGGGCAATGCAAAGGCAGACACAGAAGTTCAAAGCTGAATTCTACTTGGGAAGGGTGTTCAGAGGAGCCTGGCTGAAGTTTAGTCAAGGAGAGTCTTTTTCAATAGCTCACTCTTGTGCAGAGCCCCCGTTCCCTCTGAGGCCTGGATACAGCAGGAGGGTGAGACTGGGACTCCAGAAGGCTGGTGGGGAGAGGCTGCTGCAAGAACTCAGCAAGAGGAAGTGACTGACTTGGCCAGGAGAATGCAGGTGATGTGCCTGGGCCTAAGGATGGGGTCTGAGGGAAGGAAAATACACAGGTGATTTTTCTCCTTACCCACTGTAAGATGATGTTCCCCCTTTGCAGACATGAAATACTAAAAGGTGAAAATCGTACAGAGATTTTTTTAATGGTGTCAGTGCAAAGTGATCTAATCTTTTGGAGAAAAAATCGTAACATTTTTCAATATTCACAAAAATGTTAGTACACTGTGATCTAGTAAATTTATAGTTTACTAGAAATCTACACCAAGGAAATAGTGTAAAGAAAAGAAGAGTAGCAGTCATTTACTAATTTCTTTTTTGTTTTGTTTTGTTTTTCTCTCTTTCATTTTTTTAATAGAGGTATAATTGATATATAACATTCTATTGGTTTTAGGTGTATGACCTAATGATGTGATACGTGTATGCATTGTGAAATGATTACCACGATAAGTCTAGTTACCATTCGCCAACATACAAACTTAACTTTTAGGATTCACTCTCTTGCCAACTTTCAAGTATGCTCTGCAATATTATTGATTATAGTCAACATGCTGTAAATTACATCACCCTGACTTATTTATTTTATAACTGGGAGTTTGTACCTCTTGACCCCCTTCACCCTTTCCTTCCATTCCTCAAACCCCCTTCCATCTGGCAACCACCTACTCATTTCTTTATTCAACAAATTTTTATTAAACCAGGCTCTGGTCTATGCTCCAGAGAGATGGCAGAGAACAACAACAATTTTCTGATTTATTGAGATTCTATTCCCATGCAGGATAAGCAAATATGTAAATAAATAAGTAACCTGTACACTATGTTAGGTGGTGATAAGATTTTTGGAGAAAGTAAAGAAGGACTTCCCATTCAGTAAGATGGAATAGCCACATCCATCTTCCTTCTTAAAATTAAAAACCCTGGACAAAACACAATAGCAAGCATTGGGAGATTCTGAAAGGCGGAAAAAGAAAATAAACTGCCTAGGGACCACAGGGCTTGAGGTGTGCCATGGCAGCAAGTTCCCTGGGTTTTCTTATTGCAGACTTTATATCCCACACAGAGAATTATAGAAGCCTCCAATCTGGACTGCCAACAGACACAGACAAAAAAGCTCCAAGAAAAACCTGTTCTTCTGGAACATGCATTTACCATTTAACTAAGCAATTATACTCTTGGACATTTGTCCCAGAGAAATGAAAACTTACATTCACACAGAAACCTCAAACAAATGGTCAGTGCAGCTTTATTGTTAATGGTAAAAAACTAAAAACAACCTAGATGTCTGTCAATGAGTTAAATAAACTCTAGGACACCCATACATTGGGCTCTAAGTCAGCAGTAAAAGGAACAAACTATTGATACAATTAGGATAAGTGTCCAAGGAATTATGTTGAAATAAATAGCCAATTCAAAAAGATAGCCTGCTATATGATTCCATTTATATAACATTCTTGAAATGACAAAATTATAGAAATGGAGAACAGATTAGTGGTTTTTAGGGGTCAGAGATGGGGTGAAATGAGGTGGGGTGAAATGAGATGGGGAGATGAGTGTGGCTATAAAAATGTGACACGGGGGACTCTTGGGGTGATGGAAATAATTCTGTACCTTGTCTGTGTTAATGTCAATATTCTGGTTGTGACATTGTACTGCAGGTGTGCAAATTTTTACCATTGGGGGAAACTGGGTAAATAGTATATGGAATTTCCCCATATTATTTCTTACAACTTATTGTGAGTTTACAATTGCCTCAAAATGAAAAGTTTAAAAAAGGAAAGGGGGGGCTTCCCTGGTGGCGCAGTGGTTGAGAGTCCACCTGCCGATGCAGGGGACACGGGTTCGTGCCCTGGTCCGGGAGGATCCCACATGCCGCAGAGCGGCTGGGCCCGTGAGCCATGGCCGCTGAGCCGGCATGTCCGGAGCCTGTGCTCCGCAACGAGAGAGGCCACGACAGTGAGAGGCCCACATAACGCAAAAATAAAATAAAATAAAATAAATAAAATAAAAATAAAAAAGGAAAGGGGGATAGTGAATGTTAGGACAAAGTGGAGACAAAATGCCTCATGGAGCAAGTGACACTTGAGCAAAACCACGAAGGAGGAGAGGGATCCAACCTGGAAATTATTTGGGGAAGAGCATCCCAAGAAGAGGAAAAAAAAGAGTAAATTCTTGTTTATCAAAAAATAAAGAGGGGATAGTATCTGCAGAATGGTGGGCTAGGAAGCTCCAAGCTCTCATTCTTCCAAGAAATATTAAAAACACAACTAGAGACTGTCTGAAACTACTTGATACAAGCTCTGGAAAATAGTCAACGCTTTACACACTATGAAAACACCCAAACAAGAAAAAAAAAAACACGCTTATTCACACCGGCCCCACCCCCTTCTCAGCATGGCAGTGGCCTTGGTTTTGAGAAGGTGGAAGCTCAGTTTCCAGTCCCCTTCTTCCATCAGAACTGGAGGGAGCAGAGCAGATGTTATTTGCCATCTACTGTGTATAACTCTTCTAACCAGTCTGGGGATACTTGAAGGACTGCTGTCAGGTGCTCATTTGTTTTGCATAACTCAGAATCCAGGCAGGAAAAGCGTCAGGAGTTGCTCATAAAACTACAAGATGAACGTACAATATACTACCTAAGGCATATAGAAGAAGCTGGAGTGAGACTTTTTGGGAAATTAAAGTATTCAAAAGCAGTCATATGTATGGCAGAATTTAGAAAGCCATTCACATGCACAGGACTTTTCTCAGAAAAGTCCTGAGAAAACCTTAAGCTTTCACATGGATTGATCCTTAAGCTAAGAGATATAGGCATGCAAAGACTGGAAGAGGTGGCTGTTGTTCTCTCTCTCTCTCCCTCTGTGTGTGTGTGTCTTTCTCTCTTTCTCTGTTTTTTCTTGTTGTTGTTTCTTAGTTTCAATTCCTTTCATTAAAGGAAATCTCTGTCAAACATTAGTTGAGCATGAGTTAAAGGAACAGAGAGTTCAGTGATCACACACATCAAGAAATAGTTTTTGCATAATAGTTTGAAAAATTCTCAAAACAGACTAACATAACCTTCAACAATACAAATATCAAACCTTGGAGAAAGAAGAAAATGTGATTTCCAAAGTTACTGCATTATAACAGTCACATGGCAAGCTTTGAAAAAAGAAATTACAAGGCATAATATGAAACAGGAAAGCACTGCTCATTCTAATGAACAAATTAGGTTGAAAGAAATCATTCCTGAGTAAGCCCAAAACATCAAACTTACTACACAAAGACTTTAAAACAAATGTTTTAAATATGCTCAAAGTGCTAAGGAAAAACACAAACAAAGAACTGAAGGAAATCAGTTGTTATCTGAAAGGAGAAAATGTTAGTTTTCCCTTGATGCATGGAAGAGGCCTTCAGGCCTAACAGTTAAGACACTGCCATCTACTTGGTGACATCTAAATATGGTTAAAAAATAATTTTAAAAAGAATGAAAGGGGGCTTCCCTGGTGGCGCAGTGGTTGAGAGTCTGCCTGCCGATGCAGGGGACACGGGTTTGTGCCCCGGTCCGGGAAGATCCCACATGCCGCGGAGCAGCTGGGCCCGTGAGCCATGGCCGCCGAGCCTGCATGTCCAGAGCCTGTGCTCTGCAACAGGAGAGGCCACAACAGTGAGAGGCCCGCATACCGCAAAAAAAAAAAAAAAAAAAAAAAAAAAGAATGGAAGGAAATCAGGAAAATGATGTATAAACAAAATGAGAAAACCAACAAAAGATGGAAATTATAAAAAGGAACTGAACAGAAATTATGGAGCTAAAAAGTACAGTAACTAAAATAAAAAAAATTAACTAGAGGGGTTCAAAATCAGATTTGAACAGACAGAAGAAAGGTTTAGTGAACTTGAAGATAGACAATTAAAATTATCAAGTCTCAAGAACAAATAAATAAGTAAATAAATAAATAAAGAATGAAGAAAACTGATGACGGTACTTATAGGACAACATCAAGCAGACCAAAATATGTATTATGAGATTTCCAGTGGGGGGTAGACAAAAATGAACAAAAAAATAGACAGAAAAATGACAGAAAACATTAACAAAATGTGATAGTAAGTTCTTACCTATTAATAATTACTTTAAATGTAAACTGATTAAACTCACCAATCAAAAAGCACAGAGTACCCAAATGGATTTAAAAAAAAAAAATACACAGGATCCAACCATATTTGTCTACAAGAGACTCATCTTACATTTAAAGACACACATAAGCTGAAAATGAATAGATGGAAACAAGTATTTCATGCAAATAGTAACACAAAGGAAGGAGGAGTAACTATACTAATAATAGATAAAATAAACTTTAAGTCTAAAAGTGTCATAAGACACAAAGAAGGTCATTACATAATACCAAAGGAGTAAATTCAAGAGGGAGATATAACATTTATAAATATACACACTCAACATCAGAAGACTTAATAATATAAAGCAAATATTGATATATCTAAAGACAGAAAGAGACTTCAATACCCCACTTTCAATAATAGATAAATTATTCAGACAGAAGATCAGTAAGGAATCAGTGAACTTGAATCCTATAGACCAAATGAACCTAACAGACATTTACAGAACTTTCCACCCAACAGCAGAAGAATACACATTATTCTAAAGCACATTTATAACATTCTCCCGTAGAGATCACATGGTAGGCCACAAAACAAGCCTTAACATATTTAAGATCATATCAAGTACATTTTTTACCACAATGTGATTTCTTAATTTATTCGTTCTTTGAGTGTGTTGTTTAATTTCCACATATCTGTGAATTTTCCCATTTTCCTTATGTTACTGATTTCTACTTTCATTCTGTTGAGATCAAAAAAATAGTATGAATTCAATCTTCAAAAATTTTCTTCAACTTTATAGTGGTACAAATGACAGATTAAAATGTATATAATTAAGGTGTACAATTGATGTTTTTATATACATATATGTTGTTACCACAATGAAATTTATTAACTTATCCATCACATCACATAGTTACCTTTTCCTGATGAGAATACTTAAATCTACCCTCTTACCAGATTTCAAGTATACAATACAGTAGTGTTAACTATTGTCACCATACTGTACATTAGACCTCCAGAACTTATTCACCTTGCATAACTGAAAATTTGTAATCTTTGACCAACATTACCCCACTTCCCTTTCCCCCCAAGACCCTGGAAACCACTATTCTACCCTCTGATTTTATGAGTTTGACTGTTTTATTTGACTATAGATTCCATGTATAAGTGGCATCATGCAGTATATTTCTTTCTGTGGCTTGCTAGTTCACTTAGCATAATGTCTTCTAGCTCTATTCTTGTTGGGACAATTGACATGATTTCCTCCCTTTTAGGCTTAATAATTCATATATGTATACACACACACACACACACACACACACACACACACATTCTTTATCCATTCATCCATTGGTCAACATTTAGTTTGTCTCCATATCTTGGCTATTGCGAATAATGTTGCAGTAAACATGTAGGGCAGATATCTCTTGTATCAGGTGATTCTAATTTCCATTCCTTTGGCTATATACCCAGAAATGGGATTTCTGGATCATATGCAATCCTATTTTTAATTTTTTGAGGAACCCCATATTGTTTTCCATAATGGCTGAACCAATTTCCATTTCCCACCAATAGTGTATAAAGGTTCCCTTTCTCCCACATTCTCACCAATGCTTGTTAATCTTTCATCTTTTGATAATGACATTTCTAACAGGTGTAAGATGATATCATATTGTGGTTTTGATTTGTATTTCTTTGACGATTAGTGATGTTGAACATCATTTTATATACATCTTGGCCATTTGCATGTCTTCCTGAAGAAACTGGTTGATATTCTAGTCCATTGCTCTTTTTTAAAATTGGGTTAGTTGGGATTTTTTTTTTTTTTTTTTTTTTTTTTGCTTTTGAATTGAAGGAGTTCCTTATATGTTTTGGATATTAACCCCTTATCATATATATAGCTTTCAAATATTTTCTCCCATTCCATAGGTTGCCTTTTCACTCCATTGTTTCCTTTTCTGTGCAAAAGCTTTTTAGTTTGATGTAATCTCACATGTCTATTTTTACTTTTTTTTTCCTGTGCTTTTGACGTCATATCCAAAAAAATCATTGCTCAGGCTAATGTCAAGATTTTTCCCCATGTTCTCTTCTAGTAGTTCTATGGTTTCAAGTTTTATGTTTGTCTTTAATCAATTATGAGTTGATTTTTGTGTATGGTATGAAATAAGGGTCCAATTTCATTCTTCTGCATGTGAATACCCAGTTTTCCCAACACCATTTATTGAAGAGATTATTCGTTCCCTATTTTGTGTTCTTAGTACCCTTTTTGAATATCAGATATTAACAAAACTAAGATAATTTTTGAAAAGACAAACAAAATCAACAAACCCTTAGCTGAAATAAGAAAAAAAGAGAAAACACTCAAATAAATATAATTAGAAATGAAAGAGGAGATATTACAATATCCATTATTTCAAGTGGGATATTGAAATCCCTTACTATTATTGTATTGCTGTCTATTCCTCACTTCAGATCTCTTAATATTTGCTTTATATATTTAAGTACTCTGATACTGGGTGTATATATATTTATAATTGTTACGTCTTCCTAATGAAGTGACCCTTTATCATTATGTAATGACTTTTTTTGTCTCTTGTGACAGTTTTTAACTCAAAGTCTATTTTATCTGATGTAGGTATAGCTATCTATAATTTCTTTGTGTTACCGTTGGCATAAAGCATCTTTTTCCACTCATTTACTTTCAGCCTTGTGTGTCCTTAACTCTAAAATGTATCTCTGATAGATAACATATTGGTTAGATCTTGTTTTTTTTTAAATCCATTTAGCCACTCTGTCATTTGATTGGGAAATTTAATCCATTTATATTTAAAATAATTATTGGTAAATAAGGACTTACTATTTCCATTTTGTTAATTTTTTTGTCTGTTTTTGCACCTCTTTTGTTCCTCCCTTGTTTTCTTTTCTTGGCATTTTACATTATTTTACATCCTCCATTCTTCAGTCTTGTCACTTGATCACCACAAGATGACTGTCACAGCTCTAATTATCACAATCTCACATAAACATCTCCAAAGGTTGAAAAAATAAGATTTGGAAAAGGAGCTCTTCTTGCATTCCTCTCCTGTTTCATCAGGGAGGAAAAAATTTTCTAGAAATCCTCCAATAGATTTCTCCTTGGATTCCACTTTCCAGAACTGTGTCACATGGACATCTTTAGCTGTAAAGAAAGCTAGGAAAGTTAATACCTGTTATTTTCAGATAAATTAATATCTGACATTTCCAATGTGAACTATGGGAAGTGTCCAGAAAAGAAAGCAGTTGCTCTTACATATCTGTGAGTTCCTAACCCACAGATATAATCAGTCACAGATGAAAAATATTCACCAAAAAGAAGTTCCAGAAAGTTCCTGAAAGCAAAACTTGAATTTGCTGCATGCTGACAATTATTTACATTGTATTTACCAGTTACATGGCATTTACGTTGTTTTAGGTACTATAAATAATCTAGAGATAATTCAAAGCATATAGAAGGATATATGTAGGTTATACGCAAATTGTATGTCATTTTATATAAGGGACTTGAGCATCCTCGGATTTTGGTATCTGTGGGGGGTTCTAGAAGCAATCCCTCATGGATACCAAGGGACAACTGTAGTAACTGAGTCTAACAGACCAACCCAGTATTTGGCAATATTCATTAAGATAGATTTGAGACAGGGGTTTGCAGAATTTTAGGACTTCCCCCTAAGACTTTTCCAAGTTTCCTCAGTGTAATAAGTAAAAACTAAGACATTGGTTTCCAGATGATACTTTGAATTTAAGAACCATGGCCAGAAGCATAACCATGTATATAATTGAGTCTAATATTAGAGTAGAAAGGAGTGGGAAGCAATATCAGCCCCAATTTTCCAGAAGTAGAAAAATTTTTAATTAAAATAAGACAAATTCTCAAGCTTATATGGAATCAAAGTTTATAAAATGTAAAATATTAGTAATGGTTTTATGCATTAGACAACATAAAATTTAAAAAATTATGTCTATATGAAATTAGTTTGAAAGTCTTATAATCACTTTGAAACACATCATACTTTCAACACAGTACCTCTATGTTGGTATAGCTGGTATTTTCACCACTTACATTTATGAACTCGTTTTTCCTATCGACACTCATTCACAACTATGCATGTTACTAAACAAATTTAATATCTTTGTAATTGATTAACTATTTGTTTAGTTAATGTACATTCTCAGAAAGACCTCCACAGTAACAACTTTGATCTGCAGAATTGACTTTGTAAATGAGGGTTAGATTCTAAAAACTTATCATGGTCCTAGCCAGAGAAATTAGCCAAGGAAAGAAATAAAAGACATCCAAATCAGAAAGTGAGAAGTAGAATTATCTCTGTTTGCAGATGATAGGATCTTATGTGTAGAAAACTTTAAAGACTGCACAAAAAATCTGTTAAAACTAATAACTGAATTCTGTAAAGTCACAGGATACAAAATTAACATTCAAAAAACAGTTGCAGTTCTGTACATTAAAAATGAACTATCAGAAAAAGAAATTAAAAAAAATATTGGAGTAGAGTTGATTTACATTTTTTGTTGCTTTTTGCTGTACAGCAAAGTGAATCAGTTATACATATACATATATCCACTCTTTTTTAGATTCTTTTCCTATATAGGTCATTACAACATATTGAGTAAAGTTCCCTGTGCTATACAGTAGGTACTCATTAGCTATCTATTTTATATGTAGTAGTGTGTATATGTCAATTCCAATCTCCCAATTTATTCCTTCTTCCCCTCTCCCCCCAATAACCATAAGATTGTTTTCTACATCTGTAACTCTATTTCTGTTTTATAAATAAGTTCATTTGTACCATTTTTTTTTTTAGATTCCACATATAAGTGATATCACATGACATTTGTTCTTCTCTGTCTGACTTACTTCACTCAGTATGACAATCTCTAGGTTCATTCATGTCACTGCAAAAAAATATGGAATGCTTCATGAATTTGCATGTCATCCTTGCTCAGGGGTCATACTAATCCTCTCTGTATTGTTCCAATTTTAGTATATGTGCAGACAAAGTGAGCATCAGAAAAGGAAATTAAAGAAACAATCCCATCTATGATAGCATCAAAAAGAATGGAGTATGTGAAAGACTTGTATACTGACATCTACATCACTAATGAATGAAGTCAGTGAAGACACATACAAATGGAAAGATATCCTGTATTCATTGAATGGAAGAATTAATATTGTTAAAATGTACATACTACCCAAAATAACTTAGAGTCAATGTAATGCCTATCAAAATCACAACGGTATTTTTGCAAAAACAGGAAAGAATATCCTAAAATTCATATTGAACCAAAAAGGACTTCAAATGTTGCAAAAGAAAAGCAAAGCTAGAGGTAATACACTTCCTGATTTCAATGTCTTACAAGTCTATGGCAATTTAAAAATGTGGTATTGACATAAAGATAGACATATAGACCAATAGAAAAGGATAGAAAGCCCAGAAATAACCCCTCCCCCATGTATATATAGTCAACTGATCTTTGACAAGGGTGCCAAAAATACAGAATGGGGACAACGTAGTCTTTTCAACAAATGATGGTGGGAAAACTGGATATCAACTTGCAAAATAATGAAATTATACTCTTACTTTCCACCATACACAAAAATAAACTCAAAATGGATTAAACACTAAAATGTAAGACTGAAACTATAAAACTCTTAGGGAAAACATAAGTGAAAACTTGATGACATTGGTCTTGACAATGATTTCATGCATATGACACCAAAAACACAAGCAACTGAAGAAAAAATGAGTAAGTGGGACTGAAATCTAAAAGCTTCTGTACAGCAAAGGAAATATTTAACATAGTGGAGAGGGAACAGAGTGTAAGCAACCTACAGAATGGGAGAAATTATTTGCAAACCACAGACCTGATAAGGAGTTAATATTCAAAATGTATAAGGAGCTCCTTCAGCTCAACAGAAAAAAATTCCCAAATAACTGAATTCAAAAAGGAACAAAGGACTTGAATATCAGTTTCTCCAAGGAGACATATAATAGCTAACAGGTATACAAAATGATTGCTCAACATCACTAATCATCTGATAAGGAGTTAATATTCAAAATGTATAAGGAGCTCCTTCAGCTCAACAGAAAAAAATTCCCAAATAACTGAATTCAAAAAGGAACAAAGGACTTGAATATCAGTTTCTCCAAGGAGACATATAATAGCTAACAGGTATACAAAATGATTGCTCAACATCACTAATCATCAGGGAAATGGAAATTTAAATCACAATTAGATATTACCTCACACTATTAAGATGTTAGTATGGCTATTATTTTTATTGTGTTGGCAAGGATGTGAAGAAATTGAAACTCTTGTACATGATTAGTGGGAAATGGTATGTACAGCCACTATGGAAAACAGCATGGAGGTTTCTCAAAAAATTAAAAATAGAAATACCATATAAACCAGCACTCCTACTTCTGGGTTTTTATCCGAAAGAACTTATATCAGGATCTCAAAGAGGTATTTGAACTCCCATATTTATTGCAGCATTACTCACAATAGCCAAAATGTGGAAACAACCTAAATTTCCATTAATGGATGAGTTGATATAGAAAATGTGGTATATGTGTGTATATATATATATATATATATATATATATATATATATATATATATATATACATATAGAAATATTATTCAACCTTTAAAAAGGAGGAAATCCTGCCATATGCAACAACATAGATGAACTTTGAGAACAATATAAGTTAAACAAGTCAATCACAGAATGACAAATACTGCATGATACCACTTATATGAGGTGTATAAAATAGTTAAACACAGAGAAGCAGAGAGTAGAATAGTGGTGGCCAGGAATTGGGGGTAGGGAAATATTGGGAATTGTTATTCAATGGATATAAAGTTTGAGTTAGTTGATATGATAAGTTTAGAGAGCTGCCACATAACATTTTGCTTAAAGTTAACATTAGCATATGTTAATTTGTTAAGAGGGTAGATCTCCTGTCAAGTGGACACTTGATATTCACAGAAGTAGAAGAAGAAGAAGAGAAAGAAGAAGAAGAAGAAGAACAAGAACAAGAACAAGAAGAATCAAGAAAAAAGAAGAAGAAGAAGAAGAAGAAGAAGAAGAAGAAGAAGAAGAAGAAGAAGAAGAAGAAGAAGAAGAAGAAGAAGAAGAAGAAGAAGAAGAAGAAGAAGAAGAAGAAGGAAAAGGAGGAGGAGAAGGGAGAGGAGAGGGAGGGGGAGGAGGGGAGGGAGAGGAGGGGAGGGGGAGGGGGAGGGAAGAAGGGGAGGAGGGGGAAGGGGAGGAGGGGAAGGAGAAGAGGCTGAGCAAATTCCAACATAATAAATCCAAAGAAACTAATATCAAGATAAATTCTAGTCTAACCTCTGAAAACTAAAGCAAAGAAAAAAAAAGTTGAAACCAGTGAAAGAGAATGACATATTGCCTATAGGGGAAAAACCATTTGAATGACAGATAATTTCTCATCAGAAAACATGGAGACCACAGAGAAATAGCTCAACATTTTCAAGTCCAGGCAGCAGTGGGGGGGTGAGAGGTGGAATGCTGCCAACCCAGAATTTTATATCTAGAAAAATATTTTTTTTAAGAATGGAGGGGAAATCAAGACATTCTCAGATGAAGAAAAAGTAAGCAATTGTGTTGCCAGCCAACATAACCTAAAAGAATGACTAAAGAAGGTTCTTTCAACAGAAAGTAAATAATAAAATAAGGAATCTTGAAGCATTAGAAAGAAAGATCAATGAAAAAAGTAAGAAATATGGGTAAATACCACAAACTTTCCTCCTCCTCTTAAGTTTTCTAAATTATGTTTGATGGTTGGAGTAAAAACTACAACACTCTGATATTGTTCTCAATACACGTGGAGGAAATTTTTAGGACAAGTGTATTCTAAATAGGGAAATACTAGAAATGTGTAAAATAAAAGAAAGTTTTTATCCTTTACTTGAACTAGTAAAATTTTGAAGACATCAGACTATGAAAACATGTGTATGTATAATGAAATACCTAAAGCTACCACACAAAAAGCTATACAAAGAGATACACTCAAAAGAAACATGGTAGTTATATCAAAATGAAAGTCTAAAAATATTCAAGTAACCCACAGGAAGGCAGCAAAATGAAAAGAAAGAAATGAAAATGAGAGAACAAACAAAACAAAAAATAATAGCTAACTTAAGCCCAAACATATTGATAATTACATTAAATGCAAGTGCTCTAAATACACAAATTAAAGGTGGAGATTGGTAGAGTATATAAAATTCATGACATCCAAAATATTCTGTCTATAAGAAAATCACTTCAAATATATTGATATGGGTAGGTTGAAAGTAAAATGATGGAAAATATATGCCATACTGCATGGAAACATATCAAAAGAAGGGAAGAATTGCTGTAATAACATCAGATGAAGGAAACCTCAGCACAAAGAAAATTACCAGAGACAAACATTACATAATGTTAAAAGGGTCAACTTACGAAAAAGACATAGCAATCCTAAATATGTATGCATCAAATAAGAGAGTTTCAAAATCTGTGAAGAACAACTGGTAGAAATAAAGGAGGAACAGACAAATCCACACTTACAATTGGAGACTTCAACACTTCTCTCTCAAAATCGGTAGGACAACTAGGAAAATAGTTGGCACATATATAGAAGAACTTGATATCATCAACTAAAGACTCTATTCAACATTTTAATCATTTTTCAGTGAACACTTCATTGGCATTAAGTTGTTGGCATTCACGTTGTTGTGAAAACATCCATCTCCAGAGCTTTTTCATCATCCCTTCCTGAAACTCTTGTATCCATTAAGTAAAAACTCCCCACTCCCCCCTACTTTCTGTCTCCAAAAAAAAAGAAACTCCATATACATTACCAGTCACTACTCATTTTTCCTCAACTTTCCAGTCCTAGGCTTTCTGTCTCTATAGAAATGCCTATTCTGGATATTTTATGTAAGTGGAATCATACACTATATAGCCTTCTGTGACTGACTTCTTTCACTTAAAATAATGTTTTCAAGGTTCATCTATGTTGCAGCAGGTAGCAATATTTTATTCATATTCTGATTATTTATTGAAAATGTGTAAAATATAATTAATATTTGAATATTGATCTTGTATCCTGACACCTTGATGAACTCATTTATTGGCTCTAATGTTGTTTAATGGATTTCTTAGAGTTTTCTGCATACAAGATCATGTCATCTGCAAATATAGTTTCCAATCTGGATTTTTCTTGCCTAAATGTCCTGGCTAGAAACTCTGAGAAAACGTTAAATAGAATGGGTGGGAACAGAAATCCTTGTCTTGTTCCTGATATTACAGGGAACGTATTCAGTCTTTTACCATTAAGTATGATGTTAACTGTGTGATTTTCAATGATACCTTTTAACAGATTGAGGAAGTTACCTTTTATTCCTAATTTGTTGAGAGTTTTCATCATGTTGAGTATTAGATTTGTCATATTATTTTCTGTATCTATTGAGATGATCCTGTGGGGGTTTTATTTGTTTGTTTATTGTATTAATATGGTATGTTACATTAGCTGATTTTTTATGTTAAACCAACTTTACATTCTTGGGATAAATTCCAGTGGGCTGTAGTGCATAAGCCTTTTATATATTGCTGGATTTAATTTGCTAATATTTTGTTGAAGGTTTTTGCATGTATATTCATGAGGAATACTAACCTGTAGTTTTCTTTTCTGATGATGTCTTTGTCAGGTTTTGGTATCAGGGTAATATGGCTTCATAGAATTAGCTCCCTCCACCTCTGTTTTCAGAAAGAATTTGTGAAAAATTGATATTCTTCTTTAAATTCTTGGTAGAATTCACCAGTGAAGCTATCTGGGCCTGGGCTTTTCTTTGTGAGAAGTTTTTAGATTATTAACCCAAATCTTTACTTCTTATAGGTCGCTTCAGATTGCATATTTCTTCTTGAGTCCGTTTCTATAATTCGTGTCATTCTCGGAATTTGCCCACTTATTTTAGTCTAAGTTGTCTAATTTGTGGGAATACAGTTGCCTATCACATTTCCTTATAATACATTTTATTTCTATAAGATCATTCCTTATTTTAGTAATTTGCATGTTTCCTATTTCTTTCTTGGTCAGTCTTGTTAAAGGTCTGTCAATTCTATTGATCTTTTTGAAGAACTAACTTTTGGTTTTTAAAATTTTCACTATTGTTTTCCTTTTCTCTATTTCATTAATTCCCACTTATATCTGTATTTCCTTCTTTTTGCCTGTTTTAGGTTTATTTTGCTCTTCTTTTTTCAGTGTCTTATGGTGGTTGTTAAGTTATTGATTTGAGATCTTCTTATTTTCATGTGGGCTTTTACAGCAATAAATTTCCCTATAAGCACTACTTTAGATGCATCCTATAACTTTGGGCATGTTTTTCCTTCACTTTCATTTATCTCAAAGTGTTTTTAAAATTTTTCTTGTGATTTCTTCTTTAACCATTGTTTATTTAGGATGTGTTGCTTAATTTTCATGTTTGTGAATTTCTTAAATTCTTTCCTGTTATTGCATTCTAATTTCATCTCATTTTGGGCATAGGACTTTCTTTGTATGATTAATACTTTTACACTTATTGAGATGTGTATTTATGGCCTTGCATATGATCTATCCTAGATAATGTTCCTTGTATACTTGAAAAGATTATATATTGATATGATTGAATTTATGTCTGTTTGTTTACATTATGACTTCTATGTGTTTCATGTTTTCATTAGGAAAAAGTCTAATCCACCTTAATTGCTTTCTTTCCATTAAGTTAAAATTTTTAGAGTACGATTTTAATTACTTTAATGATTTTTTCACTATATATATATATATTTTTTTTTTAAGTATTTTTATTTATTTATTTTTGGCCACACTGCATGGCATGGGGGATCTCAGTTCCCTGACCAGGGACTGAACCCATGCCCCCTGCAGTGCAAGTGTGGAGTCTTAACCACTGGACCAGCAGGGAATTCCCTCAATATATGGTTTTAATTTATATTATTAATGGTTCTTCTGGGGATTACAATATACATCTTATCATAACCTACTTCAGATTTATATTAACTTAATTCTAGTGAAATATAGAAACCTTATTCTTGTGTACCTTTCTTCCTTCTTTTCTCATTTTGTGCTATCATTGTTATACACACTACATCTATATACAATGTTATAATTAATACAGTATATATGTCTTCTAAAGAAGCTCTGAGAAGAAAAGATGGCAAGAATGTATTTAAAGAGTTTGCTATATTAACCTTATTTGCCATTTCTGGGTCTCTTATTTTGTTCTTGTGGATTTGAATTACTCTCTGGCTTCATTTCCTTGACTCCAATAGAGCTGCTTCCATTCATTTCTTTTGTGCTGTAATTTTTAAAATATATTACATTTCTGTATACTATATGCCCAATAATGCAATTATACAAACATTGCTTTTCATCAAATGTTGAAAGTTTTCAGGCATTATTTCTTTGAACATTTTTTTATTCTCCTTTCTTTCTCTCCTCTGATACATACATATTGGTGTGCTTAATGGGGTTCCATATTTCTCTGAGACTCTTTATTTCTCTTCCTTTTTTGTTCCCTCTCTTTTACAGATTACTTAATATCTATCAGTATATCTTCAAGTTCATTGATTCTTCTGCCATTTCAAATTTATTATTGAGTCCCTCTAGTGAATTTTTCATGTTCGTTCCAGAATTTACATTTAATTTTTTTCTAGTTTCTATCTCTCTATCTGATTTTGTGATCTCCTTTTTCTTTATTTGATGAGATAAAATTATCATACAGTTCTTTAATTCTTTTTTTTAAACATCTTTAGGGAGTATAAATGCTTTGTAACGTTGTGTTAGTTTCTGCTGTACAACAAAGTGAATCAGCTATATGTATACATATATCCTCATAGAGCCTCCCTCTTAAGCCTCCCTCCCACCCTCCCTATCCCACCACTCTAGGTGTCACAAAGCACCAAGTTGATCTCCCTGTGCTACGCAGCTGCTTCACACTAGCTAACTATTTTACATTTGGTAGTGTATCTATGTCAATGCTATTCTCTCACTTCATCCAATCTTCCACTTCCCCTTCCCCATGACCTCAAGTCCATTCTCTATGTCTGTGTCTTTATTCCTGTCCTGCCCCTAGGTTCATCAGAACAATTTTCATTTTTTAAGATTCCATATATATGTGTTAGCATACGGTATTTGTTTTTCTCTTTCTGACTTACTTCACTCTGTATGACAAGTCTAAGTCCATCCACCTCACTGCATAACTCAATTTCATTTCTTTCTATGGCTGAGTAATATTCCATTGAATATATATACCACATCTTCGTCATCCATTCATCTGTTGACGGACACTTATGTTGCCTCCATGTCCTGGCTATTGTAAATAGTGCTGCAATAAACATTGTGGTACATGTCTCTATTTTTATTAATTAATTAATTTATTTATATTTTTGGCTGCATTGGGTCTTCATTGCTGCATGCAGGCTTTAGTTGTGACGAGTAGGGGCTACTCTTGGTTGCAGTGCACAGCCTTCTCATTGCAGTGGCTTCTCTTGTTGTGGATCATGAGCTCCCGGTGAGCGGGCTTCAGTAGTTGTGGCACATGGGCTCAGCAGTTTTGGCTCTTGGGCTCTAGAGTGCAGGTTCAGTAGTTGCGGCTCATGGGCTTAGTTGCTCTGTGGCAAGTGGCATCTTCCTGGACCAGGGCTCGAACCCATGTCCCCTGCATTGGCAGACAGATTCGTCACCACTGCGCCACCAGGGAAGCCCTCTTTTTGAATTATGGTTTTCTTAGGGTATATAGCCAGTAGTGGTGTTGCTGGCTTATATGGTAGTTCTGTTTTTAGTTTGTTAAGGGACCTCCATACTGTTCTCCATAGTAGCTGTATCAATTTACTTTCCCACCAATAGTGCAAGAGGGTTACTTTTTCTCCACACCATCTCCAGCATTTATTGTTTGTAGAATTTTTGATGATGGGCATTCTGACTGGTGTGAGGTGATACCTCATTGTGGTTTTCATGTGCATTTTTCTAATGATTAGTGATGCCGAGCATCATTTCATGTGTTGTTAGTAATCTGTATGTCTTCTTTGAAGAAATGTCTATTTAGGTTTTCTGCCCATTTTTTGATTGATTTTTTTTTTGTTTTTTGATAATGAGCTGCATTAGCTGCTTGTATATTTTGGAGATTAATCCTTTGTCAGTTGCTTCTTTTGCAAATTTTCCCTCCCATTCTGAGGGGTGTCTTTTCATCATATTTATGGTTTCCTTTGTTGTGCAAAAGCTTTTAAGTTTCCCATTTATTTTTTATAAAATAAAATGGGACCTTTTACTTTTAAGGTCCCATTTGTTTATTTTCATTTTTATGTCCATTTCTCTAGGAGGTGAGTCAAAAAGAATCTTGCTGTGATTTATGTCATAGAGTGTTCTGCCTATGTTTTCCTCTAAGAGTTTTATAGTGTACGACCTTACATTTAGGCCTTTAATCCATTTTGAGTTTATTTTTGTGTATGATGTTAGGAATTGTTTTAATTTCATTCTTTTACATGTAGCTGTTCAGTTTTCCCAGCACCACTTATTGAAGAGGCTGTCTTTTCTCCACTGTATATTCTTGCCTTTTTTATCAAAGATAAGGTGACCATATGTGCGTGGGTTTATCTCTGGGCTTTCTATCCTGCTCCATTGATCTATATTTCTGTTTTTGTGCCAGTACCATATTGTCTTGATTACTGTAGCTTTGTAGTATAATCTGAATTCAGGGAGCCTGATTCCTCCAGCTTCGTTTTTCTCTCCCAAGATTGCTTTGGCTATGCAGGGTCTTTTGTGTTTCCATACAAATTGTGAATTTTTTTGTTCTAGTTCTGTGAAAAATGCCATTGGTAGTTTGATAGGGATTGCTTTGAATCTGTAGATTGCTTTGGGTAGTAGAGTCATTTTCAAAATGTTGATTCTTCCAATCCAAGAACATGGTATATCTCTCCATCTGTTTGTATCATCTTTAATTTCTTTCATCAGTGTCTTATAGTTTTCTGCATACAAGTCTTTTGTCTCCTTAGGTAGGTTTATTCCTAGGTATTTTACTCTTTTTGTTGCAGTGGTAAATGGGAGTATTTCCTTAATTTCTCTTTCAGATATTTCATCCTTAGTGTATAGGAATGCAAGAGATTTCTGTGCATTCATTTTGTATCCTGCTACTTTACCAAATTCATTGATTAGCTCTAATAGTTTTCTGATAGCATCTTTAGGATTCTCGATGTATAGTGTCATGTCCTCTGCAAAGAGTGACAGTTTTACTTCTTCTTTTCTGGTTTGGATTCCTTTTATTTCTTTTTCTTCTCTGATTGCTGTGGCTAAAACTTCCAAAACTATGTTGAATAATAATGGTGAGAGTGGGCAACTTGTCTTGTTCCTGATCTTAGAGGAAGTAGTTTCAGTTTTTCACCACTGAGAAGGTTTGTTGGCTGTGGATTTGCTATATATGGACTTTATTATGTTGAGGTAAGTTCCCTCTATGCATACTTTCTGGAGGGTTTTTATCATAAATGGGTGTTGACTTTTGTTGAAAGCTTTTTCTGTATCTATTGAGATTATCATATAGCATTTCTCCTTCAATTTGTTAATATGATGTATCTCATTGATTGATTTGCATATATGGAAGTATCCTTTCATTCCGGGGATAAACCCCACTTGATCATGGTGTATGATCCTTTTAATGTGCTGTTGGATTCTGTTTGCTAGTATTTTGTTAAGGATTTTTGCATCTATGTTCATCAGTGATAATGGCTTGTAGTTATCTTTTTTTGTGACATCTTTGTCTGGTTTTGGGACTTCTGACCTTTATGATTTCTTTCCTTCTGCTAACTTTGTTTTTTTTGTTGTTGTTGTTCTTTCTCTAATTGCTTTATGAGTAAGGTTAGGTTGTATATTTGAGATTTTTCTTGTTTCTTGAGGTAGGATTGTATTGCTATAAACTTCCCTCTTACAACTACTTTTGCTGCATCCCATAGGTTTTGGGTTCTCATAGTTTCATTGTCATTTGTTTCTAGGTATTTTTTGATTTCCTCTTTGATTTCTTCAGTGATCTCTTGGTTATTTAGTAGCATATTGTTTAGCGTCCATGGGTTTGTATTTTTTACAGTTTTCTTTTTCCTGTAATTGATATCTAGTCTCATAGTGTTGTGGTTGGAAAAGATACTTGATACAATTTCATATTTCTTAAGTTTGCCAAGGCTTGATCTGTGACCCAAGATCTGATCTACTCTGGAGAATGTTCCATGAGCACTTGAGAAGAAAGTGTATTCTCTAGTTTTGGGGTGGAATGTCCTATAAATATCAATGAAGTCCATCACATTTAATGTGTCATTTAAAGCTTGTGTTTATTTATTTTCATTTTGGATGATCTGTACCTTGGTGAAAGTGGGGTGTTAAAGTCCCCTACCATTATTGTGTTACTGTTGATTTCCCCTTCTATGACTGTTAGCATTTGCCTTAGGTATTGAGGTGCTCCTATGTTGGGTGCATAAATATTTACAATTGTTATATATTCTTATTGGATTGATCCCTTGATCATTATGTAGTGTCTTTCTTTGTCACTTGTAATATTCTTTATTTAAAGTCTGTTTTGTCTGGTATGAGAATTCGTAGTCCAGCTTTGTTTTGATTTCAATTTGCATGGAATATCTTTTTCCATCCCCTCAATTTCAGCCTGTATGTGTCCCTAGGTCTGAAGTGGGTCACTTGTAGACAGCATATATATGGGTCTTGTCTTTGTATCCATTCAACCAGTCTATGTCTTTTGGTTGGAGCATTTAATCCATTTGCATTTAAGGTAATTACCAATATGTATGTTCCTATTACCATTTTGTTAATTGTTTTGGGTTTGTTTTTGTAGGTCTTTTCCTTCTCTTGTATTTCCTGCCTAGAGAAGTTCCTTTAGCATTTGTTGTAAAGCTGGTTTGGTGGTTCTGAATTCTCTTAGCTTTTGCTTGTCTGTAAAGGTTTTAATTTCTCTGTCAAATCTGAATGAGATCCTTGCTGGGTAGAGTAATCTTGGTTGTAGAATTTTCTCCTTCATCACTTTAAATATGTCCTGCCCCTCCCTTCTGGCTTGCAGAGTTTCTGCTGGAATAACAGCTGTTAATCTTATGGAGATTCCCTTGTATGCTATTTGTTGCTTTTCCCTTGCTGCTCTTAATATTTTTTCTTTGTTTTAATTTTTGATAATTTGATTAATATGTGTCTTGGTGTGTTTCTCCTTGAATTTATCCTGTATGGGACTCTCTGTGCTTCCTGGACTTGATTGACTATTTCCTTTCCCATGTTAGGGAAGTTTTCATCTATAATCTCTTCAAGTATTTTCTCAGACCCTTTCTTTTTCTATTCTTCTTCTGGGACCCTTGTAATGAGAATGTTGGTGCATTTAATGTTCTCCCAGTGGTCATGAGAGTGTCCTTCATTCTTTTTTCTTTTTTCTGCTCTGCAGAGTTATTTCCACTATTTTATCTTCCAGGTAACTTATCCTTTCTTCTGCCTCAGTTATTCTGCTATGGATTCCTTCTAGAGAATTTTTAATTTCATTTATTGTGTTGTTCATCACTGTTTGTTTGCTCTTTAGTTCCTCTAGGTCCTTGTTAAACGTTTCTTGTATTTTCTCCATTCTATTTCCAGATTTTGGTTCATCTTTACTATCATTACTCTGAAATATTTTTCAGGTAGGCTGCCTATTTCCTCTTCATTTGTTTGGTCTGGTGGGTTTTTACCTTGCTCCTTCATCTGCTGCATATTTCTCTGTCTTCTCATTTTTTTTTTAACTTACTGTCTTTGGGGTCTCCTCTTTGTAGCCTGCAGGTTCATAGTCCCCATTGTTATTAGTGTCTTCCCCCAGTGGGTGAGGTTGGTTCAGTGGTTTGTGTAGGCTTCCTGGTGGAGGAGACTTGTGCCTGTGTCAGGTGGGTGGGGCTGGATCTTGTCCTTCTCGTAGGCAGGGCTGTATCCAGTGGGGCATTTTTGGGTGTCTGTGAACTTAGCATGACTTTAGGCAGCCTCTCTACTAATGGGTGAGGTTGTCTTCCTTTCTTTCTAGTTGCTTGGCATGGGAATCCAGCACTGGAGCTTGCTGGCCATTGGCTGGAGCTAGTCTGATTGTTCAGACAGAGATCTATGGGAGAGCTCTCACTGATTGATATTACGTGGGGCCAGGAGGTCTCTGGTGGTCCAATGTCCTGAACTAGGCTCTCCCACCTTGAGGCTCTGGCCTGACACCAGACCAGAGCACCAAGACTCTGCCAGCCACACAGCTTGAAAGAAAAAGAAAGAAAGAAAAAAAAAGTGATAGAACTCAAACCAAATGGTGAAAGCAGATCTAAAAAGACAAAATCACCCAAAGAAACATACAAATACACACTCACAAAAAGAGAAAAGAGGAAAAATAATTTTAATTAAAAATGATAAAACATAAAAAAAATTTAAAAAAAGAAGAGAGCAATCAAACCACTAAACAAATCCACCAATGATAACAAGCACTAAAAACTAAACTAAGATAAACATAAAACCCAGAAACAAATCAGGCACAGAAAGCAAATCCCAAGTCTACAGTTGCTTCCAAAATCTACTGCCTCAATTTTGGTAGCAGTTGTTGTGTATTCAGGTATTCCACAGACGAAGTGTTCATCAAGTTGATTGTGCGGATTTAATCTGCTGCTCCTGAGGCTGCATGGAGAAATTTCCCTTTCTCTTTTTTTTCGCACATTTCCTGGGGTTCAGCTTTGGTTCTGGCCCCGCCTCTGTGCTTAGGCCACCCTCAGGCATCTGCTTCTCTCCCAGAGAGGAGGGCGTTAAAGCAGCGCCTGACTAGGGCTGTCTTGCTTACTCATGCCAGGAAGAGGAAGGGATATTGTAGACATAATTGGAATGTGGGGCGAGCCTGTGGCAGCAGAGGCCAGTGTAACATTGCAACAGCTTGAGTCACGCCATGTGTTCTCCCAGGGAAGTTGTCCCTGGATCTTGGGACCTTGGCAGTAGAAGGCTGCACAGGCTCCCAGGGGGATGTGGATAGTGACCTGTGCTTGCACACAGGATTCTTGATGTTAGCAGTGGCACGATTAGCATTTCATGCCCGTCTTTGGGGTCTGAGCTGATAGCCATGGCTCATTCCCATCTCTGGAGCTTGCTTAGGCAGTGCTCTGCCTTCTCTGGGCACACAGAGCAGGAATCCCCTCTCCTCGCACATCCCAAAATGATGTTCTCTTGTCTCTTTGGTAGGTCCAGACTTTTTCCCTGACTTCCTCCTAGCTAACTGCGGTGCACTAGCTCCCTTCAGGGTGTCTTCATGCAGCCAACCCCAGTCCTCTCCCTGGGGCCCTCCGAGGCCTGAGCCTCAGCTCCCAGCCCCCACCCACTCTGATGGGTGAGCAGACAAGCATCTCAGGTTGATGAGTGCAGGTCGGCACCGATCCTCTGTTTGGGAATCTCTCTACTTTGCCCTCTGAACCCCTGTTGCTGCACTCTCCTCCATGGCTCTGAAGCTTCTCCTCCTGCACACTCTCTATCCCTGCCAGTGAAGGGTGTCCCTAGATTGTGGAAACTTTTCTTCCTTCACAGCTCCCTCCCAGAAGTGCAGGTCCCATCCCTATTCTTTTGTGTCTGTTTTTTCTTTTGTCCTACCCGGGTATGTGGGGATTTTCTTGCCTTTTGGGAAGTCTCAGGTCTTCTGCCAGTGTTCAGTAGGTGTTCTGTAGGATTTGTTCCACAATTAGATGTATTTTTAATGCATTTGTGGGGAGGAAGGTGATCTCCACATCTTACTCCTCCGCCATCTTGAAGGTCTCCTCTTTAATTTTTTATGCATGGCTTTCTTTAGTCTTTAAAGGTAATTGTGGGGCTTCCCTGGTGGCACAGTGGTTGAGAGTCTGCCTGCCGATGCAGGGGACATGGGTTCATGCCCTGGTCCGGGAAGATCCCACATGCCGTGGAGCGGCTAGGCCGTGAGCCATGGCCACTGAGCCTACATGTCCGGAGCCTGTGCTCCACAACGGGAGAGGCCACAACAGTGAGAGGCCCGCATACTACCAAAAAAAAAAAAAAAAGGTAATTGTGTAATTATAAAAGGCAGTATAGATGCATACATCTTCTGTTTTTCTCTACTGTCTTATTTAAGAAACAACTGCATAAGACAATATGTAATGAAGTGTAAATACATGTTACAACATAAATGAACCTTGAAAACATTAAGCTAAGTGAAGGAAGCCAGTTACAAATGACCACATAGTGTATGATTCCATCTATATGAAAAAGCTAGAATAGGCAAATCCATATAATTTGTCTGCTAAATTTGACATGTGAGCCCTCTCAGAGGCACTTTCTGTTGTCTGATTTTTTTCCTTTGTATTCATGTTTTCCTGTTTCTTTGCATGTCTTAAATTTTTTAGTGAAAATCTAAAATGAAGGTAATATATTTTCACAATTTTGGATACGAACACCCCTACCCCCACCCCAGTTTACCAGGTTTTGTTGTTTCTATTTGCTTGCTTATTTGTTTAATGATCTGGCTGGAGTATTTTACTGTAATGTATTTCCACTCTGATATCACTTCTCCAGGGCACCATCTTGGACACATGCACAGTCACTCTGGATGACAGCAGTTTTAACAGGGATCTCTTGACTGTCTCTTTCATCTTTTTAAAATTTTCTTTCTCTATTAATATCACATCAGTTATCATACTCCACTAAATTGTAAGCTGATTGTTCTATTATTTTCAAGAATATTTAGAGGAATAAATCTACTGTCTAATTGATTTAAATTCAGGCCCCTCACAGGAGTAATTTTTGAGGCCATACTTTAAAGTTTGTTCTTATTAGCTGTCTCTTTCCTGTTATTCTCTGTAACTTAGCTGACCTATGGTTTAGCTTGTTGCTCTCAAGAAGCTACCAGCCTCCTCTTCATTATTTACTGTCAAAATCTCCATTGTTTTTGAGCATTCTCTCAGGCTTACACTTACTCCATACTCTCTACCAAAGAAGTCAGTTTCTTTGAGGAGAATGTTGGAACTCTGTTTTTATAGCATGACTCTCCTTCTGAGCAAAATCTCTGAGCAACAGGCCTGGAACTGGGGCCAGGGACAAAGATCCTCTTCTCTCAGAATGATACCCCTGGTTTGTAGGCAAGGCACTGGTTGGGGGATATAGCCTCTGGTCTTCTCCACTTGACCTTACCTGCATGGAAATTCTGCCTCATGAGCGACCTGCTCTGAGGATGATAAGGGTCTCAGGATTCTATGGCTGCATGCCTGGTGTAGAGGTTTTATCCTGTAAGTGGAGGAAGGGCTGGGGAATGAGGCTACTGACCGCTCAGTGGCACTTGTTTTGAATTTAGTCTCTGAAACACAAAGCTGGAGGGGGATGAGTAAAGCTGGTATCCTGTCCCTCCCAGGGAAATACCACAGTCTTTGACTGGGGACAGCAGTAGAGGTATCCCTGTTTTCCTAGCATGCTGATCTAGGAGTGGGGAAAGAAAGAACTGTGGCTCAAGTGCCACAGACTCTTGCCAAAATCTGATAGGTTTTCTTGAATAAATATTTCTTCATTTTCTGTATGCTTTTTGGACAATTTCCAAAACACTTTAGATAGTTGAGGTTTCTTTTCTGATTTTATTTTTATTTTTTTAAGTCCTTTTCTTATTGAAGTATAGTTGATTTACAATGTTGTGTTAATTTCTGCTGTACAGCAAAGTGACTCAGTTATACGCATATATACATTCTTTTTTATATTCTTTTCCATTATGGTTTATTCCAGGATATTGAATATAGTTCCCTGTGCTATACAGTAGGACCTTGTTGTTTACCCATTCTATATATAATAGTTTACATCTGCTAACCCCAAACTCCCACTCCATCTCTCCGCACGCCCCTCCCCCTTAATAATCACAAGTCTGTTCTCTGTGTCTGTGAGTCTGCTTCTATTTCATAGATAAGTTCATTTGTCATCCTCCCAGAAAAAAGGCCAGATGACTGCCACTGTGTTCCCTTTGATAAGAAAGTACAAAATAAATTAAGGCAAGTAATTGGTGTGAAATATCTTTAAAAAATCCATGCTTAGGAAATAGTTTGAGAGGTGCAAGGAGAATAGGGTACTATGGAGTATTCCTTGAAAAGATTTCACAGAGGCAGAAATGTCATTTTGATTTCTGATGGGCTGCCAGCCTGTAGAGCAGCGGCTATGCGTAGTCTTTATCCATTCATCTGTTGATAGACATTTAGATTGTTTCCGTGTCTAGGCTATTGTAAATAGTGCTACTATGAACATAGGGGAAGCAACAGTTTTGAGTTGCTTAAGCTCACTTAAATGTGCTGGAAGACAAGGAAAAGGAGTTATCCCAGAAGATAAGAAAAGACAGAGAGAAATGAAAGAGAGAAGCCAAAGACCTAGAGGATAAATCCAATGGTCCACCTACTAGGAACTGGAGTTCTAGATGAAAAGAGCAGAAAAAGATTAAGGAGAAGAAATTATCCAAGAAATAATACAAGGAAATTTCTCAGAATTGAAGGATATTCAGCTGCAGATTGAACATACCTTCTAAAAGTCCAGCACAATAAATTTAAAAAAACAAAGAGAGGGCTTCCCTGGTGGCGCAGTGGTTGAGGGTCTGCCTGCCGGTGCAGGGGACGCGGGTTCGAGCCCTGGTCTGGGGGGATCCCACATGCCGCGGAACAACTGGGCCCGTGAGCCACAATTACTGAGCCTGCGCGTCTGGAGCCTATGCTCCGCAGCAGGAGGGGCCACGGTAGTGAGGAGCCCACGCACCGCTCTGAGGAGTGGCCCCCGCTTGCCACAACTGGAAAAGGCCCTCGCGCGGAAATGAAGACCCAACACAGCCATAAATAAATAAATAAAGCAAACTGTCCACAAGTAAAAATAAATAAACACTATTAAAAAAAAAAAAAAAGCTACCTGAAGCATCTTAATAAAAAAAAAAAATAAAAATAAAAAAATAAAAAAAATAAAAAAACAAAGAGAGGTACATAATTATGGAATTTCAAGTCACAAAACCATAAAGAAAATTTCTGAAGTCAAAAATAGACTTATTGTGGTGGTGATCATTTATAATATCTACAAATATCTAATCATTATGTTGTACACCTTAAACTATAATGCTATGTCAATTATACCTCAATAATAAATAAATACTTTTAAAAAATTCAGAAAAACATACCATTTTCAAGGAAAATGGTTAAGAATGGCATTGGCCTGGATGCTGAAAATAATAGAGAAACACCTTCAAAATTCTGAGGCAGAATAATTTTGAACATATAGTTCTAATACCACACCAAATATTACATGTGTAATGACAGAATCAAGACATTGTAAACATGCAAGGACTTAAAAAGCTTATTTTCCCTGTGATCATTCTTTGGAAAATACTTGAGTTTATCTAAAATGAGGCACTAAATCATGTCAAAGAGCATCATTGGAGTTGGAAAACTCGTAGTGTCTCCACTAGGAAGGGTGATGTGAGGAAATTCCAGGACAGCATCTGCTTAGTGGTCCTAGGAAACAACCAACCTAAACTGCAGGAGAATGGAAGGAATTCCAGGAAGAAACTGAAACACTGAGGTTTGGGAATGGGAGGGAGAAGTGAAGGCCATTAAAGGGAAGGCATCATTAGATAAAAGGCAGATCTAAAAGACACTGGAGGAAACCAGACTCAAAGAAAGTAAAACTGTGGTATACCATAGTTCCAAAAGCACAATAATGTGTCTCTTAACTAAAAGTAGTGCTACTGCAACACTTAAGGGTAGATGAAGGGAGGTAGACAGTAGCATTAGAGAGCTAACTTCTCAATTATCAGAAGTTAAATAATATCTAAAATTGAAGGAATCAAAAAACAACTTAAGCATATTATTTAGAGTAATGGAGATAATGACTCAAAGAAACAAATAAAAAAGTTAAAATGGTTGCCACTGAGAAATATGATGGATTTATTTTGGCGGGATTTGTTTTGCAAGGCTTTTGGTATGACAATAATTTAACCATGTATCATTTTGATAAAACATCATCTTAAATTTACTTTATCGTGTTTGTAATTTAGCTTAGATCTTTACTATCTATTATTTTACTTCAGAAATGAATATAATACCAAGTTTACCCAGGTCAACCATTCATGAACTGCATGGGCATACAGAGACTTGTGCAATTTGCCTGTACCTCATCCAGTAAAACTTTGTTTTATTTTCCAAATGCAATTATTCCTCTCTAAGTGGCTCCCTGACCTTTCCCATTTTGTCACTGTCCCTCTACATTAATCCCAAACTTAGCTTTGTTCCTTCCTTTTGTGGTCTCTTAGCCAAAGCCCTTAGCCCCTGTGCCCCTAGCCTGTGGGGCAGTGACCTGATGCTTCTCCCTATAGATTACAGATAGTAAACTTTCCTCAAGAACATGGCCTTCTTCTGAAACAAGTAGGAAGGAAATAAGGCAAATCAAAACAAGAAGGAAATCATTCACTTTGGGAAATTTCAAACTTCAGGAAGTTTTCTAAAGCCTAAAT
Source organism: Stenella coeruleoalba (assembly GCF_951394435.1). NCBI lineage: Eukaryota > Metazoa > Chordata > Mammalia > Artiodactyla > Delphinidae > Stenella > Stenella coeruleoalba. The sequence continues at coordinate 30,654,165 of NC_137153.1, read as the reverse complement.
ATCCTCCACAATTCACTTTCATTCATTCGTTTGTTTGTTCAACATTCATTTGTTTGTTCAATAGCACTGTGCCTGCTCTGTGACTTGTGCTTTGGTAGCATTGGGGCAACTTCACGGGCTCTTTTCTCTGCTTCCCACTTTACAGGGGCTCATGGAGAAACTCACCCAAGTCCCTTCAAGGCAGCCACTTGTCTAGGTCACATCTTCTGCCACAAGCACACCCCTTTGCTGAGAGGATCTTTTGCTTTAAGACTTCAAACTTCCAAATTTCCAATGTTGTTTACCTCATATTCAAAACTTATGAAGTTCACAGTAGAAAACAAGTGAAGACACTCCTACTAGTAATAAGTTTCTTTCCAATTGTCCATTACAAATGAAAAAGACAAATTACTGAAAAGCTTCAAATTTCATACAAGCAGCCAGCCAGTAGGCAGTTTAGAAAGAATGAAAGGAACAAAACCATCACCGTAAATATTGAGCACAATCACTGATTTTAACAATCTATAACTAGAGTTTAAAATCGATTTTACTTTTTTTAAATTAAATACTTACTAAAAGGTTATTACCCTGAATATTTAAGTTACTGTTACTATTTCTTTCCTTTTTGAGCAAAGACCAAGTTTTTAATTGCGTTTGGTGCTCCTGGAATCTTCTCACTGATTCTTTTGAAAATGTACAGCCAAGTGGACACCGCAACCCAAACAGTCTCCAGAATTTCAAAATTTACATACAGGAAATGTAATGAGTCAACTCGAAATTTACATAAGCCTTGAAATCTTGGGAAGAATGACCTAAAAACAGCAAAACAATGCAGTAGATGTTTGGGTTTATAATATTTACAATCTGAGCATTTACAACCACACATTACATAGTTTCTACCAGTGAACACGACAAACGCCATGCCCAGCACTGTTTAAGCAAGTGCACAGAGTTACTGACCAAGGGCACCATTGCCCTATTCAAAGGGAAAGAATGTGGCAAAATTAGGTCACATTTTCTGCAGAAAGAGCATCCAGAATACTTTCATCATCACCATCCTTTGAACATATCATCCATAGGAAGGGAAGTCTAACCAATGATATTTGGGGCTAAACAATAGCATTCAGCATGCCATTCATTCCAGAGGAGTTTCTCCATGCCAGCCTGTGTCTTCAATGACAGTCTCTAAGAAGCTATGTAAGAAGGACAAAGATTACATCTCGTCTTTTACATTTGAAAGAATTTTACATGGCTTGGAGTGTGTCATGCTTGTGAAAAGCAAGGAAACAGAGTAGAAACCCCAGATTCCTTTTCTTTAATTTACTCGTTCATTAAACAAAATAATTATTGAATATATCACATGTGCCAGGTTGACGCTCAGAGCTGGTGAACAATGCACAATCATGGTCTCACGTTGTTTCCTGTCTAGGACTCTTCCCAATCACTTACTTATGCTTCTTGATCCACAAAATGTGTAAGTATACCAGTAAGGAAATCGCAACCACTAAAGAAATGTTTTAAGCACTGGTCCTTGTGAATTACATTTTAAAAGGGAGACAATGGAAGTTCAAGTGTTCAGAGCACCAGACCTTCAATTCATTGTTTGACTAAAACCTTAAGATCGTTTTCAAAAACCAATGGTTTACTAGCAAGTTAGAAGATAAATTTTCGTTTCTTATTTCATTGGAAAGTTATAGAAGGGGAAAAGAAGTATTCTAGAATTTACCATCTGTTTTGACTGACTTACAGATAACTTATAATCTCAACTCCTGGGAAACCATATGGCAGCATCACACAAAAAAATGTAGGAACACTTAGATCCTTGTCTTAGGGTTAAGGCAAAGGCTTCTAAAAGGAGCTCCAAAGATACTCCCAAGATTGACAGTGTAGAGAGTCTCTTGGGGCAAACTTTTGAAAGACGAGCAGCAACTGCAAATAGAATTATCTTCCTAGAACACTCAGGAAGATGGTTGCTCCTCAGAATGATGAAAACTAATGACCTGCTGAGTGGGAGAGAAACCAACTTTATTTAGACCAACAACTAGTTTCTTTCTTCTTGTTTTTGTCCTAGAGAAGTTTGTCTGAGTTGTCAAAGCTGAAAACAGTAAGCTCCTCAAGGACAGAAATTGTGTTTTAGTCAACCCTCCTCCCCTCCCCCCACAATCCCTACCATGTAGCAAGTGCTCAAAAATTAAAGGAAGACAAGAAACTCTTTACTCTTTGGCAGGGAAAAAGTTACAATTATTGTATGTATAAACTTTTCCCTTCCCCACCCTCTATGGGACAGTGTGTTTCTCCTCATCTGCCGGTCTCTGTTTGGCAGAGAAATGAAGTGAGCAGATGAGCTGAATTAAAGAAGATGAGGAAGAACAGGGGCTCCTGCAAAGAAATGGAGAAATGGCTTGGAGCCAGCTGGGGGAGAATGAGACGCAGTGAGTTGAAGGAGGAGGTCGAGAAGGAACAGTCACTATTCCTATGCAGGTGGAGGCTGGGCCACGTGTGGTTGGAGGGAAGGGATAAAGAAATGGAGCCTTGAGATAGAAGTGTCAAAAGAGGATTTCTGGGTGCTTCTCTGTCTTCTGTGCATTTGCTGCTCTCTCAGGAAAAGCCCGGGTTGAAGACCCACATTTTGCAGCAGGGCTCTGGAGTTGGGTGAGTGGGCTCTTGGCAGGGGGTGTTGGATGCTCAGGGAGACTGTCCTAAAAATAAGAACAGATTTAACAGATGCAGATCTGTTGCATCTGTTGCATCTGCCCAGGTTTGTGTGGGTTACAGATGGCATCTTACAATGCCTCACATTTGCCATCCCCAGGTGTGTGACCCTGTCATGGGCAAAGCTTATGCACTGCCAGTGAATAATTAGCGTCCACGAAAAAAATCTAGAGTCCAATAATAATGTGTCTATTTAGCTCCATGAGTCCAGTGATGCTTCTTTAGGTACATGAGAAAATAACCCCTCACTTATGGAATACAATGATGACATTTCATTCAGAATTGACTTACTCTTAGCAAATAATCTAAGAAGCCCATTTGTTGACCTGCCTTAATGGAAAAGGCCACCGGAGACAGCTCCAGGACAGACACCTGAGACATAGCCAGGAATTCACTTTGCAAAAAATGTGATAGGATCATTTTAAATGCCAGATCCCTGCTTTGACAAATACAGTAATCTTGAGCTGTTTGTCCATTAATATTGATTATTATTTATTTAGCGTCTAAACAAGATCAAATTCCAGCAAATTCAACAAGCCCTTCTAAATTCAACAAGCTCTTCTAAAGACCATAGGTACTGCATTTCACAATTTGTTTTTTTTCACATTGAAAACCAAAGGGAAAACATATTCTAACTTCCCTAAATGTGTGAAGAGTTCTCTTGTTTCTCTACACATTTAGGGGGCTAAGCCTCTGGATCTGAGTCAGATCTCTCAGATTATGTTGCTAATGAACTAAGGCTGCAGGAGTTCTCTTCCCAGAAAAATCTTGGCTTTGCTGCTGAGCACCAGCCCATTACTAATGTGCTGCTCCTTGTCTCAAAGAGATTTTCCCCTACCTCAGAGCCAGTTTTCATTCCCAGGCAGTGGGACCACACAGCTGCTGCCGGATATCCAGAGTCGTTCACAAAAGCATTCCTGTGTCTGCGGTCCCTGAGCAAGCAGTTATAAAATGCTGTGTCTTTCTTTTCCCAGAAATAAATTAGTGTCCTCTGCCTGACGAGGAAGTGCTGGTGGTTTTCTCAGTTTGCAAAAAAGAAGTTTGCAATCACCAATCTCCAGTGAAGTCATCAACAGGTTGTATGCAAATAAAGAATTATTTTCAAGCACAAAACACCCTTCTCTAGAAATACGTAGACAGCTTGCATTCAATTTTATTTCAAAATGCTACTGAAAGTTTCATACCTAAGGGAAATTGTAAGTTACTTACTAGCTCCTGAAAGCAACGTATTTACCACAATGGTGTGTGTGTCTGTGTTTGTACAATTATGCCAGTACTGCATTTCTGTAGGATAAATTCCTAAGAAATGGAGTTGGATCAAAGGCCATTCATATTTAAAATTTTGAAAATTATTGCTAAATGGCTGCCCAAAGAAGGTGATATCAATTTACATTCCCTTCGAAAAGATTACCCACATCCTTGCCAGCACTGGATAATGTCAATCTTTTAATCTGATGGATACGAAATGGTACCTTGTACCTTGTTTAGATCTGCATCTGTTAAATTAGTGGTGAAGTTGAGCCTCTATTCATATGTTTACTCTCATTGCTGTTTCTTACTCTGTGAACTACTGGTTCAAATCCTTTGCAGTCCATGTTCTAAAGGGTTGTTTTTCTTATTGATTCGTATGAGCCTCTTATATATTAAGGAATTCTCTCTTTGTTATGTATGTAATGCTAGTAATTTTTACTTCATGGTGGCATGGTATTTGTGTTTTTCCTTTGTTACTATGAGGAAAGCTTTTATGGAGCCAAACGTATCAGTCTTTTCCTTTGTGATGTCAAATATGTTGGAATTTACAGCATATTTAGAAAGTATTTTCATAATTTGGAAAGCTCTGTAAAATGCACCTGTTTGGTTTACAGTACTTTTGTGGCTTAATTTTTTACACTTAATTTTTTATTTATCCGAAATGTATTTTGGAATAAGGTAGGTAGTAAGCATATTTGTGATTCCAAATGACAAGCTATCTTTCCACACACAAACGCACTTTTATTTGAAATGCCAACTTTTATACACAGAGTTATCGCATGCATTTGGATCTGTTTCTGAGCTTTCAGATGTAGTGCTGTGCAGGAGCAGAACTAGCGCCTCCTTCTATTAGCCTATCCCTGTGCAATGCTGTATCATCACATATGATCATTATTAATGTATTGTTATTAACAGATACAGCTCGGCTCACAGCATTCATTTTTCCCTAGTCCCACATATCCCTTAATACATTTTACTATCACCATCATCGTTATTATTTTCTCCAAAACATTTGGGATTACATAGTTGTCATCATGATTTTCCAGTCATGGAGTCACATTAATTCATTATATTCATCTTATCTTTTCCCTTTCACTTTAGTATGATTTCTCCTCTTATTTAATTGCTTTGGCAAAGCCTTTAGAACAACACTAAACAACAGAGGTCTGAGTGAGTGTCCTTGTCTAATCCTGACTTTAAAAGGAAGACTTTTGGTTTATATTGCTAAATAACAGTTGATAATTTAGGTTTGAAAATTGCTTTACTTGGATTCATATGCCAACTCTATTTCTGACCACAATATGTGGCTCAGGGCAAATTTCCTGACATTTCTAAACCTAAAGATTTCTATCTATTACATGAGGATAGTAATACTGCCAAACTCTGTTTTCATTTTTTTTCTGTTCTCTTTGTCAAGTATTAAAACCACTGTTATGTCAGTTTCATTGTATAAATTTGGAAGCCTCTTGTCTTCCTATAGGCTCCAAACAATATAAATATCATGAGAATCATATTTTCTTTGAAAGCAGGAAAGCACTTTGGGCTTGGCAATGTAGGCAATAACACTTTAAGAATTTTCACAATTTATTCTGCTTTTGTTGATCTCTTTAGATTTTGTTTTGTATCCAGTGTAATTTCTCCTCCTTAATTTCAGCTTTTATCTGAGCCTTCTCTCTTTTTTTTTCTTAGTGAGTCTAGCTGAAGTCTTGTCTATTTTGTTCATCTCTTATCCAGTCAAATTTTATAATTTATATTTTCCTAGAAAATTATCTATTTAATCAAGATTTCAAATTTATTGGCACAAATCAGTAAATATGTTCTGTTATACATCTTTATTTTTTTCTGAACCTGTAGTTATGTTCCTATACACAGTGCTAATTTTCTGTGTTTATGTTTTTCCTCCTTTTTTTATTAATAGGCCTGGGTAGTTGCAGCAGCCTTTCCCTGGCATTTACAATGAACAAGCTCTGAGATTTGTCAGCTCTATCATTTTTTATTTTATTTTATTTTTCTGTATTTACTTCTTCTTTTGGTTTTTCATTGATTCATTTTTGGTTATTGTTTATTTTTCTTATTTCTGGATGCTAATTTTTTATTAATTTATGTCATTATTTCTCATTAAGCAATGTAAAGGTTCACACCTATGAATTTTAACTTGGGGAATGGCTCTGCTGGTATCTCACAGACTTTTAAAAACAGTTTTTTTGAGATATAGTAAAGTACTGACATACAATATAAAAACTGTATATATTTAAAGTATACAGCTTAAGTTTTGACATATACACTTATGGAACCATCACCACAATTAAGATAATGAAGAAAAATTTTTTAAAGTAGCACTAAACATACTGCAAAAAGAACACTTGTTTACAGTATAAGAGCTGGAATAAGATGAGAGAACAGCACTTTGTTGAACCTCAGCTGGGAATGTGCATATCCGGAGGCTCAACTATTTCACGGTTCCTCCTCGACTATTGATTAGGCAGTTGTTAGTAAATTTTAGCAAGTAGGAAAATTCACAAAAATGGTATCCACAAATTATGAGGATCAATTGTATTGCTGGATTGATTTTCTAAAATTTTATTTAGAATTTTTGTGTTTATAATCATGAGGTATATTTGTCTGTAGTTTCTTTAGAATGTCTTTATCAGATTTTGGTATTGGGAAATGATAACCCCATCATGAGTTAAGAAGTATACCTTCTTCCTCCTCAATTTTCTGGAAGAAATTGTGTACGATTTGCATTCTTTCTTTCTTAAATATTTGGTAGAATTCACCATTAAAGTCATTCTGACCTAGAGTTATTTTTGTGGGAGGGATTTGTGTGTGTACATGTGCGTGAAGGAGCACCATATTATTTATTAACTTTAAAAAAATACATTTTATCTTTTAACAGTTTTAGATTTACAGAAATCTTGCAAAGATAGTACCAAGAGTTCCCATAAACCTTCCACCCAGTTTCCCCTATTATAACATCTTATATTAGTATGGTACATTTTTTATAATTAATGAGCAAATATTGATGTTATTAATAAGTAAAGTTCATACTTTACTCATATTTCCTTAGTTTTTACCTAATGTACTTTTTTTTTTTTCTGTTCCAGGATCTCATCCAGGATATGAAGAAGGATTTTGATTACAAAATAAATTTCTGTAGTAGATACAGGGCTATTCAGATTATCAGTTTCTTCTTGAGTGATCTTTGGTAGTTTGTGTCTATCAATAAATTTGTGCATTTCATCTAAGTTGTTGAATTTATTGGCATAAAGTTGTTCATAGCATTCCCTTCCAATTCATTTATTACCTTTTGATTCTGTGCTAATATGACATCTCTCATTCGTAATATCAGTAATTTGTGTCTTCTCTCTTTCTTTCTTGGTAAATGTGATTGAAGATGTATCAATTTTATTGACTTCCTCAAAGAAAGAGCTTTTAGTTTTGTTGATTTTCTCTTTTGTTTTCCATTTAGTTGATTTCTTCTCTGATCTTTATTGTTTCCTTTCTTCTGCTTACTCTTTGTTTCCTTTGCTCTACTTTCTCTAATTTCTTATTTGAGACCTTTTTTTTTTCTAATATAGATATTTAGTACTATAAATGTCCTCCTAACTACTGCCTTAGTATCATTTCATAAATTTTAATATGTTGTGTTTTATATTCATTTAGTTTAAAACACTGCCTAATTTCTCTTTTGCTTTTTTCTTTGAATCATGGGTTATTTAAAAGTGTGACATTTAGTTTGGTGATTTTCCAGATGTTTTTCTTTTATTGATTTAATTTAATTCCACTGGGATCTGAGAACATATTTTGCATGACTTGAATCTTTTAGACTTATTCAGACTTGATTATAGTCCATAATATCATTATCTTGGTAAACATTTTGTGTGCACTTGTAGAATATAAACATATTCTACATAAACATAAACAGCAGTGTGTGTATGTAAAATAGTCTATGAATGTCAATTAGGTCGTTAGTTGATTGTGTTGTCAAGTCTTCTATATACTGTTGGCCAAAAGGTTTCATTCATGTTTTTCCATAACATCTTATGGAAAAACCTGAATGAAACCTTTTGGTCAACCCAATACTACTGATTTTCAGCCTACTTATTCTATCAGTTGTTGAGAGAAGGTATTGAAACTCCAACTATAATTATGAATTTGTCTATTTCTCTTTGCTGTTCTTTCAATTTTTAACTCATTTGTTTTGAAACTCTGCTATTAGGTGCACACATGTATAAGATTATCATGTCCTCCTAATGAAATTGCCTCTTTATCATTCTGAAATGGTCTTGATATCCTTGACAATATTTTTTGCTCTGAAATCTACTTTTTCTGATATTAATGTAGTTACGCCAGTTTCCTTTTGATTAGTGTTGATGTGATATCTTTTCATTTCTTTTAGCTTTAATATATTTGTGTTATATTTAAAGTGAATTTCTTGGAAGCATCATATACATGTAGTTGAGTACATGTATATGATGAATCGCTCTTTTTAACCCATTCTGACAGCCTTCAATTTTTGTATTTTTTGGCTGCTTTGGGTCTTCTTTGCTGTGTGGGCTTTCTGTAGTTGCAGCGAGCAGGAACTACTCTTCGCTGCAGAGCATGGGCTTCTTGGCGCATGGTCTCAGTACTTGTGATGCACAGGCTTAGTTGCTCTGTGGCATGTGGGATCTACCCAGACCAGGGATTGAACCCATGTCCCCTGCATTGGCAGGCAGATTCTTTACCACTGCACCACCAGGGAAGTCCCAATTTTGTCTTTTAATTGTAGTGTTTAGATCCTTTATATTTAATGGAGATGGGATAGTTAGATTTAAACATATTATTTTGTTATTTGCTCTCTGTTATATCTGTCCTTTGTTTCCATTTTCCTCTTTTTTCTAACTTCATTTGCATTAATTATTTTTGGTGATTCTGTTTTATCTTCTTTGTCAGTTTATTAACTATAATGTTTTGTTTTGTTATTTTAGTGGTTGCTTTAAGCTTTATAATGTGCATATTTAATTTATCACCAACTACCTTCAAGAGATATTATACCACTTAACATACAGTATAAGAACTTTAAGTAGTATACTTCTATTTCTCTTCTCTTTCTTTCATAATATTACCAAACATTTTACTTTTACAAAATATAAACCCTACATTACATTGTTATTATTTTCATTCAAACAGACAATTATATTTACAAGCATTTAGATAATAAGAAAAATATGTTGTAAATTTACTCACGTAGTTATCATTTCTGGTGCTTTTCATTATGTAGATCCATACTTCTATCTGGGTTGTACAAGTTCTTAATATATTCTTGATACTAGAGTCTTTTCACAGATATATTATTTGCAATTATTTTCTCCCATTCTGTTGTTGTCTTTTCACTTTCTTGGTAATGTTCTATAATACACAGAAGTTTTTAATTTTGATGAAGCTCAGTTTATCTATTTTACTTTTGTTCCATAAGCTTTTATTCTCATATCTAAGAATCCATAGCCAAATCCAAGGTAATGAAGACTTATCCTTATATTTTTCTTCTAAGATTTTTATAAATTTAGCTCTTACATTTGGTTGATAGTCCACTCTGAGTTCATTTCTATGTATGGTGTGAATTAGTGGTCTAAGTTTATTGTTTTGTATGAAACAATTCCAGCTGTCCCAGTAACATTTGTTGAAGAGATTATTCTTTCTCCCAAGGAATGATCTTGGCACCCTCTATTTGCTGTGTCATTAATTTCTTATTTCTTTTTGTTTTAAGTGTAGAATGTGATCTGTAGCAGTTTTATTTTTGTGATCTGTTTCAAAATTTTTTGTGCCTTCTTTGTGGTCAATTTTTATAGATGTTTAATGAGTTCAGTGTTGAATGGGTGCTTAAAAGAAGACATATTTTTCTGTAAGATACAGAAATTTATGTATATATAGTACACACACTTATATCACATATAATACAGATTATTAATAGCATTTCAAAAATTCTCTATATTCCTTATTTTGGCAGGTATTTGTACTTTGTGATGTCCTGAAAGAAATAGGTTACCATTTCCTTTTATACTTTTATTTTTGTGCATTTCTTTTTGTATTTTGAGTAGGTTTTTTCTTTTGTGTTTTATTGATACATTATCTGGTCCATGAAAGCCCCTGATATTTTAATCTTTATTGTGAATATATCCTGCATCATTAAAAATGAGTTAATTTATAAATTTTAATGTCTTTTATTTTAAATTCAAATATTCATGCCAATAGCATGATTTATCTTTTTTTTCATCTTTATTGGAGTATAATTGCTTTACAATGGTGTGTTAGTTTCTGCTTTACAATGGTGTGTTAGTTTCTGCTTTACAATGGTGTGTTAGTTTCTGCTTTATAACAAAGTGAATCAGTTATACATATACATATGTTCCCATTTCTCTTCCCTCTTGTGTCTCCCTCCCTCCCACACTCCCTATCCAACCCATCCAGGCGGTCACAAAGCACCGAGCTGATCTCCCTGTGCTATGCGGCTGCTTCCCACTAGCTATCTACCTTATGTTTGTTAGTGTATATATGCCCATGCCTCTCTCATGCTTTGTCAGAGCTTACCCTTCCCCCTCCCCATATCCTCAAGTCCATTCGCTAGAAGGTCTGTGTCTTTATTCCTGTCTTACCCCTAGGTTTTTCATGACATATTTTTTAATTCCATATATATGTGTTAGCATATGGTATTTGTGTTTCTCTTTCTGACTTACTTCACTCTGTATGACAGACTCTAGGTCTATCCACCTCATTACAAGTACCTCAATTTTGTTTCTTTTAATGGCTGAGTGATATTCCATTGTATATATGTGCCACATCTTCTTTATCCATTCATCCGATAATGGACACGTACATTGTTTCCATCTCCAGGCTATTGTAAATAGAGCTGCAATAAACATTTTGGTACATGACTCTTTTTGAATTATGGTTTTCTCAGGGTATATGCCCAGTAGTGGGATTGCTGGGTCATAAGGTAGTTCTATTTGTAGTTTTTGAAGGAACCTCCATACTGTTCTCCAGAGTGGCTGTATCAATTTACATTCCCACCAACAGTGCAAGAGGGTTCCCTTTTCTCCACACCCTCTCCAGCATTTATTGTTTCTAGATTTTTTGATGATGGCCATTCTGACTGGTGTGAGATGATATCTCATTGTAGTTTTGATTTGCATTTCTTTAATGATTAATGATGTTGAGCATTCTTTCATGTGTTTGTTGGAAGTCTGTATATCTTCTTGGAAGAAATGTCTATTTAGGTCTTCTGTCCATATTTGGATTGGGTTATTTGTTTTTTTGTTATTGAGCTGCATGAGCTGCTTATAAATTTTGGAGATTAATCCCTTGTAAGTTGCTTCATTTGCAAATATTTTCTCCCATTCTGAGGGTTGCCTTTTCATCTTGTTTATGGTTTCCTTTGCTGTGCAAAAGCTTTGAAGTTTCATTAGGTCACACTTGTTTATTTTTGTTTTTATTTCCATTTCTCTAGGAGGTGGGTCAAAAAGGATCTTGCTGTGATTTATGTCATAGAGTGTTCTGCCTATGTTTTCCTCTAAGAGTTTGATAGTTTCTGGCCTTACATTTAGGTCTTTAATCCATTTTGAGCTTATTTTTGTGTATGGTGTTAGGGAGTGATCTAATCTGATACTTTTACATGTACCTGTCCAGTTTTCCCAGCACCACTTATTGAAGAGACTGTCCTTTCTCCACTGTACATTCCTGCCTCCTTTATCAAAGATAAGGTGGCCATATGTGCATGAGTTTATCTCTGGGCTTTCTATCCTGTTCCATTGATCTATCTTTCTGTTTTTGTGCCAGTACCATACTGTCTTGATTACTGTAGCTTTGTAGTATAGTCTGAATTCAGGGAGCCTGATTCCTCCAGCTCCGTTTTTCATTCTCAAGATTGCTTTGGCTATTCAGGGTCTTTTGTGTTTCCATACAAATTGTGAAGTTTTTGTTCTAGTTCTGTGAAAAATGCCAGTGGTAGTTTGATAGAGATTGCATTGAATCTATAGATTGCTTTGGGTAGTAGAGTCATTTTCACAATGTTGATTCTTCCAATCCAAGAACATGGTATATCTTTCCATCTATTTGTATCATCTTTAATTTCTTTCATCAGTGTCTTATAATTTTCTGCATACAGGTCTTTTGTCTCCTTAGGTAGGTTTATTCCTAGATATTTTATTCTATTTGTTGCAATGGTAAATGGCAGTGTTTTCTTGATTTCACTTTCAGATTTTTCATCATTAGTGTATAGGAATGCAAGAGATTTCTGTGCATTAATTTTCTATCCTGCTACTTTATCAAATTCTTTGATTAGCTCTAGTAATTTTCTGGTAGCATCCCTCGGATTATGTATAGTATCACGTCATCTGTAAATGGTGACAGCTTTACTTCTTGTTTCTGATATGGATTCCTGTTATTTCCTTTTCATCTCTGATTCCTGTGGCTAAAACTTCCAAAACTATGTTGAATAAGAGTGGTGAGAGTGGGCAACCTTGTCTTGTTCCTGATCTTAGTGGAAATGCTTTCAGTTTTTCACCACTGAGGACAATGTTGGCTGTGGGTTTGTCATATATGGCCTTTATTATGTTGAGGAAAGTTCCCTCTATGCCTACTTTCTGCAGGGTTTTTATCATAAATGGGTGTTGAATTTTGTCAAAAGCTTTCTCTGCATCTATTGAAATGATCATATGGTTTTTCTCCTTCAATTTGTTAATATGGTGTATCACATTGATTGATTTGCATATATCGAAGAATCCTTGCATTCCTGGATAAACCCCACTTGATCATGGTGTATGATCCTTTTAATGTGCTGTTGGATTCTGTTTGCTAGTATTTTGTTGAGGATTTTTGCATCTATGTTCATCAGTGATATTGGCTTGTAGTTTTCTTTCTTTGTGACATCCTTGTCTGGTTTTGGATATCAGGGTGATGGTGGCCTCATAGAATGAGTTTGGGAGTGTTCCTCTCTCTGCTGTATTTTGGAAGAGTTTGAGAAAGACAGGTGATTAGCTCTTCTCTAAATGTTTGATAGAATTTGCCTGTGAAGCCATCTCGTCCTGAACTTTTGTTTTTTGGAAGATTTTTAATCACAGTTTCAATTCCAGTGCTTGTGATTGGTCTGTTCATATTTTCTATTTCTTCCTGATTCAGTTTTGGCAGGTTGTGCATTTCTAAGAATTTGTCCATTTCTTCCAGGTTGTCCATTTTATTGGCATAGAGTTGCTTGTAGTAATCTCTCATGATCTTTTTTATTTCTTCAGTGCCAGTTGTTACTTCTCCTTTTTCATTTCTAATTCTATTGATTTGAGTCTTCTCCCTTTTTTTCTTGATGAGTCTGGCTAATGGTTTATCAATTTTGTTTATCTTCTCAAAGAACCAGCTTTTAGCTTTATTGATCTTTGCTATCGTTTCCTTCATTTCTTTTTCATTTATTTCTGATCTGATTTTTATGATTTCTTTCCTTCTGCTAACTTTGGGGTTTTTTCTTCTTCTTTCTCTAATTGCTTTAGGTGCAAGGTTAGGTTGTTTATTCGAGATGTTTCCTTTTTCTTAAGGTAGGATTGTATTGCTATAAACTTCTCTCTTAGAACTGCTTTTGCTGCATCCCATAGATTTTGGGTCGTCGTGTCTCCATTGTCATTTGTTTCTAGGTATTTTTTTATTTCCTATTTGTTTTCTACAGTGATCACTTCGTTATTAAGTAGTGTATTGTTTAGCCTCCATGTGTTTGTATTTTTTACAGGTCTTTTCCTGTAATTGATATCTAGTCTCATAGCGTTGTTGTCAGAAAAGATACTTGATACCATTTCAATTTTCTTAAACTTACCAAGGCTTGACTTGTGACCCAAGATATGATCTATCCTTGAGAACGTTCCATGAGCACTTGAGAAAAATGTGTATTGTGTTGTTTTTGGATGGAGTGTCCTATAAATATCAATTAAGTCCATCTTGTTTAATGTATCATTTAAAGCTTGTGTTTCCTTATTTATTTTCATGTTGGATGATCTGTCCATTCGCGAAAGTGAGGTGTTAAAGTCCCCTGCTATGAATGTGTTACTGTCAATTTCCCCTTTTATGGCTGTTAGTATTTGCCTTATGTATTGAGGTGCTCCTATGTTGGGTGCATAAATATTTACAATTGTTATATCTTCTTCTTGGATTGATCCCTTGATCATTATGTAGTGTCCTTCTTTGTCTCTTCTAATAGTCTTTATTTTAAAGTCTATTTTGTCTGATAAGAGAATTGCTACTCCAGCTTTCTTTTGGTTTCCATTTGCATGGAATATCTTTTTCCATCCCCTTACTTTCAGTCTGTATGTGTCTCTAGGTCTGAAGTGGGTCTCTTGTAGACAGCATATATAAGGGTCTTGTTTTTGTATCCATTCAGCCAATCTGTGTCTTTTGGTGGGAGCATTTAGTCCTTTTACATTTAAGGTAATTATCGACATGTATGTTCCTATTCCCATTTTCTAAATTGTTTTGGTTTCGTTTTTGTAGGTCTTTCCCTTCTCTTGTGTTTCTTGTCTAGAGAAGTTCCTTTAGCATTTGTTGTAAAGCTGGTTTGGTGGTGCTGAACTCTCTCAGCTTTTGCTTGTCTGTAAAGGTTTTAATTTATCCATCATATCTGAATGAGATCCTTGCTGGGTAGAGTAATCTTCATTGCAGGTTTTTCTCCTTCATCACTTTAAATATGTCCTGCCAGTCCCTTCTGGCTTGCAGAGTTTCTGCTGAAAGATCAGCTGTTAACCTTATGGGGATTCCCTTTTGTGTTATTTGTTGTTTCTCCCTTGCCGCTCTTTAATATGCTTTTTTTGTATTTAATTTTTGACAGTTTGATTAATATATGCCTTGGTGTATTTCTCCTTGGATTTATCCTGTATGGGACTCTCTGTGCTTCCTGGACTAGATTAACTATTTCCTTTGCCATATTAATGAAGTTTTCAATTATAATCTCTTCAAATATTTTCTCAGTCCCTTTCTTTTTCTCTTCTTCTTCTGGAACCCCTATAATTCGAATGTTGGTGCATTTAATGTTGTCCCAGAAGTCTCTGAGACTGTCCTCAGTTCTTTTCATTCTTTTTTCTTTATTCTGTTCTGCAGTAGTTATTTCCACTATTTTATCTTCCAGGTCACTTATCCGTTCTTCTGCCTCAGTTATTCTGCTATTGATCCCATCTAGAGTATTTTTCATTTCATTTATTGTGTTGTAAATCATTGTTTCTTTCATCTCTAGTTCTTCTAGGTCCTTGTTAAATTTTTCTTGCATTTTGTCTATTCTATTTCCAAGATTTTGGATCATCTTTACTATCATTATTCTGAATTCTTTTTCAGGTAGGCTGCCTATTTCCTCTTATTTGTTAGGTCTGGTGGGGTTTTATCTTGCTCCTTCAACTGCTGTGTGTTTTTCTGTCTTCTCATTTTGCTTATCTTACTGTGTTTGGGGTCTCCTTTTTGCAGGCTACAGTTTCGTAATTCCTGTTGTTTTTGTTGTCTGTCCCCAATGGCTAAGGTTGGTTCTGTGGGTTGTGTAGGTTTCCTGGTGGAGGGGACTAGTGCCTGTTTTCTGGTGGATGAGGCTGGATCTTGCCTTTTTGGTGGGCTGGTCCACGTCTGGTGGTGTGCTTTGGGGTGTCTGTGGACTTATTTTGATTTTAGGCAGCCTCTCTGCTAATGGGTGGGGTTGTGTTCCTGTCTTGCTAGTTGTTTGGCATAGGATGTCCAGCACTGTAACTTGCTGGTTGTTGAGTGAAGCTGGGTGCTGGTGTTGAGATGGAGATCTCTGGGAGATTTTTGCCATTTGATATTATGTGGAGCTGGGAGGTCTCTTGTGGACCAGTGTCCTGAAGTTGGCTCTCCCACCTCAGAGACACAGCACTGACTCCTTGCTGGAGCAACAAGAGCCTTTCATCCACACGGCTCAGAAAAAAAGGGAGTAAAAGTAGACAGAAAGAATTAGTAGAAGTAGAAAGAAAGAAAGAAAGAAAGAGAAAAAGGAGGGAGGGAGGGAAGGCGGGAGGGAGGAAGGAAGGAAGGAGGGGAGAAGGAAAAAAGAAGGTAAAGTAAAATTAAATAAAGTAAGATAAAATATAATAAAGTTATTAAAATAAAAAATAATTCTTAAGAAAAAAATTAAACAAAAAAACAAACAAACAAAAAAATTGGACGGATAGAACCCTAGGTCAAATTGTGGAAGAAAAGCTATTTAGACAAAATCTCACACAGAAGCATACACATACACCCTCACAAAAAGAGGAAAAGGGGAAAAAATCATAAATCTTGCTCTCAAAGTCCACCTCCTCAATTTGGGATGATTCGTTGTCTAAAGAGGGGAAGGAAGGAAAGAAAGAAAGAAAGAAAACAGGAAGATAAAGTAAAATAAAATAAAGTTATTTAAATAAAAAATAATTATTAAGAAAAGAAAAAAAAATGGATGGATAGAACCCTAGGACAAATGGTGGAAGCAAAGCTATAGAGACAAAATCTCACACAGAAGCATACACATCCACACTCAGAAGAAGAAGAAAAGGGGAAAAAATCATAAATCTTGCTCTCAAAGTCCATCTTCTTAATTTGGGATGATTCATTGTCTATTCATGTATTCCACAGATGCAGGGTACATCAAGTTGATTGTGGAGCTTTAATCCGCTGCTTCTGAGGCTGCTGGGAGATATTTCCCTGTCTCTTCTTTGTTTTCACAGCTTCCAGGGGCTCAGCTTTGGATTTGGCCCCGCCTCTGGGTGTAGGTTGCCAGAGGGCATCTGTTCTTCGCTCAGACAGGACAGGGTTAAAGGAGCCGCTGATTCGGGGTCTCTGGCTCACTCAGGCCATGGGGAGTGAGGGGCACGGAGTGTGGGGTGAGCCTGCAGCGGCAGAGGCCGGTGTGACGTTGCACCAGCCTGAGGTGTGCCATGCGTTCTCCCGGAGGAGTCGTCCCTGGATCCCGGGACCCTGGCAGTGGCGGGCCGCACAGGCTCCTCAGAAGCGGGGTGTGGATAGTGACCTGTGGTAGCACACAGACTTCTTGGTGGCGGCAGCAGCAGCCTTAGCGTCTCACGCCCGTCTCTGGAGCTCCTTTAAGCAGCTCTCTTAATCCCCTCTCCTCGCGCACCTTTTAGGAGGTCTGAGATCTTCTGCCAGCGTTCAGTAGGTGTTCTGTAGGAGTTGTTCCACGTGTAGATGTATTTCTGGTGTATCTGTGGGGAGAAAGGTGATCTCCTCGTCTTACTCTTCCGCCATCTTCCCGGAAGCGTCCCAGCATGATTTATCTTCAACCTCTAATTTCAAGCTTTGTAAATTTTAATGTATCTCTTACTTTGGCATGTAATTGAATTAGCTTTTGGATCTAACAAAGAAATTATGTCTTTTAACAAATTTTATATGTATAGTTGTAGCACATATGCTTGATATATTTGCAAAATTTAACATTTGGTTTGCTTTGAGTGTGTGTGTATGGGTGTGTGTGTGTGTTTAGGTGAGTGGTATGTGTGGGGAGGTTGTATTTATTTTTCTCCTAGTAATTTAAAAGTTTTATTGTCTCTTTTTATTTCTTTTAGTGATTAAGTTTGTGTGTATGTGTGTGTATTATACATATATATGCCAACATCTTTATTAATTCATAAATTGTAGTATCAACTTTTCTTACATCATGAAAGATTAGACAAATATTAGACATTTAATCTTAACTGATTAATATTAATTAATCTGTTAATATTTGGAGTCTCAGGTTTTTTTCTTCTCAGAATCATCAACATATTTCTCCACTGTATTCTGCCACTGAAAATAATTATTTGGAGAATTATGAGGTCAATGTATTTTCTTTCTTCTAGGCAACTTGGCTTTTTTTTTTTTCCTCACATTTTTATCCTTGAAGTCCCAACACCACCAGAACTTCAAATATTTTTCTCTTTTGTCTTTCAGAAAACCCAATTACAGACATGTTGAATTTTCTTAATGTTCATTCCTACATACTTTATTCTCTCGAAAACTTTTTCTAGTTTTCCATTTTGTTTATGTGATCTTTTTAAAGCTGTTTTTGCATTGAATCTGTTTCCAGCAGTCTCTATTTTTATTCTTGCTCCTTCTAATGTAGTTTTCATTAATGTAATAGTGCTATGCTATCTTAAATTTCTTTTCTCATCAAACCTTCCAACTCACTTTTAACCTTTTCTTATTAACTTGTATTTTCTTTAATTTTAAACATCTCTTCCTTGAGCTCCTTTTTTTTCTCTGTGTTCCATTTTTTCTTTAATTTCTTTGACATTTTAGATTACAATCATTTGGATTTTTTTCTTATGCTTGGAACAATTCTTATCTTGAAATGTATTTTTACTATATATTAAAAAGCAAGTTGGGCTTCCCTAGTGGCGCAGTGGTTGAGAGTCCACCTGCCGATGCAGGGGACACAGGTTCGTGCCCTGGTCCAGGAAGATCCCACATGCCGTGGAGTGGCTAGGCCTGTGAGCCATGGCTGCTGAGCCTGTGCGTCTGGATCCTGTGCTCCACAAAGGGAGAGGCCACAACAGTGAGAGGCCTGCGTACTGCAAATAAATAAATAAATAAATAAATAAAAAGCAAGTAGCCTTTATTCATGATATTAGATTTATTTTTTTCTAGCTTTATTAAGGTATAATTGCAATTGAAATGTACTTTTTATTTTTACATTTATTTACTTCCCCCCTCTCCCAAGGGAGTAGCAACAATAGATGTGAGGGTAATATTTATATACAGATCTGATGTTGAACATTTCTTGCTCATAAATCATCTTTGAAAGAAGGAAATTCCACCTAGGCCTATAATTTTTTTCATGAATAGGGTGCCAGATGCTGGAAACTAAGCCAGGTCAGTTGGAAACTTCAATTCAGGTCTGCCCCTTTAGAACACTTTTTAGCATGTCTGCTG
Organism: Stenella coeruleoalba; assembly: GCF_951394435.1. Lineage (NCBI taxonomy): Eukaryota > Metazoa > Chordata > Mammalia > Artiodactyla > Delphinidae > Stenella > Stenella coeruleoalba. Next base: position 30,635,319 of record NC_137153.1, on the reverse strand, counting down.
AGTCATCTGCCCTTGGGGGTATGTGCAGGAGGTCTGGAGGAGCAGCAGCCCTGGGGAGGGGAGCCTGCACACCTCACAGAATCTTTTCTTGCTTGTGTTTTCTCAGACAACCGTGGTCCTCAGCTGAATTGCTGAGAGCTTCTTGCTTCAAAAGGTTGTTCCCTAACTTTAATGGTAAGTCAACATAAATACATTTATCCAAACCCTCTTTTACTTTCTCTCTCTTGTCCAGTTTTCTTTTTAGTCCCTTTCCTCCCTACAGCACCTCTGTCCATTATTTTGACATCTGACTTATTCCTCTGAGTGCATAACAAAGAGATAATTACTCTTGTGACAGTTATATATGAGTCCAAATACTGAAGTACAAGTCACCAATACCCTCAATTTTTCATATGTACTTCCTTTTAAAGACCATGTACTTTTTGTCTTATACTGTTTTCCTGGACTCTGCACCATCTCCTCAAATCCCCAGACAGATCTTAATATTTGTCTTGAAATATACAGGTGTTCCTGTTTCTCATCTTCATTTTCACATAATGCCTTACATCATGAAATATTGTTCTAAGTTCATAGTGTACTAAGAATCCTCAAGTTGTCAAAAATCTAATTATAAAACAATTGCTTCTGTATGTTCAGTGGTAGAGGAAGGGAGATAGAAGAATATTTCAGACTTAAGTCTATAGATATTTTCTTTTGAAGAATTTGTATGGATATTTTAAATAAAGTTACTTTTTTGCGTGTAAATGTTGTCAAAGGATAACTTGCAAAATGATAACAACATAATTCTCCTTCAAGTACACAGTCAGCACATGCCTAACTTGTTAATGAGGGAACCAACAGGATGACAAATCAGATTCAGAGGAGAATTTGAGGGTCTCAAGTACCTATAGTCAGTTAAAAAAAGGCTACTTGAAATTAGAATTCTAAATTAAATGAAGGGAATGGATTAATGCCCTACATGGCAAGAGAGCCATAACATTTGGGGTTATCCTTTTTTAACAGCTTTAACAGTTTGATGTCAGACAGCATAATCAATATAAAATGCATATTTTAAATGTACATGTACAACTCTATCAACATTTGTATACACTTATGAACCATCACCATAATCAAAATAGTGATCATACACATTATCCCCAAAGTGTCTTCATTCCCCTTTGTAATCTCTCCCTCTTGCACCCATATCCACAGACAGTCATCTGTGCATCTGGTTTCTGCCACCATAAGTTAAAGAATTTTATATAATAGAAGAGTATATATTTGTTTTGGTATGGATTTTTTCACCAAGCAAAGTTATTTTGAGATTTATCCACATTGTAGCACCTATCAATCCTATCAATAGTTCATTGTTTAAAAATTGCTGAGTTGTGTTCCATTTTATGCATGTATCACAATTTGTTTACCCATTCATCTGTTGATAACAATTAGCATTTTGTGAAAGAACCATCTGAAAGGATTAAAAGTAGGTGTCTGATGTTCACACAGGGCTTAGGATAGTGCCTCTTCCTGCCATCTGGCTGATAACACTTCGAATTCATTGAGTTTGGGTAGATTACACAGAAAAATCCTGCCTCAATTATGTGGCATAATTAACTCTAAATTGAGGACTGTATTATCCATATAAAAAGATAAATTATGACAAAGTGGGGATTATCTCAGGAATGCAAGGTTGGTTTCACATTCAGAAACCAATCAGTACATTCGCATTTCCAGTTCCAGGAAGATGGAGTAGACGTACTTTTCCTTATTTCTCAACATACGTACCCACACACACTAATAGAAAAAGTAAGAGGACTCTCAAAGATAGAGAAAAAAAGGAAGACCAGCTAGAAACCTTGACCTAAGGACCAACATGGTGATGAATTTCCTGGGTTTTCTTTTGGCCTCATGTATCCCAAACTGGGTGTTAGAGAAGCTGGCAACAAGACACGTCAATGGGTTCAGACTAAAAAAAGCCTGAACAAAAGCCTTCTTTCTTTAACCAAAGGACCAGGAAGAGTAGCCTCTGAAGTCAGTAAACTTTTAAACAATATCGGCTTTACTCCAGCCAAACAATTCAGAAAACACTGTGGACCCATCCCTACCAATATTAGCAAAGGCCAAGTGGGGAGCCTAGACTTCCAACCTCATAAGGCTGTAACAACGTGCTCCCAGCCCCCAGTCCACCACCCAAGGTGATGTCAGAGAAACCTGAGTAGAGAGCCAAGACCTTCATTCCTACTCCATCACAAGGAGCCTTCACCACCATGCTGTCAGTGGAGACCATGTGAGGAGACTAGATTTCTATCCCCACTGGCAGTAACAAGAGAATGGAAATACTGCAAGAAAAGAAAAAAGATATCAGGGCTCAAATAAATAATGGCTGAAAACAACTCAAACTTGGCAAAAGACCTAAACCTAGAGATTCCAGAATCTACACAAACCCCAAATAAGATCAACCAAGGAAATCCACACCAAGACACATCAAAGAACTGTCAACACAGAATCTTACATCCTTCAGTAGTGAAGAGGTAAACATGACATTTTCAAATGAAGGAAAACTAAGAGAATTTGTCACCAGCATACCTACCCTAAGAGAATCTGAAGAAAGTTCTTTAAACATGAAGGAAATAATAAAATAAGGAATTTGAGGACATCAGAATGAAAGAAAGAACATTGCAAAAATATGAGTAAATACAGCAGACTTTCTGTCTCTTCTTTAGTTTTCTAATTTATGTTTGATGGCTGAGGCAAAAAATTATATACTGCCTGATGTGGTTCTAAATGTATGTGGAAAAATATTTAAGACAAGTATATTATAAATGGGGGAAGGTACAGAGATGCGAAGGCAGATATGTTTTCTACATTTCATCCAAAATGGTGAAATTATGACACTAGTAGATAGATGGTATATATATACATGCAATACCTAAACAACCACTAAAAAAGCTATACAGAGATACACTATAACACTATAGTCTCAAAAACTATGTTTAAAACATTATAAATAAATCAAAATAGAATTCCAAAGAAAAGTTCAAGTGATTCACTGCAAGGTAGAAAAAAGAAAATAGTGAAGCATAAAACAGAGAGAACAAACAGAAAACAAAAAATAAAATGACTGACTTAAGCCTTAATATATCAGAAATTATGTTTAAAGTAAATGGTCTATATATACCAATTAAAAAACAGAAATTGACAGAATGGATTGAAAAACATGACTCATGCTATCTATAAGAAACTCAGTACAAATAAAATTATGTAGGTAGGTTGAAAGTAAAAAGATGAAGAAATATATTTTATACAAATAGTAATTTAGAAAACCCAAGAGTGGTTATATTAATATTAGATAAAGTAGACTTCAGAGTAAGTAAAATTACCAGAGGCAGAGAGGAATATTATATAATGATAAACAGGTCAATCACCAAGAACACGGCAATCCTAAACATGTATGCACTAAACAAGACAGCAGGAAAATATGTGAAGAAAAAAACAGTAATTAAAAGAATGAAAAAAACTGAAAGGAAAAATGGACAAATCCACAATTATAATTGGAGACTTCAACATCCCTCTCTTACCAATTAATACACCTATCCAGAAAATCAGCAAAGTTATAGAGAAACTCAACAACACCATCAATCAACAGGATCTAACTGACATAATAGAACACTACAGCCAACAACACAAAATACCCATTCTATTCAAGCACCCATGGAACATATACAAAGGCAAATCATATCCTGGACTATAAAGCAAACCTTGAGAAATTGAAAAATATTGAAAGCATACAGAGTGCATTTTCTGTTTATAATACAATCAACCTAGAAATCAGTAATAGAAAGATAATAAGAAACTCTCCAACACTTGGAGACTAAACAACATACTTTAATCCGTGAAAAAGGAAGTCTGAAGAGAAACAAAAGAACACATTGAATTGAATGAAAATGAAAATGTAACACACCAAAAAAAAAAATCAGTGTAATACAGCTAAAGCAGTAGTAAGAGAAATTTTATTGCACTAAATGCATAAGTTAGAAAAGAGGAAAGTCTCCTGCCCCAAGAACATGGAAAAAAAGCCAATAAACTCAAAGCAAGCAGAAGGAAGGGAATAATAAAAATGAGAGCAGAAATCAATTTAACTGAAAACAGTAAAACAATGGTGACTACTAATGAAAAAAAGAGTTTGTTCTTTGAAAAGATCAATAAATTTGACAAACTTCTAAGACTGACAAATTACCAATATCAAGGATGACACAGAAGATATCACTGTAAACACTATAGATATCAAAAGGATAATAAGGGAGTACCATGAACAAATAAACACACACATCTGACAACTTTTATGGAATGGGCCAATTCCTCAGAAAATACAATCTACCACAACTTGAACAACATGAAAATGACAATTTGAGTAACCCTTTAACTTTTAAGGGAATGGAACTCACAAAAAATTACTCACTAAAAAAGAAATCTCTAAGCCCATATGGTTTCACTGGAATATTCTATGAAATGTTTAAAGAAGACAACACAAATTCTACACATTCTCTTCCAGAAAATAAGAAAGAAGAAAATACTTTCCACTTTATTTTTTGAAGCTAGTCTTACCCTGGTACTAAAACTAGACTAAGACATTACAAACATAAAACTACAGAAAAATATATGAATATAGTTGCAAAATCCTTAACAAAATATTAGTAAATAGAATTCAGCATATATAAAAAAGAATTATAAACTATCACCAGTAGGGTTTATCCCAGGGATGCAATGCTGGCTCAATATTCAGAAATCAATCACTGTAAACCATAATATTAACATACAAAAGAAAAATTACATGATCACATGTCAATCAATAAAGAAAAAGTATTCACTAAATTTAACACCTATTTATGATAAAAACTTTTAGAAAAATAGAATAAAAGAGAACTTCCTCAATTTGTTAAAGAACATCTACAAAAACCCTACAGCTAATAGCATACTTAGTGGTGAAAACCTGAATGTTTTCCTCTAAAGTCAGGGACAAGGCAAGGATGTTTGCTCTCACCACCACTGAACAATGTGGTACTGGAAATTCTAGCTAGTTCAAGGAGGAAAGAAAAGGAAATAAAAGGCATATAGATCAGAAAGAGAGAAAACTGGCTCTATTTTCAAATAATGTGGTTTGGTAGTCTGTGTTGAAAAACAAAGGACAAAAAAAAAAAACCTCTATAAGTGAGTTTAATACTGAGTTTAATAAGGTCTTATGATACAAAATCAACACTCAAAAATTAATTATAGTTCTATATACTAGCAATGAACATGTGGAAACCAAAATTAAAATTACAGTACCATTTACAATTGCTCAAAAAATGAAATACTTAAGTGTAAATCTAACATGTACAGGCTTTATATGTTAGAAACTACAAAGTGATGGTGAAGGAAAACAAAGAACTTCTAAATAAAAGAAGAAGCATACCACATTCATTGATTGGAAGACTCAATATAGTAAAGATGTCAATTCTTCCCAAATTAATATTCAGTTTTTTAAAACTGAATTATAGTTGACACATTATATTAACTTCAGATGTACAACATAATGATTTGATATTTGTATATATTGTGAAATGATCACCACAAGACATCTACTTAACATCCACCACACACATAGTTACAAATTTTTTATATTCAGTTTTAATACAATTCCTATAAAAATCCCAGCAGGGTTTTTTATAGATGTAGACAACATAATCTAAAATTTGTATGGGAAAGGCAAAGGCAACTAGAATAGCTAAAATAATTTTAAAAATTTTAAGTAGGAGCCAGTCTAGCAGATTTTAAGACTTATTTTATAACTACAGTAATCAAGAGTATATGGTATTGGGAGGGGGTAGACAAAAAGATCATTGGAACAGAATAGAAAATCCAAAAATAGGTGAGAAAAGTGTGGGTAGCTGTGAAAAGACAACAGGAAGAAGACTTTAGGTGATGGAAATGTTCTGTATCTGGACTGTATCAATGTCGATATCCTATTAGTGATATTGTACTACAGTTTGGGGGGATGTTACCTTGGGCGGAAACATTGAGTAAAGGGTATGCAGAATCCTTCTCATTGTTTCTTACAACCTCATGTGAATCTACAAGAATCTCAAAGTAAAAAGTTTAATTTAATGTGATTATCTCAACAGACACAGAAAAAGCATTTAGAAAAATGCAACATTCATTCAGGATAAAATTTCTTAACAAACTAGGAAGAGAAGGGAACTTCCTTAACTTGATAAATGATGTCTGAAAAATAATAGTGAATGAAAATGATCCCCACCCAAGAGCAAGAAGTTCTTCTCCTAGCTTGACCAGCGCTGCAAGGGGCTTCTGACACATTCCTGCCCAGATTTTGGCCATTATTTTGAAAAACAAAGCAGAGATGGCTATTCAAATAAGGAACCCCTGTTTTCATTTTCTTTCCTCTCCTGATTCAAGCAGTAGATCCTAATAACAATCTATTATAACCATCTATTAAATGCAAATTATTTCCTTAATGAATTGCTCGTGTTATATAAGCAAGTACAGTGGGAGAAATGCCTTTACAAAGTTCCTAGATTCAGGAGGACAATTGTTTTTGATGCACAGTAAATCAAAGGGTTTGGGAAAGATCAAATGTGATAATCATTTTATTGATGATAAATCCTAAATCAGACTAGGATAATGAGTCATTTTATTTTTTTCTGCTTAGGGTTATCCTTCTTCAACATTCTAAGAGTCAGGATATACCTTGTTTGCATTGATTGTTAAGAAAAAACATCAAAAAAGAGGAAAAATGATAAAAACAGTAAATGTCATAATTCGACCTTATCCAACAAGCCCACCTAAAAATCATTTGATGTTCTAAGAAGTAAAAACTATCGGGCTTTCTGCTTACTATTATTTACTGCCAGACTTTGTAAAGTTAGATGTTAATTTAATACAAGATTGTTGAATTGCCAGTGATTCTCCTGTTGCGGAGCATAGGCTCCGGACGCGCAGGCTCAGTGGCCATGGTTCAGGGGCCCAGACACTCCACGTCATGTGGGATCTTCCCAGACCGGGGCACGAACCCATGTCCCGTGCATCAGCAGGCGGACTCTCAACCACTGTGCCACCAGGGAAGCCCAAATTGCCAGTGATTTTTGTCCACTAGAGATGGAAATAATTTCTGTGTGATAAAAACGGTACAGCTCAAGCAGTATTTTTTCCCCACTGAATGTGTATATGCATGTTTATACTTCCTCATATTGTCCTTTGAACTGGCTTTGCCATCCTTTGCCTGTTAGTTTTCTCTTTAATGAGTTAAATAAATAAACCTTTGATACACCCTCAATCTATGAGAGTATGAGAGTCATGTGTTTAGTTGTTTAAAAATTACACTTTGACATTAAGGGAAAGAAAGGAGGTGGCCCATTTGGGGTTTGTGAGCCTTCACTTAGAGCCAGCATGGAAAGGATGGGATTCAGGCCATCCATCTTGCCACTTTGCATTATGGACAACATTAGCCTGTGTACTTGTTAACTCTTTCCTCTGCATTTATTATGTACCTGTTATGTGTGCAGCACATGCTAGCAGTTGTCATGGTAATTTTGTTTTTTTCAGAGGAAATATCTTGTGCTAGAGTTTCTTTTCCCTTTGCTTCTCTGAGATATCACCACACAGCAGTCAGTGAACAGCTAATTCATGGGCTTGGATTACCTTATTTTGTTAAGCATCCTGGAGGGTTAGGAACATATATGACACCATGCCACTCCAGGAATTTATTGGTGTCCAGGACCAATGAAAATGGCATGTTGCTTGTGTACAGAAGAAATACTGAAGCTGACAGAGTTTCTGCTTGATTGAAAATAGATTTCAAGGACAGAACCCTGCTCAAAAACTAGGACCTTTAAGCCCCAATCTAGGAACTTGAAGATTTTTAAAAAAATAATAAAATGTGTGAGCTTTAAAAAAAATGTTATCGACCTGAACAACATTAAGCTGAGGTGAGGAATGGCCTCTGAGCATTCGAAACTCATGGCTTTGCTTCCTATGTACAAGTTAGACACAGAAAAATACAAGCTCCATAATCATCTATTGTAGGAGTGTTGGGCTGCACCCCACAGACCTACAAGGTCTGTACTTGCCCAGCTTCAAGATGGAAGAGCCCAGAGTCAGCAATAGAGACATCAATATCTTATAAGCATCTTGTTCAGCACTTGAAATGCATGGAAGTCTCCTTCTCAGATTTCTTTAAAGTCCATATTTTAAAATACAGGCTTTAAAAGATGAAGTCTACCTCTTAAGACATGATATAGCAATTTCTCTCTAAGCATTGTGTCACAAGACACACATGTCAACAGAAAGAAAAACACATAGTGTGAGAGTTGTGAGGTAGGTTTAATTCAGGGTCTTGACTGAGGACTATAGCCTGGAAGACAGCCTGTCAGAAGGCTTTGAGGAACTGCTCCAGAGAGGTAAGCAGGGGAGGCTAGTTTATATGTGATTTTTGTTAGGGAATACATGCAGTTAAGCATACATCTTGGTAAAAGATTATTGCTAGTTACAAAAAACAGACCTCTAAAGTTAATGATTGTAGTGCTTTTCTGTGTATGGGAAGATGCAAGAAACAGGGTTCAGGGACTTCCCTGGTGGCGCAGTGGTTAAGAATCCACCTGCCAGTGCCGGGGACATGGGTTCGATCTCTGGTCTGGGAAGATCCCTCATGCCGCAGAGCAACTAAGCCCGCACACCACAACTACTGAAGCCTGCGCACTCTAGGGCCCGCATGCTGCAACTACTAAGCCCGTGTGCTACAACTATTGAAGCCCATACGCCTAGAGCCTGTGTTCTGTAACAAAAAAAGCCTCTGCAATGAGAAGCCCGCGCACCGCAACAAAGAGTAGTCCCTGCTTGCCGCAACTAGAGAAAGCCTGCATGCAACTGAAACTAAATTTTTTAAAAAAAGAGGCAGGGTTCATTAAAATTCTCCCTGAAATGCATCTACCTATCTAAGAGCCTGCTGGCCCAAAGTACAGAGCACCCTGTTATTGCCTTAATCTCCATCTGAAGCCCTGAGCACACTGTAGGTCAGCAACTGCAGGGGGTTAACCTTTGTAGACTTGGATGGTGAGGGAAATGCTCTCTGCTCTTTCTTTCTTTGCACACAATTGGCATAAGAAATTGCCTCCAGCGAGCACCTGCCACTCTTTCTGTAGAAATAGCTTTGCTTGGCAGAAGACTCTCATAGCAGGTGATGCCTATAAAAATACCAGATCCATTGGTTATAAAGAAGAAGAATGAGATGACTTTGCTTTTTGGCCTTTTCAGGAAGTCAGCAGCCCCTATTTGGTGGTCGAGATATATGCATTTACTGACCACCAATTTGGTTTTTCCAGGGTTTTCTTGTGTTTCTGAATCCAGAATTTTAGAAATTAGTAAAATGCATTTTGTGAACTAACTCATTTAAAGAGCTGAGTCAATAAATTAAGGACTTTCCAATTTTACTTTCCTTGTGAGATTTAATATAGAGTTGGCTGTATTTTCAGGTTCCACATTTGATGATTCAACCTACGTGGATAGAAAACATGCAGAAAAAAAATTCCAGAAACTTCCAAAATGCAAAACTTGAATTTGCTGTGCACCAGCAGCTATTTACATAGCATTTACATTGTGTTTACAACCATTTACTTAGCATTTACATTGTATTAAGTATTAAAAGTAATCTAGAAATGATTTAAAGTATGTGGGAGGATATGTGTAGGTTATATGCAAATACTATGCCATTTTATATAAGAGACCTGAGCATCTGTGAATTTTGGTATGGGGAGAGAGGGGTTATGGAACCAAAAATATGAATATACTTATATTTATGTATTTACATATTTATATAAAACTGCAAAGTATATCTGTATACATACACATATCTAGTAAGAGGAGGTTTTGATGCGTGGCTCTATGTGACAGCTCTTGTTTCATCCTTTTTAAGAGCACATACCCCTTTCTAACCACATACTGGGCAGCCCAAGGGGGAGACCATGTATTGTCCTTACTCACCTTCACAGACCATGGCACAGGTCAGGAGCTGCAAATGAGTGTTCATCAATAATCATGATGATGGATTAGACATGTGTCTCGTCAATTTTTTTTAATGTATTCCTCCACTCTTGGTTGGAATCCCAGATCTCAGTGGTCACCTCCGTGTGGAGAAGCTGGAACCTGCTGGAAGCTGCACGGGCTCTCAGCAGCAGAGGCCATTGAGAACCAGACCCTCCCCTGCAGCCCAGCGCCCTGGCCACCGGCAGGGGGCAGTCTGGAGGGATGTTGCCTTACGGGTATTCAACAGCAGGCAGCACTGGTTTTACCTTTGCTCAGTTGTAAATTGGGCCTCAAACAAGCATCCTTTCCTTAATGCAGAGGTTTTGCTCGACACATGGTCGCCGTTCTCTCAGGAGACAAGAGCTGAGTTTCACTCTCTCTCCTGCTCTCTTGTTCTGGGAAAAATGTCCATGGTGTCTATTCTGTTCCCCATTCCTCCAGCCTTGGCCAAGTCACTAAAAGATGCCTTTTTGGATGAAGAACCTGCTCCACTCAACCCCTAGCGTGTCCCTGATCCCTGATTTTGACAAAAGGGCAGTCATGCCCATGAAACTAGGAATTTGATTTTTTTTTTAACTGCAGTGAGATACAAAGGCTGCTTCTCTTTGTCAGCCAGATCTCCCCACTGTTGACATTTGCATCTGCTCAGAGATTTTCCTAGCCAGAAAATTCACGGGCCAAATGAGAGACGGGGGAAATTCTTCTGAGGGCTCCTGAATTGAATGTAAATTCTACTCTGATGTGGAAAAAGAAATTGCTACTCAGTCATTCCCCTTGTCAACATTCCAGAGCTCATCCTTGTCATTAGGGCTGGCTCTTTCTGTCTCCTCTTTGTGCACACCCTCCAGGAAACTCAGAAGTAAGTTAGTTACTGGTAGGACATCTAAGCTTCTTTTATTTTATTCTTTCTTTATAAAGGGGGTGTTCAACTTTGGGGAAACAATATGTTTAAGTCAAGCAAAAAAGTTAAACATATGAAAACCATCTCGACGCATTTTCCTTTTCCCCTTCCTTCCCCCATCACCCCTTCCAAACGTCAGCCCCAATTTCTTGTTCCCAACCTTGATCTGACACCATGTGACATTCTCAGGGCCTGGAATTTGGTCTTTCGGAGCTGGTTCTGCTCCAAGTCCTCAGTGACCTTTCATTCCTTTTCTCCACACCCCTCCCAGAGCTGCCCACAACAAGGGAAACCACAGTTCCCAGAGCCAGAGAGAGACAGAGGGAGAGAGAGAGAGAGAGAGACTATAAGCATTGACAAATGGGAGAGGCAGAGAGAGAGTCAGACTAGAATCCAGGAAAGTTACAGAACCCAGAACAAATGTGTCTGGATCTACTTTTCTTTCCTAATCAATAATCCTCTTTCACATGTTAATTGGAAAATATTGAGATTGAGCACTAGGAAACCAGTTTTCCTTGTTTTTTTTAAATCAGTTTTTTTTTTTTTTTAAATTTGATTGATTTTACATGCTACAATTTGTACTTGGTGTGACCACATTGCTGGTGGGACTGCTGTGGGCTCTGGGCAGTTTTCCATTAAGAGCCACAGTTGCTGGGAGGGATCCATCCTGCCTCCTCTGGGGCCAGAGCAGCTGGTGGTTGTGTCTCAGGTGTCCATTCCAGGCTGGTCTTGTTGGAGCAGAGGTCCCCCTTGCCCCTGCCCCTTGGCGTCCTTGCTGTGCCCTAGATGTGAGCACACTTCCCAGGAGGGCTAAAACTCCCAGGAGTGTTTCCTCAGCCCCAGGCGGGAGGGGACAGCCAGGCTCTACGGCCTCCACCAGGACAGAGCCCATGCTGGAGGTCCTTAGCTGTTCAGTATGGCTGGTTCATAACTGAAGAGTTGTTTTTCTCTTTCTATCCTTTTAATTTCTTTAGTAAGGATTTCTGGGATGCTAATTATGATTTTCATTCTTTAACATACATTCAAACATGAATATCATGGATAAATATGCATTGCTACTGTCACCTAATGGGTGACAGAGGAATTTAGGAATTAAGTAGGAGATATGGACCCCAAACCTGTACTTTTATTTATTTTATTATTAATGGGATAACAGCAAGTACTTTTCCCATTAATTTGCCATTTGTTTTTGGCACTGACACATGAACAGTGAAGGACCCATTAGGGTGGGTTGCACCTGACCGCCCACCCGAGGCTTACCTGGCCTCTGAGTTCAGCCAAGTTGGCTGCGTTGGACATCATGCTGACAAGCCTGGGTCATGCTGATGGGCAACTACAGTCACCCAGTTTCTCCGCCACACACATCCACTCCAGGCCCCAGGCTGTCACAGCAAAGAGTTGGATTAGAGTAGGTGAAAAAATCAGCCCCTTAGAGACAAGTGTCTCTCCCAGGAGGGAGAAACTGGATGTGCAAGTTGGGTTGGCATCTTTGTATGTCAGTGGGGTGTCATCACTGGGAGCAAGAGGGAGAAGTTGCCATGGCGACTGAGTGCTTACATGTCTATGGGGGGGTCCTTCTGCTGAGAGTGGTCAATCTCCTCGGAGACTATAATGTTTCAAGGCACTACTCTCTTTTTTGAGGAGAAGAGCCTTACTTTTTAGAGTGAACTTGGTGTTGAAAAGAATCTCTCCCAACACAAGGGCTGAAACCTGCTGATGACCTGCCGCCCTGTTTGCCACATAGAAATACTGGGCAGATTCTTTCTCTGCAGCCCGAGGGTGCCCTGGAAATGACAACGCCTGTTCCAAGTGCTCTCAAATCACTGACTCAAAGAAGGCTCCCATCTCCAGTCTCACATAAAAAACAAACAAACAGGGCTTCCCAGGTGACGCAGTGGTTGAGAGTCCGCCTGCCGATGCAGGGGACACGGGTTCGTGCCACGGTCCGGGAAGATCCCACGTGCTGCGGAGCGGCTGGGCCCGTGAGCCATGGCCGCTGAGCCTGCGCGTCCGGAGCCTGTGCTCCGCAACGGGAGAGGCCACAACACTGAGAGGCCCGCGTACCGCAAAAAACAAACAAGCAAACAAACAAAAAAACAGATCTCCTAATGCTTTTTATTCTTTTTGGTTAAGCAAGAGCCTAGAACACTTTTAAAAATCAGCTTTATGGACGTAAGTATAATGCACACATGATATCTTGCACATATTAACGTCTACGGTTCAGTGAGTTTTGACAGCTATACACACCGAAAACGAGACAGAACACTTCCATCACCCCCAAAAGTTTCCTCCAGTTTCTTTGCTGTTCATCCCTTCCTCTACACCTGCCCCAGGAAAGCTCTAATCGGCTTTGTGTCACTAAAGGTCAATTTGCACTTCCTAAGATTTTACATTAAAAAATGACATAGTACCTGGTCTTTTGTGACTGGCTACTTTCACTCAGCATAATGACTTTGAAATTCACCCATACTTACCCCAGTAGTTAGTCCTTTTTATGTTGCTTACTACCCATTACGCAGATATACCTCACTTTTTACACATTCTCCTGTTGATGGACATTTGGGTGGCCCCCACTTTTAGGATATTGTGACTAAAGCTGCCGTGAACATTCATCTACACATTATTGTGTGGACATTTTTCATGGATAGATACCTAATAATGGAATGGCTATGTTACATAGTCACTGTAAGTTTTTAGGAACTGCCAATTTTCCAGAGTGATGCACCGTTCCAGTTGGCTGAATTCCAGTACTTGGACAGTGTTCTTCCTTTATTCACCCCAGTGGGAGTGGAGCAGTGTCTCATCCTGATTTTGATCTGCATTTCCCTGGTAACTAATCATCTTGAGAATCTCTTCATGTGCTAATTAGCCACTATAACTGTGCTTTGGAGAAATGTCTGTTCAAATTTTTGTCTTTTTAAAAAATAGATTATTTGTCTTCTAATTCCCCCACACACCTCTGGTAGTTGTTTTCCATATTTTATACAAAGTCTATAGTTCTTATCTGCAAGAGTTACAGTGTGTTAGGTGTTTTTACTCCACCATAAATACCTGGTAAATTTTGGAAACAGAACCCTCACTCCCTGGCCCATGTGGGGAGTGTTTTAATCAATGGGTGCATTCAAGAGATACATCCTTTCATGATAGGAAAACAAATGAAATGATTTCATTTTTTAATAAGAAAAATTTCAAACAGCATATTCTTTCCTTCTGGTCTATTATATCAACAAGGTAATTTTTTTCCAGTAAAATATTGGAACATAATATTTTCATTTCTCTGTTTTTTCATTATATTTTGAATTTTACTATATATTAATAATTGGTTAATGACTAGCAATTTTTAAACAATGTGTTGCTTGAATTCAACCATTGACAAAAAATAATGTGTGTTTAGAGATAAACAAATTGATTGAAATAGTAGCCTACTTTCCTGTGGGGTGAGGAAAGTAGATTCCTTCTCATGGAACCTGCTTTAATATATATTATTAATATTATATATAATAATAAACTGTTTTATTGGGCAATTATTTAATTTTTTTTTACAGATTATTTTAAGTACTTTAGTAGTTTTGTTCACAAGGCTAAACATATTTCCACAACCTTAGATACAACATTAATTTGTATAATAAACCCTTTCTTTATCTATACTACCACCTCAAACTCTATTACAAGTGAAATCTAAACTATCATCAAGTTCTGAAATAAGGGAATCCAAGTTTAAGAGTTTGGCAGACTTTAGCTCCAAACAGAAGCCATTTTCACCTACCACCTGTGATTCAGTTTGGACCGTTTTGTACCATGTGTTGGCACTGGTGGTACATGGATTTACATCTCAATTTTCAGTGTTCCTCTTTCTATATCCTACTTTTAAATAAAAGCCCCCAATAAATTTTAGAAAGTCAAGTTTGTCTATTTATAAAATTTACCCTTTTCAAAGGTGTGTGTTTGCTCGCTATTAACTTCTTTGATTTCAGTGCTGATCCAGGAATTAAACAGAAGGAAAGTTTGGAAATATATTCTCAAGTTTTCAAATTCATACTCTTATGGATGTGCCAAGCCATGAAACAGACCAACGCACCAGAAACAGACAGATTCTACATTCTTTGACCTCTGATTTAGCCTAAGAAAATGAAGGTTCTTACACATATCTCCCTAAGATAGTATAAGTTTCTGCAGCTAATGAAAGGATTTTCTATCTTTGATTTTTAATGGATTAATTATAGTGTAGGGTTGACATCTCTATAATAACAGGCCATGTTTCTTTCCTCTGATTACTAACAGAGATAATATTTTTATCAATAAACAATATTTCCTAATATTTCTCTGCCAGTCAATCAGTTTTCCCCTAAGCCTGAACCCCTCTGTCATTAGGATCAAGAGAATAAGGTTTATCTCCCAGGAGAAGGGATGGGACAGGAGACAGAGATGTCATGGGGCAAGGAAGTGAGAAGATATGATGGAGGAGACATTCCCAACCAGATAGGAACAGATGTCCTTTTAGAACAGGGAAGGAAGAGAAAGAAAGGTGGAGACATTCCCTGAGTCTTTGAAAGGTGGCCCAGCACCCTTGTCCTCCACACTTGGGCAAAAGTAGGTTGTGAGAGACACTCCCGTAGAAGCCCGGAAGCCCAGGACAGCTTCCCTGCTCCTCTCAGGATGTCTGGGGATGGTGGAGCAGAAAAGGGGTCCAGAAAGATTGACCTGAAATAATTACCTCATCTCTTGAAGACACACCTGTGGAGTGCAGGTGACTCAGAGTTCCTGAATCCCCTGGACGAGTGGTGGGAGGTAATAAAGCAACCAATGGACCTCAGAGGCTCAGGGTTGTTGCCGTTGTGAGGACACCAGTGAGTGGAGGGCAGCATGACAGAGACCTTGAACTTCAGCATCAGGTGCCTGCAGAAAACCATCATCAGGACCTCATGGACAAGACCAAAAACCCTTAGTGGAGGCCTTTCAGTCCCAGTGGCCAGACACAGACCAAACTCCCCCCTTACCCATGCTGATATGAGAGAGGGGAGGGATGGCCTTGGGAGTTTGAACTTTGAAATACTGTTACCCAAAAGGGGCATTTACACTGGAAGAGTGTGTTTCAAATAAAAAGAGGAAAGCTTCCCTTTAAATGATAACCATCACTGAGAGTATATTTGAGCTACTCCCTGTTCTGAGGGTCCTCATAACGATTCCATGTGGCCTGTGTTACTGGGCACCCCCAAGTCCCAGACAATCAGCTGAGGCTCCAAGAGGGGGACTGCTGAGCCTGGGAGCAGAGAAGCTGGATGTGAAGGAAACATGCCCACCATTCCCAGGCTCAACATCCCCCAGCAGCCACTGTCATGGGAGCATTTGTGCCCCCTCCAACACCAAATATGGAGGCCACCAAACTGGGTAAGACCAGGCGTGCACACTCAAGGAAATGTGTGCTTCTGAGACATTTGGGTTGTATGCACCATTCAACCCTGCATGTAGTTTCCCAAACCTAGTCATTTTTCTCCCAACACAGAGACAACGAGGGAGGCCACATGGAAAGGAGCTCCATAGATATGTTACTTTTAAAATTTTAGCTAATGATATAGAACACTGGTACTATCAAACTATTTATGTATCTTCTAAAAAACATCTAAAACAATGGGTTTAAGTTAAAATCCCCATCTACCTTCCTGATGTGGATGTAAAGTAGCCCGTACAAGCCAGGGGGTGGGCTCAAGCAGTAGCTATCACCTTCCCGCTGAGTTCTCAACTAAGTGGGTGCAACCATGGCCACCCGCACAGATCATGCAAAAAAACCAGTGGATCCCCCCTCCTCTCCCCCTTGGCTCCTGGCAAATAAGCAAACAAGCAGCCTGTGAAATGGAACACCCTGGGGACTGGTAGACGATGTGTGATCCATCAACACTGGACATACATTTTTACTGAAGAGTCCAGCCACAGAGCAGGACTCAGGGCTTCTGTGATGGATGTGAGACCCAGAGTTGGTAGGAAGTGGGCAGCAGGAATTGGGGTACTGTGGTGTGGGAATGAGCAGAACTGCAGCAAAGTTCTGTCCTTTGGTCTCCAGTCCTCCCCCTTTCAATTTCCTTTCTGGGAAAGCTGCAGGCCAACAAATCAAGCTTAACCTCATGATGGACTGAATTGTGTCCCTCAAAAGCCATATGTTGGAGTTCCAGCCCCCAGTACCTCTGAATGGAACTGTATTTGGAGAGAATCTTTAAAGTAGTGATTAAGTTAAAATGAAGTCATTAAGGTGGACCCTAATCCAATCTGGCTTACATCCTTCTAAGAAGAGGAGATTAAGACACAGAAATGCACAGAAGGGAAACCATGTGAGGGCACAGAGAGAAGATGGTCATCTACAAGCCAAGAAGAGAGGCCTCAGGAGAAACTAGCCCTGATGACACCTTGATCTTGAACTTCCAGCCTCCAGGACTGTGAGACAATAAGTGTCTACTGTTTAAGCCACTCCATCCTTGGTACTTTGTTAGGCAGCCAGAGCTGACTGTTACAACTTCCTGCACAGGTGTTCAGCCACTGGTCCTGAAGCCGAATCTGGCCTCTGTACCCTGACACCCAATTAAATCTCAGAGACAAGAGTTTTGGGTGAAATAGAAAAGAATAGCTTTGCTTTGCCAGGCAAAGGGGGCCACAGCAGGCTAATGCCCTCAAAACTGTGTGTCCAAATGGAGGGGCGGGGTGTGTGTGAGTTTTAAAGTCAAGGGGCAGTGAGGTTGCTGGTAAGGATGAGGGTGGGTACAGGGCCCACATTCCTTCAATCCAGAGATCATCTGGAGTCAGGTGATGATAGGCAAACTGTGACCTTCTCTGGAATGAAGAGTGCTTCATCAAGTCTTCCATTTGGTGGGGGTTTTAGTTCTGCAGAAGAGCTCAGAGATCATGTTATGTATATCCCTTGAAGGGAAACCAGGACCCTGCCCCAAGACTACACTATTGTTTCTTGACTCTTCCTGCCTTGCCTCTGCAGCCCCTCCCTTCCCTGATTAGCAACTGTTTGAACCTGCCCTTTGGAACTCAGAGAATGGGACACATAAAGGCTTTTGTACCCAGGATCCCTATAGGGTCCTGCTCGGTTTCAGTCCTTGCCCCAAGCTCTGCTCCCAGGTGACCTCAGCACCAGCCTTCTACCCCAGCCATTCCTCTGCCTCTCAGCCCTTTGCGCTCTGTGTCCCTCACCGAACTGGCCATCTCAAGAGTGCTACCACTGCTCCAAACTTCCTTTGAAATTTCTTAACAGAACCCAAGTCGCCTTCTTTGAACCAGCTCAGCAGTGAGAAATCTGAAGCTAAGGATGTTCTGATTTTTAGAAACAGGATCACTGATTTACAGAGACAGGAATTGTGATGGGAAGAGCCCCAGGAGTTGGGGCAGATATTGTTAGAATCAGAAGTTCCTCTGACAGGACATGGAAAGCCCTCTCTCCAGGGCCCTTCTAATCCCATATAACAGGGACACAATGGTGGACACCAGTAAGTCTTTGCCATAGAAGAGGGTGTGGTGGTATAAAATGATGGCCTGTGTGCCCAGACACCCCACATGCAATAGTTCCAATTGTTGAGAAAACCACACCTCAGAAAGTTTAAACGACCAACCTGTCAGTGATAGTTAAATGGTGTTCCATTTTATATTCACTCACGATTGACCAGGCACCATATCAAGTGATTTAAAATACATCATTTTATTTAATCTTCCCAGAAACCTACTGAATTTTAAATTGTTGTTATATTTTTATTGTTGCAGTTTACAGATAAGGGCACTGATCGCTAGAGAAGTTAAGTGACCTGCCCAAAATCACAGAGTTAATAGGTTGCAAACCAGGGAGGATCCAGGCCCCTCGGGCTGCGAGGCCCATCTGCCAACCCTCCTTTCCTAACATCTTCCAAGCAATACAGTTGTGTGTGGCCTGGTCCCACCCAAGCACGAACCCTTTCACTCTCCATTTCCCAGCCAGGTCCCTCCCCTCTCCCAAGGAGTTGGGCAGTTCCTATCTGGGAAAGTACTCCTGTGTGAGAGTAAACTTTCCAGTCCCCACAGAGGCCCACCTGACCCATATTAGGAGAGAACCACTTCAAACCAGTCTTGCTGAAGACATTTAAGCTGTTTTGAGAAGCCATCACTTAAATATTCAGTTTAGAAATGTTGTTAAATGTTTCCAAGAAATATGACCAAAGCCATCAAAGATTTGAATACCTCAGTGTTTGTTCCCATTGCAAAAGATGTGTTCACATATCTTGGCATTTGCAGAGTGAGAGGAACTTGTACTAAATCTGGCATCTCAGAACTTCACTATGCAAAGCTGCATCAGGGAACATTCTGTGGGAATGTTTAGGGAGCATTTGAAAATGCTCTTGGGAAATAGAGGTCTGTCTTCTATTTAAGTTCTGGCGCCTCTCAATGTGAAACTGTTTTCTGCATCTTCACCTAGGTGTATAATCTGGATCAACCTGGAGGGGCAAATTGTAGTGTTTGTGCTGTTATAGTCATAGTACAGCATTGGACTGTGAATAGAGAGAAAAAACTATAGAGCAATCATCAAAAATAGATCACTGGTAAAATGGCTGGGGATATGCTCCATATCATAAAATAGATGTTAAATATCTGATAGAGTAAAAGTTACTCTTCACGTGATTGTCCTTCTTTTGAGACCTTGGGGAGCCAGTCTTTCCAGGGTTGGCCCAAATCTGTAGACGGTGAGCCAAGCCTGTTGCCTGAGTTGCTCTGAAGAGGTCTAATGAAGCTGTGCCCTGTAGATGTGATGGCCCGTTAGGGGAGAGGGTGGATATCTCCCCCAGAGACTCACATGGTGAATTAAAACACCCAAGGGGGCAGAAAGATGAGGTCTTTTAATGAAGTCTTCCAGTGTAATGTGCAAATGTGCAGTGTCGTGCTAGCTTCCCAGCTTGCCAACGAATACTGTGTGCACATGTAAGTGAGTTTTCTGGGAGGAGTGTCTATATCATCCATTAATAAGAAAGTCACCCATAAATGAGTGTATGAGGGGTCAAGTGTAAAAGCTTCCTGGCAAGCCCTTCTAAAGCTAGTTTGGTTGCTCTGAAACTTCTAGTTCACATGGTGTTCAGGTACCCAGACTAGTTGGGAGTCTGTACTTCCTCTGTATTGGCAGGACATCTCAGGATTTTGCTGGAAACACCCTCAGAAGACACTCAGGAGGAGGTCTGCTGGCTGCTGTGTTGCTGCCATAGTACACATGCGGGTCATGAATCCAAAAGTCACAGTTCATCTGGTCCTTCATTTGGTGTTAGAGTGTGGCCTGCAGCCTTTTCATACAGGTGTAACCCTCAACTGTCTCCACAGATGATGGGGAACCACCTCTACCACTAGGAAGGAGCCACAGAGCAGAACCCTTATTATTCTGGAGGAATGGTCTGTGATGCCTGAAAAGAATGTGTGGGAGCTTCTGATTCGTCTCATCTCTCCAAAGGTCCACAGGGCAGCAGGGGCGTCCTCACACAGGAGTGTCTTTCAGAGCCCTGAGATACTTCCCAGCTCAGAAACAGTAAAACTCCCAGTGAGTCATTCTCTGCAAGCAAGCACACTGTCCATACCCATGAGGGACCACCTGGTAACCTGTGGTCACTCCCCAAGCTTATATAATTGCCCAGAAAAACTCAGAGGTCCTGCAGGAAACTTGGCTCCACCTTGTGGGATTCTGGCCAAATCATTCAACCTGTCTAAGCTTCCAGTTTTCTTATCTGTGAAATGGAAATAGGAAAACCCAAATGGCATGGGCCATTGTGAAGATTAAATGAGACAGCATATATAAAACCTTCCTGCATCAGAAGCAACTACTAGATGAACCCACTGGAAGTCATGGAAGGTGGGGTGGTGTGGAGAGATGCAGAAACTCTCTGTGTCTAAGGGACAGGTACAGTGTGGTAGTGCATTTATGCTTACCATGCCCACACTACCCCAGTGACCACTGAAGAGAAAAGTGTGTGTCCCCTTCACCCTAAAAGTCATCTCTAAGTTCCAAACACAGACAAGTAGCCTGCACTCTCTTGCACACGAGAGCTTGCTTTGCCATCACAAGGCATTCTTGGTTCATTTTAGGTAATTTCAGCTGAAAGAAGGTAGGGATGGAGAAGAGAATCCGTTTTTGTGGATTCCCAGGGTCTGCTGCAGGACAGAAAGCAGGGTCCAGCACCAACACCACTCAGACTGTGCCAGGTATTGAAGCTTCCAGGAGACCATCTCCTGAATTTTCAAGATTGATCTTCAGGGAGGAAGAAAATTTCTTGTACCTCTCTAGGATTTTCTGGCTGTTCTAAGAATTAAACTGACATGAGACAGGTTAACTGGAGCATATTAAACAAAAGTTTAATAATATGTATACATGGGAGAGACACAGGAAAACTGACTAACTTGCAAAAATGGCCAAAACCCTCACCTTAATACCATCTTCAGCTAGAGATGCAATAAGATGTTGGGGGTAGTGGTTTGGGACTTCAAAGCGGAGGAGATGGTAAAAGCAAATGTTTGTTAAACAAATATTTGTTGGGCCCTGCAGAGACAACGAGACACACAGTGGACTCTGATCTCTAGGCCCTGCTGAGTTTCCCCCACCACACCTAACCCATATTCCTTGCAGCTATCTCTGGTGATAGCTGTAGTCCAGGAACAGGCCCTCTATCTAAATTCTTTCAGGAAATTAGGGGGAAGGCTGAAGTTTCTTCCTGAGTCTTTTGGGCCTTGGTTGTTATTAGCTTGAAATAATCCGCATGTCAAGGAAATATTTTGAGGTGGCAAGTTTTGCTTCCCTACAGTCCAAAGCCAGCTGAATAAATTTTTATAAACCTCCTTTCCCGATGTCTTGGTGGAGATTTAACAGAACTGCATAAATTACAGGAGATTTCTGAAATGCAAACTTTTCACCAACCATCCCACCAAAAATAAAATGCAGTATGCTATGACTTTGGTTCTTTATTTGTTTGTTGTTGTTGTTGTTGTGATTTAAAATGTTAATTGTAGTGAATTTAGAAAATGCTGAGAGATATAAAAAAGGAATGCTGTAATTAACTGCAATCTCGGTGCTGTCAACTAAAAAAAATGCACAACCTGAAAGTTGAGAAGTATGTTTTATTCAGCAGACTTACTGAAGACTATAGCCTGGGATACAGCTTCTTAGATAGCTCTGAGGGACTGTTCCAAAGAGGTAAGGGAGGAGCCAGGATATATAGGACTTTTTGTTGGAAAAAAAACATCAAAAGATTGCTGCTAATCATAAAACAAACAGTCAAGTTAATGATTTTAGTGCTTTTCTGTGTATAGGAAGATGCACCTTAACTAACTAGGACAACTATCCTGTTTTTCTCCATGCTGAATCCCCTCAGGGCCCACCATAGGGGAGGGGAAAATTGAGTTATTCCTGACACAAATCCTTGACAGCAGCGATTCTTAGGGCTTTCTATTTTATCACTCACTGCTTTGAAAATCTGATGAGTCATGAAATCCTCTCCCAAAGGAAAAAAAATACACATTAGCTGTACACATGTAGAATTTTGCATACAATTTCAGAAGATGTCCATTTAAAAACTCCACACCAAGAATCTGTAGTCTTGTACAGCACAGGAAACCATAAACAAAATGAAAAGACAACCCACAGAATGGGAGAAAATATTTGCAAACAAAGTAACCTACAAGGGATTAGTCGCCAAAATATACAAATAGCTCATGGAACTCAACATCAAAACAAAAAACACAACCCAATCAAAAAGTGGGCAGAAGATCTAAATAAACATTTCTCCAATGAAGATATACAGATGGTCAACAGGCACATGAAAAGACTCTCAACATCGCTATTTATTAGAGAAATGCAGATCAAAACTACAATGAGGAATCACATCACGCTGGTCAGAATGACCATCATCAAAATGTCTACAAACAATAAATGCTGGGGAGGGTGTGGAGAAAGGGGAAACCTCCTACACAGTTGGTGGGAATGTAAATTGGTACAGCCACTATGGAGAATATGGAGGTTCCTTAAAAAACTAAAAGTAGAACTACATATGATCCAGCAATCCTGGGCATATATCTGGAGAAAACCATAATTCAAAAACATACATGCACCCTAGTCCAGTGTTCATTGAAGCACTATTTACAATGGCCAAGACATGGAGGCAACCTAAATGTCCATCAACAGAAGAATGGATAAAGAAGATGTGGTACATACATACAATGGAATATTACTTGGCCATAAAAAAGAACGAAATAATGCCATCTGCAGCAACATGATGGACCCAGAGAATATTATGCTCAGTGAAATAAGTCAGATAGAGAAAGACAAGTGCTATATGATATCACAAGTGAAATCTAAAAAGATGATACAAATGAAGTTATTTCCTAAGCAGAAAGAGACTCACAGCCTTCAGAAACAAACTTATGGTTACCAAAGGGGAAAGGTGAGGAGGAGGGATAAATTAGAAGTTTGGGATTCATATATACACAGTACTATATATGAAATAGATAATCAGCAAGGACCAACTGTATAGCACTCAGTAGTCTGTAATAATCTATATGGGAAAAGAAACTGAAAAAGAATGGATATATGTATATGTATAACTGAACCACTTTGCTGTACACCCAAAACTAACACAACATTGTAAATCAACTGTAATATAAAATAAAAATTAAATTTAAAAAAGTAAAAAAAAAAGAATCTGTAGTCTACAGTGAACATTGGGGTGCATGTGTCTTTTTGAATTATGGTTTTCTCTGGGTATATGTGTAGTAGTAGGATTGCTGGCTCATATAGTAATTCTATTTTTAGTTTTTTAAGGAACTTCCATACTGTTCTCCATAGTGGCTGTACCAATTTACATTCTGACCAACAGTGCAAGAGGGTTCCCGTTTTTCCACACCCTCTCCAGCATTTGTTGTTTGTAGATTTTCTGATGATGCACATTCTAACCGGTGTGAGGTGATATCTCATTGCAGTTTTTTTTTTTAAACATCTTTATTGGAGTAACATTGCTTTACAAAGTTGTGTTAGTTTCTGCTTTATAACAAAGTGAATCAGCTATACATATACATATATCCCCATATCTCCTCCCTCTTGCTTCTCCCTCCCACCCTCCCTATCCCACCCCTCTAGGTGGTCACAAAGCACGAGCTGATCTCCCTGTGCTATGCGGCTGCTTCCCAGTAGCTATTTACTTTACATTTGGTAGTGTACATATGTCAATGCCACTCTCTCACTTCGTCCCAGCTTACCCTTCCCCCTCCCTGCGTCCTCAAGTCCATTCTCTATGTCTGCGTCTTTATTCCTGCCCTGCCACTAGGTTCCTCAGAACCTTTTTATTTTTTAGATTCCATACATATGTGTTAGCATACAGTATTTGTTTTTCTCTTTCTGACTTACTTCACTCTGTATGACAGACTCTAGGTCCATCCACCTCACTACAAATAACTCAATTTCATTTCTTATATGGCTGAGTAATATTTCTTTATATATATGTGCCACATCTTCTTTATCCATTCATCTGTCAATGGACACTTAGGTTGCTTCCATGTCCTGGCTATTGTAAATAGTGCTGCAATGAACATTGTGGTACATGACTCTTTTTGAATTATGGTTTCCTCAGGGTATATGCCCAGTAGTGGGATTGCTGGGTGTATGGAAGTTCTATTTTTAGTTTTTTAAGGAACCTCCATACTGTTCTCTATAGTGGCTGTATCAATTTACATTCCCACCAACAATGCAAGAGGGTTCTTTCCTCCACACCATCTCCA
This sequence comes from Stenella coeruleoalba, assembly GCF_951394435.1. Taxonomy (NCBI): domain Eukaryota; kingdom Metazoa; phylum Chordata; class Mammalia; order Artiodactyla; family Delphinidae; genus Stenella; species Stenella coeruleoalba. Next base: position 30,610,604 of record NC_137153.1, on the reverse strand, counting down.
GCATTTATTGCTTGTAGACTTTTTGATGATGGGCATTCTGACTGGTGTGGGGTGATACCTCATTGTAGTTTTGATTTGCATTTCTCTAATGATTAGTGATGTTGAGCATTCTTTCATGTGTTTGTTGGCAATCTGTATATCTTCTTTGGAGAAATGTCTATTTAGGTCTTCTGCCCATTTTTGGATTAGGTTTTTAGTTTTTTTGATATTGAGCTGCATGACCTGCTTGTATATTTTGGAGATTAATCCTTTGCTGCTTTGTTTGCAAATATTTTCTCCCATTCTGAGGGTTGCCTTTTCATCTTGTTTATGGTTTCCTCCACTGTGCAAAATCTTTTAAGTTTAATTAGGTCCCATTTGTTTATTTATGTTTTTATTTCCATTACTCTAGGAGGTGGGTCAAAAAGGATCTTGTTGTGATTTATGTCATAGAGTGTTCTGCCTATGTTTTCCGCTAAGACTTCTACCATGTCTGGCCTTACATTTAGGTCTTTAATCCATTTTGAGTTTATTTTTGTGTATGGTGTTAGGGAGTGTTCTAATTTCACTCTTTTACATGTAGCTGTCCAGTTTTCCCAGCACCACTTATTGAAGAGGCTGTCTTTTCTCCATTGTATATTCTTGCCTCCCTTATCAAAGATAAGGTGACTATATGTGCATGGTTTTAACTCTGGGCTTTCTACCCTGTTCCATTGATCTATACTTCAGTTTTTGTACAAGTACCATACTTGATTACTGTAGCTTTGAAGTATACTGTGAAGTCAGGGAGCCTGATTCCTCCAGCTCCATTTTTCATTCTCAAGATTGCTATGGCTATTCAGGGTCTTTTGTGTTTCCATACAAATTGTGAAATTTTTTGTTCTAGTTCTGTGAAAAATGTCATTGGTAATTTGATAGGAATTGCATTGAATCTGTAGATTGCTTTGGGTAGTATAGGCATTTTCACAGTATTGATTCTCCCAATCCAAGAATAAGGTGTATCTCTCCATTTATTTGTATCATCTTTAATTTCTTTCATCAGTGTTTTATAGTTTTCTGCATACAGGTCTTTTGTCTCCTTAGGTAGGTTTATTCCGAGGTATTTTATTCTTTTTGTTGCAGTGGTAAATGGGAGGGTTTCCTTAATTTCTCTTTCAGATTCTTCATCATTAGTGTATAGGAATGCAAGAGATTTCTGTGCATTAATTTTCTATCCTGCTACTTTACCAAATTCATTGATTTGCTCCAGTAATTTTCTGACAGCATCTTTACGATTCTCTATGTATAGTATCATGTCATCTGCAGACAGTGATGGTTTTACTTCTTCTTTTCAGATTTGGATTCCTTTTATTTCTTTTTCTTCTCGGATTGCTGTGGATAAAACTTCCAAAAATATGTTGAATAATAATGGTAAGAGTGGACAACATTGTCTGTTCCTGATCTTAATGGAAATGCTTTCAGTTTTTCACCATTGAGGATGATGTTGGCTGTGGACTTGTCATATATGGCCTTTATTATGTTGAGGAAAGTTCCCTCTATGCCTACTTTCTGGAGGGTTTTTATCATAAATGGGTGTTGAATTTGTCAAAAGATTTTTCTGCATCTATTGAGATGATCATAGGGTTTTTTCTCCTTCAATTTTTTAATATGGTGTATCATATTGATTGATTTGCATAAATTGAAGAATCCTTGCATTTCTGGGATAAACCCCACTTGATCATGATGTATGATCCTTTTAATGTGTTGTTGGATTCTTTTCGCTAGTATTTTGTTGAGGATTTTTGCATCTATATTCATCAGTGATATTGGACTGTAGTTTTTCTGTGACATCTTTGTCTGGTTTTGGTATTAGGGTGATGGTGGCCTCATAGAATGAGTTTGGGAGTGTTCCTCCCTCTGCTATATTTTGGAAGAGTTTGAGAACGATAGGTGTTAGCTCTTCTCTAAATGTTTTATAGAATCCGTCTGTAATGCCATCTGGTCCTGGGCTTTTGTTTGTTGGAAGATTCTTCTCATTGCAATTTTGATTTACATTTCTCTAATAATTAGTGATATTGAGGAGCTTTTCATGTGCATCTTGACCATCTGTATGTTTTCTTTGGAGAAATATCTATTTAGATCATCTGCCCATTTTTTGATTGGGTTGTTTGTTTTTTTAATATTGAGCTGCATGAGCTGTTTATATATTTTGGAGATTAGTCTTTTTTCTGTTGAATCGTTTGCAAATATTTTCTCCTGTTCTGAGGGTTGTCTTTTTGTCTTGTTTCTAGTTTCCTTTGCTGTGCAAGAGTTTTTAAGGTTCATTAGGTCACATTTGTTTATTTTTGTTTTTATTTCCATTACTGTAGGAGATGGGTCAAAAATGATCTTGCTGTGATTTATGTCAAATTGTGTTCTTCCTATGTTTTCCTCTAAGAGTTTTACAGTGTCTGGTCTTACATTTAGGTCTTTAATTCATTTTGAGTTTATTTTTGTGTATGGTGTTAGGGAGTGTTCTAATTTCATTCTTTACATGTAGCTGTCCGGTTTTCCCAGCACCACTTATTTGAGAGACTGTGTTTTCTCCATTGTATATCCTTGTCTCCTTTGTCATAGATTAGTTGACCATAGGTGCTTGGGTTTATTGGGTTTATCTCTGGACTTTCTATTCTGTTCTATTACAGCACTATTTACAATAACCAGGTCATGGAAGCAACCTAAATGCCCATTAACAGACGAATGGATAAAGAAGATATGGTACATATATACAATGTAATATTACTCAGCCATAGAAAGGAAAGAAATTGGGTCATCTGTAGAGATGTGGACGGACCTAGAGACTGTCATACAGAGTGAAGTAAGTCAGAAAGAGAAAAACAAATATCGTATATTAACGCATATGTGTGAAATCTAAAAAAAATGGTACAGATGAACCGGTTTGCAAGGCAGAAATAGAGGCACAGATGTAGAGAACAAATGTATGGATACCAAAAGGGGAAAGTGTAGGGGGGGATGAATTGGGAGATGGAGATTAACATATATACACTAATATGTATAAAATAGATAACTTATTATTAGTTAATAAGAACCTGTTGTATAAAAAAATTAAATTAAAAGAAAAACAATATCTAGCCACAAGTCTCATAACTAGTGTAAATTACTAAAGACGCAAGAGAGTAAATGATACTTGGAGATATCTACAACTACCGTAGTACAAAATGAAAATATCTGTGATTGCTATACTCAGTATTATGTAATAACCTCTAAGGGAAAATAATCTGAAGAAGAACATACATATGTGTAATTGAATTGCTGTGCTATACACATGAAACCTACATGATACTTCAATAAAAATTTTTTTTAAAAAGAGAATCTGTAGTCTAAAGTAAAACAGTCTTCAGTATAGTCATCATGGCTTCCAGGGGCTACAGGGGCTGATTAAACCTAATTTGACTTTCTCATCTCTCTTACTCACTCATGGAAGACCCTGGACCTGGGTTCACAGTCCGACTGTCTGCTACTCCTGCCATCTTTCTGGTGACTTGAACAGCATCCCCTGGCTGACCCATCCAACCTCCAACAATCCAATCTCAGTTCCTCCAGTGACCCTGCCCCCTCCCGCCACACAGTCTTATGGCCACAGGCTACACCCCTCCAACACTCAGAGGAACACCTAAGTCATAACGTGAACACCCCACTTCACAACCAGAGCCTCTGTATACAGCTTTCTCCTGCCTTCTCATACAGCTCCTTATTCTATAACAGGTTTATTGAAATAAAATTCATATACTATAAAATTCATCCCTATAAATGTACAGTTTAGTGTTTTTTTACCATACTCAGTTAGGCCACTGTTACCATCGGGGAATTTTATGAAAAGAAATCCCATACCCAGGAGCAGTCACTCCTTGTTCCTCCCTAGTATGGTTTCTGTTTCTGTGGATTTTCCTATTCTGGATATTTCATGTGAATTCTGGATTTTTCATACAATATGTGGCCTTTTGTGTCTGGCTTATTTTGCTTAGCATAATTTTTTCAAACTTCATCTATGTTGTAACATGTATCAGAACTTAATTCCTTTTCATGGCCAAATAATATTCCATTGCATGGATGTACTGCATTTTATTTACCCATTCATCCACTGAAAGACATTTGGTTTGTTTCCATTTTTTTTGGATATTATGAATAGTACTTCTGTGAAAATGTGTATGAAAGTTTTTGTGTGGACATATGTTTCTATTCTCTTAGGCATAGACCTACTAATGTGTTTCCATCCTGCATTGCGTGTAAGTGTTTGCCATGGTTATGTAATCATTCTATTGAATTAAACCATTCTCCCACTACCGGACATTTAGGGTCCTATCATAAATGAGGGAGTGGGCCAGCCAGTTCATATCTAACACCTATCCCAGTTCTAAAAACTCATCCATATTTTGGAGACCACTGATCTTCCTATGCCTTGTTGTTCACCCTGTAACTCTCCAATTCATCTCTGGTGTGTCCATCTTCAGCCTCACTGAGCATTCCATAGGGTGAAAGCAGATAGTTATTATATGTAAAGGTTACAATGGCTACCAGCAATTATGTTTTGTGCTCAGTGCTTTTGACAAGGTAGGATATGATCTGGATACAAGAATTCCTTCCAATAGCTCTAGGATCTGCCATCACAAAAGTCCTGTCAGATTGAAGGACTTCCCCACCTCTGGGAAGCGAAAATCACTGAAAGTCAATGTCTATGAGAAGTTCATCTATGCCCAGCAGATAAAAATCAAGATACCACAACACAGTCCAATCAGAAGCCTTGGTTATATTGTTGGTTACCACAGAACCATTACCATGAACCAGATGCCAGGTTAGGTGGGTGAGGGGAAAAAACTGACCATAAATGATTGCTATAACTCTCATAAACTAAGCTGACAAACATATAAGTACCACAAATAAGAATGTCACTTTTGTGGGTCGAATTGTGTTACCTAAAATTCATGTGTTGGATTGAGGTGATGCTGCCACAAGCCACGGAATGCCAGGAGCCACCAAAAGCTGGAAGGCACAAGAAAAGGTTGTCTCTTAGAGCCTTCAGATGGAGCATGGCCCTGCTGACAGCTCCATTTTGGACTCTGGCCTCTGGAACTGTGAGAGAATAAATTTTTGTTGTAAGTCACTGAGTTAGCAGCCCTAGGAAAGTAATACAAACATCTTTTGCTTTTTATGACTCAGTTATCTTTGTTATACCCTTTGCAAGAATGTGGTTATTAAACTCAACAAGCGAAATAAAAAAAATCATGTGTTGGGGGCTTCCCTGGTGGCGCAGTGGCTGAGAGTCCGCCTGCCAATGCAGGGGACAAGGGTTCGTGCCCCAGTCCGGGAAGATCCCACATGCCGCGGAGCGGCTGGGCCCGTGAGCCATGGCCGCTGAGCCTGCGCGTCCAGAGCCTGTGCTCTGCAACGGGAGAGGCCACAGCAGTGAGAGGCCCACGTACCACAAAAAAAAAAAAAAAAAAAATCATGTGTTGGAACTCCTAAACCCCAGTACCTTAGAATGTGACCATATTTGGAAAGAGGGTGCTTAAAGAGGTAATTAAATTAAAATGAGTTTATTAGGTGTGACTTCAGCATGACTGGTGTCCTTATGAAAAGGGGGAATTTGGACACAGAAACACATATAGAAGGAAGACAATATGAAGATACAGGGGGGAAAATGACCATGTACCACCAAAGAGAGAAGCCTGGAACAGATCCTTCCCTCACAGCTGTCAGAAGGAACCAACCCTGCCAACACCTTGATCTCAGACTCCTAGCCTCCAGAACTGTGAGACAATAAGTTTCTGTTGTTTAAGTCATGCAGTCTGTTACAGCAGCCCTAGCAAACTATTACAGGTCCATCAGCCATTCTATGCCTAAAAGAGAAGTGGGGAAAAAGTAGTTTTGATTTTATTTTTAAAACTAAGTTTAAAAAAATGAGATAACAGCACAAGATTCTCTACTGTTCTAGTGCATTCTTTTTTATTTTAAATACCTGTTCTGGTGAGATGTTAGTGATGTTAGCTGAGCCCTATGCCAGCCTGAAGCAGCAATTTAAAGCCCAAACGGCCTTGACATATGACAGCTGTGACTTGTTCTCACCCTCCACCAGGAACCAGCCTCCTCCGGTAATGTCACTCTGACTCTTAGTACATTCATCATAACCTGTTCCCTGTTGGAGGCCTTCCAAATTATTATATACCTCCATTTTAGAAGCAATATTACTGAAAACTGAAAAAAATAAAAAAGATAAAAATCTTCAAACAATCTTAACCCCCTAATAAAAGTATTATTTATATTTTATTGCATATATCATTTATGTTTCCAAATACACATGTATGAATTACTTAAAATACAATTTTGTGCATTTTCATCATAGGCGATTTTTTTTTTTTTTTTTTTTGTGGTACGCGGGCCTCTCACTGTTGTGGCCTCTCCCGTTGCGGAGCACAGGCTCCGGACACGCAGGCTCAGCGGCCATGGCTCACGGGCCCAGCCGCTCCGCGGCATGTGGGATCTTCCCGGACCGGGGCACGAACCCGTGTCTTCTGCATCGGCAGGCGGACTCTCAACCACTGCGCCACCAGGGAAGCCCGTAGGCGATTATTTTAAAGCAGTTAAAACAGAAATGAGAAAATAAAATCTACCCCAATTCCAACACAGACTTGACTACTGTTGAGAAATCCGGAAGTTCCCCCAATATGGTTTGAGTATATGCACCCATAATTATTGACAGATAAAATGGGATTGTTTGGTTTTGCAACCTGTTTTTTCACTTATTTGATCATGAACATTTTTCTCCCTTAATTAATTCTATGATATCATTCTGAATGTCTCTATATATCGATAATTCCATCATACTATCATAATGAAATGAACCCAGGCTATATGGTTGGACATTTAAGCTATTTCTCTAAGTTTCTACTTTGATGAAAAATGGTATAATGAATATCCTTTTAGATTAAATTTCAAACATATTTAAAATTACTCTTAAGTTAAATTCCTAGAAGTGTAATGCTGAGTCAAAATCTATGTGCAGATTTTCAAGCGCAAACATGCTTACACACATGCACCTGTTTTAGTAGTTATTGTAATTAAGCTATACAAACACTTTTGTACCCTCCTGATGTCACTTAGGAATATATCCCATGCATTGTCATACTATTACAGGCTTCAAAACCCTCACTTTATTGACCAAGTAATCCATGAAGTCATTGATCTCCTTCCCAATTTCATTGCATTGAGAAGCAGATAGTTACTAAATTAGCAGTCATCTCATCATTGAACTTAATATGTAAAATATTCATTAAAACCTAATCACAAAATTGAATTGTGATTATTCAGAAGATCATACTTGTACAAAGTCCAAAGCTATCTACAGATAATATTAAGATAATAAGTGAAATAAGAAAAGTCACTAGATAAAAGGTCAATGTACAATAATCAATGGTATTTTTATGTATTAGAAATAAATTAGCAAATAAAATTTTAATAATAATGCCACGCATAGAAGTATCAGAAAAGTACCAAATACCTAGGAATAAATTCACCAAGGATATACAGGCCCATTACACAATTTACTATAAAACACTATCAATTAAAGAAGACCAAAATACATGAAAGCAAAGATTGTGTTTGGAGGTGGAAGCCAAGATATTGCTGGACAGATCTATAGATTCAGTACGATCTCAATAAAAATTCCAGCAAGTGTTTTTGGGAAATTGACAAGTTGATTCAAAATTAATATAAGATGTATAGAGTTAATAAATGCAAACACAATCTTGAAGAACACAGTTGGAGACCTTACACTACAGACCTCAAGACTTAAAACTATAGCAATGAAGAGTGTGGCATTGGCAGAAAGAATGTCAAATAGACAATCAGGATGAAACAAGAGAGGCAAGACATGACCACACCTATATGGTCACTTTGATGTATGAGAAGGGTACCACTGCAGGGCATGGAGAAAAAAGAGTCTTTTCAATAAGTGGTGCTGTATCAATTAAATATCCATATGAAAAATGTGAGTAGTGATCCATGTCTCTGCACACACACAAATCCATTTTGAATCGGTTGAATACCTAAGTATAAAAAGGAAAATGATAAAGATTTTAGAATGTATCAAGCAAATACTTTTATGACCTTCAGGTAGGCAAAGATTTCTTAAACAGGGCACAAGTTACTAATATAAAATAAAAGATTGATATCTTGGACTATATTAAAATTAAGAGCCTCTCTTCAACAAAAACAACTAGTAGGAATCTCATTTCATCAAAAGTTGTATCCAACAAATATATATATATATATATATATATATATATATATATCAGCAAACAATTGGTTTCCAGACTATATAAAATCTTCTAAAAACAAACAGAAAAAAGACAACCAAATTAAAAAATGTGCAGTTTACTTGAACAGGCACTTCACCAAAAAATATTCAAATGGTTAATAAATATATCAAAGTTCTTCAAGTCTATTCATTGGTGGTAGAAATCCATATTGGTGGTAGTACAGCCACTTTGGAAGACAGTTTCTTATAAAACTAAACACACTTTTACTTCATGATCCAGCAATCATGTATCTTGGTATTTACCAAAAGGAATTGAAAATTTAACATTCATACAAAAGCCTATACATGGATGTTTATATCAGCTGTATTCATAATTGTCAAAACTTGGAAGCAACCAAGATGTCCTTTAGTAGGTGAATGGATAAACTATGGTACATCCAAATGATGGAATATTATTCAGTGATAAAAAGAAATGAGCTATCAAGCCATGAAAATACATGGAGGAACATTAAATGTATATTGCCATGTAAAAGAAGCAAGTCTTAAAATGTTACATTTTATATGATTCCAAATATATCACACTGTGGAAAAGGCAAACCTATAAAAACAGTAAAAAGTGTAGTTTTCAGGGATTGGGAAAGAGGGAGAGGATAAATAGGCAGAGCACAGAGGATTTTTAAGGCAGTGAAACTATTCTGTATAAGACTGTAACCGTGGACACATGTCATTACGCATTTGTCAAAACCCACAGAACATACAACACCAAAAGTGAACCCTAATGTAAACTATGGACCTTAGTTAATAATAATGTATCAATATTGCTTCATCAATTGTAACAAATGTACTACATCAATGCAAGACGTTAATAATACAGGAAATTCTAGTGGGGCAAGGAAGAGAGAATATATGGGAATTCTACTTTCAGTTTATTTAAACCTAAAATTTCTCTGAAAAATAAAGCTTATTCCAAAAAGCAAATTCTCTACTCTATTATCAAGAATATGTAAATTAAAACCACAGTGAGCACACACAATGATAGCACACCCACCAGAATGAGTAAAATACAAAAAAAAAAACCCCTGATAATATCAGAGGTTGGTATGAATATAGAGCAACAAGAAATCTTATGCACTTCTGGGAAATGTCAATTAGTACAACTATGTGGGAAAACTAGTTTTTATTAAGGTAGAACATACACACAGCCAATACATATCAAACTGAAATTCATACATACGTGCACCTGAAATAAATAAATAAATAAATGCTAATAGAATTATTTGCAAAGGCCAAAAATTGGAAATAGCCCCAGTGCCCATGGCTAGCATGGGTAAATGAATTGTGGTGCATTTTTACAATGGAATACTATTCAGTGATGAAAAATAAGCTGTCACTGTTCTGCACATCAACATGGGTAATTCTCATAGACATAATGCTGAGGGAAAGAAGTCAGTCACAGGAGTCCATATAGGATAACTGCATTTATAAAACTTTGAAAAACAAGTGACACCAATATATTTTAATGAAAATCAGAATAGTGGTTATCTTTGTGGTTACAATCATTGAGGGGGGTGCTAGGGAATATGCTATAGTGTTAAAAATGGTTTACATTTTGATTTGAGTGTCTTCATTTTATACAAATTAATTTGGCTGAACATTCATGAATTGTGTATGTGGGTATGTATGTATACTACAGTAAAATGTATGCAGGTAACATGGTGGCCCTCATAATTTGTCATTACCTTGGCTGTAATTTGTGACTACTTTTGATATCTGATTATTTTGGCAAGGCCATAAGAGAAATGTACAACAGGTAGCTAAGTCTTGAAGGTCATGAAGAAAACAGAGTTTGTCTCATTAGGTAGGTAAATAAGGATAAATATCATCACAAGGACTATAACACCCAAACTGAGGGACAAAGAACCAAAATAGAAAAGTAAAAACCCCACAATATTTTAAAACTATTTTGCCAATTTGTTGGCATTCACTCTGCTTAATAGAGTGAATTCTCTATTAAGAACTCTCATTCTCTCCTATCACTTATATTTTTTAAGGCTATAGGAAAATAATCAATAAATAATCTTAACTCTAGTTTCTCAGAAGCAAAGGTATGTGTATTTGTGTTAAGTCTTTCAAGTAAGAAGGCATGTGTATGAATGGTTAATGAACACATAAAAAGTTATTACAACCAGTACAACCACTGCAAACCCTACGATGGCTAAAATTAAAAAGACTGAAAATACCAAGTGTTGGTGAGGGTATGAAGCTGCTGCAATTCTCATATATTGCTGGAAGTGGTGTGAGATTATACAACTGTTTAGAAAGCTTACAGTATCTTATAAAATTAAACGTACACTCTTCTTCCGATCTAAGAATTCCACTTGTAGATACGTATGTACTCTCCCTATACCACCCCACACACAAAGAAAACAGAAGCATATATCCACTAAAAGACTTGCACTAGAATAACCATTTTATCAGTAATGGCCAAAACTAGAAACAACCAAAATCCATCAACTGTAGAATGGATAAACGTATTATGTTATATTCATACAATGGAGTGTCACTAAGTAATTAAAAAGAACAAACTTCCAATGCATACAACAATATAGATGAATATTAAAAACATTATTCTAAGTTAAAAAAAGCTGGACAAAAATTGTTCCTATTGTACTTACTAATAGACGGGAATTGAAATCAGAATGGTCACTGGAAAAGAACATTGGAGGTTAATGCAGGTGTTCTACGTGTTGGCTGTGGTATTGCTTGCATAGGCCTATGTGCATTTGGTAAGTCGTTGAACTGCGAGCTTCAGACCCATGCATTCCACTGTTTGTAACTATGTCTTGATTAGAATACATACACATGATGTATTCATCACACACACATACTGCACACTTACACACACCACACACACACACCATGGGGGATCCCACTTTTAGGACAAGGAGAGGGGGCCAAATGTAGAAGGAAGAAGTCCCTCAGAAGCCCACTGTAGTGCTAACGTCAGATTCATCAGGAGATATTTTTCTTTCTCAGTGAAACAACATCTCTTTCTTAAAAGCTGGCAATCTGGTATTTTGTCTTGTTCATTGAGTTATTCTCTAGTAGCAAATGGTATTATTTCTGAAAAGTTTGGGAACCACTTTTTGCCATGAATTAAAAATGTTACTCTGGAAAACCCCAAACGTATTTTCAGTGGGCCTGTCAGGAGCAGACAACATGCCCAAACACATTCCAGTTATGGATTTACTGAAATTAAGTTAAGGGTACCTTTAGAGTTCATGGAGCAGTGGTTCTGAGATAATACTAAAAACCTATATAAATAAGATTTCTATTTTCACTGCATGAATATTTCACAGGCCCCTAGGTCGATCTCCATTAAGGAATTACTGTCACTTTATGGCACGCCTCCCTCATCCTCAGGCAACAAGACATACGGGGAAGCGAAAATTTCCACATCCCATGTGTGCCAAGGAACAGTAATCTTTATAGGGGGTAAAGTGAGTGTGTTCTCTTTGAAGAAACTCAGCATACTGACCCTGAGTCAAAAGAAGACAGCCTTCATAAATCAAATGAAGGGAACACAGCATCATGGTCATCATTAGAAAGGAAAAGGCTTTTGCACAGAAACTTAGAAGTAAGAAATGTGCCAGCAAATTTGGAAGTTTACAAGAATATTTATTCCTGAACATGATTCTGATTCACTAATAGGTGCCAATTAATATTATTTTATTTTCCTTTGCAAATGATCTTAAACCTTGACATCTCTAGTTTGGTATCTTATAGCTCTTGTTTTAGAAAATTATAAGCAATAATTGCATTAGACCACCACTCGTATCAGAACATTAAAAATTAATTATTTTAACTTAAAAAGGATGATGTTCTATTGGTCAAAATAAGTGACCAATTGACTAAAAACAAGTGACTAAAAATTTTTTAAAGTAATTCAATTTAAAAAATGCATATGTGGTTGTGTGAAAAAGCAAAAGTATGGTCAGATCTACACAGGGCATCAATGAGAGGCTAGGTTCAACATCATGTAAAATAGTGATCAGCCAGGCAAATTAAAAACTGCCTGACATGTCCTTCAAAAACAGGTAACAAGAACAGGAAGGTGGTGGTCTTGCACCATATGTGAGACTGGAGAATGTGGATCAAAAAGGGGGAGGTGCTGGGTGGAAAATACAAAGATTTCCCATACACTTCCTGCATCCCCCTGGCCCCCCCACCAGGACCTCCTGCACTTTCAACATCTCCCACCAGGTTGTACACTTGTTACCATCAGTAAACCTACATTGATAAATAATCATCCCCCAAGTTCATAGTTTACATTAGGATTCATGCTCAGTGTTGTACATTCTATGGGTTTGGACAAATGTTATCTACCTTTATCTACATGTTATCTACCGTTGTGGTATCATACAGAATAGTTTCACTGCCCTAAAGATTCTCTTTGTTCTGACTATTCCTTCATTCCTCCTAAACACCAACCTCTGGCAACCACTGATCTTTTTACTGTCTTCATAGTTTTACCTTTTCCAGAAAGGTCATGTACTTGAAATCATACAGTACATACCCTTTTCAGAATAGCTTCTTTCACTGAGTAATGTGCATTTCAGGTTCCTCCATGTCTTTTCATGGCTTGCTAGCCCATTTTTTTTAGTGCTGGATGCACCACAGTTTATTTATTCATTCATCTGGTGAAGAACATCTTGGTTGCTTACAAGTTTTGGCAATCATGAATAAACCTGCTATAAACATGCGTGTGCAGGATTTTATTTTGTGGACATAAATTTTCTACTCATTTCACTACATATCAAGGAACATGATTGCTGGGTCATATACTAAGAGTATGTTTAGTTTTGTAAAAAGTACCAAACTGTTTTCCAAAGTGGCTGTACTATTTTACATTCCCATCTGCAATGAATGAAGGTTCCTGTGCTGCACATTTAGTATTGTCAGTGTTCTGGATTTTAGCCAGCCCAATAGGTGTGCAGTGGTATCCTAGTTTTGCTTTAATTTGTAATTCCCTAGTGACATATGACATTGAGATTATTTGCCGTTTGTATTTCTTCATTAGTGAGGTATCTATTCACATCTTTTGGCAATTTTTAACTGGGTTTTTTATTTTCCTATTGTTGAATTTTAGAGCTTTTTGTATATTTTAGGTAACAGTTCTTTATCAGGTTCACGTTTCACAAACTTTTTCTCGCAATCTCTGATCTTCTTATTGTCTTAGCAGTGTCTTTTGCAAAGCAGAAGCTTTTAATTTTAATGAAGTCCAACTTATCAATTTTTTCTTTCATGGATTGTGCCTCTGGTATTGTGTCTAAACCATCATCACAAAATCAAGTTTACCTAGATTTTCTCCTGTTATATTCTAGGAGTTTTATGGTTGTGCATTTCACATTTAAATCTATGGCCTATTTTGAGTTAATTTTTGTGAAAGGTGTAGGGTCTGTGTCTAGAACAGTTTTTTATATGTGTATGTCCAATCATTCCAAGATTCTTTGTTTAAAAGCCTATCATTTCACCATTAATTTGCCTTTGCTCCTCCATCAAAGATCAGTTAACTATATTTGTGTGGGTCTATTTCTGGGCTCTCTATTCTGTTCCACTGATCTATTTGTCTGTTCTCTCACCAGTACCACACTGTCTTGACTATTATAGCTTTATAGCAAGACTTAAAGTCAGGTATTCTGTCAGTCTTCTTATTTTGTTCTTCTCCTTCAATATTGTGTTGCCTAGTCTAAGTCTCTTGCCTTTCCAAAAAAACTTTACAATAAGTTTATTGATATCCAAAAAGTAACTCACTAGGATTTTGATTGGGACTGAATTGAATCTATAGATCAAGCTGGGAAGAGCTAATATCTTAACTATATTTAGTTTACCTACCCATGAATATGGAATGTCTCCACATTTATTTAGTTCTTCTTTGGTTTCCTTCATCAGAGTTTGGTAGTTCTTATCATGTAGATCTTGTATATATTTTGTTAGATTTATACCTGTGTTCCATTCTTTCATTGCTAATGTAAATTGCATTATATTTTTATTTCAGATTCTGATTGTTCATTGCTAGTATATAGAAAAACAGTTGACTTTTGTATATTAACCTTGTATCCTGCAACCTTGCTACAATATCTTATTAGTTTGGGAGTTTTTGTTCTTGTTGTTTGTTTGTTTCTTTGTTTTTGATTCTTTGGAATTTCCTACATAGACAATCTTGTCATCTATAAACAAAGACAGTTTTATTTCTTCCTTCTCCCAAACTGTATGCCTTTTATCTCCTTTCCTTGTCTTATGGCATTATCTAAGATTTCCTGTACGATGTTGAATAGGAATGATGAGAGGGAACATCTTTGTCTTGTTCCTGATTTTAGCGAGAAAGCGTCTAGTTTCCCACCCTTATGTATGAAGTTAGCTGTAGGGGTCTTTTAACAGCTATTTTTGGTTTTTTTAATCCAGTTGAAGAAGTTCTCTCTTCCTAGTTTGCAGACAATTTTTATCATAAATGGGTGTTGAAGTTTGTCAAATTTTTTTTTGCATCTATTAATATTATCATGATTTTTTTTTCCTTAGCTTGTTGATGTGATTGTTTTTCAAATATCAAACCAGACTTGCATACCTAGAATAAATTCCATTTGGTTGTGGTGTATAATTCTTTTCACACATTGTTGAATTCAATTTGCTAATATTTTGTCTAGGATTTTTGCATCTATGTTCATGAGAAATATAGTTTTCTTTTGTTGTAATGTCTTTGTCTGGTTTTGATATTAGGGTAATGTTGGCCCCATAGGATGAGTTATCAAGTATTCTCTCTGCTTCTAATTTCTGACATGGATTTTAAAGAATAGGTATAAATTCTTCCTTACATGTTGGTAGAAATCACCAGTGAACCCATCTGGGAATGATGCCCAGATAATAATCTTTTTGGAGGTTATTAATTATTGATTCAATTTTGTTAATAGACATAGACCTATTCAGATTATCTAATTTATCAACTCTTTTCAAGGAGTTGGTCCATTTCATCTAAGTTATCAAATTTGTGAATATAGAATGTTTATAATATTCTTTTATTATCTTTTTAACATCCATTACATCAGTAGTGATGACCCCTCTTTCATTTACGATATCAGTTTCTTGTGTCTCTCTTCTATTTTTTTAGTTTGGCAGGATGTTTATCAATTTATTTTAATGATCATTTCAAAGAACCAGCTTTTAATTTTGTTGATTTTTCTCTTAATTTCCTGTTTTTTATTTTGCTGATTTTTGCTGTAATTTTATTATTTTTTTATTCTGCTTACTTCAGATATAATTTGCTCCTCATTTTCTAGTTTCTTAATATGAAAGCTTAGATTTTTTTTCAAGATTTGTCTTATTTTCTAATAGAGGCATTCAAAATAATACTCTCTAAATACTACTTTTGTTGCATCCCACAAATTATGGGAAGTTGTACTTTTATTTTCATTTAGCTCAAAATATTTTTAAATTCCTCTTGAGACTTATTCTTTGCCCTGTGTGTTATTTAGAAGTTTGGGATTTTCCAGCTGCCTTTCTGTTATTGATTACTAGTTTAATTCCACTGTGGTCTGAGAGCACACATTGTATGATTTCTCTTCTTTTAAGTTTGTTAACATGTGTTTTATTACCCAAAATATAATCCATTTTGGTCAGTGTTCTATGTGAGCTTTAGAAGAATGTATATTCTGTAGTTGTTGGGTGAAGTAGTCTATACATGTCAAGTAGATACTGTTAATTGATTGTGATGTTCAGTTAATTGATGTCCTTCCTATTTTTCTGATTGCTGGAACTGTTAAGTACAGGGGTATTTATTTCTTCTTGAAATTCTATTAGTTTTTGTCTCATGTATTTTGAAACTCTGTTGTTAGGCACATATACCTTAAGGAGAATATGTCTTCTTGGGAGAATTGACCCCTTTATCATTATGTAATACCCCTCTTTATACCTGGTAATCTTCCTTCTTCTTAAATTGCCTTTGTCTGAATTTAATATAGCCACTCCAGCTTTCTTTTGACTACTATTAGCATGATATATATTTCCCAATCTCTTTATTATTGTATGTGTCATTATATTTAATTAGTTTCTTATAGGCTGGGTCTTGTTTATTGATCCACTCTGACAGTATTTGTCTTTTAATTGGTGCATTTAGACCATTGAAATTTAAAGTGATGACTGATATGGTTAGATTAACAGCTACCATATTTGTTATTTTTTCCTATTTGTTGCCCTTATTCTCTGTTTCTATTTCTGTCTTCCACTCTTTTTCTGCCTTTTGTGGTTTTGATGAAGCATTTTATATGATTCCACTCTCTCTCCTTTTCTTGCATCTCCATTATACTTTTTTTCTCTTTCTTTTTTAGTAACTGCCCTAGAGTTTGCAACATACATTTGCAATTAATATAGGTCGACTTTCAAATAGCACTATACTGCTTCACAGGTAGGTAAGTACCCTAAGATAGAGTATTCCCAATCCCTTCCTCCCTTCCATTATATCATTGTTATCATTAATTTCATTTATCAATATGCTATAATCACCATATACACTGTTGTTATCATTTTGACTAAATGGTTATCCGTTAGCTCAGTTAAGAATAAGAAAAACAAAAGATTTATTTACATTCATTTATTCCTTCTCTAACACTCTTGTTTTCTTTACGTGCATCCAAGTTTCTGACCTATAACATTTTTTTTCTTTCTGAGGAACTTCTTTTAATATTTCTTGAAAGGCAGATCTACTGGTAACAAATTTCCTCAGTTATTGTTTGTCAGAGAAGGTCTTTATCGCTCCTTCACTTTTGAAGGATAATTTCACTGACTGCAAAAATTTAGGTTGGTAGAAGCTTTTTTGTTATTGTTGTTCTTCAATAATATAAATATTTCATTCTACTCTCTTCATGCTTGCATGGTTTTTGCAAAGAAGTCCACTGTAATTCTTATCCTTTCTCCTCTATAAGTGAGGTTTCCTTTTTTTCTCACTCTGACTCATTTCAAGATTTTTTTCTTATTATTTGCTGTAGTTGTAATATGCTATGCCTAAGTGTGGTGTCTGGCATTTATCCTTCTTGGTGTTCTCTGAGCTTCCTGGATCTGTGCTTTGGTTTCTGAAATTAATTTTGAAAAATTCTCAGTCATTATTGATTCAGATATTTCTTCTGTTCCTTTCTCTCTTTCTTTTCCTTCTAGTAATTGTCCCACAGTGCTTGATATTTTTCTCCACTTCTTTTCAGTCTCTCCTCTTTGCTTTTCAGTTTGGGAAGTTTTTATTGACATATTCTCAAGTTCAGAGACTCTTTTGTCAGTCATGTCCAGTCTACTAATGTTCCCATCAAAAGCATTCTCCATTTCTTTTACAGTGTTTTTGATTTCTAGCTTTCCTGTTTTATTTTGTCTTAGAATTTCCATCTCTCTGTTTACATTATCAATCTGTTTTGCACGTTGTCTACTTTTTCCATTACAGGCCTCAGTGTATTAATTATACTTCTTTTAAATTCCTAACCTATTAGTTCCAACCTTCCTGCCATATCTGAGTCTGATTCTGATGCTTTCTCTGTCTCTAAACTCTGTTTTTTCCCTTTATTATGCTTTGTAATTTTTTGTTGGAAGCAGGACGTGATGTACTGGGTAAAATTATCTGTGGTAATTAGGTCTTTAGTAATGTGATGTTGAGGTGTTGGGGGAGATGGGAAGTGTTCAATAGTCCTGTGATTAGTTTTAGTCTTTGAGTGAGACTGTGCCCCTGGGCTGGGACATCCACAAATGCCTCTCAATTTCTTGCCCCCTTCCCCTTTAGGTGAGTCAGGACAGCTAGAGGAGACTTGGATTGGTATTTCCCTTCTCTCACATGAAAGGCTAGAGGGGACTGAAGTTGGGTATTTCCCTATGTTATTAGGCTCTGGAAAAACCCAAGTTGGTTAGTCTCTGCTGAAATATTTTCCTTTAAGGGCAGACTTTGTTAAGAAAAGAATGCCCTAGAGATATTTCAAAATGGTTACTTTTTACCAACACCCCCTCCCTTGCCCTCCCAACTGGAAGCATGAGGAGACTTTTCTCTGATCTTTACCCTGAGAACCTGATAAGACTCTTAGAGATAAAATTCAGGAAATCATAAGCCCCTTCTCACAAGGTTCGGCCTCCAGCAATTTTTAGCTCTCAAGCTAGTCCATGCAATTGCTCTTGCAATTAGTCAATTACACTTTAAAAATTCCTACCTGATGCTGGCTCCAGTGATGGTTTCTGAGTGATATCTGCTCCAGGTAAGCTATGGCTCTCTGTAGCTTCCTGTGTCTCCAGTTTTCAGGGTGGTGGTTTGTGCTGTGACCTCAATTCTCTGACGGATCTAAAAAGACTTGTTGATTTTCACTTTCAGCTTTTTTCTTAGTGTGAGGATGGGAGTGGTGACTTCCAAGCTCCTTATATGTCAGACCAACTTTTCTAGTATTTTTAACAATTAAAAAATATTGAAATCTTTGATCTACCTATAATTAAAGTAAACTGTGAGATATAGATAGAGTTTTATATTTTTCAGATGCCTCCCTATTTGTCCAAAAGCATTTATTGAATAATTCATCTTTTTCTTTCACCCGTGAAATACCAGTTCTATAATATAATGAATTTTCATAAGTCCATAGATCTATCTCTGGACATTCTAATCTGTGGCATTGAGCTATAAATCCGAGTACCAATGCCACACCATTTTAATTATTGAAGCTTTGTAATATGTTTGAACTTCTAATAGTGTTAGTACCTGCTCATTACTTTTCTTTTTCATGTAGTTTTTCCCTTAATTTACTTTTTCCACAAGAACTTTGCCTAGTTTAAAAAAAAAACTCCTAGTGATATTTTTACTGGTAGCATTTAAATTTTTGTAATGTTGAGTCTTCTGGTCAAGTACTTAAGCTGTATTTCCACTTGTACAGGTGGGTTTTTTAAATGATCTTCACAAGAATCTTACAGTTTTTCTCATAGATTCTCCACATTTTTCATACATTTATTATTTTTCCTTATATTTTAGATGGGATCTTTTCTTCTATTTGGTTCTTGCTTTTATACATAAAGGTTGTAGAATTCTGTATATTAATTTTGTATCAAGCCATGTTATTGAATTCTCCTATTGTTTGTAATACCTTTTTTTCTGAGGATATTCTGATTTTCCATGTATATAATGAATTAATAGATAAAATATAATTTATATGTTATGTAAAACTAATCATGATTTTATTTCTACTTCCAATTTTTATACCTCTAATAATATACCTTTTATTCCTTACTAGTACTTCTGATTGTATTGACTGGTACTTCCAAAACAAAATAACAATGATAGAAGTGGACATTCTTGTCTTATTATTTAATTCAATAGAAGTACCTTCCAATAAAAAAGATACTGTTGCTTTGAGGCTGAAATAGGTATATTTTATCTTACTCATATAGCATACATGTATACTTAATTTATTAAGCAGTCTTTATCATGAATGGATATTGAATTTTATTGAATACCTTTCAGCATCCACAGAAATAAGCATATGCTTTTTCAATCTAGGTCTATTAACACAGTAACCATTTCCTGCCATTGAGTATCTCTTATATTCCTGGAATAAAACTTGCTTGGCTATGATGAATTGCTATTTTTATTTGCTGCAGTAATATTTTACTTATGAATTTTAAATCAATATTCATACATTACACTCATCTGTAATTTTATTTTGTGCCATCTTTGTTGAATTTGATTACCACTCTCATTTCATAAAAATGACTTAGAAACTTCCTTTCTTTTTCTAAGTTCTAGAACAGAACCATTTAATAACACTGGTGTTTTTACTATAGAAAAGTTTGGTAGAATTTTTTGTGAAACAACTGAATCTAATGATTTCTCAAGATTTAAAGGGAAACTTTTTCTATTTCCTCTCTGGAAAACAGTGTCTTTATATTTTTCAAGTCATTTTAAGTAAATTATACATTCCTAGGAAATCATCAAGCTTATCCAGGGTTTCAAGTAAATGTATTGAAAAGACATAAGCTTCTAGCCAATATAAAATAACAGACAACAGATTTACCCCTACACACATATAAGTAACAAATTATGTAAAACAATTGTTTTCCACAAACATGTAGGTAACAAATTAGATGAAGCAATTGTTTTCCAGACACTGCACATTGGGCAACAAAGGACAGTAATCCCTGAAAAACAGGAAACAAATGAAATGAGTCCAACAATTGTCCTAGCCTACTACTTTAATAGTGTTTTCAGGTTGGGGCATGGATAGGAGCATTCCAGGAGGATCCTGACAAACTCCTGAGTTGAGGAGATGGAGCTGAATGTCTGGGAGACCAAGGTGACTAGAGGTCACAGAACAGAGCCCTGGAAAGGAGAAATGCATGGGGAGAGAACCCTGGGCTTTCCTTGAATGTTCAGCCAAGTACTGATCAGCATATATGTGTGAAGAAACTACCCAAGGCTGGGGAAGAACCTGTAGAGAAGATTGGAAGGAACAGTGCCTGAAGCACACACACATCCAGGAATAGTGCCTGTTCCTATCAACCAGACTAGAAAAATCTTACTTTTTATGAGGAATGAAACACACAGAGAAAAAAGAACTTCTAAAAATGAACATATTATCAGTGAGCTGTAAGACAAGTTCAAGAAGCCTAATATATAGGTAATTGGGGTCCTGAAAGAGAGGCTAGAGATGGGAAAAATATTTGATGACATAATGACAAAAAATTTACCAAACTTGAGGAAAACTATAGATCCACAGGTCCAAGAAGCTCATTGAACCCCAATCACAAGAAACATGAAGCCACATTATTATGAAACATCAAGACATATTATTATGAAATAGCTCAAAACCAGGGATAAAGGGAAAATATTAAAATCAGACAGGGGAAAAGAGACATTATATACAGAGGAACTAAGATAAGAATGACAGCAGAATTCTTGTCAGAAATAATGCAAGTGAGAAATTAGTTCAGTAACAGCTTTAAAGTACTGAAAAAAAGATTCTGTCAACTCAGAATTCTATGTTCCATGAAAACGTGTTTCAAAAATTAAGGCAAGGGGCTTCCCTGGTGGTGCAGTTGTTGAGAGTCCGCCTGCCTATGCAGGGGACACGGGTTTGTACCCCAGTCCGGGAAGATCCCACATGCCGTGGAGCGGCTGGGCCCGTGAGCCATGGCCGCTGAGCCTGTGCATCTTGAGCCTGTGCTCTGCAATGGGAGAGGCCACAACAGTGAGAGGCCCGCATACCACACACACACATAAAAATTAAGGCACAATAATGACATTTTAAGACCTATAAAAGCTTAAAGAACTCACCCACAACAGACCTGCACTACAAGAAATGGTAAAGGATGTCCTACAGGCATATGGAACATGATACCACAGGGAAATATGGATCTATACAAAGGAATAAAAAGTATCAGAATTGGTAACTATATGGATAAAGGTATAATGCTTTGTTCTTATTATTTAAAATCTTTAAAAGATAATCAACCATTTAAGCAAAGAATAACAGTGTCCTATGGGGTTTATTTGTTATATAATTAATTATATAAAAATGTATGGCAATAATAGAATAAAATTATGGATGAGAAAAATAGGTGGTTAGGGTCTTATACAAAATGGGAAGTGATGCAATAGCACTAAAAACTAGTCTGTATCATTAAAAACTGTATATAAAAAAATTAAAGCAACCTCTAGAATAACAAAACATAAAGTTATAGTTAATAAAACTGACAAAGAAGATAAAATTAAAACATTAATCCTAATAATTAATTATGAGCTTTGAATTATAACAGTCCAAATTAATAAATCAATCAGAATGAAACTTTAAAAAAAACAGAAAAACGGAATAAGAACAGAGGAGACACATAGAAAACAAACACCAAATGATCATATCCATATCAATCACATGAAAGGTAAATGGTCTAAATATCCCAATTAAAAGACAGAGATTGTCAGATTGGATGCAGGAGCAAGACAGAACTATATGTTACCCATAGGAAACATATATTAAATATAAAGACACAATTAGTTATATGTAAAGTGATGAAGAAAGATATACAATGCTAATATTAATCAAAGAAAGCTTGATCTCTACCAGACAAAGTAGATTTTATACAAAGAAAATAACCAGGGATAAAGAGAGAGGTTTCATAATGACAAAGGGGTCAGTCCATCAAGATGATATAAATATCACCCAATAACTAAAAATAAAAATAATTGAAGCAAAAACTGATATAACTACACAGAGAAATATATAAACTCATAGCTATGGTCAGAGAATTCAGGAACCCTCTCTCAATAATTGATTGAACAAATAAACAGAGTCAGTAACAATATAGATATTTGAACAACACTGTCACCTAACTTGACGTAACTGACATTTATGAACTCTCCCCCCACCCCAACAATAGCATAATACACATTATTTTCAAATGTACACATAATATTTACAAAGATAGGTCAAATTCGGGGCTATAAAACAAGTCTCAAGAAATGTACAATGTTCCAAGCCATACAAATGTTGTGCTCTACTCACAGTGGAATCAAATTTAAAATGAACAGCAGAAAGATCTCTGGAAAATCCTCCAAACACATGGAAACTAAACATCACATTTCTAAATAAGCCATGAGCCAAAAAGGAAATCAAAATTACACAATATTTTGAACTGAATGAAAATAAAAACACAATAAATCAAAATTTATGACATGTCACTAGAGCATTTAGGGAGGAATATAACATTAAAATTAATATTAGAAAACAAAAGTCTCAAATTAAAATCTCAGCTCCTACATTAAGAGTAGACAAAGAAGAACAAGTTAAACCTGAAGCAAATAGAAGAAAGGATAAATAAATATCAGAGTGGAAATTAATAAAACAAAGTAGAAAGAAAAATCAAAATAAAAGATGGTTTCTTTAAGGAGATCAGTAAAATTGACAGATATGAGGCAAGATTGATCAGAAAAAAAAGAGAGAAGGGGCTTTCCTGGTGGCGCAGCGGTTGAGAGTCCGCCTGCCGATGCAGAGGACACGGGTTGATCCCACATGCCGCGGAGCAGCTGGGCCCATAAGCCATGGCTGCTGAGCCTGCGTGTCCGGAGCCTGTGCTCCACAACGGGAGGGGCCACAACAGTGAGAGGCCCGCGTACCACAAAAAAAAAAAAAAAGAGAGAAGTCACAAATTACCAAAATCAGGAGAAAAAAGTGACATCACATCAGAATCAAAATAATAATAGGACAATAAGGAGATATCATGAACAATTTTATGTCAATTAATTCGACAATTTAGATGAAATGGACAAAGTTTTTGAAAAACACAAACTACCAATGTTCACTCAAGAAGAAATAGATAGCCCAAATAACCCTAAATTTTTTGTTTTTACTTTTTTTTTAATTGGACTAGAGTTGCTTTACAATGTTGTGTTAGTTTCTGCCGTATAGCAAAGTGAATCAGCTATACGTATACATATATCCCCTCTTTTTCGTGTTTCCTTTCCATTTAGGTCATCACAGAGCACTGAGTAGAGTTCCCTGTGCCATACAGTGAGTTCTCATTAGTTATCTATTTTATACATAGTAGTGTATATATGTCAATCCCAATCTCCCAATCCATCCCACCACCTTCCCCCCTTGGTATCCATATATTTGTTCTCTATGTCTGTGCCTCTTCGAATAACCCTAAATTAAAGAAATTTAACTTGTAATTAAAACTCTTCTCACAAACACATACAAAAACTCTACTCCCATGTAGCTTCACTGGTGAATTTTAAAAAACATTGAATGAAGAAAGAATTACAATTCTACAAAAATTCTTCTAAGGAATTAAGAAGGAAGGAATTCTTCTCAACTCATTTTGAGGCCAGCATTACCCCGATCCAAAAACCAGAAAAAGATATTAAAGAAATGACAGTACATATAACTATTTTGCACAGATACAGGTGCAAAAATTCTCAACAATATTTTAGGTCGTCTATCTGACAATATATTAAAAACAAAAGACATCATGACCAAGTGGGTTTATCTCAAGGATGCAAGGTTGGTTTAACTTTCATAAATTAATCAATTAATTAATCAATTAATTCATCATAGTAACAAACTGAAAAAGAAAAATCAAATCACCTCAATAGACACATAAAATTCACTTGATAAAATCCAACGTCTAGTCAAGATAAAAGTCATCATCAAACAAAGACTAGAAAGGCATCTACCCAAAATCCACAGATGATATCATACTTAATGGTAAAAGATATAATGCTTTCCTCCTGAGATCAGAAACAACACATTTCTATTCAACATTGTACTGGAGGTTCCAGCCAGAACAATCAGGCAAGAAAAAGAAATTGAAGGCATTCATATTACAAAAGGAAAAAGGCTTTCCTTTATTATTTGCATATGACATGATCATCTATATTGGAATCTACAAAAAAGCTAATAGAACAAGCAAATGAGTTTAGGAATTTTCCAGAATATGAGATCAATATATAGAAATCAATTGTATTTCTATTACTCACAACAAACAATTGGAAGTTGAAAATTAAATAATACTATTTACATTAGCATAAAAACATGAGATACTTAGGAATTAATCTGACAAAAGTGAAGGAACTGTACACTGAAAACTACAAAATATTATAGAGAAAAATTAAAGAAGACCTAAACAAATGAAGACATATATGTTGTTCATGGGTAGAAAGACTCAGTATTATTAAGATGTGAATTCCACAAATTGATCTATACAATCAATGCAATCTCAGTTGAAATGCCAGCAGTCTTTTCTTAAATTTGATAATCGAATCTAAAATTCATACAGAAATTCAAAATACTTACAATAGCTAAAACAACATTTAAAGATAAAAACAAATTTGGAGAGCTAACACTACCTGATTTCCAGATTATAATGAGCTTACAGTAATCAAGACAAATTTGTTGAAAACATCGATTTAAAAAAATCAATTTAATGGAATAGCGAGTCCAGAAACACAGCCATACTGTATGAACAACTGATTCTGACCAAGTTTCAGAGGTAACTTATGGACAAATAACAGCCTTTTCAATAAAAAGCACTGTGGCAGTTGAATATCCATACTTAAGAAGATGACTTGGGCTTGGTCTTCTTAGGCTACTGTGTTACAAGTGGAGAGACATTTCCATTTCAAAGTAAAAGCATTGATTTACTTTACAAAGTAATGGGGTGATGGGAATGTGAAGTTATGAGGAGTCCTTAGGTCACCAAACCAACATGGGGCCTTGAATCCTTGAGAGATATTTGCAAGAGCTATTAGGTTGACATAAATAAAGGAGAAACAGAACACTGATGACAAAGACACTGTAGAAAAAAAAGTCTACAGTTTCAAAAGAACCATTTTTCAGAAGGTCCTATCAGATGTCATAAGTTTGCAGGGGAAATGGGAGGTGTGTGGCTTACAAAGATTCGAAACACTTCCGGAAGTGGAAGTGCTTCTGTTGGGGGTTGTTGATAAAACTGAGGGTACATTGTGAGCATGTCAGCCTGACCCAGAAGCTACAGCTCACTTCCCCTGGAGTGGTGCACAGAGCCCAGCTGTAGAGTGTGACCCTACTCTCTGCTGGAATAACAGTCTAGACTGTGGGAGGCTCTCACACATTCTCAGTGTCCAGTTCCTGGCAGAGAAACCATATATTGCAGGGATGGCCTCAGACTCCACCCACCCCTAACGTTTGCCAAGTTCACCGACAAAGTTCAAAAGCAAGCCGCTCTTATCCTCATTTTACTAGTGAAACTGGACTGCCCAGAAAGCACATCTCACACTCCCTGGCTCTGTCTGCCTCTCAGTCTGGAAGTAAACTCTACAGCAAACTGTAACACTCAAAAGATTCCCCCCTTTGCTAAAAGCTCCCTTAGCTACTCCTCTGCAAGGAAAAGAGAGCACAGCTTTGGAAAAGAGAGCCCATAGGCATTGAGCCAAGGGAGGTGAGCATGAACACAGAGCCCAGGACTTAACAACTGAGCGAGTCACTGGCGGTGTCTCTAAGACCCCACACCAGACCCCAGATCCATGGCCACACTTTCCAAGGCTGAAGTGATTCATCTCCCATAATATAACCTGAAATACTAAAAATTACCTCATAGCCAGCCAAGTATGGGAAATAACCCCATAAGTTAAAAGTTGTTAAACGGCAATGATTAGATAAAAGACCTAGTTCAGTTTCCTTAGGAAACCTTCCAATTATATTGAAAAACCCAATATTGGAAAGTTGTGCAATTACAGAATTGAGAGTGCCTGGTGCTAAAATCTTAAGGAAAGGGAAAAGTGAGGTAGCAAGTCCCAGTCCTCCTTTATTTCTACCTGGAAAGCTAGAAAGTTGTTTTAAAAGAGGGAAATCTCTGAGACAAATATAAACTTTATACCCCATAATTAAACGAAACCAGATATTTATTTTCTGTAGAGGAGGTGGGAGGAGAAAGGTGTGGGTAGGAATTGGAGAGGGAAATAATGGAGATTATCTGTTATTTGATGAAGTGGACAAATAGAAGATGGATGTCCTGAATCATTTTATTAGGAATAATAACTTGGGTTTATAGGATGGCTTTCTTCTGAAGATCTGAAGACATTTTCATACCTATTATTTTGTTTCTGTTCACAGCAACCTGAGAAAAAAGACACTGTTGTGAAATAAACATCAAATTCCGAAATGCTGCATAAAGAAAAAAGAAATAGCCCTGAGAACTCTCACAGACCCGTGTGTCCAGAGAAAGGAGCGACCCCACAGGGGTTGTACAGGTAAATGCCACTGACTAGCCCCGCCCCTGAAGCGCTGCAGACACTCACCACCCCTAACTGCTCCCTTGTTTCTGTCAGAGGAAAGTGGGGCAAGTGGAGAAGGACTTCCCATTCCCGGGCATCTTTTTCAATCCTTTAAAAAATAATAGACTTTATTTTAGATCACTTTCAGGTTCACAGCAAAACTGAAGGGAAGATACAGAGATTTCTCACATATCCCCTGCTCCCACATGCACAGACTCCCTATATCAACATCCCCCACCAGAGAGATACCTTTCTTACCACCTATGAACCTACACTGATGCATCATAATCATGCAGAGTCCATAGTTTACATTATGGTTCACTCTTAGAGTTGTACATTGTATGGGATTTACCAAATGCATAATATGTGTTCATCATGATAGTATCATACAGAGTATTTTTCACTGCCATAAAAATCCTCTGTGCTCCACCTATTCATTGTTCCCCACCCCTGACCCCTGGCATTCCCTCACCTTTTTTTTTTTTTTTTTTTCGGTACACGGGCCTCTCACTGTTTTGGCCTCTCCCGTTGCGGAGCACAGACTCCAGACGCGCAGGCTCAGTGGCCATGGCTCACGGGCTCAGCCACTCCGCGGCATGTGGGATCTTCCCGGATCGGGGCACGAACCCTGTCCCACCCGCAGGCGGACTCTCAACCACTGCGCCACCAGGAAAGCCATCCCCCCTCACCTTTTTTTTTTTTTTTTAACATCTTTATTGGGGTATAATTGCTTTACAACGGTGTGTTAGTTACTGCTTTATAATAAAGTGAATCAGTTATACATATACATATGTTCCCATATCTCTTCCCTCTTGCATCTCCCTCCCTCCTACCCTCCCTATACCACCCCTCCAGGCGGTCACATAGCACCGAGCAGATATCCCTCTGCCATGCGGCTGCTTCCCACTAGCTATCTACCTTACGTTTGTTAGTGTGTATATGTCCATGACTCTCTCTCGCCCTGTCACAGCTCACCCTCCCCCTCCCCATATCCTCAAGTCCGTTCTCCAGTAGGTCTGTGTCTTTATTCCTGTCTTACCCCTAGGTTCTTCATGACTATTTTTTTTCTTCTTAAAGTCCATATATATGTGTTAGCATACGGTATTTGTCTTTTTCTTTCTAACTTACTTCACTCTGTATGACCAACTCTAGGTCTATCCACCTCATTGCAAATAGCTCAATTTCATTTCTTTTTATGGCTGAGTAATATTCCATTGTATATATGTGCCACATCTTCTTTATCCATTCATCCGATGATGGGCACTTAGGTTGTTTCCATCTCCAGGCTATTGTAAATAGAGCTGCAATGAACATTTTGGTACATGACTCTTTTTGAATTTTGGTTTTCTCAGGGAATATGACCAGTAGAGGGATTGCTGGGTCATATGGTAGTTCTATTTGTAGTTTTTTAAGGAACCTCCATACTGTTCTCCATAGTGCTGAACCAATTCACATTCCCACCAGCAGTGCAAGAGTGTTCCCTTTTCTCCACACCCTCTCCAGCATTTATTGTTTCTAGATTTTTTGATGATGGCCATTCTGACTGGTGTGAGATGATATCTCATTGTAGTTTTGATTTGCATTTCTCTAATGATTAATGATGTTGAGCATTCTTTCATGTGTTTGTTGGCAGTCTGTATATCTTCTTGGGAGAAATGTCTATTTAGGTCTTCTGCCCATTTTTGGATTGGGTTTTTTGTTTTTTTGTTATTGAGCTGCATGAGCTGCTTGTAAATTTTGGAGATTAATCCTTTGTCAGTTGCTTCATTTGCAAATATTTTCTCCCATTCTGAGGGTTGTCTTTTGGTCTTGTTTATGGTTTCCTTTGCTGTGCAAAAGCTTTGAAGTTTCATTAGGTCCCATTTGTTTATTTTTGTTTTTATTTCCATTACTCTAGGAGGTGGGTCAGAAAGGATCCTGCTGTGATTTATGTCATAGAGTGTTCTGCCTATGTTTTCCTCTAAGAGTTTGATAGTTTCTGGCCTTACATTTAGGTCTTTAATCCATTTTCAGCTTATTTTTGTGTATGGTGTTAGGGAGTGATCCAATCTCATACTTTTACATGTATCTGTCCAGTTTTCCCAGCACCACTTATTGAAGAGGCTGTCCTTTCTCCACTGTACATTCCTGCCACTTTTATCAAAGATAAGGTGTCCATATGTGCGTGGGTTTATCTCTGGGCTTTCTATCCTGTTCCATGGATCTATCTTTCTGTTTTTGTGCCAGTACCATACTGTCTTGATTACTGTAGCTTTGTAGTATAGTCTGAAGTCAGGGAGCCTGATTCCTCCAGCTCCTTTTTTCGTTCTCAAGATTGCTTTGGCTATTCGGGGTCTTTTGTGTTTCCATACAAATTGCAAAATTTTTTGTTCTAGTTCTGTGAAAAATGCCAGTGGTACTTTGATAGAGATTGCATTGAATCTATAGATTGCTTTGGGTAGTAGAGTCATTTTCACAATGTTGATTCTTCCAATCCAAGAACATGGTATATCTCTCCATCTATTTGTATCATCTTTAATTTCTTTCATCAGTGTCTTATAATTTTCTGCATACAGGTCTTTTGTCTCCTTAGGTAGGTTTATTCCTAGATATTTTATTCTTTTTGTTGCAATGGTAAATGGGAGTGTTTTCTTGATTTCAATTTCAGATTTTTCATCATTAGTATATAGGAATGCCAGAGATTTCTGTGCATTAATTTTGTATCCTGCTACTTTACCAAATTCATTGATTAGCTCTAGAAGTTTTCTGGTAGCATCTTTAGGTTTCTCTATGTATAGTACCATGTCATCTGCAAACAGTGACAGCTTTACTTCTTCTTTTCTGATTTGGATTCCTTTTATTTCCTTTTCTTCTCTGATTTCTGTGGCTAAAACTTCCAAAACTATGTTGAATAAGAGTGGTGAGAGTGGGCAACCTTGTCTTGTTCCTGATCTTAGTGGAAATGTGGAAATGCTTTCAGTTTTTCACCATTTCGGATGATGTTTGCTGTGGGTTTGTCATATATGGCCTTTATTATGTTGAGGAAAGTTCCCTCTATGCCTACTTTCTGCAAGGTTTTTATCATAAATGGGTGTTGATTTCTTTTTTTTTTTTTTTTTTTTTTTTTTTTTTTTTGCGGTACGCAGGCCTCTCACTGTTGTGGCCTCTCCCGTTGCGGAGCACAGGCTCCGGATGCGCAGGCCCAGCGGCCATGGCTCACGTGCCCAGCCGCTCCGCGGCACGCGGGATCCTCCCGGACTGGGGCACGAACCCGTGTCCCCTGCATTGGCAGGCGGACTCTCAACCACTGCGCCACCAGGGAAGCCCCGGGTGTTGAATTTTGTCAAAAGCTTTCTCTGCATCTATTGAGATGATCATATGGTTTTTCTCCTTCAATTTATTAGTATGGTTTATCACATTGATAGATTTGCATATATTGAAGAATCCTTGCATTCCTGGGATAAACCACACTCGATCATGGTGTATGATCCTTTTAATGTGCTGTTGGATTCTGTTTGCTAGTATTTTGTTGAGGATTTTTGCATCTATGTTCATCAGTGATATTGGCCTGTAGTTTTCTTTCTTTGTGACATCCTTGTCTGGTTTTGGTATCAAGGTGATGGTGGCCTCGTAGAAGGAATTTGGGAGTGTTCCTCCCTCTGCTATATTTTGGAAGAGTTTGAGAAGGATAGGTGTTAGCTCTTCTCTAAATGTTTGATAGAATTTGCCTGTGAAGCCATCTGGTCCTGGGCTTTTGTTTGTTGGAAGATTTTTAATCACAGTTTCAATATCAGTGCTTGTGATTGTTCTGTTCATATTTTCTATTTCTTCCTGATTCAGTCATGGCAGGTTGTGCATTTCTAAGAAGTTGTCCATTTCTTCCAGATTGTCCATTTAATTGGCATAGAGTTGCTTGTAGTAATCTCTCATGATCTTTTTTATTTCTTCAGTGTCAGTTGTTACTTCTCCTTTTTCATTTCTAATTCTATTGATTTGAGTCTTCTCCCTTCTTTTCTTGATGAGTCTGGCTAGTGGTTTATCTATTTTGTTTATCTTCTCAAAGAACCAGCTTTTAGTTTTATTGATCTTTGCTATTGTTTCCTTCATTTCTTTTTCATTTATTTCTGACCTGATTTTTATGATTTCTTTCCTTCTGCTAGCTTTGGGGTTTTTTTGTTCTTCTTTTTCTAATTGCTTGAGGTGCAATGTTAGGTTATTTATTCGAGATGTTTTCTGCTTCTTAAGGTGGGCTTGTATTGCTATAAAATTCCCCCTTATAACTGCTTTTGCTGCATCCCATAGGTTTTGGGTCGTTGTGTCTCCATTATCATTTGTTTCTAGGTATTTTTTTATTTCCTCTCTGATTTCTTCAGTGATCACTTCATTATTAAGTAGTGTATTGTTTAGCCTCCATGTGTTTGTATTTTTTACAGATCTTTTCCTGTAATTGATATCTAGTCTCATGGCGTTGTGGTCGGAAAAAATACTTGATACAATTTCAATTTTCTTAAATTTACCAAGGCTTGATTTGTGACCCAAGATATGATCTATCCTAGAGAATGTTCCATGAGCACTTGAGAAAAATGTGTATTCTGTTGTTTTTGGATGGAGTGTCCTATAAATATCAATTAAGTCTATCTTGTTTAATGTATCATTTAAAGCTTGTGTGTCCTTATTTATTTTCATTTTGGATGATCTGTCCATTGGCGAAAGTGGGGTGTTAAAGTCCCCTACTATGAATGTGTTACTGTCAATTTCCCCTTTTACGGCTGTTAGTATTTGCTTTATGTATTGAGGTGCTCCTATGTTGGGTGCATAAATATTTACAATTGTTATATCTTCTTCTTGGATCGATCCCTTGATCATTATGTAGTGTCCTTCTTTGTCTCTTCTAATAGTCTTTATTTTAAAGTCTATTTTGTCTGATATGAGAATTGCTACTCCAGCTTTATTTTGGTTTCCATTTGCATGGAATATCTTTTTCCATCCCCTTGCTTTCAGTCTGTATGCGCCTCTAGATCTGTAGTGGGTCTCTTGTAGACAGCATATATAAGGGTCTTGTTTTTGTATCCATTCAGCCAATCTGTATCTTTTGGTGGGAGGATTTAGTCTATTTACATTTAAGGTAATTATCGATATGTATGTTCCTATTCTCATTTTCTAAATTGTTTTGGGTTCGTTATTATAGGTCTTTTCCTTCTCTTGTGTTTCTTGTCTAGAGAAATTCCTTTAGCATTTGTTGTAAAGCTGGTTTGGTGGTTCTGAATTCTCTCAGCTTTTGCTTGTCTGTAAAAGTTTTAATTTCTCCATCAAATCTGAATGAGATCCTTGCTGGGTAGAGTAGTCTTGGTTGCAGGTTTTTCTCCTTCATCACTTTCAGTATGTCCTGCCACTCCCTTGTGGCTTGTAGGGTTTCTGCTGAGAGATCAGCTGTTAACCTTATGGGGATTCCCTTATGTGTTATTTGTTGTTCTTCCCTTGCTTCTTTTAATATGCTTTCTTTGTATTTAATTTTTCACAGCTTGATTAATATGTGTCTTGGCATATTTCTCCTTGGATTTATCCTGTATGGGACTCTCTGTGCTTCCTGGACTAGATTAACTATTTCCTTTCCCATATTAGGGAAGTTTTCAAGTATAATCTCTTCAAGTATTTTCTCAGTCCCTTTCTTTTTCTCTTCTTCTTCTGGAACCCCTATAATTTGAATGTTGGTGCATTTAATGTTGTCCCAGAGGTCTCTGAGACTGTCCTCAGTTCTTTTCATTCTTTTTTCTTTATTCTGCTCTGCAGTAGTTATTTCCACTATTTTATCTTCCAGGTCACCTATCCGTTCTTCTGCCTCAGTTATTCTGCTATTGATCCCATCTAGAGTACTTTTAATTTCATTTATTGTGTTGTTCATCGTTGCTTGTTTCATCTTTAGTTCTTCTAGGTCCTTGTTAACTGATTCTTGCATTTTGTCTATTCTATTTCCAAGATTTCGGATCATCCTTACTATCATTATTCTGAATGTTTTTTCAGGTAGACTGCCTATTTCCTCTTCATTTGTTAGGTCTGGTGCATTTTTATCTTGCTCCTTTATCTGCTGTGTGTTTTTCTGTCTTCTCATTTTGCTTATCTTACTGTGTTTGGGGTCTCCTTTTTGCAGGCTGCAGGTTCGTAGTTCCTGCTGTTTTTGATGTCTGTCTCCAGTGGCTAAGGTTGGTTCAGTAGGCTTCCTGTTAGAGGGGACTAGTGCCTGTGTTGTGGTGGATGAGGCTGGATCTTGTCTCTCTAGTGGGCAGGTTCACGTCTGGTGGTGTGTTTTGGGGTGTCTGTGGCATTATTATGATTTTAGGCAGCCTCTCTGCTAATGGGTGGGGTTGTGTTCCTGTTTTGCTAGTTGTTTGGCATAGGTTGTCCAGCACTGTGGCTTGCTGGTCGTTGAGTGAAGCTGGGTGCTGGTGTTAAGATGGAGGTCTCTGGGAGATTTTCGCCATTTGATATTATGTGTAGCTGGGAGGTCTCTTGTTGACCAGTGTCCTGAAGTTGGCTCTCCTATCTCAGAGGCAGAGCCCTGACTCCTGGCTGGAGCACCAAGAGCCTTTCATCCACATGGCTCAGAATAAAAGGGAGAAAAAGTAGAAAGAATTAGTAGAAGTATGAAGAAAGAAAGAAGGAAAGGAGGGAAGGAAGGAAGAAAGAAAGAAAGAAGCAAAGAAGGAAAGAAAGGAGGGAGGGAGGAAGGAAGGAAGGAGGGAAAGAAGGAAAAAAGAAAGAAAGAAGATACAGTAAAATAAAATAAAATATAATAAAGTTATTGAATTAAAAAATACTTATTTAGAAAAAAAAAGGGACGGATAGAAACTTAGGACAAATGTTGGAAGCAAACTTATACAGACAAAATCTTACACAGAAGCATACACATACACCCTCACAAAAAGAGGTAAAGGGGAAAAAATCATAAATTCTTCTCTCAGAGACCACCTCCTCAATTTGGGATGATTCTTTGTCTAAAGGAGGGAAGGAAGGAAGGAAAGAAAGAAAGAAAGAACGAAGGTAAAGTATAATAAAGTTATTAAAATTAAAATTAATTAAGAAAAAAATTAAAAAAAAAAAACATGGACGGATAGAACCTTAGGACAAATGGTGGAAGCAAGACTATACAGACAAGATCTCACACAGAAGCATACACATACACATTCACAAAAAGAGGAAAAGGGAAAAAAATCATAGATCTTGCTTCTAAAGTCCACCTCCTCAATTTGGGATCATTCCTTGTCTATTCAGGTATTCCACAGATGCAGGGTACATCAAGTTGATTGTGGAGCTTTAATCCGCTGCTTCTGAGGCTGCTGGGAGAGATTTCCCTTTCTCTTCTTCGTTCTCACAGCTCACAGGGGCTCAGCTTTGGATTTGGCCCTGCCTCTGCGTGTAGGTCGCTGGAGGGCGTCTGTTTTTTGCTCAGACAGGACGGGGTTAAAGGAGCCGCTGATTCGGGGTCTCTGGCGCACTCAGGCCTGGGGGGAGGGAGGGGCACTGCGTGTGGGGCGGGCCTGCTGCGGCAGAGGCCGGCATGGCGTTGCACCAGCCTGAGGCCCGCCAAGCGTTCTCCCGGGAAAGTTGTCCCTGGATCCCGGGACCCTGGCAGTGGCGGGCTGCACAGGCTCCGCGGAATAGGGGTGTGGATAGTTACCTGCGCTCGCACACAGGCCCCTTGGTGGCGGCAGCAGCAGCCTTAGCGTCTCCCGCCCGTCCCTGGGGTCCGTGCTTTTAGCTGCGGCTCGCGACCGTCTCTGGGGTTCGCGCTTTTAGCTGTGGCTCGCGCCCGTCTCTGGAGTTCCTTTAAGCAGCGCTCTTAAACCCCTCTCCTCGCGCACCAGGAAACAAAGAGGGAAGAAAAAGTCTCTTGCTTCTTCGGCAGGTGCAGACATTTCCCCGGACTCCCTCCCGGCTAGCCGTGGTGCACTAACCCCTTCAGGCTATGTTCAAGCCGCCAACCCCAGTCCTCTCCCTGCGCTCCGTCCGAAACCGAAACCCGAGCCTCAGAGCCTCAGCTCGCAGCCCCGCCCGCCCCGGCGGGTGAGCAGACAAGCCTCTCGGGCTGGTGAGTGCCGGTCGGCACTGATCCTCTGTGCGGGAATCTCCCCGCCTTGCCCTCTGCACCCGTTGCTGTGCACTCCTCTGCGGCTTCGAAGCTCCCCCCTCTGCCTCCCGCAGTCTCCGCCTGCGAAGGGGCTTCCTAGTGTGTGGAAACTTTTCCTCCTTCACAGCTCCCTCCCACTGGTGCAGGTGCCGTCCCTATTCTTTTGTCTCTGTTTTTTCTTTTTTTCTTTTGCCCTACCCAGGTACGTGGGGAGTTTCTTGCCTTTTGGGAGGTCTGAGGTCTTCTGCCAGCCTTCAGTAGGTGTTCTGTAGGAGTTGTTCCACGTGTAGATGTATTTCTGGTGTATTTGTGGGGAGGAAGGTGATCTCCGCATCTTACTCTTCCGCCATCTTCCCCCCATCCCCCCTCACCTTTTATCATCTCCATGGTTTTGCCTTTTCCAGAATGTCATGGAGTTGGAATCATACAGTATGTAGCCTTTTCAAATTGGCTTCTTTCACTTAATAACATACATTTAAGGTTCCATGTCTCTTTGTGGCTTGATAGCTCATTTCTTTTTAGCACTAATATCCCCTTGTCAGGATATATCACAGTTTATTTATCCATTCACCTACTGAAGGCCATCTTGGTTGCTTCCAACTTAGAATTTATGAACAAAGCTGCTATAAATATCCATGTGTAAATTGTTGTGTGGGCATACATTTTCAACTACTTTGGGTAAATACTAAGGAGCACGATTGCTGGATAGCATGGTAAGAGTAGTTTAGTTTTGAAAGAAACGGCCAGCCCATCTTCCATTTTGCATTCCCACCAGCAGGAGCTTTGAATGAGAGTTCCTGTTGTTTCACTCATTTTTTTATCAAGCAGGCCTTGGCAGAAACACAATAGAGCTAGAATAATCCAGAAGATTAACCTCTCCTCTGAGCTTCACCAGTTGAGTCTCTACCTAGATGGGGCTCTAGGTGTCGGACTTGGTCATGTTTGCAGGGGGGTCCAGGAGAAAGTGTCTGATGTCCTAAGTCAGCAGTGGGCATAGTGGCCCCCCTGGGGATGCTGAGGGAACAGATAATAGGTCCTTTTGTTTCACTTATTTGTTCAAATAATATTGAGCACATACTATGTGCCAGGCACCCCTGCTGGCGTATTAGTCTCCAGCCCATTCCCCACCTCCATCCAAACTTAGTATTTCGTTGATGGAGAAATGATACTGGCCATGGCACCATTAGAAACTAGAAGAGTCACTGGGGGGCCAAGAGCAGGGCGGCATCATTAGCTACACCTCACAGAGGCTGTAATGCTCAGCTGTGCTTTCACAGAACTGTTTGTCACGTAGCTGTGGACACAGAAACATGGAGACTCAAAAATCTGAACATGTGGGACATTCTATAGGAAAAATGACATGTTTCCTCTAAACAGAAATAAATAAGTAGATAAATAAATAGAGATGGGAGATGCTTTTAGACTACAAGAGAATCAAGGGACCTAACAGGCTAATGCAATGTGTAGCCCTTGTTTGGATCCAGATTTTAAAAGCCAAATGTAACAAGGCATTTTAGAGATAATCAGAAGTTTGAATATGCACTGGGCATTAGATGATATTAATGAACAACAATTGGGTTTGTTAGAGGTGATAATATCGCATCTGTTATATCAAAGAATAAATGTCCTTTTGGTTTAGAGATGGACACAGAAGGATCTAGTAATAAAAAATATGCAGTCCATTATTTGCTCTAATAAACTACACAAAAACAAAAAAAAGAACAAACCTGGAGGAATAAAGGCAGGGGTTCTCAAACTTTGGCATCACCATGATCCCCTGGAGGGATTGCTCAACACAGATTGCTGAGCCGCCAGAGCTTCTGATTCCTTAGGCCTGGGATAGGGCCTATAATTTGCATTTCTAACAAGTTAAAGAACTACTGTATAAATGAAATAAAATTGAAAAGTGCTGATAATTGTTGAAGCTGGGTTTGCGGTCCGTGGGGTTTCCTTATACCATTCTCTCTACACTTGTGTGCTTGAAATGGAAGGTTTTTAAACATCTTTTACACCTGTTTAGAGTTGAGAAACATGTTGACAAGTCAGAAATCAAATTCTTGCCAACATCTTCCTCTACCTAAACATTCATTAAGAAATCAAGTAGCAACTCCAGTAAAGATTCAACCAACCCAGCCACTGGGTGCCATTTGCCTCTCCCTTTTCCCACTTGCAGAGATTCTGGCCATAAACAAGCCTTGTGAAGAAAAGAGAACAGGTGGAATGGTCCCAGCAATTCTCCACAATGGGAAAAATCTGTGTTTAGATATAATTTTATAACGCATGTTCCGATAAGTTGGCTGTTGAAATATTTAGTACTGCTTGGCTGTAAATGACAGAAACCCACCTGCCACTCACTCCCTCTACCCCCCCCCCCCCGCCCCGGGAAAAAACAAAACAAAACAGTGGTTTAAATGAGAGAAATGTTTCTCTTTCCTCTTGGGCCTCACGAGGTGGTCAGGGGTCACTCCACTGCCTCTTGGCCCAATGTGGCAAAAAAGGTGGATGAAACAGGATGAATCCGGAAGCCTCCTGAGTCTATGAGCCTGCAACCAACGTCTCCACCAGGGTCCAGTCCACCTGCCAGGGTGGCAGACAAGGGCCTGCACGCAGTCAGGGAGGGGACAGATGTTCAGGAGAGCCCAAGCTCTCTGCCTGGGGCTAGGGCCAGCAGAAAGCATAATGAAAGGGCGAAATTTACACTCAGGATCCACCCAAGCTCCAGGACTCAGGTTGCCCACTGACCTACCCAGAGAACAATGGGACAAGAAGTGCCACATCACCCACTAACTGAGTGGGATTTGAATTCTTGTCTCCTGAACAAAAAACAAATGAGAAACCTATCACCTGTTCTGCTCAGTGGCAAAATTCCTTGATCCTGGAGGCAAGGCAGGCCTCTTGGTCAGGCTGCAGGAAAAGTAAGCACAAGTTTACAACTTGCTTCCATCCAAATGGGTTATGTTGGCAATTTCATAGTGATGCCAAGTTTTAAACACAATCTCTAGGTATTAGAAGAAATGAAAGCTCAGCATAATGCAAACTCCATTCCATCATGCAAACGCCATTGGCTCTGGAGGGTCAATAAAACCCCAAGAGTCTGAAGGACAGTTGGCCCGGGGCTGACACTCATCATGACACTCTCCAGGGAGGCCAGGGTCTTTGTTTCCACCCCACCCTCCTCCTGACAGCCTTCCCTAGAGAATGCCTCAGACAGATCTGGGTGCTTTGCCTGTGTTTTCTGTTTCTTTCCCCTCTGGGTAGACGTGGAGTGTGAGGTTCAAAGGCTGCCCAGGGAATGAGTGGCAAAGGCAGACTTCAAGCCCAAGCCTGCCTGCGCCCCAGGCCCCAGTAGAGGCTGTGAGCAGGGGGAGGGGGATGGAGAGGGAGGGAGGGAGGGAGGCAGGGACGGGTTGGGGGGATGACTGTGGGAAGACTGAGCTGCCACCTCCCACGCAGGGAACCACAGAACCCTCTTCCTCCTATGAAGTGTTATAAGGGGCAGCCAGCTTCCAGACCAGCTCTAGATTTTTTTAATCATGCCATGTAGCGGAAATGATATCACAATCACAGGGGTTATCAGCAAAATGACCATTTCTTTGGGCCAGCCTAGGAAACTAGCCACAGGTACAGCTATGTCTTGAATAAGGTGGGGCCTGAGTTCCAAACAACAAACTGTGAAACAAGGCTTTGAAACCTTATGAATTTGGAGGCAAAGGGTAGGAGTGAAACACAAAAGCAGGTTGGATTGGTTATTGGTACACACCTTCCCTCCCTCACCAAAGAGTGCCCACCCCCTGCCCTGTGTCCACTCTGTGGAGTGCGAAGATGGAGAGATATGTGAGTAAGGGTGGCCCAGTGGACTGGTAGCCCCAGTGACTAGCCCTCCCAGGATCCATGTCCTTGGCTAACCTTGTCCCCTGAATCTGTGCTGGGTCCAGGACCAGCTTTAACCAGTGGAAAGTGACAGAAGTGGCAAAATGCTGATTCCCAGACTGAACCCCAAGAAGGCCTCACAGCCTGAGCCCTGTCATGTGTTCCTGGGCCCCTGGGCCACCCCATAAGAAGTATGGTTCCCTGCTGAACAGCCCCATGGTGAGCCCTGGGACGGCATGACAAGAGATTTCCCCAGCCCCCATCTTCTCACTGGCTGAGTTGGGGCTCTGGCTTGTTCTGTCCCAACCTCTAGCCCCTGGAATTGCAGCACATCAGACCCTGAAGCCCCATGCCCCCCTGGCTTCCTCACCCATCTGGATTTCTGCATTTACTTCCTCAGTCCTGACCCGCCTCATGAGTCAGCTGTGCATTTGCTGTTCTGGTCCTTGGCAGGAACAACCCCCCACCCCGGCCCCCGCCCCTGCTTTCCTAGAACAAAACAGGGTTCAGATATTCTATATTCAGTCAAGACATTCCCAAAACAGATGACTTACACTGGAGCACAAAGAACCTCTGCTCACTCAAGGAAAAAGGGTAATCACTGAAATAAATCATGAACAGGTCTGCCCAACAGCCATCACTTAAACACCTTTAATAGGAGGGTAGATGTTCATGTTTTTGGTGGCTGAGTTTTCTTTTAAAGGTGGAGGTAAACCATAACAGTGATTCCCAATCCTGGCTGATTGCTCTAATCACTTTGAAAGGTATTTCAAGAGCACTTAAGAGCTTTTAAACGCACAGGTCCCCACAGATCTGAGGTTCTGATGAGTGTGTTTGGGAACACTTGACCTTGATGGCTTACTAAGATACCATCCAACAATTGGTTTTGTAGTTCTATGCTGTTACTACTGTTTTTCTTACCAATGCAGAATGAGCCCCTTATTACAGCAATCGTAGAAGATGTCATTTTCATCTGTGAGAAGTATGAAAAAACCTTACTGTCATTATCATTTACTCTATTTTTGTAACTAATTAAGTTAGAAAAAAAGAGTTTTGTTCTATAGAGATACAAGTATTTGTTTTTTAAATAATTCAATATTAACTGTTGTTAAAATGGTTTCTTAATATTGGGGAAAAAAAAAGTGTTGAGAGCTAAAGGTTTGAACAGCCAGAAAGAAGGTAATATCCATTGGTATTTAAAATCAAGTATGGTTAAAATTTGCTCTAATGATAAACCTCATTTGTACTGAGTTGTGGTTATTACTCATTGCCAGCCTCTGTGCTAGGTAGGAAGCATTTAATCCTCCTGATAAACTCAGAGGTTGATCTTGCTTTGCACCCAGCTCACAGGGGAGACGGCAGCTACATGGGGTCACACAGCTCATTCATCGCAGTGATGGGAGCCAGTGTGGGGCCGGGGGACAACCCTGTTATTAAACGCTTTTAACTTCTGCTGTGTTTTGAAATAGAAGCAAGAAGAGAGCCGTGAGACTGTAAAGATGAAAACTTCTCACGTGCTACGTTGGGAGCCTCAGGGGACCACTTACCTGGGAGGAGGCAGGCTGCTCCCAGAAGCACACGATAGTTGCGCACAGACACGCCTCCAGCTTCGAAAATGCTCATAAGATGAACGCCCTTGGGTCACCAGCACCTTGATCATGACATGAAGCATGACCACCTCCAAATGGCCCCTAGCGACCCCTTCACTATCACTATCCTCCCAAATACCACTATGCTGATTTCCAGTCCCATACATGTTTGCCTGGTTTTTAGATTTTGGAATTGTAACCATGCTACGTGGACTTGTTTGAGTCTTCATGGGGGCTTCTTCTGCTCCACGTTATATCGGTGAGATTCACCTGTGTGGCTGCGTGTAGATGTGGCTCTTCATTCTCCAGCTGAGTGGTGCTCTTTTCCAGCAGAAGACCACCACTGGTGTGACCGTCCCACCCGAGGCTGGCATTGGGCGGGTTCCAATTTGGGGCTTTTGTGAATAGTTTCCACACACGCTCTCAGGCATGTCTCCTGGGGAACATCTGGACACACTTCTGTTGGGTATATTCCTAGGGGTGGAACTGCTAGGTCATCCGGTAGGCATATGTTCAGCTTGAGCAGATGTTGCCAAGCAATTTTCCAAAGTCTTGTGTGAATGTTTCTTCCCACCAGCCGTGTACGAGGGTTCCATATGTTTATTATTCATTATTGTTCCTCCTTATTGATTTGTGGAAATTCCTTACATATGATATGAGCCCTTTACTGAATATTTGTATAAATAGCAAATATCTTCCGCCACTTTCTAGCTTGCCTTCTTATGCTCTTACTATTGTCTTTTAATGGACAAATTCTGTACGGTCCTTTTTAAAACATATGTTATTTCTCCTCTTACCTCTTCTTCCTCCTCACTCTCCTCTTTCTTCCCCTTCTTATTCTCTTACAGTCTTTCTGGAGGTCTATCAATTTTATTAGTCTTTTCAAAGAACCAGCTGTTGCCTTTTTTGAGTTTCTGTGTTGCATGTTTGTTTCCATTTCATTGGTTCTGCTCTTACCATTATTCCCTTCCATCAAGTTAAACTTGCATTTTTTTCTAACTTTTTGAGAGGCTCACATGAGTAATGAACTTCAGTCTTTATTCTTTCTTGATAAATACTTTTAAGGCTATAATTTTCCTTCTAAGCACTGCTGTATTTGTATCCTA
Organism: Stenella coeruleoalba; assembly: GCF_951394435.1. Taxonomy (NCBI): domain Eukaryota; kingdom Metazoa; phylum Chordata; class Mammalia; order Artiodactyla; family Delphinidae; genus Stenella; species Stenella coeruleoalba. The sequence continues at coordinate 30,568,861 of NC_137153.1, read as the reverse complement.
CAAGTCTTGATATGACATTTTTATTAACATTCCATCTAAAATAGTTTCTAATAGTCATTGAATTTTTTTGATCAGTGGGTTATTTTAAAGTGTATTTAAAATGTTCATTTCTGAACACTTATGGATTTTCTGGTTGCCCTTCTATTATTAATTTGTAACTTACTTCCACTGTGGCTGGGGAACATACAATGTAATATGTATGCTTTTAATATGCTTGAGGTCTGTGACTCTGACCGAGGTCCCACCACCCCAGAGTCACAACTTATCCAGTCACAGTTATGTGTCCTTGTAGGAGTAGAAAATGTTCAAGAACTGTGCCAGAAATGCAAGTCTAAAAAGTAGCTGCAGAGAAGAAGTCCAAAGAATACTGGAATACTTCCTCCAGGAGGTAAAGCTTAATTCCATTCTCTCTCCCCCTTTGACAATGGGCTAGACTTAGTGACTTGCAAAGAATAAAATAGGATAAAGGAAAATAGTAACTTGACAGTGGAGAAACCAGGCAGACACCATCTTAACCAGTGATGAAGGTTAACTCGTACCTGTGATGTTGAGCAAATGTCTTGTACTCCTGATAAGATGTCTTGAGTAGGTGCTTCACCTCGGTAGTACTATTTCTAAACACCCATAACCTTAGTCTAACTAAGAAAAAGAAACCAGACAAGCCCAGATTGGGGAACATTTTACAGGATACCTGGCCAGTCCTCCTCAAGATGGTCAAAGTCATCAAAAATGAGGAAACACTGAGAAACTTATCACTGACCAAAGGAGGCTGGAGAGGCATGACTAGTAAAAGCAATGTGATGCCCTGGACTGGATCCTGGAACACAAAGAGAATGTTACTGGAAAAACTGGTGGAATGGAATAAACTGTGGGCTTTAGTTGTGACAAATGTACTAAGGTAAGGTAAGATCTTAACAATGGGGGAAACTGGTGGAGAGGGTTACAGCAACCCTTTGTACTATCTTTGCAGTTTTCCTGTAAATCTAACACTGTTATAAAATAAATAGTTTATTAAAAGAAGAAAGAGGAAGAGAAGTAGAAGAAGCTGCAGCAAACCACATGGCTACCAGGTCCTGCTCAGGTAGCTCCTGAGGCTGTTCAGGCATAGTGTTGTTTCTCCACTGGAAATCGAAAACTGGAGCTTATAGTGGGTAAACTCTCCCAAAGAATCTCAAATGCACTTGTCACTTGAACTGACATGGAAAGAGGAGTCTGGCTCTTTCAGATCGTATTCTATCAACATTGAGAGTATCATGCAATGCCTACAACTTTGGGTGGTAAAATTTAATTAGAGCCTTTTGTTTTGCTAGTGAGAGGCAACTACTAGTTTGTTCCTCCTCTCAAATCCAAACCAACCCAAATCTTAAAGTTTAATTCTGCTGGTTTTGGAAAGTTTTTTATTTATGCCTGTTGTATTTTTCCTTTTCAGGTCTTCCTGTAGTCCCAGGTGGGAGCAGAATCACAAATGGCCAAGTCCTGTGAAAAGGCTCTTCTCAGCAGTGCTGCTGTCAGATTGGGATGGATAAAGTCCCAGAACCCACAGAAAAGCCCATTCTCATGTGTTTTCTGGCTGAGTTATGCAACTGCAGGTGGTTTATATTATGGGGTTTATATTACTTTGGACACACATGTGTGTGTGTTTGGAGGTACATCCAATGAAGTGTCCAATGAACCTGAACTTTAGACTTCCATCCTGCTTCTCACCACATCACCACAAAGAAGGGAATTTTGGAGATCACTGCCCAACTGTGCTAACACTCATATCTTAGAATAAATACCTCATTTCCCTTCTTTCAAAAGCAAAGAAATGGTGTTGACTGGCAGGGACCAAACATTGAACCTAAAAACAGGTAAATGTAAAGGATTCTCATTCCTATCTGGTCACGGCCACTGAAAAGAGCAGCAGACGTGAGCAGGTGAGCTGATGAAGGCCACTTGAGGACCCCTTAGGAGAAAGAATGCAGGGCTACCAGGAACCATGTGGACGCCATGCTTTCATCTGAGCCTTGGGAATGACCCTATAGCTTAAGCAATTCACAAAGCAGGTATGAGCTGCTCCTGTTCCTGGAAAACAGCCAGGTGGTCAGGAGAGAAGGGAGGAAGAACCAATGCTGTTCCTTCTGGCTGCTGCCAGCCTCCTGGGCCTCAGGTCCTGCCTTCTGGGAAGTTCAACTGATGAGTAACATTAATTCCTTTCTCATGATTTCAGTGCAATGACCCCTGTGATCACCAAGCCAATCACATCACTTCACAAGAGAAAGAGAAGCCTCCCATGAAATAAAACGGCTCATCCAGAAAAAAGCCAGAGCTGAGGTTGGGCCTGAGACCCCTGACTCACTTGGAGGATAATCAACTAGTCACCTGGTACCAGCCACTGAGAGCCCTGGTGGCTGGAAGCATTTTGAGAGCCCTCAGTCTCCGCTCATTCTGATACAAGTTCAGAATGAAATGTGTTGTTAATAAAACATGGTTAGTATATACCTCCCAAAATTGAAGTCAAGGTCTTGAAGAGATATTCGTATACCCACGTTCATAGCAGCATTATTCACAATAGCCAAAAGGTGTCCATTGACCAGATGAGATGCATACAATGGAATATCATTCAGCCTTAAAAAGGAAGGAAATTCTGACACATGCTACAACATGGATGAAGCTTGTGGGATGCATACTATGGAATATCATTCAGCCTTAAAAAAGGAAGGAAATTCTGACACATGCTACAACACAGATGAAGCTTGAGGGCATTACGCTAAGTGAAATAAGCCAGTCACAAAAGGACAAATCCTGCATGGTTCCACTTATATGATGTCCCTAGAATAGTCAAATTCATAGAGACAGAAAATAGAACAGTGGGTGCCACGTGTTAGGGAGAAGGGGTAATTGGGAGTTGTTGTTTAATGGGGATGGAGTTTTAGTTTGGGAAGACGAAAACGTTCTTGGATGGTGGTGATGGTTGCGCAAACTATGTGAATGTACTATTGAACTGTGTATTCTAAAATGGTTAAGATCACAAATTTTACATTATTTGTATTTTACCGCAATTAACATCTTTTAAAGATGCTAAAAGAGCTGACTGTGGGTTTTGCTGTCTTCAATCTTGTATGGATGTCATTTGCCATATGAGTGAAGTGTTGGAGCCACACTGGCTGCACAGATATTGACTAAGGAGCTTCTTTGCATGACCAGGACTCCAAGCTGCCTTTGGGGTGCCCTTGCCCAAGCCTCTCCTCAGACATTGATATGATGGTGGTGGTGGGGTGGTGGTGATGATGGTGTCACCTATTGGTAAAATCCAAATGGTACTCATATCTCCACTATATGACTGAGAAGATTGACACTCAAGAATTTCACAGAAGACACCCAAAGCCAAAATCAGCAAGTAAAACAAATGTGTGTATGCAGAGAAGGCCATCTCCGGAGGCTATTAGCCTTTCAGAAATGGTTGCTTAAATTATTTTTTATTCCAAACCTTATTTCTCACATATCTCCCCCTACCAACCTCAGTCTCCTTGTTCTCAAGCTACTAAGAAGCCTGTATAGTTCTGGCCATCCAAAGCTAGCAGACTTCCTGGAGTCTGTTTGGATTCCTGGGAAAGTCTAAGGCCCTTCTAGAATAAAGGTTTGATGTGTTTCGTAAAGTACAGACATTTTCATCTGAATTGTTCCACAGACTGTAAACCCCGTCATAGGTGTGGTCATTGATGTGTCATTGACCAGGAAGCCAAGGTCTGGGAAGGGCTAAGGATCTGCCAGAGTCCTGAGTGAAGAAAAGGAAAATAAGGGCCCAGTGAATATCCTGGGTGTAAACTGGATACCCAGGATAAACCCAGAATACCTTGTAAACAAGAGCTCAGGGTGTAAACTGATGAACAGACTGCTCTGACTAGAAGGCACTGCTGAGAGGAGGGCTACTCCCCCCTGAATTGGAGGAGAATAATCACATTTTGGAATAGCCCCTCCAGGACTCCAGGTTAAGCAGTGGGTGGGGCTGAACTTGACACCCTCAGCTCTTGCTGGAGGTTCTCCTTCTAGCTGACCCTGCCCTGCTGTTGGGAATCTCAGTCATCTTCACCTGGGTGGGGTCTGTAACAAGCTCCATGCTGATTTTAAGTCTACCTTCTAATGATGACAGATTGTATTGAAGAAATTTCCAAATCTCTTTTCCTCCAAAAAGAACAAAGACTCAAGACAGGAAACTGGCTGATGATGTCTGGTGGAGGAAGAGACTCAGTGGATTACTTCTGCAAGTGTCACAGGTAGCCAGGCCTTGGGATGGCAAAGGTGACTGACTACTTAGGCAGTAAGAGAAATATGTTTTCTAAGTTTCAAATTGACCATGTTTTTGAACAGTGTTTTTACTTTAATCTTAAACACACACACACACACACACACACACACACACATGCACACACACACACACACACACACACACACACACACACACATAGAAGATTTAGAACTTCTACCATTAACAAAAGGGGAATCCCAATGGGAATGCATAAATTCCCAGCAAATTCTTACCAGATACACCCCTCATGTCAACTGTAAGATTTACTCTACTGCAGTGTTTCTTTGTATGGATCAGAAGATGATGACAATGATGATGATGATCTATAAGAAGCAAAATCTAGAGATTCCCTGAAATCCAGTTGCTTCATTAGAACAAAAAGTTCTTTTTACATTGGCTTAATAGTTGATGGCTGCTTTTAGAAACTTAGTCCCTGTGTGGTCTAAGAACAATGCAGTGAAACACCCAGGCAGAGCCTCATTCAGCTGGTCAGCGTGGGCCCTGAGGTTCTGCACATCAGCAAAGCTCTCAGGCAGTGTCTGTGCAGGCAGTCTGTAGACCATACTTTGAGTAGCAAAGTTAAGGGCATTTAATTCCCCAAAGTGACCATGAAAGATGGCCTCAGATCCTCCAGGCCCACCCAGAAGTACTGAATAAAACTGGCATTGCAACAGCATCCCCATGAGATTTGGGGAACCACCCAAGACATCCCAAAATATTGGGCATGGGGAGAGCCTGGGAGTCTGTACATTTACAAATCTCCAAAAGTGATTCACACACAAGCAGAAGGAAGAGGGATGTGGGATGCAGGAAAACAGAGCACTGGGCTCTAAAATTACATGGCCTTTATATGACCACAGATCCTCTCTGCCTCCAAATATGTAGGCCCAGTGTACGCGTTTGCTAGGGCTGCTGTAACAAAGCACCACACAAGCGGCTTAGACAACAGAAAATCATCATCTCACAGCTCTGAAGGCTGGAAAGCCTGAGATGAAGGTATCAGTAGGGCTGGTTCTTTCTGAGGCTGTGGGAGAAAATCTGTTCCAGGCCTCTCTTCTTGGTTTGAAGGTGGCTGTCCTTACTTCATATGGGTCCCCTGTGTGCATGTCTGTGTCCAAATTTCCCTTTTCTATAAGGACACCAGTCATACTGGATTAGGGCTCACCCTAATGACCTTGTTTTAACTTGATTACTCCTGCAAAGACCCTATCTCCAAATAATGTCACATTCTGAAGTGCTGGAGATTAGAACTTCAGCTTATGAATCTTTGAGGTGGGGGGGAGACACAATTCAGCCCATAGCACCCAGAAAGATGGGGTCAGGGGCAGCCCAGAGATATTGTATAATGCAAGCGCTAGAAACCTCTGGAACAGATCGGCCCCTTGTGCACGACCAGACCCCTCCTTTCTCCAGTGTTTCAGTGGAACAAATGAACCTCAGCTGTGAGGCTGTAATGACATTTTTGTGGCAAAAACAAGGCCTTGAGCCTTGATCTTTGAGGTTTGCTTGCAGTTTCATGGGTTAGAAAGTTCACAGGCACAAGCTCTGCAGGTTTATCACACATGAAAAAGCAAAAAGCTTGTTTTCATCTTCAGAGACTTTGGGGCCCATTGACTGGACCACCTTTGTTTCTCCTTTTTATCAGTCTCACATATGTTTTACCACCTGGGAAAACTGAAAAACGAATGAGAACCTCAGTCTTCAGATCAGTTGTTTCACTTGAATCCAATCTACTAAACATAATAATATAGGTTTTTTTCATTCTTATACCTAAGATCATAAAGTCGAACACTCTGAGAATCTCCAGCTTTATTTGTCCCAATAGAAGAACTGAAAACTAACATTTGATTTCAAGTGAACATGGTTAGATATGGCTCATTTGAATTTTTTGTATGTACACGTGATACTTCAAGGTCATAAATTCTTCAAATCTGAAGGTCCAAGATAATCTGCCAAATAAAGGTGTATAAAAAGAGCTATTTTTTTTTCAATTTTTAGTTATGCTAAAAGGATCTCTGGTCTCTCAGTACCTTTCCATTTTCTTTTGCTATTCCCATCTTTCATTCTTTCTTCTGTGTGCTTTTGTTTCATGTCGCTAATTTTCTCTAATTTTCCAACCCTTTTTAATCCTTGTAGTTTCCCACCTTTTTCTTTTCCTTGATTCTTAAATTCAGCTTTTATTTGTCCTGACAAAACACTAGTTATTAAAATTCAGTGCAGAAAGAGTTTCTTCCTTTTTCTTTTTTGTCATTTTGTGTGTTCTTCCTCATTGGATTATAAACATAGATATATTGCGGTGCGGTGACAAGATCTCAGAATGTTAGGAAGTGTGGGATCCCTGGCTATCCACACAGCATCACTCCTTGGTGACCAGAGCTGCCAAACGTGGGGACTGGGGCAGTTTTGAATTTCACTCCTTTGGCCTGTCTGCACAGTTACCTTCACCCTCAGTGGAGTCACCCCAGCTTCAGAGCACAATGGATGAGAAAGGCTACTCTACCAACAGGATTCTGGTCCATTCAGCTAGCTTTCCTTTGTCTGTTTCCAGGTGTTTTTAAAATGCACTACTGGTTCTCCCCTACTAACACAGAGTTTCAAGGCAGGCATGTGCTTTTTCACTCTCCCTCATACATTTCACTCCTTCCCAATTTTCTCTCCTCAGTTGTTTGCAGAGAACAGATTTCTTCATCCTCAGGAATGTCAGCATAATCCCGGACCTCTGAAGCTGGACATGTCCATTTCCTGGACAAAGGCCAGGCTGTGCCTCTTCACATGTGTTCTTCTTGCTACTCTGTCTACTGAGTCTGAGGAGTTAATCATGTGGGTCCTGATTTGTCACCTGGTGGGATGCTGGCTCCAGTGCTGTGGCCTCCCTGTGCTCACAGTGCTGGGAGAAGCTGGTGGGTGGTCTAGAAAGCCACCCTCGGAGCACACGGTGTCATGGGTCCATGTGACAATCAGACCAATCAGACCTGGAGGTACTGCTGCTCCAGTGCCTTTGAAGAGTAGGTGCCCCTTGCAGGATCCAGACTCAGTCAGTCTCTGAAAGGCCAACGTCCACTTCCAAAATGCTCCTGAGACTAAAGTGCCCACTGGGAGCTCCCCCGATTACTGTCCACGTGGGCCACTCACACTGCTCTGCAAATAGGCTGCATGGAAAGCAAGTCATAACCAGAAGCCACTTGACCAATTCACCATGAAAAAAAAGACTATCAAAAAGCCCAGGAATCAGCACAGCACATGCTTTCTCTGGAGAGGGTCACAGCAGTTTAGTGAATTACCCAGGACAGGCTGTAGGAGCTGCAGAGCCAACAGGTGACCCAGAGCCTGTGCTTTGGGCTGGCTTTCACTGCCATCAACAATGGTTTTGCACAGATCCCTCAGAGGTGTGTCACAAACACTGAGAGCCTAGTAAAACCATTTAAAAAGCTGACATTGGTTACTTGGTGGGTGTGCTGGCTTCCGTTTGGTTCAGGAAGCAAGAAGTAGAAGGGTGACCATGAAGTACTGTGGAAGGATGAGCAGCTCCAGCCAGGCTCCAGCCAGGATCCAGCCAGCTGTGCCGCCAACCAGCTGTCACTAACCAGCTTGGAAAGTTGGGCAACCTCTCTGGTCATCCACCCTGTCCATGGTCAGATGAGGTCAGGCCCACTTGGGGTGCATCCTGGGGCATCACAGCTGCATAATGACCTGTGGAGCAGCAGGCTGGCATTTCAGAGAACCCTCTCCAGGTGATGCATTTTCCTGCCCCGTTAACACACCACAGCCAGGTGCCCTTGCAGATTCCTTCCAGAGCTAATGGGTTGTTTTGGGGGTGCTCTGCAGGTTTTTGAGTGTGAGGACCCACATGTATTTAAGTTTACAAAGAACATTCACACAGATTGTCTCATTCGTTGAAGAACTCAAACCCTAGCAGGTGCGTTTCTTTCCCAAGGACACAGAGCCAATAAATGCCACATGAGCTCTGGGTCAGGCCCCTGAACCCCACGTCCAGTGGTCTCATGACTCTCCTCCACTGGTTCCTGGGTAAATGGCACCAGTAGCATCCTCCCCACCCTTTCCTGACCCAAAGAACCAACAGCCTCCTTCAAACAGCTGAGAAACCCATGTTCAGAACTCCGTCAACTCAGTTTTTATTTTTATTTCAGGTTTAAGCCAATCCTTGTCAAGGTCAACAGCATCTTCGTTAATAGAATCCTTTAAAACACTTAAATAACCTCAAGTTGCCTTTGGCAAAACACGTTTCAGAAACATTTTCCATGGGATTTGACTGGGACAGTTGAGCCATGTGTTCTGTGGGCGGGGCAGTCTGTCCCTGGAGCATCCTTTGAGGCAGGCATAGAAAGGTAACTTCGGTGACTCAGGTAAGGGATTCATTCTTAGCAGCTATAAATATCCTCTAGCCCTTTCTCCGTCTGTATCCCAAACCTAATATCCTCATTCTTTTGCTGGGAACTAACTAGCTCAATCCCCATCTCATGTCATTTCTATGACAAACAGATTGTTTATTTAGCAAATTCCATCTTTCATAACCCCTTATCTGTCCAACACGGATGTCCGGGCACATGGACTACCCCATGCTGGCTTCCTCCCCATTTCTCCTGCACCTAGCAGATCAGCTTTTTTTCTTGAAGAGGCAGGTGAATAGTGCTGGTGACCAGAAGGAGTTACTCCTTCAGCAGAAACTCACAAGCAGTATGAGCCCCACCTGCTGCCCAGATGTCTCTCGCACCCTGCAGGGCCATTCTGCCAAAGGGCTATGGCCTCCAACCAAGAGTATTATTCCTGGAGACATCTGAAATCAACCCCAAGTCTTTTCCCAGAGACTTCTCTCACCGAGGAAGAAAGACCCTGCTGGGGACCGTGCAAACGTAGGCCAATCTCCAGGAACAAGAGGAACTGCTTGTGCCAGCATCCCCCAGAGGGGAGCAGCCTTCACTGGCCCTGGGTCTACTTCCTGTCAAGCAGGAGGTTCTGGGACAAGAGTTTCAGAGGGGAATTTTCTTTTGTTCTTATTGCCAACAAATGCTGATCTAACATGCAGAGCTTGAGTCCATAGCAGCTGCGGACCCCTATAACTGTGGAGGGGGAAGGGTAAGCTGGGACAAATTGAGACAGTGGCATGGACATATATACACTACCAAACATAAAATAGATAGCTAGTGGGAAGCAGCCGCATAGCACAGGGAGATCAGCTCGGTGCTTTGTGACCACCTAGAGGGGTGGGATAGGGAGGGTGGGAGGGAGGGAGACGCAAGAGGGAAGGGATATGGGAACACATGTATATGTATAACTGATTCACTGTGTTATAAAGCAGAAACTAACACACCAGTGTAAAGCAATTATACTCCAATAAAGATGTTAAAAAAACCAAAAAAACCTAAAAAACTGTGAATTACGTAAACTCATTCTCTGAATCAGGTGTATCTCCTGGGAGGAAAAATGATTGTAGAGGGTGGGTGTGGGATATGCAGAGTGTGTATGTAGAGAGTAAATGTAGAGGGTATATATGGAAGTTGTGTGTGGAGGGTGTTATGAACTGAAGGTTAAGATGAAGCAAGTTTCCGGTTTGTGTTTAGTGTGAGAAAGGGCATAGAATAAATGTTTTCGGTGATTCTCCTGAAACTAACACAATCATTTAAGGTCTTTGTAAACATGAAACAACTCACATCAAAACTTTTCCAAATTAATTACAAGGAGCCTTTAAAAGGCAATGGGGAGATTTTTACTGGAGCACAATGAGAAATGCTTTGAGGGCATCTTATTTTCCTCAACCTATTAAAATTTTAAATGCACTGGCCTCTCAGCAGTTCACCTTCCTCCCAAATACTTAAGATTCTATAAATCCTCAATTAGCTCTTAGGGAATGGTTGTGCTGTGGCTCTTAAAACAAGTCTCCCTTAATTTGAAGGGGTTAAAGTGTAGAAAGAAAATGTAAAGAGGAAAGGGAGAGAAGTTTCTGGCAGAAAATCCAGTTTAAAAATAAATTGCTCGGTTCAGGGAAAGAAATATCTCTTGAGAACGGAATCTGTGAGGGGAGAAAAGGGAGATGGGTGAGATAGGGGGAATTCTGAGAGAGTGCCATGAACTCACCACCCCCGTGTGTCCAGTGTGAGCCCCTCCCCTTGCTTGTGGGTGGGACCTAGAGCCTGCTTCCAATCAGGAGAACACAGCAGAGGGGATGGAGATGTAGCTGCTGTGAGTAGGTTACAATACTCTGTCTTTGTTGTGCTTCGTATGTAAGAAACAGACTCCTGCTGTCCTTGAAGAAGAAAACTGCCATCTTGTGAACTGCCTAAGGATAAGTTGGAAACTCAGAAGGTCTTTAGAAACTGAGCCAGGAGCAACTAAATTATGCGAACAACCATGGGAGCTCTGGGGGGCACCACAAACTTCAGAGGAAAATGCAGCCTGACTACTCCCTGATCGCAGCCCTATGAGACCCTGAGCAGAAAACTCAGCCAAGCCATGCCCTGACTCCTGACTCATGGGTACAGTGAGATAAAAAACAGGTGTTTTTTTGTTTTCAAAACAGCTTTATTATAATCATTTCACATACATACAATTCATCCATAAAGGTGTATAATTCACTGTATTTTAATATATTTACAGCGTTATGCAGTCATCAACACCAATTCTAGAACATTTTGATCCCTCCTGAAAGAACTTCAATTCCCATTAGCTATCACTCCATATTTTTCCCCCAACTCCTGCCCAGCCCTAAGTAACCACTAATCCAGTTTCTAGCTCTATGAATTTGTCTGTTCTGGACATTTCATATAAATGGAATCATATAATATGAGGTCTTTAGTGACTAGGTACATTCAGTTACCATATTATATACAAGGTTAATCTATGTATTAACATGTATTATTACTGCATTCATTTTTTCATGGCTGAATAGTATTATATTGTATGGACATACCATATTTTATTTACTCATTCATAAGCTGGTGGACATTTGGGTTGTCTCCACTTTTTGGCTATTATGAATAACACTGCTATAAATATTTATGTACATGTTTTTGTATGGATATATGTTTTGTTCCATTTGAGGAACTGCCAGACTGTATTCCAAGGCGACTGCACCATTTTACATTCCCAACAGTAGGTATGAATGTTCCAATTTCTCCATGTTCTAGTCAGCATTTGTCATATCTAATTATAGCCATTCTAGTGGATGTGAGGTATGTTTTGATTTGCATTTCCCTAATGACTAATGATGTCTTTTCATGTACATGTTGGCCATTTGTTTGTTTCCTTTAGAGAAATATCTCCTCAAATCTTTTGTATATTTTTAATTGAATTGTCTTTTTAATATTGAGTTGTAAGTGTTCTTTGTATGTTCTAGAAACAAGCCCCTTGTCACATATATGATTTTCAAATATTTTCTCCTATTCTGTGGGTTGTCTTTTTCACCTTCTTGATGTATCTTTTGCAGCACAAAATTTTTAATTTTGAGCAAGTCTAATATATACCTATTTTTTCTTTTGCTATTTGTGCTTTTGGTGTCATTATGTAAGAACACTTTGGCTAGGCCAACATCATGAAGATTTAGTCCTATATTTTCTTTTAAGAGTTTTATAGCTTTAGCTCTTACATTTAGGTTGATAATTCATTTTGAGTTCATTTTTGTGTATGGTGTGTGGTATGGGACCATCTTCATTTTTAGCATGTGGATATCCAGTTGTCCCAACACCACTTTTTAAAAAGACTATTCTTTCCCTAATGGAATTGTCTTGGCACCCTTTTCAAAAATCAATTGACCATAAATGTCAAGATTTATTTCTTAACTCTCACTTCTGTTCTATTGACCTATATGACTATCCTTATACCTTGATTACTGCAGCTTTGTATTAAGTTTTAAAATTGAGATGTTGAGTCCTAAACCTTATTCTTTGTTTTCAAGATTGTTTTGGTTATTCTGGGACTCTTGCATTTCTATATGAATTATAGGATCAGCATGTCAATTTCTGCCAAAAACACCAACTGGGATTTTAATTCACATTGAATATGTAGATTATTTGGGAGAGTATAGTAATCTTAATAATATTAACTCCTATAAACCATGAAAATGGAATGTCTTTGCATTTATTTAGCTCTACTTTAATTTCAACAATGTTTTATAGTTTTTAGTGTAAAAGTTTTGCACTTCTTTTGTTAAATTTATTCCCCAATATCTTCTTCTTTTTGATACTATTGAAAATTGAATTATTTCCTTTAAAATTGTTTTTTCAAAATGTTCATGGCCAGTATATAGAAATACAATTGCTTTTGGATATTGATATTATCTTCAGAGACCTTAATGAACTGAGTTATTAGGTTCAAAAGGTGGGTTTTTATGGTAGATTCCTTAGTATTTTGTACATACAATGTCATGCCATCTGTGATTATAGTTTTACCTCTTCTCTAATCTGGATGCCTTTTATTTTATTTTCTTGTGTAATGGTCCTGACTAGAACTTCCAGTGCAAGGTTGAATAGAAATGTTAAGAGCAGACATCCCTGTCATGTTCCTGATCTTAGAGGGAAATCATTCAGTTTTTCACCATTAACATGATGTTAGCTGTGAGTTTTTAATAAATATCCTTTATCTGGTTTAAGTTCCCTTCTACTTTTGTTTGTTGAGTGGTTTTATTATGAAAGTGTTTGGGAATTTTTTCATGTGATTTTTCTGCATCTATTGATATGATTATATTTTTTTGTTTTTATTCCATTAAATATTGCATTACACCAATTGATTTTTAATGATTTTTAATGAATTTATTGGTTTAAATGCAACCTTGAATTACTCACACAAATCCTATTTGCTAATGGTGTATAATACTATTTATATGTGGCTGGATTCAGGTTGTTTGTATTTTGTTGAGGATTTCTACATCTATATTCATATGGGGTAGTGGTCTGTAGTTTTCTTTGGTGTCTTTGTCTGGTTTCGGTATCAGCCTTATTATGAAGTTTGGAAGTGTTTCTTCTTCCATTATTTGGATAAATTTGTGAAGGATTAATATTAATTCTTTATTAAATATTAAATATTTGGTAGAATTCACCAGCGAAATCATCTGGGCATGGGCTTTTCTTTACAGTTTGTGCAGTTTTTAAAATTGCTAATTGAATCTCTTGTTTAAGGTACATTTAGATACTCTCTTTTAAGTCGGTTTCAATAATTTGTATCTTGCTATGAATTTATCCATTTCATCTAAGTTAACTAATTTACTGGCATAAAATTCATAATTGGCCCTTATAATCCTCTTTATTTCTATAATGTCATGTCTTCTCTTTATTTTTTTTCTTTATCTATGTAGGTAAAGATTTGTCAATTTTGTTGATCTTTTTAAAAACCAACTTTGGTTGCATTGGTTTTCCCTATTGTTTTACTTTTCTCTATTTCATTAATTTCTGCTCTAATCTTTATTTCTTTCCATTTTTTCACTTCAGGTTTATTTTATTCTTTTTCCAGTGTCTTAAGGGAGAATCTTACATTATTCATTAGAAACTATTATTCTTTTTTAAATACAGTCATTTATAGCCATAAATTTTCCTCTAAGCCTTACTTTAGCTGCATCTCATAAATTTTACTATGTTATGTCTTAATTTTCATTCATTTCAAAGACTTTCCTAATGTCCCTTGTGATTTTCTTCTTTAAGTCATTGGTTATTTAAGAATGTGTTGTTTACTTTCCACATATTTATGAATTACCCCAATTTCCTTTTGTTAATGATTTTTAATTTCCATTCCATTGCAGGTATTGGAATGGAATACTTTGTATGACTTCAGTCCTTTTAAATTTATAAGGCTTGTTTTATAGTCTAGCATATGGTATATCCTGGATAATATTCCATGTGTGCTTGAGAATATGTATTTTCTTGCAGAAGGGTGGAGTGTTCTTTACATGTCTATTAGGTCTCTTTGATTATAGTGCTGTTAAAGTCTTTTACTTTCTGGTCGATCATCTACCTAGTTTTTCTATTCATTATTGAAAGTGGGGAATTAAAGTCTCCATCTTTTATTGTCAAACTCTCTATTTCTCCCTTGAGTTATGCCAGCTTTTGCTTCATGTATTTTGGATGTGTTTTGTTGTTATAAGTATGTATGTTTTTAATTGTTATATCTTCCTGATGGATTGACCCTTTTATTGTTATATAATGACCCCACTTTATCTTAGTGACTTTTTTTGTTTTAAAGTTTATTTGCGAGATGTCATCATAGCCATTCCACTTTCTTCTGGTTACTGTTTTTAAGGTATGTATGTTTTCATTCTTTTACTTTCAGCCTATTTGAACTTCTGAATCTAAAGTGTGTCTCCTACAAACAGCATATAATTTGATCTTTTTAAATTTTACCCACCTGGACAATCTCTGCCTTTGATTAATTGTTTAATTCATCTGCAATTTTACTTTTTGCTTTCTGTCTCATGCTTCTTTGTTCCTTTCTTCCTCCTTTACTTGTTTTGTATTTACTGAATATTTTCTAGTGTAAAGTTTTAATTCTTTTAATGATTTAATGATTTTTTTTACCATTTTTAAAGTTATTTCCTTAGTGATTGCTCTAGGGTTTACAGTATACATCTTAATGTATCAGAATCTACTTCAGATTGACACTAACAATTTCAGTGACATATATATAGTCCCTATAACCTTTTTTGTGTTATTATTACTCTACATATTATGTCTATATATGTTACAAACTCAATAATACATTGCTATAATTATTACTTTATGTAATTTTGTATCTTTTTTGAAAGCTTAGAGGAAAAAAATGAGCTAGTATATATTTTTAGTGTTGGTTCAACCACAGCTTTTTCCTTTTATTTTCAAATATATTACATTTTATATGCTATAGGTCCAATAATACAAATTATATATATAAATATATAATACAAATTATATATATAAAATATATATAGCAATTTATACAATTATTTTTCAAATCAGTTAAGAGGAAAGAGAAGACAAATAGAAAATTTTATCGCTTTTATAACTACCTGCATATTTACCTCTACTGGCACACTTTGTTTTTTCATATGGATTTGAATTATTGTCTAGTATCTTTTACTTTCAGCCTAAAGAACTTCCTTTAATATTTCTTATAAGGTAGATCTTGAAACAACAAATTTTCTGTTTCTGCTTATCTAGTAATGTCTTAATTTCTTCCTCATTTTTGGAGAATAGTTTCTGCTATATATGATATTCTGGTTTGACAGTTTGGGGGGTTTTCTTTTGGCATTTTGAGCATGTTATCCCACTGCTTTCTAGCCACCATTGCTTCTGTTGAGAAGTCAGGTATTCATTGTATTGGTGTTCCCTTGTACATTAAGCGTCATTTTTCTCTTGCTGCTTTCAAGATTTTCTCCTCGTCTTTCAACATTTTTGACCTTGATTTGTGTTTCTAAGTATTCATGTCTTTGTTTTATCCTACCTGGATTTTATTGAGCTCCTTGGATATATAGAAAAAAATGTTTTAAATCAAATTTGGGAAGTCCTCAGCCATAATTCTTCAATATTTTTCCTGTTCCTTTTTTTTTCTCTCTCCTCTCTTCTGGTATTCTCTTTACTTGCATATTGATATGTCTAATGGTATCCCACATTTCTCTGCTCTTCTGCTCATTTTGTTATATCTTGGAATTAGCCTTCTCTTAACTTCTTTTCACCAAGTTATGACTCATTTCCCCCAACACCTTCAGGCATAGATTCTCCACTTTCTGTACCAAATAGACAGTCCTTTCCACTAGAGACACAGAACTATCTTATGGTCTTCCTATCCACTGGACAAGACCCCTACACCAGAGCTGGAAGGCCAGACTTTGCTTCTCTGGGAGTGACACCTCTACTTTACAGATGGATTCTGGATGGGGGGCGGGTAGCAGCCCCTGGTCTTCTCTGCTTGCTTCTTCCAGCATGGCAGGGGGTGATTGGGGCCCCTGTATACCCAGCCTGACACACAGGGTATATAATGTTCACCCTATGAGCCGGGCTTTGTGGGGAAAGAGAGATCTGGTCTTCTTGTCTGTGCCTGCCAGCCTTCTTGTCTCTGTAGAGCTTCTGCAACACAGAGATGGGGGATGAGAAACACCACAATCTGCTTATCCCAAGATGGGCCTATAGTAACTTCAGACTGGGGGAGAGAGAACCCCTGAATTCTTGGCTGCATATACCCAGGGTAGAGCTTCAATCACATGGAGCTGTTGGGGGAGGAGGGTTAATAGAGCAAGTTGTGGTTCAAATTCCATGACTCACTGTTCTTTATGAGATTTAGTAGGCTTTCTTAAATGAATGTTTCACCATTTGTTGTATGGCCTTAGGACAATTTCCAGAGACTTTAAATCATCGGGTTTGGGGTTTTGTTTAATAAGTTCACCAGTTAAATTGTTGTTTTGTTGGAGAGAGGGTCCATGGAGCTCTTTACTCAGTCATTCCAGAAGTTCTGTAAGTTGTTTTTTTTTAACTGTCAAATGCATGGTAATTTGTTGTGTGGCAATAGAAAACTAATAAAAGTGTGGTTTGTATTCAGATAGCTATTCTATTGAGAATGGCAAAGCAACTGTAGCAAAGTGTAGGAAAAATGCCTCTTAGGAAGATTTATCCTTTCTGGCCACCACCCAAGAGCACAAAGGCTGAGGGCATTTATTCCTGGAGGCCCCTGCCTCTTCCTGGCAAACTCATGGGGACTGGGATGGAGCCCAGGTGCAGTACAAGTCCCAAGGAGTTTCAGGGCTCTTTCTTATTTTATTGAAGTATAGGTGACATACAATATTATATTATATTATATTATATTATATTATATTATATTATATTATATTATATTATATTATGTTCCAGGTGTACAACTTAGTGATTCGACATTTATATACATTACAAGTTGATCACCACAATAAGTCTAATAACCATATGTCAGCACAGAAAGTTATTACAGTATTATTGACTATATTCTCTATGCTGTGTATTACATCCCTGTGACTGCTTTATTTTATAACTAGAGGTTTATATCTCTTCATTCCCTTTACCTATTTCATCCAACACCCTACTTCCCTCTTTTCTGGTGACCATCAGTTTGTTCTCTGTATCTATAAGTCTGTTTCTGCTTTGTTTTGTTTGTTCATTTGTTTTGTTTCTTAGACTTCTCATATAAATTAGATCAGATGGTATGGTTCTCTGTCTGACTTATTTCACTTAGGATAAGTGATCCATCTAGATCCCTCTAGATCCATCCATATTGTCACAAATGGCACAATTTCATTCTTTCTTATGGCTGAGCAATGTTTCGTTGTAATGTGTACCACATCTTCTTTATCCATTCATCTGTTGATGGACACTTAGGTTACTTCCATATTATGGCTATTGTAAATAATGCTGCAGTGAACATCAGGGTGCAAATATCTTTTTGAATTAGTGTTTTCATGTTCTTCAGATATATACCAAGAAATGGAAATGTTGGCTCATATAATAATTCTGGGTTTTTTTTAGGAATCTCCATACTGTTCTCCATAGTGGCTGCACCAATTTACATTCCCACCAACGGCAAAGGAGGGTTCCCTTTTCTGCACATTATCACCAACATTTGCTAATTGCTGTCTTTTTGATAATAGCCATTCTGACAGGTGTGAGGTGATATCTCTTTGTGGTTTGGGTTTGCATTTACCTCATGATTAGTAGTGTTGAGTATCTTTTCATCTTTTTGTTGGCTGTCTTTATGTCTTCCTTAGAAAAAAGTCTGTTCAGTTTCTCTGCCCATTTTTTTTGTTTGTTTGTTTTGTTGTTGTTTTTTTTTTTGTGGTACACGGGCCTCTCACTGTTGTGGCCTCTCCCGTTGTGGAGCACAGGCTCTGGACGCGCAGGCTCAGCGGCCATGGCTCACGGGCCTAGCTGCTCCGCGGCATGTGGGATCTTCCCAGACGGGGGGACGGACCCGTGTCCCCTGCATTGGCAGGCAGACTCTCAACCACTGCGCCACCAGGAAAGCCCTCTGTGCCCATTTTTAAATGGGATTGTTTGGTTTTTTGGTATTGAGTTGTATGAGTTCTTTATATATTTTGGATATTAACCCCTTATTGGATATGTCGTTTGAAAATATCTTCTCCCATTCAAGTAGGTTGGCTGCAGTGCTCTCTCTTTGCCTCTGCCCAGCAACCCAGGGGTGTTGATAACACCACAGCCCAACATCTGAGCCTGAAGCACCTTTACTCAGAGCAAATTAGCCCCAACTTATGACCAAGAAAAACTATTCAGGATAAAGTATGCATTTAACTTGAGAGATTAAATGCAGATGTGCCTTTAACAGTTAAATTTAATAAGTTCTTAGCAAATAACTAGGATTGGTTTTTCTTTTAATCATCCTGTTTGAGGTTATTGGTAAGTTATAACTAGCCATGATTAGATTTACTAAATTCCTGTGTCTTATTTTAGAAAAAGGGTTCCATTTATATAAGTCAAATTGACTTCTTTCAGTAATCCAACCATTGGGAAAGATTCCTGCAACCTCATTTTCAGGAACCATCATATGCCAGTTGGCAGGTCCATGTGTTGTAGCCAGCCATCCTAGGGGGAAATTGTTAACCTACTCTGGATAAGTGATGTGAGACCTTCAGGTGAAGCAGACATTACATAGGAAGGAAACAAACTGAATTGGAAGCCTGACAAGGCACAGAATCACATTAGTTGCTGCTGCCCTTCTTGGGAAGACCAAGGGCAGAAATGTACCATCAAGTGAGGCTGGTGAGGCTTTGCATAGGAGGTTCATTACAGGAGTATCAATACCTGTGAAGATTCAGAACATGTTAGCCATCAGACTGTAGGTGAGTGTAACTTAAACAATCATGCATCCATGTCATGGAACACAGCTATTGAAAATCATGTTTTTGATACTTTATGGTATAAAGAAAAAAATACCAGTTATTTTTACAAGTAGGATACAGACTTTATGTCACACAACACTAATTTATAGTATACAATACATGGTAGCTCCCTATAGATTTCATACATATGTGTTCTAGGTACATACAAATACACAGACAGTACACGGTATCTTCCTATACATTGCACACACATATACACACACCATATGGTAGCTTTCTCTCTCTCTCTCTCTCTCTCTCTCTATATATATATATATATATATATATATAGTGGTCCTACTGTGTGCACCGCCATGCACAGTACTAAGTGCTTTAGAACCATTATCTCATTTATTCCTTGTGACAACCCTGTGAGGGATGTATGTACTGAGTTGAATAATGTCCTCCAAAATTCATGTCCACCTGGAAACTGACTGTAACCTTATTTGGATATAGGGTCTTTGCAGATGTGACCCAGTTAGGATGAGGTCATACTGGATTAGGGAGGTCCCCCAATCTAATGACTGGTGTCTTTATAAGAAGAAAATTTGGACACAGACATATAGGGGAAAAGCCTATGTGAAGACAGAGATTGGAGTGATGTGTCTAAGCCAAAGAGCATCAAGGATTTCTAGCAACCACCAGAAGCTGGGAGAGCAAGGAAACATCCTCCCTAGAACCTTCAGAGGGAGCATGGCCCTGACATCACCTGGATTTGAGGCTTCTGGCATCCAGAACTGTGAGATGATAAATTTCTCTTGTTTTAAGCCACTCTTTTTATGGTACTTTGTAGTACTTTGTTACGGTGGCCCTAGGACATTATCACAAAGTATCAATATATTTATTCCCATTGGCTACATAAAGACAATTAGCATCAGTAGGTTTAAGGCCACACAGTTAGTAGCTGCAGAGACAGAATTCAAATGCTAGTAAAGTGGTGCCTGAGAGACCCAGAATGCAAACCACACTGACTCCCAGTTTTTGATAAATTTCACAGGAAAGAAAATTTTAATTTCAGCATTTATTTGGGGTAGCTGAACAATAGATGATTTTAATTTTTTTATTATATTTTTGTAGATTTCCAGTTTTTTATGGTGAATGTAGTTAATGTTTATAAATCCAAGGAAAAGAATGTTATTAAAGAATTATGGCTCCACACCAGATGAGACTGTGGTCACCTGTGAAGGGCCCTCCTCATCTTTCCATTCTAGGCCCTTCCTCAGGGAGCCAGGTTGAGGCTAAATGCAGAAAACAGCAGTAAGAAACAGCAGTGATTTCTTTCCGAGGAGAAAGGCTTACAGCCAGTGGGGCAGCCAAACCACTAGCAGCTTCAACTCCCAGGGCAATTCTAAATTAGTATTGTGTGGGATTTCCAGGTGAAAGCAGAGCCCATCCGTCAAGGCCTTGGTTCCCCAGGAGCACTCCCCGATGGGGCGGGAAAGTCGGGGGGGAGGGGGTGTTGCTTAAGGGAATTCTGCCTCCCTCTACGCTGCCCTATGACCCAGCAGCACCCATGTTAACCTATTCAAGAAGTCAGGCCACAAGCACATTTATTTCCACCAAGAATGCTGATTGTTTCTATTTCCCAGTCGAGGCTTTTGGAAATGCCACCGCATGAGGGCTTGAATCTGGTATGTTTTCCTCTTCCTTCCAACTCCTACTCTGGAGTAAATCCTGGGGCAACAGCAGGGCTGCCCCCTGGTGCCCAGGACATGCAGACGATCCAGACAGCCCTGCTGGGGGCCTGGTATGAACTGCAGCTGTGTGCTTGTCCACATGAGTACTCACGAAAAAGGCTGACACGGCTCAGGGTAGTGTTCCAGGGACCTGATGCTCTGCAGACCTTCCGGAGGCCTGAGAGCAGACATCCTGTTGGGCCGATGGCTCTTGGTCTCCAAAAGCAGGAGAAAACAGTCTCCTGCTCCTCCCACCAGAGACACAAAAACCACTGCTTCTTCACCCTTCCAGCCAAGATTGATATGACCTGTGTGTCGGTCCATGTGGCCTCCCTGAAGGAACTCCTGTGGGAAGTCCTCCAACCAAAGGATGCTGACATGAGAAGCACAGCGGGGTGAGTAAATGGGCCAACAGGGCATGCAAGTATAGAGTATGATGATCTCTGAGTCACAGAGGCAGTGAAGGTGGTGATGTGGCTGAGTGTGGGTAGGCAGGAATTGTGGATGATTTAAAACAAAGAGACATACAATATTTTAAAATCAAATGATGGCCTAGAACTACAAGTTCTAAATTCTTCTTTTGGGGGGCTGTTGGGGTGAAGTGAGGAGGGAGATGAAGTAAGGAAATGACAAAAACATTCTGGAAAAACTTATTTACTGCTTTTATAGTTATTAATAAAGATTTAATTATAAATGTTGAAAACAGGAAGTTTGTTGTAAATATAATCCCAAAGTGAGTCAAATAAAACTGAACGCACTGTTATTACCAACTTTCACGCGTGTGTTATTTTAGATGAGTGCATTCAGTGATCTGAGAATACTTACTATGTAGAGTTTTCATTAGAAAACAATGACATCAGGAAGACAGGCAACCTGCTGACCACCATCCTGAAAGTTCTCCAAATGACAGGAAATTTGGGAAAGAATGTCAGCCCTAAATGCATGGCTGGCTAAAGGAGAACGCTTTCCTAAATCACAGAGTTACATTACCAGAAGCCCACCATAACCCTGTCTCCTTCACTGTTACAAGTGCCTGACACCTCTTCTTAATTGGTCCTGCAAACAATGGGTCGTGGAAACTTCTCCTGCTTTTAATGCGTAGGTGCACCCTTTGGAGGAGTGTGCAGGCAGTAACAGGCCCTTTTCACATTTTTCTTGTTTATATAAAAGCAGAATCCAAACGGAAGTAGAGGGGTAGGTGGGAGTCAGGGCATCTCGGCAGAGGTGTGGACAGAGGGCCAGGGAGGGCTTGTCATGCACCTGTCTAATATTTATGAGGTGAGATGTCCAGGAGTAAGAAGGAGCCAGGAGAGAGGACGAGATGAAGGATGATTGATTGGAAACATCGCATGGAAACAGGGTTTGACCCTGGAGGAAGAAAGGGGGGACGGGAAGTCAAAGGTGGATGCAGCATCCTTGAAGGGAGTCAGAGAAAGGAGGCAAGGGATGTGCCAGTGCAGGTCGTGCAGAGGCGGTGCAGCGTCTCCCCCTCCTGAGAGGGGCATGGGTGGGACATCTGGTGTGAGGTAAGGTGATGCTGGGAACAGCGTGGGTGGGACCAGGACGGGGGACGAAATGTACAGCCATCAGCTCTGAGAGCCGGGCTGAGGTGAGAGGCTAAAGCTGTGGTTTTATCCATCTGTAGGATGAAGCCTTAGGAGGCAAGAAGGCAGGTGGCTGGAAGGATTCAAAATGCGACACTGACAGGGCAGCTGTGGCAGATGGACAAGAGGACCAGGAATTTGAGGGTATAGAAAAGAGGTAGAATAGTGCATGAGGAGAGCTGGGTTGTGAGGGAAGACAGTAAAACCTTGGGCAGGGGGTCAAAGCACTAGACAACTCCATGAAGTCAGAGCACTCCTCACAGATGGGGGAAGGAGAGGGCTGGGGTTATGCTCAGCATGTTGGATGTGGAAGTCTTCAGACAATCACAAGATGACACATGGCATGGGTACGAAGTGAGATGTGTAAAGGTTGTTGGAACACCGGCTGTTCACAGACACTGTAGTGGTCCAGGATGCTGGCAGGAGTGTCCCTGGCTGGTGGGAGAATTGTGTTTAACATGGAATTTGTTCAAAGTCTGAATGTTACCAAACCACCTTGGGTCTGCTTGCCTGCACACGGTAAAGCCAATCTACTGACACCAGGGTGTAGTGAAGGAAAGTGTAGCATTTATTGCAGGGTGCCAAGCAAGTAGTCCAACTAGCTAGTACTTAAAAGGCCTGAACTCCCTGATGGCTTTCAGGGAAAGGTTTTTAAAGATAGGGTGAGGGAGGAGGGTCAGAAGGATGTGTGATCAGCTCGTGGACATTCTTCTGATTGGTTGGTGGTGAGGTGATTGGGAGTCAACATCGTCAATCTTCTGGTTCCAGTCAGTCTGGGGTCTACTGCTTGTGGGCAGCATACAGTTAACTTCTTCCACCTGGTGGGGGTTTCAGTATCTGCAAAACAGCTCAAAGGATATGGCCCAGAATATTATCTACAGTTCTTGAGGAGGAACTAAAAGTCCCTGACTTTGTTTAATGGCTGAACTATTATTATTTTGTCTTGCTTGACTGTTTTCCTTTCTTTGTTCATTTTCTCACTTCTCTGATTAAATTTATTCTTTGGAATTCAGGGAAGGCCTAGGAGGCTAATATTTTTCTACCAGGCAAGAGGTAGACAGAGGATACGGGGAGTGGGGGAGGATCTGTTCTGGGAAGGCCCCATAGGATCCTGCTCGGTTACATAAAGCGCTACACAAACTCAAGGTGAAGACCATCAATCTGTTTTTCTAATAATTTATTCTATAGCTTCAGAAAATATTATCAAGAATAAGATTCAAAAGGAACCCCACATCCTGTGTTCAGATCTTTTGGTGCCATCACAGAGCTTCTGGATCCATCCCTACCTGAACCCCACCCATATTGTTTCAGGCATGTGATTTGAGTCCTCTGTTATTTGCAGCTGAAAGCATCCAAACAGATACAGGAACTATTTGTGTAAGGGTTATTTCTTTGTTTACAATTCTTATCCCCCTCCCCTATACTAACTCAGCTAGATTAAGTCTTCTAGCAGAAAGTAACAGTGAATTTCTCCTCAAAAAACTTTTGCATTCAAATAAGCTGCATTTTAAACTAATGAAGCAACAAAAGTTTACTTACGAAAATGACGTGCTAGAGTATTGTGAAACACCAAAATAAGAACATAAATTTAAAAACATTTCCACAAAATTCAGATCATAGGAGTCCAGAACAAGAATATTAAAACAACAATCCCGAAAATGAAACTTTCTCTATTATCGAGACCAAATCTACAGGTCGTTGAAACAACTGGAAGATCGGCCTTGCAGGGGACAAAATGCAAACACATGGATGGTCACTCTCAGTCTTTGGTAACATAAGAGAAACTGCCGAAGAGTGAATCCAGACAAACCTGGGTACACTAGCAAAATCTGTGACAGAGAGCTTACGGAAGTACAGAGGATCAACATCATTTGTCATTTTCTTCCCTACCTGTGTTTCTCGCTGTCCTAATCTGTGAAAGCAGCCAGGCTGCTTCCTGGCAGCAGTTCGTGTATGGCCCAAAGCAGAGGTTGCTTGCAAGACTCTTCCTTTGCTGGCCTTTGTTTTCCTAAGGCCTGAGTTTATGAAAAAGACTACCCTAAGAGCCTCTGTGGACAACCAGGTAGACAGAATGGGTGTGAGGGCTGGGAGTAGAAATAAGGGAACCAAAGGAGGAGGAAGGCCAGAGAGGGACAGCTGCCAGACACTCTCAGCTTGGCTACAGTTCCGGTTTCCTGCCTGGCATGTGGGGACAGAGATCTCCCCAGTTCTCCAGGCCACACCCAGCCTAGACAGTGAGGACACAGGCAACCACCAAGATGGATTTCAGCTTAGAGGCCCCTCCCACCATGTGAACCTCCCAGGGTGCCATCTGGGGGAAAAGGAGATTCCGAGACTGCCTGAGGTCCAATTCTCCACCAGCCTAGAAGCATAAAGTTTCAAAGTCAGATTTCGAGGGAAATGAAGACATGACTGTGTTTTGCTGACCTGAGTCCATATGATCCAGCAACTCTACTCCTGGGTATATATCCAAAAAAATAACCAAATCACTAATTCAAAAAGATACAGGCATCCCAATGTTTGTAGCAGCACTATTTACAATTGCCAAGATATGGAAGCAACCTAGGTGCCCATCAACAGCTGAATGGATAAAGAAGGTGTGGTATACACACACACACACACACACACACACACACACACACACACACACACACACACAAATGGAATATTACTCAGCCATAAAGAATGAAATTTTGCCATTTGCAGCAACATGGATAGACTTAGAGAGAGGGCATTATGCTAAATGAAATAAGTCAAACAGAGAAAGACAAATACCATATCATACCAAGTGGTATGATACCACTTATATATGGAATCTAAAAAATACAACAAGCTAGTGAATAAAACAAAAAAGAAGCAGACTCACAGATATAGAGAACAAACTAATGGTTCAGTGGGGAGGGGGGAGGGGTAATATAAGGGTATTGGATTAAGAGGTACAAACTATTAGGTATAAAATAAGCTACAAGGATATATTGTACAGCACAGGGAATATGGCCAATATTGTATAATAACTATAAATAGAGTGTAAGTTTTTGAAATTGTGAATCACTGTACTATACACTCGTAACATATAATATTGTACAGCAACTATGCTTCAATTTAAAAAATAAAAGTAAAATAAAAAAGAAATGGTATTTTTAACATTTCTTGTTCTAAATCTAACTAAAATATCAATAGACTGATGATGGAATAAAGCTAAAGACATTGGTTAGAATTCATGTTTGTTTTCATATAGAAAAGGACAGATAGATAACAAAATAAATGTCGATCAGTGTGCATTAAAGATTAGCCTGCACTAAGCTCTAAGCATTAAAGGTTAGGGTCACTAACTAGCTCTGTCCACCATGAGGGTCTCGAAGCAGTGATATTCCAGGAGCAACAAGCAGATCCAGGTCCCAGATCTTAGTGTCTAAACACCAATTTCCAACAAATGGAACCACAACTCCCTGCAGAAAAGGCTGATTCTAGGACAGGGGCAAAGAAAATACCAGATGAGCTCAGAACATCTTGTTGTGCCAGAAATTAAGAAAATGCTCAAAAAAAAGAACAAAAAGATAAGAGCTGGGGCATTTTGAAAGAGCACAGGAACCAACCTGGAAAAACTCCCAGTGGCCAAAGCTGGAACAAGTTGAGCAACAAAATAAATAAGGAGAATATTAGATTGTAACCCAGAGAAGAAAATAAATATCTATGAGTACACACTGACATAAACAAATGATTGAAAAATAAATAACTGGGGAAATGGGAAAAAACTTTCTTCATGAATTCCAAACAATAAACATAGGACTGAGGGAAAGAGAAAATCCCCATGAGAACACCTCAATAATCATTGCTGCAGGCAAGGTCCACAGATGATGTTAAAATCAGTGGATATTGGCATAGCCTCAAAGTACCTACTGCAAAATGTTTATTAATTACTGTGGTGGTTTATCATAGTCCACAAATTCTTTGATCAACCTCCAGGAGGAGGATCTTACTTCCTCTGCCCTTGAGTGTGAACTTAGTGCCTTGTTACCAACTTACTGAAAGAGGACTTAGTGCCTCGTTACCAACTAACAGACACCCCACCGTAACCAGGAGATCCAGGTTACTAGCACCAGGGACGTACCTCCTGATATGAGTGTATGAGGAGACACTTACCCCTATAATATTCTCTCCAGAATACTCATGAGAAAGCATCAGACACACTCACACTAAGGGACATTCTACAAAATACCTGACCCATGCTCTTCAAAACCATCAGAGTCACAAAAACAAAGAAACACCATAAACTGTCCCAGGACCCAGGGGGAGTCGTACAACTAATCGCAACATGGAATCCTGGATTGGATTCTGGGGTAGAAACAGGACATTGGTGGGAAAACATGTGACATCTGAATGGTCTGGATTTCAGTAAATAGTGTAGTACCAATGCTAAATTCTTAGTTTCTACAAATGTACCATGGTTACATAAGATTTCAACATCAGTGAAATGGTGAAGATGAGCGTGCTCTGTACTATTTTTGACCCTTTGTAAATATAAATTATCTCAAAATAAAAAATTAAATTGTTTAAAACAAGAAGGTAGGCCATCAAATGCTGGAGGATGAGAAGCTATTGAGGAAATAGCCATACAAAAGGCCTGATACATCTGATATATTCAAAAAATGTTGGTCCCCTTCTCTTCCCATCCTAAGTACTTCCTCTTGCTGAAGAAACAGAATAAGCCGCCTAAGTAAGCCCAAAGTGGTAGCCATTAGCTGCATTTTTTTCCTTAAGAAGGGTTGTAACTATCACTGGAGAGGCGTTTGAATAAGATAAATTTTTAGAGGCAGAATTTCAGGCAACAGAGACCAGTGAGGGGGCCACTTTCACCAAAGTAAAAGGCTAGTACCTCCTGTAGCTACTAAGAATGTGTCCTCTCCCATTGACTCAGCAATTCCATTTCTTCCTAGGAATTTGTCCTAAGGAAAAATCAGGTATGTGTGCAAATATTTAGCTATGAAAATATCCACTGTTGTGTTGTTTATAATAATAAAAAAGTGGAAATAAATCAAGCATCTAAGAATAAAGAATTAGTTAAACCATGGTACATCTGCAAAAGAAATATTATGAAGTCATTTAAGAAGATGTTGAAATACAATAGAATATTATTCAGCCTTTAAAAGGAAGGAATTCTGGCACATGCTACAACATGGATAAAATTGAGGACATTATGCTAAGTGAAATAAACTAGTCACGAAGGACAAATACTGTATGATTCCACCTGTATGACACCCCTAGAGGAGTCAAATTCATAGAGACAGGAAGCAGAATGGTGGTTGCCAGGGGCTGGGTTGGGGAGGAAAAGCTGGGAGTTAGTGTTTAATAAGGACAGAGTTTCAGTTTGGGAAAAATGAAAAAGTTCTGGCCCTGTGCCAAGGGCCCAGCTCAAGGCAAAAGTCAGCCAAGAGGGATGGTGGGGGTGTTACCATAAGGTGTGTGTGTGTGTGTGTGTGTGTGTGTGTGTGTCTACAGTGGGGGACGGCTAAGGTGTCATCTGCTGCATTTCTTCTAATCAAAATTCTTCCTGCTATTTGGCCTAATGGATTTTCCTATGTACCCCTGCCAACATTTTCAAGTTACCCTTTTTCCTTTGTGACTGGAGAGGTGTGTTGGTTGATTTTTGACTTTCTGTAATGCATGCAAGTCTCAGTTCATTCTGGGTGCTCATCAGGAAGGTTTTAATGCTCTCAAGGCAATTGCTTCAGAGCCAGCCTGCCCTCCATCTATGGTACCGTCCCTTAGGTGGGGGTCCTGGCCGGAGTGGTTATGTCTTCCAGGAGAGTTCTGAGGCACAGGCACCCAAAAGTATTCAAAGAGAAAAGAGAATTAAACAAAAAATATTAACATCCCTATAAATGAAGCTTGTCAGAGAAGCATCCTTGAGGTTACAGAAAGGAAAGTAAGTTTAAAAAAAGAAAAGATGCAGTGGATGCCATCACGTCGATGTTCTGTGCACGTGCACATTCTGTAGGGAAACATCCTGGAACAAGTCAGAGATCGCTGAGTTTCTGCACAGCCAGGATACTTCATTTCTGGATGCGTGCCTCATTCAGCAATCAAGACAGAGCATCACTTCCCTGAGAGGTTTCTTTGTTTGTTTGTTTTTAGGGTTTTTTTTTTTTTAAAGAAGATGTTGGGGGTAGGAGTTTATTAATTTATTTTATTTATTTTTGCTGTGTTGGGTCTTCGTTTCTGTGCGAGGGCTTTCTCTAGTTGTGGCAAGTGGGGGCCACTTTTCATCGCGGTGCACGGGCCTCTCACTATCGTGGCCTCTCTTGTTGCAGAGCACAGGCTCCAGACGCGCAGGCTCAGTAGTTGTGGCTCACGGGCCCAGTTGCTCTGCGGCATGTGGGATCCTTCCAGACCAGGGCTTGAACCCGTGTTTCCCGCACTAGCAGGCGGACTCTCAACCACTGCGCCACCAGGGAAGCCCTGTTTTTAGGGGTTTTCTGTGGGGTTTTTTTTCCCTCATTGTCTAGCATCTGGAATCTGACCCTGGAGACTCAACACAGTTTATTTTAAGACCCAGCCACTCAACAATGCCCACACACTCCTTACTGATAGGCAAAGTTCAAAGGTGGTGTAGACGGTTCCCAGAATAGAAGCGTCTCTGCTGCTTCCGGCAGCGCTCCCTGCGTGACTGACTCAGGCGGTCCCAGCCCGGCTCACTGCGGGTGCCCTTGCTGGCTCACCTGCATGTGACCATGTGCTTGGTAGACCAGCGTTTTCATCCTTTGCCTGGAGACCAGGGTCCCCAAAACGTGCACAGACAGCAGATGAACAGGAGTCCTAGGACAGCCTATTTGTAGCACAAAGTCATAAAAATGCACTGTGATTTTTTTAAATGTATATAGAAATTCCCCAAGAGCAATGGAGTTCAAACTTTCGTATTCTAAAGGTGACCTGACCAACCTTCCAGCACCGTGAACTTACAAGTGTGTGCGTGCTCTAATGCTTACTGCTGAAAGGTTTATTTTGCCCCCTCCCTGACAAAAGTCACTACACCTCTTAACACTCTTCAAAATTTAAACCACCCGCCTAAAGAGCTGACACTTCTTTTAGGACTTATCTAATGCGTTTTGACAATATTTCGAACAGAAGGTCCAGGCTTGATTTCACAGACATGCAGACTTGAATAGAAAATGACTTGTCCAAATTAGTACCTGCTCATTAGGCCAATACCAATACACTCTGGAAAACCCTCTCTTTAGCTGGCTTGCCCATTATGAAGACGCCCCTTGCAGCCACCACCTAGAAGCTGAGAACCTGCACCGTGTCATCCATCATCCACTGAGTGTCATCGGCACCCTGTGGGACAGTTTCCTTGCTCTGCCCACCACCCTGGAGATCCTGCAATCTCACTTTCTATACGACTGACCAACACCACTCTCCCTACAGCATGCGGTTTACCCTAGCCCCACCCCAGTTCAGGTATCCCTTTGAAACTTTGATGAAAGCCAAGGAGAACAAAGGCACTTATTCATACAAGCATTCTGCATGCCTGTCCTTCAATTGCCAGTGACATCTTCCCAGCCAATCTCAGCAGCTGCTGCTTCTCCTCCCTTACCTGTCAGTTACTTCTGGCTTTGCTCAAGAGATGACCAAGTGGGCTTCCCTGGTGGCGCAGTGGTTGAGAGCCCACCTGCCCATGCAGGCGACACAGGTTCGTGCCCCGGTCCGGGAGGATCCCACATGCCGTGGAGCTACTGGGCCCGTGAGCCATGGCCGCTGAGCCTGCGCGTCCGGAGCCTGTGCTCCGCAACGGGAGAGGACACAACAGTGACAGGCCCACACACCGGAAAAAAAAAAAAAAAAAAAAAAGATGACCAAGTCCTCCTAGAGGCTCCTGCATTCTCCTGACATCCCCAGGGGCTGGACTGGCTCCCTCTCACACTCACTGCTTTCTGCATGATTGTAATCACCTGGGACTTGTTTGGAGCTTGTTTATCCTATTGCCTTATTTGTGTCTTTCACAGTAACACATTCATGAAACATTGTTATACCAACACATCACAGACAGAGGCAAACAAGACAAAAACTTCTAAAATTTTTCACTGAAATGTGCTCACTGTCATTATTAGTTTAAAAGGATCAAAAGTTTCATGAATGTAAAGCTTGGGAAAATTCACACTCCTCTATTATTTACTCCTCTATTATTACTATTACAAGAATGCATGCATCAGTGAGACAGGTGCAGTTTGAAACTTAGAGAATTCAGTGATGTAGCTCTTTGATCACTTTTATTTTTATCCCCATTGTTTTTAAAAATAAAGAGAGAAATGGATGGTTGTAAAAAGAAAGGGCCAAAGCAAAAACGAAGTCGTAGTTGACTAAAGGTCAAAACCCTGAATCTGAACCCTTCACAGAGCCATCGATCACATAGAATATTTTTTGTGAGGTAAACACCATGGGGGGAAAGGAATGAGTCATACTGGTTAGGGGTGGCAAACATGGCACAACTTAGCTGTAGATACTGAAAAATTAATTCCTCATAAACTAAGGGTTATTTTCTTAGCCCTCAGCTGATTAGAAAGGTCAAAGCAGAAACCAGCAAAATTCTGTGGGTTTTGAATTGTTTTGACCTGCCTGGGTTCTCAGTGGTGTTCTCTGGGCTTTTGGTAAACACAGAGTGGCTTTTGACCCGCTTTTGTGTTACAAATAGAAATGTATATTTAGAAGGTGGTGCATATGAAAACCCCAGTGTGACAATTTCACCTCAGAGGCACTCTTGGGTGGTTATTGCCACATTCTGTAACCCATGTATGTGTGTGTGTGCATAGAGTGTGTCCCTAAGCAGATGCACATGCATCTAACCCAGCTTAACAGTGGTTACCCCCTGGCTCTTGTCCATGTAGTTCCACAAAGTGTATTGCTTCCACGATGTCACTAGTGTGATGTTTAATTATTTTGGGGGGGCCTCACCGCACAGCTTGCGGGATCTCAGCTCCCTGACCAGGGATTGAACCTGGGCCACGGCAGTGAAAGCCCTGAGTCCTAACCACTGGACCGCCAGGGAATTCCCCCTGTGATGTTTAATTTTAACTGTCAACTTGGCTAGGACATGGCACCCAGTGTTTGGCCCAATGTCTGCTGTGAAGGTAGTTTTAGCTGTGATTAACATCTAAATCAGTAGAATTTGAGAAAAGCAGATAGCCCTCCATAAAGTGGGTGGGCCTCATCAATCATTTGAAGATCTTAGGAGAAAAAAGACTTGAGATTCCCAGGAAAGAGGGGATTCTGACTCCAGATGACCTTTGGACTCAAGCTGCAGCATCAACACTTCCCTGGGTCTCCAGCCTGCCGACTTGCCCTGTAGATCTGGACTTGCCAGCCTCCAAAATCGTGTTAGCCAATTCCTTAAAATAAGTTTCTTATCTGGTTCTGTTTCTCTGGAGAACCCTGACTAAAACTCCAGAGGATGAGTTCATGGCACCTTTCTCTTGAGTGGAATCCAAGCAAAGCCACCATCAGTGATGTTCTGTGATCATCAAGGTACACCTTCTCAGCTCCAGGCCCATGCAGTTAGACACAGTCTTCACTCTCCAGGGGTCCCAGTCAGGGAAGGATGTATCGAACAGAGACACTGGGGAGCTGAGAGGAGGCAGACATAACCCAGTCTTCAGTGAGGATGTCAGAGAATGTTTCTGGCAGGAGAAAAGCCAGCTTGGAAAGAGACAGCTAGAGAGATGGAACGCCTTCTGGTTCTTCTGGAAAAATGGGTGCCAGGATAATGGCATAAAGGGTCACTAGTCTTGGTGTTTGGGAGCATGGGCTTAATTTTGCCTCAACTGATTTGCATTGTTATGAGACTTATTATTTTTTCATTGCAATGGTTCCTGGCATCAGGAGCCCCTGCAGAACTCTTTGAAATGTAGAGTAATGGGCCCTACCCCAGAATCTCTGACTTAGTAGGTCTGGGTGGGGCTCAATAATCTACATCTCTCAGGTGATGCTACTGGCCGTGGGGCCACACTTTGAGAATCCATCTTACTGGGATAGATTTTTAAGGATCTGTGGTACTTCTAGATTGAGGGTTGGGTGAACTGTCACATATGCTAATCTATAGGACCATTTAATCATCAACTTTACCCAGAACCCAAAAGAAAGCCACCTAAGAAAAGTTGAGGTTTTCAGTGCCAGCTTCTCATTGAAGGAGAAGGAGGTTGCAGGTGAAACCCTCCCCATGACTCAACTGTCTTCACAACCACACACATTCAGCTTCCTGGGTCACCCAGGCAAGAATCTGGGTTAGAAGGTGGACTCATACACAATTTATGTCCTTCTCTCAGGATGATTTTTAAATCTTTTCAATCCAACAGCCCCTAGAAAACTGTTTCCATAGGTGCGATCAGCAGGGTGCTGAGGAATGCTGGTTGAGTCTCATCTCACGACCACCTTTCTGTTATGTCCTGACTGGATCTGGCTTTTTCTGGGGGCTGCCACAGTGGGGAGACAGCATGTCCAGAGGCCTGCCGTGTTCTGTCTCAGTGTCAACATCAGGGACCCTCTGCCTCTGGCTGCCTTCATCTGCCCTCTGCTAAGACCTCACGCTCTCACAGACCAGAGTGATTGCGGGCTATCCCTCAACCAGCTTGCCTTCCCTCCAACTTGTGGATGAAATCCCACAATTAAAGACCCATATCTCTGTCCCTCCAGAAGAGCACAAGATGCTCATGCTTCTCAGAGCAGAGCATTGTCCATTGAATACCTGGGGACATTTATTTAAAATTAAAATGAAAAGCTGCTTCCTGAAGCAATCAAATCCAAAGTTGTGGAGCCAGAACCCCATCACCTGCATCTCAGAGCACCCCTGATCCTATCAGGCAAGCTGAGGTTCGAGAGTCAACGAGAGCAAGCCTTGTCTTTAAGGACCGTACAGGCTGCAGAGCAGGGAGGCGTCCTCTGTGCCTCACCCACTGCTCCGGATGAGGCTGCCTCCACCCATTCAACCAACACATTCACTGTCACTCCAAGAGGGAGTTTCCTAGACCATCACAGAGAAGGGGTGGGAGAGGGGAGGCAGAAAATCTCCCAGGCAAAGGTCAGCCAGAGACCAACTGGAAGGGCCACTAAGAAGAGCCAGCCTTCCAGGCGGCCGGGGCAGAGGGGTGCTTGCCCACATGACACTGAAGCCTCAGCCTTGCGGACTCAGCCTTGCAGACTCTGAAGTGATCACTATGCACCAGAGAGCGAGTCATCTTGCAGGGAACTGATAATTTTCTCCACTGTGATAGGCCTGCCTTGTCCTCCACACTGAATTTGAAAACTCTGGGATGGAACGGTGTTCTCTGCAGACTTCTCACCTGTGTGCATGCACGAACCCACCGTGAACACCGACAGACCACTTGAGAGAGGCCTGCTAAACGGAGAATGTCACCTTCTATGCAGAAACAGCCAACTGCTCCTGGGGTTCCAGGGTGGGCTGGATCCCTGGGGTCTGTGCCGGCTTGGGGGCAAGAGCAGGAGACTCTGCCAGCATGTTTTGATTCAGAGCTTCTCTGGGCCTGTCCAGGAGCTCTTTTGAGAAGCAACCTAGACCCATTGGGTCCCACACAGGACCTCCCTCTCCAGGGGCCGGACCCAACCTTTGGTGGAGAGCTCACTAGTGTGGCCTCAAGGCTGCCCAAAGGCCTGCAGCCAAGGAAGGGCCAAGCCCCGGGCTCCCAGAGTCAGTCACAGAGGCGGGAGCAGGGAGAATGGGGCTGCTTTAGGGTGGCATCAGGCAGCTCAGCTCAGCTCTCCCTCACTCGACTCTTCCAAGGGACCCCCACAAATTCACAGCTCTGTGCCCATGGGGTCAGCATGCAGCTGGGGACAGGTGGCATCCCTGCAGAGCCCAGAGCTGCCCCGTCAGTGAGGTGGGCCTCTGGACCAGCACAATGACAGCCCTGACAATACCATCACAGGAGCACCTGTATACTCTTAGGGATGTTCTGGAATTAGGATGCCACTTTGAAACTCCTTCAAAAGCTCTATAACAGTGGTTCTCCGCTGAATGTGATTATGTACCACCCCCCCACCCCCCCCCACCCCCCACCCCCCCGCCCAGGGAATATTTGGCAGTGCTTGGAAGATATTTTTAGTTGTCACAACTGGGAGGAAGGGATGCTATTGGCATCTAATGGATAGAGGCTCAACATCCTACAGCGCACAGGACAGGACCCATAAGAAAAAATTTTCTGGCCCCAAATGCCAGTGGTACCAAGGATATGAAACCCTGCTTTACATGCTTTTTTAAAAAAAGTTAATTTGTGTATTTTAATGATTCAGTTAAAAAGATGTCCCAAGCATGCTGTGCTTTCTCACGTCTCCAAGTGTTGCATCTGTTCCCACCCCCACCCCCAAGCCAGCTCTCCAGACTGCCCCACCCTTCCTGCTGGATGGAGCCCTAGACCCTTGACCCCACCTGGCTCCAGGCTGTTTGCATTTGTGTCTTAGTTTGAGTCTTTCCCAGAGCAGTTGCTGAGACAAAGTTCGGTTGCAGTAGTTCATTTGGAGTTAGTTGCAGGAAACGCTTACTTGGGGAGAAGGGAGGAGGGCTGATGAAGTGTGTGCTGCTGAGGTGCTAGGAGCACCTGGGGCTCAGTCCTGCTGGGAACCCTCCAGGCTGAGGGGACCCCCCTACCATGGAGCAAGGAAGACAGTGATCGGCAGTCCCAGCCGCTCCTGGGTGAGGGGTGACCCCGGGCATTGGCTCCCCAGCCCTTCCTGACGTTGGGGTCTGGGCCTGCTCGGGGTGGGGGGTTCTGTGGGAGGAGCACGTGGCCTCTGGAGTGGGCCAGGGGCGAGGGCAGGGCTTTCGCCGCAGCTGCTCTCACTGACCTTTCCCAGCAAATGTGAACATCACACTGCAACCATCGCCATTTCCCCATAAACTCCTATACAACAGTGACCATGTCTTTCAGATTTGTGTTCCCAGAGACAGAGGCCTGGTACCCTCAAGAGATAATTGATACAGGAAGGAAGGAACTGAATACCTGCAACATCCAAGTGGCTGCTGAAGGGATCAGTTACTTTGTTTCCACTGACCCTGCCTGGTTTGCCAACATAATAAGAAATACACTGTGAGAGCCAATTAGCCAATCCACCCTGGCAAAATTGTATTTGAAAATGCATTTTATGCTCAGCATTGATCCACAGTCAGGAAGAGAAAAAGGTATGTAACTTGATCCCTGCCAAAGAGGATGGGTATCTAATTGAGAAGACTCAAACCTCATAACTACTGGACTGAAAAGCAGCAGCTCTGGCGGACGTGACCAGTGTTCTCTAGGTGCACCTGCCTGTTCTTGGCTGGAGGTAAGCTGCACATAACTAACTAGGGGAGAAAATCAAAGTTGTAGGGATTTATAAGATTTTGAGCCATCATCCTACCATCTCCACCTTTTTCCTCCAACATTTTGTTGTGAAATGTTTCAAATAAACGAAAAAGCCAAAAGAATTTTGCAGTGAATGCCCACATATGTACCACCTAGGTCCTACCATTTCCATTTTACCCTACCTGCTTTATCACACATCCATCCATCTCTCCACCTGTCTACCCTCCAGCCACCCATCCATCCCCAGCTTCTACCTTTCAGCTCAATGACCAAGTTAACAAGCTCCAGCTTCATGTTGTATTTATTCAGGGAAGACAGAGAATAGACATCACAGGCAACACAAACAGGCAAAGAGTTCAGACTGAAGAAAGCAAACCCTTTATGAGAAGCCTTCCCTGTAGGCCACATGGTAAAGAGGTTT
The DNA here is from genome assembly GCF_951394435.1 of Stenella coeruleoalba. Classification (NCBI taxonomy): domain Eukaryota; kingdom Metazoa; phylum Chordata; class Mammalia; order Artiodactyla; family Delphinidae; genus Stenella; species Stenella coeruleoalba. Next base: position 30,532,699 of record NC_137153.1, on the reverse strand, counting down.
AAAGGTACAGTTTGCTAACAACTGTGGCCAAGCCACAATTCTCACTTCCACCTTCAAAATCTTGGGAGTTGGTAACACCAGTGAGCACATCGTAGGTTACTTTGTTATAGCGGAACACTGTTTTAGGACTTAAGAGAAAAGGCTGGGCCTGCGCAGGTTGATGGGGAAACAGGGTCCCTTCGTTGCAGTGGACCCCTCAGCAGAGCCTGCCGTCTGAAATTCTGACAGACACATCAGGAGATGGTGGTACCCAGGAAAACCACACTAAAAGTTCCTATGGTGGACTTTAGCTGCTGGAAATTTATTGCTTAATATTTTGGAAATTCAACTTTTCATTTCTATAGGTATTGTTAAGCATGCATCATAGGACTTAATGAGATGGATAAGATTAGGTCACAGTTACAGACATTTCTAAGCACTTAGTTCCTTCACGAAAGTTATGGATTGTTAGCAGTTGTTTACCTAATCAAAGGTTTGAGAGTGAAAGGAAATGTCTGAGACACAACAGAAGAAATATTAAAAAGAAAAAGAAATAAGGAAGGACAAATAGACCACAAGACTAACATGCCATTTGAAAATGATAAATGTAGACAGAGAAATAAATAAATCAATAAAAATTGAGAGAGACTGATAAAAAACCAGAAAAACAAAACAGTACATAAGTAACAAACTATCAAAAATATGAAAGAGCAGAACACAGAAAATGCATATTAAACTCCAAGCACTGCATGCATAGCAAGATACCAGGCACAAGGTTAAAGATGTTCTGCTATTCATTATTATAGTCAGCTAGGAGTTTAACAAAGAGTAATTTGTGTTTGTTTCGATTGCAATGACACAAGAGAAAGGCTGAAGGACGGCTAAGAATGAGGCTTGTGGCCGGGAGAGGTGAGAATTCAGAATCGTAGGCTGTAAAGTTCCCTCTCCTACCACACAGCATCCTTGTGCGTCGTGAGCATCTCCCCGGCTCCCACCACTACTGGTGTCTGCAAGAAGCTAAGTCCACACTTGCCTCACGGCTCTGCACATGGTCAGCACGAACGTGTTCTAATCAGCCTCCCACGAGATGAATATATTACAACGTTCAAGAGCTACCCTCTAGTTAATAGTTTCCAGGTGCACTGGTAGCTGTTAACTGAGGTCACACATCTCTGTCTCCTGCTCCTGGCCTCCTTGGAAATAGCCTTCTCGAGGGACTCTCTTCCTCTCGTTCTTCTGGGTGGTTGTCAAATGTTGTAACAACTTCTACAGAACAAGACAGAGTAAATGTAACCCGGGTGTAAGCTGTTAGAGCAAATTTCCAGGCTTTGGTGAAGAGTCTCCTTAAACCAAAGATTTTTCTATTTTACCAGTGAGTTTCAATAACTTGTGCTAATTTACAAAATGACTTACTATGATAATAGTAATTACCTGGCACTTTGTATATAAACTTATATATATAAACTTATATAAACAGGTAAATAGGACAAGCATCATTCATTATACAAGAATATTGATCACAATAAGTATATTAACATGAATGATTAAATAATCTGGGGATTGTACTGAAGATGACTTTTAAATTGAATAGAAAAGCAAATGTGATAGAGTTGCCAGACATAAAAATGGGACTCTCAAAACAATATATGTCCCTCTTGCAATATGAAGGGGGTCAGACCCATACTACATTCTAAGGTATTTGGGGTTCTCTTCTGTTTTGAAAAGCCCTGACCAGTGGACATTTCACCATTTCAGTCTCTTCTAGAACACGTAGGTTAGAGAACCCTGGAAGACAGTGAGGGCTGAATCAGGGAAGAGGCCTCGACCAGAAGAAGCTGGATGGTAGAGAGGATTCCCCTCCGGCTCCCTTTCCCCTCTACACTGGACACACACAGTGGGCAGCTAGGCTTTGGGTGGCCCCCAGGGAGGGCCTAGCACCCAGCAGGCTGCTTCTCTGAGGGTGGGGCTGTGACAGGTGCTGCGAACACCCTGTGGGGCTCCTAATCAGAATACTTCCCTACCTGAATTCCTCCAGAGGCTCCTGCCACATGCAGGATAAAAATGCAAATTTCTTACCTGACTTATAATGGCTGGCCCCTCACAGGCATCCTAATCATGTCTTAATCCCTGGAAACTATGGATATGTTACCTGCCATGGCAAAGATTGCAGGTGGAATTAAGAGCACTTATCAGGTGACTCTGACAAAGGAGACCATCCTGGATTACCCAGGTGGGCCCAATGTAATCACAAGGGTCCTGGAAAGGGGAGGAGAGAACCAGAGAGACGGCAGCATGCAAAGGACTCTGCCTAATGTTGCTGGCTTTGAAGGTGGAGGAAGGGGCCACAAGCCAAGGAATGCAGGCAGCTTCTAGAAGCAGAAAACACAAGGTAACAGATTCAACACTACAGCCTCCAGAAAGGAATGCACCCTTCAGACACCTTGATCTTGGTCCAGTGAGATCCATGCCAGCCTTCTCATCTGCAGACCTGTGAGGTAATACATTTGTGTGGTTTTAAGTCACTGAGTTGGTGGTCACTTGTAACAGCAGCTAGAGAAAACCAATACAAAGTTTTGTTCCTTTGACCTTAGATTATACCCCTCTCATCCTGGCTTAATATTCTCTGCGAAAACCAACTTTCTCACTCTTCCCCAATATGCCACGCTGGTTCCTACCTCAGGACCTTTGCACTGGCTGTTCTTCCTGCTTGTACCACTTGGCTGCCCCCCATTTTTGCAAGGCTTGATCTCCCAGCCAACTGGTGACATCACACGTAAGCACATCCTCAGAGGCCTTCCTTGTGGACCTCCGCACTCCTTTTCTGACTTGAAGTGATTTGGGGAAAAGGTGCCACACCCCTGCTACACCCATCTCCATCTGTCACACAGACGACGTGTGAGTATACAACCTTAGACATCATCACTCCTGGTCACTTTTATTTCTATCTTATTCCCACAAACACTATTTTTTTCTTCTTTCCACTTTTTCCTTTTTCTATTTTTCCAACCCACGAGAGGCAAAAGCAAAGTTCCACAGCTTCCCTAAAACCTGAACCTGGTAAAAATGGCTCTTGGCTCTGTTATAACATCCAGCGTGTCCAGTCTGGCTACAAAATGGGCTGGGAATGTAATGTCCTGGGATGATGATTCCTGGAGGCCCCTGGTGGTCCCCATGGCTTCTCATTTTCCCAGCTGCACAAGTGGGATCATTAAACTCTCACACAATCACACAATTGTTTTACCCCCCCAGAGATGGTGACTCTTATAACACCCATGTTTGAAATCATGGCTTTGCAATTAACACTTTTAAAAAAATGCTTTGAAGTCACCAAGGATCCTGGATGTGAGAGCCATCTGCCCCACATACCTGATCAGGGAAGCAGCAGGCTCTCCCCTCACCCTGCACATCCAAGCCAGGGGGCAGTGCCCAGCTTCAACCTGACAAACAAGAGGATGACCTTCCCCACTAGGCCTTCTAAAGCATTTGGCACCAATGTCTTCAGTCAAAGACAGAACTAGTCTAAGGAAAAACTAAAATAAAATCCAAGATAAGAAGTCCAAGACACTAGTAACCATGACAGAAGTTTTACAAAATCAAATTTGGTTATACATGTAAGTTGAGTTTCTTAAATACAAGAGATAAATTGGAAGAGACTTTTATAAATAACAAGAGGTGAATTGTAGCTCTGGCCGGGATCGCTCAGCTAGCCAGATTAAATTAGCCCAAAATGCTTTCCCCTTCAGATAAGAGCTGTGGGGCAAGATGCAGAGAGTCCTGGGACTTCTTGGGAAGGGTCTGGAGTGGGTTAAATTCAATGGGGTTAACTTCTCGGAGTCAGCATACCAAGTGTTCCTGAACTGACTGCAGTGGACAGCCTGTCTTGGGCCAGCTGACTCCACACCTCTCAGTGAATATACACATATCCTGCAAGATGACTTGTGACATTATTTTCTTCTGTCTGAATCCCACAGATGGGCTGCCTGTGAGTGCAGACTCAGGCCCTCCAAGGCGTCTGGACCCACTCTCACTTGGAGTGCTGTATCCGGGTGACCCCCTTGTACTCAGAGGTCAAATATCTCCCGAAGACCTCCTGAAATATCACAGTCTTTCCTCTCATCATGTTTCCAGGTCTCTGTTCTTGCTCTCTGAGCTTGGATCTATATTGCTAGTCACTAGGAAGTGTTGAGCAACTTCAGGAAGTTTCCTTTAACTGTTAAGGTTCTTACCTTGATGAGTGCCCTTTGTAGTCCAGCTTCTGCAAAGGGATTATGAATAGTGGACTACTCAGAAATTCTTCTGATGCAAGACATATTTGTGTTTCTCAGAGACAGAGAAAGCTACCTCGAGGAAGGAGAACCACATAAACAAACACACTGTTTGAGCTGAACATCAGCTTTTTATTTAACAAACCCAAGCATTGCAAATGTCCTTGCTTTGAGGATCATCCCTGAAAAGTATCCAGAATGGGAACTATCTTGACCTCCTGATGTAACTTATGCTCATGCTGTTCATCTTTCCTGACGGCATTGTCCTTAACCATCATTTAAAAGCACCTGAAAACTTAAAAAAGAAAAGTAGCTGTATTCATAGTGTCAGAAAACAATCTTGGGCAGTTCTTTGCTATAATTTTTAAATCATCAAGGCATTTCTCCCAACCACTGTCTATAAACATTCCTCCTGCATTGATAGTCACAGCCAGAGAGGGTTCAAGATGGCAGCATAGGAAGACCCTGAACTCATCTCCTACCATGGACACAACAAATCTACAACTACATATGAGATAATTCCCTCAGAAAAGGACCTAAAATCCAGATGAACAGAGCTGCCACAACAAAGGGTAAAAGGACAGCATCTAAATGGGTAAAAGAAGCAGAGATACAAGTTTGCCAGGGAAAAACCCATATCCCAGCTGCAGTGATCCACAATCAAGAGAGATCACAAAGGCATGGGTCTTCTTCCTGAATAATGAAGGATTCGAGCTTCATATCTGACTCTCCAACCCCTAGGTCCTGCACAGGAGAGAGTCCCCAAAACACCTGGCTTTGAAAACTAACAGGGAATGTGCCCAGGAAAACTATAAAACTGTAGGGAATGGAGAACCCACTCTTAAAGGGATCATGTGCAAACTCACTCAACCCCAAAACCAACTCAAAAACACCTTCTTCATAGGTTAAGGAGACCCACTTACTAATCTTGAAGCATCTGCTGGAGAGGCAGGAACAAGTCGGGATACTTCGCAGGGACTGAGTTACTGGCGGGAGCAATTTATGCAATCTCAGGCTATCTCACTAATACTTGCATTTGTGGGCACCATTTTAGAATTCTCCTTCTAACGTGTTAGTGCCAGTGGGCATAACCTTCCGAGAGCCCTGCCCACCCTTGCAACTCAGCCAGGCCTCACAGCTGGCTGAACAATAACCCCAACCATCAACGTTCTGTAGCAGCCACAGCTGGGCCCCATAGTCAATCTGAGGGCCAGCCCTGCCCACCAGTGCCCTACAGCAGCCACAGCCCTGCCACAACAGGAAGGTGCATGTAGCCCACATAGGGGACACCCCTTGAGTGCCTGGTTCTTGTGGCAAGGCAGGACTGAACTTCTGAGCCCCACAGAACATTTCCTAAGTAAGGCCACTCCTTCAAGACTGTGAGAGATAGCTAATACACCTAATACATAGAAATAAACACAGAGAATTAAGCAAAATGAGAAGGCAGAAGAATATGTTCCAATCGAAAGAACAAGACAAAACCTCAGGAAAAGAACTAAATAAAACAGAGATAAGCAATCTATCTGATAAAGAGTTCAAAGTAATGGTCATAAGGTTGCTCACAGAACTTGGAAGAAGAATGAATGAACTTCAACAAACAGATAGAAAATATAAGAAAGTATGAAACAGAAGTTATAACTAAACTGAAAAATACACTAGAGGGGTTCAACAGCAGGCTGGATAAGGTAGAAGAATGAATCAGTGAGATGGAAGACAATACAATGGAACTCACCCAGCCAGAGCAGCAAAATGAAAAAAAAAAAAAACTTTAAAAAGTGAAGATACCTTAAGGAACCATAGGGACGACATCAGGTAGATGTTGCATTATAAGGTTCCAGAAGGAGAAGAGAGAGAGAGAGAGAAAGGGCTAGAAAAATTATTTGAAGAAATAGTGGCTGAAAACTTCCCTATTTTGGGGAAGGAAACAGACATCCAAGTCTAGAAGGCTCAGAAAGTACCAAATAAGATGAACCCAAAGAGAAACACACCAAGATACATTATAATTAAAAAGATAAAAGTTAAAAATAAAGAGAAACTCTTAAAAACAGAAGGAGAAAAACAATTTGTTAAATACAAGGGGAACCCCATAAAGCAACCAGCAGATTTTTTCAGCAGAAATTTTTACAGGCCAGAAGGGAATGGCATGCCATATTCAGCACTGAAAAGAAGAAAAACTTCAAACCAAGAATTCTCATTTACCTATAACTATGTTTATCGCTTTATTAATTTTAAATAAAGTGTAAAAAAAGGGGGGGCTTCTCTGGTGGTGCAGTGGTTAAGGATAGGCCTGCCAATGCAGGGGACACAGGTTCAATCCCTGGTCCAGGAGAATCCTACATGCAGCAGAGCAACTAAGCCCATGCACCACAACTACTGAGCCTGGGCTCTAGAGCCTGTGAGCCACAACTACTGAACCTGAGTGCCACAGCTGCTGAGGCCTGCGCGTCTAGAGCCTGTGCTCCACAACAAGATAAGCCACCACAATGAGAAGCCCATGCACCGCAATGAAGAGTGGCTCCTGATCACCGCAAATAGAGAAGAGCCTGCAAGCAGCAATGAAGACCCAGCACAGCCAAAAATACAATAATTTTTTTTTAAATCTATAAACAAACAAACAAACAAAAAAATGATAACCAGCAATTTTATCATTCAGAATTGAAGGAGAGAGCATGAGTTTCTCAGATAAGCAAAAGCTAAAAAAAGTTTATCACCATTAAATTGGCCCTACAAGAAATATTAAAGTGATTTCTTTAAGCTGAAATAAATGGTACTAATTAATAATAAGAAAACATATTAAAGTAAAATTCTCAGTGAAAATGGTAATATATAATATATATTATAATATAGTAAAGATAGTGGACCAATCATTTATAAAGTGAGCATGAAGGTTAAAAGACAAAAGTAGTAAATATTACTAAAATTACAATAATTAGATAAGGGATGCATAAAATAAAATGATGTAAAATGTGACATCAAAAGTATAAAATGTGGTAAAGTGAAGTAAAAAGATAAAGCTTTGGAATGTGTTCAAATTTAGGTTACTACCGATTAAAACAGACTACTACTTAAATAGGATGTTATATGTTATATGTGAACTTCATGGTAACCACAAAGAAAAATCTTATAACAAATACACAAAAGAAAATGAGAAAGGAATCTAAACATAACACTATAGAAAACCACCAATACATGAGGAAAGAGAGAAAGAGAAGAAGAAAGGAAAGAGATAAACTACATAAACAGCCTCAAAACAATTAACAAAATGTCAATAAGCACATACCTACAATAATTACTTTAAACATAAACAGCTAAATTCACCAATCAAAAGACATAGAGTAGCTGGAAAAAAAAAAAAGACATAGAGTAGCTGAATGGATAACAAAACAAGACACATCTATATGCTGCCTCCAAGAGACACCCTTCAGAAAACAAGGGCACACAGATTGAAAGTGAAAGGATGGAGAAAGATATTCCATACAAATGGAAATAAAATGAAAGTTGGAGCAGCTATGCTCATATCAGACAAAATAAACTTTAAAACCAAGACTGTAACAAAAAGACAAAGAAGGACATGACACAATGATAAAGGAGTCAATCCAGTAAGAAGATACAACATTCATAAATGTAAATGCACCCAACAGAGGAGCACCAAGATATATAAAGCAAATGTTAATGTACTTAAAGGGAGAAATTGAAAGCAATAAAATCATAGTAGGGGACTTTAACACCCCACTTACAATGGATAGATCATCCAGACAGAAAATCAATAAGGAAATATCAGACTTAGGCAACATATTAGATCAATAAACTTAATAGATATATACAGAACATTCCATCCAAAAGCAAAAGAATACACATTCTTCCCAAGTACACATGGAACATTCTCTAGGATATGTGACATGTTAGGTCACAAGAAAAGTCTCTATAAATTCAGGAAGATTGAAATTATATCAAGCATCTTCTCCAACTACAATGGTATGAAAGTAGAAATCAATCACAAGGAAAATAAAACAAAAAGATCACAAAAACATGAAGATTAAACAACATGCTACTGAAGAAACCAAAGGAGAAATTTAAAAATACCTAGGACAAAAAACCCCAGAAATACTAAAAGGGAAGTTCATAGCAGTACAGACCTACCTCAAGAAACAAGAAAAATCCCAAATGAACAATCTAAATTTACACCTAAAGGAATTAAAAAAAGGAAGATAGGACACTGACTCCCACTTTAACAACACTGCTCCTTAAATGCTTCAATACATTCAAGGCTACTACACTTTATCCTGTGAATAGGCATTCAGGGACTTGTACAAATATATATTAAGTATGATGAATTACGTTAGAGTTCATATTTTGTCTATAATAGAGTACAGATGTTAGCACTTGTCCAGTAACTGACTAGTTAGATTATCTGAATATAAAGATGGTCCCTGTTCCATACAACTAATCCTGGCTTTAAAGCTAAAACCTTGAGCAGGATTTTGAAGAAACCTTTGTTTTAAGAGATCTTCGATATCTCATGTTCTCTCCAGAGCATTAAATATTATACAGAATTCTGTACAATTAATTAAAACTGACTTGCATTTTTCTCTTTTATATATTAACCTCATATCACATACTAACCAATAAAAAAAGAAGCCCAAAATTAGTAGAAGAAAGGAAATAACAAAGATCAAAGCAGAAATTAATGAAATAGAAACTAAAAAAAAAAAAAAAAAAAAGAAAAAATCAATCAAACTAAGAGCCAATTCTTAGAAAGGATAAATAAAATCAACACACCTTTAACTAGACTCAACAAGAAAATAAAAGAGAACTCAAATAAAATCAAAGATGAAAGAAGTTACAACTGATACATAGATGTACAAAGTGTTGTAAAAGACTGCTACAATCAATGATACATCAACAATTTAGACAATCTAAAAGAAAAAGGATAAATTCGTAGAAACATATAATCTTCCAAGACTGAGTCTTGGGGAAATAAAAAATCTGAATAGAGCAATTACCAGCAAGGATATTGAAACAGTAATCAAAATCTCCCAACAACCAAAAGGCCAGGACTAGATGGTTTCACGGATGAATTCTACAAGACATTCAAGGAAGATTTACTACCTATCCTTCTCATGTTCTTACAGAAAATTGAAGGGAAGGGAAACCTTCTAAACACATTTTACAAAGCCAGCATTACCCTATACCAAAACCAGCCAAGGACACCACAAAAAAATAAAATTACAGCCTAATATCCTTGATGAACACAGATGCAAAAATCCTCAACAAAATGGTAGCAAACCAAAGCCAACAGTACATTAAAAATATCATACACCACAATCAAGTGGGATTTAGTTCACGGACGCAAGTCTGTTCAACATCAACAAATCAATCAATGTGATACATCATATTAACAAAATGAAACAATAAAAATAATATGATTATCTCACAGATGCAGAAAAATATTTGACAAAATTAAACATTATTGATAAACACTCTCAACAAACTGGCTATAGAGGGAACATACCTCAACATAATAATGACCATGTATGACAAACTCACAGCTAACATCATACTCAATGGTGAAGAGCTGAAAGCTTTTCCTGTAATATCAGAAATGAGACAAGGATGCCCACTCTTGCCATTTTTATTCAACATGCTATTGGTAGTCCTAGCCACAGCAGTTAGACAAGAAAAAGAAATAAAAGGCATCCAAACTGAAAAGGAAGAAATAAAATGTCACTTTATATGATGTCATATCATATCATGTAGATGATATGATATTATATATAGAAAACCCTAAAGACTCCATCAAAAAACTGTTGAACTAATAAATCAATTTAGAAAAGTTGCAGGATCTAAAATCAATAAACAGAAATCTGTGGCATTTCTACACACTAATAACAAACTATCAGAAAGAGTAATTAAGAAAACAATCCCATTTACAATAGCATCAAAAAGAATAAAATACTTAGGAATAAATTTAATCTAGGAGGTAAAAATACCTATACAACTGAAAACTAAGACACTGATGAAAGAAATTGAAGAAGACACAAATAAATGGAAAGGTATTCCATGTTCATGAATTAGAAGTATTAATATTGTTAAAATGTCCATACTACCTAAAACAATCAGCAGATTCAGTGCAATCCCTATCAAATTTCCAATGGCATATTTCACAGAACTAGAACAAATAATTCTAAAAATTTTATGGAATCACAAAGGTCTCAAGTAGCCAAGACAATCTTAAGAAAGAAGAACAAAGTTGGAGGTATCACACACCCTGATTTCAAACTATACTACTATATAGTATGTATAGTAGCTATAGTAATCTGAATAGTATGATATTGGCATAAAAACATACAGAATAATAGAACAGATTGAGAACCCAGAAATAAACTTACACATATATGGACAATTAATTTATGGCAAAGGAAAGAACGTGCAATGGAAAAAGGATAGTCTCTTCAATTAAATGGTGTTGAAAAAACTGGACAGTCACATGCAAAAAAACCTAGATCACTATCTTACATCATACACAAAAATTAACTCAAAATGGATTAAAGATTTGAAAGTAAGACCCAAAAACATAAAATTCCTAGAAGAAAACATAGGTGGTAATTTCACTGTCATTGGTCTTAGTGATGTTTTTGTGATCTGACTCCAAAGGCAAGGGAAACAAAAGCAAAAATAAACAATTTGGACTACATCAAACTACAAAGCTTCTGCTCAGTGAAGGAAACCATTATCAAAATCAAAAGGCAATCTCCCTAATGGGAGAAGATACTTGCAAATCATATATCTGATAAGGAATTAATATCTGAAATATGTTTATAAACCTCACACTACTCAACAACAAAGAAATAAAAACCCCTTAAAAATGACATGCTTGAATAGACATTTTTCCAAAGAATGCATACAGATGGCCAGCAGGCACATGAAAAGATGTTCAACATCACCAATTATTGGGGAAATGCAAATCAAAATACAATGAGATATCACCTCACACCTGTTAGAATGGCTATTATGGAAATGACAAGAAATAACAAATGTTGGAGAGGATGTGGAGAAAAAGGAACGCTTGTACACTGTTGGTTGGAATATAACTTGGTGCAACCACTATGGAGAAAAGAATGGAGGCTCCTCAAAAAATTAATAATAGAACCACCATATGATCCAGCTATTCCACTTGGGGTATTTACCCAAAGAACACGAAAACACTAATTTGAAAAGATCTGTACATCTCTATGTTCATTGCAGCATTATTTACAATTGCCAAGAGATGGAAACATGGAAGCAACCTAAGTACCCATCAATGGATGAATTGATAAAGAAGATGTGGCATATATATATATATATATATATATATATATATATATATATAAAATAAAATATACATATATTACACATATAGAATACTACTCAGCTGTAAAAAGTGAAATGAAATTTTGCCATTTGCAACAACATGGCTGGACCTAGAGGGTATTATGCTAAGTGAAATAAGTCAGATGGAGAAAGACAAATGCTGTATGATTTTACTCATATGTAAAAGCTATAAAAACAAAACAAACAAACAAACAAAATCAAACAAAACAAACTCATAGATACAGAGGACAGATTAGTAGTTACCAGATCTGAAGGGGGATGAGGGGAGGGCAAAATGGTTAAAGGGGGTCAAAGATATGGTGACGGACAGCAATTAGACTTGTAGCAAGGATCACTCTGTAGTGTATACAGATGGCAAATTGTATTGAATAATTCTGTACACCCGAAACTGACATAATAGGGAAAAAAGAAAAGAAAGTCATGGCCAGTAAAGTAATCCATTTTCAAATCATCATTATGTTTAATGGAAAAAATCTGAAAAGACTATATATATATAACTGAATCATTTTGCTGTACACCTGAAGCTAACACAACATTGTAAATCAACTATGCTTCAGTTTTTTTTAAAAAGTGACAAACTATTGATGCACACAACAACATAGATGAATCTCAGAAACATCATGTTGGATAAAAGAAGCCAAACGAATAAAACAAACACAAAAGTCATCGTTAGGAAGAGTGGATGTCCCCAGACTACCAACCTAGGGGTTCACCCACCTCCCTCTTGCTGACCTGTCTCAGAAACTTCTGAGGGGTCTGTGAGCCACCACAAGGCTGGTGACTGCAGAAGTCAGGTGGCCTCGGTTCCCACCCACCCTGCTCACCACAGCTGGCCACATCCTTCCCTGTCTCAGACCATTCTGGGAACTTTTGATCTCAGTTCCTGACAGCCAGTTGAAACTAAGAGGGGAAGCTGTCTCCTTTTCTCTGTCCCAAGGTGGGGCACTGATCAGGGCCAGAAGAGCCCTGTACCTTCTCAGGAGCCACCTGGGTCCTGTCACCAGAATCTGCACGGCCGTGCCTTTCCTGTGGTGGGCTTTTCCACCTGTGACCTGGCCAAAGCCCTTCCTCTTCACGCAGGACCTATGGTTCCCTGTGATGTACTTGCCTATACGCCACCTCAGAGCCAACGTTTTCACCCCGATTAGGCCATCTGAGCCCTGGCACCTCACATTGCTGCTAGGCTTGTGGGTGCCCTGGATCCACTCACAGCCCTGCTCTGGACAGTCGGCCCACATCGTACAGCAAGCTGACCTCTGCCCGCACCACACCCCAGGTCCCAGTTCCTGTCACACCCTGCAGTGCTGCGTGCTTGCCCTTTGCCCTGTCTGGATCCCAAGGCCCTCAGGCTTCTCAGAAACCTGCATGGGGGGCTTTGTCATGGTCCATGGGCTTCTTGTCGCCAGCTGTCATTTTGGAGCCATTAGTAGAGCCCTGCTGGGTGAAATCTTGCTTGGATGTTCAGTTAAAGAGGTAGCTGTAAAAGTAAATTGTCTCCATGTCATAGGAGAACTGACTAGGCCCTGGCCTCGGCCACTTTCAGCTAAGACTCTCAGGACATCAGGGAGTGGCAGGCTACTGTGCACCCCATCTCTCTGAATGTCGCACCCTGTCTCCCCCAACTGAAATGCCTGGTATGCTGAATGCCACAGCTTTTCTCTCCCCAGTTCTTGCCCTGAGGTCACTCTCAAAGTTTGTCTTTTCATTTACTGCTTACACTTAATTTTTTTCTTAAAGTAAAAGACAATTTTCAAATGTACGTTTGTGATGTTTGCCTTCAGCTCTCCCTGTCATCTTGCTGTGACTCAGGCTCGGGGAACCGGGAACCTAGAAATGGCAAGTGAACATCAAACTATGCAAAGAGTCTCAGCTCTGAAGATGAGCTCATGTGAAACCTTAGGTGACTCACTTTGAAAGTGACCATCCTCAGGCCACAGGCCTGCAAAGAATCACAGGCAGGAAAAACACAGTTATAGATGCAGTTGGTTTTTAATAAAACAAGTGAAAATAATTCCTACAGCATTTACTTGCTTAGTAGAAACTTTAGGACCGGAACAGATGTGTGTGTGAGTGTGTGTGAGTGTATGTGTAGTGAGTGTGTGTATCATGTGAGTGTGTGTGTGTGTGTGTGTGTGTGTGTGTGTGTACCCATATTAAAGCTTAGGTACCTTTGTTAGCTGGTTTGAGAGGAGGGTGTGTTGAATTTACATACATGTCTGTATACCTGTATTATATACATGCATGTTGATTATAAACATATATGTTGCCATATGTTGAATTTGAGATGAACATACATGTTGGGCATGTGGAGTTGGAGTTTGAGGTCTAGGGTCTCCATGTACCCCTCAACAAGATGCAGGGGTTGAAGCCAGGGATGGGGAGATCGCCTTGCAAGTGGAGGTGGAGAGAGGAGTGGATCCAGCGGGTGGAGCCGCTCTCAGTGCTGGCTGCGCAGGGCACCACCTGACCAGCTGGCTCCATTGGTCTGGCCTGTGGCTGGATCTGGAGAGTGTGAGATCTCTCGGGTGATGCTAACATGCAGGGAGGCGGGGAATTGTTCCTACAGCCCAGAGCTCCTCCCACTCCAGTGCCTCAGAAAACACCTGCGGGTCTGTTAAAGCACAGATTCTGGTGCAGGAGGTCCGGTGGGACCTCAGAGTCTATTTCTCACGAGCTCCCAGGCGATGCCAAACCTCTGCCCTTGCTTCCATAAAGAAAGTGGGGGGCTTCCCTGGTGGCGCAGTGGTTGAGGGTCCGCCTGCCGATGCAGGGGACACGGGTTCGTGCCCCGGCCCAGGAGGATCCCACATGCTGCGGAGCGGCTGGGCCCGTGAGCCATGGCCGCTGAGACTGCGTGTTCAGAGCCTGTGCTCCGCAGCGGGAGAGGCCACAACAGTGAGAGGCCCACGTACCGAAAAAAAAAAAAGAAAAAAAGAAAGTGGGCTCTTTAACAAGGTTTTCTTCTGCCCAGTTGCTTACACCAGCCAGCAGGAACACACCTCGCAGTGCCCTGGAAGTTGACGGATAACATATTGCATTTATAGAGCAATCGACCAGGAGCACACGCCACCATCTCTAAGACATTCTCAGTTAGCGATGACGCTATCGTCCACACCCACCAGTCTGCCTGCCCACCCCGGAGCTCTTGTCTCCAGCGGCTAAGAGGGTGAAGGTTCCTGCAGCCCCCAGCCAGGCCTCCCCAGGCCTCAGCCTTACCTCTCCTCCGAGGCTGCACAGGGAGCACTTCCTCACCGTGTGCGCGCCGAGGCCTGAGGGCGGAGAGCGAGGCTGATGCGTCTCCTCACAGGCCCATTGGGTCAGGAAACCCCTGCTTTGAAGCCTGCAAAGGCCCTTTGTCCAAAAGGACAGTTGGAAATCCTCAGTGTGATGACTGAGAGGTCGGATCCTTCCCACCACCTTGCCAACCCTGACTTCCCACTCCACCCCAATACACACACTGATCTCAAGCCGCATCTAACTTCACGCAGCGCCCAGAGGGCACACGCTCTCCAGGCTTGGCGCCGGCCACCCGGCCCTCCTCTGCTGGGCCCTGTGTGTTTGTATCCGTTCTGTAAAACGGCCCCCCCCCACCGCCTTCGGTAAGCCTTACCCATCCCCTGGTCTGGGCTGGGAGCCCCCCCGCACCCTCCTTAAGAGCAGCCCTGTCATTGCCTCCACCTTCTGGTCCTTCCCACTCTACTAGATTAGAAGGGTTTTGAGGACAGACGTTTGGTCCTATTCACAGGATCCAATGTCAGTTCTGGGTGTGGCCCCACAAATGTTAGTTGTTAGTTGATAAATTGAGTTTAAAAAAAAAAACGAATAACAGATAAGAGGGAGGGAGGGAAGGTGGGAGAGAGGAGAGAATTTAGCTGTCCAAACCCTGTATCCTATTTCTTTTTAAGGCCTTGGGACCTACTCTCCATGTGGCACTGTGCGTAGGCAAGAGGGCCCGCTGAACGTAGCTGGTGCACCACCTTTATAGCAGTCAGTGCAAAGTGACAAGAGTGTAAACGTTTGTTGCTGAAGGAATGAGTAGATCTACCCTTCAGCTTGGTGGATACTCATGGCATGGTTACTATCCTGCAAATTCAAGTGAAAGTGCTATAAAGGCCAGCAGGGATATTTAAAAATTCAAGGTGAACACAGATAATACTTTGCCTCATTGTAATCCAGATCAGATAAGGTTGAGAGTGGAGAGGGAAATAAGAGAGAAATAAGAATAATTTCGTCTTAAATTTTCTTTCAACACAGTTAACAGAAAACAGGGTAAAAATACTACATACCAAAGCAGTAATTAGCATAAAACTCAAAACTCATTGTCAGAGCCACCAGCCATTAGAGACAACTGCTAAGCAAGGAGCTCAGTGGGATGACATGGCAGCCACTCCAAAGGCAGCCTGCAGAGAAGTGTTGTCTGGACATGAGACCTCTGCTCCGCACGTGCCCAGACACACACGTACACACATGCACACACAGAGACACACTTGCAGACACACACGTACACACAGAGACACACATGCAGACACACACGTACACACACGCACACGGTACACTTTTCCCAGAGTCACACTGAGCTCCAGACCACAGAGTTGCTGAGCCTACATTTCTCCCATCTCCGGGTTTGGAATCCATCCAAAGGGGCCGTCTGTTTTCCCAGAGTCCTAGTTCCAAGTGTAGATTTCCCTCCTGCCCACTTATATTAAGCAATCAACTGTCAAACATTTTAATTTAGTGAATGAAAACCTCTTGACCCTGGAAGGCTGTAAATTAAATGAAACCTCATCTGCACACCTGGCCACCTCCGGGGCTTCATCCCCCAGGTAAGCAGCCACCCAGCCGCAGGGCATCAGGATTCCCAGGTGTTTCCTGGGGCTGCGGTGAACCAGGTCCCACCGTGGGGTGGCTGTGGCATGTCAGTGTGAGAACAAAAACACTCCCCACATCCTGAAAGGTCACTGATGTTACACGCGCATTTTAATTACATTAATTCAAAAAATAAAAATATCACTTCATGTAAAAAATTGGAAAAAATAGAAATCACACCCTCTCCTCAGAAAAGGGGCCAGGAACTGCATACTTCTAAGCAAGCCAGCAGAGTGAATGTAAATTGTGTTTCCACTACATGGGAGAACAGAACACCCTACACTCTGCATTGGGACTGGCTGAAATGAGGCAAAACCCTCAGGAATGTGTTGCTCAAATACCACAGAGATCCAAGCCCTCCTGATAATGGAGCCTAGGGTCTGGAGGCAGATGCAGAATCCAGATGGGGGTGAGGGGAGGAGGAATTAGGGGAGCATTTATCTCTTTCGTGGCCAGGAGGAAACACAGAGAGAATCAGATGCATCAAGGAGGACTTCCTGCAGGAAGAGCCTCTTCATCCGGAAGCCAAAGTGTGGGTAGGATCTAATGAGATGAGGATGGTGGGAGAACAGCATGTGCAAAGGCCCTGTGGTGGGAAGCAGTGTGGCAAGGAAGAGTTTTCCACAGGTGGAGGGGAGAGGTAAGAGAGATGGGATGTGACAAGGTAGGAGGTTGGCTGGAGAAAGGACATTCAGGGCACCAGGTCATGAAAGAATGGGAACTATCCTAGGAGCTGGGAGGGGCTAGGGGTAAGGATAGAAGTAATCACTTGTGCATTTTGAAAAGATCCTTTAGGCTGCAGTGTGAAAGGAGAATTAGGGGCAGCTCAGCTGTGTTTGTGTATGCCCACGGTGGAAATTAAAGATGAGAAGGACCTAGATCCAGCCCTGAGGAAAGTCAAAGGTTAGCCTCTAGTGAAGCCAGAGTTACCTATAGAGAAGAGCAAGGGAACATCAGAGAGGAGGATAAATAGATGATGAAGGAAAGGACAGCCCAAAAGGTGTGTTAAGGTGACAGTCGGCTGAAGGGCCACAGTGAAAAAAATAGGGTTCTGGGCTTAGCAGCATGTAGGTCCTTGGTGATCTTAGTAAGAGATGTTATGGTTGGAGCAACAGATCCAAGCTAAATGGGAGTGAACTGAGGAGAGAGGCAGAAAGAGAGGAAACAGCAATTTTCTAGGAAGGAGAGGAAAGACAGTAGCCATGGGGAGGAGGTAGTTATCAAGGAAGGGGATGGTTTTGCTGTTTTTGTTGTTATAATTGTTTAGAATGAGAATGTTTAAAAACCCATCGTGAGCTTTCCAGCTGAATATATTGCATTGACCAAACACTTGGTTCCTCTCCTTCTTAAAACCCCACCAGAATGGCAATAAATGTATGAGGTTTGGAAGCCTAAGGGACAAAGACAAATGGAACAGGGACATCAGGGAAAGAGACATTCATGGTACTTTTGGGAAAGAACACCTGGATGAAGGGGCAGGAACTGCCTTAGGAAGGCTTGCAGGGATAGATGCTGACAAGGAGAACCCCAGGGAGCCTTCAGTCTGCGAGCTGAAACAGGAGAATCCAACTGGGGGCCTATGTCCCCATCCCACCTGTTCTCAGAGCACAGCCAGGTGATGGTTACAAAAATCTACACAAGTGATTAAAGGGCACAGAACTACGCACACACTCTCCATGTCAATTTCCTGGTTTTGATGTTGTACTAAAACTATATAAGCTGTGACCATCAGGGAACTGGGTGAAGGGTACCTTGCAGATTCCTATGCATCTATAATTACTTCAGAATAAAAAGTTAAAATTTTAAATAATTAAAAATCAGAAAAGTCCTTTTTTTCTGGTGAAAGGTTTAACACATGATGTCCCCGTTCCAGTGGGAAAATTGATGGGTAAATATGTTCTAACGATATATATGAGAACTAGGGTACAGACCCTCAGTGAGAAAGAACTGAATACCTCTCTGTTACAAAGAACGGGGAGCAGGCAGAAAGACCCGATGTAAAGGGCCAATGGACATGCTGCTCCTGAGCTTGTGGTCTCAACGTGGAGTGTTTTTTTTTCTGAGATACCCCTTTCTGGACAATGCAATAGAACGCACAGAACTGAAAACCCTTAAGCCAGCAAGTCCTGGGATCCCAAGGTGATGGGCGAAGCTAGAGGAAGACCACGGAGCTGCAGGCTCTCTGGGCGCCTGGAGAAGTGTTCAGAGCCAGGGCTGCTGGCCATTTCCTCCTTCCAGGCACAAAGCCTGGCCCTGCCTTCTTTCAGGTTCTCAAGTGGCTCATTGCCTCTGACTCAGCTTTTTTGATAACCATACTCTCCGCAGCTGGGGCTTTTGTTTTTCCTGGGTTTACCCACTGCTCTCCACTGACTCAGCCTGAGCCTCTACATTTAAAATCATAATGCTCCAAAGGTTTTTATCCTTTTTGTCCTCTTTATTTATTTTTAAGTGCCTAGGTGAGCATTATAGCCTATGTAGCCCTGGAAGATTCCCTGTGGCCTTTATTGAATGGAATTTACTCTACTCTTTATGAATCAAAGTCAATTCCTTCCAGCATAATGGAATCTGTTTTCAGATGACTGAGGAGGATTCTCAATTACCCTGGGGCTTCAGGCAGCAGGTTAGCCTTGAAGGCAGGATTTATTTCCGGTTTATGATTTGCCTCTGCTTTTGTCTGACTTTGCAAGATCCTATAGCCCATAGAACTAGGAGTCTGGGGCACTTTGGTTGGCTTTACTAGTTAGAGATTGCAGCCCTGAAGCAAGGATGATCTGATGTCTTCACAGACTTCTGGGCCGAGGGACTAGAGAGATCACTTTATTTTTTCCCTGTTGTTTGGAATAGAGAAGGGAGCAAAGAGCCAGTGAGGGAGGACAAGGTGGATTTGTGTGCTGGGTTTATAGAAGACTGAAAGCATTTATACAGAAGACCTGTGTTCACGCTATTCTTATTAGCATGCACCTTATGAAATTACCATATTAGTGCTTTAAAGTAGCCAAGTGTGGTCATTTCACAGAGTTCATTCTAGTGTATTCCTTTGGTAGCTAACCCCCTCCCTCTACCAAAAACACAGCAATGTCTTTCCTCTCTTTCCCTTCCTGGTTATGCTTCCCTAGCAAGCCTCTGCTTATTCCAAATGCTCCCATCCTAACTAATTGCAAGATTTTTCCCATTCCCGAGAGACAGCAATATTTGATGTGGTTCACACACAGAGGCATTAAAGACAAAGTGGGAATAACCACAAAGAAAAGTGAGGGAAGATTATTTTCCAGGCCTGACCCTTTTAAACTTTTCATTGGTGTGAAAGTAGGGGGAAGAAGGGTAAAGATAATCACAGATGAGCCTCCTTAGAGCCATCATCCAGAAAATTTCCTTCTCAGGCAGGCATCATGGGATTTGCTCTCCCCATGTGGTTTAGATTTCTTACTTTCAGGGCCCATGCTGTTCTCTTTCTTAGTTTACTCTCTCATTTTGCTGAACCTCATTCTCAAGTAACTCCCTAAGAAAGAGGCATAGAAGGAGAATTGTTTCAATACTTGCTTTGTCTGAAAACATCTTTATGATGCCCTCAGACTTGGTTGACAATTTGGCTGAGTGTAGGATTCCGGGCTCCATCCTCTGTCAAAGCTACTGTTGAGAAATCTGGTGCTGTTATGATGACCATTTCCTGGCATGTGGCCTGGCTTATCTTTCCTTTCTTTGGAAGTTGTTAGGAATTGTGTTAAACCTTATATCAATTTTGGAGAATTGACCCCTTTTAATAAGTTGAATCTAATCCATGAACATGGTATATCCCTCCATTCATTAAGATCTTTGATATCTTTTTTCAGCACTTTGTAGTTTTCAGGATACAAGTCCTGTGCATATTTTGTCAGATTTACACCTAAGAATTTCTTTTTGTTTAGTGATTATGTCATATTATATTTTAAATTTCAGTTTCCTTATGTTTATTGCTAGTATATAAAAATACAGTTCAGTTTTGTACATGGATCTTGTATCCTGCAAACTTGTTTATTAGTTCTTGGAGTTTTTATGTTTGTTTTTGTTTGTCTTTTATAGATTCTTTAGGATTTTTATGAAGTCTATCATGCCATCTACAAATTGGGGCAGTTTTATTTCTTCCTTTATGACCTATATATTTTTATTCCTTTCTTTTCCTTATTTTGCTGTCTAGGACTTAACAGTACCATGTTGAATAGAAGTGGTGTCAGTGAGCATCCTTGTCCTGTGCCTGATCTTAGGGAAAAGCATTCAGTCTTTCATCATCAGGTATAATGTTAGCAGTAGGGTTTTTGCAGATGCTCTTTATCAAGTTGAGGAAGGTTCACTATATTCCTAGTTATCTGAGAGTTTTATCATAAATGAGTGTTGAATTTTGTCAAATGCTTTTTCTGCATCAATTGATAGATCACATGGTTTTTCTTCTTTAGCCTATAAGTATTATGGATTATGTTTCTTGATTTGTGAATATTAAACCAGCATTTCATCCTTAAAAGAAGTTCATTTTGCTCATGGTAATAATTATTTTATGTACTGCTGAATTCTATTTGCTAATATTTTCTTAAGAATGCATGTGTCTATATTTATGAGGAATAGTGTTCTGTAGTCTTTTTTTGTACTTTCTTTGTCTGGTTTTGGTATCAAGATAATACTTGCTTTATAAAATGAGTTGAGAATTGTTCTCACCTCTTCTATTTTCTGAAAGAATTGTTCAGAATTGGCATCAATTGTTCTTTGTACACTTTGGTAGAATTTTCAGTAAAACCATCTGGGCCTGAAGATTTCTTTTTTGAGAATTTAAAAATTATGAATTCCTTTTCTTTAATAATTATAGGGCTATTCAAATGGTTTATTTCACATTGGGAGAATGGCGGTAGATTGCACTTTTCAAGGAATTGGTTCATTATATCTAAGTTGTTGAATATTATATGTGTGGAGTTGTTCCTAGTTTTCCCTTATTATCTTTCTGATGTCTACAGGGAATGTAGTGATCACCTGTTTCATTCCTGATACTGCTAATTTCTGTCTTCCCCCATTTTTCCCTTGTCAATCCTGCTAGAGACTTGGCGATTTATTGATCTTTGAAAGAACCACTCTTCATTTCATTGATTATTTTTCTGCTTTCATTTAATGAATTTCTGCTCTTATCTTTCTTGCTTCCTTCTTTCTGCTTGCTTTGGGTTTGTTTTGCCTTCTTTTTCTTGTTTCCTGAGGTGAGAGCTTAGATTATTGATTTGACACTTTTTTCTTTTCTAATCTCAGCTTTTTAAAACATGTTTTAATCAAGAAGAAGAGTCTGTGCACTGTTTCAATTCAATGAATATGGAAGGAAAACCTTTTCCTTTTTGTGAAAAACTGTAGAATTTCTATGATCCATTTAAATGCCCAGATAGTTAGTTAGTTTAATTCTACCCATTAAATGCAGTACAATGTACCACTTTCCAGATGTGAACCCTGATACTCAGAAGTTTAACAGTTTCTTTTATTAATTAAGAATGATGGTGGAAGCAAGATTCCCCACCCTTCTCCCCACTATAGCATTCCAGCCTGTGCTAGCCATCCTCACCAGCTGGGGCAGAGGCTGTCCATAAGGGACTTAGGCAGGTTTCATTCAGTCTCCTCCAAACCAGTCATGCACAGTCCACAACCCAGAGTACATATGCGGACTGGTAAGCGAGAGGGTCAGTGGGTGGCATCTACCGTCCTCTTCCTGCCCTCAGGCTCCAGTCAAGCCAGATCAAGGGAGCCAGGGACCCAGATATTGGGCATCCATGCATAAAGCCCAGCCTATGTTTTTCAGGAGGGTTGCAACCTCCAAAGTGCTAAAATAAATCAACAAACTCCAAACAGACAGGGCATTCCAACTCTGCTACTTACCAGCTATGCGACTTTGGGCAAATGTATGATTATCTCTGTGTCTCAATTTCCTCATCTGAAAAATGGGATGATATTGGTTTTCATCTCCTAGAGTTGTTCTGAGGGTTAAGGAGTTACTCTGTGTGAAGCTCTTTGAACAGTGCCTAGCAGGAGTAAGCGCCAAGTCAAAGCTGGTATTTGTTCTTACTGCTGCCAACCAAACTTCTTCAGCCCTTTCTGCTTAAGGTCCATAGTGTCTGATGGTGGAAGAGGGAAGAAATTGGCAACTACTGTTGCAGTTCATCTCACCACCCTCTCTCTCCATTCCATCACCAACCAACCCTTCAGCAGCCAAGAAAAAGCCAAGTTATTCAACAATGTTGCAGACACTTGTTCAAAAAGCCAGGGGCACGGGAGGAATACACAGAACTGGTCCAAGCAGAGGGTGGACAGGTGTACACAAAACAACCCCATCCACTGTGTGCTATCTGAATGATTGGATAAACACAACTGGGGCATTTTTGTTGAATTACACCCCCAGACTGTATATATCAACAGTCCTCCATAAACGCAAAGTGCTTCTCCAGCAAGCCAGCCCTCACCACGTTTTCTCAGGCGCAGCATCCAACAAGAAGGGCACGTTTTTGGACTACTTTGACTCAAAGCATCAGGCTGCCGAAGACTGGGCTACCCGCTTTCTGGGATTCAGTACCGGCATCGCCGCGAGCCCTCAGACAGCTCTCCTCATCAAAACAATGGAGAGAATCAAGGGTACCTCCACCCAGTGGGATGCCTTCCAGACCACCCTTTCTCCTCTTGCTTTCAGAGCGCACGGGCCTCGGCTGAAAACACACCACGTGGGCATACACACAAACGCGCTAAACCCTCACCATCCCCCCAGGCTGAGTTCACATTTCCCTGTCTATCTGCTCCCACTGAACATTCTGCCCAGCTGACTACAAATTTGGAGGTTCCACACCTTCCTCAAGTTTGGTCATTTGCCGGAACAATTCACAGAACTCAAGGAAACACTTTACTTATCTCAACTGGTTTATTATAAAGGATACAGCTCAGGAAAGGCCAAATGGAAGAGATACATAGAGCAAGGTATGGAGAAAGGGCTTGGAGCTTCCATGCCCTCTCTGGGTGTATCATCCTCCTAGCACAGAGCTGTGTTCACCAGCCCAGAATCCCCCAAACTCAGTTGTTTAGGGGCTTTTATGGAGGATTCATTATTTAGGCTTCATTGATAAAATCATTGGCCTTTAGTGATTAACTCCAGCTCCAGCCCCTCTCCTCTCCCCAGAATGGGGCTGAAAGTTCCAACCCTGTAATCACATGGTTGGTTCTTTTGCTAACCAGCCGCCATCCTGAACCTATCTAGGGCCCGGCCACCAGCCATCTCATTAGCATGTAAAAGACAGTAAATTCAGGGATTTTAGGAGCTCTGTGCCAAGAACCAGGAGCAAAGACCGAATATTTATTTTCTATTATACTACAAGGTCCATCGGCTTATCTTCCAGGGATGGTCAGACACATTACCTCCCTCACCAGGAGTACAGTCCTTCTGCAGCACACACACAAACACACATGTGCAAACACATGCACACACACATACATGCACAAATACATGCACACATACATGCACACACACACATACACCCCTATACACATACATACACTCATACACCCATACACACGCAAACACATACACACAGTTACACACTTATATGAACACACATGCACACACTAGTCAGGTGTCTGAATATTAGAGACATCTTTATAAAATATGAAATGTGAAAAGAACAATTCTTGGAATCTCTGTTGTCCTTGACTGACAGTGTGAGTGGAGAAAGGGGATGCATGAGGCATAAAGATGGGGACAGACGATGTACTGTACTGTGAAGTCACAAAGTCATGAGGTCCAGGTGTAAGTGTCTCTGTCAACGAATGAATACTTATTGGGAAAGAGTTCGGACAGCTAGTCAGAGGCTTCACTTGGCCCCAGCCAGGGTTGTAAGGTACAAAAGTTCAAGTTTCATTTTTGCAAATCCAATCCAGATGTTTCAGAGTTATTTCTCTCCAGCACTATGTAAATGATTTCCATCGTGGTGATCTGTTGGAGAACCACAAGACCTCAGTCCCCAACACTGCCCAGGGCTCCCCAAGGATTCTTTTCTACCAGGTTCCCTTCCCTGTGGCCCATCCAGCCTACCCTACGCCCTGCCCAGGGCTCCTGCCACAGCCTTGTCCACATGTGTGAACTCACACCACATTGTCCTGACTGTATGCTTGAGGATCGGCCTCTGAAACCCACAAAAAGTGGCAGGCACAATTACTCAAGATAAAAGCAAGACAGAGATCCAAGAGGCAGAGGCTGGGAGGGAGGAAAAAAGGGAGAAAGAAGGTGCATTTATAGGCACAATCGTCTGGCCTTCCCAGCTTCTCCGTTCCTGCAGTCGGCTCCTGCCATGTCTCAGCTCTGCTGGAGAAGGCTTCCCTGTGGGTTAGATTCTTAAAACTGGATGTCTTTTAACCAAGTGGTACCTGCATGCCAGGCTGCAGGCACTAATGTGTTGGGAAAATAAAAGGTATTTCCTTTATAAAAATTACAAACTAGTGTATAATATTATATTACATATATCAATATATCATAATATGTATTTGTTCAAATGATGTTCAAGTTTGGGGCCACGTGGTTTTCAAAAGTATACTGATATAAATCATCCTATCTTTTTATTTTATTCCCATAAGCCTAGATTTGATTTGATAGTTTGAGACAGAGATGGACAAATTTTTAAAATTATTTATTACCTGACATTTTATTTTTCGCCAACTTTTTACTATGGGAAAATTTCAAGCACATAGAGAAGGCGAGCCCATTGTACAACTCCCCCCATCCACCCCTGAAATCCCATAACCGCTAACATTTTGTCATATCAGCTTTATGTGTACATACTGTTTTTGCTGAATTATTTAAAAACAAGTTTAAGGTATCAAGACATTCCACTCTTCAATAGTTCAGCAGGCATCTCCTAAAAATAAGGTCATTCTAGACAAGTAGTGTGCTATTATCACACCTAATAACACGAACAATAATTCTACCATATCATTCAATACACCATCATGTTGAAACGTCCTCCAAATTCTTTAATGCTGGTTAGTTGACCCAGGAGTTGATCAGGGTCCATGTTTGTTATGAATGTCACTTCTTTTTAGCTGTTTTTGTACTACAACCATTCCCATTCTTTCTCCGACACTGACTTTTTTGAGGAGACCACGCCAACTGATACAGAACGCCCTGCTCTCTGGACGTGTCTGATCGTTTCTCCCTGGCGTCATTTACTCTGCTGTTTAAGCCCTTCTTTCCCGTAAACTGGAAGTGAAGGTCACAGGCTTGACCTCTGACTGAATTTTAGCATTTTTAGCAAGAGCACAGCATTGGTGATGTGTGCTGGATTCTGGATCCCATAATATCAGATTGATCCAGTATGAGAGATGCTAAGTTTGATCCCTCCTTGAGCCCCTGACAGCCAGATGTCTCCATTAAAACAGAGAACGTTCTTCCTTTTCCAGTTAGCATTGTGTGCTTCACCAATTCTCCACACTTTCACCGTGCTGTGCATGAATTCACCTGGTTCAACTCAATTATTTCAGCGGGAGGTGAAAAATGGGAACTTCCTAATTCTCCCATTCCTTCTACATTTATGAGCCACCATTCCTCTGTAAAGAGCTGTCACTGCAGAGGGGGAGATTTTTATTCAACAGACTCAGGGAGAGCTGGTTCTCTCCAGAGGAGTTATGAGAGAATATGATTTCTAGAGATTGTGTGAGGGCACAGAGGGCACTCCAGTCAGGGCCCAGTGACTGAGCTCTAGGGCCCATGGAGTGGGGAGCAAGCAGGGGTACACAGTGGGCCAGCCAGAGGACTGTGCTTGGAGAGAGCTGCTCAGGGTGGGGAATCTTTGGGAAAAAGGAGTCTTTACCAAAAGAGGAGTTTCAGGAATCCTTTGGTCTCCCTTGGGACATTTACAGTAAAGAGTCCCACTGTTTTTCAGCCTTCTGGAGTCCAGGTCCTGAGGCTGCTTTTGGAGCCATCACTAGACCTCAAGGTTGCCCTAGTAATGTCTGGATTTCAGACTTTGTCCAGTGAATGAAGACATGGGCACCAGTCAAAACAAACTTCAGCCAGTAACCTAGTAGTGCATTTTTCGTAGTGTGACGCAACTAAATGAACAGATTTGTTGATGAACTAACTGACTGTTTTGGTCAGGTGTAAGCACAGTGGCCAGTACGCTGTCTGGTTACCCTGGCCACGGTGAGTGGCTGAAGATGCAGTCTCTCCTCTCCTTTTCCTGACTTGGTGCTGTAGGAGTGGAAAGATTAAGGAACCTTAATTATAAGGGTCCCCTTATAATTTGGGGCAGAGATGGCTTCTCAGAGCTTGCACAAGACACCCTGAGCCAGTTTGGAGGCTACCATACTGGAGAGGTCTCACAGCAGTGCAGGCAGAGTACAGTAGATTAAGTGGAAACAAGGACAGGGCAGCAGCAGCCCTCCACTGAGCCCCAGAGGTCAGCCAGAGCTCTGCAGTACCGCCCAGCCC
This sequence comes from Stenella coeruleoalba, assembly GCF_951394435.1. Taxonomy (NCBI): domain Eukaryota; kingdom Metazoa; phylum Chordata; class Mammalia; order Artiodactyla; family Delphinidae; genus Stenella; species Stenella coeruleoalba. The sequence goes on along the minus strand of NC_137153.1, from coordinate 30,505,756 downwards.
CCCACCCCGCTTTTTCTCCAGGGCTGGGGTTTCTCAGCAGGGAACAACTGAGAAGGCCAGCAAAAGCACTGGCAACTTGCACTCTGTTGTCTATGCCTCCTCTCAGGGCTCAATCCCACCCCTAATAAGCATTTGCTCCCAGCTCTAGGGGAAGGATGCTTGGGGCTCTTCCTCTGGAGGCAAGAGGGCAAATCACAAGACAGGTAACTTTCCCCAAGATTCCCCAACTTGCTTCAGGGACCCCTGCAGTGCCTGTCTGGTCTGCCCAGGAATGCACAGCCTTGCTTGGGATAGCAGGCCTTCTGGTTCCTTTTTCTTGCCTCTCTCCATTTCCTCCTCCCCCGTTCTCTTTCTTTCTCCCTCGCTAGAAGCTTCCAGGGTCGGTTGCTGTGTTCACTCACTCAGGACCTTCACTTTCTGTGTCCAATAGATTTGGTAGTCCCCTCCCTCGGAATTCTTCTTTCGGAAGCTCTTCGCATAGATTATCTCATTTATCCACACAAAAGGAGTGAATCCCTGAGGTGTGCCACGGAAAATCCACGAGCTCTTGTGCCCAGGGCGGGTCCGGGGATACGGAGCGTGTGTGCCCCCGGGGAACAGCCTCTGCGCTGGAGGCCCACAGCACGAGGGAGGTGGAAGGCACAGGTCCAAACCAAAATGTTGCCAGATGTTACCCCTCAAGTTGGGGGTCAGTCAGTTCCAACCCAAAATGATCATGATCGCGACAATTATGCTAATGATGATGATGATAACAGTAATCTGCCAAACCCTCGCCCTCAGTGCGCCCTGCCCAAGTCCAACCCCGGACCCGGTTTGGACCTGCCGGCTGGGTCCTGAGCCCCTGGGTCGGCAGCCGGGAGCTCAGGAGGAGCGCAGGATCTGAAGGCCGTTCTGGGGCAGAGGCGGAGGGGCAAGCCAAGCCCAGGGGGACTGCGAAGGGAGGCGGGAGGCCATGGGAGAATGTCTAGGACCCACCAGAGAGGGCCTCGACTGTGGGGGCAGGCAAGGGAGGCAGGAAGACCGGAGCAGGAGTTCGGGGGCGGGAGTCCGGGAGCAGGACACAGGGGTTTGGGGGCAAGTGCGGGCGCGGAGTGCGGGGGATGCTGAGGCGGGGGGCGGGGAAGGAGGGACGCGGAAATAGGGGCGCGGCGCTGAGGGAAGGGGTATGAAGGTGGTGGGGGACAAAGAAGTGACGGCAGAGGGCTGGGAGATGGGGGAGGGGGCAAAGGGTAGATGGGTGGGCGGGGAGATGCCGGGAGGCCGGGGGATGGAGCAGGGTGCGGGGAGGTGGGGTATGAGGTCAGGGGAGGAGGGGGCGTGGGGGGCGTGAGTAGGGGGCTGGGGCTCGGGGAGGTGGAGGTGGGGCCCGGGATGTGGGCGTGGGGCGGCAGGGCGGGGAGGCGGAGCGCGGGCCCCGCCCCAGCGGGCCGCTGGAAAAGTTTGCGCCCGGCTGGCGGGGACAGAGGCTGAAGAATCTGGTCTGGGAGACACGCGACAGGAACCCGGCGCCAAGCGCGGTGGCAGGACGAACCCGAGCGAGACTCTCCGGCCCGGGAACGTGCCCCCACTCCCGAGCCCCAGGACTATCCCGGCGTCCCAGCCCAGCTCGCATCTGAGCGGAGGAAGGGGTGTCAGGATGCCGGTGGCCCAAGTGCCCTTTCCAGAAGGAGGTGAGACGGCACGGCCGAAGGCCCGGGGCACCGGGGTGGGTGGGGGCAGCCGGGTCCACTTTTCTCACAAATTTCCAGCCAGTCCTCGGCGCGACGGTGACCTGGGTGGGCGAGCACATTACATCAGCATCACCCCCTCCACACAGGTCAGCCATTCTGGTGACTGAAGCCGAGGCGGGGTGGGGGAGGGGATGGTCCCTTTTTAAGTACAATTGGAGCATTTAAATGCCAAGGAAAGAGTAGTGACTCTTCACAGAGACGTTCCGTCAGTCGCTTTCCTGGAACAATTAAAAAGTTGGGCTCCCGCCCAGGATGAGGACCTGGGACTCTGGAAGCCTGTGTACATGTGCTTGTTCTCTTGGGGAAATTATTCTATTTAATTTCATTCGCCACGAAATTCCAGTTTTCCTTCTATGTCTCAAACAAGGCAGTCAGGGCTGTCAGAATCAGGGGGCTGGAAGAAAAAGTTCCTATCGTGCAATAATGAGGTTCCCAGGGAAGATCAGTATGTTACATTCCTAACAGATAAAGCTGGGGAAGGTCCTTCTTTGACCTGGTGCAGGAAAGTGCTAACTTTGCCACTTTTAACCCTCCAGTCTCCAAATGGTTCTCTCTCCCTCTCTCTTGATCCCTCTCCTTCTTACGTTCTCTCTCTTCCTGACATTAGACACTCCCAAGGACATATTACTTTGTGGTGTTTTTGTATTTAGAGGTAAGAGAGGGACTTCTTGTTGGATTTTTAAAGTGAACATGCTTTACTTTGAAAATGAAGAAAGGTAGCAGCATGAACTGAGTCTGGCTCTTCTGGAGTTCTGGGTACTTCCACAATTAGGCATCTTTTTCAAGTCTGGAGTTAGAAGTTGCAGACCTTGTATATAATCACATGTTCCTAATATATCTTTTCAACATTTATTTCTTCATTGATGAAAATCTTGCTGGCATGGTTAACAAAAACGTAATTCCTAGGAAGTACGAGGGCAGGATTATGGTCTGTGGGTATATGAGTAACAAGGGATGGCCAAGCCTGTTGCTGGTGTACGTGGTGGTTCTGGTGTGTATATGTGTGTGGAGTGTGGTATGGTGTGGTGTGTGTGTGTGTGTAGTACTTAAGGAGTTGTGGAATTATCCACATCTGTACAAGTTCTCAACTGATGCAGAGCTCAGTGCCAGTATGAATAATTTTGTTGCGGGAGGAGAACCATACACTGGATGTTCTCAGTCAGCAAACATTCACTTAGGGCCTGCTAGTCCAGGCGCTCTTGTTGCCTGACACCAGAGATCTGAAACACAAAGTCAGCCCTTAAGATATAGACAAAATGCTTCCTCGACCAGTTTTCATCTCTGAAAATGCTGCTTTCCTCTTTACATTTGTGCATTTCATTAAAGGCATGAGTCTTCTAATTTTCTACCATATGTGGATACTGAAACTCCCATTTCCTGTACAAGGAGCCTTACCTATTGGCCTAATGAATTTATTTCTCAAAATTTACTAACTGATTTTTCTTTGTTTGGAAATAATGACACTAATTTGATTCCACGGTATCTCTTCCACCTCCTAAAAATGTTTCAGGACCTACAGTGTATACATATATTTTTGTTGCAAAGACATGGGGATTTGAGCATACCATAATCTTGAAACATTTGGGGTTGCCCAATTGGAGAAACCCTTTTTTTCTGCCAGGACTTGGGACTATGACTCTGGTGCTGCCACAGCTGGCAAGGCAGCCTCAGGCAATCTGTTACGTTGGCCAGTTAGCCAGGACTGCTGTGCCGTGGGCTACACGAGCCTTTCTGTTTCCTCGCATTTGGCTTCGTGATTCCTTTCTTAGCAGTTTCGGAGCCATTTCATATTATTCCTTTGCCGTACATTTTCTGTAAAATTAATTACTTGCCTTAAGAGATATTCCATGAACTTTTGGAGATAATATGATATACTGAGTGGAATCCTGTCTAGTTTTAGTTAATAATACTTTTAAGTGTTGTTACAGTTACTAAGCATAAAGTTGCCTTTTCTTCTCTTTTGTTTTCATTCAATTTTTGAGGAATTACAGCTGCATCTATAAGAGGCCAGGCAATAGGCCAGTCAGGTAAATCAGTGACAAGGTTGTTCCAAGGAGAGTGTGGTACGGATTGGGTGGCTCTAACGTCCCATCAGCACCGTGAGCTGGAGTGAGAGACCTGAGTCAGTTGACTAGGCTCTTTGGCCTTGAAGATGCCGCTCCATTTCCTCGGGGTCAGAGTTTTCCATATATTTCAGTCAAGCCCTCACATTAGCATTCCAGCATTTTGCTATCAGTTCCAAGCATGGTGGTGACACTCTTGTCACTATCTAGGTGAGGAACACATGGAAAGGTGACAGCCTCTGGAAGAGCTTATCCCTAACGTGGTGCGCTGGAATCCAATGACACAGGCATCCGGCCCAGCGCAGCCTCTTCCAAGCTGTGCTACAAAGGACACTGAGCCCGCACACCCAACCCTCCGGACTCAGTTTCCTCCTATGTACATTTGGAAGGCAGATGCTGTAGTGGGGATCAGACATGGTACCTGCAATGTGCAACATGGGGTACATGTGCAGTATCACCGAGTAAGAGCACTGCTGTGGGAAAGGATGACAGGGACCCCCCAGTTAGGACTTCCTGGGCAGAACACCTCTTATTTGCATATGCCTGGAGGAGCTCATTTCCACACACTTTCATTCGTCCTGTGGCAGTCTTGGTAGGAATTCAGTCCCGTGCCCTTTCTTAGAACAAGCACAGAAGAGAAAGTTTGACAAGGCTGGTTGAAAACCAATGAAGGTAAAGACCTTTTGCATCTAAAGCAGTTGCCCTCCGATTGACGAGCCAGGATGCCCAGGAGTGTGTGCACGGAGGCAGATGTTCGAGCTGCACCAGGTCCTGGGTACAACCTGCATTCCTGGGGCTCCCTGGACTGCCCCCAGATCTGTGTTATCATCCAAGCTTTGTTTACCGGGAGAAAGAGCTGTGGAGAAGCCACTGAAAAGCAGGAATCCTGATCAGGACCAACTCACTTCCACACTCCAGAGAAGAAAGGGGAAGGTGTGGAATCCTGACGTGGTTCATCTGTAACAGCCGTTTTCTCACTGGGAGCTCCACTAATGGTCACAGAGCAACTCGCAGGCGTGCAAGACTGAGTGTGTGAAGCCTCTTGCTATGAACTATCTCTGAAAGCAGAGTGAGGTCACCTAAGAAGCTCGGAGTGAGGGGAAATACTCATTAGCAAAGGAATTTTTCTGGGGCCATGAAATGGCCAACTCATTATTTCCTTCCTAAATTCTTCTAAACAAAAAAAAAAAAAAACAAACAAAAAAAACCCTTGCTTTCCAAGAAATTTGGCTTGTTGGCAAATGCTTCATGTTTTAATTCAGTTTGGGGGATGAACTGGGAGAACGTGCCTTTGAAAATACAGTGCCCTGCATCCGACCAGGAGAAATAAATTTCTCACTATCTTATTGTGTGTGTGCGTGCGCTTTTTTGTTTGTTCGTTTGGGGGTTTTTTTTTGGCCATTACAGAGAGAAAGAGATAGACCACAGATTGTGGAAATATTTCCCTTTGTTTTTTTTCCTTTTCCTTCTTTTTACAGTTTGTTTATTTTTCAAATTGACATGTGTAGAGAAAGTGAATCACTAGCACAGAAAGCACATCTGGAATCCATCGGCCCCTGCCGGGCTCACTCCTCCCCGCAGATGCTCCAACTTGGAATGGAGGGAAGAGGTGTGGGGTGACACACCTCTGAACCACCTTACAGAAAGTGTCGTATTCCTTCTCTGCAAAAAGAAAAAGGCTTGGTGTTGAAATGCCTTGAGGTAAACTTGAAGACCCCAACTGAATGAGGTTGAAGTGAAAACTCTTAGGTGTAACAGGTCTCTGTTGAGTAGATGTAAGGGAAGCTCAGGTGTGGGCAGTGTACTTCAGGGGACGGGTCTGTGGGGGTCTGGGCCACATGAGCACAGTTTGAGAGTGAGAACTCTGCCTGTGGACATAAGCAAGGCACAGCTGTGTCGGAATCTGGGTTTGTTGGAAGACCACTGTCCATAAGCAGGAGCATCTCTGTCCTGAGTATCTTCTATAACATGCCTGGCTTTCGGAATGTGTACACGACTAGCCAGCACCCAGCCACACTTCTCAGCATCAGGCTGTATTTTTAAGTATTCTGGTGGAAATTAAGCAGTGATCAACCTTTTACAATGGAAAGGCAGATGCTGGTCACTAACAGCCCCAGACACCTATCTTTTAAAATAAAACAAAACGTGAGCATTTGTAGTGTGTAACGCTCACCCTCTATGTGGACTTCTCCAGCTCCCCACAAATACCACTTGCAGGACCAGGGGCTAAGACCCATAAGCCTCTGCAGGGACCCTCCCATCAAAGCCCAACCTAGACATCAATGCTAGGAAATCCACGGTACTCCTTGGAAACACAGGCACGTGCTCGCCACAACGACATCCTCAACCCATCCTAGCACCACTGCTAAGGACAACAACACTTGGAAACCACTCCATGTCCACAACCAGGAATGAATGGAGGCTGTTGCATCCATCCACATGGTGGAAGCAATGGGAAGGAATTACCGGCATCTCCACGCATGGCTCACAGGAGCATCACATTGAGAAGACGATGCCAGGCACACTGTATATCATATGGCTCCATTTATATGAAGGTCAGACACAGGCTAAATTACCCTAGGGGACGAGACGTCCAGAGAATGTTACTATCTGGGAGTGGTCAGTGACTAGAAGAGGCCATGAGGGATAGGATAGGTTGGTCTCCCAGGAGCCCTGGTGCCTGCAGTGCCCAGCACCCCTGCAGTGACCAGCAGCAGCAGGATGGATGAGCCAGGGAGGGCCGATGCCCCACCTCGCCATGAGCAGGACCTGGGAGGGGCAGAGCGTTCTTCCGGCAAACTCGGAGTCTGTGCTGCGCCCCTCGGGATGGAGACCCGAACTCGTCCGTGAGATGGTCGGACTATGCACAGTGGTGTTCAGATGCATCCAAAATCAATCTGATCTTTCGCCCAGCACTTAACTCTCAGATGGGGTCTACTTTCTAATGTTGATAATCCAAAGAAAATAAGCTTTTAGATTCCAAAGAGAGATGAATATCTTCCAGTTACGCAAAATGCGGAGATTCACATTTAACAAAAGACGTTCTGAAAAAATGTGCTCCTTGAGCGATAAATATTTAATTAAGGGAAACTATAAATCAAGAATTAACGGGAAAATATGTTCACCTTCAAGATTCATGGTTTGGATGGGTTTCTGGCATATCTTAGACAATTTTTGTTTTGGTTATTTTCTTTCTGGTTATCAGTTTTTATTGTTCCCTTCTGTTTCCTCTACTCAATTTTATCAAAACTCTACATATTCAGGGGATAAAAAAGCTGATGTGAGTCTGCAAAGCCTGTGGTGTATTTCCTCTGCCCTTTATTTCCAAGAGAAGTCCAGATCCATCAGTTTTAAAGGGACTCACTTCCCTGCTATCCATACTATATAACCTAGTCGGAGGGGTGGAGACTGTCCAAGAGGTATTCAAATGCCGTGGAGTAATGGGGGAAACTAAGGCACAGGAGACAAACTTTGGACACACCCTGGTTTCAAAAGCCTTTCAGTTGCAGATGCCTAGAGCCCTTTCACCCCAGTGTGAGTGGGAATTCCTGTACAATTCATGTTCCTGTCCTTTTAGTCCTGTTAGTATGTTTTTTATCATTCAGACTGCTCTGGTGCTGAGTCAGTTACCATTATAAATCCCCTTGTTATGCTTGCCAATATCAGGTCCTGGGAGAGAAACCCCTGATGGGAAAGCAGATGTCTCAGAGACATCTGAGGCAAACCCGACATGATGGTGTCATGGACAGAGGGGCGGCCACTTGGATGTGGCAGCAAGGGTCTGGCATGGGGGATGTTGCGTATGTAGGGCCCTCGGGCCAGCCATGTGACCCCATTGCCGTCGGGGAAATAGCCGCTCTCAGGATGCTGCTGCTTTGTGGCTCTTGGTGGAGCGGCACATGTGTTCCTCTTCCCTACCTTTGTGCCACGCCTTTTCCATGAATGAGGTCACACGTGGTGCAGTGGCAGTGCATCTGTGTGGGGATGAGGAATACTCTCTCCGGGGTTGTGCTCTGGGGTGGCAAGTGGTGGGAAGATAACCAGGCGACTAAGTTCTCCTGTGCCTGGTTTCCTACGACAGATCTTCACGATGTCAGCATGGGGATTAAATAAGGGGCTCCAGGGAAAGTGCTCTGAGAGTGTCAGCTGCTGCACCTACTTCTACTCTTAAAAAGACAGCTTGCAATTTGTTTTAAAAAGTGGTGTGCGGGCTTCCCTGGTGGCGCAGTGGTTGAGAATCTGCCTGCCGATGCAGGGGATACAGGTTCGTGCCCCAGTCCGGGAGGATCCCATGTGCCGCGGAGCGGCTGGGCCTGTGAGCTATGGCCAATAAGCCTGCGTGTCCGGAGCCTGTGCTCCACAACGGGAGAGGCCACAACAGTGAGAGGCCCGCGTACCACAAAAAGAAAAAAAAAAGGTAAAGAAAAATCTTCACACAGTCGGTTGTTGTAAATTAACCTCGTTTGATCTTAATTATATATTTAAATACTCAAATAATTTTAATTTAGAATAAGTGAGCTTAGTGAAATCCATTTCTGCTTTGGTAGCTGGGTCTGCTTCACTGAGGACATCACAGGAGGCTGATGGATAAAGCCACAGGTGGGTTGGGGTACATCCAAAGTCCAGTGGGGAAGGACCATCGGAAGTCTGGCTCTTGGGTTTTCCGCCCCACCCTCTCACTAGTGCTCCCAAGTTGGTTTCTTTCAGTTCACACACACCGATTTAGTTTGGGCAGTTTAGACAGTTAGAGCTAAACTCTGAATTTTAAGCCAAACTCGAAAATCCAGTTAGTTGTCCTCTCTTTTCTTCCTTTAGTCTCAAAAGCTGTTGATTCCACTTTTACAGGTTTGTATTTCTTCCTCCCCTGGCTCCATGCTCAGCTGCTTGCTAGGGGGTGGCCATGTGGGCCGTGCGTGGCCTGTGCTCTTCTTCCTTTGGTGGCCAGGTGGTCGGTTTCCGAGCTCTCCTCTGGGCAGACCTGGGGGCCGTCTAGACTCAATTTCTGGCCCTGGCCCTGCTACCCGGGGATCCCATCCAGGAAGTGTGAGTACTTCCCACAATGTTGCGCCAAAACCCACCAAGGACGTTTCAGAAATCGGACGGGCATTATTCCAGATTCTATTCTATTTTTTGGACCTGGCATAATACTGTTTCTCTCTCAGTAACTGGGAATAAGGGTTTACCACCTCCTGTGCAGTAGATGAGTATGAACTGGTTAGCGTTCCTTAAGTGCCTTGAGGCCCGTGCGCCGCGATGAAGAGTGGCCACCGCTTGCCACAACTAGAGAAAGCCCTCGCACAGAAACGAAGACCCAACATGGCAAAAATAAATTAATTAATTAATAAACTCCTACCACCAACATCTTAAAAAAAAAAAAAGAGATTTCCAGATGGAAGTATTACTTGGGTGTGTGTGTGATGGTGACGTGACTGAATGATGGCGGAGCTCATGCACTGAATTTCCCTCCTGAGCAACTGCAGACACAGAACTGCTCCCTCTGTCTCCATGGTCACTTAGGATCTTGACCTGTGTTAAAGGCCCCCTCTGGGCCCATGCAGATCAGCCGTCCAAATGCTTCAACATTTTTAGTGCCTTTACCCAACTTTATTGTTGCCGTTGATCTTAGGTGCTGTTACTTTATCACTGGGCGCCCCCTCCTTTTATCTTTTTTCAGGAGCCCATTCTCAACACCCTAGCCGGTGTCTGGCTTGGATCACTATTGCAGCCTGAGCCGCAGGCTTTCTTTGCCCGGGAAATGGACGTTCCCAGGGCGCCCTCTGGTGGATTCTGGAGCTAACCGATCGTGAGTTCCAAGTGATGGCGACGGTTCTCACGCTGCACCCCAGACCCTACACCTCCAACGAGACCCTGCACAAACATTACAGCTATGTAGGCAAGCTGAAGGACAGGCTGAAGGACGCCCCCGAGGGCAGCACGCTCACCACCATTGTTTTCTTGATCATCTGCAGCTTCATTGTCTTGGAGAACCTGATGGTTTTGATCGCCATCTGGAAAAACAATAAATTTCACAACCGCATGTACTTTTTCATTGGCAACCTGGCTCTCTGCGACCTGCTGGCCGGCATAGCCTACAAGGTCAACATTCTGATGTCAGGCAAGAGGACTCTGAGCCTGTCTCTGACGGTCTGGTTCCTACGGGAAGGCAGCATGTTCGTGGCCCTCGGGGCGTCCACCTGTAGCCTACTGGCCATTGCTATCGAGCGGCACTTGACCATGATCAAAATGAGACCTTACGATGCCAACAAGAAGCACCGCGTCTTTCTCCTGATCGGGATGTGCTGGCTGATCGCGTTCTCGCTGGGCGCCTTACCCATCCTGGGCTGGAACTGCCTGCACAACCTCCCTGACTGCTCCACCATCCTGCCCCTCTACTCCAAGAAGTACATCGCGTTCTGCGTCAGCATCTTCACGGCCATCCTGGTGACCATCGTGATCCTGTACACACGCATCTACTTCCTGGTGAAGTCCAGCAGCCGCAGGGTGGCCAGCCCTCACAACTCAGAGCGGTCCATGGCCCTGCTGCGGACCGTGGTGATCGTGGTGAGCGTCTTCATCGCCTGCTGGTCCCCACTCTTCATCCTCTTCCTCGTGGATGTGGCCTGCAAGGTGAAGGAGTGTGCCATCCTGTTCAAGGCCCAGTGGTTCATTGTGCTGGCCGTGCTCAACTCCGCCATGAACCCGGTCATCTACACGCTGGCCAGCAAGGAGATGCGGCGGGCCTTCTTCCGGCTGGTCTGCACCTGCCTGGTCAGGGGCCAGGGTGCCCTCTCCTCACCCATCCAGCCTGCTCTCGACCCAAGCAGAAGCAAATCCAGCGGCAGCAACAACAGCAGCCCCTCCCCAAAGAGCAAGGAAGACCTCCCCCAAACAGTTGCCTCGCCCTGCATAACAGACAGAAACAAAACCCTGCAGAATGGGATCCTCTGCAAGTGAGGACACCGGGCTCCAGGAACGTGGGGTCCTTGCATCTCCATGGAACGAGCAGCAGCTAACCCTGCAGCCACATTCTTATTGATTGCACGCCTCACCCACGGCGGCTGTTCCAGAGCTAGTACTCAGGAAACCTATTCTGCCAACAGCCTGCCTGTTGTGGACGTCTCTTAAGGAGGGAACCCAAGGAATTGCCAACCCATTTCAGTGTAGACAGCATGCCTTTTCCGTTTAGGCTCCAGGCTCTTCCAAATGTACCAAGCTGCCGATGTCATCAGTGCCTTACCTTGAATCCCACCGACCACTGTCTGCTGTGCCTAGAGAGGGAAGGTCGTGGACCACAGTGTACAGTGTGTCTCCCAGAACATCAGGATGATGTTTGGTAACTTTACACTACACTCTGCACAGGATAGATGCTGTATATTCGTCATTTCTGTGTTACAGAGCACTTGCGTTTCATACGTCTGCCATTGGTACATGCATAAGTCGCAGTACGTGATACTGTTACGTAACAGGAAGTACAGGTATGTTCTGACTGAAGCACCAGGTATGAGGATATGGCTGGGTACTAGGTGGACGCACTGGTCCCAGTCTCCTCAGACTGACATGAAGTCTCAAGTTAAGCAGGTTTTGAAAGCCCAAATCCCCCCAAAGGACTTGTCCAAGGCTGGTCTCAGATGTGTGGGTCTGACTCCAAACTGTCCTGAGACATACACTTGACAGCGTCTGGAGTATCCTGGTGAGAATGAGCAAGTTCTGTGGGCGTACATCCCCCAAGGGGACCCCTGCTTCTCTTCTGTCATTTGTCCCTGCAGTCTTAAGCACATCTAAAAGCCAAGTTAGCCAAATTACGTGATTGTTTGGCATTTCTCCAAATCACAGAAAAGCCAGCCAACGTATTCCAGGAGCCTGTGCCCCAGACCAACCAAGAAAAGAACCCACGAGGGAGAAGCAGAGGACAGACCCCTGGCTCATTTCACCTTTCCAATGTAATGGGGAGTTTCTATTGAATTAGGAGAGGTTTGCAAGGCAGCACTGTGATCCTATGTTGAGTTTGAATCTGTATCAGAAAGCACCAAGTCAACAACTCCCTGCGTTGTCACAGCTGAGCAGCTGAGGTCATCAGCAGCCTCATGGATTCCCGAAAGCTGACCCTGACCATTACTATTAGAGCAGTTTACTTGTGATCTGGCAGCTTGTGCTTTCTTCAAAGAAATATAGCCATACTGTACTCTTCCTTTTCAACACATGTTGACCCTGTATCACTGTTTACCTTAAGAAGCAATTACTTAGAAGGTATTTTTGTACACAGTCATCCCCAGTGATTCTTCATGCAGTACAAATGGGTGAAGAATACACAAATTTGTAGAGCTGTCATAAGCATATAGTTGATGTATTGAGTTCTTTGTTTAAAAAAAAAAAAGCAACCTTTAAAAGGATTTTTTCTTGGGTAAGCCTTACATCAGAACCCCCTGAAGTTTTTAGGTTCAGTGGGAATTTTGCCTGGATAAAGACTAAAAGAGTAGTCTTAATACATGAATAACTTTTCAAAGAGAAAGGGACTCCTCTTTGTTATATGATGCCAGTTCCTCTTTATTAAGGAAGATTTCTGTGGGTCCTGGGTGATCATGTACCGACCAATGTCTTTCTTAATTTTTGTTACTGATTAGATAAATCCTATTTGTAAGGAGATGCTCATCGGTGGCTTTTTTTTTTTTTTTTTTTTGCGGTATGCGGGCCTCTCACTGTTGTGGCCTCTCCCGTTGCTGAGCACAGGCTCCGGACGCGCAGGCTCAGCGGCCACGGCTCACGGGCCCAGCCGCTCTGCGGCATGTGGGATCTTCCCGGACCGGGGCACGAACCCGTGTCCCCTGCATCGGCAGGTGGACTCTCAACCACTGCGCCACCAGGGAAGCCCATAGGTGGCATTTTTGTTGTCCTCATTACGTCACTGAAAAGGAGCTGATTCTCTTGTCAATAGCATGAGAAAATCCAGGGCATTTCTGGAAAAGTTAAGCATTAAGATACTGGGATAAGAAAACAACAACAACAAAATTGCCTCAGAGAGCCCAAATATTGAGTATTGCATTTTACCTTAGGTAGGGAAATGACTTAAGAAATTTATATGTTAGTTCTGAGTTGCTTGGGGGCCCCAGATGTCTGGCACTAATATTAATAACACTATAACCTCAACTTTTTTTGAGGTAGTGCAAAACTTTCAATCAATCTGAATGAAAAATACTCCAAAAAAGTAATTGTGTTTATTTGATATATGCAAAAAGTAATCAAATTTAGTACCGATGTGTACATTCCTAACTAGCTAGCTGGAGATCATTTAGAAGTTGAGTATGTCAAAGCCACAGAGAACCTGTGCATTAGATCTCGTTCAGTTAGTAACCTTTACTGTGTCCCATGTATGTTTGTTAAAAAAATAAATAAAACTGAAAGCCTTTGTATAAACTCATTCTTGGGAGTCCGTGTGAGGGGCTGTGTACACTGGGGCTGCCCCTGGTGATGTGCAAAGTGGCAGTATGACCTCTCACTTGGTGCCAGTGTTTCTGTAGGAGTTAAAACACTCTGAGAATTCCAATAACATTTCCCCTAGGCTTCCCACTAGCAGAGCTGGTGTTTTAGGAAACTTCAGTGTATTGGGTGCTTTTCCACCAATTTTGGTAGGTCAATAGGGAAGGTCAATGGACTACCCTTTTGATAGGGGGACAATTGTAAGGGTCATGGCAGCCAAAGTACAGCTGAAAGAGATGGGATGATGGGTTCTGTTCCATTTGGTGTAATTGAAGCAACAGGAGAGACTAGATCAGAACTAACCCTTTCTCTAGCTTTCTCCAGCACAAATGGTAAGTTTTCACTTCTCCACCCTACATTCTACATAGAAGGAGACCAGTGTTTGGCATCACTAGTTGGTAGTGACATTCTGCCACCTTTGCTAACTGCCCAAGGCCGAGTGGACAGAAGTTAACATAAATCTCAACAGGAATGCCTTTGCCAGGCCGCCATTTTCATCCCACACCTTTGGTGTTCCTGACGGGGTTCTGCTGTGATTGTGTTTTAAGAGGTCTCCTGGGGAATAATTGAGAATATCTGCTTTCTATGGAAAGGTTTCAAACTCAACTCCTCTCCTTCATGAGGCAATACAAGATCCACCAAACAAATGAGAGACTTTTCACGATATTCTTTATTGCCCTCAGACCCACATTGACAGTTAACATCAGACTATTTAGAGAACAGTTGTTTCCACCCTTGACCCATGTTGCTTCTGCACTGGTAAAGAGCCTTTCACAGAAATGTAACAAGGTGTACTTTATAGAAAACTTCTAGTTAAATTACCAAGTCCATGCTTTTAAATGTATCTACGAGTGCAAAACTTCCACACCCAAATGTTTTTAGTATCTAAGTCAAATATCAAAGGGTTTGCTACATAATCAGAAATGCACACACCACTATTCTGAAAATGAAGGCACATTTTCCAATAACCAGTGATAAGAAGTGCAGCATTGCCTAAGTGGGTGTGACAGCCTTTGCCCCTGGGCCACAGTGATGGCGTCCAGGGACGACATGTGGCATCTCCAGTTGGCTGCCCTAGAAGCTCAGGGATGTGCCCAGTGTGGCAGCAGGGCTCACAACTGGAAGCCACATCATTTACTGAAGGAGTGAAGTGGATTCACTGAATGTGAGGAGGGAAGGAACTTAAGCCAATTCTCTTTACCCGTTGTGTTAACAAATATCCCAAATGTTGGCCAAATAATTTAGGTTTTATTATTTTTCATAGAACAGAGGTTAGAAAACTTGAAATTGGTTTTGTATTTCCACTCCTCAGAGATGTCCAAATACCGATTCTGTTCCAATATCAACGTAGAAAGTGGTAAATTGGCAATAAACCATAGACCTTCACAGTAATTCCTTTTTGTTTCACAAAAGTTAACGGAAAACAAAACACAAAATTTTCAAATATTTATCAATATGTATAATTTGCCATCCAAATGCTTTTTAAAAATTAATAAATATCTCATTATTACACATTAGATGTACACGGAGTTCTCTCCTAATCCTTGGATTTAAACATCAAATTTTAATTCTTATTTAGTTCTGGATACAAAGAAACATTCATGTACTTAACTTTACAATATTTATTCTGGAACAAGTTATATTCAAAAGTCAAATGAACAGAGACCATTCCACTTGCAACCAACATACAGCTGTTACAAAAAAGTTAATTCAGTGTTCAAAAATGGATTTGCCCATTGATTTCGGCTTTAGTTGTCACTTGATTTGTGGTTAGAAACTTTGGTTGTGGTAAAAATGTCCCAGACAAGTGTGAATTCATGACCTCAAACACCAGGGCCACAGTGTGTGTCCCACTTGCATATATTCCTGCCTACAGCATTTCAAGGTGAAACAACAAAAGAGAAACTTTACATTGCATGAGATGCAGGAAGGAGGCGAGAACAGGCAGAAGCAACCCCACCTCTGCCTCCAGCATCCCTCCTAACACCGACCATTTTTCATGCATGAGGGGGTCCCGGCCTCCTCCTGGGCCATCCACGCCTTGTCTGCCTGTTCTTACCCTCCCCATCCCATCTGCAGCCTAGTTTGCAAAGCCTTCAGACTCCCCAGACCCACCCAGGAGTTCCACCCTCCAGGGTCCTAGTTGAAGTTGGCCACACCAGCCATCAAGCCTGTCACGCTCCCACACTCTTTGTGCATTTATTTCCTACTGGACTATATCCTCAGGCAGACGGAACCTTTGCACACTCACAGGAGCCCAGAACAATGCCTACTTCACGTGAACTAACGTAAGATGAGGCCAAGAGAAAGCTGGTTAGAGAAGCCAACAAGCAGTGCGGCTATACCGAGGAAGACCACACTCGGCCCCCAAACACGCCTGCCCAGGCAGCCTCACCAACACCCACCCCTGCTTGTTTTTTTTACATGCTACTGGGTGAACAGGGGATGTAGGTCTGGACGTGCTGCCCCCTCCCTTCTTTTTTCTTTTTCTTCCTCTGTCCTCCCATCCTTTCCTTTCCTGTCTTCCCCCATTGACTTCTCTTCCCTTGTGTCACTTTCCACAGTGGACCCCCCGTGACCCTCTTGTCCTATTCCTGCAGCATCCAGGACCCTCCTCCCTGTGTCTGTAAATTCTAGGATATATCGGTCCCCAAACTCTCCACATTTGTGTAACTTTCTAGTTGTCCTTGTTAGTTAAAATACCAAAACCCAGGGAGGAGCCCCGAAGTGCTAATTGCCCAGTCAACCTGCGTGTGCACACGTACAGACAGAGATGCACGTCCGTTGTAATCAATGTAGGTATATGCATGTGTATATATGTATATACAGACAGACAGAGATGCACATCTGTCATAATCAGTAGATATATGTGTGTGTGTGTGTATATATGTATCTATACATATGCAATTGATATTCACAAGTCCTGGTATAAAGTTGCAATTTTTCTGGCTGCTATAAAATATGCCAGTTTTAAAACTGTTTATTTGTTGCTTGCAAACTTATAAATATGTATAAACTCCATTATAAATAAATTGTGGCTGGCAGATGGCATTTTATATATCTGCCAGCAATGATTGCATGGAGTTATAAATGCTTATTAATCCTCCACTTTTAAACTCACAGCATGGACGCTGGGATCTATAACATGAAGTGGCATGAAAACATAATCATACATTAGAGGGGAAAAACCATCAATGAGACAGGTAAGGGCTAGCAATTCGCACCTGAGGATGGTTCTCAAAGTCAAGACTGCCTACCAGCTTCACCCACAATTTATTAGAAAGGCAAATTCTCTGGCCCCATCCAGAACTACTGAGTCAGGAACTCCGGGGAGGACCCCCGATGGCTCTGATGCCTGCCTTTCACCCCAAGTCTGCTTATGAAGGCCTGTCTCTCTGCCAAAGGATTCCCTGGCTTGGTGTGCATAGGACTGGCCAGGACACTGGGGCTAGAAATAGCCTTCCACCAGTGCTGGGCTGTTTGGGTAAATATCTAGCTCTCTCCCCATGCTGGTGGATTAGCTCTGAGGTATGTCCAGCCCTGCTGCCCTCAGTCCCCAATGCAATTCGTTAGCCACATCCTGGTGACTTGCCTGACCATGCCTTCCTCATCAGCTTCCTTCCTTTCCCCACCCCTAAGTCTACATAGGCTCTGAGCTTCTCTCAAGGTCTGCTTCTGAGGGACGCCAAACTAAACAAAGGAATAGAAACACTTCCTTGTCCGTGTGAATGACTCACACCTTTATGCATTTTGGAAAAAAAGATGGAACATAAATGTAAACTCAAGGAGAGAAGCACTACTGGCCATTTTCCATCAGGGGCTGAGCTTTATGTACAAGCCCTAAAGGACTCTAATAAGTCCTGCACTCTGTCCTAGATTCAGTCACTGACTGTCGCCACCCTCCAGCAAGTCAATTGGCTCTGGTTTCCTCACTGAAAAATGGGTCCCTCCAGCTGTATTATCCCAGAACACTCCCTTACTTGCTGTCCCCTGAGGAGCAGGGACAGTTCCAGGTTAACAAGATGTGCCAGTCGTTTTTCCACTTCTCTTTCTCAGGACCAACTTAAAGTTTTACTACAGAACCCTAGAGTATCATTCTGAAACCCAAGGCCAAGATCTGTCTGTGTCCTACAGTTACCTATTTACAATCTTTCCACAATCTCCTTCCCACTTCCCACCGGGCTGTCACCGTTCACAGAAAGGCATTTATGGATGGCATCCTTACATACTTGGCCAGCGAGAGAGCACAGATGTACACTTTTGAGAGTGAAGCATCCCAGGAAACAACTGTCCTCCATGCTTACACATAGTCACTGGCCCCCACAGCCTCTCAGGACAGGGACTGCACAGCCCAGTGGTGCAGGTGGAGAGCCAGGGCTCAGAGAAACTGAGCAACCAGCTCAAGGCCACATGGCTCTGTGCATACGGGAGCCAAGGTAGGCTGCCCGGGGAGCCTGGGATCCAAGGAAACGTGTGACTGGACTTCAAGAAGTGACTGATTCAGGGAAATAAGGACCAGGACATTTGTTTTCAAGGGTTACTTATATAAAGGAGTCACCCAGGCATCTGATGCTACCTGAAAGGAGAGCTCCATTTCAGGAAGCGGGCATCTTCAGGACAGCAGGCTGGACACGGAGCCAGGAGAATGAGTCGACACTGTCCCCAAGCACGGGGCCCTTTGAGGGGGCCGCACAAAGTGCTGTTTCATCCACTCCTCTCCCAGGCCTGCCCTGCTTTCAGCCAGGACTTTCCCTTCGCACTCGGCTTCTCACCTTCTGTCCTCATTGGAAATGATCACTGCTACCCTCCTCCATCAGGAGAACCCCAGTTGGGTCTTTGTCCAGCAACCCCAACAGCTGAGATGGCCCAAAACAGGATCATTGCTCAAATGAAACACAGGTAAAGGCCAGGCAGGCTCCCGGTCCTCTGGCCTCTCAAACATAAAAAGTCCGGAAGTGGTGGCTTAAACATAGGATTTAGGTGGGGAGTTATTTGATTTGAACACACCATCTGACTGTCCACCTGCTTCTTTTTTTTTTTTTTTTTTTGGCCGTACCATGTGGCTTGCAAGATCTTAGTTCCCCAACCAGGGATCGAACCCTTGGCCCCGGCAGTGAGAGTACCGAGTCCTAACCACTGGACCACCAGGGAATTCCCCACCTGCCTCTACTATGAGCTGTTCAGAGTATCCCTAGTAGTCAGATGTCAAAGCTGACTGAAACCAGTGACCAGCGGCCCCACAGAAGCCCCGCAGGCTCCCAGCAGATAGGAGTGTCACTGGAAAGCACAGCTAATTCAAACAGGATGGTGTGGGTAGGAAGGGGAAGGGAGGGTCTCCAGAGCTACTTAGCAAGATAGGCCATTTTAGGACTGCTGGACCCTGCCTGGCTCTCCCGGCAGACACAGAGGCCTGGGTCAAGTGGCAGGGGGCCCACGAGAGGGGCAGCAGGTCCTGGGGCCGAGGGCCCAGGGTGGCCCGGCACGGCGCTCAGTGACCACGAGGGCCCAGGGTGGCCCGGCACGGCGCTCAGTGACCACGCCCTGGGAGTTGGAGGCCCTGGAGCTGCCCCGACTGTGGCTGCAGCGAAGTTTGCCTCTGAATCCCGAGCTCCCTATGGAGCAGAGCTCAGAGAAGCGCTGAGAGAGTAGAACAGCTCTGTTGCCCACCGACCCTGTAGCCTTGAGCAAGGTGGACACTACCTGAGCCTCAGTTTCCCCATCTGTGAGTGAGGCTCCGTGATACCCAGCATGTGGCGTTAAGGAAGAGAAGAGATGACCCAGGTGAGCTCTTACATGCTTTACATGCTTTACAAATGGGAGAAAACAAAGACTAGAAAATTGCTGCTACACCTCAAATCTGCTCCAATGGCTACAAAGGAGTGCCAGTTATGTCCCACTAGCACGTTCTGTGGGAAGCGATCTTAAAACCTGAGCTTAAAAATACATATTTTGAATGAATATTGAAACAATATTTGATCCCCCATTACTTTTAATTTTCTAAATTGATTCTCATGCAGAAAGCATATATTGCTTATCACCATTGAGATAAACACTAACTTCAGAGCAGAGAGCTACTAAACCTGCAGATTACCATTTCTTATACTCCCAAGAGAAAAACAAAACAGATCAAATGTTCAGGGGCCCTCAGTTCTTAACTCTTGTTTCCTACTTTCCTTTGCCCTTAACATGAGCGTTTTGGCCTTATGCAGGGGGGCGTGCAATTCTGTTGAAAGAAGTCATTTGATCCATTTTTATATGTGTGTACACTTGCACACAAAGAAGGATCATGCATCCCCATAGAGGTCAGATTTTTATGTATACGTCTGCAGGGCTGCAGGCCTCAAGGAGACAGAGTGCAGGGCAATTCTCACAGCCACCCCAAAGTCTACATTGTCACAGGGGAAGAGCCCGACCTAGCTGCTGTCTGGCATCCCTGTTCAGACCCCGCTGCTTTTGGATAACTTGGAGCAGGGTATCTGTCCTGCACCTGAAAACAGACCATTCTAGGAAGAGACAGGGCAGTCTAGATTAGTGCCAGACTCCCCATAAAGTTCCAATTCACTGCAGAACATTCTAGAAGATTGAAGCCACTGTCAGCTTTGGTTCATTGGACCTTCAAAGGGTAAAAACTCCACAGAAGGCTAACATGAATCCTTGGACCTGCCCCAAGCCATCCTCAGCCAACAGGTCTACCCCATCCTCCCATCCTGGCCATACACACCCTCTAAAAGTAGAAACAGGGTTCACACACGTAGCATTAGAACTTTGTGGAATTAGCGCTCATTAGAATTTTTTAAATCTACCGTTAACTCCACATTCTCGAAGCATCAAACTTATTACTCTCCAATGCTAAGTGTATGCAGAGAGTCCTTCCGTTGCACTGATGAAGGGGGTGCTGCCCGCAATGGATTTCACTGGGACAAGAGCACAAGTGAGAAGGTGCCAACGAATGAGTGAATCCTTCCATCTTTTAAAAGACAGCACCTGTTAAATCATATGGTAATCTCAAGCCAAACATTTTTTAAAAGTTAGAAACACTGTCGACTTCCTAACACCAAACGACCCAGTAGGAAATCAGTGTTTGATCCCAAAGGAAGGAGCCGGGACAAAGCGCTGCCCAGGGCATGAGCCCTTTTCATGGAGCAATTGGGAAACAATTGTAGAGACAAACCAGCCAATTTACCACCAATCTCTCCAGAAGTGGGACCTCAAACTGATTCCCAAAGCTCTTGAGCCTGGTCCCGAGCTTCAGGCAAACCTGAATCAGCCACAGCTGATGGAATGTCTCCAGGCAGGAACTCTGAGCACATGTGTTTGCACCCGTCTTCCACAGATCGTACACATGCTTCTTCCTCTACTGAATATAAAGGGGGCGGGGTTTTACTAGCAGGTACTGCAGCAGCCTGTTGGCTAAGAGGATGTACAAACCCCCATCTACCCCTCCACTCATCCTCATTTTGTCCTTATACAGATAAAAACAAAGGAAGCATTTACCTGTCAAGATCTTGATCAGTGAGGCTTATTTTGTGCCCTATTTGGCAGTAAAGTGGATCCCCAAGAACCCCTGGACAACCGGAGTCATGGGAGACGGCATTCCTGTGCTCAGCACTACCTGAAACAGCTGGAGTAACGCCTACTCTTCAGTGCAGCAGCCCTAATCTCTGGTGCTGGAAACCCCATGCACACAGGTGTGATGCAGGCAGCCTGAGAGGCGTCGCCAAGGAGGAGGGACAGCCATGAGGACCAGCACTTCACAGGGCTTTACGTGCAGAGCATAGACAGCATCTTGCCTTATTCTATCACAATCCCAAGTGTTTATTACCGACCCTCCTGCTGCTTCTATTCCCTGTATTGTGCTTAGTAGGTAATACCTTCCCAGTGGACTTTCCCAGTGGAATGGGTCAGCTGAATTAACATTTTGCCCGGACAACTACAGTCAAACTTTGTTTTCATTAAAAACATACAGCACAGAACATCAGTCTTACATCTTTCTTAGTCTTAAAAAATATAAATATAGAGGGATAATTTGTACAGGATGTATAGGTATGTACACCTTTAATATGCACATGAGAATTCGGAACAAGTTTATGAAACTTGCACTTTAGGGAGGCCTTCCTCCTGGGGCTTTGAACAAAGCTCTGAGCTAGTGGGCAGATGCTTGAGTTCCCATGGCCCAGTACCCATCTACCGGGAAGAAGTGAGCCCTCCTGACTGCAGGTGCAGTGTCGGGACGGGGCAGCTGGCAGGTCACGGGTTCCTCTCCACCGGCTGCTGAAGGCAGAGCTCGCTCCCGGCAGAGACGATGGGCAGGCTGTTCTCCAGGTGGTGGTTGATGAGGTCGTTGATACTGTCAAAGATCCTGTCCTTTGTGCGGATCTGTGAGGGTGCAGAGGGAAGGTTAGCACCACCCACAGGCAAAGGAAGAAGAACGCCCCCCACTGGGAGTCAGAACTGGAGACGCAGCCTCCTTAGCGACCCAGGGTTTCCCTGTGCTTTCAGAGGTGGTGTCTGCTAAGTCCCTGGTCCCTGTCACTGGCCAGTAAATTCAGTCAGTTCATCTGTCCACCCCTCTGGGACTGAGCCATGGCCTCCCCCACCTTTAGCAACCAGGGGCCGTGGTGAGATCCTCTGCATCCCAACAGCCTCCTCTCTCTGGCTCCCCTCCTGCCCTCATGGGATTCATCCCAGAAACCTCTGTCCTGCACCACCCAGCGGTGTCTGCAGGCTCCCCTGCCCCTGCCACCTGCAGGCCTTTGCCCGGCGGTACTGGCCCAGACCTCTTCTTCCACCTGGGAACCTAGCTCAGCCTCCAGGTCAGCACCTTCAGGCCCCCGTCCTTCCTCACCACCCCTCCCCAGGCCAGCTGTCAGCATCCTGCGCACCTGCCGGAAAGGAGCCCACAGTTGTGAGGAGGGGCTCCAAATTCCCACTGGAGAGTGACCCTTGCTGGGATGGAGGGGCAGTGCTGCACGTTTCTGGTCACTCAGTTCTAAAGCTTAGTAGGGTGCCTGTCCATGAACTTCTCCTGAATAGATGAAGGCCTGAGATGGGGTGAGGGTGCTGGGTGGTGCTTTGCCTCTTCCCTCTGCACAATGGCCCTGTGCTCTGGTCCCTGGGGGTCACCAGTCCCCCCACCCTGAGCCGGTACACTCACAGTATAGACCACACTTGAAGGAGGCAGTATGAGTTCTGGTCAGGAGCAGTGTCCCAGCGTGCTCCGGATGCAGCCCCGGGGCCCTACTTCTTTGAGAGGTAATGGAGACGGGGCAGGGAGTAGGCCCCTGGCTGTACCCACTAGTGCTCCAGTCCCATTGATGACCCTCACAATGGGTCTGGGATGCCTGGGTACCCCAACCTCTCTCTCCAGCCTCATTGCTGGGACCCATCCCTCCCTTGGAACAACCAGGGAACAACCATCCCTCCCTCAAGGATCTGAAGGCACATCTATTCTCCTCACTTACTTGTCCCAATATTCTTTCCCCAAGTTATTTTTTTGTTAATTTTATTGGAGTATAGTTGATTTAAAATGTTGTGTTAGTTTCTGCTGTACAGCAATATGAGTCAGGTATACATAAACATATATCCACTCTTCTTTAGATTCTTTTCCCATATAGGTCATTACAGAGTACTGAGTAGAGTTCCCTGTGCTATACAGTAGGTTCTTATTGGTTATCTATTTTATATATAATAATGTGCATATGCAAATCCCAATCTCCCAATTTATCCCTCCCCCGCCCCTTTCCCCCTGGTAACCATAAATTTCTTTTCTGCATCTGTGACTCTATTTCTGTTTCGTAAATAAGTTATTTGTAACATCTTTTAGATTCCACATATAAGTGATATCATATGATATTTGCCTTTCTGTGTCTGAATTACTTCACTCAATATGACAATCTCTAGGTCCATCCATCCTTCTCCAAGTTCTTAATCTCACTCTCCTTTCTTAATGTGGCCACCCTTTTTTCTCCCCCTCCATCAACCCACCAATGGGATGTCCATCTCTAGGCCTTCAGTCCCATATCTCATTCTCTCTCTAAATCTATGCTTCAGGTGTGTATATCAGAAGCCCCTGCCCAGACCATCTGCCCTGGGCTTTAAACTTTTTAAAATTAGGATGCTCTCCTCTCCTGGGTTCCAACTCTGATGTGAGGCTCCTCCCCACCCACCTCTGTAAGCACTGAAGGGGAAGAAACTTCCCAGGCCATGGGGTCCCCTGACTCTTGGGCATTAAGCCTCCGTAAGGGTGTAATCTGATGGGCACATTCAGAAAAAAATCTTTTTGCAAGACTTTCTGGCATCTTTGCATCAAGGTTGTTTAATCCTCCTGGGGCTCCTTAGAATTCCCCACCCAGAAAGACCCCCTGGGTAACACAACAGGCCCCTTCCTTGGATGCTGAAAGCACCCAGGAGCTCAGCTTGAGCCTAGTATTATCGGGGTGTTGCCTTTACATCATTGACTCCTTATTTCCACTTCTTAATGATTAACACTCATTTATGTTCTGGGGCAATAGAGACAGATGAAGAAGGATTTATGTTGGGAAAGTGTCTGGGACAGTGGTCTAAACCTGGGCTCACGTTGGCATCACCTGAGTTGCTCTCAGTAACCCCATGCCTAGGCCAACTTCACCAGGAGCTTGGGATGGGGCCTGGGCACTAGCGTGTTGTATGTTCCCTCCATGATTCCAACATGCTGCCAAGCTGAGGAACACTGGTCAGTGTTTTTGTAGTACGTAGGCTGGCCAGTATAAACATGCACACATGTAAGCACACAGAAGAGTAAGCCATATAAAGAAGTAGGCAGTTTACTTCACTCCTATAAATACTTGCTGAAACTCTGATCTAGCTCCTGCCCAGAGAACTTGCAGCACACAGAGCCATCTGTGTGGACTCACCTGCCATGTGCTGGAAATGCCAATGGCTGATTTTAAAAGCCCAGCAGCCCAGACAAACCTAGGACAAACTTCTCCAGATACATAAAGGGATTCTGCTACAGTGATGACACATGAATGTTAACCCCAGAAAACTACGTTAGGCTTTGCATAGCAAAAAAGCACATAAAAGTGCGGATGAGAGCCTTTGTTTTAGTTCAATACGCATATATTGAAAATGAAGAAAAATCTGAAATCAATAATCTAAGCTTCCACTTTAGGAAACTAGAGAAGGAAAAGCAAGTTAAGTTCAAGTTAAGTAAAGGGAAAGAAATAATAAAAATTAGGGCAGAAATCAATGAAATTGAAATAGGAAATCAATACAGAAAATCAATGATCCCCAAAGCTAGTTCTTTGAAAAGATAAATAAAATCAATAAGCCTCTAACCAGGCTAAGTAAGAAAAAATGAAAGAAGACACAAATTACTAATATCAGAAGTGAAAGAGGGGTCATCACTACAGATCTCACAGACATTAAAAGGATAATAAAGGAATATTACAAATAACTTGAAGCTTTCCCAGTAAGATCAGGAACAAGGCAAGGATGTCCCATCTCATTACTCCTTTTCAACATCATAGTGGAAGTCCCAGCTAATGCAACAAGTCAAGAAAAGGAAATAAAATGTATGCTGATTGGAAAGGAAGAAATAAAACTGTCTTTGCTTACAGATGATATGATTGTCTATGAATAAAATCCAAAAAAATCAACAGCAACAACAACCAAAATACAAACAACCAAACATTCCTGGAACTAATAAATGATTGTAGCAAGATTGCAGGATAAGAGGTTACTATACAAAAGTCAGTTGCTTTCGTATATATAAGCAATGAACAAGTTGAATTTGAAATTAAAAACATAATACTATTTATTGGGTTGGCCAAAAAGCTTGTTTGGGTTTTTCCCAAAACATCTTATGGAAAACTCCAAACAAACTTTTTGGCCAACCCAGTATATTAGCACCCCCAAAATGAAATAGTTATAAATCTAACAAAATATATACACAATTATATGAGGGAAACTACAAAACTATGAAAGTTTTAAAAAACTAAATAAATGAAGATATATTCGGTATTCATGGATTGAAATATTGTCAAGATGTCAGTTCTTCCCAACTTGATCTATAGATTCAATGCAGTCCCAATCAAAATCCCAGCAAGATATTGTGTATATTGACAAACTTATTCTAAAGTTTATATGGAAAAGCAAAAGACCAAGTGTAGCCAACACAATACCAAAGGAGAAGAATAAAATTGGAGGACTGATAATACTCAACTTCAAGTTTTACAATAAAGCTTCAGTAATCAAGATAGTGTGGTATTAGTGAAAGAACAGACAAATAGATCAATGGAACAGAATAGAGAGCCCAGAAATAGACCCACACAAATATAGATGACTGATCTTTGACAAAGAAGCAAAGGCAATACAATGGAGTAAATATTGTCTTTTCAACAAATGGTGCTAGAACAGCAAATTGTGCTGGACAACCACATGCAAAAAACTGAACCTAGACACAAACTGTACACTCTTCACAAAAATTGACTCAAAATGGATGATAAACCTAAATGTAAAATGCAAAACTATAAAACTCTTACAAGATAACATAGGAGAAAACCTAGATGACTGTGGGTTTGATGATGACTTTTTATTTATGATATCAAAGGCATGATCCATGAAAGAAGGAAATGAGAAGCTGGATTTCATTAAAATTAAAAACTTCTGCCCTTCAAATGACACTGTCAAGAGAATGAGAAGACATGCCACAGATGGGAAGAAAATATTTGCAAGAGACATATCTAATAAATAAAATAATATATAATAACAATAAATAATAAAATAATAAGTTTGGACTATTATCCAATACAATATTCTACTATACAAAGAACTCTTAAAACCAATAATAAGAAAAAAAACAACCAGACTTAAAAATGGGCCAAATCAAGAATACATAATGGGGAAAAACAGCCTCTTCAATAAACGGTGTTGGGAAAACTGGACATACAAAAGAATCAAACTAGAATACTTTCTCACACCATATACAGAAATAAAATTGATTAAAGACTTAAATGTAAGACCTGAAACCATAAAAATTCTAGAAGAAGACCTAGGCAGACACTCTCTGACATCGGTTTTAGCAATAGATTTTGGACATGTCTCCTCAGGCAAGGGAAATGTAAGCAAAAATGAACAAATGAGATTACATAGAACTAAAAAGCTTTTGTACAGTGAAGGGAACTATCGACAACAAAAAAAGGCCACCTATAGAATGGGAGAAGATATTTGCAAATAATAAGCCCAATACAGGGTTAATATCCAAAATATACAAAAAACTCACACAACTCAACATAAAAAAGAAAAATAACCTGATTAAAAATGGTCAAAGGACCTGAATGGACATTTTTCCAAAGAAGACATACAGATGGCCTGTTGGCCAACCGGCATGGAAAGATGCTCAACATCACTAATCACCACAGAAATGCAAATTAAAACCACAGTGAAATATCACCTCACACCTGTCAGAAGGGCTATTGTCAAAAAGACAAAAAATAACAAGTGTTGATCAGGATGCGAAGAAAAGGGAACCCTCCTACACTGTTGGTGGGAATGTAAATTGATGCAGCCACTGTGGAAAAGCAGCATGGAGATTCGTCAAAAAATTAAAAATAGATTTCCCATGTGATCCAGCAATTCCACCTCACTGTCCTAGCAGTATCTGCAAGGGTGGGAGCAGCAGTGGAGGTGGGAAGTGGTGGGTCAACCTCAGGATGTTAATTTTTGGAGTAGAATATCAGGTTTGGGATCTGAGGGCACAGGAGAGACTGAGTGAAGTCTCTGAACTCTTCTCACCACCCCCCTTCATTGATTCTGGACGTTTTCTCCATCAAGGTTGACTAAGCCAGATGTGGACATCTGTCAGAAGGGACACCCTATGCCCGGGTTTTGCTCTGTAGTCTGGGCTCTTCACCTTGATGAGCAGTGGAAGAGGGCAGTGGTGGACGTGAGTGCCATGAGGATGGGGTGATGCAGGGGGCAGTCATCCAGGAGGGCAAAGGAGAGGACAGCTAAGTTGCAGCCTGGTCTGAGCACACCTGATCACCTCACAGGTGAGCCTCCATGCCCTTGCAGATGTGGGGCTGCTTGATCAGCCCTTTGGAACTCTAACTTTCCAGCAGTATTGGGTTTATGAACTTTTGTTCAAACTGTTCAGAAAGTATAATAATTCCTTGTTGCTTGTATCAACTAGCACAGAAAATTCTACCTTAAAAATAATTTTTTAGGAGCTCTGTAGATGGATAGAATTGTAGTCTCTCTAAATGCAGAACTTTCATCCCAGGAAGATTCTCTGGGGCCCTGCTAGTTCTAAGTGCTCACCTCTGTGAGGCTTCCAGGATGCCAGCTGATAAGGCACTGCTCAAGAAAGTACCCAAAAAGTCCTAATTCCAGCTTAAAGGAGGAAGGCTGGGGCACTCAATGCATCCCCAAGCTGTCTGACCCTGCAGTGCTCACCACCAGAGACCATGCCAAATGTACTTTGGCAGGGGAGAACACTGGGCGCAGAATGCAGACCCAGGGAGGACAGAGCCATCCCACAAAGCTAACCTGATAACTTTGTGAAAATCTGTGAACACAGAGCAAACTAGGAAGAGAAGAAGCACAGAGTAGCGTGGACAGCAGGCTCTCCTGCAAGCCTGCCTGGACTGCTGAGAAGCGGAGGTTGGACGCTCACCTGCATCCTTACAGGTGAGGCTCAGCCATCCCTTTCCCAGGATAGAAGCTGTGTGCCTTTTGCTCCCTCTAGTGGCTGGCAGAACACAGTGGCGAAGAAATTGAACTGAGAGCTGGAAGCTTCCTTCAATATTATCTGGTGTTGCCCTCCCCAAACATTTTCTTCTTAGCCATGAAGCAACCCTGTGACACAAAGCCCCAGGCAGAGGCCCCAAAATGTACAGGCCAGGAAGGATGCGTTCACTAGACTGTGGTTCTCAGCTTGAGCAGCATCAAAAGCCCCTAGGGTCTTCTGGAAGCACAGACTGCCTGACACCCCCACCCCAAGAGATTCTGACTCAGCAGGTGGAGCCTGAGAATTTGCATTTCTAGCAGGTTCCAGTGCACAGGGGACCCCACTCTGAGAACCACTGGGCGAGAAGAGTACAGCTTGAAGCTCTGTTGGTCTAATTGCATTGTTGACAGGAACGTGACAGTACCTGCCCTGTTCATTCAGCCCCTCCACCCACCCAGTATCAAAACAGAAATGATGGGACATTCTCAAGATGCTCCACTGAGATGTAAACCAGCCAGACACCAGCGCTTTCCTTCGTCACCCAGCTGGGTGCCAAGCAGCATTCTGTGTGCTTTGTGAACTACCATCGGACCTCCCCCCCAACCCCCAAGATAACTGTCTGGTGTAGTGACAAGAAGCCAGTTTCAAGCACCTGGGTTCACCTCCCCACCTGTCACCTCCTAATGGTGCCCTTTAGGGCAAGTTACTGACCTCTCTGAGCCTTCATTCCCATGTAAATTTGTTATCATAATAGTCCTACTTCATAGGATTCTCATCAGAAGTAACTGATTAATGTGCATGAAGAATTTCACACAGTGCAGGGCCCCTAGTACATGCTCAGTAAATGTTTGCTGTTCCTGTTTTTCATACCATACTGAGCAGTTTAAACTTACCCTGAAGGCAATGGCCATCCTGGAGAGATTTAGAGCAGGGAATGACATTAGCGGAGCCTCCTGCTGGCAGTGAAGGGTGGGGGGAAATGCACTGACAATCCAGGAAGAGAGGGACCCTTTCAGAGATATTTAGGGGATTGGTCAGTCAGAGAATGTGGAGTGTGAGAGGGAGGTGCTGGTGGCAGAGGCTTGCTGACTGGGCAAGCCATGGGAAGGCATCCAGGGGGCAGCTGGGGTGAGGAGCTGGGAACGATGGGATGATACCTTCTCCTTTAGACGTGGTAGGCTCAAGTTGCCTAGAACACTTATGTGGAGTTGCTCTGTAGGCATTTAGAAATTGTGCATTTAAAAATGGTATATTAAGGGAGTTCCCTGGGGGCCTAGTGGTTAGGATTCCAGGCTTTCACTGCCACAGCCCGGGTTCAATCTCTGGTTTGGGAACTGAGATCTCACAAGCCACGTGGTGCGGCCAAAAAAAAAAAAAATCATGCCTTAAGGAGTACATTCAATCGATGACAAAATGATTACATTCAGCCCCGTCCAAAGGGTGGCACTAGAACAGGCAAAGCTGTCAGTTGAAGATGTCTCCTGATGAAAACTCTGATTCCACAGGAACAGTTGCACATACAGACCTGCAGCCCTCTGTCTACTGTCTCAGTTTTGGCTGGATCCACTGACATCTTCCCACCCCCAAAAATTCATGCCTGAATTCAACCTAACACAGATAGGATGTAGACCCACCCTGGCCACATTGCCTGGCTTCTTCCAGACTTGAAATTAAGGTGCAGTCCAAGTCCCTCCTAAACCCAATGGCCACAGTGCTGGATCCACATCAGCCCCCGGGGCTGCAATGCCAAGGGTCGTACTTGGAATCTTGCACGCCAGTTGCTTACATTTTCCAATTGATGCCTTGCTCCACATGTACACTCATTTTCCATCCAAACTGTAAGCTTGATCATGAATCCCTGCACAGCTGGGATCCTGGAGATCTTCCAATCTCCCCCTCCCACCCCATGGTTTCCCTGACCAGCCACATCCAGGGGGGGACTATTTTGGGCTGCCTGGCCCTGGTTCCTTCTAGGTGTAATGTCCCTTCTTTTTCCAGTTCCAAGGTACTAAGGAGCCTCAATCATCCCCAAGTTTACCCAAAAGTCAGCAAAGTCTGTTTCTGATAATAGAAGAGAAAAAAGGTAGAAGCCTGACCACGGTATCCAAAAGGGAAATTCATAGGAAATGTTCACCAATCAGGGTTTCTTCAGAGCCATGCCAGAGAAGCACAGAAATGTTGTGGACACATTAGCTCCAAGCTCCCCTAGGGCACTGGTGTATTTACAGAAAAAAAGGAGTGAAGGTCCCTTACCAAATATTGAGTGGGGAAGATACTAAAATGTACCTATGTGTTTTTACTTCTTTAATTTTGTAATTGTCGATAGAAAATAGAGATGGGTGAATAGCTGATGTTTTACATCATTAAATGATTCTCTTTTTACAGGAAAGGCATGAGTAAAGAAATTCTAATTTAAAATGTAAGGCTGAGTATAGGCATTGTCTTATCCCATCTTCGCCAAACCCAGTGAAATGACAGTAGAGGAATAAACTTCTAAAACAAAAAAGAAGGATGTGGATTGCCAGTGGATACTGTAACATCAGCACACTGTGGGCTAGCAGAAAAGAGGAAGGCTGTTGAAATAAAAGAGTGAGGAGGAGGGTAGCCTAGAATGTAGAGGGGAGGGCGGATCCTGCAGCTGAGGAGAGAGAGGAGCAATGGTGGGAGGGAGAGCAGTTAGGCTGCCTGGAGAATGCTCCAGAGTAACTTAGCCAGCAGCTCCACCACCCCCTCCTTCCCCTTTGCCTCCTTATAGCCAAACTAGTATTTTGCCTTCAGGGAAGAAGCCAGAGAATGTTTATCCAAAGAAATTAAATAAGACGTCTGGGGAAAATTAAGGCTATAGGAGGGTAAAGGTGATTCCAAGTAAAACGCTCCTGGGAGGTACCCAGCGTAAAAGTCCGAGCCCCCTCCACCCCTTCTCACCCTACAGTCCTCTAATCTGTCATACAACAGCTTCCCTTCACCTAATCCCCTCCAAAATATCCCTACCCCATGTCTCACCCACCACACACACATAATCTCAGTCAGTCTTCAATGCTAATGCCAGGAAAGACTAGAGGGAAAGATACCTAAATGTATTACAGCAGAGGAGATCCATCCCAGGAAAATCAGTCCAGTCTCTTGTTCTTCTATATGGCAAGGAAATGTACTGGGCATCTTAAGAATGTCAGTACCATGAAAAGAAAAATCATGATAAGCAAACAAACACCTGACCCCACAAGTTAAGTTGGAAAATAGACAAAATATTAAAAACAACTCATATTAATAACCCCAAAAAGTAAAAATGTTCTTCTTCTTTTTAACCATTAAAAAGAACAAGATGCACAAAAAAGTAAAACAGTCAGAAGATAACAAATTTTCCTTTAGAAATTAAATATACAATTTGTAAAATTATACATATATTAAGTTTGGAAGATCATCAAGGAAAGCTTTCAGAACATAAAGCAAATTTTCAAAGAACTGGAAACTTGCAGGAAAGAAGAGACAGAAGATCAATCCAAGAGATCCATCCCCTCAACAAGGTGTTCTAAGGGGAAAGAATAAAGAAGGTAAGAAATTATCAAAGAAATAATATAAGGAAATTGCTATGACCTAAGAAAAAACAAAAATTTTCAGATGGAAAGGGTTCATCACATCTCTGGAAAAATGAATAAGAAAAGGTACACACAGATTCATGACCACGTCATTGTAGAAGGTAAAGAAAAAACTAAAAATGTCTAGTAGGTAAAGAAAAAGTAATCTACAAAAGATTAAGAATCAGAGCAGCCATGCTACAGGCAACCATAAGGTGAATCAAAGTGACTTCAAAATATATTTTCAGACATGTAGGAATGAGAAAGTTCATGCCCATGCACCTGTTTTGAGAAATAACTCCAATTAAAGTGAGTGAAAACCATAAAAGAGGAAGATATAGTATACACAACAGGCTGAAACTCACCCAAGACTCCAATGAGACTATGTCCTTAGAATAATGGGTTTGCTTTAGTAATCTATTAGTCCACATTAGAACAGAAAATCAGACTGTCTTCATGCATGTTCCAAAAATAGTTGGAATGAGCTGGATAATAGTAATGACATGGTGAGGAAAACTTAGGTCTCTTCTCTCAAGAAGGCAATTAGAAACTTCAATATTAACTTATTTAAAAGTAATTGTATAAAATAATATGAATATAATGTAATGTTGGGCCTAACATAGAAATGTAATATATGTATAACATATTTGCCAATAACAGTACAAAGGAGGTGGGTAGAGCAAAGCTGCATTAGGCTAAGGAAATAATTTCAGAGGGTAAGGTAATATAACAATGCATTGTTAAGTCTGTAACATTAATATAATAGATTTAATATGTATAACAATAATGCCACACTAAGGGGATACAATCTCTGACCAAAATGGAATGAAACTGGGACTCAACAGCAGGAAAAGAATTCAGAAACTCACAAATACATAGAAATTCAAAAAAAACTCCTACATAATTAATGAGTCAAAGAGATATCAGGAGGGAAATAAGAAAATACTTAAAATAAATGAAAATGAAGACACAACAGACCAAACTTATGAGCTACAGCTATACTTAAGAAATTTATAGCTGTAAATGTCTATATTAAGACAGACAAAATCTCAAATCAATAACATAACCCCTCACTTAAAGACCCTGAAAAAAAGAAGAGTATACTAAACTTAAGGCAAGCAGAAGAAAGAAAATCATAAAGATTAAAGCAGAGATAAACAAAATGGAGAATAGAGAAACAATAGAAAAAAAATCAATGAAACCAAAAGTTGGTTCTTTGAAAATGTCAACAAACTTGACAAACCTTTAGCTAGATTGACCAAATTAAAAAACAAAGAAGACTCAAACTACTATACTTAGAAATGAAAAGGGGAACATTTTCCCCACATTATAAAAATAAAAAAGATTATAAAAGAATACCATGGAAAATTTTATGCCAACCAATTTGATATTAGGTGAAATGGACAAATTCTTAGAAAGACACAAACTATCAAAACTGACTCAGGAAGAAATACAAAATCTGAATACACCTATAACAAGTGAAGATATTAAGCAGTAAACAGAAGTACCCCAAAAGAAAAGCCCAGGACCAGATAACTTCACTGCTGAATTCTATCAAATGTTTAAAGAAAAATTAATATAAATTCTTTGGAATTTCTTCCAAAAAGTAGAAGATGAGGGAATACTTCCAAATTCAATTGATGAGGCCAGTAGTACCCTGATACCAAAACCAGACAAAGAAACTACAAGAAAAGAGAACTACAGACTAATATCTCTTATGAATATGGATGAAAAAATCCTCAACAAAAAGTACTAGCAAACCAAATCCAGAAACGTATAAAAATAATTATACACTATGACCAAGCAGAATTTATTCCAGGAATGCAAGGTTGGTTTAACATCTGAAAACCAATTGATGGAGTTGAACATATCAATAGAATAAAAAACAAAAATCACATAATTATTTCAATAGGCACATAAAGAGCATTTGACAAAATCCAACACTTCTTCATGTTAAAAGATACTCAAAAAAGTAGAAGGAAATTTACTTAACCTGATAAAGGACATCCACAAAAACTCACAGCATCATACCTAATGGTGAAAGATTGGATGCTTTCCCCTTAAGATAAGTAAAAAGATAAAGACGACCACTCTTGCCACTTCTATTATTCTATTGAATGTTCTAGCCAGGGCAAATAGTCAATAAAAAGAAATAAAATGCATCCAGATTTGAAAGAAGTAAACTATCTCTATTCACAGATAATATGATCTTATATGTAGAAAACACTAAGGAATCACTAAAAACTACTATTAGAACTAATAAATGAGTTCAGCTAGTTTGCACGATATAAGATTAATATAAACAATTAATTGTAGTTATATACTTGCAAAGAACACAATGAGAATGAAATTGAGAAAACAATTGCATTCATGAGTGCATCCAAGAAACAAATATATAGAGAGGAATAAATTTAACAAAGTAAGTGGAAAACTTACACTCTGGAAACTAAAAAAACATTGTCAAAAGAAATTAAAGATCTAGATAAGTGGGAAAACATCCCATGTTAATGGACAGAAGACAGCATTGTTAAGATGGCAATACTCTCTATCCCCCAGTTGATCTGTACATTCAACACAATTCCTATAAGAAACCCATCTGACTTCTTTGTAAAAATTGACAAGCTGTTTCTAAAATGTATATAAAATTGTGAGGTTCCCTGAATAGCTAAAACGATCTTGAAAAAGAACAAAGTCAGAGGACTCACTCTCTTTGACTTAAAAACTTACTACTAAGCAACAGTAATCAAGGCAATGTTGTACTGCCATAAAGGTAGACATAGGGATCAACAGAATGGAATTGAGATGCAGAAATACACCCACACATATATGGTCAATCGATTTTCAGCAATGCCAAACATATTCAATGGGGGAAAGAATAGTCTTTTCAACAAATGATGCTGAGAAAACTGGATATCCACCTGTAAAATAATAAAATCGAAACATTGCCTCACCCCAAATATACAAATTAACTCAAAATGGACCAAAAGCCTAAATGGAAAAGCTAACACTATAAAACTCTTAGAAAAAACAGAGGGATAAATATTCATGAAAAAGACTTTAAAATAACTTGAAGGTGCCTTAAAGATGCTCAAAGAACTAAATAAAGATGTGGAGAAAGTCAAGAAAATGATGTACGAAAATAATAGAAACATCAATAAAACCTATTTAGAAAACCTAAATAGGAACCAAAATGAAACTCTGGAGTGGAAAAGCACAAGACAGAAGAAAGAATCAGGGAGCTTGAAGATAGGACAATTGAAATTTCTGAGTCCCAGGAACAGAAGGAAAAAAGATTGAAGAAAAGTGAACAGAGCCTAAAGGACCTGTGGGATACCATAAAATAGATCAACATATGCATTGCTAGAATGCTAGAGGGAGAAGAGAGTAAAAAGAGAAAGACATAGTACTTGAAGAAATAATGACAGAAATTTTCCAAATCTGATTAAATACACGAGTATAAACGTCCAAAAAGCTCAATGAACTCTAATAAGGATGAATATAAAGAGACCAACAAAACTGATCATTAGAGAAATGCAAATCAAAACTACAATGAAATACCATCTTACATCCATTAGGATGGCTACTATCAAGAAAATAGAGGGCTTCCCTCGTGGAGCAGTGGTTGAGAGTCCGCCTGCCGATGCAGGGCACACGGGTTCATGCCCCGGTCCGGGAAGATCCCACATGCCGCGGAGCGGCTAGGCTCGTGAGCCATGGCCGCTGAGCCTGCGCGTCCGGAGCCTGTGCTCCGCAACTGGAGAGGCCACAACAGTGGGAGGCCTGCATACAGCAAAAAAAAAAAAAAAAAAAAGAAAATAGAAAATAAATGTTGGAGAGGATGTGTAGAAATTGGTACCCTTGTATACTGCTGGTGGGAATGTAAAATGGTGCAGCCACTGTGGAAAAAATATGATGGTTTCTCAAGAAAATATTACAAATGAATTACCATATGATCCAGCAAATCCACCTTTGGATATATACTATAAAAGTCGAAAGTGGGGTCTGGAAGAGATATTTGCATACCCATGTTCATAGCATCATTTTTCACAATAGCTAAAACATGGAAGCAACCCAAATATCCATCCACTGATGAATGGATAAGCAAAATGCGATACAATGCGATACATACATATAATGGAATATTATTTAGCCTTAAAAAGGAAGGAAATTCTGACACATTCTACAATGTGGATGAAACCTGAGGGCATTGTGCTAAGTGAAATAAACCAATTACAAAAAGACAAATACTATATGATTCCACTTATATGAGGTATACTTACAGTAGTCAAAATCATAGTTACACCGTTTACACTTCCCCCTCCCCATAGCGATAAAGAGGCATGGACATATATACACTACCAAACGTAAGGTAGATAGCTAGTGGGAAGCAGCCGCATAGCACAGGGAGATCAGCTCGGTGCTTTGTGACCGCCTGGAGGGGTGGAATAGGGAGGGTGGGAGGGAGGGAGACGCAAGCGGGAAGAGATATGGGAATATATGTATATATATAACTGATTCATTTTGTTGTGAAGCTGAAACTAACATACCATTGTAAAGCAATTATACTCCAATAAAGATGTTAAAAAAAAAAATCATAGTTACAGAAAGTAAAATGGTGGATGCCAGGGACTGGGGGTTGGGAATGGGAAGTTATTGTTCAATAGGTATAAAGTTTCAGGTTTAAAAGATGAGAAGGGTTCTGGAGATGGATGGCGGTGGTGGTTGCCTAACTATATAAACATACTTAATATCATTGAACTGTACACTCAAAAAGTAGTTAAGATGGTAAATTTTATATTACATATATTTTACCACAATAAAAAGTGAAGAGAAAAAAAAGAAAAGGAAGAAATGTAGGCAAAGGATCTGAATAGTCATTTCTCCAAAGAAGATACACACACGGCCAATAAGCACATGAAAAAACGCTCAACCTCATTAGTCATCAAGGAAAATGCAAATCAAAACCACAATGGTATACCACTTTACATCCACTAGTATGTCTAGAATCAAAAAGTCAGATAATAACAAGTGTTGGTGATGCTATAGAGGAATTATAACCCTTATACACTGCTGGTTGGAATGTAAAATGGTATAGCTGCTTTGGAAAACCGTCTGGCATTTCATCAAGAGACAAAATACAGAGTTACAATTTGACCTGGCATCCCACTCTTAGATATATATCCAAGAGAAATGAAACATATGTCCATGCAAAAACTTGTACGTACCATTTATAGCTGCATTATTCACAATAGCCAAGTGTCCATCAACAGACTAATCATAAACTGTGGTATGTCCAAAAATGGAATATTATTCATCCATAAAAAGGAATGGAGTGCTCACACATATTACAGCATGGGTAAGCCTTTAAAACATTATGTTAAGTGAAAGAAGTTAGTCAAAAGTCCACATATTATATAATTCTATTCATACATATGTCCAGAATTGGATAATCTATAGAGACAGAAAATAGCTGAGTGGTTCCTAGGGCTGCGGGATCGGAGGATAGGGAGGTGATAGCTAAATGGTACAGCATGAAAATATTCCAAAATGGACGGTGATGATGGATGCTCATATCTGCGAACATACTAAAAACCACAGAATTGTACACTTCAAGTGTGTATTATGTAAATTCTGTCCCAACAGAACTGTTTTTAAAGATCTTTATGTTTACCAATTCATAGATAATACAAGAAACAAGAAACAAGTTAAATAATGCCACAAGAAAGCAAGGACACAAATCACTACGTGGGAAATTCTACAGACAAATGTCCAGTTCACCAAACAAATCAAGGTGTAGAGGGAAACAGAAAGCAAGCTTCTACGGAGTGCGAATCTTGAGACATAATGAAATGCATGACGTGGATGGACCATCTATGGATTCTGATTCCAACAAACTTACTATAAAAAGAATATCTTTGAGATAATCAGGAAATTTTGAGTATGTTTAGTAATTAGTTTTGGTTTTTGTTGGCTATAACAATGACATGTTGTTGTTGTTGTTTTAATGTCCTTATTGGTAGGGATGCGTGCTAAGGTAGTTATACTAGGAATGATAGGAGGCCCAGGATCTGTTATGAAATACTTTGCAAAGCTCCTCTTCCCTTTCCTTTCCTCTCCTTTTCCTTCCTAAGTGAACAAAAAGTCCAAATGCCAAGAAGACAGGTGTCTGTGATGTGGGGGTCATGTAGCCACAATGGCCCCAAATGGCATCCCAGAGTGCGGGCAGAGTGGGTATGCCCAAGGGCTGGATGGATGGATGGACTGGCACAGGGTGTCAGAAGCGTCCATGCCAAGGAGAAGGTTGGGCAGCCCACCATGGAAGTCACAGCCAAGGAGGGGGAGGGCATGTATGTAGGAGGATAGAGCAGTGTGGGTGTCAAAACATGAACAGGGTGAGGAGGGAACCCATGTGGGGACAGCTGGGCAGAGGAGTCGAAATCCAGGCTTGATGAGGCCGGTTTCCACATACAAGGAAGTTCATCAAATAGGTAAAAACATTAAGAATAATGGGAGTCAGGTTTCTCATTGTTGGAGAAGGGAATCCCTTATTCGTTACGGCAGCACAGGCTAGACTGACTGGTACAAAGGGAATTTCAAAATAACAACAGGGCTTTATTAAGTGGAGGGATCAGGGGGCTTTTTGTTTTCTTAATTACCCTGAGAAGAAAATAAAAACCTGATAAATGTGGATGTTGGATGGTTGTCATGGTTTGGTGAGTTCAGGAATGCAAAAGCCCCTGTACACGCTCTCAAACATGCCATAACCTGAGACCACGTTGACGAAGCCCATGGAATACCCAGCAACGTGCAGCCGTAGCTTGTTCAAATGCAAGCACAGTGCCCACATCACTTTGCTGGCCCTTCAAGGCCAAAGTGATGAATCAATGATAAATGACTCAGGGAATAATTTTAGACACAGAGGGCTGACTAAATGATTCTGAAAGATGTTGAAAAGAAAAAAAAGTGCACCAGACTCCATATCTGAGGCTGTTCCTACAGACCCACTCGCCGGCTTCTTTTCAGCTGCTGTTATCTAGGGTCGGTAGCCTCAGCACCTCTGCAGGAGCTCAGAAGCCCTGCCACGGTGATCCTTGTCACCCACATTTCCAGCTCGCCCAGGCGCCCTCGTCTTGAACAATCAGTGCACAGTGGGAAGGCACATAGGTTGGTATACTCTGGAGTAAATTTAGACGTAGAACTGTTTTGCATCCTTATTTATCTGAGTAATCTGTTCTGCCAAGTTTCCGCCTTTATAGTCAGGGACCAACCAATTACCATGAAAATCAGATGAATAAATATTGAAGAGAATGTGTTCATCGTCTATTTTGGTGTCCTCACAGCAAGGAAGTGACATTACGTTTTTAATTAAGTCTTTCATTTCCATTTTCTTTTTCAGCTAAAGCTGTCCTCCATAGGATCAATTAAGCTAGATAATCAGATCCCACAAAAAGCCCCCCAAAAGAACAGTTATTAGTAGGTGTGATTTACAGATTTTCTCAACCATACTGCAAATTTCTCCTCCAAAATTAAAGCTGTAGAGACAGCACAGCTTGGGGTGTTTGGGCTTGCTCAGACACCTGGTCTAACTTCACGTCCTCCTTGTCTTCTACATTATCTTGATACTGGTTCATGAATGTATAATATATTAGTAGTAGTACATATCTTCTGTAAATCATCTTTTTGTCTATAAGAACTGAGTGAACAAAAAAACTAATCGTCTTTGATCTATAAGAGGGTATAATTTAGCTAAATTTTAACTTTAAAAAAATACCTAAAATTTTCAACTGAAATATTCATATTCTCATAGGATTTCTATTTCCCTCCTATTTTCCTTTAGATAACTACAACTAATTTAATAGGTAGCCAATGCAAATGGAAAGAACTCTGGACTGAGTCTGTGTAGAAAATCTCACTTGTGACCCCAGCTCACCTTCTTCGGTCCTCAACCTCCTAACCTGAAAAAACCTGAGGTTGATTTATGTATTCAGTTATCTAATGCTTATTGAACACAAGCTATGTGCCAGGCACTATTCTAGATGGTGGGAAATACTGCAATGAACAAGACTGATACCCTCTTGGAGATTATAGTCTAGTGGGGGAAACGAAATAATAAACAAATTAGCAAATAAACGAGTGCTTGTTTGTGGTAAGTGCTTAAGGGTAAAAATAAATCAGGGTAAAGAAATAGGGGGTATCTAGGGGATTCTATTTGAGGTAAAATGGTGGGGGAAGTCTCCTCTGGCCTGAGTAAGCCTAGATCATTGTAAGAGGTGTGTATAACCACATAATCTTGACACCCAAACCAGACGAGCACACACAAGAGAAGGAAGCAAAGACAATGAAGACAGATTTCTCTCATGAACTGTGCCTGAAAAATCCTAAAGGAAATACTAGGACTCCAAATCCATGATTACTATGTCAAGACCAAGCAGGGTTTATGCCAGGATGCAACATCAGAAAAATCTACCTGTGTAATTTCCCACATGAATGGACTTTAGGAAAAAAATCATGGTATTATCTCAAAATCTGCTGAAGAAGCATTTGATAAAGTTCAACACCTATACATGATAAAAGTAGTTGGTCAATTAATACGTATAAATAGGTAATGAGAGCAGAGATTGCCCTTTTAACTGGCTCATGGACATATCCCAGGTGCCAAAAACAATGCCTGGATTAGTAGTCATCCAGTACACATTTGTTGAGTGAATGAATGAACGAAGTCTTTTAGGTTGATAAGGACATCTACCAAAAGCTTACATCATCCTTAAGGGAACAATACCTCAAACATTCCTTCAGGTTGGAAGCTGAACAAGGGCGCCCTCTCCTGGCCAATGCTCAAAGGTGTCCTCTAATGTCTGGGATTGGAAGGCAGGCGAAGAAACGCAGTGTTTGCAATGGCAACGACCGCTGGTCCAGTAAAACGACCACAATCAGCAAAATTTCCAGGCTCAAGATCACACTACTTTCCTCTCCCTGCAGCAACAACTACTGAGAAAAAGTGATCAAAAATAACATACCACTTACAACAAGAACTAAAACTATCCCTAGGAAGCAACCTAACAATGGAAACAGAAGAACTTTCTGGAGAGAATTTTAATATTCTAACAAAAGACATCTTAAAACTAAATAAGTGGAGACATGCCATGTTCATGGAGGTGATTATTTAATATTGAAAAATGTCAGCTTGCCCCAAATTAATCTGTAAATTCAGTGCAAGTCCTATCGAAACCCCAGCATGTATTTTTGGTGACTTAATAAACTGAATCTAAAATCAGTACAAAGAATAAAGGTCTGAGAATAGCTAAGACAACTTATAAAAAGGAGACTCAAGAGGAAGGACGCACACCACCAGATATTAAGACAGTTTAAGGCTGTAATGACTAAAGCAGTATGGAACTTGCACAAGAAACAGACAGTCAAATCAGTAGAACAAAACTGAGAGTCCAGAAACAGACCCATGACACAGAGACTTAGTGTGTAATAGAGGGAGCATCACTACCACAGAGAAAAGGTGAATTATTTGGTAAATAGTGACGGGAGAATTGACTCACTACATGGCGATTTTTAAAATGTTGGGTCCTATCTTATATCATCTTCCAAAGTAACTTCAGTTGGAATTGAAAGGTAAATGTGAAAGACAAACAATAAAGCTAGTAGGAGAAAATATATAGTACCGTACATCTGTGATTTGTAGGTGAGAAACCTTTTAAAACTCAAAACTATAAAGCATAAAGGGGAAAATTGATGGATTCAGCTACATTCCCCAAAAAAAGACTTTTATCTGATGAAGAATGTCACAGACAAAACTGTCTCATAGGTGAAGATGTGGGAGAGTACATATGGAGATTCTATTGCTGGAATAAACTCAAGAAAACCCAATAAGAAGATTAAAAGAGAAACATGGAGGAAAGATAGGAACATAAAATTTATGGAGAAACCTGTTAAAGTGCAATCAAAGAATTGCACAGCAAACAATGAGACATCACTTCACTCCCCACCCGCACCAGATTAGCAAAACTAGATAGAGAAAGGGTGGGTGTGGGACCCTCACACTCTGCTGCTGCACATGTCAGTAGCCCAGCCATTCTGGATGCAGATGCAACCCCTGATGACATTAAATGTATGTACACCCTATGATCAAACACTCCTGGGATATGCCCCAGAGAGACCATCCCAGGTGCAGGGGAAACAGGCACGAGGTTTGCAGCACCTTCAGTTTTTCAATGTTTCACAAGAGAGCTCAGGAAGTGATGTGCAGATGGTGTATCCAGTGAGCCCCAGATGGCCCACCCAAGTAACAATTCAGTATATGGAAGGCACTACTGACAGATCTTAAAAACATGTACCGAAGGGAAAAAGAAAGAAATGATTTGTGGAATAACATCATGTTTGTTTGCAAATTTCTGAAACACACAAACACAAAATATGTATTTTCCCTGGTGTGCATATATGCAAAAAAAATCCACACAACGAAAGAAGGTGAATTGGATATATGTTACATTCATGGGAAGTGGTTGCCCAGCTGGAGAATGGAAGAGAAGAGAAGGTGCAGAGGTCTAGGGAGCTGAGGTGTGCAGGCAACTTAGTCTAGACTCCTGAGGCAACAAATCATCTCAGGTAACACTGCCTCTTTCCCCAAACACAAACAGTTAAATTCTGTCCAAGTTCAACTGAAGACTGTCTTCATCCCTACCTGTCAAGCAAAAAATGCAATGTCCTTCATAGAGAACAGACTTGTGGTTGCCAAGGGGAAGGGGAGATTGGGGAGGAAAGGATTAGAAGTTTGGGTTTAGCAGATGCAAACTATTATATATAGAATGGATAAACAGCAAGGTCCTACTGTATAGCACAGGGAACTATATTCAGTATCCTGTGATAAATCATAATGGAAAAGAATATGAAAAAGAATATATATATATGCATAACTAAGTCACTTTGCTGTACAGCAGAAATTAACACAACATTGTGAATCAACTACACTTCAATACATTTTTTTTTAAATGCCATGTTCTTAACCACTATTGAGATAACTCTACCTGCTGCTTTGTTTTCACTGGATAAAAAAATTTTAAACAACAATCCTGGAATTTACTCAATGGTTAGGCTAAGGTAACTATATTTATTAAACTTAGTAATTCTTGGACTGTGCCAGGGTGAAGTCAAATTTATTTATTGACTGAAAGATGGTATATTCAGTCAACCCCATAGAATTATTCAGACACAACTGTACTGCCAGGAAGTGCCAAAATCACTGTCATGAGGTATTACTTCTCTGGGTGGGAAAACAAGAGACTAATTAATAGGAGGCTTACTTACTTCTTCATCACATTTTATAACCTGCAAATAAAAACTGGTGATTCAACTTGTAGAGATATTTGAGGTAAATATTAAAAGCCCAGGAGCCCTGTACTTCTTTGTCCACTATGAACATATCTGAAAGGACAACTTTCTCAGTTTTTGTATTTATTTTAAAGAACATGAGAATTAAACCTTTCAACCCAGGCCCTGGGGATTTCCAAGTTTTGTAACTTGCACAGGGGGTCCTGACCATGGGCTCCTGTAGCCTGGCTCTGGCCTGAAAGCATAAGTCCTCTGGGCCTGGTCTCCAGGGCCCTGAAGAAGTGACCGTCAGGACTCAGCAGGCATATGTGAGTAGAGGAGGGAAAGTGGTCCCCAGTGCAGTGACCCAGGGTAGACTGTCGGAGGGAGGTTGCCCAGTGCAGGCCACACTCCGACCTGTGCTCACCGTGCCTTCTGGGTCCACGAGCAGCAGGTGCTTGGCCTGGCCATTGTGCATGCCAGTGAGGACAAAGGAGCCTGGGTTGGTGGTGCTCTTCCTGACCAGGAAGTCTCCATCTCTCTTCAGTAGCCCCTCTGCCTCCTTCCTGCTCATCTCCCCTTGGTACCAAGGCTCTGCCTTCAGCTCTTCCAGCATCTTAGCATCCGGGGCTCTGGGTGAGACGGGGCTGATGCACTCCACGGAGGCTGCCTTGCTCAACACAGGCCCCAAGGACTGGTTCTTGAGAGCATCTTCAAAAGGTTCTGCCAACAACATTTGCCAGCAACACGTCAATCCCAAGGAGAACAAATGATAAACAGTACAATGTGAGGGCTGGAAATGCAAAGGCAACTTCTACCAGAAAAAAAAGAAGTAGAGAAAAATGACTGGCTGGTAATACAACAAGACTCATCATAACAAGCATTTGAAAGCAAAGCCCAAATCTTGGCATGACTCATTCTGATGAGTCTGCTTTCCCAAGACAGCTGGGCATTGTGTCTTGTGCCAAAGACTCAAGCACACCCTTTGCCTCACTAGTTAGAATGACTCCATTTTTGCACGCTGCAAGAGGCCATGAATATTACATGCCATCTACTTTCTCTGGAATATTGGCTAGCCTCTTCAACAAATGTGTTCTCTTCTGAATAAAAACCTGCCAATACCAAAGAAAATACACAAAGTTGCAAGGTTTTGATTTCATGCAAAACTGAAACCCAGCCCAACAAATGTTTCTTTTAAAATTTTTGTATTAGGTGAATTCTTAAAAGAGAAGAAAACTGACATTTATTGGGTGCATTTTGTGTGACTTGCCCCAGGCTAGGAGCTCTACCTCCCCTTGACCTTCACTTGTTTCCCTGTAGAAAAAGGCTCTTGTGTGAGTGTTTGAGATTGAGCTTGATTTTATGCCCTTCAGAACATACTTCTCACTGCAGGCCATGGCTCTAAGAGCCACAAATATCAGCGGTAAGAGAAGTCACCAGGCTCATCTAATTAAATCTCAATGTTCGATTTTCAAACAAGGCAATATGTACAACAGCACTCTGAAAAATGCCCCCAGTGCCACACAAGTGTAAGGTGTTGTGATGATTATCTAGGACCCCACTGCCAACCTACTACAATGCCAGCACCACAAGAACAAGAATGGTTCTCTCCTGGGCACAGCAACATCCCTCTAGTCCAACATTGTTCCTGGGACATAGTTTGTACCCATAAATATTCAGTGAGTGCTGTAAAATCAGACCAGTTTGCTAAATGGTGGTAGAGAATAGGCAGAAGTGAGGTGAATAAATGAAACCAAAACTAAATCATTTTGACACTTGTTAAATGATTTACAGATTTGGGGCAAAAAAGAGGTTAAAACTATGGGCTAAAATTATGTTCGTAGGTTTTCTCTTTTTATTCTACTTTTTCCCTGATTACCTGGAGTAGTTGAAAATTTGTATTCTGTTTCTGTACCATCATCATCATCACCACCATCAC
Source organism: Stenella coeruleoalba (assembly GCF_951394435.1). Lineage (NCBI taxonomy): Eukaryota > Metazoa > Chordata > Mammalia > Artiodactyla > Delphinidae > Stenella > Stenella coeruleoalba. Next base: position 30,460,949 of record NC_137153.1, on the reverse strand, counting down.
CATTACCACACATCATCATCACCATCATAATCACCATCACCTCAGCCCCACCACTAGCATCAACATCATCACCATCACTATCAACATCATCATCACCATCATCATCATCACCAACACCACTATCACCATCTTATCATTATTATCACCTTCATTACCACCATTACCATCATCACCATCACCATATCATTACCCTCATCACCATCACCACCATCACCACAATCATCAGCATCACCACCACCATCAGTACCATTACCATCACTAACAGCACCACTACCACCATCATTATTTAGCTATAGTGGTTCAAGATAAACACAGAGTGCTAGGTCTATTTTTCCGTACTTTTCAATAGATACTAGCCTCTCCAGGGCTCTTTATACTTTCGGTTTCCCCTTCTCTAGTTTTGGGAGTAGGAGTAGAAATTGATGGATGAAAAAAGGGAGGTCTGGCTTTCATTTTTCCCATCTCAAACCCCAGCCAAATCTAACTCTCCTCAGGCTCTGGGGCCAAGAGTCACTGGTATATTGACTAAATTAAACAGTGAAAATTGTCTGACCATAAATACAACTACTAAACTGATGTTGGGAGATATCGTTACAACTGGAGCTACCACTTTGCTCTGCATCTTGAGAAGTTGCTTCATACCTCCTAGGCTATTTCCACATTTTTTTAAATGAAGAGCTTAGACTAGATGCTTCTACAGTTCTTCTGGCTCTGGTGATTTTTAAAATCAGAATGGGAGTCCAGTGTCCCATTCTGGGGAAAAATAGACTTTTGTTGTCATGGTGCAGCCTGTTTATAAAAGCACTCAGCCCTGTCATAACCCACATACAATAACAGGTATGTATTGTATGTGGTGAACCAGCAGTGAAGTTACCAAACCTCTAGGGTTCTCTGTTTCCTCCTCTATAAAATGGTAATAATAATAATATCTACCCGTAGGACTATTGCAAAAATTAAATAAAATAATAAGCACCTAGCCACGTGGTAGAAACTCACTAAGTGCTAGTCTCCTCTCCTTCCCTCTTCAGCCTGTAAAATTCTCAAGGAAATTGAAAAAGAAATTTGGGGATGTAAAGCTGTTTGTGAGCTTGGGAAGCTCTTTCAAAATTCCTTAACAACAATTTACACTTTCATTAATCACGGGTGATTTATTTTTTCCAATCTATATGCCAAACAGAGGTCTATGGTACACATCATACTACAGTGCAATCAACAGGAGTTTGGGGTTACTCTTCTTATCCCGTTTTATTTTTCATCAGAGTACCTGTCACTACCGGTAACACATGGTGGTTATTTAAACTTCATGAGAGTAGGGACTTTGTCTATTTGGTTTTCCTGTATATCCCCAGTAAGTAGACTAGTATTTGACACATGGTAGGTGTTCAGTAGAGAGGAAGAAGGGGAGAGAGAAAGAGAAAAAGTGAGAGGGAAAGTGAGTGTATGTAGGCAAACAAGAGGGTATATTACAATTTCTTGCTTATATGTTAGTCTTGTTCAACAGACTAAGAGCTCTATGAAAACAGGGGCCAAGCCATTTCATCTTGGCATCCTTAAAACTGATACAGTATTTGGCACACAATATCCAATTAATACCTAAGTGAATAAATAAATGAATGCATTTATGTATATCATTTGTCTCAATACGATCTTCAAGAGCAAAGTCAATTATAAAACGGGGGTGGGGGGACTTCCCTGGTGGTCCAGTGGTTAAGAATCCGCCTTCCAATGCAGGAGAAGCGGGTTCGATCCCTGGTCGGGGAACTAAGATCCCACATGCCGTGGGGCAACTAATCCTGCATGCTGCAACTACTGAACCCGTGTGCTTTGGAGCCCACATGCCACAACTGGAGAGAAATCCGCATGCCACCACGAAGATCCCATGTGCTGCAACTAAGACCCAACACAGCCAAATACATTAATTAATTAAAAAAAAAAAAAAGGGGGGAAGCTGCTTTGCCTCTGGACTGCAGAGAAGGTTGTAATTCCAAAGCAGGGGTTGGCCAAATTCAAAGTCTTGAAAAGCTCAATCATAACCCAGAAAAATACAGCTAATCAGTGTCATTCATCAAAACCCCACCAGAAGAAAATTCAGTAATTGCACAGATTTCAAACAAAAGACAATGCAAAAAAACAGCCTCAAAAGAGAAAAATCCAGTGGCAGATGGAAACCCACTCATGTCAAAGAGGTCTTTCCGTGGGCTGCTTTCTGCACTGCTGCCCGCGGCCAGCCCAGCCTGCAGCGGGATGCACTGGGTGTTGACATAGGTGGGGGCTTCTCCCGTAGGGGTCACATGCGATTTCCTTTCCGGCATGCTGTAGATGTCCAAGGACCCTGCAACAAGAAAACAGCCCTCTTTTCTCTTCTGATCGTAAAGCTATTCATGTTAAGCTACCCAGTGATTCACAGAAAAGTTCCTTTAGCCCATTCATAGGAAGATCCTTGCTTCAGATGCCCATCCATTAAGTCTCCTCTCTGACCCTCTCATACCCTGTTGTACTCTGCTAGGATGCTCTCCACTCCTTCCTGTCAAAATGGGACCTACTGGCCAAGGATGATGGACGCCGTGAAGGTTAGGAGCCTTACCAAGACCCTAGGCGCCTCTGACCCGGGCTGGGGGGAGCAGGTGGGGGGGGCACACCTGCTGCAGAAGCTGCCTCAGCCTCCTCATCCCCTTTACAAAGGCCTGAGATCAAAATAACTGAGCAGAAGAACAACAGGCCTTATTTTCATTGTTCTTTTTTTAAGTGTAGGGGAATGCTTCATATGTTAACTCCATTAGAAATGCAGTGCAGGTGCTGTGACCCCATTTTATTAGAAAGTTACTTCCTAATGAATGAGGCACCTTCCTTCTAAAACAGAGTCAGGCTTGTGCCTTCGTGGGACTTCCCAGCTGGACCAAGACTCTGTTAAGGCAGGGTCAAGCTGTCCCTGCTCTTGTTGCCTGAGGCGAATGAAGGGTGTCGCCCTGCTTGAGCCACTATCCCATTCTTTGTATGGGATCACTGTTTCTAACAGGCTTCCACAGACACTCTCAAGATTGCCTTGGGCCTGGAGAGAGGTCACCTCTCCAGGTGGTGGGCTGTGGAAGTCAGCTCAATCCATCTGGCTAGAGTGGGTTCAGGGCTTTGGGAGAAGCTTTCCCAAGAGCCCACTAAAGGACTTTTGGCAGCACCACTGTCTCTGGCCTGTAAGCGTGAGAATGCAGGTGTCCTGCGAAAATCCCGTCTCTGGAGAGCATCTCCACAAATTCCTGAGCTGTGTCTACTCCTCTCCCCGGACGTGGTTTCTATGCATCACTGGTCGTTCCTGCGCTACGAGTCGTGGCTTAGTGATGACTATCTTCCATTCAGATGTCTGTATGAACTGCAGACAATTCAGACTGTAAAAACAACTTTACAAACTAATCTTTAAAAAGATCAAAAGCCCAATGAATAAGTTGCTGATGACAGCCCTTTCCCACTTCAGACATTGGCAGGTGCTGAGTCGGGGGCAGGGAGACACACCCTCCCTGGTGTTGGTACCCAGAGTTCAGTTTCATTTAGGGGAAATGGCTGCCAGCAGATCAATAAGGAACATTTGTATTTGTTCTATGGAAAATATATTTATTGCTTACAAATAAGAACTTGAAATTTATTTATTCTCTTTACACAAGAACTTGTGTAAGGCTCATTTTTGCCCTGGTGAACTTCTTCCATTGTCTGTTTTTGATCTGGCTGGAATAACTTGAACATAAAAAAAGATGTCATTTTCAAATAAACCTGATGAATTTTCAATAGAGTAAATATCTCATGTAAGTAATGTGTCTCCTTTAATCTTTAGCAGTTATATGTCTATGTACACAATTGCTGTATAATACTTTTTAAATGTGTATAGAACAAAGATGAAAAATGTTAAAAAAAAAAGTGCCTCTGGCAAAGTTATAACTTTAATGTGCTATTTCCATCCTATTCTGAGATAGAACCATGTGGTGTACTGACTGGGTTTTAGGGATTGCTGGCTGGGATTACTGGCTGGGCAGTATGGATGGGTCATCTTTCAGCTGGGGCAGGCAAGACATGAAATTCTTTCATCGGGGGAAATTTTAAAAATATATTGTCAAGGGCTTCCCTGGTGGCGCAGTGGTTGAGAGTCCACCTGCCGATGCAGGGGACACGGGTTCGTGCCCCAGTCCGGGAAGATCCCACATGCCGCGGAGCGGCTGGGCCCGTGAGCCGTGGCCTCTGAGCCCGCGCGTCCGGAGCCTGTGCTCCGCAATGGGAGAGGCCACAGCAGTGGGAGGCCTGCGTACCGCAAAGAAAAAAAAAAAAAAAAAAAAAAAAAAAAATATATATATATATAGAGTCAATTACTTGCCAGAGCAAATGTCAATAATGAATGGAAAAGCCTTAATGTTAAACCAACAAATGTAAATTTCTATACCCAGAAGTGTACATTGGATCTTAGCTCATTTGTCACTCCATCGCCTCCAGGCCCTGAACAGTTAGTAGTCAGGGCCCCAGAGCTATTGAAAGTTATAGAAATGTTTGAAGTGGGAAAAAGTTTAAAATTAAAAGGGACTTCAAAAATGTATGTATACATACACACACATATATGTATGTGTAGAAATAACTGTCTAGAGAATAGAGACATGTTAGCGGTTAGTTTAAACTAAATGGTCCTTCAATAGCCATATAATTTTTAATGTGGGAGTTAGGTGCGTGCTAAGAGGTTGAATAAGAGGTGGAAGTGTCCTCTGACAGGACCCAGGGCTTGTGAGGGATTTGTATCCCTGGTACTATCTCTGCCAAGGGCCGGCATTGCTCCACTCTTCCTGAAGCTGACCCTGGAGAGGGAAGGCAGGGGTGAGGCAAGGAAGGGAAAGCTACAAGCTACTGTTGGGAGCCACCGGGGTTCAGCCCTGCTGGGGAGCTGAGGGACAACACAAAGCACGCCCCACAGTCTCCCAAGCCAGCCCCGTTTGAAATGGGTGCAGGTGCCCCTGGGGAGGTGAATTCCTCAGACCCTGGGCAGTCAAGCCCTCCTGCCAGAGAAAGGCCTTAGGAGGAAAGTCTCAGGGTGCAGGAAGCACTGGGGCGGGTGGGGGCAGTGAGCTGGTCCTGGTGCCAGGGGCGGCGTCATCTGATGTGTGCCCTCAGACATGCCCGACAGCTATTATTTCTATTTGTATGATCTGGCTGGGAACCTGCAGCCACACCCACAGCAGGTATTTCCAGTGGGTCACTCTGCCACTCCACAGGAGAGGAACTACCCACTAGGGAGCATGTCACTTTCAAAAAGTATTTTTTATGTTTCTTGTTCACCTCACCTTGCCTCTCACCTTGCCTGACAGGTGTTTGCTGCCAGTCTTCGCCAAGCGGGTCTCCTAAGTGTCTCCCCTGGTAGTAAGTTTGCTCTTTTCCTGCAAACTATAGACATATATAAATACACAGAGTGAAAAATTCATCCTCTTCTTGTTTCTGCATCTTTAAAAGCCATAGTACAGTAGAAGGGCCTTCAATGGCCAATGGATTGCATGCCTATTACACCCAATTTTCCCTTCACGCCTCTCGGTTGGCATTAAGATTTGGGGAATAAGTTTGTGTGGGTGTGAGAAAGAGGCTGTATCTCATCAAAACTACAAATGCCCCCTGTTTTCATTACCCCCCACATCCCTTCCTTAAGTATGACCATAAATTGAGCTCTTTTACATGTAGCCACATCACTCAACATGACCTAAAATAGATTTCAGTTAAAGATTATCTATGTGTCAGAACATACTTCCCACCCAGCACATACACCCATAACCATTCATGCCTTGGCAAGTCCACCTTGCTGATTCCTTCTCAGTGTTAGAGCTACTGACACTTGGTTTCAATGTTATTTGCCACTTTCATTGGTGTCATTGTCATTCACATAAGGTAGGTGACATCAAAAAATTCCCTATAACGAAGAGATATCATGGAGATACCATAACTCTAGAAAACGAATGCCTTACTAGAATTTCGAGTTAGAGGGAAAATCAGGGAAATGCGCAAAACAGAAAAACTCAAAAAAATCTCATGTTAAAGGCTTACATCCACTCTCCTTTCAGAGAACCCAAAGCACCCCAGGCCTTTTAGAAGTCTTGAACTCTCTCTTTTCCTCATTAACTTCACAGTAGAATGGGATTTGTGCTAGGATGAAGAGGGAACTCCCAGACTCAGGAATCACAATATAGCTCCAAGGCATTTGACGTTGAAACAAAAGCTTCCCCTACTTCTCTGCTTTGTGAAATTCAAGGGGGAAAAGTTTGTGAGTTTTTCTGTCTGGACCTGAAAATAAAGTTAAAGAAAGCAAAAGGAAAGTTCAGTTAGCCACCATCCAAGGGAAAAGGTATAAGACTCACCTGGGCTGTGTCAGGACCATGGAGTCTGGCTTTCAGTCGAGCATCTACAAAGCCCCCTGGAGGAGGCATCTTGCTTGGAATGCTGTTGTAGTACGGGTGGTCTGCGCCGTCACCCTCCTCTTCAGTCCAGGGCTCATCTAGACTCTGCATTCTGTTAAAAGAGGATTTTCAGGGACTTTAGCCAAAAGTCGAGCTTGCAGTCAAAACCAAAAAATCTAATGTTAGTAATTGTTGACCCAGAAAGCAGAGTTTAGTCACTGCCCCTTTAACCATCCAGGTCTCAGGCATATATATAAAGCAGATGAGTGGTTTGGCCAAATATTTCTGACTTATTCACAGTTCTACCCTTTAGGAAATTCTGGTCATATTTGAAACAGGAAAGAACTCCTTTTTTAAAATTACATTTTAATAAGGAAAAATATAATTTATATGTAAGGATAACCAGTTTCTCAAGGCATAGACACACATTTTAGTACATTATGAAATTTACCCAAAACAAAATTAACTTTAAAATGGAGATTTATTGACATCAGGGAAAATGGCAGAGTAAGGACCTCTGAAAATTCTCTCCTCTGTAATAGCAACAAGAAAGCTAGCAAAGAAAGTTTCATAATCAACTTTTTCGTAACTCTGGAAATTAACCAGAAGCTTGTAGCAACCTAGAGCATGTTTATTAAAACAAACAAAAAACCACAAACTGCTGTCAGAACAACAGCTTTGTTGCATTTTAACTTGCTTTATTGTCATCTCCATGGTAGCCTTAAAAACCCAAATCCCACAGTCACAGTGAAAACCAGCAGCCTAATAGCCATGGGAGGGGGCAAAAGAGCATTGAGGCTCCTTCAAAGCCCTATTCCCAGAGAACAGTCATTATTACGCTTCTGGTCATTCTCCAGAATCCTCCATTCCAAAGGTTGTCTTTATTTGACCTGATTCAGAGCTTGTCCAGGGAACATAGCTTCTTCCCCAGGGTCATTTGTCAAAAACAATTAGAAGCACTTCTTTAACATTGTGGCTCCCTGAAACAGTAGATAACATTTGGGGTAAAGAGTGAGCTAATCAGAAAGCTTAAAAGAAAAGCTGGGAAATAATAAGCTTTGACATAATTCTGGCAATCTAGAAGGCTACATGTATACGAGGGCTGTTTTCATGGCCAGGGTTCTGTTCCTGCTCAGAAAAGATGTAAAAAAGCTCTAGTTCTCACCTGTGACTGACTTTGAAGCTTTGCACAAGCAGGAAGTAAAAGCTAACGCAGAGTTGTCAGCTGCCTGAGTGTTGAAGGAGTGCCCCAACACACACACAGAAACCCTCAGCAAAAACTGTGAGACTTAATGGTTTCAGACATTTAAGGAAATCTCTTTTCAGTCATTAGCTGTCTAATAAATGAACTGAGCTGAGTTGTCAGTGACCATATATGACAAAAAATACAGACTTTACTAAGTTAGTTTAGAAAAGTCATTACAACAAACAACCACAACAAACAGCAACAACAAATCCTGAGGAGGGGAGAAATCTGACTTCCAGAGTTGTCACACCACGTTATTTAAAATTTCCAATTTCTACAAAAAATTATGGGATGCAAAGAAACAGAAAAATTTGGCTCACACACAAGAAAAAAAAGCAATCAACAGAAACTGTCCCTGAGAAAACTCAGGTTTTGGACTAACTAGACAAAGACTTTAAATTAGCTACTTTCAATATGTTCTGAGAACTAAAGGAAACAAAAAATCAAACATGACAATGCTGTCTCACCAAATGGGGAATAACAAAAGAGATTCAAACCTAGACACCTCATAATCAAACTGATTAAAGCCAAAGAGAAAGAATCATGAAAGTAGCAAGAGAGAAGTAGCTCATCATATACAAAGGATCCTCAATAATATTAACAGTGGATTTCTTATCAGAACCAATGGAGGCCAGAAGGCAGTGAGATGTCACATTCCAAGTACCAAAAGAAAAAGACTATCTACCCAAGGACTCTATATAGGCATAGTTTGTTCTATTGTGCTTCACTTCATTGCATTTCACAGATTTCACAATTTGCATGTTTCACAAATTGAAGGTTTGTAGCAACACTGCACTGAGCAAGTTTTCAGTGCCGTTTTTCCAACAGCATTTGCTCACTTCCTGTGTCTGTGTCACGTTTTGATAATTTTCACAATATTTCAAACATTTTCATTATTCTTATATTTGTTATGGTCATCTGTGATCAGTGATCTCTGACGTTACTATTGTAATTGTTTTGGGGTGCCACAAACTTCATCCATATAAGATGGCAAACTTAATCAATAAATGTGTGTTCTGACTGCTCCACCAACTGACTGTTCCCCTATCTTTATCCCTCTTCTCTGGCTTTCTTATTCCCTGAGACACAACAGTATTGAAATTAGGCCCATTAATAACCCTGCAATGGCCCCTCAGTGTTCAAATGAAAGGAAGAGTCATATGTCTGTCACTTTAAATCAAAAGCTAGAAAAGATTAAACTTTGTGAGGAAGGCATGTCAAAAGCTGAGACAGTCCAAAAGCTAGGCTTCTTGTGCCAAACAGTTAGCCAAGTTGTGAATGCAAAGGAACCATTCTTGAAGGAAATTAAAAGTGCTACTCCAGTGAACGCATAAATGATAAGAAAGTGAAACAGCCTTATTGCTAATATGGAGAAAGTTTTAATGGTCTGGATAGAATATAAAACCAACCACGACATTACCTTAAGCCAAAGCTTAATGTAGAGCAAGTCTAACTCTCTTCAATTCTATGAAGGCTAAGAAAGATGAGGAAGCTGCAGAAGAAAAACTTGAATCTAGCACAGGTTGGTTCACGAGGCTTAAGGAAAGAAGCCATTTACATAACATCAAAGAGCAAGGTAAAGCCCCAAGTGCTGATGTAGAAGCTGCAGCAAGTTATCCAGAGGATCTAGCTAAGATAATTAATGAAGGTGGCTACACTAAGCAACAGATTTTCAGTGCAGATAAAATAGCCTCATATTGGAAGGAGATTCCATCTAGGAATTTCATAGCTAGAGAGAAGTCAATGCCTGGCTTTAAAACTTCAAAGGACAGACTGACTCTCTTGTTAGGGGCTAATGCAGCTGGTGACTTTAAGTTGAAGCCAATGCTCATTTACCATTCTGAAAATCCTAGGGCCCTTGAGAATTATGCTAAATCTGCTCTGCTTACGCTCTATAAATGCAACAACAAAGCCTGGATGACAGCACATCTGTTTACAGCATGGTTAACTGAATATTTCAAGCCCACTATTGAGGCCTACTGCTTGGAAAAAAGATTCCTTTCAAAATATTACTACTCAATGACAATGCACCTGGTCACCCAAGAGCTCCGATTGAGATGCCAATGAGATTAATGTTGTTTTCATGCCTGTTAACACAACATCTATTCTGCAGCCCATAGATCAAGGAGTAACTTCAATTTCAAGTCTTAGTATTTAAGAAATGCATTTCATAAGGCTGTAGCTGCCATACATAGTTATTCCTCTGATCGATCTGAGCAAAGTCAATTGAAAACTTCTGGAAAGGATTGACCATTCTAGATGCCATCAAAAACACTCATGATTCATGGAAAGAGGTAAAATCATCACCATTAACAGGAGTTTGGAATAAGTTAATTCCAACCCTCATGGATGACTTTGAGGGGTTCAAGACGTCAGTTGAGGAAGTAACTGCAGATGTGGTGGAAATAGCAAGAGAACCAGAATTAGAAATGGAGCCTGAAGATGTGACTGACTTGCTGGAATGTTATGATAAAAATTTAATGGATGAGGAGCTGCGTCTTAGGGATGGGCAAAGAGAGTGGTTTCTTGAGATGGAATCTACTCCTAGTGAAGATGCTGTGAAGATTGTTGAAATGACAACAAAGGGTTAGAATGCTATATAAACTTAGTTGATAAGCAGTGGCAGGGTTTGAGAGGAGTGACTCCAATTTTGAAGGTAAATCTGTGAGGGAAATGCTATCAAACAGCATCACATGCTACAGAGAAATCATTCATGAAAGGAAGAGTCAATCAGTGTGGCAAAATTCATCGTTGTCTTGTTTTAAGAATATGTCACAGTCACCCCAAGCTTCAGCAATCATCACCCCCTGATCAGTAAGCGACCATCAACACAGAGGCAAGACCCTCTACCAGCAAAAAGGTTGCAACTCGCTCAGATGATGGCTAGCAATAAAGTTTTTAGCAAAAAAGTATTGATAATTAAGGTGTGTTCATTATTGTTTAGACATAATACTATTGCACACTTAATAGACTACAGTATATTGTAAACATAACTTCTAAATGCACTAGGAAACCAAAAAATTTGTGTGACTTGCTTTATTGTGATATTCACTTTATTGCAGTGGTCTGGAACCAAACCCTCAATATCTCTGATGTATGCCTGTACCCAGCAAAACTATCCTTCAAAATGAATCAAAAGTTAAAACAGTGCCAGATAAATAAAAACCTAGAAAATTCATCACTAACAAATCTGCACTACGAAAAAATACTAAAGGAAGTACTTCAGGCTAAAATGAAAGCCACTAAACAATAATTCATGTCACATGAAAAAATAGAGGATAATGGTAAAGTTAAATACACAGGCAAATATTAAAACAGTATAAATGTAGTTTTTGTCCATAACTCTTTTCCTCTCCTCTCTGATTTAAAAGACAACTGAATAAAGCAATAATTATAAACCTGTGTTGATGAGCACTCAATGTATAAATATGGAATCTTCATAACATAACAGCACAATGTAAGGTGGAGAAATAGAGCCACATAGAAGCAAAGTTTTTGTATACTACTGCAATTAAATTGGTGTTAATCTGAATTAAATTGTTACAAATTAAGATGTTAGTTGTAACCCCCAGGGCAACCTCTAAGAAAATAACTTTTAAAAGACAGTTAAAAAAAAAGAAAAAAAAAAACAAGGTAATGAAAAGAGTTCACTCATAAAATATTTATTTGACACCAAAGAAAGCAGTTATGGAGAAACAAAGGGACAAAAAAATGACATAACACACATAGAAAAAACTAGCAAAATGTCAGGTAAAATCCTAATTTATCAGTAATTACATTAAATGTAAATACATTAAACACTCCAATTAAAAAACAAAGATTGGCAGAATGGATTTTTAAGATAACGTGATCTGACTATATGCTTTCTACAAGAGACACATTTTAGATTGAAAGACATTTTAGATTTAAAGATTTAGGTTGAAAGTAAAAGGATGTAAAAAGGTATTTCATGCAAACAGTAACCAAAAGAGAGCTATGGTAACTCTACTAATATCGGACAAAATAGACTTCAAGACAAAATGTTTACTAGAGACAAAGATAAAAGAGCAACCAGTCAAGAAGATACAATAATTATAAAGCTATATGTACCTCACAACAGACCCTAAACTATATGCAGCAAAATCTGACAGAATCAAAGGGAGAAATAATGCAGTACTAATATTTGAAGACATCAATACCCACTTTCAATAATGGATAGAACAACCAGAGAGAAGATTGGGAAATAGAAAATTGAACACTATACATCAACTAGACCTAACAGACATCTATAGAACACTCCATTCAATAACAGAATATAAATTTTTCTCAAGTCCACGTGTAACATTCTCCAGGATAGACCATATGTTAAGCCACAAAACAAGACTCAAAATTGTTAAAAGATTAAAATCATACAACGTATGTTTTCAGACCATAATGGAATTAAAGCAGAAATCAGTACTAGAAAGAAATTTGGGAAATTCACAGATATGTAGAAATTAAACAACACATGCTTAAATAACAAATGGATCAGAAAGTAAATCACAGGGAAATTGGAAGAAACTTTCAGATGAATAAAAACAAAAACAACATACCAATACTTATGGGCTGAATGTAAAGCAGTGCTTAGAGGGAAATTTATGAACTATAAATGCCTATATGATAACAGACAATCTCAAATCAATAACCTGACCTTCTACGTTAATAAACTAGAAAATAAGAGCTAAACCCAAGGCAAGCAGAAGGAAGAATAATAAATATTAAGGTGGAAATAAATAAAATAGTTAGTAGAAAATCAATAGAGAAAAGCAATGAAACCAAGAGTTGGTTCTTAGAAAGATCAACAATATTGACAAATCTACAGCTAGACTGACCAAGAAAAAAGAGAGAAGACTCAAATTACCAAAACTAGGAAGGAAAGAGGAAAGACTGCTACCAACCACACAGAAATTAAAAGGATTATAAGAGAAACTATTAAAAATCATGTGCCAACAAATTGGATAACCTAGATGAAATGGAAAAATTCCTACAAAGACTCAATCTACCAAAATGACTCAAGAAGAAATAGAAAATCTAAACAGAACTGGAAGAAATAGAAAATCTAAACAGAACTGTAACAGATAAAGAGATTAAATTAGTAATCAAAATCTTGCATCCCAAGAAAAGCACAGAATCATATGGCTGGCTTCTTGGTGGTTTCTATCTAACATCTAAAGGAGAATTAACAGCAATTCTTCATAACTCTTCCAAAAAAATAGAAGAGGACAGAAGTTTCCAAACTCAGTCTATGATGCCAGTATTACCCTGATATGAAAACCAAAGACACCACAAGAGAAACAAAACAAACTGCAGACCAATATCTCTTATGAATATGGATTGAAAACAAAATATTAGCAAACCAAGTCCAGCAACATACAAAAAGAGTCATACACCATGACTGAGTGGGATTTCTTCCAGCAATGTAAGATTGGTTCAACATTCAAAAATCAACTAATGTAATATGTCATACCAGTAGAATAAAAACAAATACCAGATACTCATCTCAGTAGACACAGAAAAATCATTTGACAAAATCCAACACTTTTCCATGATAAAAACCCTCAAAAAACTTGGAATAGAAGGGCATTTTCTCAACCTGAAAAAGCATCTATGAAAAGCCCACAGCTAAGAACACAATTAATGGTGAAAGTCGGAATGCTTACCTCCTAAAATTAGGAACATGACAAGGTTGTCCTGTCTTTCCACCTCTATTCACTGTACTAGAGATTCTAGCCAGGACAATTAGATTATAAAAAGAAATAAAATAATTCAGATTAGGAAGTAAGAAGTAATAAAACTATATTTATTTGCACAGGACATGATCTTGTACATAAAAAATACTAAGGAATACACACACACACACACACACACACACAAATGATTAGAGCTAATAAATGAATTCTGTAAGTTTGCAGGATACATAATGAATATGCAAAAATCAATTGTATTTTTATACATTAACAATGAAAAAATAAAATTAACAAGCAATTCCTTTTATTATAGTATCAAAAAGAATAAAAGATTTATTCTTTTGGTAGTAAAAATTATCAAAGCAAGTGCAAGACTTGTACAATGAAAATTACAAAACGCTGTTGAAAGAAATTAAATAAACTCTAAATAAATGGAAAGACATCCTGTGTTCAGGGATTGGAAGATTAAATACTGTTAAGATGGAAGTACTCCTCAAATTGGTCTATGGATTCAAGACAATATCTATAACATCCCAAGTGCCTTTTTTGTAAAAGTAGACAAGCTATGCTAAAATTTATTTGAAATTGCAAGGGGCCCAGAATAGTGAAAACAATCTTGACAAAGAAGAATGTAGTTGGAAGACTTATACTTCCTGATTTCAAACTAACTATAAAGCTATACTATTCAAGGCTATGTGGTACTGGCATAAGGACAGACATACAAATCAATGGAATAGAATTAAGAGTCCATAAATAAACCCATACATTTATGGTCAATTGAATTCAACATGGATGCCCAGACAATTCAATGTGTGAAATAGTCTTTTCAGCAAATGGTGCTGTGACAGCTGGATAGCCATTTGTGAAAGAATGAAGTTGGACTCTTACCTCACACCATATACAAAAATTAAGTCAAATGGATTAAAAACCTGAAAATAAGAGCTAAAACTTAGGAAAAAACATAGACGTAAACCTTCATGACCTTGGATTAGGCAATGTTTCTTACATATGACACCAAAACAAAAGCAACCAAAGAAAAAATAAGTACATTAATTGGACTTCATCAAAATTAAAAATGATTGTGCTTCAAAGGACATTATCAAAAAAATGTGAAGACAACACAAAAAATAGGAGAAAATATTTGCTAATCATATATCTGAAAAGAGACTTATATCTACAATATATAAAGAACTTCTATACAAGTCAACAATAGAAAGACAAATAACTCAATCTTAAAAATGAGCTAAGGATTTGAGCAGACCTTTCTCCAAAGAAGATATACAAATAGCCAATAAGCACATGAAAAGATGCTTGACATCATTAGTTAACAAGAAAATGCAAATCAAAACCACAATCAGAGACCACTTTGTACTCACTAGGATAGCTAAAATCAAAATGATGGACAATAACAAATGTCAGTGAAATTGGAACTTTCATACGTTGCTGGTAAAAATATAAAATGGTACAGCCGCTTTGGAAAACAGTTTGGTAGTTTCTCAAAATTTCAGCATAGAGTTCCCATATGACTGAGCAATTCAGCTCCTAGTTGAATTGAAACATCTTTCCACACAGGAACTTGTACACATCTTCATAGCAGCGTTATTCATAAGAACTAAAAGGTGAAAATAACCCAATGTCCATAAACTGATAAATGAATAAACAAAAGGTAACATATGCATATGAAGGAATATTATTCAGCCCTAAAAATAATGCCATACTGATACATGCTACTATATGGATTAACCTTGAAAACATTCCAGTAAGTGAAAGAAGTCAGGCACATATTGTATGATAACATTTATATAAAATGTCCAGAATTGGCAAATCAATAAAGACAGAAAGTAGAGTAGTGGTTGTCTGGGGAAAGGGGGTTGGAAAATGGGGAGTAACTGCTAATGAGTATGGGTTTTCTTTCTGGGGTGATGAAAAATGTTCTGGAATTAGATAGTGGTGATGATTGTACTTGTGCTATCTTTGACAATACTAAATACCACAGAACTATATATTTTTAAAGGGTAATTTTATCATAAATAAACTATATATCAATTTTTAAAAAAAATAATAAATGGAGCTTTGGCTACATTTGAATTCTCTTTCATTGTCTTCTCTGGTTTTGTGTTGAAAATAACCTTGGAGCTCTGCAAGAAAAATCAGAGGAAAAAATCTTCTAAGGAAAATCATACCATACCAAAAAACCCATTCATTTAAAAGTATTATTTTTTATTTCCAGTTGGAGATGGGTGATGAATCCAGATCACAGAGTCTCTCCCCCAATAATTAATACAATGAACAAAAAAGAATTCACGAATAAGTAAAGCCATCCACTCACTAGCAGCAAGAGAAGAAGGAAAGAGGAAGTCATGTGCCACCAACATGAAACTTTGAGATGCTGGGGCAGCTTGCTGGGACCTAATGCTGCCCCACTCACTCCACGCTCACCTGTCCCCAGCTCTACTCCAAGGAATGTAGACAAAGAAGCTGACTGTGCCAATTCTCATACCTCCAGCTCATGCCCAATTTGAAGAGAAATGGCCTGAGCAAGTGAGCAGAAAACCCAAGGAGAACTGCTCACAAATAGAACCTCCTGTTTTGCTGGCCCCTGGGAAATCTAGAAGGAAAATGGGCCAGTGCCCTCCACAGTCCAGGGTCCCCATAACAGGGCAGGGAGGGGAAGAGGGACATGGCAGCTGGAAGCGAAGTGCATTCTCTCACAGCCCAGTATTTCCCCAGCTGGGACAGAAGGTGGTGCATTCCCACCTGCTCCCTGGATCTCAGACCTGCTCAATGGACACAACAAGCAGCTTGTCAGACAAAATGAGACTGATATCAGGGAACACAGGTCCCCTTGTTCCTGCTCTGCTTTAGAAATGTTATACCATTACTTGCATATTGGGTTGAAAGTTTTCTCGGTAGATAAGATCTCTCTACTTCATTCTCTTTCCCCAAAACTTCTTCAAACTTTATTATATAGAAACATATACAGGACTTCATACCTTAAGTATATTTCTGGAGAAGCATGGTAGTTCAATTAACTTCCCCCACTCATTTTTGACATATTATTTTAATAGGATTTATTTGACTTCTTTGCAACATTTCAAAAGTACAGAAAAGCCTAAATTAATATAAAAGCCACCTACACATCCACCACTGAGATTAAACAAGTGTGAACATTTTGCTATATTTGATCCCTTTCTTTTAAAGAAATAAAACTTGTCAAACTTGCTTTGGATGAAAAAATACGTGATATTAACTGTAAAATGCTAATGGTAGAATCTAGATGGTGGGTATACAGGTGTTCCCCGCAAATTCTTTTTGTATATTGGAACACTGTTGTTATAAAATGTTAGGGAGGAAATACACTTAACAAAATCAGTTAAAGCCCACCCGTGTCCCTGTCATCCTCAGATGTCCTAGAGTTGGTATGTAATATTCTTGCATGTTTTTATACTCTTTATACACATGTACTTATCCATAAACTATATATACAATTTTTTATGTGTTTTTGAAATTTCCATAGATGGTTCATATCCTTTTCTTTATCAACTGGGAAAAAATGGGGCCTTCACAGGCACCTCCAGAATGAATGTCTTAACAGAAATTTTCCAGTGGATGAAGGAAAAAAAAATTAAAATTCTCTTTCAAGAAAGGTGAAGGCTTCAGAGAGATGAAAGGAGACTTCATAATAATGAAGGTAGAGGAGGCACTGCCTTCACAACTAAGTCCTGGAATGTGGCTGCAGAAGTTGGAGAAAACATAAAAAGTAAATTCAGGAGAAATAAAGTTTTATTGACAGTGAACACACCATTGTAATAGGCTTTCAATAAGACAGGTGACTGAATAACCAACATGCCCCATATTATTTTTTTTTAATGCTGCATGGAATATTCTCATGTCCTAAGGAATCTCAAGGGTAGACGCTGAACATTTTTTATAATAAACTAAACATCTCACAATTCCTGTTTACATTTACTATTTCAGTTAACACTTAAAATACTGCCAAGCCACTATTATTCCTATTTTACAGAGAAAACTGCTGAGACCCAGACTGGTTAAAGAACTTGCCCAGGACCACACAGGCCATCAAGTCTGAAAGCTATGAAAGCCAATAAAGCAGAATCAATGCTCGTCATTCCAAGCGGAGTGCCTCACGAAGGGAGCCTCTGAATTGGGACTTCGGCTAACCCTGAGGACAAGGACAATGGGACAGGTAGAACCTGTGGTGACACCGACCCAAGGAGGCAACATGTGGAAACATCACGTGCTTGCAGGAGAAACAGAACAAAAACATATTACAATGTTTTTTTTTTTGTAACCTTGGCTACTGTCACTATAGTTTCAAGAAAATGTTTTTCTAAACATTGGGAGCATCGCCCATATGTCGGCTTCCATCTGTCAGTTTCCTGAGCCATGGCCCAGCACCAGTCAGGTGTCTCCGGGCCCAGGAAGCCCTGGGATTAACTGTGTCTGTGCAGAGCACTCCTCGGGGAGGTAGTTGTGTGGTTTCCTCCTTTTAAGTGTTTTCAAGAGGAAAGGTCAGAAAATGCAGAGAGGTCACTGCAAACGGTGTCACAGTGCTACTCACCGGTCGTGGAGAGCAGGGATCTTGGAAGGACACTGCAAATATTGCTTAAACCGGAGCTCAAAGGCTTGTCCGATGGAGCCGATGACCTCCTGGGCCAGCCCGTCACAGCATTCCAGAATGTGACAAGCTGTAGGAGCAAGGGACACAGGCTCATTAGAGACAGACACTGGAGCTACCCAGGCTCCTCCTTCCTGAGGGTGAAAGCCCGCAGCCTAGGAAAGAAGAGAGGGACAAGGAGGTGCCTTTCATGACATGTCCTGTCAGCTCTGCGTGCAGCTTAATCCCTGAGAGCCCCCAGCGGTACCGTTTAACCGCAGAGATCCATTTCTTAATAGCCTATTCTCTCCAAAAGTAAAGGTTCTATTTGTAAGTACGTTTTAACATTTTTAAGTTCAACTTGATTGCTCTTCTATTGCTTTAGAGTCTATAAAATATCAACTCAGAACTTAGTAGGGAAACAGGGTTTGGAAGGAAACCTTAACAAGACAAAGAACCTGATAGTAACAAGAAATGAACCCCTTTAAGACCCCGTGAGGCTTAACAAATGGACTTAAACTGGCTCTTATTGAATGAATCCTGAGGTATCCGATGGACTTAGAGCAAGCTGTTTGCTTACTTCCTAGTGGGAGTAGAGTGTCACCACCAGACGTGGCAACTCAAAGCAATAAGATCAACAACCTTGTAAGATGAGTTTAAAGGGATATTAATTAATCACTATGACCATCCCACCACATGCCACCTGCATCTACACTGGACGAGACTGGATATTCATGCCAGTTCTCAGAAAAGGGGTGTTGGCAGGCCCCTCAGAGACCTGGAGCAACCTTTAACCCCTTTGGGGTGCCCGCTGTCATGGTGGCCAGGCTGTGGTGTAATCCATGTGGAACCTTTGGAGAAAAGAGGGTTGAGTGGGGGAAGGCACCTAAAAAGGTCCCATCTCTGCTTTACAAGAAAGTAGAATGTCTTCTCCCCAGACACACGTCCATGGCATCCCACAGAAGAGTCCCAGACCCTTCACGTTGTCCCGTGACCAGCATGACATGCTCTGTTACTAATGGGATAAAGGCATCTCCCTGGAGAAAATGACAGATGCATGTGTCACACTCCATCTTTCTCTTGCCACCAGTTAGGATACAATTGTGTTTCAAGGAGGTTCCTCCAGGAGCACAGTGGGTGCCCAGCAGTGAGAAGAGGCATTGCTACAGGGGTAGCCATTCCCCAGCAGTGATTAGGGAGATGCAGAAGCATCCCTCTGCTGCAGGAGAAGCGAGCACAGAAAGAGGACTCATTAAGGTGGGAACTGCGAGGGAAGGAACAGAGACATCACCACCTCCACAGTTTGGCCACTCTTCCATCACGATGCCGCCTTCTACACGCACAAAGACAGCCAGGCACCACAGAGCTCACCCTGATGGTGGCTGCTAGGGTGGGGGGTCTCAGGCTTCTTCTCTCCCCAGGCTCGAGGAGGGAGCATGCTCCTGAGGACACAGGGACAAGCATTTCCTGGGAAGAGCAAGTGTAACCGGATTGCTGCTTCAGACTGCAATGCAATCCCTTGGATACATTAGCCTATCTCAGATATGGCCAAGGGATTTGTCCAAGGAGACAGGTGTCCCGGCTGTATTTTATTATTGAGTATTGATATTGTTTTATGTTATTATTGATATTAGTATTTATTATCAACCCGGTTAGGCACAAAGCAAGGCCATATTAAGCAGCTGTTGGAGTCATGGGGTTGTTCGTTAATGGATAGCAGTGGAGGTGTCTTTCCAGCCAATAAGGAAGTAGGAGTCTAAGACAGAGTGAGAGAAAGACACCTGGCTCCCCCACCTGCCCTGTGTTTCCAGCCACACCTGCCCCCTCCACGCAGCATCAGCACCAGCCAAGAGAACTTGCTGGCCAGTACTTTAGAGAAACAGAATAACAACTGGGGACGGAAGAAAGTGAAGCTTATTTTTCTTTTAAGGAGAAAAGCAGTGCCGTAGCCTTAGTGAATAAAGAGCAAGGTTTCTGCAGAGGGGGCCATATGATCAATCCACATGGCCCCCTCATCTTCTACACACTAGAGAGCACGAGGTTGGAAGTGAGACTTCTTTAAATCAGTTCCTGGGACATTGGGAAGATGCAGGGCTCTGGGTGGAAGCACCCTCACTTGGTGAGGGTGGAGCCCTAGTATCTGGTCTAGATACCAGAGGGTGACAGGAACTGCAGATGCAGAATTAAATCACGACTCCAGGCTCTGGGGCCTGGCTCATTCCTCCGTGGACCGTGAAAACGTCATCTGTTGGCTAGGTCTGAGGATCCTCTGTAGAATGGCCTCTCTGTGTTCCAGAAACCCACTCCAAATCCAGATCTAACCCTGGGCTGACAGTCTCTCTGGACCTGTATTTTCTCTGACTGTTGCAACAGTCTTTCGCTAAAAGCTACTGTCTTCTAACCTCACCTGTGTGACTCAGTGTGTGTTAGGAATGATGAGGTTCTCGCCACAGGTAACCATCGGGGCTGCTTGTTTTACATCCCATGAGGAAAGGATGGATGGAGGTGTCATTCATGAGCAAGAAGGAGAACTGGATGAGAGGCAGGTACAGAGTGGTGGGGCCCAGGATCAAGACTCAGAATGATGTTGTAAAACATAAAACATGGCCCCAAACAAACATAGGAGCAGCAAAATGGGGTCATTCCTCATTCTATCCCTTCTGAAGGGGACGGGCTCTTTGGCAGCGGTGCAGTAGTTGCTGGGGTGGGGGGGTCTCCGGGGTGGGGGGTGGGGGTGCTTTTCTGCCCATGCTGGTCTCTCTCTCTGACCAATAAGCAAGGCTGATGTCGCTTTCCAGGAAAGCCAGCTCAGACCCCACAGCAGCCAGCTCAGCCCTGACACTAGTGAGGGGACTTCATCAGGCCTCACCACAAAGGTCACTCCCGACCTGGGATGAGCCACTTGAGAGCAGGATGTGCTGCAGCCCTTGTAACCATGCCAGATAGAACTGGGGCACAGCATCTTTCCTCACACAGCAGCCTCCTAATGGGTTAACCACACATCTTCCCTGCACAGTAGACACTGGCAGATCAGAAGTCCCTCCGCAAGTTTCCCAATGGCTCCAAATAAGTCCAGAGGCCAGTGGCTGCACCTGTTCATCGGTGTTCAAGACTGCCCTGGACTGCAGGCCAACGGGGGCCACCATTCATCTGAGCTAGCTCTCTGAGCCCTGCCTGGGATGGCTGCTCCGTTAGTCAGCACAGGCAAGTGATGCCACAACAACAAACAGCCCCAGCATCTTAGTGGCTGAAAACAATCCCATTCTCACTTGTTCATTTCTGGGCAACTCTCCAGGTGGTGACCCCATGAACCAAGCTGCTTTGATCTTTCAATCCTGAATTTCAACACAAGGCCTCCTCCCAAGCCAGGGAAGAAAGAGACAGCAGGGCCTTGTACCAGCACTAACTGCCTCATCCATTCTGCTCTCACACAGAACTGTCGCCTGGCTCCTCCTCCACCCAGGAGAGGCTGGTAGTACAGTCTCCTGCGAGCTTGGAAAGAGTGAGGTCAGGACATCAGTGAGTACTAGCAATGCCTATCACATGCACCAAACACCCAAAAAGGCTTTACTTCTGTAAATAAGAAATTGTCAAGATTTTCTCATGCTTACCTGTGAAGAACTCTTTACTATACTGAGCATGTGTCCCAAATATGTATCTACTTATTTATAAATTGTGAACATATATTCCTGTGTTAATATAATAGTATGTATATTATAAAAATATCTTTCAAAAGATGTTAAAAATGATACAATAAAGATAAAATAAAGTTCAAGATGTCTTGTTGGCCCTGAAAGCATCACACTGTCATTTATTATCTCAAAGCAAGATAAATATTTTGGGTGAGGTTCATCACTAATGATGATGGATAGAAATTCATCCTCCCATCTTTGAAATATTTTTCTTAATCATTTTGAGTCTGGAGGGGTTGATTCCTTATCTTAGCTGATTAGATTATTGTTGGGGTGGGTTTTTTTGTTTTTTGGGTTTTTTTGCTTTGTAAAAGTAAGACCCCACTTTCCCACCCCTTCTGTGGTCAGGAGCAGCTGACATACAGAAAGGGTGTCACTGGCTCACTGCACCCTTTACATATGACTACAGGGTAATACCCGCTCTATCTCAGATCAGTGACTGTAGACAGAGGCTCCAGCATGTGTTTCCCACCACAGTGGCTGCTTCCACACCCTGTGGGATGGGCCACCCCACCTCAGTGGGCATTGTTTTCATGGGGCGACTCTGCAAGTATGAGCAGAAAACCTCTCAGGATCTGTGCTGCTCTTTTAAGAAGTCATGGCCCCTCCCACCCACGCCCACACCAACCCAACTCACACTTCACAGCCATCTGGCCTCCACAAGGCAGCCCAGCCCTTGAAGGGGTCCCATCTCAGACTGTCCCACTGTCCTCTTATCTAGACTCACGGACTCTCCAAGAGTTCAAATTCATAGCCAAGTTCTCTACCAACTGGTGACTGACATAGGGAACCTCGGAGATACCTGGAGTCATTACCTAATCAGAAAAAAATCCTACCAAACAATGACTGCTGTCTCTTCCTCTTAGTGGGCTGATAACTCTCACCCCTTAAAAGGAACACTGAACACCAGTGAATTCTTACCAGAGAAATGGAGACTCCAAACTCAAGCATAGTTTTCAGCCAACCCTAGTCTGTTCACTTCATATATCCACATGTTCCTCATTGTTCCAGACTTTTTTGATCTGAGACAGGTAAGAACTCCAAGATTCAGCTGCCATGCTCTTAATTAAGAGTTGTTTAATATCTGTTCTAGCCCCAGAGTGGAAAACTAAAACTTTATGAGGAGATAATTTTGCACCTATCAGACTGGCAGGGATTTAAAAGTCTGAAAATTCCAAGTGTTGAACAAGAGCTGAAGCCAAGGAGCCCTCCTGTGCCACTTGTGGAATTATAAAGTGAAATAACCATTTTTAAAAAACTGAAGGTGTTCCAGAACACAGTGATTTGTCCCAGAGGTATAAACCCTAAGAAAATTCTTGCACATGAGCACAAGGCAAATGTACAAAATATTTACTGCAGACTTCACTCAATAGACACTTATTGAGCACCAACTCTGTACCAGGCTCTGCCCCAGGATCTCCAGATACAGCAAGTAACAAAACAGTGTCCTGCTCTCACCAACCTTACAGTCTAGAAGGTGGACACTGAAAATAAAGAAGGAAAAATATACCATTAGAATGGGTTGAATGGTGCCCCCCAGCAGCCAAAGCCCTGTCTACATCCTGACCCCCTGAACCTGTGAAAAAGAGTCTTTGCAGATGTAATTAAGGACTCAAAATGAGATCATTCTGGATTAGGGTGGGCCCTAAATCCAATGACAAGTGTCTTATAAGGGTCAGAAGAGGAGGTGACACAGACACAGAGGAGGTGATGTGAAGATGGAGGCCAAGGAGGCCATAAGCCAAGGACTCCTGGAGCCACCAGACGCTGGAAGAAGCAGGAAGCCTTCCCCCCTGGAACGTTTGGAGGGAGCATGGCTGCTGACACCTTGATTTCAGACCCTTAGCCTCCAGAATTGTGAGAGAGCAAACTTTTGTTGTCTTGAGCCACAAAGTTTGCAGTAATTTGTTAGAGCAGTCACAGGAAACTAATAAAACCATAAAGAGAATAATGTGAAATAAAGGGGGTGATGAAGATGATGTTGTAGGGTGACATGTAGGATGACCAGGGAAAGCCATATAGGAGGTGGCATCGCAGAAGAAGCCTGAAGGAAGTCAGGGAGTGAGCCATGGGAAGGTCTAGTCTAAGAATGTTGCAGGCATAGGGCTCAACAGGTGCAAAGGCCCTGAGGCAGGTGCTTGCTTGCCATGTTCAAGGAAGAGCCAGAAGATCAGTGGAGCTGGAGTGGAGGTGAGGGGAGATCATAGGAAACGAGATAAGGGATAGAGCAGGAGTGAGCTCACATCATGATGAGTGAGACAGGCAGATACTTTGTGGTGGAAGGAAAGACCTAGCTCTGTGGCTTGTCAAGGTGAGGGGGCTAGGAGGCTTCTGAGCAGAGATGTGCAGCAGGCTGGTAACTACACAAGTCTGAATTTCAGCCAAAAGCTTGGGCTACGCAGGAACATTCATAGTCTTTGGCACAGGGTATTTAGAGCTCAGGGACTGGCTTGTTTATTTAAAAAAAAACACAAAAAAACCATGGTTGACGAAAGCCAGATATGGGAAACAACCTAAACATTCACTCACAGGAAAATTAACCTCCCACCACAGTGTTATGAGATGGAATTTAACCTCCTGGCTTAAAAAAATAAATCATTACTTTCACCTATTATACAGAAGAGGTTTTACTCCTAGGGGAAAGAAAAGCCAGAAAAGGTTCTGTATTATTTAAGGAGTTCATACTCTAAGTTTCTCCCGGAAAGTCACCTCCTGCGGCCTACAACTGTCTGAGGCCAGAGGAACCCTAAATTCAGTGTTGAAATGACCGTGAGCTAGTAGAGAAGCCTGGAGAAGAAAGCACAGCCATGTGAGGCAGTAGTCCATGGGGGGCTTCCCTCTCAAGTCCAATCACCACGTTTCCCCCTTATTCAGGAAATCCTGGGGAAAGGGCAGCAGGATGTGTTAGAAGCTATAACAGCTGAACACTCAGGCCTCTCTACCATCAGGTCAGCACCGTAGGATATGACTTTCCACGCAAGTTCAGGAGTTGCAGAAGGCGCCTGAACAGGGATGCTATTGTGGTTATAAATTATAGGAAGTACATGCCACCTGCAGGCAGCCATATGTCTAATTAGGACATTATTTTTTATGTACTTTTGTGACCCAAACAGTCCATTCCGAACCAATAGACATAAGATTGCAGGGAATGGGAGTCCTTGTGTAGTAATACAGATTCCAATGTGAAAAGAAAATGGTATATTAGGATCCAGCAAAGCCTGATTTTGGGGGCTTTTTATCCTACATATATCAGTAGTCACCTTCCAGGTCTCCTGTCAGACCTGCCTTTCAGCTATAAGGTGCCAACCTCATGAAACTTCACTCATTTGCAATCCCTACCTTCTCAAGATGGTGGTGGTTACCATAGAGCTTAATGACATGGGTCAGAGATCCTTTGCCCTTCCACCAGATTAATTATATAAGCCATGGGTTCTTGATACTAGAGAGAAAATATAATTTTTTTCTCACTGTAAATACTGCTAGATTATCCAAAAACACACACCAGAATGTATAAGCAGGAATCAGTGTGGAAAGGACAAATGATAACAGTGAGGGACTTTGACCCATCTCTGCAGGATTTTGACAGAAGACTTTCTGGGCTCCAAATGTGCCTTGATGCCTGCCTGCCTTGAGTAGCTATGCCTGCAGCCAGGGAACCACAATGGGGTCAGCACATCAACTGGGGCCTCTGCGTGGGGAGTTGGATATTTAAGAGTCCAAATAAGAACATTCACTCCCAGAATTTCTTGCTAATCTGACTCCTGCATGGCAGAGGCCATTCTTATTCAATTAAACTCTCTTCCTGGCCTAGGGCAGGAGGAAAGAGAAGAGAGCAGCCAGGGGAGCCCTCCCCCAGCTCCTTGCCGAAGGAGGCAACGGTGGGTGGACACATATCGGATGGAGGCAAAGCCTGCTCTGAGATACTGTTCATGGCCAGATCTATGACTCCCCTCCCTTCCCACACTGCCTCCCAGGAGGCTGGGGCTGCCTGGGTACGTGTGGGAACAGAGATGTGATGGATAAGGAAGGCTGCAAATTCCTGTCGGAGGGCAGGTCTGGTTCCCCTCCCCTGAATCTGAGCTGCCTGGGACAGCTTTGACTAGTCAACTATGACAGAGATGAAGTGGTGCCTGGTCTTTGGCATCCACTTTGGCATCATTGAGCCCAGAGTTGCTATGTGGGAAGTCCTACTGCCCTGATTCAGGGGCCACTTGGAGGGACCCTGAGACTCCTTGCAGAGGGAGAAGGACCCTTCTGGCTTTGGCTTCTTGTCCTCCCTACCAAGGTCCAAGGCGTGGAAGTGAAGTCAGCTTGGACCCTCTAGACCAGGCCAGCCACCAGCCAAAGACCACCCAATACCCCATTGATGCCACAGAGAGCAGAAGAATTGGCCAACTGAGCCCTGCCTGGACACTTAATACTTCATCATATCAAAAGATATTTTAAAATGATGGCTGTTAGGCCATTAAGATTTGTTACAGGCAACAGATAACTGGAAGGAGGGAGTGATCCTCTCCTATCAAGCATCTCAAAGGACCCCTATGCTGCTGGTGCCCCCAAAGCACCAGCAACGGCGCAGAGGTCTGGTGTCTGTCTTTACACCAGCACTGCATGCAGGTCCCAAAGGGAGCTGGTCCAGCAACCATTGAGCACATGGAGTGGATCCTGATTTCCATGACTTTGAAAAGGTACTGTGGACAGAAGGTGCTGCTGGTTTGCAGCCGTGAAACAAGGTATCAGCTTGTGTGCTTCCATGGCCCTAAGTCAAATAGCACAGGGTTAAACTCCTTCAGAGTCTGGACCTAGAGCCTGATTTCTCAGTCCTGGCTGTACATGGGAATCATCTGGAGAGCTTTTAAAAAGTACAGTTGCCTGGGTACCCCTCTCTGAGGCCTGAGCATTGAGATTTTTTTAAAGCTCCCCAGGTGATTCTAAAGTATAGTTCATTTTCAGAACCATTGACCTAGGAGCCATTAAGGGTGTAAAAAAAAAAGTCTAGGATTACTTGAAGTTAACTTAGAACAAACAAAAATAAAGGAAGAACTTCAACAAGTGTTAACTCTGGGATGAGTGCAGCCTGCCACCTCCCCCTCCCTCAAGGCTGGTGGGAAAACAGAATGCTAAAATCTCATCTGTGGTGAAATTTTAAAAGAAGAGTAGGGCTTCCCTGGTGGCGCAGTGGTTGAGGGTCCGCCTGCCGATACAGGGGACATGGGTTCGTGCCCTGGTCTGGGAGGATCCCACATGCCGCGGAGCGGCTGGGCCTGTGAGCCATGGCCGCTGAGCCTGCGTGTCCGGAGCCTGTGCTCCGCAGCGGGAGAGGCCACAACAGTGAGAGGCCTGCGTACCGCAAAAAAACAAACAAACAAACAAAAAAAAAACAAAAGTAGAAGAGTATATATATGTATATGGACAGACATAAAACTTCTGCAAAGCCAGCTAGGAAATCTTAACAATGGGTACCTGGGGTAGAGGGTGGGAGGAGGAGGGGAAGCAATGGGTGATAGAGGGAAGTGCCATTTGTAGTGTTACAAACCCCACAGGTGACCTCCATCAGTGAGTTCTAAATTGGAGTTGTGCAGCACCTGGTGGCTTTCTGGGATTCAAGGGTAGTGCCCCCTAATCAGCTCACCTGTCCAAGCTTATTAACATTGGAGGGGGGGACCCTTTGGTTTTGTAAATGATGAAAGAAATGGGGTGGTGGGTATGTAGGGAGGGTCTAGGAATAAAGGTTCCATGTAGATGGGAAGTACTTGGATGTTTCAAATCCCCTACCCAGCCTGTGTTTGAGGCCCTAGCACCTTTGTGGGGTGTAAGTGGGCAGCACCAGAGCTTGGACACTGGCTTCCAGGGCCATGCAGAGCAGCACGAGGCTTCTCGGGGAGACTTAGTTGGCAGTGGACGCACAAGGAGCTGTAGCTGGGCAGGAGGCCAGCGGTTTGCAAAGTCTTCAGGTGTAACTGAGGGCACCTTCAGAGTATGAGTGGGAGCTGCCATCCGCAGGTCAGGTGTACCAAGCTCTAGCCATCTGGATACAAGTGTGTTTAAAGCTCTCAGATATCCAGCATCTCCTAACCCAGCCAGGTGTGCCGCCACGCTTCACTGCCTGCAAACCTCAATTATCGCTAACAGTACGATATGACACTTAGTTTGGATGAAGAGGGCTGAGATCATGAGGACCATCTGGTATCCATTGTTAAGCCTGGCTGCTCATGAGTGAGAGATGACGAAAGTCACACATTGCTTACCTCTGCGATTAACAGGGTCCTTAGCTACGTACGCAACATAGTCTGTTGTATCCTGTGAAAGAAAAATGAGATGTCACATCACTAATCACAGGTGAAGACAGGACAGCAGACACATCATGCATACAGCAGATCAGTAATCAAGAGTAGCCCTGATGACAGCCCAGCATTTCTCAGACTGTACAGTGGGCAGGAATCACCGGGGATCTTGTGAAATGCAGATTCTGACTCCACAGGCCAGGAGCTGGGCCCGAGGTTCTGCATCTGCAGACAGCTCTCACAAGACACTGATGCAGCTTCGCCACACCCACACTTTGAGCAGCAAGGGTGTGAAGGGCATCCATTCTCAGCATGTCGGATCACTGAGGAGCTATAAACACACTAATACCTGAGTCCCAACTCCCAGATAATCTGATTTAACTGGTGTGGATGTGAGGCCCAGGCATTAAGGATTTTTAAAAGCTCCCCAGATGATTCTATTATGAACCAAGGCTGAGAGCCACTGCTGTCAGCTGTCTCCAACAACGATCCTCAAATCTGAGCTGGGGTCAGAATCCCCGGCAGGGCTTGTTACAGCACAGATTGCTGAGCTCCAGCCCAGGGTATCCGATTCGGCAGGTCTGAGGTGAGGCCCCGAAACGTACATTTCTGACAAGCAACCAGGTGCTGCCGCTGATCTGGGGGCCACACTGAGAAAATTAGAAGTGATGTTCAAAGGCTGGTTGCAAACATCCCTCATGGGTGGATGAGATATGGATACGATGGCATAAGTAGTAATTTTAATTCTTTTAAGATGTTTCAAAAGCATGAGCTCTATTTAGAAGTCTCACCCTTACACATGAAATATAAGCCCCCTTGCCTGCCTCATCTACTTGGCATGCAGAGGAAACGATGACCTCAGGAGTGAGCCGAGGTGACCATGTGAATTTTAGTTTCTAAACAGAGGAAACAATAATTCTCTTAATTCTTGAAAGCAAAAGAAAGACTTTCCTGCAAAGTTGACATTTTCAACATTCAAAAAGTCTGGGGGGGGCATGGTAAAGGTCTCCTCGTTGTTGTGGATATTTCCCCCATGGGATGGTTTTGGAGGACTCCAAGGTTATCGATTAGCTTCCAATGTTTTCAGCATCTGCAAGATTCTCTGTCGTGAGTTCCTTCTTTGTGATACTCTATGGGCAGGAGAAACGACCCCTTCTTTCTCCACAGGGCTCCAGAAAACCCTCCAATGTGTGAGGGGAAGAGGGAAAGTGAGTGTGGAGGCAGGGGAGGAGGATGCAGTGCTTCTGAGAACCCACTGCAGGGTGCAAGTCGCTTTTCCAAACATCACTGCCCTGCAACTCAAAAACACCCACTAAGACTAAGAAGGGAGAGAGCTCTTCCGGCAGCTCTTGACGTATTGGACTGCTACCCTGAGGTCATTCTCCAGCATGTAGTCTATCTAAGCTGTTTCCCCTTCCTGCTCAGGCTCTATCCTCTCTCTTTTTCTCTCTCTATCTCTGTCCTTTGGTGTATTCACAGACTGACCTGGGAAAGGGAGTGGGAGTCCATCAACCGGTCGACCTGACTTCCTGCCATTTCATCAAGGAAGATCGGGTCAGAATCTGAAGTTACTGGCAAAAATAAGGATTGTAGCTTGTAATCATAGACACTCTTCCTGGATTCAGGAGATGTGAATGTCAGAAGTGGACTTAGGGAGCACTAGCTTCTCAGTCTGAGATCCATGGAACCCTAGGGTTGGGCAGGTATATTCTCCAGTGTTTGAGATGTCACCAGAATCTCTTTTCATGCTTTCATTTCTATGATAATCTTAAAAGTTAATACAGTAATATGCGGGGTCATCTGAATGACACCTGTGCCATCAAGCTCTGCACGCAATTTCAGTGCCAAGATTTTCAGTGGGGTTTCCAACATTACGGGTGCCAGGTTTTTAAAGAATCAGAGAGAAAAGAACAGTCAGATGGCTTTGCCCCACCTGAAGCAAATTAATGTCACATTTGTACACAGTGATGTACCACTGAAGTGTTTACTTGAATGGAAGAAATCAGTGGAAGGAGTGAGTCATCTGGCGCCTGTGGTAGTAGAGAGATGCTGACCTCAAAGGCTTCTGCACCATGGTAGCCAGTTCTAGAGTCACATTGGGAGCAGAGATTTAGTTTCAACAAAACTTTACTCATCACAGTAAATTAATTTTACTTTGAATGTTATTGCCTTTACTGTGTTTATTTGTACTTAATTTCCAAGTTTGATTGGGATTTACAGTTTAATAAAAGGAATAAACATAAGGAGTCTATACATAATTTATTTTTGTACATATTTGTGTAACAAAACTAATTTGAGTCCACATTAGTAGCATATACAAGGAAATTCTTCTTTTTAAATTCTTACTCCAGTCTGAGAAATGCTCCTCTGGCTTCAAGCTAGGGAAGGAAGACTAGGTAAGAGATGTGATGTGTCCCTGTCACTCAGATGATCAATGGCCAAGCCAAGGACACAGCTTTTCCAATGCCAATATTGATGCATTTCCGGCACAGTGGGGGAGTGTATTGCTGTTAAAACAATGTTCTTGACATCACCCAGTCACACAGTGAGCACTCTAAGTGCCAAAGATGGGGATGCCAAGTGCTTGTTCTGTATTTACCCATGTCTGTTCTCACTCCCCAAGTTTTTCTGAGCCTGACCATTATTCTGGCTTTCTTTTGGTGATCTTTTAGAACTGCTAATAATAGTAGATTATAATTGTAGTATGCCTTTTTTTTTTTTTTTTTTTTTTTTTTTTTTTTTTTTTTTTGCGGTACACGGGCCTCTCACTGTTGTGGCCTCTCCCATTGTGGAGCACAGGCCCCGGACGCGCAGGCTCAGCGGCCATGGCTCACGGGCCCAGCCGCTCCGTGGCATGTGGGATCTTCCCGGACCGGGGCACGAACCCGTGTCCCCTGCATCGGCAGGCAGGCTCTCAACCACTGCACCACCGGGGGAGCCCTGTAGTATGCCTTTTTTAATTGCAGGGATTAACTGTGTTTTCCAGTCTGTCTTATTTGACATTTCAAAATACCATTTTCTCACCCAGTAAACTGAGGCACAAAGCAAAAAGTAGATATATACTTAGCAGCAGAACAAGGAATAGGACCTAGAATTGTTGGTTTTATTTAAAAGGTATACCAATTGTAATGGTTATAAATAAATTTGGAATGAGAACTCATGCACAATGTGATGTGCATTTGAATTGGTTAAAATAAAAAGTAACCAGGCTTCCTGTCCCCTGGAATCATGACATTTTCTGTATCAGAAAAAAAATATTAAAAGTTATGAATTACTTTAAGGGTCACTGAATGTTTCCTTTTTTTAAGAGGAGGTGATAGGGAAAATGGAAAATAGTTCACAGGTCTTTGTGCATAGTGGAGAATAAAATAATTCTAACACAGGACAATGTATTTGGCTTTCCGTTTTCTAGATCTCTGCATCTCCACTCAATGTCAACATGAAGATGAGGTTTGAGACAAGTTCTTGAAAGGAGATATTGATGCAGGTGTGCAACGTTTCTGCCTCTTATTTTTCAAACTGGGTTACCTTCCAAATTTAAGAATCTATGGCTCTAAGCATCACATTAGGCAAGCAAGTAGACAGCCACTGCAAATTAACTAGATCTGGTTACAGATATAAGTATAGATATGTGTATATGTGTAGTACAGGTAGAGAATGAGTGTATACATATGTCTAGATATAATCTTCAGAAATGCTCCTTAGATGGGCTTGATTATGGAACACTTCCACTTTCTAAACATACATCTCAGTGAGGTATTTCATTTTGCAGTGGATCATAAGAAATTAAAGGATTGGAAATAAAGTAAAAGAAGGGAAGGGAAGGAAAAAAGAAGAGGAAAGCATCCTGGAAGACTTCTGAAAATTAGACCCTAAATATGAAATAGGGCCAAAGCCAGTGGAACCCACTGAATGAGATGTTTAAATAATGCTCTGGTCATCCTGTGACACTTTAGCAGAAGATTAAGGGCAAAGAACCATCTGCAGGGTGGCCAAATCCCTCTCCTGCCAGTGCCCTTGGCTCAAGGGTCCGAGACAGGGAGACTCCTGGGGCCTCTCCCTGCAGCCTGCATCTCCCCAGCAGGAGCTCAGTGCTAGGGAGATAGGAGTGATGCCTCCCTGGAGGCTGTAGCAGGTGGGAGAGGGAAGGGCAGGCGCAGGCTTTCCTGTGGCTGAGACACTCAGTGTCATGATTATACTGTCCTTTGGGAACATCGAGATTGGAGCCAGCAGTGGAGATCACTCCCTCGATTTGGGTTTCAATGTGCCAACAGCAGTTCTGCAATCAGGTTACACAGGTAGGAGTATGTCAGGAAAGATATATGAGTTAAACACAGGGCATGGTAAAAATCCCCTTCCCGGGCTAGAAATAGACAAGGTCCCTGGCCTTGGGATAAGGAGTAATATAATGCACTAATTACTCAGGCTATCTTGGACCAGTAAACTCTTACATAAAATCTGAGCGTTGTCTACCGATAATTTGACAAAATAATACAAACAACAATAATGATAACAGAAACACTGCCCTGCCTGAGGAGGAAGTGGTTTTCTGAGTCCTGCCTTTCCTGACACTGAAACTGAATGCTGGCATTGTATCGTAGAATTCCTGACCGAATGTGGGGAGCAAATTCCCTTGTTGTTCCACCTTCTTAATAAAAGAAGCAATGAAAACTAGAACATTCTCGTATTCTCTATCCTCTCTCTTTTTCTCTCTCTATCTCTGAAACTCCTTCCCTGTTGGCAAAACAAAGCATTAAAAGACTACAGTGTTAAATTTGGAGAGAAAAATACCAATTTCAAATATTTATGAATAAACCAGACTAAGTAAATTCACAGCCTTTGAATAGACTTAAAATCCAAAAATGGAAGACTCCAAGGGAGAGCCAGTAGAAAAACAGGAACAAAGCAAGATTAGCAGAGTCACGAGTGCACTCCAGCAACTTGAGAAACCAGCAACTTAAGAAAGCCAGTGCTTCAGGGATTTTTGACAGCTTTTTACTAATGAAATGAAATTTAATGGTAGGTCCTTGTCATGGGTTACCCCTAAAAAAAAATGAGAGTCAGGAAGAGCTTATGAAAGGGAAGTGGAAATAGTTGGTATCACAGCTAACTTTCTTTATAGGGTCCTAAGAGGCATGCTTCTGAAGCAGGGCCCCTTTGCAGCAATTCTGACAAGAGCAAGAGGAAACAACTCCACGGGCACTTACCGGGTCTCCACCAGAGGCAAAGGAGATGGACTGCATGTGATGATTCGCTATAATCTGCCAGGTCCAAAACAAGAAAAGAGATGTGCCGTTATTACCTTTCCCATGTCTTGGAAAACTTACTGTTTGTTGGCAGGAAATACAAATCCACAAGGATTCCTGATAATTGGTAAAATTCATACCCAATGAAAATAACAATTATAAAAGTAATAACAATAGATAACCCTGAATGAACTTTCACAACGTCAGACGCTCATCTAGCTGCTTTGCCAGAATTATCTCATTTAAGTCTCACAGCAGCCCTATGAGGTAGGAACTATTGCAATCCCATTTTACAGATGAAGAGCCTGAGGCCCAGAGGGGCTAATCGGCTGGCTCAAAGCTCTACAGCTAGTTAAAGGCAGAGCTGTGACCGAACACAGGGGATCTTAACAACCATGACTCTTTGAGAAGGAAAACGTCTCAACCACACACCAAAACATGTCAACTGTGCAGTTTCTGTTTCCAAAGACACATGAGGTCTTTGGTACAGACCCCATAGCTGGAGTGGAGGGAAGTGTGGCTGTCTCCTACTTCATCCCATTTGTATCATGAGCACATGAATTAGAAAGCCGGCATCCAAGATCAAAATTGGTGTCCTCTCAGGCACTCTTGTAATTTATCAATTTAAAAACCACCGAGGATGTTCCAAGTTAATTTTAAATTGGGAAATTTCCATTAGCTTTATAAACTGCAGCATACGGTGGGATTTAGTAGACACTGAGTAAATTAGGAGCTGCCCTAAATTTAAAAGGCTACATAAGTCTTCCATGCTATTTTTATCTTTTTAAAGACAACATAGTGACATTGAAGTAAATTTCCGGGGGTGGGAACAGCACTCTCGTCTCCATCCCAGCATAACCAGGTTTCTTTCTGCACAGCCCCCTCAGGTCCTCGCCGGCAGGCAGGCAGAATTTACAGAGCTGTAATCCTACCATCCAAGGGATTTTTCCAACCATGCTCCAGTAAAACTCAAAGCAAAACTATAACTGAATTACAAGATAAAATTAGATATTTTTAAATGCCTACTTCACTTGTTGGCACTTGCAAAACTACTCAGGATCTAGAAAAGCCTGAGTATATCGATGAATAAAAACAACGAGTTCAGCTCTGTAGCCTGTACCCAAACCCAGCTGGATCAGACTAATAGCTGCCCTTTGCAGCTTTCTGAATTCTGCCTCTAGTCCCGGGGCAGAGGGCTCCCAAGAGAGCAATGAGGACATAGCAGTCCCCAGATGATGACAAACTATGACTTCTAAAGTTGTTCATTTTTTGCTTATTGAATTTTTTGTTTATTTAATTTTTGATTCTAAAGCAGCTCTAAAACTGGGGTTTGGAAATCAAAGTGAACACACAGATTTAAGAAAAAAATGGAAATCATATTTGGCCAACGTGACCGTTACTGCGTGATTGTATGTTGTCCCTTTGGGTAAGATAGACATTGAAAAGGAGAGTAAGAAAATTAGAGCTAATTAACTAAAGGATGTGTTTTGCTCTGAGGGTGTTTCATCTTGCTTCTTCTCCTTGAGAGCTCTGAAAAGGAGAGCTAGCTTTGCCTTTCTGCTGGCTCTCTGGTTTGCGAAGGGTCTGCCCACTCGGGCTCCTTGTATTTGCTACAGCCTGGTCCTTAACTCGGGAGAGGCAGAGGGATGTGAGCTCTGGGTCCTGCCAAACCTTCCTCAGACTGTGCTCATGTCACCCGAGCTGCCATTCCCCAGGCATCCCCCCAGCCCCACACTCCCTCCCACATCCACATAAACAAGGGCGGGACAATGAGACCTGGATACGCCCAACCAGCCCCCAACCCGAGGATGGGATGGCCAACCATGGTGACCTCATCGTTTCTGCTCTGAGAGTCTGCCTCTCTCTCCCTTTTTTTATTTTTTGAGGTAGAAGGGAGAATTAGGAGATAAGATCTCACAGAATTGAGGACTGTGGTCTGAGGATTCCTACAAACAAAAGGTATAGAAGCCACATGAATAAGAATGAAAGAGAACAGACTTGTGGTTGCCCAGGCAGAGGGGGCGGAGGAAAGGACTGGAGTTTGGGGTTAGCAAATGCAAACCATTATATATAGAATATATAAACAAGAAGTCCTACTGCATAGCACAGGGAGCTGGATTCAATATCCTGTGATAAACCATAACAGAAAAGGATTTTCAAAAGAATGTATATAAATGTATAATGGAATCACTTGGCTGTACAGCAGAATTAACACAACATTGTAAATCAACTATACTTCAGTTAAAAACAAAAAGAATGGAAGTGAGCGTGTGAGGGCAGCGCCGAGCAAGGCGCACCATGAGCCACCACGGTGCTCAGCAGGAGGCAGCTCCAGAGAAACGCTGAGCCTCTTGCACGTTCTTAATCTGCCACCTAACGACTGGTTACCCATCCCTCGGAAGGGCCGATGAGAAAAGACAGGGGATTATCCATCAGTTGAGTGAGGACAAAGGAATGGAGTGAGAAGTGGCATCCACTATGTCAAAACACAGCCCAGGTGTTGCCTCTCATTTCTATGCTAGATATAGAATTTATTTCAACATCTTGGGTTGGGACAGGGGTGCGGTGGTGTCCCATTCATCCTAAATGAAGCTGGGGATGCTGCTTGCTTACCTGGGGAATATGGAATCAATAAATATGAATATGTATAGCAACATGAAGGTACCCCTAGGCATCCCTGGTAACACACTGCCAGAGTCAGGAAGTGTGTCATTCAGAGGTCTGTGGATTGCCCATCCCTCTCCGTGTAGGCACATCCAAATCCCAGCTCACACTGCCAGCAGCAGAGGCCCAGACTGGGCAGAGCAAGTGAAGGATGGCTTCGCTCCACCTCCCACCTTTATGGTTTATGAGCATTTTCACCTCCTTTGCCTCCTTTGGCCTTTAGAACTCCCCTGCTGGTTTCAGGACAGCTACTCATACACCCACTTTCCCAGCTAAAGGAACTAACAATCAGAGAAACTTAAGATATAGACACTGAAGAAAAACCCAACTATCTTAACAGGGTTTTCCTCAGTAAGCATCGTCGTCCCCACCTCAGTCAGTAAGGGCCCCGTCCGCACTGGACATGCCACAGATGTGCCATACTGCACCAACCTATGACACTGTCAACTAAGAGAGGCTCCAAAATAACAACCCACGAAGAAGTAAAAAAATACTGCCAATTAAACCATGACATGCCACCATCTCAAAGATGATAAATCTGAAAATAAAATGTGGACGGTAGAACCAACAAAATACAATATTAAAGAAAGCAAAATAGGTCAAGGACATTGAGAGGAGACCTCTGGGCATACACACACCTCTTTTCACACTATAAGTAAACTGATGCGTTCATGCATTATCCTCAAAAAAAAGGTAATTTATAGCAGAATTCAAGAGACCCAATTCCATCTATCATTCTGTCAGCGACCTTTGGAAGTGGCCAGAGTTTGTGGACTGGTGAAGATTTTACACAAATGTGCTCCGCAGGGACCCAGTAAAGCTAGAAATGGGAAGCCTTGTGCAACAGCCATGGTTTGGGGGCTATGGGCAGGGCAGGGCCTGAGCACCTACAGACCTGTTTCGAGTCTGGGGTCCGCAGGTTCAGGCTGGCGGTGGATATGGTCAGGGAGATGCTCATCCCCGCAAACTGGAGGTTGCTCTTGCCCAGGATGCTGGACAACATTTTGCTCGGAGGCTGTGAAATCAAGCAGCATTATTTTAGCTTTCCGTTCACAGGAGGCCACACTGTCAAGACCTCTACGCTGTTATCTTCCACACCTTCAACCTCCACCGTCCCCTCTCATCGGGCACGTGAAGGCAACATTCCAGGAATGAGCTGGGAGTGTGGGATCTGACACTAACATACAAACTCTAGAATACACAATAGGCAAACTGTAAAGCACCTAATATACACACACTGAGATGACGACTCTGCTGGAAGGTCAGAGGTGTCAGTACACCAGGCAGCTCCTGTTGGGGTGTGTCTCATGGGGTCACTCATAAGTCCCAGGAAGGCGCCACAGGCCAGGGCCTGAAGCTTTGCAGCCTCAGAAACCAGTTTCATCCTACCAGGAATCAAACTACTCAGGACCAGACTGAAATGGAGCAGCTCATGGGGCTGATGAGCAACTAAATGGTCCAGTTAAAACTCAGGGGTCTGGAGCCAGCACAAGGATGGACAGACCCAGTTCTGCTCTAACTGGTGCATCAACCAGCCCTTCAGAACTGTCCTTGGCACAGGGACCCACTAGCTGTCCCTTCCTTCCTTTTCAGAGTAGAACATGCCCTCTTTTGAGATGCCAATTAAGACTAGTTCTTAACCAAGCAGGCATCGCTTTTGAATCCCCTACCAGAGCTATTTAAAAATAGAGATGCCTGGGCCCCACCCCAGAGATTCTGATTTAGCATACCAGGGGTGAAGCCCAGAAATCGACATTGTTTCCACCACTTTCACCAAGAGGCCTGAGAGGGAACCTCGAGACTTGCTGGTCGGGTACCAAGTGGCTGTGAAAGACGAGGTTCCTTATCTCAGTTCTCAGATGCCCTCCTAGTTCCTGTATTCAAGATTCTGGAGCCTTGTCTGGCTTCTATGTCCCCTGTGGGCTGACTGGAACACAGGCTGGCACATCTAGATGAGTCTTCATCCAAAGTTCTCTGCCTGAAACCCAGTTGCTCTGAGCGCTCACAAATGTCTCCGGTCTACAAAGACAGAGCTGACCCTCAGCCCTGGGAGCAGCAGAGGCAATCACACAAACTGTCCCAGAGCCTCAGCCTCAGGACAGACTCGGAGATACTCACAGGGATGCGCTCGCCACCATTCAGTCCAGGCATAGAAAAGTCTGGATGGTGGATATTTAATTATGTATTCACTACACACTTAAGAAAAGAGTTTTTCTGAGCTTTGTCTTAATCCAGTTTTTTCCTTCTGGTCCAACCACCTCCAGGATGAAAAGGTCGAGTCCAGGGGTTGAACATGCAGCCCGTGGAGCCAGGTGGCCTGAGCTTGAGCTCAGCTCCACCACCTTCTCGCATTGTGGGTTCTTATACCTGTGCCTCAGTTTTTAACATCTGTAAAATGGGGATATTCAATGGTGTTCTAGAGCTGTCTTGTTCCAGCTAATGAGAGACAATTATTAAATTTTTAGGAATTTTATGAGCTGGCCATTAAAAAGAGCTGCTATTAAAAATTAATTTATGTAAACTTACAATTAAATCAATTACATTTTTAAAAAAACAAACAATAAATACTCAAAACTCATCACTTCCTAATTGTTTCCACATTAACTATTACCTATGCTGTTCAGGTTATTTAGTGTGGACAATGTCCTTGTCCACTACATGTAGTGGGGACATTGTGTAAGGGTGACCGACCGCACATCTCTTCCCAACTCCACTTTAGAGATGTCAGGTTAGAGCTTGAAATCGGCCATTGTGGAAGCGTTTATGCCACAGAAACTGGCAAACACAGCAAATTTAGTGCTTCTCAGTCTCCACCTCCAGCCCCAAGAGCCTGTTGTTAAACTATTACCAGCACACCACTGAGGTCATCAACCACAGAGTCGTTCTAATGAAATGAACTAATGTACATAAAGGCTGAGAAGAATGCCTGGCCCTGGTTTACATGTCTTTCAGTGTAGATCTGGGATGTTTATTTTGACAACCCTATCAGTTAGCCTTGAGAGCTAAATGTCGTCGTTAACCACATGGCAAAGAGGGAATATAAGCTCTTTTTGTTTTTAAAAGTGACAAGAGTCACTGTGAGTTATGCCCTTTAAATCAACAGATGTCTCTTGGCTCCCCTTTGCCCAGCAAAAAAAAAAAAAAAAAAAAAAAAAGTGACAAGAGCCGGGACATGGAAAAGAGAAACGGAACAATTGTGTGTGATTAAAGATGCTGAGTGGTGACAGAAGAGAGAAGAAGTAAAAGAGACACAGGTAGGCACGGAGCCGAGAGAACAGTACCTTTCTTTTCCTGAAGGCTCCCTTGGCGCCAGGGACGGCTTCGCAAACCCGGCTGATGGCTTCCCTTAAGAGAACAGGAAGAGAGAGATCCATTTTATCCCATCCTTCAGGATTACATAACCCAGACGTTCTACACGTGCGAAAAACAAAACTAAGCAAACCACATCTTAGAGCCTCTGGCTGGCAGTATCCTAATTCTTTCTGTTGCTGTGGTTGTATCTTAAGGGTGGGATATGAATCGATGCCACACTTTCTTTTTTCTGTTTTTAATGTTTGGTTAAGATTATATTTTAGAAAATCAGTACCCTGAAGTGCTGAAGTGTACTCTTCTGGATGTCCTCTCCATGGCCATGGTCATGGCACAAGGCCCAAACCTAATCAAGCATTGCTATTGATTAAGATCTTTCTGAAGTGAGTCAGAATGTAATTAAAAGAAATTTGGTCCTCTGAGTTTTATTCCAGCTTGTGCAGTTACTAAATATCATAAAATCAAGAGGATTTTGAAGGAGGACAGGAACTCCAGGGGTACACAAATGAGCCAGAAATGAGGCTCTGCATAGGCATTTCTAAAGCATCTACAATGTGCTGGGCACTGTCTTGAGGAAGGAGGCAAGGAGCATTCTAGTACCAAGGGGGGCTGACAGAAGGACCAGCTGCAGAGGGTCTGACCCACAGGTCTGCCCGGCGCAGGAGGGCACGGGAGCAGTGGGAGGGTGAAAAAGTAAGACTAGACAGAGACTGCTACAGTCCAGAAGCTGGAGGCTGGTGGGGACGTGGCTTGGGCAGGTGCTTGAAAGCAAGCATAGCTCAACTTTGTGACTCGGCCTCAGTGAGAAATAATGGGTGATATGCCAAAGGCAGCTCCAAAGTCAGGAGCCCAGAAAGGAGCTGGGTGAACTTCTCAACTCCCACATGGGGAAGGACAAAATAGTAAAAGAACACAGAAAAAAAAAAAAAAGGAATATGGAGAAACACTGAATGATAGAGAAGATAATAGGTCCTTAGAAACATTCCACAAACTTTCTCAGCTGAATACTTCTTGAAATTATTTTCTATCATCTAGAAACATAATTACTGTCACAATGCGATGCTTTTAAGGGAAATATGACCTTGTCAAATTAGGTGAGAGACTATTAAGGTAAGCTTCACATTTGCCATTCAATTCATTGTACAGAGAGAAGAAAGAAATACTATTTTAAAAGTTCAGATGCCATAAAAACTATAGATTATGAATCACCATGACTCAGAAAAAGTTTGTTTGAAAGAAACAAGTGTTTTTTTGATGTTTATCCTTAGTCATTTATTTTATAATAATATTCTAAAAGTGGTTCTATCAAAATAATCATCCAAAGTATTTTCTAAAGGTAAATTCCTTATTGAAGAGAGTCAAGTTGTTTCTCTAGAGAAACATGTATAAAAAGTATCTATATTTTATCTGTTTAAT
Source organism: Stenella coeruleoalba (assembly GCF_951394435.1). NCBI lineage: Eukaryota > Metazoa > Chordata > Mammalia > Artiodactyla > Delphinidae > Stenella > Stenella coeruleoalba. Next base: position 30,420,365 of record NC_137153.1, on the reverse strand, counting down.
TTTTAAAGCTTGATGTGTGTCTGCACTGTACTTATTATATTAAATGATACATTTAGCTGAGCAAAGCAGCTCAGTCCCTGATAGTCCCAATAGGCTGGAAAGACATTATTTGGTGGAAAGTTTCCAGTAAGTCATTCCTTAAATACCCCTAGTAAGCATCGTATTTCTTTTCCCATCCACTGACATAGAGGATAAGAGAAAAAAATCAGTCTTGGATGACAGTTTTCAAAAAGGAAATGTCAAATGTCTAATATATTATATAGGTTACACATCATCAAACGTCTAATCTAGTCAGGCTATGAAGCTTGGGCAGAAGGCCTTGCTGCTTATGTGCCACTTTGGGAGACGGAGGTGGAAACAACCAGTGAGCATTAAGAGTGGGATTGTGGAGAAAATGTTGCAAATAATAAACATGGTCTATCAAACAAATCCTCCCACAGAGAGGCAAGCAAGCATCTCAGAGAACATTCAGAGACTCAATATTTTGGCCTTAAATTTTGCAAATGTAAGACGTTCCAGAAATTTATCAGAGCTCATGGACTCAAGAAAGTCCTAGGGATCCCCCCGTCAGCCAACCTTTAGAATTCCCAAAGAGATTTGCAAACCAAGCTGCTTTTCAGAAGAATGCTGTCCTTTCATCACTGGCAAAAATTTGTTTCTGATGCTCATATAAATTGTGTGTGTGTGAATTCTCACTTCAACCAGGTTGATGGTATCTATTTCTGTTTGAAATAGAAATGTAACATAACTATTAGTAATTGCAATAGTTAGATGACTGAAATTAGTAACTTGAACTCCAAAGTCTAATTTAAATATAACCATTCTTACCGTCTCTCCTTATTGCCTAGCAGAGTGCCTTTTGGTGAGTAGTGCTATTTTAATTGGTTCTTTTAGCAATAATTATTTAGCTTTGTGTAAATCCATTTAATCCCAGTTTGAGCCTCAGGTAGTGACTTTGCCCTGTTTTTAGTAATGGAGAGTGCTTCCTAACATTCTTTCCAGTAAGACCCCATTTTGGTAAGCCAACCCATGACCTTGGAGTTCAGTTAATATGAAAATGGAATATTTGGCACCTCCAGAGTCATCTGAAAGTAACTGAAGCCAGCCCCAAATGCTAACCCTTACTTTCTCATGAGTGCACCATCTTCCCCTTTTGTCTAAAATTCTCATCATTAGAGCCAGTACCTTTGATATTTTAATAGCTTTTTCATTAGAATGTAGTACTGGATCCTTTGAAATCACACTGCACCATCTTACTCCCTACTCACCCATCTCATTGCTACCCACCCAGCCTCCCCAAACACACATACACACACACACACACATTCGTATTTTACAGACTAAAAAAAAAAAAAAAAAATAGGACATCTGGGTTACTTCTACACTCATTCACTCCTATTCTAGTGTGTGGGGGGGGGTGCAACAAACGAACACATATAATGGTAAATTGCAATCAATTTCATGAAGAAACAAGAAGGAGAGGTATGTAGAACGTGTGGATAAGTAGTACATGCCACCCCCAAATATGTCTCTCTGGTATAAGGATCATGTTGAGCTGAAGGCAATTAAGAAGAAGCAGATACAAGAAAAGTCCCTGCACTTCCCCTATTGGCCTAAAAGCAGGACATAAATTTGTAAAGGCATCCCCTTCCCCTCTCTACCAAGAAGGACAGACATTAATCACTGGAGACAACTCTAGACCCTGATCAACTAAGAGATGCACCAGAGGAATCTGCATAACAAACCTTGTTACTAGCTCTTATCTTCCATAAGTTTCCTCATACATTTACCTTCCCACAGCTTGTCACCCCCAGAAACTCGAAGTCTTTTTTTCTGTGTCTTGTCAATTCTGTACAGATTTTTCATCTTCGTTTAAGATATAAGCCCAAATTCTAACCACTTCTTTGAGTTACTCATCACTGAATTTCACTGCGAGCATGTGCACTTCGTGCTTTAATCAAGTTTGGTTTTCTCTTGTTAATCTGTCTTCTGTTAGTCTAATTTGCAGGGTCCCAGCCAAAGAATATAGGAGGGCAGAGCACAAAAGTTTTTTTCCTTCCCTACAGAATAAATGCTGTAATGCATGTCAGTAGGGGTGAAGAGTTACCCAGTGAGTGGCATTTGAGTGCCTGGGCAACTATCCAGGAAAAAGTAAGTTGAGTTCCTATCTTATGCCTTACATGCAAATAAATCCTAGATGGATTGCAAATTTAATTTGTTTGTGATGAACCATAAAAGTACTAAAAGAAAATTGGGAAGACATTTTTAATCTCTGAATCTTAGAATGATACAGAAACCATAAAAGGAAATATTGACACAATATCATAAAAATAAAACTTTATGCACAAGAAAAAAATGGTAACATTTCACAGCCAAAGAGATAATTGTCCTAATATAAGTCAATAAGGAAAACATCAAAAACCCAATAGAAAATGAGTAAAAGATATGAACAAAGAGTTTACACAGGAGATAAATGGCACTTGAAAATATGAAAAGATTCTCAGCTTTACTCATAATAAGAATACAAATTAAAGCCTATACTAAAAGTCAATTTTCACAGCCAAAGATTTAAGCTTGATAAGAACTTGTTGGTAAAGTATCCCACATCAGTGAGAATGTAGCTTGGTGCAGCCTCTGTGGGGGCAGATTGGTCATATCCCTAACAAAACCCTTTCATCCAGCAGTTCTACTTCTGGGAATGCATCCTCTAAATACTCTCAGAAACAGGCCAGAAGATTCATGTACACACTATTGATTGCTGCAATGTTTTAATAGAATGATAGGAAACAATCAATACCTATCAGGGGCCAGTTCAATAAATTATGGTTGCTCAAAAAAATGGACCGTCAACAGCATTGTTGATGGTGCCCTCTCCACTCTCACCTCCCTTTTCTCCTCAGCTCTCCCCAGGCCACTCTTGTTCCTACTAACTGTTCTGCAAAGTCGCCAACACCCTCCCTGGCACCAAATCGACAGGCAATCTGCTGTCCTCACTTCCTTGACACACTTCTTTTTCTTGACTTCTTGATCCCACAGTCCTCTGACGTCCCCCATCATCCTGGGTGCTCCTGGTCAGTTTCTCGCCTTCTCCGTGACTCTACCTCTAAATCACGGAGAGCCCCAAGGATCCGTTCCACCCACCTCCTATCTGTCCTCTGTGTGACCTGCATGAGTGGATGGTACAATCTGAGAACGAGTTTACTGCCCCAATGTCTTCTGTCTAAATCCACTCGGGGCCAGCTCCTCCCTGGCCCCGGACGGAGCCCTGGGCATGCCCCGTATCTAGTCCACTCATTTCCAGAGAAGAAAATATCCTCAATAACTTACAACTTACTCCATTTTCCTATTTTAGAGGTAAAAATTCTTAGCCTCAGCATAATAATAAAAACCCAGAACATCATTTAAAGTTAGAGCTCTCCTCCTTCCCTTAGCACTGTCTGGGGCTCAAAACCTCCCAGTGGTCAAAGAAGGAGGTGCCTCCCAACCTTCTGGCTGCAGTTTCTGACCCCTTGACTGGGATGGTGCTCTGGGGGTGCCTATGAAGAAGTCAGGGAGCACTGAGTGACACTGACAGCCCCGGCTGGGCCCTCTGGCCAGGGTTGAGGTTTGCAGCCAACTCCTCCCACAGCCACTTTCCTTGTTTCTTTAAGGCTCCTCCCCCAACCCCGGGAATATTAGGGTGCCCATGCTGTGAAATGGACAGTGTCTGTTCTTCATCTGCCCACACACCTTCCCCCTCCTGGCACCAACACCTATGGGGCAGGTCCAGCCTCTTGCTGCTGACACGGCCCCAATCTTTAGCAGTAAGCATTCCAGGGTGAGTTCAGTGGGCTCATGGCCCCATTAGGGTGCCTCCTGCCCACAGCACCTTCCATCAGCGGGAGATAGTTTCTCCCCAAACACACTCACTCCTGCTTCAGGTCTCAGTGGTGTGGTCCAATGGGCTCCCCAGGCTCTGGGTGACACATGCCAAAGTCAGCGTCATTTGCTGAAAGCCCCTCACTCTATCTGAAGAAAGGGGGAACCACCTGGCCCCTCCCACATTAACAGGGTAGGGATCACAGGACACAGGACTCTAGCCAAAGAAATCCTCTCTGTAATTCCCAGCTTCATTCATTATACTTCCCAGGTGAGTGTTGGACAAATAACAGCAAAATAGATTCCCACGCCCATCTTGTCTTCCCAAACCCTGCCTGGGTGGTCCCACACCATAGCCCTTCGGGACTGCTGGAGCCATGCCCTGACTTGGATCTCAGCTAAACAAAGACAGAGTCTAATTTTACTCTGCAGTTACCTCCATCCACTCCTGTTCTAAGGTGTCTTATTGTCTCTAGCTCCAAAGGCCTCATTTGTCTTTATCTCCAGCCTCATTTGTCTTCCATCTCCCAGAATGTTGGTACCAAGATCTTATAGACAATTACCACATCCAATTGATATCTCCAGCTCATTGTCTAAAGTCTCCTCAGACTTAATCTTTTCAAACAAAGCCTTGACTGTCCCCACCAAAAGCATTCCTACCCTGGTCTTCCCATGGCGGAAAACGAGACCATGGTCCTCTAGAGAGCTGCCCTCACCCCCATCCAGGAACTGTCCTTGATCCTCCTGTGCACGCCCACACCAAATCCATCACAGCCCTGACCACCATGGAGAAGGCAAGACATTCTGTGTTCTCAAGAAACCTACAGGGCAGCGGAGGAGATTAACAACTCATGGAATAGCCTAGAGAAAAAAGTAGCCACAGCATGGGCACTATTAACTACTAGAGGGCAATTCTGTCTTTCAGAGAAACGAGAGGGCATGTACACCCAGTCCACAGAGAAGCCTCATCACTAAAGGAGCTGGAAACCAGGGGCGGTAGAAGATCTCTGGAGAAAGTACAGATTGGAACTGGGCCCAGAGGAACAGCCTTGTCGAGCAGTGGCTGTGCCGGGAAATGGCAGACTGGGTCAGATTTGCAGAAGGACAGCAAAAAGAGGCAGAGGAATTTAGAATTCAGACTCAGGTCCGAGAAGCATCCAGGGATGTGCTGAGGGGTGATAAACAGCAGAGGCCTTTTAAATAGGGCTAATATGATCGAAACAGGATTGAACGGACATTAACCTAGCAGCAGTGTGCAAGACACAGAAAGGGCTGAGAAACAGCAGGCAGGGAGACCAGCCCAGACTTCTGTGGTGAAAATGACAATGAAAAGAGGCCCATTTGGAGAAGAAAACTCACAGGTCTGCCTGATCATGGAGAGTAGAGCTAAGGGTAGGACTATAGACAGCTCACTCTCACCGTGGGGACAGCCTCTCTCCCTCCCCAAGGAGGCATGAAAGCAGCCGATTATCTCCATCGTGAAGCCATGAGACAGGCAGGCAATGTATGAGAGCCAACACACAGCAAGGATGGGGCCAGGAGGCTGCCAGCCAGGGTGAGAGGGCATGTGGGGGCCCAGAGTGCTAAGAGGAGCACTTAGAGCAAATGACTTCTTCCCAGCTTCATCCGCACAAATTAATCAAAACTTCCCAGCACCTACAACCTAAAGCATCATACAGAGTTAAACACAATTTTAGGCATCAAAAATACCTTAATTTGTCGAAAGTAATTTCACCAGAACAGGTTGAAACCACTTAAATCTTCCAACAATAGGTATGTTGCAAGCATAAGTATAGCCATGAATTTTGAAATCTGTGCACCACTTGAAAAATCAGTGAGATGCCAAAGCAAGTTCCCTAATTGTCATAATTTTACAGTCACCCCTGCCATTTTTATCCCAACATTCCCAATGTTTGTGATTTGCCCCAGACACACATACATAGTAGGTGTCAATAACTACTGATTGATGATTATTAAACAGATGCAAAAAAAAACCAGTATCCTATAATTTCTCATTTTGAAAAAAAGCCCAACAGGAAACTAGAAAAGAGATTCCTTAACCTTGCTGTACAATATCTCACAAAATGAAAGATAAACCCTTAGGATTGCTAAAAATGTAGAACCAAAGAATAAAGCCCTCCCAAGACAATATTGAAGCTAATATTCCTAATGGTTTAAATAACTAAAGTTCACTCAAGGTCACAGGTGGTGTCACAGACATCTTTGTTTGAGAGATCAGGGACTTGCTTCGTTCTTATGAACACTTTCAATGAATTTTCTTTTCCCTTTTAAAATTCTAACCGTTGGGTTAGAAAAAGTTCTCTACTCCCAATTCAGCTGCTTCAAGATGCTGATAAGCCAATCAAAAAGAAAGTTACACCTCATAATTGCTGTTTATGGCAGGTACAATTTTATAAAAAGCAAGGTCTCAAATAATCGGGATGGGTCCACCCAACCGCACTGTGCTCCAGGCAAGATGGTGCCACTTGCCTTCAGAATGCCAGCCACGAAGGGGCTGAAAGGGGCTGCCCAAAGTAGCGTGGAATCCACAGACCTTGGAAACCTTGCATATATCCGTCTTTACTGCCAGCTTTTTGGAGAGATGCATCTTCTGAGATCAACTACCACAAGCTCTAAAGAGCCCAACTCTGCTGATATCTGCTTCCTAATAGCAAAGCGGAAATACAGGAGAAGCAAGCAAACCTGACCCCAAAGTCTCTGACCCTTTGGATACACATACCAAAAACACAAGGGGACCTGACTTTTGCCAGGCTCTGTTCTATGTGCTTTCATGGGATGGCCTCATTTAATCCTCACACATCCTTGGAAGGTAGGAGCATTGATGCTGGTTTTATAGTTGAGGAGATGGAGGCACAGAGTAGTTAAGCAACGTGCCTGAGATCACACAGCCAGCAAGCGCCTAAGCCTGCTCAGAGCCCAGGGAGTGAACCCACAGCTTTAAGAACCGGCCACGTGGGAGGTCCACGGAGATGGCACGTTTTCTGAACTCCAGTCTCTCTCTGGACCTAGGGAGAGCCCATCTGCTTGTTCCTCAGCAAGGTCACCCACAACAGGACTCAGAATCTTAGAGTTCTAACAATCACAGGACCACGTAAGGCCTTGGAAATCCTCAACACCAATTCTAACCCACCAGAAGTGGTGTGCAAGATGGGAACCGTGGGAACCAGAAACCAGGTGCCATATGTACTAAATCTACCTTGAGTGGATAAACAAACCACGTTCAGAGGGCTCAAGTGAAACTGTGCTGGGAGTGAAAAAGAGCAGGGACACACACACAACATCAACCAGCCTGAACAAAATTATGTGGCATGAAGGAGATCAGACAAAGAAGAGTATGTGCTGCATGATTCCAGGCATATAAAAACTCCAGGAAATGCACACTAATTATAAGTGCTGATGCTGTGTGGGTGTCTGGGAGGCGGCAGGAGGCAGGAAGGGGCCTGTTCCCATACTCCCTGGGAGAAGCCTAGGCCCAGGATTTCCCATCATGTCCCCCGAAGGGCAGGGCAGGCCTCCATCACCAAGTCTATCTGTGGCTCTAGTCTTGACTGAACCGCCTAAACCTGGACCAAACAAACACCTGGTCTTCCTTCCCTCCATCCTCTGTGTTCACTTTTCTTTGTAAAATGGCAGCTACATCATTGTGGGTGACACTTTGGCCAGGCAGCTCAGACACCTGGGCCATGCCTGATCCCGTGCTGTGCTCTCTACCGCACTGCAGACTGAGAACCCATTTCCCAATGAGATCTTTCCTTTTAGGATCCTGTGGGTGGAGGGATGCAGGTCTTGGAGCAGGCAGCTAAAAATAGGCTCAGCCAACAGGATCTCGAATGCAGCCCTGTTAACAGCCCTGTGTCACACACAGACACATCCTCTGACATTATTTTCTGTATAGCATGACATTTTGACATCTTAAAGAACTTTTCTAGCTGGGGAGACACCACCCCTCTGGGGTTAGTCAATTCTTAGAGACAGCAAAGGGCCCGGTCGGATCACCTATGACATGCAGATTAACCAGTGCAGGGCCAGGCCTCCTCTCCTGGCCCCTGCACCCCCAGAGGCAATATTCCTCTGCCTTACTCATCTCAGGACCAGATGCCAGGCAACTGCGACCAGCCCTATAGCTCAGAGCCCGCAGGAGGTGCCCAAACTAGCCATCCTGAGCTGTCCACCCTGCCCTGCCTTGCCTTTCCCATGGAGACCCCAGTAAAGGCTCTGGCCTAAACCTCTCTCCTGTCCTCTGCCTCCTGCCCACCCTGGTGTTTCCCCCTGTGGCCCCCGATATCAAGGTGCACTGGGAAGCGGGGAGCTCACGCCAGCCTCACAGCAACTCCGGAGGCCGTCTCAGTCAGACAGCTCCTCCTCTCTACTCTTGGTGGAGGGCGGGCCCTCTTTTTTTTTTTTTTTTTTGCGGTACGCGGGTCTCTCACTGCTGTGGCCTCTCCTGTTGCGGAGCACAGGCTCCGGACGCGTAGGCTCAGCGGCCATGGCTCAGCGGCCATGGCTCACGGGCCCAGCCGCTCCGTGGCACGTGGGATCTTCCCGGACCGGGGCACGAACCCGTGTCCCCTGCATCGGCAGGCAGACTCTCAACCACTGCGCCACCAGGGAAGCCCGGTGGCGGGGGGGGGGGGGCCCTCTTAGTGAGCTCTCCCTTTCGGGGCAGCTGCTGAGGGTCACAGGCGGTTGAGGAGTCCTGGGGAGTCAGAGGAGGGGAGGGGAGGGGAGGGAGAGCCAGGTGACTCTGCCCACCCACACACCCACGCCCACCTCTTTCGGCGGTCTACTTCGCTGGTCCCAAAACGTCCTCCCTTGTCACCATTTTATTAATAAGACAACGACAGATTATTATATAACTCTAGAAGACAAGCAGCATGGAATTCAGGAAGCCAAAGTACAAATTCCTAGAAATAAATGCTCCATAGACACAATGGGTTGCTTTTCTCAGAAATATGTTTAATATCAGGAAAGAGCTACAAGGCAATCAGTCAAAAGGATGATTGCCGGGCCCCGTGGGAAAGGACAGGGAGGCCCCCAAAGCGGTGCGGAAGTGCAGGACAGGGGCCAGGGGAGGAGCCACAGGAGGGACATGAGCAGGCCGGCTGGCTGGCGGAGGGTTGGAGAGTTCGGAGCACGGGAGTCAGCACCCCCCGCTGCCGTGGGCCTCAGAGGTGGCGAGGAGTGCTCCTGGGGCATGGGGCCCCCCCTCCGCGGATCCTCAGAAAGTGCCTTTCAGTGAGAGCACATCTGCAAGGCAAGAGAGCACATGCTGGCTTTATTCGTCCTCAGGTATAAATGGTGTTAATCCCACCCCTTCCTGGGGGAGGCACAGCCTCATGGTGGTTTTTATCTAGACAAGCTCTGTTTCCTTTCTCTGATCATTCAACGAGCTCCATTCATCATAGGCTCCTCTATTTGGAGAGAGTTCCCTTCTTAGTCCTCTTGTCTGGCTTTCTGTCTGTATTTGGCTGTTTCTATGTAGGTGTGAAAACGAAGTCCCTCTGGTTGAACTTGTGGAGGAGAAAGGACAAGAGGGCACAAGACAGGGCCGTGAGGGAAACATTAGAGATAAACTTTCAAAGAAATATACTTGGGCAGTTGCTGTGTGGAGGTAATTCTCAATTTAAGAGGCAGAGCGAGAGGGGACTGGGGATCTGGGACCTGGAGGGTGGGTGTTCAGGCTCCCTGCAAATGAGGAATTTAAGCTGTAAGAAGGGGGCTCGCACGCGCGCACACACACACACACACACACACACACACACACCGTGCTAAGTCAGCACCCCAAGAGTGAGGGAGCTAGCCTCTGCTGTGTGCCTCCACGGCCCTCATCTCCCTGAGCTGCCACCCCTGAGATGTAGGCACCATCCTTCCCCTTGGGGAAAAATAAACTAAGATAAAAGGAATTAAGCTCAGAGAAGGTACTTAATTCTTCCCAGAATCACATCGTATTAGAAGAGTCAAAATCTGAATTAGATCCTCAAGCCTCCACAGCCGGGCCTTTCCCAGCCCTGAGTCTCCTTAGAGGCTGTGGTGGGGAGGCCCTGGCCACCTTAACTCATCAGATGCACCCAGTGACCCAGGGGCCATCCTGCCATCAGCCTCCATGAGCAAAGAAGCGGGCACCCCACGGTCACACAGGAAGAAGGGACGAGCCCTGTCAGGCCGGGACATCCGGGTGTGGGTTGTGATCTTGCCCCGTTGTCACAGTGCACAACCACCAGGGGCAGCACCGCTGGGTGTGCAGCACTGCTCGGTGACACTGGGCACGGCTCCAGAACCCTGAGACTTCGTCTCTCGGGAGGATGCTCAACACTCCCGAGCTGCCTTCCAAAGCTACCCAAGCACATCATCGGGTCCACACAGAATCCCATGAACACACACGATGGATGGGCGCACAGCATTGATGAGCCAGGTCAGGAGAGGGCCTTCAGATGCAGCATCTCACTAAGACGACCAGACACGGGGGGCAGACATCAAACCCCTGTCCATTTCCCTCTGCTGGGGAGGCCGGCAGGTCAGCCGAGACCACGAGGCCAGCACTGGCACTGGGGTGGGCCTCGGCCAGCCCTTCCCTCATGGGGCTCGAGCGTGTGCAGAGCAGCCAGACCCTGTGGGCAGCAGGGACAGACAAGAAGAGCCGTCCGCACAGGGTGGGCTCAGAACTGACATGAGAAGGGAAACCAAATGCACGAAGTGAGGAGAAGGAAGGACCACATCCAGCCCCACACTATGTGACATGGTCTCAGAGAAAGGAAAGACCACGGGTCTCCAAGTGCAGGGTCAGAGCAGGGAAATCCTTGGCCCTCTGGGCACAGGCTGGCTCCCCGCCCCGGGGGTTTTGGCAGGCTCTCTGTTGAGAAGAGTGCCAAGCCCAGTGCAGGAAAGGGGAGGGCAAGCAAAGACACAGAAATGAAGAGAAGGGAGGTTGGGCCTGGAAGGCAGCTACAGAGCACAGAGGATGCCCAGAAGCAAGACCTTGAACGGAAACCAAGGATGCAGGCAAGTAAGCCACAAGGGTGGTGTCATGAACGCTGGGGGAAATTGTGTTGTTGAAGAGACATAAGGAAAAAAACTACTGGGAAGTAATATGAAGGTCTGGTAATGTAGAAACAAATAAGAAAGACTCTTTTCCTTCCAACAGCAGTGAGCACATAGAAAGGGGAATAGTGGGGTGAAGGGTGGGGAACCCCATGCACATCGAGGCCAAAACTGTGCAAGACACAGGATGGAGTGTAACACGTGGGGCACGGCCTGCATGAAGACAAGCTAAAATGTTACCACAGGACATAACAAGGTCTGAATAAACGTCCCCAGATATAAAGACATACTAATATTAAATGTAAATTCTCTCCAAAGCAATAAATTAATTTGATTATAATTGTAATCCTAATGAGATCTTTTTGCACTGAGCAGTATGATGTTAGACTGCATAAGAAAGTTCAAAAATTGTGAAGAAATGTTTTTAAACAGAAAGAAAGTCTAGCATCTCTCCTATGAGATCAGAAATATGATACCATCACCACAAAGATCAGAACCGTAGGTTATTGGTACACCAAAGAAAAATCCATCAGCGGACTTAAATAGGGCCCAGAAACAGAGCCAAAGAGATAAGGGAATTTAATAGATGATAAGGTGGAATTTCAACTCAGTGGGACATTCCAGTTTGGGCACCTGTATCTTATTACAGGTGAAAAAAAGACCCAAATATAAAAAGTAAAGTGAAATATTAAAAACTCATTAGTATAATCTCACAGTGAGGGAGATATTGTGTTACAAAATATTTCCAGCACATATAAAATGTGCAAAAAGTGCCCCAAAATTGATAAGAAAATGAAAAAGTACCCAATAGAAAAACAGGCAAGTGATGTAAAAGTGATTCATTAAAAAGGAAATGAAACCAGCCAACAAATACGTGTGAGAAGATGCCACCTATCTGGAACACAAAAACCTCAAAGGAAAACAACAGCAACATTGTTTTGACCATAAAACTAGTAAATTAACAACATTAAGACCCCGTGCTACAAATTTGTGAAGAAAGGACTGCGTTCAAAAATTGCTCGAGATGGTGTGAACTTGAGAAGCGACCCTGTAGCAGCCCCACATCGAAGAATCCTATGGAAATCAGATCTCCAGTGCAAAGGATAGAGACCCGTGTGACCTTGCAGCGTGGCTTTGTCCAGCAAAACAACAAAAATGGGAGGAGTTGACTAAATTGTCATGTAGCCATAATGACTTGCAACTATAAAAAAATGAGTTAGACCCAAAGCTACTGATCTGTTCCTAAGGAAGGCAAATTGTGGAGAAATGAGTGTAGTACCAATCCGTTTTTACAAACAGATGGGGAGTTCCTGTGTGTGTATTTGTGTGTATGTGTGTGCTATATGTGTGTGGTGTGTGATATGTGGTGCATCTGTGTGTGTGTAGTGTGTGAATGCAAAAAAATGTGGTTACCTGTTACCTTACCTCAAGTAGGTGTGATTGGAACAGAGAGAAACTTTATCTTTTCTTTCTGTACTTCTATACTATTTGACATGTTACAATAAGCATCTATGTTTTAATCAAATTTTTAAAAGAAAAAAAGTTTAATAGAACAAGAAATTAGTCCATGTGGTCACATGCATCAGTAATTCATTCTTTTTTATCACTGAGTGGTATTTATAGCAGGTACATACCAGAATTTGTTTATTTATTCATTGGTTGATTGATGGTTGAGTTGTTTCTAGCTTGGGTCTATCATGAATTATAATGCTATGAACACTGACCTACTATGGACATATGTTTTGCTGGGTTGTATGGTAAATTTATATTAACTTATTAAAAAAAAACTGCCCAACTGTTTTCCAAAGTGCATCCCTACCAGCAATGACACACAACAACATGGGGGCCCTCAGAGCATTGTGCTGAATGAAAGAAGGCAGACGCAGAAGACCTCATTTGGTATGAATCTATTTATGTGAAATTATAGAAAAGGCAAAATTATAGGACCAGAAAGTGCTATGGTTGCCTGGGGCAGACTTGGGGATGGCTATTGACTACAAAAAGCATAAGGGAATTTGGAAGGGGAGATAAAAATGTTCTGTGTCTTCTTTGTGGTGGTAATTAAATGACGATACAATTGCCGACATTAATCAAACTGTACACTTAAAATGGATGGATTTTATTGATGTAAGTCAGACCTCAATGAATCAATGAAACATTTATAGTCACAGAAAAAACTTTTAATAAAATAAGAAACATAGCCTACACTTTGACCACCACTGCACACTAAGGTACATATCCCAGAGGAATGATGCACACGTTCCCTGGAAGACACGCACAAGAATATGCATAGCAGCTGTGTGGTATCACACTCCCTGGGTACCACTCATCAGTAAAAAAGAACAGACAACAGCAGGAATTAAGGTCAAAGAGAATATGATGAGGGAAAGGAAAAAGGCAGGCACAAGTACAGCCTGTATCCTCCCATTTATGAGAAGTTCAAGAACAGGGTGGGGTTTTACCAGCTTGGGAAGGCACAGAGGGCATTCTGGGGTCTGGTAATGTTCTAAGTCTTGATCTAGGTGTCAGCTATTCAGCGTGTGCACGTGTAAAATTCCAGTGAGTTTTACACTGAATATTTGTGCACTCTACTGGAGGTATGTTATACCTCAACAAATTCATTGTTAAATACAAAACAAGAATGAAAAGTCACAGAGGAAAACCAGCCAGCATGACTGGAATGTATTCTGCTCTGTCATTAGGACCCAATGTAGCTTTTGAAGCTAGAGAAAAAGGGGATGAAAATAGTTTTGGAACAGTAATATGATCTTATTTAAGGAGAAACTGGAGGAAGAAGTGATGCTGGGCAAATACTTAGGGGTCTAATGTGAAAGTGAGTCTCTGTGGTAAAGAATCCTGGGAAGAGCTGAGGTGGGATGGAAGGAAGGTAGGAACCCGAGAAGCATTTTCAAGAAGAGCACACACAATTTGAAGACACTGACTCTGAGGCTGGTGATGGGGTGATGTTATTGCCAAGGTAGGAAGATTGTAAAAGTAATAATAATAGCCCCAACTAACACTTTTGGAGTGTTTGCTAAGCGTCTGGCCCTGTTCTATGATTTTGAGCATATTAATATTTTAATATGGTAGGATCATTATGATTCCCATTTTACAGGTGAAGAACCTAAGACCAGAGAGGTTAAGTGGCCTGTCTGAGGTCACACAGCTGGGAGGTGGCTGTGGGCAGTGGATCTAGTTTGTAGCATAAGCCCTGGATGCTGGAAGAAATTGTACGAATCCAGACTGGGGCACCTGGCATTAGAGTCACAACAAACACCTATCACCTACGAGGGGATCAAATGTAAACTCATATGAGAAAGGAATTTGAAATAAAAAAGCAAAACACTCTACAAGTATAAATGATCATTCCTGTTGAAGCCACAATGAGATGCCATGTCATACCTATCAGGATGACTATTGTTAAAATAAAATTTTAAACTAAACCTAAAATAGTAAGTGTTGGCAAGGACGTGGAGAAACTGAAATACTTGTGCATTGCTGGCAGGAACGTAAAATGATGCTGCTGCTGTGGGAACTGGTATGAAGGTCACTCAAAAAATTAAACATATGATCCAGCAATTCCACTTCTGGGTATATATCAAAAAAATTATATACATATATATATATATATATATATATATATATATATATATATATATATATATATATATATATAATATATCTCTCCAAAAAAGCAGGGACTTGGGTATTTGTACACCCATGTTCATAGCAGCACTATTCACAATAGCCAAAAGGTGGTAGCAACCCGTGTCCATTGACCAGTTGAATGGATAAACCAAATGTGGAATATACATACAGTGGAATATTATTTGGCTTTAAAAAAGGAGGAAATTGACACATGCCACATGGATGAACTTTGAGGACATTCTGCTAAGTGAAATCAGCCAGTTATAGAAAGATAAATACTGTATGATTCCTCCTGTATGAGGTCCCTAGAGGAGTCAAATTCACAGAGACATAAAGTAGAATGGAGGTTGCCAGGGGCTGAGGGGAGCAAAGAATGGGAAGTGATTATCTAATGGGGACAGAATTCTAGTTTGGGAAGATGAAAATGTCCTAGAGATGGTTGATGGTGATGGCTGCACAACAATGGAATGTACTTAACGCCACTAAGCTGTACAGTTAAAAATGGTTAAATGGTTAAAATGGTAAATTTTATGTTTAGCCAAAATAAAAACAACAACAACAACAACAATCATTGCTGTCAGAGCCAGACACCAAGGGCCGTGTGTACAACCACAAGCACCCTGGCAGCAGCTGGGCATAAAAGTGTAGTGTGTCTCCCACCTACAGGCTGACCCACTGGGTCATAGGTGACTGACTGAGATTCATGGATTTTAATCTTGTCCTTCATTCTGGGTATAATTAAACCTTCAGTATTTCCTGTCAAGTGCATCATCATTTTTTAATACATTTTTATGCCCAGAATGACAGAATTCCTGCCTGAGTCTATAAATAATTGAGCTAAGGCCCTTTCAAACCTAAATGATAACATGCTTCTCGTGGGACATCCTTCAGCACATCCTGTGCTCTGCAGCTATTAAAAGGCTTTGTGGGCGTCTGGCCACATGTCAGAAAGTGCTGCCTCAGATGTAAACAAACCACAGATAAGAAATAATGAATAACATATACTTAGGCACATACATTTCAGAGGATCAGGGTCTACTCTACTACACGTACTAATGTTGAATACGGATGGATGAGAAAGTTGTATTCAGATGAAAACAAGAATTTTGTCAAACATACAAAATGTTAACAGCTAATAACTGGGCATGAGATGATTCTCAATTCCCCAAGACATCGTTACTTGCTTGTGTCCTGGATTCAAGGAGTTGGGTGGAGACTGCAAGGCAGACCCCATCCACCCCCAAGTGAGGTCTGTGCTCAGACTTGGCTCCCATCAAATGTGAAGGGCTGAGTTAATTTCCATTAAGACCCAGTGAATAGACTGGAGGGAGTGACCTGGAGATAATATATACATATAACATAAAATTAAAGTAATAATATGAACCTGATTACTTAATATTACATTTAAGAAAAAAATGAAGGCACAAAACATTGCATAAAGTGTGATTGCAAAATTGTGAAAGATTAAGGGAAAACTTTCCCTTCCTTTTTTGTGTACTTTTCTTTATTTTCTAAAATTTCTCTGATGGGCATGTACGTATGACTTTTATGATGAACTCAAATTTAGTTTTAAGGTGTGGAGGTTAGTGTAAAGCAGCAGTTTTAATCCAGGGGACACTGGGCAAATTCAGAAGATGGTTTGAGCCATTGCAACGTTGGGGAAGAGGGTATCTAGTACGTAGAGCTCAGAGGGGCTTCTAAACATCCTGAAATGCACAGAACAGTCCCCACAGCAAAGCATGATCTGGCCCCAAATGTCAATGATGTCGAGGCCGAGAAACCCTGGCGTAGAGCCTATTTTTTGTTTCCCATATGGGACCGCAGTGCCGGGACTCCCACTTCCCAGACCACCAGCAGTGCAAGGGTGTGTGTGTGTGCGTGTGTGTGTGTGTGTGTGTGTGTGTGTGTGTGTGTGTGTGTGTTTTCCCAGGAGGAGCCCATGGGTGTGCTCTTTACACGAGAGAAAGATGTCCAAGGAAGGTAGGCTTGGTGTGAAAATCGCTGAAGTGGCTGCCCCCACTCTCCCAGTGCACATTCAGGGAGCACCCGGTGTGCAGGCTGCAGGGATGGCCTGACCCCACCTTCACCGTCACCTGCCTGTCCTGCAGGTCTCAACAGGTCAAGGGGGAACAGGGGTGAGGACAGGCTGGGCCTCTGATGGTCACAGGCAGCAGGGAGCATTTGCTGGTACTTCAGATAATCCTCGAAGGGTCTGAAAACCAGAACCCCAGGATCTGCCGCCAGCTGCCCTCCCCAGGAAGAGAGGTCCTGGGTTCTGGACAGAGTGGAGGTGGACAAGGGGTCCAGCTGGTCCTGCTAAACTCAGTGCCTGAGAAAGTGAGGATTGTTTTGTTAAAATAGAAGAGAGCATAACAAGGAGTGACCAGGGCCTCACAAGAGTGTGGAAGAAACTGCATGATGCAGCTGGGAGCCAGTTGCCCCAGCCCTGCAAGGGGAGACTTCTGACACAGGTGCTCCCATCCCAGGTGACAAGCAGAGTTACAAGTTCCACAAAAGGGGGTGCTGCAGAGACCCTGGGTCCTGAGGCAGATGCCGCACAGCAAGGATACCAGCCAGGCCAGGTACCAGCAGGCAGGAGGAAGAGAAGGAGTTCATTCTTTTAAAAGAACACCAGCCACAAGCCATGTCCCCCAGAGGAGACAGAATGAGACTCACCATTCAACAATATGTCTCTCTCTCTGATATTTTAGGTATTAAAGTACATTAAACTAAATTACAGATTAGCTAATTGAATTTACTTTCCAGTGCTTAAAGGCTTTACTTCAAAAGGAGTTACAAGTTGCTAATCTGGAAATTATCCAACAAGTCTTCATTTTTCCAGGTTATAAGTAGAAAATTAAAATATGAAGAGAAAGGACACTATCCCACAGTATTATATTCCAACAAAGGAAGCCAGGTCTTCTAAAACAAGTGCCTTCCATTTTGCTCAGCAGATGTAGCTGCACTAATTTTCATAGAAAAGGCCCAGGGGGCCAAAAGGAAGGAGAAATTTAATATCATTTTTTCCACTCAGAGTTTGTCATATTAATCACATCTTCTGAGCTGCCACTATTAGCAATTTGCTTTTTCTGATGCTTCATTTTTAGTCATTTCCCTAGATTCATGAAACTTTAAGATTTCAAAAAACTTTGATTGAGCACCTACTATGTGCTGGCCCAGGGCCTAGGTCTCTTCTAGGGATAGCCTGTTGCCTTTGTGGGCCATAAGAATACCTCCCTGAGAGCTCATCAAGGAAATTCAAACCCAACTTTCAAGATAACTTGGCTCAGTCCCCACTGCATTCAGACATTTTAGACTTTATTCTTTTTAAATAATAAACAATAAATACTGAAAGCTTTTAATGATGAGAAATGTTTATGATTCTAAAGGAGGAAAGATGAACATAAACTTTTATATACAGTCTGAACACTATTATATGAACAATGTATATGAAAAATACCCCATCACTCATCAAAGTTGACATCATCAATATGGAGACAAAGTGACACCATGTACCTTCTAATGTCATGAACTGAGAAGGACACAATTTCTATTGTTTACTGCCAGAAATACATAACTTGAAATGAATCATGGGAAAGCAACAGGAAAATTAAAAGTGACGGAAATTCTACAAAATAACTGACATGTACTCTTAATAAATGTCAATGTCAAGAAAGACAAAGAAAGGCTGGGGAACTGTTCCAGATTAAAAGACTCCAAAGAGACACAGCAACCAAATGCCATGTGCGAGCCTGGATGGAATCCTAGACTGGACAAAAACAGCTATGGAGGACATTACCAGGAGAACTGATGAAATGAGGAGATGGGCTGTAGATTCGATAATAGTGTTCTATCAGTGTTATAGTTCCAGATTTGATCACTGTGCTCTGGATACGTAAGAAAATGCCATTGTCCTTAGGAAAGACACTCTTACGTAGTTAAGGTCTAAGAAGCACAATATCTCCAACTTATTCTGAAATGGTTCAGAAAAAAAAAATAGAGATTTGCAGGAATCCTTTGTCCTATTCTTACACCTTTTCTGTTAGTTTAAAATCACATAAAATGTTTTAAAATGCATAGAAAACATGAAGGAAATGCTACATTTAGCCAAACTGAAGATGCAACTGACTACAATATAGATCATATTTTATGTCCCAGAAATAAAGAAAAAATGCATATTGTATGTCCCACAACTAAAGAAAAAACTATGACACAATACTTCATCACTTAAAACTTTTCTTTTATACTTTGAGAGAACTTTTTTAGACTTGTTAATGCATAGATTTATATTTATCTATCTATCTATCTATCTATCTATCTATCTATCTATCTATCACTCTTCTGTATATGTAAAAAGAAATAGGTAAGTGAAATAAATAGACTAAAATATTCCTCCAATCTCTTTGCATTGTGGTTTCAACACTTCTGAATCACATTCTGATTCAGTTGTTGGTATCTATGCATTTCTATGTAAAATCATCCTCTGAGCCATCAAGAATGTAGGTGAGACAGCAGTTTTTAAAAGAACACTCCATGACTATTTCGGTATTTTCTTAGAAGCCACTGAAGCCTATTATGCAAGAGTTAACCCTTGGCCTTTCCAAAAGGGCTTGGGGGAAGGATTTTGACCAACTCTGAAGACTCATGTTCCCTTAAATGGTTGGTGGACTGACCATTGAGGGTCAAAGTTGTCTACCTGAGCTGACATGAACAGCAATCAGATTGTCAGGTGCTCAGAAATAACAGCAAACATACAACTGTAGTCCACTGGGCAGGAATAGGTTAAGATACAACTGAATATAGTTGCATCCAGATTTCAGAGGTGTTAAAATGTGAAAAGAGTGCATCTGAAAGTTGGAATGTGGTGCTGGGTTTGTGGGTAGGAGGTTACACTCCTTCTATACAGTCCAATTTTGTACCAATATGCACACATTAATTTCTTGGTGTCATTTTTACACCCAGAAAAAAAAAAGAATACATCTTGATCCACAGAATAGAGTTATTTCGTGAAAATTTTATGCCTGATTGTTGTCTGTGCACTCCCTATGTTTCCCAAGGCACAAAATTCTCCACCTTCCAGTTCAGGTCTAAGAAGCTTCTCTGATGTAAAATGCATTAACTGACCCAATAATTATTAATCAAAGTCTGTGAAGTGTAAGGAAAATTCCGTCTCTGATGATGCTATCAAAGGTCTTAAAAGTTTAGAGGGTTCTTTTCCCTAGGGAATAGAAGGAAGCACAATGAATTGATTCTAAGAGGCACATTTTTTTCATATCTTAACATTTCTGAAACCTCTGTGGGCCAGGCAGCAGTCATTATGTAGTTACCATTTCCTGCATATACACATCACAATTTGCAGAATGAGTATCATTAGTTTGAAAAACAATTTCAGAGACAATAGTGGAAAGACAGGTTTCTTGAGATATTTTATATAAGGTGAAATTCACTCTTTTAGATGTTCAGTTCTATGAGTTTTGAAAGGTATGTACCGTCATGTAACCACCACAAAATCAAAAGATAGAATATTTCCATTATCCCTGAAAGGTTTCCCCGTGCCGTTTCTGTGGTCAATCCTCTCCCCCCGACCTCCAGACCTTGGCCACTGGTGATCTGATCTCCACCTCTAGCTTTACCTTTTCCAGAATGTCATATAAATGGAATCATATAGCATGCAGCCTTTTGTGTCTGGCTTCTTTCACTCAGCACAGTGCTTTTGAGATTTATCTATATTCTTGCATGTATAAAGATTTTGTTGAACAGACCATTAGTAAGATAGAATCACTAATCAAAAACTTCCCGGGCTTCCCTGGTGGCGCAGTGGTTGAGAGTCCGCCTGCCAATGCAGGGGACACGGGTTCGCGCCCCGGTCCGGGAAGATCCCACATGCCGCTGAGTAGCTGGGCCCGTGAGCCATGGCCGCTGAGCCTGCTCGTCCGGAGCCTGTGCTCCGCAACAGGAGAGACCACAATGGTGAGAGGCCCATGTACCGCAAAAAACAAAAACAAAAACAAAAAAAACAAAACAAAACAAAACAAAACTTCCCAACACAGAAAACCCCAGGGCCAGATGGCTTCACTGGTGAATTCTACAAAAGTATAGGCCAATATCCCTGATGAACATAGATACAAAAATCCTCAATAAAATATTAGCAAACTAAATTCAACAACCATTAAAGCATACCCCATGATCCAGTGGGATTTATTCCAGAGATGTAAGGACGGTTCAACATCTGCAAATCAATAAATGTGATACACCACATTAACAAAAGGAATGGTAAAAATTATAATGATCATATCAGTATATGCAGAAAAAGCATTTGACAAAATTCAATATCCAATCATGATAAAAACTCTCAACAAACTGTGTATAGAGGGAACATACCTCAACATAATAAAGGACATACGTAACAAACCCACAGCCAACATCATACTCAATGGTGAAAGCCTGAAAGCTGCTCCAAGATCAGGAAAAAGACAAGGATGCTCATTCTTACCACTTGTATACCACATAGTACTGGAAGTTCTAACCGGAGCAATTAGGCAAGAAAAATATATGAAAGGCATCCAAACTGGAAAGAAAGAAGTAAAACCGTCTCTATTTGCAAATGACATATTATGTATAGAAAATCCTAAAGACTCCACCAAAAAAAACTGTTAGAACTAGTAAACAAATTCAGTAAAGTTGTAGGAAACAAAATCAATACACAAAAATCATTTGTGTTTCTACACACTAACAATGAACTATCAGAAAGAAATTAAGAAAACAATCCCATTTAAAATTGCATCAAAAAGAATAAAACACTTATGAATAAATTTAACCAAGAAGGTGAAAGATCTGTACACTGAAAACTGTAAGACACTGATGAAAGAAATTGAAGAGGGTACAAATAAATGGAAAGATATTCCATGCTCATGGATTGACAGAATTAATACAGTTAAAATATCCATACCATATACAGCAATATACAGATTCAGTGCACTCCCTATCAAAATTCCAATAGCATTTCTCACAGAAATGGGCATGACACAGCCAAAAAATAAAAATAAATAAATAATTTTTTTAAAAAAACAAAACAAACCTTTCACAGAGAAAACTCTAGGGGCACATGGTTCCATTGGTGAATTCTACCAAACATTTAAAGAAGAAATAACACCAATTTTTCACAGTCTCTTCCAGAAAATAAGAGGGAACAATTCCCAGTTCATTTTTTGAGGCCAACATTGCCCTGATACCAAAATCAGACAAAGGCATTATAAAACAAAAACAAAAACAAAATAACTTGTGAACTTACATACAAAACCCTGACAACATAGTAGCAAATTGAGTCTAGCAATATATCAAAAAGATAATAATACATCGTAAACTTGAGGGGTTATCCATGGCTTGAGAGGTTGGTTCAACATTAAAAAAATCAATCGATGTAATTACTCATATCAGCAGACTAAGAAAGAAAAACTATATGAAAATGTCAATAGATGCAGAAAAGCCTTTGATAAAATTCAACACACATTCATGATAAAAACTCTCAGCACACTACCAATAGAAGGAAACTTCCTTAATCTGGTAACAAGACATCCACAAGAACCCTATAGCCTATATTACAGTTAATGGTGGAAAACTAAATACTTTCCCTCTAATATCAGGAACAAGGCAGGAATGTCTACTTTCACAACTCATTTAACATTGTACTAGAGATCTTAGTCTGTGCAGTAAGACAAGAAAAAAAGAAAAGTAAAAGCCATACAAATTAGATAGGAAAAAATAAAACTGCCTTTGTTTGTAGATGACATAATCATCTATATAGAAACTCCTGAAGACTCTACATAAAAGCTACTAGAACTAATAAGTGAGTTTAGCAAACTGTGGGAAGGTTTTTTTATTGTTTGGTTTTGCTTTTTAATTAATTAATTTATTTTTATTTTTTGGCCACGTCACATGGCATGTGGGATTTTAGTTCCTCAACCAGGGATCAAACCCATGCCACTTGCACTGGAAGTGCAGAGTCTTAACCACTGGCCTACCAGGGAAGTTCCCTGTTTGTTGTTTTTACCATGAATTTAATTTCTTTAATAGATACAGACCTATTATGTTTACCTATTTTTTCTTTAAGCCACTTTGGTAGTTGTAACTTTAAGGGAATTTGTCCATTTTATCTAAGTTATTCAATTTGTTGATATAAAATTGTTGATAATATTCCCTTCTTATTCTAGCAGTGTCTGTAGTATCTGTAGTAATGTGTCCTTGCTGTTACCTGTAATCTGAATTTTCTCTCTCTCTCCTTGACCAGTCTAAGTAGTAGTTTATCAATTTTAGTGCTTTTTAAAAAACACTTTTCAGGTTCAAATATCTTTTCTATTCTTTTTCTGATTCCAATTTTATTGATTTCTAATGCTCTTGAAATAGCCTAAAGGACAATAAAGCCTAGAAAAAAAACATAGATAGCAAGATACTAAGTCAAAAAAAAAGAAGATTCACTATATTCAGACTCTGAAATAGAAGAAATTTTTAGGAATACCTTTTTCATTTACTTATATTTTCCTTCTAACAAACGTAGAAGTATTATAATCATATAAATCTGTGTCTGCAAAATTCCAAAATAGCTTTTTCAATTTATGTAAATTGAATCTAAGTGACGTGAAAGCATTGTGTCATATTTTAATAGGCAGTGCTTTCTTTTTTATTTTTTAGTGGTTATAAAAAATGAAGTGTTTTGTATAGGAGATGGTATTTTAGAGTAGATGAAATATAGCCTGTGTCTTTAAAAGTCTAATACAATGTGCAAGAACGTAAAAAGCCTGTAGAGCAATTCAGACAAAGTGGTCTTATAGCTCAAGGCAAAAGCAAATACTTCTTGTGGCTGAATCTTTGCCCTTGAGGTGTGACAGTGGACCAGGAGAATGGGGCAGTGTGTAGGTCAGTGTGGTTGTGCAAAGGAGGCATAATGGAGAGTTATAAGAAATATATTTGGAAAGTTATGCTGGGGCAGGTCAAATAGAACATTGAATAACATTAAAATATTTTTCATTGTATTCTGCAGGTAGTGGATAAAACAATGAAACTGAACAGGAAGTAATATGTTTCAGGCACATTCAGGATTAGCAAGTAGAAAGAGAATTGAAGGAGAGAGAGAGACTAGAAGAAAGGAGAGAAATTATTCAGGAGGCTTCCAAGGGAGAATCAACAGCATTGGTAATTGAACAGGGAGGAGAGATGATATAAGACTGACTCCCTGGTTTCTACTTCGGGAGAATGCGTGGGTTGTAGTTATGACAAGCATTCAAGGAGACGTGAGCTGGGCCTAACTATGGTAATAGAGGTGAGAATGGACGGATGTAAACAGAACAGAGAGGCAGAGATAGGTTGCTTAGGACTTGGCGACTGACCGAGCATCTCCAAGAAGACACAGGTCCAGTCAGCTGCTAAAAATACAGGGATGGACTTAAGAGAAGATCCAGAGGTACAGATACAGATTTGTGGCTTATATACCTAGAAGTGGTATTTAAAGCAATGAGATTACCAACAACGAGAGGATATAATAAAAATGAAAATATCAGTATTAGTTAACATGCCTTGAGCCCTTCCGGGTACTAGACAGCATGTTAAGTGCTTTTCAGATATTAACACAATTTCTTCTCAACCCAATGAAGAAGGTACCATTATGATTCCCATTTTAAAGATGGGGAAAGTGAGACACAGAGAACTTAAGTTATTTGCACAAGATCACACAGCTGAAATGTTGTTCAGCCTAGTAGAAGCCCGGATAATCTGACTCCAAAACCTGCAACACTAGCTGCCCTCGGCAAGGGCAAAGGGTTCCTTATGGAATGATATATTTGGGGTAAGTGAACTCAGAGAAGGAGTCAGAAAAGGAGCAATCAGAGGGGTACATTCTGACACAAATGTGCTTCTGGCATGAGGATTATAAATATACACCATACCAGATGGTCCTCAAGGAGAGTATGGAATGAACGCCACATATTCATCTTATGGATTCTATTTAAACCATTCTAAGCCACCAAGCCATGTATGCTCTCCATTTTTAAAATTTTTGGATGAGTGGGATCACTTGGAAAAATAATAAATGGACCTATTTTCAAACTGTGGCTTCATAGATGGTAGTTGCAAATGGTTCAGAAGTTAAAAATAGAACTCTGGAACGTTGCTTCTCAAAGTGTGGTACCTGATCTGGCAGCATCAAGCACCCCCTGAAAACTCGACAGAAATGGAAATTCTCAGCTCCCACCCTAGTCCTACTGATGAAAAACTCTGGCGGTGGGGCCCAGCCATCTGGTGTAACAAGGTCTCCAGGTGATTTTGATTTATGTCCAAGTTTGAGAACCACTGCTCTAGAAAATGAGATGATATGTGTATGTGTGTTAAATCTTTGGGGACCCTGTCCCAGGTCAGACATATCTGTGTGGCCCCTCTATGTCCAGCCTGCTGGATTCTTCAAGAAATCCATAGTACAGTGGAGCCCAGGTTAGGTGAGAATTCCTTTTCATGTGGTGTAATATGGTAGAGAAGAGACAAAGATTTTCTGTTCTTATTGCCATCATCCAGAGATATTAGCAGGCCACCTTGGGGATCACCCAAGGCCTCGCCCCAACCCAGTGCAACAGAATCTCCACGGCAGGGCATCATGGTAATTGACAAGTTTCCTGTTTCCTCTACCTTCACGTAAAGAGCGACATGTCTTTACCAACCAAAGGTTTCACCAGGAGACACAGCCAGCTGCTAAAGAAGTAAAAAAATAACCAAACAAACAAATAAATCTTGAGGCTTTGCACATGAGGCTCTGCAAAGTCCTCAACTTGCTCAGCTTAAACTCTTAGACACTGTATCTAACCCCTTTCTCTGTATTTCAATGACAACATTTCAATGAACTTATCCTAGCCACTTGCCCTTCCTAGCCACACATCCTATGAGATCCTGGCTCATCTGTACAGTCAACTGGAGATCCAAGCCCATGCCAAGCCCTGAGCTGCCGGTCCATGCATGCCCAGTTGACCTTGACACACCCAGCCAGCAGACTGTCAGTAGAAAGATATCTCCACCCAGGTTCATAGGAACAGGTCCCATGGTTGGAAGTTTTCATGCCCTTGGGCACTATGCCCTCACTGGGAGAGACAGCTACATAACTTGCCCCTGATCTCCATAACCAGCTTGCCAGAAAATTATGATGATGGGGTCATCCTGACAAAGTGTTAACCAGTGTTTGAAATGAAAGGAGAAACAAGGAAGTAGAATAATGTCTGTATTTTCTAGTTTGGGAAAAAGATAAGAATCGGTTTATTCCAATGGTCAAGGCGAGAAAAGGAATACGACTCGCCCAGAACCTCTGGGAGAGAAAGATGGCACCTTGTCCTTTCCACCCAGCCCCCTCCACCTTACCCAGCCCACCCCGTCTCACCCCACTCCTACGCAGCCTTT
This sequence comes from Stenella coeruleoalba, assembly GCF_951394435.1. Classification (NCBI taxonomy): domain Eukaryota; kingdom Metazoa; phylum Chordata; class Mammalia; order Artiodactyla; family Delphinidae; genus Stenella; species Stenella coeruleoalba. Next base: position 30,394,370 of record NC_137153.1, on the reverse strand, counting down.
CCCATTTCGCAGCCCCTCACCCAGCCCACCCTTCCTCATCTCATCTATCCTCTCACCCCCCAGTCACCTGCTTCCCACTTCCCCTCTCCCCGTTCTAACCCACCCTACTCACTTTGAGCTAGTTAAGGTGGCAAGGACCTCATCCTTTCTACAAACTTTTCATATGAAAAGTTTTACAAACTTTTCATATGAAAAGTTTTAAGGACACATTTATTATATTTCTTTCCGTTATTTAGTGAAATTCAATGAAGTGCTGCTGAAGCACAGGACAAACATTCCCAGGATGAATAAAGCAAGTAGAATAGGAGTAGCACAGTCTTTGCAGAGCCCACTCTGCCCCCCAACTGACCATTTTCCTTATGTATATTTGCCCCATTCATCCCAACTGGACTGCAAGTGCCTCATTTTCTTTGTGCCCTGCTCAAGACCATCATGTCACTGTGGGTCAGGAAAGGAGTTTTATAATTAACATCGAATTTCCTTCTTCCAAGTGTGCCCCCCGGCCCAGTGTGTCTGGTGTTTGCCAGCACTTGTGGCTTCCTGAAGGATGCAACCCTCTTGATCAAGCAGCAACAGGAGACTCTTGATTCTAGATTCCGACTTGCTCTGGTTCCAATCTCGAGTTTGCCACTTCCTGGCTCTGTGATCTTAGACAGTTTTTCTAAACTTTCTGATCCTCAGCTTCCTCATCTCCAAAATGCACACAACCCGCCTCCCAGGGATCCTGAGAGAAGACCCCACACGCTCTCACCACTATCTGAAATTATTACGCCAAACGACATGAAATGGCTGACATTTGATGACTTTCAACTACAAAAGCGATAAGTTCATGTGGTTCACCTTAACACCCTTCTTTTGTATATGTCTGTGTGCTTATTTTCTCTCTCTGCTGTAGAAGGTTTGCTCTTATTTAGTGCTCTGTTCCTAATATCTAAACAGTGACTAGACATGGTACGTGATCAATAAAAATGTGTTGAATGAATGAATAACATGCTTAGAGCAATACAGTAAGTATTCAATACCAGTGCTATTATTATTAGCAGCAGCAGCAATTGGCAAAGCAGGAAGATAGAATGAAATACTAGATAATATTGGCTCAAGTGAAAATTAATGCCACATTACCAAATATTTTATCCTTTTCAGTAACTTCAGTTTGTTGCATCAAACCAAAGTTTCTTTTCAGCTAGAAAAGCTACCCTGAATTGAATTGATTGATATTGATAATTAGAGTAATATCAATCTGCAGTTGATATTATCATATACAGAAATTTGGAAAGAGTGAACGGCAAAATTAAATCCATGGTAAAAACCGTATCCAGATTTGCTGAATACCTACTGTGTGCCAGGTGCAGCCCCATGTAGGTCTCATTTCTAAGACTCTCAACAAGCCTGCTTATGTGGGTTACATCCCTGTTCCATGAGCAAGAAACCAATGCTGAGAGGTAATGAGAAGCTGGAATGCACCTCTCTGGTGAGAGGTAATTCTGGTCCAGTATGCAAGGATCCCTTTACTCACCTGCTAGGTGAGGAACCCCAACCATGTAAATACAGCTCTGTTATGTGGGTCAGCAGACTGCTGTCCAAAGATCAGGCTGGGACAGTTGCTCAGAGAGGAGGTCCCAAGAGAAAACTCCAATTCAGAGAGACAGGCCCAGGAGCTGAGTGATTGGAGCCTCAAGCCTTCAGCCAGAGCTGTCATCTCACAGCCCCCAGCCTACTCTAGGTTCCAGGGATGTCTGCATAAGCATGGCCACGCTGCCTCCAGGGCCAGGGTCTGGCCTCTGCTGCTTTGATAGAGGCTTTGCCAGCACCCTCAGCCCACTCCCACCCTCTGCTCCCTACCACACCCTCCCTAGTACGCTCCCCACACCAAGTCTCAGGGTCTGCTCAGAGGACAGATTAAGGCACATACATGTACGTGTGGGTCTGGTCAAGGGAATGGCCTTGAGACCTTTCCTGTACATAGCCTGTGCCAGGTGTTTCCAGAAGTAATGTCTCATTTAATCCTCACAAAGCGTGTGAATGCCTCAACATGTATTAGCATGAAGAGACAGAACATGAAATTGAAGCCTATCGGAAAGCAGACACCAGTGTCCCTTTGCCCCAGGGCCCAGATGTCCTAAGGCAGCCGGGCTCGGGGCAGGACCTCAGATGGGTGCAGACGGTTCCCTGTGTTCCTTCATGGCGTCCGACTCAGGCCCCACCCTTTGTCAGGCATTAGAATTACTGCACAGAGGCAGACAGGCAGAACCCCTTGTGGGGCCCAAGTGGAAGCAACTGCCTCAGTTTTATGCTTCCTTCTGGTCTGCCATGTGGTCGGGGGAGAAATTCACCAGGGGTTAAATGCTCCCTTCCCCAGGAAGTCCTTCCAGACTTGTCCAGGCCCCAGGGACCTTCTTCCATGTTTCTGAGGTACTTTTCCCATGCTTCCTGCTGCCTGTCCCACTGCCTTGTGACTCTGGACCTCTTTCCCTGGTCGTGGTTTCTTGGGCACCTGTGATCCATGCACCCCTGTCTAGCACATTCTCGCACGTAAATGATGACGAAGGAGGCACAGGGGCACACAACTATTCTGGTTGGTGTTAAGCCCTGAGTAACGATGTAGAAGTAAAGCGGAAGGACTCAGCCTGCTTCATCCAAAGCCCGGATGCGTTTGCACGCAGGCAAGCTGGTGTTTTCAAAAAGAATTCTAAACTGAGAAAACACTAACTCCCCCCCTTGCCAGGCCTCGTCCCCCTGGGGGTGGAAGGCTTCGAGAGACTCAGTCTGAAAAACGTGTTCAGAAAAAGTAAATTTAGAACGAGCCAGTAAGGCTAAAATCACAAGTTAACCAACCTGCACTAGTCGAGTACAGAGGGACGGGTGTGCAGGCTGTTCACACCTGCCGCTCTCCTTTCTAATCCTGAGAGTCAACCAGCCTCAGGGAAGACTTTTACAGAGTTGCTCCTTTTCCTGGCATGTTGAACTTAAATCAACATTACAGGTGTTTATTTTGTAGTGAAAAAGGAATTCTCCAATATTATGACCGAGGAGTCTAATTGGAGAGATCAGATCCATGGAGCACCAAGGCACCTAAGCAAAAGTCAGCCTTGTTTTCCATGTCACCTGCCAGGTGTCAAGCACACATCTTAACATCACTGATACGATGGGTTTACAAAAAAGGGACTTCCAAATTCTTCCTCTCAGTCTGCAAAGTGAGAAAGCTACAGAGCCAAAGTCCTGCCGGTTTGGTGCAGCATGTGGAGTCCATGTCACAGTCCAAGAGGGAACGATCACCCCAAACCTGAAAAGAAGATGTTCAGAGCCCCCCCCCCACCCTTCCTGGGGGTTTCCATCTTTCTACTGTTCAGGGTAGTGCAACCAGACCCCGTGTCATTCCCTGGACTGTGTGCAGTTCTCCCAGAGGCAGAGGTGTCCAACGCCTTACCTGCCCTTCGTCCTCTGCATCCATCTTCTGCCCCCACAGCTCCTCACAGGTGAATGCTGCCCTGAGGATGGGAAAGCCTCCACAAACAACACAAATATCTTGTTAGTAAATATGGCCTTTTCCCAAACCACACCCTGTGCACTGCTCTGATCCCCATGAACTGGTGATGAAATGGCCACACGACACAAATGTTTGAAGCGAGATGGTGAAGGGCTGCAGTGGATACGGTGTGGGGGGAGGGGGCCAGGGCACCTGGCCCGCAGCCTGGTTGGCCCCTCTCTTGCAGGAAGTCCAACGAGGGCGCACGGTGCCGGGGGGCCTTCAAGTACACGAGGGGAAATGCACTGCAGCTGGGATGGATGCACACGGATGAGGATGTGCGGGGACTGGATGGAGCTGAAGGACTTCATGGTGAAAGGTTTTACCTTGGCCTTTTTCTCTTCTTTTTGAGAGCACTGAGCCAGAAGTGACTGGAGGAGTGAGTGTTACCAAGCCTGCCAGGTCAACTCGGGGAAGGGAGGGTGGACAGAGTGGAGACGCTGCACCGAGGCCGTCTGACTTGCCTTCCTTCAGGCTGAGGATGGACCCCTCCATGCACCCGACTGGCGAGGAATGCCCCTGCAAGCCAGGTCGCCATTCTCACTGTAGCAGGAGCATCCGTGATTCTGAACACCTCGTCTCTGGGCTCCCTTCTCCCCTCCGCCTCCAGACAGTGCCGGCTATTTTGTTCAATCTCACGGCCCTGCAGCTATCACAGTGCCCAGCACTGTCAGACCAGTTCCACGTGGTCACACATCTACCTTCTAACCAAAGTCCCCTCATGAAACATCAGACAGAGAAGATCCAGTGTCACAGAGTTCAGTCCCACTCACCAGCTCACGGCTGATTCTGTGTCCATTACACTCTGCCTCCTCCGGCTGTGGTAACATGAGAAGATCGTGGCCAGGTGACTCTGAACTTCAATACATGTGCTAGCATCCACGATAAAAGTCTCCGGAGACCCCATCAATAGGTTGAATAAGAACAGAAGGAAATACTTTCCCCAAAGAAGAATGTTCTCCTTTTACAAATTTTGAGTTTGGTTTCAAACCAAAAGGAGTTTATGCATGCTCCTGGGGAATTTTTGAAAAGCCCCAATTCCAAAGTAGAACCCTCCAGTGTGTGGATGCAAAGCGGAATGCTAGGGAGTGGTCACATCCACGGGCAGTGCTGGCCAAGGTCTGGGCCAGACCAGTATCTTCAGGGCCCATTGAAAATATGACAACTTTAAAATGAGGGAAACGAAAACCGTTAACTAGATCCAACTGTTTACTCTCTACAATTTGGAAAAGCAGGTTTGTCGTGGGCCCTGGACAACATTTTATTAATAGAAGCTCACCCAGGAAGTGTAGCAAAACCACGCACACTGAGCCCACATGTCTCCATGGGCCTGAGTGGAAAGCAAACTCAGCAGTTATCGGATGAGTCCAAGCAGTGCAGGAGAACAGCTGGGGTCATTTAGAACCAAAAATACACATCAGATGTTCACACTTACTGTTGGAGAAGGACCACCTTGCTGAGTGCTCTGGGTTTAACTGCGTATATATTTATAGCCTTCCATGCCCTAAAAACGGCTTAAGGTGATTTCCCATAATAGATAAAATTTAACACGATAAATCAAATAAAGATTAGCAGATGGGATGGGGGAAAGAAAGTAAGGCCGTGTTATTCCCATGACCACAGCACATGGGAGCTTCCTGTCGCCCTGCAGGGTGGCCCAACAGGCTGCTCTCCAAGTGTCAGACCGAGAACTCGATCTCCCCGGAGTGGGCCCCATCTGATGAGGCACATCTCGCTCTGACGGGAAGTACAATAACTCAGTTCAACCCCTCCCCCAAGGCAAGGTGAGAGAAGTCGCAGGAGAGGACATCGCAGGAGAGGACGTCTCAGGGAGATGCAGGTTGTGGTTCCCATGGGCAGAGTGGCCAGTCGCCGGAGCAGTGGCTATCAGCATTGTACCACAGTCACCTCGTGTGGAGACCCAGTGGCTTAACTCAGATGAAAGCCGAGGTCTCTGACTGACCTCTGACTGGGGACCTGGGTCCTCCCTGCTTGGGACCCCCACCTTCCCCAGGGTGACACCAAGCTAAGACCCTCCCCCAAGGCCCTCAGGGGCTGCACAGCACGGTGTGAAATCTACGCGGGAAGAACAGTCCCTTGTGGGTTTCAAGGACTGTGACGTGCTCCTGGTGGGGGGGCAGGGAGCACAGGGCAGTTGCCACAAGCTCTAGAGTGGCCCACCTTCGGCAGCGGGATTCCTGTATGGCCTTAACAGTGCCTTGTCATAAGGGAGTAGGGAGTCTTCCCGGACAGAGGGCACATTGAGGGGAAGGAGCTCAAGAGATTCGCCCTCTGTGAGGCCATGCCGGGTGTGTGACCAGGGGCACATTGGGAAGCTAGTTCTTCTACAGGAGATATTTCTTCTTCTGGTGTGCATCTGTCCCCTGGGCAGACTTTCACAAATACTGAATCTCTCAACTCCTCCATGTACCCCACCAGCAGGCTGACCCGGGGAAGCAGTGGCTGTCGAGGCCACGATCTATATGCCCTCAAATGCCCCCATGCTTGCCAACTCTCACTTCTTTGGACACTGGGGTCTTGTGTCCCAGTACGTGTTGAATACAAGCTCAGGCAACAGGACGGAGCAAACACTTAAACAAGGCTGCCCTTTTGCCAGGGCCTGTCCTGTGGGCATCAGATATAGAAATTGTTCTATTTCCCACAACAACCATTGGGGTAGAAATTAGCAGAGCTGGGCTCCACATACAGGCCATCTCCTCCACACGGCGGGCACTGATTACTGTGAACGAGTCACCAAGAGCCTCTGCCCAGAGCGCTAGGAGGGCAAGGCCATTAACAGTCACCAACAATGGCAGCTCCCGGGTAGTTTTTAAAGTGACCTATTAGTAAGAGATCAGTAATCCAATGCTGATGTGATTGCAAGCACCACAATCAATCTGAACCCCGACTCAGGAACAGCATAAAACTAAACTGACCCCAACAAAAGGACATCTGGTTTGGCTGTCAGAGCCTCTAAAAGACACACCCAAACCTTGAAATAGCGGAACAGATGAGTAGGGATTGGTTGTTTCCTTATAAAAGCTATATATATATATATATATGTATTTTTATGAAAGGCATGGCTAAGAAGCTTTGGAAACAGGTTTTACTAAGGCCTAATATAACAATTGCATTAGATTTCCCTAAAACCTTTCAAGAATGACTTTAGTATATAAAGTAAACCTCGGTGGTAGAGTTTAATCATAGGGTGTTTAACACTCAGCTACCACGTAGGCTTTAAAATATGCCACGTCTACAGGACATCATTGGGCGTTCCTGTCCTGGGTGCAAAGGCTTCTTTCTGATGCTGACTTGTCAAATTGTTTCCTACAAGTGGTCTCTGGCTATTACTAAAATAAGAAACATGTCACACAATAAAAATGAGGCAAACAATAGAAAGCATCATAAAGAAAAGCAAACATAGTTTTCAAAAATCTAATAAACCCAAAAGAATGTATATATATATATATATATATGTATAACTGATTCACTTTGCTGTACAGCAGAAATTAACACAACATTGTAAATCAACTATACTTCAATTAAGATAAATAAATTGATTTTTTCTTAAAAGTCTAATAAACCCAAAGCAATTATGGTATAACCAGAATGCAGCACCAAGTTTTCTGAGTCAAAGAATGGCACTCCACTTGGCCCATTACATTGCTGTACCTTTGCTGAAATCTAAATGGAATGGGATTGGATATCTGTTCCACGGCTTTCTTCTACCACTACTATAGGTGGTCTCAAATAGTGCTGAGACCTTCATCCAAGGGCACACTGGGCATGCTCACTGGTCCCCACCCACCTCCACTCCTGAGGAGCCCGACTTGCTCTGCGCCCCTCGCAGGCCCCTCAGTCATTTGCATGTGCATCTTTCTGCCCCCAAACCAGGAGGTCTTGCAAAGCAGGACAGCCCAAGTTGGCCAGCATATGCTGCATGTGCACAGCCACAGTAAACACTTGATAAATACAGCAGAAGAATTAAAATGACATAAAATCATCTCAGAAGTTCTAATATCTATAAAGTGAATTCAGTAGAAATGGTCGACAATTGTCTTTTAAAAAAATGCACCATACACAACACTGTAAATCAAATATACTTCAATTTTTTGTAAGTTTTAAAAAAAAACACTGCCATCACCCACGAGAAGGTGACCAGTGTCACAGGTTCCAGTATCCCCAGGCCCACGGGCAAGCACTCTGCCCACCCCGCACGGCACGTGCATTTTTCATGGCTGGGATGAATGAATGATTGATTAAACATTCAAACTTTTCTTTTAAATGCTCTCACTTCAAAATACCATTCTTTGCCTTGGCAATTTCCATAAACCATTTTGTACAAATATGTAGAGATGGATTATTCCCTTGGTATAGATTACTACTGTCGGTGTGCTCCCAATACGTGTGTCTTGAGTTGCTTTAGAGAGAAGGGGAACTTCAACCCTTTGAACACGAATTTCTTCAATGAGCAAGAAGAGGTTTCATCGTTGTGCTTAAAGCATAGAATTGAGGCAATGTACACTACTGAGTAGCTAATTACTACCAATAATTGCTTTCTAAAGCTCAATCTTTACTTTTTGGCTTGCTAATCCAAAGGTATCCAATAGAGAGATTTGAATGAAATAAAAATGAGGCATTTTCTGATATCACTATTTAGATTAAACAATTCCACGACTGCCAAAGCAATATAAGCTCATTGCCCTCAGAAATGTAGCTATTTCACAGACTCAGTCCTAGCTTTCCGGTTCTCTTCTTCAAGATGACTTGAAATTGGCATTTTTCTAAAGGTACACGTTCTACTAGACTATGAATTTTTTAAAAACAATGGTCAAAAACAGAACTGACCCTCAAGAAGTTTAAAATCTAGTTGATGTTGGAGAATATATAAACCTGTTCAAAACCACTGACACCTTAAAATAATTGGTCAGCTTTCTAAATTGCTACTCCCATTAAGATTTCTACTTCCAATTCTATGCATTTTATTCCCTATGTATACTGTTGGAAATTCTCTCTGACATCTTGATTTTCTTTTTAAAAAGAAATAACACAGTTCAGTAGATTTTAAAATATCAATCTGGTCTTAGAGTTTCATTTATTAAAGAAAAAAACATAAACGCTCCAGCTTAATTATAAAAAGAGCTTAGAAGTGGAGAGTGTCCTTCAGGGGGCTTTGTATTAAGACACACATGTCACAAACATGGATGAACACTAAAGAGACTTGAAACAGTGGGTGCTGACTCCCTGTCGCCAGTCACCAGCACTCAAGGGGCAGACTTCCCCTCTGGAAATTTCTAGTTGTTAACCTCAGAAAGCATTCCTTTCCAAAGTAAAATCACAGGAGTCCATTTTCAAGAGGGCTTACCTGGTAATTTGTGTCCTTGTACTGAAGTCAAGTGACCTCATTGAGCGAAGAACTTCAATGCACCCCAAGTACTGCAAGGCGAGAAAATGTAAATCATGAACACTGAGAACTGACATGAAGAGACAATTCCTAACTACAACAAGGCCATTTTGGGAGGCATACACATTTCTTAGCCACATTTTAACTTTTTATTCATGGTGACACTTTGTTCCGTTTCTATAAAAGTAATAAAAGTAATAACTCACACCCATCAGCAAATACCCTGAGTGCTGACATTTGACACTATGCTTAACTTTTCTGAAATCCATTAGTATTTTTGCTTTCTTTAGAAATACATTTGCAAAAACTTTTGTCAAGGTATAACTAGCATGCTGTAAAATGCAGAAATTTGTTTTTTTCAAGATTTTTTTTGATGTGGACCTTTTTTAAAGTCCTTATTGAATTTGTTTTATGCTTTGGTTTTTTGGCCATGAGGCATGTGGGATCATAGCTCCCCAACCAGGGACTGAACCCGCACCCCCTGCATTGGAAGGCGAAGTCTTAACCACTGGACTGCCAGGGAAGTCCCCAGAAATCTTAAATGTATAATTCAATGATTGTTTAAACATGTACCTGTCATGTAACCACCACCCAAACTCCAACATTCCAGCATCACATTTCTAGTGTTTTACAAAGCTTCTAGAAGTTTATAATTTTAAAGAAAGAATGAAAACACTATAATACCAACATTTTGGCCAACATTAAACTTCATTATTTAATAAATGTATTTTGGGTTATATGAATAAACTATAGATTACCCCCAAAGGTACTTTATTTTGGCCTACCAGAAAGACCTCTTCTGCATAATTTAACATAAATTTTCAGAATTTCAACTTACACATCTAAATTTGTAGCTAAACTTTTTATCAGTTTTACACGTGAAAATGTATGTGTATATGTGAATATATGGCCACAACTAAAGCTATAGACACACCACTGGAGTGGAAGAGATAGAATATTTGTGTTCCAAAGCCTTTGGGGAGTTTGACGGTACAGATGTTTTATACCAATGTCTTTAAATTTAGACTTAACAGGAAGAGATCTCATGGTGTAGTACAGAAAAGACTGCATTTGAATTATTCAGAAAGCCTGAATTTGAGCCTGGCTCTGTCATATATTCTTATATAACTTTAAACAAAACTTTAAACTTCTCTGAAATGTGACTATTACTCTAACCACTGCACAGTCACAGAGTTTTTTAAACACTGTCACCTTCATCAGTTATGTGAGTACCATGAATGGTCACAGAGACATACAAATTAGACGACCACTAACATTGCAGAGTCATGTGATTAAAATGACAACATCTCAGAATCATGTGAATACGAAGACTAACATCGCAGGGTTATATGACTACCTCCACCACCAAAGTCGAAGACTTATGCAACATCATCACAAAGTTACATGAATACCATGACCAACATTGCAGAATTATGTAATACTACAACCATGTCACAAGTCACATGAAAACAATGAACAACAGTGCATCATTATGTGACTGCTATTATAGAGTTGTGTGGATGCCATCACCACCACAGCAGAGTTATATGCCGACCACTGTCACTAAGGTATGTGGAGACCACAATATACTTTACCGAGTTATAAGATTGGCACACCCAACACTGTCACAGTTATGTGAACAACACAACATCCCAGAGATAAGTGAATACCACCACCAGCAACATTACAAATTAATGTTAACTACTTCCACCAAAGTAATTACTTCCACCAAAGTGGCAAAGTTGTGTCAGTATCTCTCAGAGATATATGACTACCATCACCACCACCATTGCAGGGTTATGCAAATTCCACATCCATGGTCACAGGCTTAGGGAAACCCCATGACCACCATTGCAGATGTGTGAATATGACGTGGCCACTGTAGATCATCTGATTACTATGCCCACTGTCACAGAGTTATTGAAGACCACTTTATAACATTGCAGAGATATGTAAATACTACCAACACCACCACAGCATAATGTGAATTCTGTAAATGCTCTCTCAGTTATGGGAATATCACTACCTCACAGTGATATGTTAATGCCAACACTACCATTGTCATAGAGCTATGTAAGTTCCATGACCAAGTCCTGGTGTTATCTGAATTACACCATCACCACCAACACAAGATATGTGAGTAGTACCACAAATGTTGCACAATTATGCCAACACCATAACAAAATAGCGTCTTAAGGTTATAGGAATACCGTGATGAATTTCACAGCATCTGTGAATACAACTTCCACCAATGTTGCAGGGTCATGTGAATACACGACCTTTGCCACATAGTTATTTGAATACCACCTGTTGGGCTGCACCCTACAGGCCTGCAAGCCCTGCACTTGCCCAGCCTCAAGACCCAAGAAAGAGCTCGGAGTCAGTGACAGAGACATCAACAATTTAATGGATAGGGGGATCTTACAGGTCTGAAGCAAGGTCCTAGAGTGACAACCTGCCGTGTGCAGCAGAGGGCAGGCAGGACATGGCAGTAGTCTTCACTCCCAGGGTAGAGGGAGGTTACCAATTATAGGGGGAATTGACATCAGGTTGGCAATCAGTTACCAGGGAAACCAGCAGAGGAGCACATCCCTCACCGCCCCTTTGATAAGCTATCACAGTGGAGATGCCTTGATCTAAAGATCAGAATGATCACTAGCTTGGACTGAGGGCAAGTATGTAGGAAGGTCAGCCATGTGAGTAGGGTGTAAGTGAAGCAAGTACTGGTCAAGCAGGGAATGCACAAAGAACAAAGAACAGCCATCTTGGGTTGCCTCATCATACACCACCTCTGCCCCCACCATGGTAGTATGTGAAATGTGAACACCTGGCCAACCACAGAGCCATGGAAATAACATCAGCAACAACATCATAAAACCACATGAACGCACCTACCACAGTTGCTGATTATGTGTATGCAAACACCCCCACCATGACAGGGTTATGTGGATACCATGACCAAAGTCACAGAGCTTTGGGAATAGACAGCCAATGATGAGGTTATGGGAAGACTACCACCAACGAAACCACTGAGTTATGTGACTACCACAACCAACACCACAGGTTGTATAAATACCATAACCAACATCCAACATCAATTGAATATCATCAGCACCACACCATTGCAGTTATGTGAATATCATGGCCACCACAGCAGAGTTATGTGAAGACCACCTGCACCCACTTCACAGAATAACCAATAACATGACCAACATTGCAGAGTTAGATGAATACTATCACCTTGATTATTGCAGAGTCACATGAATACCTCCAACAACAACTTTGCAGAATTATTTGAATAACACAGCCAACTCTGCAGTGTTATATGAACGTGACCACAACCAGTGTCACAGATTCTTGTGAATACCACCTCCAACACTAACGCAAAACCATGTGAATACCATGACAAATGTAACAGAGTAACATGTAGACTAACTTCTCAGAGTTATATGATTACCACCACTACCTTCACAGATATGTCAGTACCTCCACTGTTGTCACAGTTACATGAAGACCATGACCAACTTCAGGGAATTACATGATGACCACCACCACCACGTTTGCAGTCCTACGTGAACACCACCACCACCATCGCCGAGTTGAGTTACCCTCCCAAGGGGCTGTAGCAATTTGTTCTCTCAGCACCAATGTTTAAGAAAGTTTATTTCTCTATCCTTCATAACAGTGGACAGCATCAGTCTTTTGAACCTTTGCCTCTCATGGGCAAAGATTTCTTTTTTTTGTTTTGTTTTAATTTGAATCTCTTTGATATCTAATAAGATTATGTAGTTTTTTCATTTGTTTATTGGCTATTTGCACTTCTTTTTCTGTTAATTGACTATTCATATCTTTGGCCCAATTTTCTATTAAGTTTTTTATCTTTTTCTTATAGATTAATGTGATATTAATCTCCCATTCAGTCATTTTTCTTTTGATGGCCAGTTTCTACATTTTACCTAAAAGAATTGTTACTGTAGAAATATGGTAATAATTACTGTGATCACATGTCTATCCTTTTCTGTATGGCTTTGGAATGCCCTGTCTTGCTTAAGAAGGTCTTGTGTCCCTAGATTCTTACAATATTCTCCCAAATTTTATTTTAACAATATTAATCATTTATCTATACATTCACTTTAATGTTTTTCATTTACCTTTTTTATCGATTTGGAATTTGTCTATACAGGCTATGACATGAATTATAATACTAGCCTCCAAATGGACTATTACTTATATCAGTACCACTGATTTAATAATTCATCCATGTCTTCCTGGATTGATGTGCCAATTTTGTGGTATATCAAATTCCTATTTCTGTATGGACTTTTACCTAAACTCTATTCTATGTCATTTGTCAATTTCTGTGTCTCTTGTATATATTTTTCCTTGAGAACTTTAAGATCATTTTGTCAAGTTCTCCTGCCCTCAAAAACTATTTGGATTACGATCAAAATTTCATATATTACCTTGAAGAGAATTACATTTATTATTAAGTTTTTGTATCCATAAACATTAGAGTTGTTTCCATTTCAGATATTATTTACCACATTTAATAAGACTATCTAATTTTATTTTATTTATATATATATATCTCCTACACTTTTTTTCTTCAGTGTATTCTGAGGCATTATTTTCTAAGTTTTGGTAACCACAGGGAATGAGAGTTTGATTTTTCCATCCCATGTCTACCTGGTTTTTACTACATAGAAAATTCAATCAATGGGCTCCAGAGATGTACAAAACTGAAGAATTGTGAAAGCCTGGACAATGGAGCCTAGAAAACCTCCCAGAACTGAAGACAACCTCCTAGCGCCAAAGAGATTAAAATACAAAAGAGAGTGTACATTTGTGGAATTTAGATGCAGAAGTCCCTGCATCAACCTCACAGGAATTCCAGGAAAAGAAAAGAAAAAAGTAGAGGGAAAGAAATATTTAAGAACAAAGAGAGTAAAATTTATAGTATTGTAGGGAGGCTACAAGGCTCAAGAAAAAATATGAAGAAAGATCCACTTTTTTCATATTTCAGTACAAAAGGACCAAGAGAGAAACATTCTGAAAACATTCCATGAGGGGGAAAGAAAATAGGTTACTTACAAAGAAAGTTCTCTTTCAGCATCAAATACATGAAAACAAATAACATCAGAAGACTGAGAAGTACTAAGCCAAGAATCTTATATCCATCCAAACTACCATTCAAGTGGGAGGGCAAAACAAAGACTCAGAAAGTTAACCACCCACAGATGCTCTCTGAAAGAATTATTCCAGGAAAATGGGAATACAAGAAACAGAAGGATGTGGGCTACGAGAAACAATGATATGAAAAGAATCAAAAAAATTTACAGGTATGCCTTATGACTTAATAATTATTGATGCATAACTCCAAATATTTTTTTTACAATGATGGGGAGCTAAAATCTCAGAAGACCTCAACAGGGCTGGTAGGGGACAGATCAAAAAGAGTGGTTGAAGAGGATGAGGGAAGCTTGCTAAAGGCAGTTGTGTTTTGTGAAAGTAGGGCCAGAACAAATTCTAGGTAGCAGTAGAAAAATGTAAGTTTACATACATGTGTAAGAAATTGTAAGGCACTATAAAAATAAGAATGAAATGATCAACTTCCAAACTAAATAGCCCCACCAGCAAAAAGAAGGAAAAAAATTAAAACGCACAAATGAAAGGGAAAGAAAAAACATTAAACAAAACATCAGTGATAGGTCCAAACACCTCATTGGTCACAACAATCATGAATGGATCAAACCCACTAATTAAAAGTCAAAGACTTTCACACTGATTAAAAATATGTGTGTGTACTGATGAACTCAGTGGCAGGGCAGGAATAAAGACGCAGATGTAGAGAATGGACTTGAGGACATGGGGTGGAAAGGGAAGCTGGGATGAAGTGAGAGAGTAGCACTGACATATATACACTACCAAATGTAAAATGGATGGCTAGCGGTAAGCTGCTGCATAGCACAGGGAGATCAGATTGATGCTTTGTGACCACCTAGAGGGGTGGAATAGGGAGGGTGGGAGGGAGGCTAAAGAGGGAGGGAATATAGGGATATATGTATGCATACAGCTGATTCACTTTGTTGTACAGCAGAAACTAACACAAAACATTGTAAAGCAGTTATACTCCAATAAAGATATAAAAAGGATATATGTGTGTTAAATAAACTGACAAAGAAAATACTAAGAAGATAAAACAGATTCAAATCAGGCAAATGCTAACAAAAGAAAGCAGGGAAATAGTATCCCATTTACAATCAAAAGAAACAAGAAACATGAAATAAACAAGAAATTTGCGAGATTAAGTTGAAAAAACCTTTAATGAAGGATGAGTAAATTTTTTAAAACCTGCTTATATGGAAAGACATACCATGATTTCTGGATTGGATGATTTAATACTAAAAACATGCCAATCCTCCTCCAAATTCATCTATAATTTCACTGTGATGTCAATTAAAGTCCCAACAGGACTTTACCCCCAGAACTAGAAAAATTAATTCCAAAACTTATATCAAAAAGGAGGATCCTTAAGAACACAAATTTCTGAAGAAAATAAAAATGAAAAGTAACTGGTGAAAGTTACGTGACATTGACATGGGAATAGACAAATCATGCAAGGGACTAGAATGGGGCTGAGAAGAAAAAGGTATACAGATCTGTGGGTGTCACTAAAGAAAAGATAAACCAGTCAGCAAGTGTGGGGATTTGACTAGCTGTACATTAGGAAAAGATCTATCTAGACAGCCCTGCCCACAGCTGTTGTGTATGGTGTATAAGGTGTGTGTTATGTATGAAAGGCATGCCCTCTCCAAAATGCTCACCTAACCCCATGCACAAAAGTAATCACAAAATGATTAAAGAGCTAAAGCTAAGAAATAAAATTATTGAAACATTACAAGAAATAGAAAATTATATTTCTATCAAAAGACCTAAAACTCAAAGGCCATAAGTGAGCTCATGAAAATTAATCATTTTTGAAGAAAAAGACAAATGATATAAACAATATGAAAAGGCAAGTGAAAGATTGAGAAAAATCCAAAACAAACACAAAAAATTTAAGCAAGCCCATCAACTTAATAGACAAAATGGGCAAAGGATACAAACAGAAGATTCGCAGAGGAAGAAAGACAATTGGCCAACACGCATCTGTAAAGACGAGTGCCCAGATGGATGGATCAGAGAAATTAAAATAATACCAGAAAGAGATACAATTTTTCACCCAGCAGAATAGTGAGTTGGGTGAGGAGGCAGGAAAATGGGCCCTGTCACACATTCTTGTAACAGTGTAATTTGGTGAAAACTTTTTGGAAGACTATTTGGAAGTATCCATGGATATGGAAAATGTGCTTGCCTTTTACCCAGTAATGTTATTTGTAGGTCTCTATTCATGCATAAGTGCATGAAATTGTACATGCAAAATATTCATTACTTCATTGCCTCTAAAGAGTGAAAATTTGAATCCCCTCCTCAAATGTTGATCAATAAATGTATAGTGAAACACTTAGGGCACATCCAAACTGTGGTTCCAAAAGCAGCCATTTTTAAAATGATTTAAGCTTAGTCTCAAAGAAACACTGTTACTTCCTCCACATTTTACTGGTTAAAGCAAGTCACAGTGTCAGTCCAGATTCAAGGAGAGGGGACCACTTAAGGGTGTGAACAAAAGGATGCTTGGTTCACTGGGTCCACTTTTGAAGACATAAAGGCACAGAGAAGAGACAAAGATGGCGCAGATACTGCTGGGGAGAGCAGTGGGAAGGAGGAATGATTAGGAAGGAGTATTATCCCTGAATACTTCTACATTATTTAGACATTTTATAACAAAAACATGTTCATTTATTAATCATACAATTACAAAATGAGGAAAAAATAAAAATATTTTCCACCAAAAGAAAAAGACCATACTTAATAAAATTGGACCTCCAAGCTATGATGTAGAATTGATCACAAAGTGATTAAGGTCATCTGGTATCTCAAATTACAAGGGATCTGGAACAGCCCTCCTGAATCTTCTGGAGAGCTACCTTGTTCTGGTAATGCAATGGAAAGTGAAGTGGTTAGTGAAACCAGCCACACCTCTCAGGTAGGCTATTCCTATCATGGGCGTCTTTGAATTCCATCCCCAAGCCTCAGCAATTGGTCAAGGATGGGTGTGTGATCCCAGGCAGGCCAAGTCACAGACCTGGGAGTTTTGGTGGAATTGCCTGGACTGTCTACTCTCTAGGAGTCACAAGCTCCAACGCAGCTTCTGAGAGCTGCACTGATAACAGTAACTGTTCCTCAGTCCCCATACCTTTCTGGCCAGAGGAGTTTAGAAGAATTTATGAATAATTAACCCTGGTGATTTCTAGCTTCAGGGCCTATTAGAGGCCCCTTTCAAATTTCATTTGGAATTATGGTAAACCCAGGCTTGAATTTTCAAGCATTGCCCATAAATGGGGATGTTGTCCATCTAGACCTGAAGAAAAGTCTATTATATCTTCAATATTTTGTTAGCCTATTGAGTAATTTGCCTTTTAGGCTTCTGGTACTGAGCAAAGAAACATCTATTAAATGACTGTAAAATGCTTAAGTAATAATTAAATCATAGCTATTAATAATATAAGCATTTGTTTACTAACAACAGGTAACAAGACCCTACATCATTCATGCCACAATTAATAAACACTTATCTGCACCTGTTAGGATGCTCAGGTAGAGAGAATTTGAACAGGTATTGTGACTTTGAAGACCTTACAGTTTCTGGTCATCCTTTGACAGCTACACCATGTGGCAGCAAAAGAAATGTGCCAGAGCCAGGATGAAAGACAAATTGCTAGGAAATTGAAGGAGAGACCACGAAGCACTGTCCATGTGAACTGTTAATCTGAGGCAGTGACTTTCTATGTGTGGTCCCCTGTCCAGTAGCAGCATCTGGGAACTTGTTAGAAATACAAGTCCCTAACTTACTGCAAGCTCTCTATGGATTTTGATGTCCACTTAGGTCTGAGATTTATCTGTATAAAGACTGATCTAACTTTCTGAACTTTCTTTATCTGATCAGTGTTGTATGCAGGCTATGTAAGTTCAAATCTTGGTTTTTCCATTTAATAGTTGAAGGCTTAGTTTTTTGAAATAAATCTCCCAGAGTCTTGTTTTCCTTAAACAAGAATGGTGATGTCAATATCTATGTCCTGAATTTGCCACGAGTATAAAACTCACCTGTAAAGTATTTCACATAACTCCTGGCATACATTTGGCTCAAGATACCAGTAATATTATTTGTACACTTGAGGCCAGGTTCCTAGAGGTACCTTTATACATGGGGCTGAGGGCTCAGCTACAGTTCATACTTAGCTAAAAATGGCATATGTTTCAGTGTGTTTTATTTTTTTCAAACTCCAGCTAACCTTGAGGGTCCCAGGACTTTGTGGCTTTTGGCTCCTGTTTTCTGCAATAAGCCTTGGACACAGCCCCCAGGTAGGGTCTCAGAACATCCCAAATCTTAGGAAACTGATGGCATAACATTGGTAAATGGACTTTGTGAAAACCCACGTTCACAATATTAAAATAAAGTATTTGCAATTGTGTCTGAAGAATTTCTCCAGGAAACAGAGGAATATGGGCAAACAGCACTATTATTAGCAATAATAACTTAAGAGCTCAGAATAAAATCAGATTTCTGGATGAGAAACATTAAAAGCAAAAACATCTAGGGTTGGAGACAGAGTTCCTATAACAGAAATAAGTGTCACTGATAGAATAAACTGAGCCAGCTTGTTCAAGAATTCAAAGAAATTTTTTTTAAAAGGAGTTCAAAGAAATAATGGGGTGTGTAGGCAAGAATCCAGAGCCCTCAGAAAAAGAACTGCAACTTACAAAGATCCTGAAAGAAAACTCAATTCAATTTGGGGCAGGAGGAAAATAAGGGAAAATGTTGTGCCTTCAATACATAAGAAAAGAGCGATAACCGCCGATAGCACTAAGACAAAAGCCATTATTTTGTAAAAGAGGGTCTTGATAAAGACGTTTCTTGGCAACTGTGTGCCTGCGCCAGCTACAAATGAACGGAAAGGGCAGGAAGCCAAAAATGAGTTGGGAAAGATTAGTCACAGGTCTGTCACCCTCCACTGATTCTGATGGCTCTCTCCTCACCCGGAGAGCCAGGAGCTGCCATCTCAGAGGTCTACAGAGACCTGGAGACCCAGAGCCTCGGCCGTGAGTGTCTAAGGACAAGGGGGACATCAGAATTGTCCTAGCAGGCGTATTTTTCCTTGCCCTACCAGGAGTTTTAGGGAGGGAAGGGGTCTGGGGGATGGGGACACATTTTGGAGCCCGAATTGCAAAACTTCCCCATGGGATGCAGGAATTTAAGGACTGAGGGACCGGGTCCTAGAACAACAGAAAACTGGACTCGCAGGAGGGCTGAGAGGCCAGGGAAGGTTTGTAGTGCTCACTGAAACCTGCCACTCTGAACCGACAACTCCCAGGCCCCGAAATTTATCCCACTCTTGCATGTTGCTTGGGCCCTCTGAAACCTGAGGGGCAGAGCCTCTTGCACAGTTAGAGTGTAGTGTGCTTCACAAACTGGCAAGCAATATTCAGATTACAAATACGCTCCTCACTCTTCGGGGAGACAGAGATACCACTGTGCCCACCCTCAGGGCATTGAGAAACACCCAGACTTTCAAAGCTGTGCCCACCCTTCTTGGGCCTTCAGGGGGAGTTGGGGTTGTTTCCTGAGCCTTAGTGCTTGTTCTTCAGGACCATGGGCAGATCTGAATTTTCACCGTGAGGATCCATCTGCAAAGGACGGTATTTAAAGAAAGATAAAGTCTAGCTTGAAATTCCATCAACCTGAGTAATAGAAGGGTAAACCATAAAAAAAAAAAAAAAGTCTGCAAATGTTAAAAAAAAAAGCAGGGCCATATTGTCTTTTTTTTTAACAATAATAATCTAGATAAATGCCTTCTTTTTCCTCATATTTTCTCTGCCTAATCAAACACACATCCACATTTCTCTTTCTGTGTGTGTGTGTGTGTGTGTGTGTGTGTGTGTGTATGTGCTTATATTGATAAAGGATACGATACACACCTGGCATGCCACAGGGAGTATGCTGAAGGAGAGAAGTGGCCTCGTACTTTGATGTTATATCATTAAGGATGGTTGGATTTTCATGTGTGTGTGTGTGTGTGTGTAACAAATACAAAAAGAGTAGATGCATTAACCTTATAATAAAAATATTTTTAATCTGTACAACCACATAGAAAATAATTTTTCTATACATATAAAGAGGCTCTGTTCGTTTGCTCCAGAAACATCATTGCTGAAATTATAAGGAATGTGTCTTAATGATCCTCACTCCTAAAAAAGCTTCATACACAAAGATGCTTTATCAACTATTATTTACTATAAGAACAACAAAGACACAAACTAAACCGTCCTCAGGAGACGAGGGCCAGTGTGGTGAAGCTATTGGATGGACTATGTCATCATCACATATTTATGAAGACTGTATAAATACTGAGAAAAGAATGCAACATAGTCAATTTTTAAAAACTATATAGTATGATAATAACCCGGTCTTTCAAAAGCTACATATAAAAAATGGAAGTAATTATACCAAAATGTTAATCATTAAGAGCAAACATTTATTAAGCACTCACTATGCGCCACACATGGTGCTGACCATTTTGAGTGGTGATCCTTGCACACAACAGGTGCTATCCCCACACAACAGGTGCTATCACTAGCTCCATTGTACAATGTGGAAACGGAGGCAGAGTATGAAGAGGGAATTTCCAGGACATACCCAGGTGACCACCAAACATGTGAAGATATATTCAACTTCATTGGCACTCAAAGCTATGCAGTTTAAACCGCAACAAGAAATTGAAAATTGGCAAAAATTGCAAAGTTTAATGACATTAGTGTTGGTGGAAATGAGATGAAACAGTGCTTATTTACTGTTGGTGGGACCGTAATTGGTACAAGCATTTCAGAGAATGCCTCAAAAATTTAGATGTGCACTCTTCTCTTTTGATACAAAACTTCTCTTGTGGAAAATTACTCGAGGGAGATTCTCACACATTTTAGGAGTGGACATGTGCAAAGATTTTTACTGTGCGATTGTATTAGAAAGAAGTTAAATCATGGTTGATCCAAGAAGTAATTTTTTAATGGATCTGTTTTTGAAAAATTCCCAAGGCAAGTAAAATAATAATAATAGTAAAAACTTCGGGAAAGTATGAAACCATTTATGTTAAAACCAAAAAAGGAAAACCCACAAAACTACATATTCCTAGTAGCATGTATGTCTGCATAGATGCATGTATATGCACAGACAAAAAGATCTGCAAGAACAGGCAGCAAACTGGTAACTGCAGTGATCACTGGGAAGGAATCTTATACCTGACTGTTGTGAAGAGGGACTTTTGCTTTTTCACTCTATGTGACATAATTTTTTTCAGCAAGAATGTACCCATGTATTACTTATGCAGTTACAAATAATTACATAAGTAAAGGGCAAATGAAATAAACCATGCTTAGAGTAATGGTTCTCAAAACTGAGCATACGTTAGAAGCACCTGGGCTTGTTGAGCCCAGAGTGCTAGGCCCTCCCCATCACAGAGTTTTTGACTCAGTAGGTCTGCATGGGGTCTGATGCTGATATCTGGTCAGAGGCCACACTTGGAAAACCAGTCCTTAGAAAGGTGAAATGCTGATCTTACAGGGTCACAGAAGAGCCAAGATTTGAACCCAGATCATGTCATATCGGACCCAAACTCTTGATCTCAATCACCTGCTGCCTAGGGATAACTTTATGTTGTGGGATTAAAGGGGATTTGTTTTTTGACCATTTTTTAAAATATATATTTTAAATATACTTATTGGGTTTTTAAATATAATATCAACTCATCCTGAAAATCCATAAACTATATTTTCTATATTTTCCAAAGTTCATAAGTATTCATTGCTTTGGTAATTTTAAAAAAATTATATAACAAGCTCCCTTTGTCTCAGTGAAGCATCTGACAGAGACAGGGACTTCCTGGTGTGAACCTGAGCTGAGCTTCAAACAGGACTCAGCTCTCTGGGGTGGGAAACAAGCACTCACTCCATTTATGATGGGCACGCAGAGCTGGCAACACATATCCTTTCCCTAACAGTGGGGCATCACCCCAAAATACAAATAGGCTTAACTAAGCCAAGGAAATTAAGAAGGAAGTGCATTCATATTATGAATGAGAATTTTTTTTCTGTTTAAAAATTGATAAAAGTTCTGGATGATGTTAGCTGCCTGCATGCACGCTGCAGCCTCCCCCTTCCACTCAAATTCCCAGTACTGGCAGAAGAGCTATAAAGAGTAGGTGAATCCCTAATTACAATGGAAAGCAGAAGAAGGGGCATATCAGTGGACCAAACACTGTGTGCACAGCAGAGGACTGACACAGGAACAATGATGAGCACAGACAGCATCAAGAGGATGTTGCCAAGAGAATGCCTCGTTCAGGCTTCATCCTGGTTCTTGAGCTAACTGCTTACAGGGGGACTATGATTACAACGACTGACTTAGAGTAATCAAGACCACACCTAGAGATGGGCACAGTTCCTGAAATCCATTGCTGCTACATATGTGGAAAGAGCAAATGGAGACTGAGGAACCGACCACACTAAACACCAACAGAATAAAGGTACAAAGACTGGGGATGAGTAAAAGAAATTTTAAAAGACATTGAAGATAGATTCAGACATTTCAACACCCATCAATATAAGATGCAGGCATCAGAATACAGAGAAGTAATAGAGAAGACTCAATTTCTCCTTTGAAATGTTCCAACAAGTGCTAAGCAAGATTAAAAGAACAGGGAATTCCCTGGTGGTCCAGTGGTTAGGACTCTACGCTTCCACTGCAGGGGACATGTTCGATCCCTGGGCGGGGAACTAAGATCCCGCAAGCCACACAGTGCAGCCCCACACACACACAAAAAAAAGACTAAAAGAACAAATGAACAAAAACTCCCAAGTCTTGGTGTAATGTCAGAACAAAGATAAAGAAGAAATTCTAGAAAGTTTGGGAGTTGGAGATGAACATTCAATTACTTAAAAAAGAATTAGACACAAAAATGTGAAGGTAGTTAATGCCTTCTGAACTGTGCACTTAAAATGGTAAATTTTCTGTTTGTATATTTTAACACAGTTTAAAATACATACATACATGAATACATAGATAAAAGAATGAGCAGATGGACAGTAGACCTCTCATCCACAATTTCAGATACAAAAAGACAATGGAGCAACATCTTCAAAATTCTGAAGGAAGATAATTTTTGAACCTAGAATTCAACACCCAGCTAAACTACACTGTGGAGGGGGACAGGTAGAGAACATTCTCAGATGCACATAGATTCAGAAAGTTTACTGCACAGAAACTCCCTTGAAAGAATTACTTGAGGTTGTACTCAGCAAGAATTAAAATAAATCCTAGAAAAAGAAATGAGAACTAGGATGCAATATTTAATAATCAATGAAATTAACTGTTAAGTCTAAACATCTTATGGCTGCATCTTAATATAATAATAATCTGTTCTATGTAATAATCTGTTCTAAAGTTCTATGTAGACATGGAAGGTAGAAGGAGCATAGCAGAGGGAGGATGGCAATGAAGAGAAATGAAAGGTGGTGAGGCTCTTGTCTCCTTTGGACTAGAATACTGACTAACATCAGATACTAAAGCTAGTTTAAACTGTGCATTACATTTTAAGGTAACTTCAAGGGGAAAATACACAATTGAAAGGTGATCGGTTTCATTAGTCATCAGGTAACTGCTCATTGAACCACAATGCACACACTACACACCCACTCTAGTGGTAAAGTGGAAAATATAATATCAAGAGTGCGGGGGGATGTGGAGCAACAGGAACTCTTTCACTGCTGGCAGGAGTGTAAATTAGGGCAAACACTTGGGAAAACTGTTTGGCATTTTCTTCTGAAACTGAATATGTGCATACCCTGTGATCCAGCAATTCCACTCCAAGAGAAATAAATCCATCTGCCACCAAAAGAAATGTATGAAAATATTCATAGTAGCACTATTCATAATAGTCCCAAACTGAAGGAAAACCAAATATCCATCAATGGTATAATGAATAAATAAATAGTAATATATTCACAAAATATGGTGATTGATGGTACAGCAATGAAAACTGAAAGAACCTCAACTATATGCAACAGCTTATCTCTGTAATTGACAAAGAAGACTCTTCAACCACGTCATTCATTCTCTAAATGTTGGCAGAGCCCCCACTCTGTGCCAGAACTAGTCTAAGCAGATGGTAGGACACGAGCGAACAGGATAGGTGAGGTCGTGCACTGACTGAGGGTCCATTCTAGTCAGGAAAGTAGGTAATAAATATAAATAAATAATTGTTCTATCCTTCACCTGCCTTTTGGGCTTCATGCACTAACTCCATACCCATACTCCTCACCAAACTGAATTTTTCATCACCGCCTTCTCCACCCCACCTTCTCACACCTCCTGTGTCCATATATGCAATGAACTGCTTCCTGCAATCCCTTCTTTCCTCCCCTCCCTTCCACTTCCCCTTCTCAGATCCCTTCCAATCCTTAACGATCCACATCAAATATCAGACACCCAGAAAATGCCCCTCCCCCCTCAAATAATAACATCCCTTATTGTATGAGAGCGCTATTTGTGTTCTGCTGCCATGGACCTCTTTGCCTGTTTGCATGATGCCTTTTCACCATTTTATCACGGCACAGGATTTGCACAGAGAATGTAACAAAGTTACGCTGCCAAAATTAAAAATGAAGAAAATTTAAATCTTTAGGGCTCTTTGTCATTGTCATGCCATCCCTCCCTATCAATTCCCTCACATCCCAGGATGCCTCCAAAATGTCGAGTTAGTGCCCTGCATCATTGTCTCCTAAACTAGTGCAGGCTCTAGCACCCATTTACACATTTGGTCACCCAGAAGATGCTGCAGGATCGTGTCTTTATTCCTCTTTGCATTCCTAATAACTCACCTGGAATGGGTACAAAATAAATGTTTGGTGAATGTATTCACTAAAGGCTAACGAAGTTAAAGATGCTTTCAACATCCCTCCAGTAATCAGAACTAGAAAGCTTATAACACTTCATTTGATAATGCAGAAATCTCATGAATCATAATTTTTTCATTAACTTTTCATTTCACTTATTAGCACCAATTTACAGTGGTTTGTGATATGTAATGTACTTGAACATTCTCTGATTGTGTTTCCCTGAAATTATTCTGGAATTTAGATATTTGACTGTTAAATAAGCCTTTTCACTTAGCTATATTAATCCAAGTGGGTGTCTGAGACTGTGTATTTTAAGTTAAAGAACAATACGAAAAAACAAGGTGGGGGACAGGAATGCTGATCCCAGCAAAGGAAGAGAGGAGTGAAAAGCACAATAAATATTTGTGACAATATTCTGTAATTCTTTCAAAATAAAAAGTTTTTTAAAAAATTCAGGAATGGAGAAAAGAAGACTATAATAGTATTGCTATAAATTTCAACATTTTCTCCAGTTTACCTAGGTGTCAATTTTTCCCCATCTAGAGCAGTATCCTGGAAATGGATACAGGTAACATTCAATTGGGATTACAGGTGCATTTCCTAAAAGGCCAGCTAATTGATAGTTTTCCAATTGAATCACATACTTAGTTTCCCAATGACTAATTACAATTTTTAAATGAATATATATTCTATGAGTTAGCCACCTAATCTCTAAGTCTGTATGTTAACTGGCATGTGTTCTTTTAAGCCGAGTATGCCATAATTACACAATTCAACATGTATTTAATGCTTCTATGTGCCAAGTGCTACAATATAAAAATGAACAAGAAAAACCACTGACCTCAAATTTCACTCCTCTGTCTCCCGTTCTTTTAAAAGCATAAGAAGACAGTTCTAAGAAAGGCACATGTCACTTTTGCTGGCTGGCGAATGACAAAGCCTTGTGAAGCTTTGCATATTTCTGCATTCAGCTAGATAGACAAGAGTGGACTTTGGATTCATACTGCCCTAGGTTACAGACACACCTCGTGGTTACGTGAACTGCAGCAAACCACTGAGCCTTTTTGAGTCTCTTTTTCCTCATCTGTAAAATGCGATTATTGTGAGAAATACACGAGACAGCATGGACTTTAAACAAATGGCATTAATTAAGCCAGGCACAGTGAGTGAAAGCTACCTATACTATATTCAGAACACTGATTATTCATCCACAACACACTCCTGTGATAAGTATTTCAATTGGCTTTTCATAAAACTTGTACCGATTTATACATCTGCTCATGGTGTGTGAGAGCCCTTTCCCCTCCCTCTTTGCCAACTCTGCAGGATGTGATTTATTTTCATTTTACTATTTACCTGAAAATCATAATTTTTACAATGAACTTCATTGCCTCGGAAATGAGATTTTATTTTCATTTTAATGCCTAGTCTCTTTCACCTAATCTAAGGAAATAATGAGGGGCCCATCAGAAAAGGCATGGCCCCTCCACACCCCCCTCCTGAGACCTTTCACGCTGTGCCCTGTTATCTAAAACACTTTCCTCCTTTCTTCACCTAGATGACTGCTCTGACATTCAGACTTCACATGCTTGATGAAATCAAGTCCCCTCTTCCCTCTGGCTCATTTTATTTAACATACCCACATTTTTAGCAATTCTGTTTGATTGAGATGTAATTCATCTGCTATAAAAAGTCATCCTTTTAACATGTACAATTGTCATTTTTAGTATATTCACAATATTGTACAATCTTCCCCACTATTTAACTCCAGAACATTTTTGTCACCCCCAAAATAAACCTGGGTAGAGACTCATTAGCTGTCTCCACCCTCTCTCTACCCTAGCTCCTGGCAACCACTAACCTACTTTTTATTTCTACAGAATTGCCAATTCTGGACATTCTATATAAATGCAATTATAAATATGTGCCCTTTTGTGTCTGGCTTCTTTCACTTAGCATGTTTTCAAGTCTCATCCATGTTACAGCATGTGTTGGTATTTCATTCCTTTTCCTAGGTGAATACTATTCCATTGTATCCATTCAGCAGCTGATGGACATGTGGGTTATTTCCACTTTGGGGCTATTATAAAGAAAGCTGCCATGAACATTCATGTAAGTTTTCATGTGAACATATGCTTTCAGTTCTCTTGGGTGTATACATAGGAGTGGAATTGCTGGGTCATGTGGTAACTCTATGTTTAACATTCTGAAAAACCACCAAAACTTTTTCCAAAGCAGGTGTAGCATTTTACATTCCCATCAGCAACATATGAGTTCCAATTCCTCCACATCTTCACCAACAGCACTCGATATTGTTTGTCTTTTTTATTTCAGCTATCCTAGTGGGTGTGAAGTGATATCTTATTGTGGTTTTGATTTGCATTTCCCTAATGACTAAAGATGTTGAGCATCTTTTCATGTGATTACTGGCCATCTGTATGTCTTTTTTGGAGAAATGTCTGTTCAAATCCAATGCTCATTTTTTAAATTGAGTTATTTTTGTCTTTAATGTTGAATTATAATAATTCCTTATATATTCTGGATGTCAGTCCCTTATCAGACATATGATTTGCAAATATTTTCTCCCATTCTTTGGTTGTCTTTTCACTTTCTTGACAGTGTCCTTTGAAGCACAAAAATTTTCATTTTAATGAAGTTCAATTTATCTATTTTTCTTCTGTTGTTTATGCTTTTGGTATCATAGTTGAAAAATGATTGCTTAATCCATGATCACAAAGATCTACCCCTATGTGTTTTCTATGAGTTTTGTGGTTTTAGTTCTTAAAGTCTTTGATCCAGCATGAGTTTATTTTTATATATGATGTGGGAAGGGGTCCAACTTCATTCTTTTGCATGTGGATATCTAGTTGTCTTAGCACCATCTGCTGAAAAGACAATTCCCTATTGAACAGTGTTGGAACCTATGTAAAAAATAAATTGACCATAAATGTATGGATTTATTTCTGGACTCTCAATTCTATTCCATTGATCTATATAGCTATACTTAAGCCAGTATCATATTGTCTTGAAATCAGAAAATGTGAGTCCTCTAACATTTTTCTTCTTATCAAGATTATTTTGGCTCTTCTGGGCATGGCTGCATTTTTAAATTATTTGATTAGTTTTTAAATTGTCTTTATTTGATTTTCTTGTTTATTTCATTTGTTTCTGACTTCCTAACCAGAATGTAAGCTCTATGAGGCAAAAGACCACAACCGGTTTTTTTTATCCCCAGTTTGTACCCTCTGAAATTGTACAGGGCCTGAGTATAAACTCAGTGCGATTTACTGAGTAAATGAATGAATGATTGAATACACAAGCTTTTATAGTGATAAATATTGGAAATAGCCTAAATATTAAAAAATAAGAAAGTGTTTAAGTAAGTTATAATGCTTTAATGGGATAGAATATTATGCAATCATTAAAAACCATGTCTTCTAGAGAATTCCCTGGCCATCAGCAGTTAGGACTACCTTTCACTGCCAAGGGCCTAGATTCAATCCCTGGTTGGGGAACTAAGATCCCACAAACCACACGGCGCAGCCAAAAAAAAAAAAAATGTCTTCTAATAATATTGAATAATTTGGAGAATCATTGAACCTGATCTCAATTTTTCATAAGTAAAAATAAAGGCTAAAAATCATCATGGAAATCTTAATAGCAGTTACTATGAAAAATTGTGATTACAGGTAAGTTTAATTTTCTTTATCTTTTTCTCTAGTTTCTACTTTTTCTGCAATTAGCATGTATTGCTTCATAAGAGAAAGCTAAACATTATTAACTAGAAGTATCCATATTTAGTAAGGTTGTGTACAGACTTTTGGATTTGCAATAAAGGTCAGTGAATCTCTTTTTAGGATTTTGTTGTTAGTGACACCGACACCTATTGACTTGAATGGCTTCAGGTTCTATGGAGAACTGGCACATGTGATGAACTGTTCTCCAGAAATCTGAATTAAATATGTGGGGCATAAAGTACACTATAAACGAGCTCCTGCCTGAGTCTCATCTCTGACTTGGTGAATCATCACTCAGCAACCTGTGAGAACCCAAAGGCCCAGGGCAGGCTGTGAACTTCACCTCTTTCATCCAAATCCCCATTGGGTGACCCCAATGGTGAGCACATGTAAGGGCTACTATACCCACTATCAAATAGAGTTCAAATGTCATCAACTTATGGAATGTGTGGCAACTGTTTTTTTGTTTGTTTGTTTGTTTTTTAAATTTTATTATTTGGTTGTGTAGCGTGTTAGCTGCGCCACTTGGGATCATCATTGCAGCATTCGGGATCCTTCGTCACGGTGCGCAGGCTCTTCATTGTGGCGTGCGGGCTTCTCTAGTTGGGGCGCATGGGCTCTAGAGAGTTGAGCTCAGTAGTTGCAGTGCGTGGGCTTAGTTGCCCCATGCATGTGGGATCTTAGTTCCCTGACCAGGGATCAAACTCACATTCCCTGCATTGGAAGGTGGATTCTTAACCACTGGAGCACCAGGGAAGTTCCTGTGTGGGGACTTTAAATTCAAGCAAAATTCTGTTCCAGAAATTTTAGGTTTGAAAAATCCTTTAGAACTGCTGAAGTTAGCTGTGGTCCAACTATCTTAGCAAGTTGATCACAAACTCTTGTGTTCAAGAGCAACTTCTCTACAAATAACAAATGTTGGAGACAGTGTGGAGAAAAGGGGATCCTCCTACACTGTTGATGGGAATGTAAAATGGTGCAGCCACTGTGGAAAACAGGATGGAGGTTCCTTTAAAAACTAAAAATAGAGTTGCCATATAATTTAGCAATCCCACTCATGGCATATATACAGAGAAAACTGTTAATTCAAAAAGACACATGCACCCCAATGTTCATAGCAGCACTATTTATAAACCAAGACATGGAAGTAACCTAAATGTCTGTCGACAGATGAATGGGTAAAGAAGAGGTGGTAAATATATATCTATATATAGATATAATGGAAATTTACTCAGCCATAGAAAAGAATGAAACAATGCCATTTGCAGCAACATGGATGGACCTAGAGATTATCATACTAAGTGAAGTAAATTGGAACAAAAAGGACAAATACTGTATGATATCATTTATATGTGGAATCTAAAATATGACACAAATGAACTTACTTATAAAACAGAAACAGACAGACATAGAAAACAAACTTATGGTTATCAAAGGGGAAAGGGAGTGGTGGAGGGAAAAATTAGGAGTTTGGGATTAGCAGATACCAACTATTATATACAAAATAGATAAATAACAAAGTCTTATTGGATAGCACAAGGAACTATATTCAGTATCCTGTAATAAACCATACTGGAAAATAATATATGACATATATATGCATATGTTCATACATATATATATATGTATATGTTCATATATATATATATATATATATCACTTTGCTGTACACCAGAAACTAACATTTAAATCAGCTATGTTTCAATTTTTTAAAAAAGAGCACCTTCTCACAATTTTCAAGTCAACCATGCCCACTCTCCCACTTACATAACATGGCATGTAATTCTGTCTGGTATTGCTATGAAATAATTTCAGGTTCCAAAATGACTTGATTTAGTGATGCTAAAGTTAAGATTATTTGTTATGAGTTAAGATTATTTAAAGTTAAGATTATTTGTTATTTATATATATATAAATATATATATATACATTTTTTTAAAGGAAGAAGGTTTACTGACTACAAAGAATTGACAGCATTTTCTGTAAGGTAATCAAATGAGTCATCACATTTGTACATGACGTTCTTCCAAATGAATGCGAAGATGCTATTGATAATGCTATTGATTGCCCAGAGAAAGGTTATATTTCAGTAACAGAAAGGCAAGAGGACAGACCTTTTTCTTAGGCTTGCTCATTTTTCCAGACAGATATAAAACACCTTCTCTTCTCAGAGAGTTTTGGCATATGCTCTCTCTTGTGTATCAAATTAATTGCTTTGAGATTTCTCCTCCAGGGAGTGGAGCCTGGTGATAAGTATTTTGCTGCTTTGGTCTACCTCCTCAAGGACTTTCTTAATCACTATGGGTTTGGCCAGATTTTGATTTGGTTTCCCACATTTCCAGATACATAATCTTTAGACTTGTAACCTTTGGACTCACAAGCCCCATCATCTCCACCGATGAGGAAACAGTAGGTCTCGATTTCTTTTTCCAGGTGGACTTTGATGTCCAGGAGCTACTCGCACTCCAGTTTCTGGCCCTCGGTCTCCATCTTGACCTGGTGCAGCTGTTCCTCCAAGGGCCCCAATCTGAGCCTGGATCTGGGCCAGCTGCACACAGTAGTTGCCCTTGGTCTCTGTCAAGGAACACTCCAGGGAGTGTTTCGTGGCTAGGAGAAACTGAAGTTCAATTTCCAGTGTTTGGACTGAGGTGGTGGCTCCCATATCCTCATACATCTGCTGTTGCAGTGAAGCACTGTTTTCATTGAACCAGGCCTCGGCATCCCTGCGGTTCTGCTTGGCCAGGGCTTCCTACTCAGCCTGCATGTTGTTCAGCAGAACCGTGAAGTCCACACCGGGCTGTACATATTTGAGAAAAGGAAAACTCTAGATTTCATCAATTAACTTGCCTAATCTACTTTATATGGGATTTTGTATCCTTAAAGTTATATATTTATAAGATTTCCTCTAAAAATAGCCTGGAGTTTATTGAAATGTTACTGTCCACACAAGAAGAATGGGCCATACTTAACAGCACTAATTTTGCCAATATCATAGATTCTTTTTCATTTAAAAGTTCATGGACATAAACTAATCAATGGTGGCAGAAGTCAGAATAGTGGGTACTCTTGGATGGGTCCTGACTGGCTGGGGCATGAGGAAGCCTGGGAGGACCTGGGAATATGCTTTTGGTCTTTGTCAGGTACTTGTGTGGGTGTGATGTATTTGTATATATATGGTGCTCTTTGAGCTGAACATTCAAGGTTGCATGGTCTACTATGTAGTCAACAAAAAGAATAAAATATCATTGTTTTAAGAAAACCCTCGGGCTTCCCTGGTGGCGCAGTGGTTAAGAATCCTCCTGTCAATGCAGGGGACACGGGTTCGAGCCCTGGTCTGGAAAGATCCCACATGCCAGGGAGCAACTAAGCCCGTGCGCCACAACTACTGAGTCTGTGCTCTAGAGCCCTCAAGCCACAACTGCTGAGCCCACAGGCCACAACTACTGAAGCCCGTGTGCCTAGAGCCCATGCTCTGCAACAAAGAGAAGCCACCACAATAAGAAGCCCGCACACCACAACAAAGAGTAGCCCCCACTCACCACAACTAGAGAAAGCCCGGACACAGCAACGAAGACCCAACGCAGCCAAAAATAAATTAATTTTTTTAAAAAATTAAATTTATTTATTTATTTTTGGCTGCGTTGGGTCTTCATTTCTGTGTGAGGACTTTCTCTAGTTGCGGTGAGCGGGAGCCGCTCTTCGTCGCGGTGCGCGGGCCTCTCACTGTCACGGCCTCTCTTGTTGCGGAGGACAGGCTCCAGACGTGCAGGCTCAGTAGTTGTGGCTCATGGGCCCAGTTGCTCCGCGGCATGTGGGATCTTCCCAGACCAGGGCTTGAACCCGTGTCCCCTGCATTGGCAGGCAGATTCTCAACCACTGCGCCACCAGGGAAGCCCCTAAATTAATTAATTTTTTTAAAAACTTTAAAAAAAAAGAAAGCCCTCAAAGTCATTTTATTTTTAATAGTCAACTTTTTCTGATGAATGATGTATGTTCATTGTACAAAAATTTGGAAAACACAAACAAGCATCAAAAGATGAAAATCATTTCTAATCAACCCACCAGAATAACTTGGCTTTATAATAAATGTTGTTTGAAGCCCTGTAACAGCTCAGTTTCTGTTCCCTGGCTTATAGGGCAGCTGTCAAGCTCTTTATCAGAACCTATCAACTTCAACACTGACACTAGAAGCTATGGCCGCATAGACACCACACACCCACAATGCAACCTGTTTCCAGCATCCATGCTGCTTCTTCCCAGCAGCAAAAACCAGTTGGCTGGTTTTCAAAACCAGTTACTGGCAATTACCTTGTTATTCACCCTCCATGACAAAACCCATGCTGTTCATACTGCAGCCCCAAAGAAAATTTGCAGAAGCTTTGAAGCTGAGAACCCAAAATAGGCACCAGGAAGACCAAGCAATCACTTCCAGCTTTCATCCCATCGAGTCTCAGCCTCACGTCCACCTCAGTGGCATCGAGAGCAGTGCTGCACCATCACATCCATCTCCTGGAATGGATTCACACGTTAGGAAGTTGAGCTGACACAGAGTTGGAGTTATAATCTTCTGATATGACAGTACTCTTTCTTGACTAAAGCAAATGAATAATCAATCTCTTTGACTGAAGACAGAGGTCATCCCTGACTCATGGAACTTTGGAGAGGTGAGCTCCAGATTCAATAATAGGGACACAGATGGCTCAAATAGCAAATTTTCAGGAAGCTTCTGTCACCTGCCAGGCACTGTGCCAGTTGCCCTACTAATGTTCATTCACTGCACTCCTCCTGACTACTCTATAAGACGATGCTGTAGTCACCCCCATTTCAGATAAGGGACTCGAGTCTCAGATGTACCTCTTCCTGATAGGCATCACCCTGTGGAAGGGAAGATTAAGAGTTAAGTAGAGTTGTCACATGTCCAGAGAACCCGGAGTACCTGCTGTTAAGAGTAAAGCGAGAAATGTGTCTCCGGTGCAGTGGCACAAAGGTCACATGACGTGAAGAGGTAGATGCCGCAGGACAGTCTTGTGGGAATAAATGGGTTGGATGTTGAGAGAGGTAACAGCCCACTTTCAGTTTCCCTATTTCCTTTATCAGATTCTTTTCAGCTCCCTTACAGGGAAGAAATTAGCCATTTGGTTCCATAGGAACCCTATGTCTTAACGTTTCCTTAGCTAGTGCGACAATTCTCTTTTAATCTTTCATCTCACAGGGAAAATTATTAATACAAATGCCATATAGGCTTTCATCAAAAGAGCCAGGATGTCATTGTAAATGTTAGCTGGTGGCGTGTGTCATCCATCTCATTTACGATGAGGAAGCTGAGTCAGAGAGAGGAAGTATGACTGGGGTTTGGTTAAAAGTAAATCACTGTGCTTCATTTCATCTGAAAATCACAGCAATGCAATAGGCCACATCTGCTATTCAAAGTCAAAGGAAAAGATGGAAGAAATATTCCCAAAATACATATTGGTATTATAGCTAAAGTCCTGTTCTAGTTCATGTGTAAAGGAGGCAAAGCTGACCAGCCCTCTTTATCCTATGGAGTGTGTCTCCATTCACCACTCTCATCCTCACTCTGACACTGAACTAGCTGCTTGGTCTCAGAAGATACATTCTCTCACCTTGAGCTTTCGTTTTCTTCACCTCCCACCATCTGAAAAAATAAATAAAAAGATCATTGGACAAGATGGCCCCTGAGGTCTGCTTAGCTTCTCTCTGTGTAGCTGAACCCCTTGTAGGCCTAGTGCCAACAGCCACCTTCTTCTGTGGGCCCACTCACAGGGCCTTGAGCCCCAGTCTCAGTACTGGGCCTCCGTTTAATTGCACCAGACTATATCTGGATTCCTGGCTTTGCATTCCACTCCTTGCCACACTCCCTTTGCCCGGAGCCTACCTCACTGTCCTGGCTCTTAGGGAGCTGCCACCAGCCCAGGGTCTGGACTCTAACAACTGAGAACAAGGCCAAGCTGTCTCGGAAGCCTTGTCAGGGCTACAGGATCTGTTGAAATAACCCCTTCTACATTCCTAGGATTGGAGACTTGTATCTTCTCTCTTTTGATCTTTGTCAGTCTTGCTGGGTTTATTCATTTTATTGATTTTTTTCAAAGAAACAGATTTTTGTTTTATTGACTTTTTTCTATTGATTTTGTTTTTCATTACATTGATTTTGCTTTTATCTTTGTTATTTTCTTATACAAAGCTGCTTGCTTTGGCTTTATTTTGTTCTTTTTTAGTGTCGAGCTAGATACTTGGATTATTGGTTGGAGAACTTTTTTCCAATGTAAGCATTTGTGGCTATATATTTCCCTCTTGGCACTATTCTAGCTGCGTCCCACATATTTTGATATGATGTAGTTTCATTTTCATTCAATTCTATGTATTTTAAAATTTCCTTTGAAATTTGTCCTTTGTCCCATGGATTATTTATAGGCATGTGGCTTAATTTCCAAGTGTTTGGATATTTTCCTGCTGTCCTTCCTTATTGCTTTCTAACTTGAATCCATTGTGGTCAGAGAACATAATCTGTATGATTCCAATTATTTTAAACTTGGTTAGATTTGCTTATTTTATGGCTTGAGGAATGATCTGTCTTGGTAGATGTTCCATGGGCACTTGATAAGAATGTTTATTCTGCTGTGGTTTCATGGAGGACTCTATGGATGTCTACTTGATTCTGTGGTTGATTATGATGTTCAGCTTTGGATATCCTTGATGATTTTAAGCACAGTAACCTATCAATTGCTCAAAGTGGGCTGTGGAAATCTCCATCTATAATTATGGATATATACAAGCATTTCTGTACTCATTTCTACTATAAGAATTAGTTCATATTACACACACGTTGTTGCACCATGCTCTTCTCAGCCAGAGATGCCTCTTTTCCAATAAACCATAATAAAATTCTAATTCACTGTTTTAAATGTCTATATGTTACTGCATGGTTTTGAATGCATCAGAACTTATAGCACCACTCTATTGTGGGACATTCACTTTGTTCTGTGGGTGGCATTATTCCCACTGATGATTCCACTGGCCTTCTTAATTGCAATTCTGAGTTTTGATGACAAAGGCTGATGGTTGGAAGTTCTCAATTGTTGAGTGGCCTATAGTTGGAGGGTGGGAGGGCAGAGGTGAGTTTACACTGAGCCTTTAGATAAAAGGAAGTGTGACTCTGAAAATCATCTGCTTGTAGATTATAACAAATAAGCCATAAAGAAAACCCTATCATCCTTTCTTGGAAAAAGGAGCAGCTGTATCTTAGACAAAGATGAATTTATCTCTGTCGTGTAGGCATATGAAATAAGGTCCAAATTATTCTCAGGACACAACAAAACTCTACAAACAGAATATACACCAACCCAAGCAATTCCACCAAATTCTTTACATGAGCAAAATCTCTTAAATGTAATTTACAAACTAAGATGTAAACAGATAAGAGAATCCAGGATATCGTGAGATCAGGACTGTTGACTGAGTGAGAAATGTTTAGCTTGGAGAGGAGAAAGTGAGGGAAATATACCTCCAGCTCCCAGCATCATGGAGGGAGGTTGCCTAGTGTAATCCAAAAAGGACCAGCAATGGACTGGTTCCCCCATTGAACAGGCAGCATCCTGACTCCAAGGGGCTACAGCCCCTGTTACGGACAAATGGCAGCCAACATCTCAGCGTCCCTTTGAATGTGGCCAGTCTGCAGTGGAATGTCTTCCCGCCGGCCCCCCCGTGCCCCCCCCCCCCCCGCAACCGCCCCGTCAAATGCCATGCCCACTCCCGCCTCCAAAGTGTCTCTCACTCTGGTTCTCCTGCTTGAACATCCTCCATCCCTCCACCTACCCAGATCTGGACGATCTTTCAGGACCCAGAAAAAAATCCCACACCCTCTGAGAAGCCTTTCTTGATAACTCCAGCCACCACCAATCTCTCACCATGCCATTAGCACCTTATTAAACATGATATTTTTTTCTGTCTTTTTAAAATGGAGCAGCTTTTCCTCCTCAACTGGATCACAAGTCCTTTTCGGAAAATCACCCTGTACCTCTTTCACAATCTACAATACCTTCCACAGGACAAGGCAAGTGACTGAGCCCTCAGAAAGTACTTGTTGATACACTCATTTTCCCTCATTCTTTTTCATAAATCCACGTGCTTTAATTAAAGGTGGGGGCACGTGGAAGTGTGCAGGAGTTTAGCTTTCTGTTTGGAAATGTCCTGGTGACATTTGGCTATACAATATTTTACCTTAATAATGCTTATTCATGGCTATCATTAAAGTTGATTATCTTACTGAAACCCTTCTGTAATTAGCTTTAAAGAAAAAGAGCAATAAAAACAAAATTCATGGGTCTGCTAATAAGGCTTCTCATCTATGGAACAGCCTGTAAAGACTTTGGGTGGGCTGTGTCATACATGCCAGTTCATGGAAAGAACAATCATCAAGGGATTTTTAAACAGAATGGAGTTCAAAATGTGCCTCTCTGAAGTTACATTCTTAATCACCAACCATATATAAATAGGCCCACAGGTCACCCTCCTTACCAGTCTCTTTTGTTCTGTCACATTCCCCAGTGTCCTACAGTCACCTTGATTCCTCCTTCTTCACGTATTAAGTGTTTATCACTGGCTCTTTCCCCAGGGAAGTTTTGGGAAGAGCCAGCTGACCTCCTTTTCCACAATTCATGGCCTTCTATCACACATCTGTAAAGCCCCCTCTGGAGAATGATTTCCTTGAAAGCAGGGACCATTTAATTCATCTTGGATTCTCAGGAGCCCCAGCAATAGGCATCCAGTAGGTTCCCACTTAGCATGGATTGAATCAATGAACACAAAGACAAACCCACAGGGCTATGGAGATCCTAAGACGTGATCATTAACTCTGCCTCATACACTCTGCTGCTGAGTCTTGAAAACTAACAGTTATTTCAGACCAAGATAGAGTGGACAGAAAGGGCCCAGAGCGGGAGAATTTGATCTAAGGCCAGAGTTGCAACTGGTTTGGGGAAAACAAGTTGTTTCATGTGGCTGAAATATTGGTGGTTGAGGGGCAAAAGATGAAGCTCAAGCGCTAAACTGAAGCCAAACTATGAAAGTTTGTGTGTCATAATAAGGCATTTGGATTGACTTCTACAAGCAAAGGCAAGCAACAGAGAGCTTTTCATTAGAAAGATGAGAGATATTTATTTTACAAAGGTAAATGATTCACCACATTAACAGAAAAAGGGTGAAAAATATATATTTATCTCAAATGCTGAAAACTAATTTGGAAGTTCATTTGGAAAACTAGGGTTATAGGAAATGTTTATTAACTTGTAAAAGTGTATATAATAGTAAATGTCCTCCTTTATAATAAGTACAGGAGACTGACTTTGTAGCCAGAAGTGAAAAAGTCACCTTCAATAAATGGATAAAGAAGATGTGGCACATATATACAATGGAACATTACTCAGCCATAAAAAGAAATGAAATTGAGTTATTTGTAGTGAGGTGGATGGACCTAGAGTCTGTCATACAGAGAGTGAAGTAAGTCAGAAAGAGAAAAACGAATTCTGTATGCTAACACATATATATGGAGTCTAAAAAAAAAAAATGGTTCTGAAGAACCTAGGGGCAGGAAAGGAATAAAGACACAGATGTAGAGAACGTACTTAAGGACACAGACATAGAGAACAGACTTAAGCACACAGGGAGGGGGAAGGGCAAGCTGGGACAAAGTGAGAGAGTGGCATGGACATATATACACTACCAAATGTAAAATAGATAGCTAGTGGGAAGCAGCCACATAGCACAGGGAGATCAGCTCGGTGCTTTTTGTCCACCTAGAGGGGTGGGATAGGGAAGGTAGGAGGGAGATGCAAGAGGGAGGAGATATGGGGATATATGTATATGTATAGCTGATTCATTTTTTTATAAAGCAGAAACTAACACACCATTGTAAAACAATTATACTCCAATAAAGATGTTTTAAAAAAATTAAAAATAAAAAAGTCACCTTCACCAATAGAATTGATTACTGTACTCTAGGTCCCATGAATGTAATAAGAAAAGAAAAGGTTAATATTAGCTAAAACTTATTGTACACACAGGCAAAAATATTTGCCCAAATGGAAAGATTCATGTAGAAGAATGTTCATTATTTTACAATCTGTGATAAACTGGAAACTATCTACATGTCTAACAATAGGGAACTGACTGAATAAGTATTAGCACCTCCTTGTATATGAATATTAAGCAAATGCCAAAAAGAATGAAGCAGAATTATAGGTACTAATATTGAAAGATTTCCAAAGCATATTAAATGAAAAGAGCAAGTCACAGAACTATGTATGTAGAATACTTTGCTTTGTGAAACAGAAAGGAAAAAGAAAAGATAAAAGAAAGGAAGAAAAATAAGTGTGTATGTGTGTGTCTGGAAATATAAATAACAAACAGGTGATGGTGATTACCTCTGAGAGGAAGAAAATTAGAAGGGAAAGCAGCTGAAGGGAAACTTTGAAACATCTAAGTAAGACTATATTTTTTAGCCAATTTAAAAAGAAGAGTCTTTCCCAAAGGAATCATCTGAAGACCAGTTAGTTTATTGTAATAATCACAGAAAGAAATGGTGAAGGCATGAATCAGGACAAAAGGAAGGGAAAAGAAGATCTGAAACCCTGTTGAGCAGAAATGATAGTTTAGTGACTGAAAAGATGTAATAAGTTTAGGCAAAGGAGGTATTCAAGGATGGCGATGAGGTCTCGAGTTTGGGAAGCAGGTGAGCCGTGACACCATTAACTGAGGAACAGAATGTAGGTGGGAAAGGTCATGAATTCAGTTTGAGACCTATTTCATTTAAGAGGCCATGAAACAGTGGATGGGCATGTTGGATGGTCAGTAAGCAATACAGACCTGAGCCCAATGTATGCCACTGCCCTTTGACACATGACACTGGTCCAAGCCACCTTCACCACTCCTAATTGTCTCCGAACTGCCTCTACTTTCATTTCTGCCTTTCCAATCTGTTCTCCCCACAGAAGATAGAATAATCTTTCAGAAAATCTCCAGTGGTTTCCCACTGCACTTGCCTGGTGCTGGGACACCTCCTAGGTACCCTCCCCCTGACTCAATACACTAATTACATTGGATACAGTCAGTTTCTATCTCCTCCTCCTAGAATGCAGTACACATGCACGCACACACACACTCATGCACAAAAACACCTGCACACCAATCCCATCCATTTTCTTGGGTATCTAGGGCTCCACTTCCGTATCACCTCCTCAGAGAAGCCAATCTTGATTTCTGTAACCTCACTACCAATGTGATCTCCTGGTATTTTCTCTCATCTGTCTCTACTACTGACACTGAAAGAGCAGGAAGCATGCTTATTTAATCACCTCTTTATCCCCAACTCTTAGGACAGGGCTACCCCAGAATGGCAATTCAATAAACACTAGTTGAATGAAATAATTGATTAGTATATTGATGGAGGAATAAATTAATAATTAGAGGGTAAGTCTGTTCACAAATAATCAGAAATAAGAAAAAATAAAGAGGAACCTGCACAGCAGATGCTGGGAGTCTGGGAGAAAGGTTGTGAGGTGACAGCATCAGGTGAAAAGGAGTTTTTGATTTTATAATTAGGGGGTCACCAAGGAACCTTTTCCAGACACTGTCTGCAGATCGGGAGCAGCCAATTGTCTCACGTTGGTGTAAATAAGGTGAGAGAAAGTGAAATGAGGAAGGAGGGGGTGGGAGAGGGAAGAAGGGATGCTTGGAGGGGAAGCTGTTTTAGGTACAAGAAGCCTAAGGATGAGGTCCACAAAAATAAGTTATATTTTTTTAAAGGTAATACTCAAAACTCATCACTTGCTAATCATTGTGTGACATGTTACTATCGTCTACACCCTTGAAGTTGAGACTCTGCAAAGCTGTGTTACTGCACATCCTTTCCCACCTCCCAGTGGAAGCAGGGTATAACTATTTATACTACAGGAACTGGCAAACCCTATAAATCATGACGTTTTAGTCCACAAAGCCAGGTGTTAACGTTTCCCCGCATAGCCCTTCCCTGGGAGCCTTAACCAACAGATAGCACAGGAATGAGGGTTGGGGCGGGGGAGGCGGGAAGGTATTTGCAATAAAAGGACAGGAGTTTGTGGGCCACACTGGAACATCAGAACCCCCTCTCCTGGCCATCATTTGATGACTTTTATTTTCTTCTCCCACGTGAGTAAATAAGTCTCTCTGCAAACAAGGTTATTATCTATTACAGGAGTTGCTACTTCCAGCAAAAAAATCACAGCTCAGTCCTTTAGATCGTGCAGCCACCACCGCCTCACAAATAACCATCCATAAAATAGCAGTGTCTCCAGCTCAGGGACCAGGAGGAGAGCCTGGAGGGGGCAGTCCTGAAGGAGTGAGACCAGTGGGACCGGTGAACTTGTTACAACCTCCGGTGATGACGTTAGGTGTGACACCATCATTCATCAGGTGCAGGAGGCCGTTCCAGCCTCCATTCTGGACAAGTATACAAACCACAGACACACACTATTACCACTGGTCCTATAAAGACCTATTTCACAGCTCTTCTGGTGAGTAGGGGGTCATAGTTCATCTGTCTCGTATTCCATGACCTTAGTTTGAGGGTTAGGCTTGAGGAATTTTTAAAGGTGTCTCCATTTGGTGCCCACAGAAATGGTAAAGAAACCTGAGACTCTTCCAGGTGGGTTATTTTGTCATTTCTTACTCTCATCTCCATTCTTCCAGAGAATATGAATCTTCTTAAGTGTTTGAGTCAGCTAGTGGCCACTCTAGATGAGACTCCAAAAGTTTGTGTACAGCCTGTGATGGTAAATTTCACGTGTTAACTTGGCTGGGCCACTGGGTGCCCAGATACGTGATCAAACATGATTCTGGGGGCTTCCCTGGTGGTGCAGTGGTTGAGAATCTGCCTGCTAATGCAGGGGACACGGGTTCGAGCCCTGGACTGGGAAGATCCCACATGCCGTGGAGCAACTGGGCTTGTGAGCCACAACTGCTGAGCCTGCACGTCTGGAGCCTCTCCTCTGCAACAAGAGAGGCCGCGATAGTGAGAGGCCCGCGCACCATGATGAAGAGCGGCCCCCGCTTGCCACAACTAGAGAAAGCTCTCGCACAGAAACAAAGACCCAACACAGCAAAAATAAATTAATTAATTAATAAGAACAAGTCACCAAGACCTGCAATTAAAAAAAAAAAAAAGATGATTCTGGGTGTTTCCGTGAGGGTGTTTTTGGATGACTTTAGTATTCAAATGGATAGACAGACTGAGTAAAGCAGACTGCCCTCCCTAATGTGGGTGGGCCTCATCGAATCAACTGAAGGCCTGAAGAGAACAAAAAACTGACCCTCCTGGGAAAAGAGGGAATTCCTCCTACCTGATGGCCTTCAAGCTGGGATAATGGCTTTTTCCTGCCTTTGGACTCAAACTGAAACACTGGCTCTTCCTGGGTCTCAAGCCTGCTGACTCACCCTGCAGACTTCTCAGCCTCCATAATCACATGCACCAATGCCTCATCACAAATCTCCTTCTATATATATGCACATCCTATTTGTCCTCTTTCTCTGGAGACCCTGGACTAATCCACTACTATAAAAACAGTTTGGGAGAAAACCTGTTCCTAAAAGGATCATCTGGTTGCTAGAGGAGAACCCACCAGGGCCAGGAGGTAGGGTGGTCCAGGGGAGCCTGAGCAGGGTGGGTGTGGAGGTACAGCTCCCACCCCATCCCCTGGGGGTGTCCATCAGAGGCATCTCCTGAATCCCAATGTCATCACCTCTGAAGGAGAAATCACAGAGGCTGGCCCACCTCCTCTGCCTCGGGGACCACAGAGTCGAATGCAGGGATGTTCCAGGGCCTGTGACCCTGACCGCGCTCTGCCAGACTTGGAACCGCTATTAAGCCTAATCCTGCAACTTACTCATCAGAACCTTGAGTTCTGTCAGTGCTGATGTGGGAGCCCCCCCAGCTCCGCAGGATTCAGGAAGCTGGAGAGGGGTGTCGATGGCTGTGAGCTGACACCTGTAGAAGCTGGCTACCGGGCACCTTTTAGATCATTTCTCTTTTTTTTAATGTTGATATATTTTGTATGTTGTATGTATGTGTGAAAATTTCCACAGCAAACGTCTACATTTTATAAAGAAAGGTTTACAAAAGAACCAGGTGAGTGACATCACAAGAGTGACATCTCTGCTGCCAGCAAGAGAAGGTGGCTGTTCAGTCTCTGTCTTTCGAGTCCATGACCGTGTTTCTCTGGGGGCCCTGGGGCCCATCTGAAGACAAGTCCCAGCCTCTGGAGGCTGCCTTTCTCTGCCTGTCCCTCTCATCATTCCTGTCTTTTAGACATAATTCAGTGTCGGCAGAAGCAGGCTGTGGGGACTTCTGC
Organism: Stenella coeruleoalba; assembly: GCF_951394435.1. Classification (NCBI taxonomy): domain Eukaryota; kingdom Metazoa; phylum Chordata; class Mammalia; order Artiodactyla; family Delphinidae; genus Stenella; species Stenella coeruleoalba. The sequence goes on along the minus strand of NC_137153.1, from coordinate 30,351,257 downwards.
TTGAACAGGCCTCTGCTCAGGAAGATCAGAGGATCCAAACTGAGGTCCGGAGGGAAAGGAAGTGAGATGGATGTGCCAAATCCTAGGAGGTAAAGGGCTTTTCAGGATCCAACATGGTGCAGCCCAGTGGTCCCAGCAGGACCGAGTTGCGTGCATACACTGCATCCACCTCCAGGAGGACTGATGTGTCGTGAAAGGGGCTGGCTCTTCCACACAAAGAACACTCAAAACAGTTATGTTTTCATTGTTTTCTCCCAAGAGGTAAAAGCATTGTTACTCCCTCTTTGGGGGAAAGCATAAGGGACCCCGATTTTATAGTGTTTCTGCTGAAAACCAGGCTAGGGCTAGTTTTCCATCAAGAGAGCTAGAACTGTGTTGTGGTTTTTCAAGATGTTTTTAAACGGAAGGTTTCTATATGGGCAAATAGTATTAGAAATGCTGAATATTTGCAAAGCAAAAAGCAATAGGATTGAACCTTATCTGTCGGTCCCTCTAGAATGCCAAACAATTATATTTAATTGTCAGAAGGATCCCAGCAGAGAGCACTACTGGTGGGAAGTTGGGTGAAAGTCAAGTTCCACTGAGTTTGCAGGTTTGATACAAGTTTAAATTCTTAAAATTTAGAAAGAAACCGTTGCTGCTTTTTCTGCCCATTCAATAGACAGAAGTGAGGAAATGCTCTTCTGAGGGGCCTTCACTTTAGAAAAACTACACATTTCAAATGACACACTAGGATGGCTTCAAGTCTGAAGTAAGCAGCCAACGTTGGGAATTCTCTGGCCGTCCAGTGGTTAAAACTCCACGTTTCCACTGCAGGGGGCACTGGTTCAATCCCTGGTGGGGGAAGTAAGATCCCACATGCTGTGGCCAATAAATAAATAAATAAATAAATAAATAAAAATAATAATAAATAAAGTAAGCAGCGTCATAACAACAAGCTCTTTGGACATTCTTTCTCAGAAAGCCTTGGCTTTGAGGGGGTTCAGATATTCTGATGCCACTGGGCATCAGGAACACCAGTGATAAGGTGAGGCTCCAGTCCCTCAGCTCTCCCTTCTCTGCAGCTTCTCTTCCAGCATCTAGGTTTCTCTACAGCTTCTGCAGGAGATGAGATCATGGCTAGAAACCCAGATCTCTGCAGGAAGGTGGTAGAACTTGCCAGACCTCTCTTGTCGAGAGGCAAGGCAAGTCTGAGCCCAGAATCTGAGGGCCAAAGACCATGGGTGCCCTGAGCTGCCATCATCTGCCAAGCAAGAGCAGAGGCTGATCCGAACCTGAGGCACCGCACAGAGTCAAGAGGATACAAGGGGATGCCAGCTCCCCAAGAAGAGCAGCAACTGGTCCTCTCCTCCCAGGCATATCAGGGGTGCACATGGCACCTTCTGCCCACCAAGGTGAAGAGCACAGCATTGCCTGAGCCATGGAAACTCCGTCTTTGGCCTGGCATCTTGCTGGAATCCAGTGGTTCTCATGGAGATTCCTGGCCCCCCCACCCTCCAAGTTTAACTAGTGCCGTTCTGTTTGTTTTAGGGAAACCTCGCCAATCCTAGTGCTGGGAGGCACAGACTGACACACAGCAGCATGCCACCCTGGTGGAGGGGAGGGAAGAGGCAAAACCACATGGGGACAGAATGATTTGTTGTTTCTTTACCTCAACTGAAAATCAATACTTATGAATTTGCAGGACCAAAAGCAACTTGTAAGATTATTGTATGATTGCACACACACACACACACACACACACCCCACGGTCAGCATCCATCCTGTTGTGCACTTACACACACACACACAGAGTTAACATCTACCTACTCAGTAGGCCATTCTTACACTTAATGCCTCCCACCATAAAGACATTCTTTATCCACTGCAGATTGTAGATTTCTTCTGCTAAAATTCTAATTTTTTTCTTGTCCTTTACCCAGGAAATATGCACAACTGATCATTTCTTTCCATTTCATATGAAACTATCTTATTTCTTTTTTTTTAATAACATCTTTATTGGAGTATAATTGCTTTACAATGGTGTGTTAGTTTCTGCTGTATAACAAAGTGAATCAGCTCTACGTATACATGTAATCCCCATATCCCCTCCCTCTTGCATCTCCCTCCCTATCCCACCCCTCTAGGTAGACACGAAGCACCGAGCTGATCTCCCTGTGCTATGCAGCTGCTTTCCACTAGCTACCTATTTTACATTTGGTAGTGTATATATGTCCATGCCACTCTCTCACTTCGCCCCAGCTTACCCTACCCGCTTCATGTGTCCTCAAGTCCATTCTCTACATATGTCTTTACCCCTGTCCTGCCCCTAGGTTCTTCAGAACCATTTTTTTCTTTAGATTCCATATATGTGTGTTAGCATATGGTATTTGTTTTTCTCTTTCTGACTTACTTCACTCTGTATGACAGACTCTAGGTCCATCCACCTCACTACAAATAACTCAATTTCGTGAAACCATCTTATTTCTAAATTAAGTAATTCCATTTAACTTAATTTGTCCTTGGGTATTTTCATTTAAAATGCTGAATCCTCATTGTGCTTCTCTCTGAACCCCACAAAACTTTCTGGGCAGCAGCACCATGGGGTCTGGCCCTGGCCCGGAGAAGCACACCCTGATACAGCGGTGCAGCCCAGAAGCCCCGTTCTTCCAGATGCATGAGGTGCAGGAGCAAGGAACTGCCCCAGCCATGACACCGCCTCCTCCCCCATGTCACAGGAGCCTGGCTGAGCTTGTGCTCAGCCCACCCTCTACTTCCTGCGGCCCCATGTAAAGGTCCAGAGAGGCGGGCTGACCTCTTGAGCTCCACACTCTGAGGTGGCCAAGTGGATCTGGGGTCCCAGTGTCCAGGCGCCCCCCAGACCCTCCACGTCCAGGCCACGTCCCTGCTGGGAGACACGACAACCAAGCAAGGGGCTGCAGGCTTCACAAACCCTTCAGGATGAGCCTGTTGGCTGGAAAGACAGCCTCTTACATGTTTTACATGTTTGCTGCCCAAGTGTCCCATTACCACTACTTTGCTTCAATGATATTTATCATGTATTCCCCAAAAGCTGACATATATTCAAAGACAGAAAAGAGTGGTAGCATAGAAGAGCAAGAAGTCTACTCTTTGTGAGATTAAAGTTTCATCAAAAGCTTATCTTTTGGAATTATTTTCTCTTAAACATGAATATAAAAGCAATGAATGAAATAATCAGGTATTTCTGGAAATAAAACATTTACTATTTTCTAATGACCCTGTCCAAAGTCATTACATGTTGTGTGTGTGTGTGTATGTGTGTGTGGTGTATGTGTGATGTGGTGTGTGTGTGTGTGTGTGTGTATATGTGGGTGGGACAGGGTATATGTGTGTGTGTGTGTATGTATATGTGTGATGTGTGTGTGTGTATATGTGGGGGGATAGGTTATGTACGTGTATGTGTGTGTGTGTGTGTGTGTGTGGTATATGTGGGGAGGTGGGCTATGTATGTGTGTATGTGTGGTGTGTGTGTGATGTAGTGTATATGTGCACACACACATTTAATGCATCTGTTATACTTGTGTCACATAAAAAAAGAGATGTCCAGATCAAATTAGTAATTTTGTCTATTAATCTCAAAAGAGTTTCTTAAACTGTTTTTCAAACGATTTAGACAATTTACATGTAAGCCACCCATTTATGAGATTTTTCAACAATTTTAAGAAAAAAATCAACTTTTAAAGTTGTCTTTTACATCAAGGAACAATTTTTTAATCTAAAATTAAAGCAAAATTCAATCAGTCTCACCATAATGATATATCATGGCTATACTTGAAATAGCTTTGTTGATGACAGTTTAATATGACCTTAGCTCACAGTTATCAAAAGAACACAACGTTAAGAAAAAAAAGTTTAGATATTTTTGCTAAGAAAAAGATTTAAAATATTTTTAAAGGCAGTGAAAAAACTACCAACTGAGAATAAATTTTAGAGTACAGTTAATAAAGACCATCTAGGGCTTCCCTGGTGGCACAGTGGTTGAGAGTCCGCCTGCCGATGCAGGGGACACGGGTTCGTGCCCTGGTCCAGGAGGATCCCACATGCCGCGGAGCGGCTGGGCCTGTGAGCCATGGCCGCTGAGCCTGTGCGTCCGGAGCCTGTGCTCCGCAACGGGAGAAGCCACAACGGTGAGAGGCCCGCGTACCGCAAAAAATAAATAAATAAATAAATAATAAAGACCACCTATAAAAAGCAATAGAACATTTATAAATAAAATGAATAATTTATACCACCCTAAATATCATCAGATTTGCAAATGGGGGAAACAAAATATTTTTTAAAGAGCTCTTGTAAAAACAAGGATTCATTCCAAAAGAAAAACAATCCAGCATACCAGGAAATAATTCAGTAGTTCTCTGTTAAAATCTCCTGTAAACAGTTCGTATCATAGAGCTATTATCAGTAAAGATATAACACTCTTTGCAGACCAAAACCTCAGCTGTCTGAGGGAGGCATCACGGGATTTATGGACACATAACCTACTTTCTCACTGTGTTGCTGGTGATCAGCGAACACTTGGGCCTCTTGATTCTTGCCATGGGCACTCAGGTCAGTCCTAAATGTGGTAACTTTTATCCTGTTTTGAGTCTGTGGCATGATGTGCTGTAAAGAGAGCCCTTCTTTTGGGGAACCCCCCCCCAGGGCTGCCAGCTAGCCCAGGTACCTCCCACACAGTATTGCCTTCCGCTGCTGGGGGGCGGGAGGTGTCAAGGCTGAACCTCAAGACCACGCTTGTCTTCAAATGGCTACTCCACCTCAGCCAGTGCCTATTTTTAAGAACTGACTCCCAACTGTTCATGTCTATCTTCCCTTCCTAAACTGTTCTCTCTGTGGATCTGCAGGTGTCACACCCAAATAGCGCCTTTGGGACCTGCTAAAGACGCTTATCAGCCCCCATGGGCACTCAGGCTCCTTGCCAGCTTGGACTTTTAGGCAATAGAATTTGAAAGTGGGTAGCAGCGTAATCAACACTTGTCTGTATCAACACTTGTCTGTATTTCTCTAGGCCTTTCAAGTTCAAATTTAAAATAGTTTTAAAATAGGGTTGTAATGAAAATATTCATTGCTCTTAGCTGTTACGATGTTCCTTTTCTGTCTATAAAGGGCATATTTTCTTGTTCTTTCCCTTTTGTGTCACCAAAAGAAAAAACCCAGTGTCAGGCATACTTAGGCAGGTACAAAGGTGCTGCCAGTGGGGTCTCCTGATGTAAATAAATACAAACCTGGAGGCTGCCTGGACTCTTCCTTATCTGCATACCCTCATGCTGCTATTAAAAGCAGACTCAAGTGATGGCACGAAGGACAAATTAAACATGCTCTGAGCTTGGAATTCTACTGCTGCTCAGGTACTTCTATTTTTAAATTTTAAATCCTTCATTAATTAATATTACAACCTGCTGTTCAAATAGTTCGATGTTTCCTAATTGATCAAAACCAGCCAGACTTCGGGATTTTACAATTTCCACTTTCATGTAAGTAGATTACGTTAAAATATTTTTGAAGAATAAATCTGTGTGCAATATCTTAATATTGTCTGTAGGTAGGTATTTCTATGAGGCAGGAAATCTATAATTATACAGCAGATGAATCTTCCAGGAAACTGGAAAACATTTGGGGGTTTTCCTTAATTTAGAAATACATTTAAATCAAAGAGAATAAGAAGTTCTTTCCCAAACCCTAAGCCTTTAGATTTTGCAACTGAGTTACAGGCATGTTATAAAGATTGCCCCTTTCTATCTACCAGAGATCTTTTAAAGTAAGGATACCAATAAAACTATTTACAAGTCAGCAAATAATACCAAATTAAGTTTTTTTCAGTTTTGTGATTTTTCAAGAGAATAAGTTCATGGTTCTAAATTCAACATGGGCAATTCAGAAATGTGTACCAACAGAGGGCCACGTGATATTGTGAATCAAATGTGCACAGAAGAAATTGTCCTTTAGTGTCTGGTCTCCTTTGCTGTGTGATTTCAAACTTCTCCAGGGAAGCCTGAGCGTCTTATGTTGCCGCAATTCACCACTGAAGATGGGCCAGACCACAGCAAGGGGTACTGACCGGGCCGTGCTATATGCCCCCAGGTCACTACAGTCTCATGGCACAACAATGTGACCTGAAATCCAGAAGGCTCTGGGCAGACCCAGCCTTCTGCCTATTTGAGTGTTGCTGCTACTTCTGCGGGGTGTGTCACAACCTAATGGCCCAGCAGAGCAGACTAGTTTTAGTTGCTCATCCTTCTTCAGCCACAACTGACATTTAGAACTGGATGTCTGCCTTCATCCTTCAAAAAGCAAGAGTAAAGCCCTAAGCAAAGTGAATGATTTCTTTTTTTTAAGGAACACTTTAAAGGCATAAGTTTGAAAATTCTCCCTCCATTTGGAAACTACCCTCTATGTGCAACATGACAGGTATAAAAAGCTTTGCCAACATCCATCTATTTCAAACGTAGGCTGTTTTTTTCTTTAGATAGCAATTATACTAATATGCCACGTAATATACTCTGGCATCACCTCTTCACCTCAGAGTTGTCAGGGATTTTTGTTTGGTTTTGTTTTTTCTTTTTTTCTTTTTGTTTTTGGCTCCTGGTTATATAATTTAAAGAAGAAATACAAGAAGAATATTCTTTTATAATAAACTCAACCTGCTGTGCATACTTTATGCTGATCTTTATCCCTTTTGTAAAATATATTATTAATCCATTTTCAGAAGTTAAGAATGAAGATGAAATTAAAAAGCAGCTTCAAAAGGAGAAAAGGCCCATGTTTAATACTAATGATCATATTCCTTTGTCGGTACTTTTTAGATAGTTAAAGATAATCCACAAAGTTAACTGTTTCCTTTAATATTTGGTTCAAAATTACCAAGCTACAACATTTTCCCTGGGGATGTGATCTGTAGAATTTTTAAACTGGATCTGTAGCCAGTATGTATTGACTAGATGGCCTGCAGGTTTCTCAATGGGGTTGACGACACTGGAGACAGAGTTTGAGTCTCATTTCTTTTTAAGCAAAAAGCCATGCCTTGGAGTGACCAGTCTGAAATAATGTAGTTTTGACCCCTTCCCCCTGTCTGTAGGCTATCTGCCCAGCTGGAGAACGCTGTGGTGGCTCTCTACTGCCCGGCAGCCAGGAGGACATGATAAGCATGTGGCAGGCCAGTTGAATGCGGCTGAGTATTTGTTCTTTAAATATCATAGAATACTTGCATAAGGGAAGAATTTTGTGGACTACATCCGGCGTGATTGTATAATTCCTTGTGTTGGAGGAAAAAAATCTCCTTTCCAGCCTGTGGCTCAGCTCTCTTTAGCCTATTTAAATGGATGACTACAGTCCCCAAGGAAAAACAGTCCCAAATTCTCCTTCTGCTGCTGTTAACCAACACAGTTAGGTATGGAATGAAAGGCAGACACTAAAGCTGGGTAAGAAAGTACGACCCATCTGGTATAAAGCAAGGACAGCACTTGGCCTGCACTGAAAGGAGCTGGAAATTCTTGCTGTGGCAGAAATGAAACCACCTACCCTGCCGCCTGGGGCAAACACAGCAGAAGTAGTGACACCACCTGCCTTTCTCATCGCAGGGGCTGCCCAGTTCCTCCAAGTATGTTCACTGTACCCTAGGTAGGCCTGATGCACAGTTTCCAAGGATAGTGGTCCATGCGGAGAGGGGTACTGGCCCGACACATGGCAAAGCGAGGTGGCAAAGGCATGCCAAAGGAGCGGAGCCAAGGGAAACCAGGACAGAGTGAGGTCACCGATTTCAAACCGTCTCCCAATGGATGCGCAACGGGCGCTTTTGCTGTGCCGGGTCGCCGCAGCCAGGCGAGCTGACTGCGAAGGAGTGACCTCCCGGCCTCCAAGGCGACCCACTGTGCCGGACGCCCCTTCGCCCGGGCTTTCCCACCCGGCAGCCCGCGCCCGCACCCACCTTGACGACGTAGGTGACTCCGGCCCCCAGCACCTGGTCGCTAGCGTGCGGGGCGCGGGGCGGCGGCTCGTCGCCTGGTCGGCCCTTCCTGGCGGCGCGCATGGCCGGGGCGCGGGGGCCGGGGGGCGCGCTGCCGTCCGGGGCGGCCAGGCTGGGCGCGCTGCAGCTGCCCGAGAGCCGCGCGCCCGCCCGCTCCCTGGCCGCCGACAGGCCGCGGAGGCCCGAGCTGGAGAGTTTCAGGTGGGACACCTTGTGGAGCAGGTGGCCCAGGCTGCCCGGCCCATCGTCGGGCGCCCTGCGCAGCGCGTCTCCGGACACCAGGTAGGGGGCCGCCGCCGGGGCCGCGCGCGCCGCCGAGACCTTGCCACCGCCGCTCACCGACAGGTTGTGCAGAAGGTCATCGACCGATGTCACCGAGTCATTCCTGAAGCGATTGTACTTGGTGCGTGGAAGCATGCCCCTCCGTGGGCTCGCCGCATCCGCCCGGGCGCTGCAGGTGCCGGCCCCGGCGCGGGCTGCCGCGCATAGCAGGCGAGCCGCGGTCCCCGGGGCGGGACGGAGCGGCCGGGACAGCCGGCTGGGGGGCGCGAGCAGCGGCGCCGGTCTACCACCGCTAACACCCCGCACGGCCGTGGCCGCGCAGCCCCGGCCCCGGACTCGGCTGCTGAGGGCGGCACGTTTGCTTTGCAAAAGTCATAGTTTCCTCTGATGAGCGCCCAGCTGCTTGGGGCTGCTCACAGCAAAAGCATGACTCACTCCGAGAGGAGACCCTTCTCAACAAAGGCTCGGTGAGCACTGCAAATCACTTCCTGTAGCAAAAAAAAAAGAAAGAAAAAAAGAAGAAAAAAACCACATACACCCACTGACAGCACACTAGAGCCAATCAATTCTCAAATTTCCTTTCTCTACCTTCCCAGATATTTCCTTCCAACCTTTGGATTTTCACCTCCCCATCCCCCGACCCCCCTCAGCATTTGTGCCAGAGGTAAATCCAGTTCCTTCAGATGATCAGATGAACTTTCTGAAACCCATTATTCTATGCTAGGTTTTTTTTTTTTTCTTCCCTGTTCAGCCCATCTGTGTGAGCCTGGAAAAGTGTCTGACGGCGCAGCGTTAAAATGTGACGAAGGATTTTTAAGAATAAGATCTTCAGCGGATCCTCATGAATTCTGATTTGGAAAGCAGCAGGAATTGTTAAATAGCCAAAAAAAAAAAAAAAAAAAAAAAAGAAGAAGAAGAAGAAGAAGAAGGGGAAATATTCACTCCCAGGTGAACATAAAATACCAATTTCCAGGGTACTTTTTCTTTTCAAATCAACAGAGCAGCCATGACAAGTGCCTTTGTGGCAATGCAGTTCCTCAAAAAAAAAAAAAAAAAAGAAAAAAGAAAAAATCTGCATAGGAACTTCTGCCCAGAGCCAGTGAGGGTCTCTTCCCTGCTAATTTACAACAGTCTTTCTCAGCCAGGGTTAAGTTGAAAACCTACTTCCGAAAAAGAAGAGTGCTTCTTTGATGAATGGCAACAAGCTCCAGAAATCCATTCCAAAAAGGGGGCTGTGCTTGAAGCTTTATTCCAACTGAATGTGCTCAAGCTCTGGAAAAATGCCTAAAAACGCTACAAATACATTTCAATATCCCTTTAGTTGCTGCTTGCAACCCTGCAATAAGGACGGAAAAAAAAATGCAGCTGCTCTCATTACACATCAAATCCGCAGAAAAATGCCTTATCTTCAGGAGTCAGACACGGGCTGCAAGTGAAAAACACAGGCCTCCTTCCTGTCAGGCAGAACAGAGCATTGCCCCCCCCCACCCCCAGAAGGTCTACGGAGGCGCAAACCCACTGACCCCTGTCACCATGGGCTCTGCCGGTCTTCATTGTCTACTGAGAGAAGCTGCCGACACAGTGAAAACGCTCCCTGTCCAAGTTTCCCGGCTACTTCTGTGCAAAAAATGAATTTACCTCTAGCATGTTATCAGGTCACCCTGAGTCTTCTCACACCCACGACTAGACATGTGACACTTGAGGCACCGAGCCTTGAAGAGCTTTATGGAACAAGGTGTTAAGGAGTGCCCCTGATGGCGGGCCAGGTGAGGCCCGCTGCAGGGAAGCAGGAGTGCAGAGGAGCGGCGGCCCCCCTCCCAGGGCTGCAGGCCTAGCCGAGCAGCCGCATGGCACTCATTTTTTTCCTTCCCCTTGCTGGCATAGCAACAGCAAAGGCACACCCCAGAGATGATGGTGATGCTTATCCAAGTCCCCCAAAATCTAAAGCAAAACTGCCCTATCATGCCCAAACCGTGATCTTCATTAGAAGCAGACAAAAACAGCAAAATGTGAATGAAATGCTGTTTGTGTGAATGAAAGGGCTAGCGAGCGAGCCAGCGTTTCTGTGAATGAAGCAGGGCCTTGCAGCCGGCGCCAGGCAATCCCCTGGTTCCAGCGGACTCAGCCAATGAGCATCCGCCCTGATGACTCATTCAACAAAAGCTTGCTCAATAGTGGAAGATTCCATTTCAATCAAAGGCGGGATCTTTCATCCAACGGCAGTGTGGGAAAAAAAAAAAAAAAAAAAAAAGCCAGCTTGATTACAAAGATGCAGGGAGGAAGGAGACCGCTGTTACAAAGAGAGGAAAAACTAGTTTTTCCAAGGAAATTCAAGAACCATTGGATAGGTATGAGTGTGAACAGGATTGCCCTCTTGGAAGTGAGCTGTGCCCTAAAACTTTCATTCAGCCATTCATTTATATCAAGGAGCAACCATGAATGTGCCATTCTGTTCAGCATTTATTATGAATGTACAGTGAATGCACATTCAAACCTAGGCTCCTCGCCCTTGATTCTTTTTGTGAAAGGAGTACAGAACAGGCATGCACGTTCTGAGTCTCCAAGGAGGAAAAAAAAAAAAAAAAAGCTACAATGTTAACCCTTCAGCCAACAGGAGACTTTTATTTCTTTTGTTATGATGAAGCAAGTAAAGGGAAATTGACCATTTTAAAATGTAAATAGCAATATAAATTTACCACATGTAAGAAGATACATAATCTAAGAGTGTGATTAGTATTTTAAGAATACAATAGTACAGTAAAACCTCACTTCAGGAAGATGGTATCAGCATTTTGGAACATAGGAGAAAAGCAGAAAGACAATCCCAAAGGCTTCTTAGCAGCAAAATAGAAGCTGCAAGCCCAGCCAAGAAGCCCCCCGCCCCCCACCCCTGACAGCCTTGTGGGCCCTCACTGAGGGCTGTTACTGCTTATTTTAGACATTATCCCAAAAGCCCGAGTATTGAGTTTTTCAGCCTGTGACTACATAAAGATGGATGATGGATGAAATTTTCATAGTCTGGTGACACAGACAAAAACAGAAAAAAAGGAAACCATTATTAAGTCAGTCTCGAGAAAGCCAGGCAGCCTTTCCAGAATATTTCAGTTTTTCTTTTTAAATCTATTCATTTAAAAGCATATTGATTTTCCATTGCTGCCATAACCACAAAATCAGTGGTTTAAAACAATACAAATTGGTTATCTCCTGGTGCTGTAGGTCAGAAATCCAAAATGGCTTACATGGGGATAAAGTCAAGATGTGGGCAGGGCTCATGCCTTTTGGAATTTCTGGAGAAGAATCCTTCTCCTTGCCTTCTCCTGCTTCTAGAGACTGTCCAAACAGGTATTCCTGAGGATGGGCCATAAGTTGGGCTCTGAGGAGTGTGGCTTTGCCCCATAGAAGGTTTCTTTCTAGCAAGAGAGGCAGAAAATTGAAAATTAATATTATAATGCAGTATGCTATGTAAATGTTTTAACATGTGTGAGATACAAAAATTATCCAGAGGGGGCCATGCTGAGCTTGGCTTAAGGATGTCAGGGGTGACTTCAGTGGGGAGATGACCCCCCAAGCAGAGTTTTGAGGGACTGCTGGGATCTTCCAGGTAGGCTGAGAGGAAAAGGTACTTTGGGAGGAGATGCTGTGTGGGGAACAGCTCAAGGCTTGAGCGGGCTCAGGATTTCCAGAATCCTGTGTAGATTGGTTGGGCTGATGTGGAGTGTTGGGAAGCCAGGTCACTAAGAGGGCTAGACCTGGAGGGTCTAGGAATATCTGGTAACTTCCTCAAGATGCTCAAGCAGACCTGCAGTGGCTTGAGAGGGGTGACACAGTCAGGTTTGCATTTTATGTGGACACCTTGACAGTGATGCAGGGTGGCTCTGGGGAGTTGTTCACAGTTGGGGTCTTAAAGGAAGGCCAGAACAATGGTCTGGAAAGGAGACAGTAAAACAACCTGGATGACAAGGATGGGTGAGGGAAAGTGGAGCAGGTTGGCTTGTCTGGAGGCAAAGTTGAGATGGAGTTTGGGGGGTGCAAGATGCGTTAGGGACCAACCTCCATGGAAGGCAGGAAGAGGCTGCAGGATTGAGCAGGTGGAGGAGTGCGGCTTTGTGAAGCCACATATGCCCCAGCCTGGTGGCCCCCCAACTGAGGGTCCCCTTAGGGTCTGCAGGGCTCCCCTCGCCCCCTCACTACTCACCCCCTCAGCTGGCCCAGGAGTAATGGCCTCCAGCCAAGCAGCCTCTGCAGCTGAGCCCTTGAAGGAGTGGGCAGTGGAAACTACCTGCTCGCCAGAGCCTGGCAGCAGGGCAGGAGCCGGCTGTGGAGGAGTCTGATCAGGGCCTGCTGCATCTCCCCTGGAGAGGAATGCAGAGCAAAGGCTATAATTCTGACTTGGGTGGTGAGCCTGAGTGAGTCTCATCCATTAAGATAAGGAGCACAGGTGGCTGAGGGAAAGGTAAGGGCTCGGTTCTGAATGCATGTGAGTAGTGGCACTTCCATGGAGAGCTGTCCAGAGCTGAGGAACAGTCAGGGCCGGAGACTGAAACTTAAAAGTCATAGGCGTGCAGGTAATGTTGAGTCTCCGAAGACTGGTGCAAACTTAGGCAGGAAGAACAAAGAGGAGGGATTCCTAAGGAAATGCCAGACTTCCCACATGGGAGCTGAGAAAAAATGATCAGGATTTGGAGGATACATATGGAAATCTAATTTGATGGATGCCATGTGTCTTAGTTGGGATTGCTATAACAAAATACCATAGACTGGGCAGCTTTAATAATAAACATTTATTTCCCACAGTTCTGGAAGCTGATCGAATCTCCAGCAGATTTGTGTCTGGTGAGGACCCATTTCCTGATTGATAGAGTGCCACCCTGAGTCCTCACATGGTGGAAGGAGCAAAGGAGTTCTCTGAGGTGTCTTTTATAAAAACACTAATCCCACTCATAAGGGCTCCATCCTCATGACCTGCTCACCTCCCAAACCCAAACCTCCATATACCATCACACTGGAGGTTAGGTTTCAACATATGCATTTGTGGGGCACAAATATTGTTTTCAAGAGAAAATCAGTGATGGTGAATAAGAGCAGCAGTGGCAGTCATAACTTCTTTGAGCATCCCCATGTGCCAAGTGATGCACACCCGTTATCTCCTTCAATCCCATGACCTTGAGATAGAGTTTACATCCCATTCTGCACAGAAAGAAACAGAGGATCAGAAGGGTTATGAGATGTGCCCAGGCCACACAGGGTTAGGAACTGGCCATTCTGTCTGACTCCAAACCCATGTTTATGACCACAGCCTCCGAGAGCTCAAGTAAGGACCTGCTGAGAATCACCTATGGAGGTGGTGATTACCCATCACAACACCTTAGCAGGAAAATGGAGGGGCTGCCACTTAGGTCACAGGATGATGCCAACCAAATGGGAGATGATGAAATGTATGAGGAAAACTCATACTTTTCAGAAGACTAAGTGCAACAAAAGGGAAGATATAGGGCAATGGTTGGAAATACAGCAGGGAGTATAGAACAGGTGATAGAAGAGTTACGGGCATGTTTAGAGTAAAGGTGAGGGCTTTAGAGTAGAACAGAATGGGAGAGATGGAGATCCAGGAAAGGGAAGGTCAAGAGGAGAGATGGAGCTATCAGCCTAGAAAGGATGGTGGGGACAGGGAGGAATGGGGGCGCAGATCATTTGGGGTTGAGTAAGAAACAGGTGGTTTCAAGGAGGAGTCCTTAGTGAAGACATGTTTTCAGAGATGGGGTTAAGGAAGTCCAAAGGTTGGTGACTGTGGACAAGGAATGTACCATTTCTATAAGCATCAAGCTATTAGCCACTGCAGCTGCCCAACTGTGCACCCTAAGGGGAATTCAGGATGGAGAAAAACAGGAAACATTCTGTGCCTTGGATAGTTAAAATGCATATATCAAGGAACAATTTCAATGAATCCAGATTCTTGCACCTTCAAAAACATAGAAAAGCACTAAAATCATTGAGAAGTCTGTTTTTTGTGATTAGCAGTAATCTTCTGATGTTTGACTACATCTTTTTTTAACAGCAAAAAAACTCATATATATCCTGGCTCCTCCCTTACCTCTTCAGAACAATTTCTTCAGAGCTTTCTGAGAGGCTGTCTCCTGGGTATAGTCCTCAATAAGACTCCCAAATAAAATTTAACTTGAAACTTTTAGCTTGTGCATTTTTCTTCAGTCAATATAACACACCAGGGATTCCTAAGAGCCAGAAGACATTCCCACCTTTAGGGCTGAGGAAATGGGAAGACAACTGAATTTCTGGAGCCAGTGGAATTCCAGCTGGAAATTTGGAGGTAGGGCTGCCAGGACGAGTTATAGTTTTGGAGGAATAAAGTTGCTGACAGAGAAGTAGAACCAATGATGCGGAGGTAACAGAGATTAAATACCCCAGTTTCTCTCTCCCCAGTCTCTGACATCCTGTGATTCCCTCTTATTAGCCAAACTCACGGGAAGCCAGAGGTCCAAGGAGATTGGTATTGAGGAGTGAGGGGGCAGCCTCCCAGGCACAGAGCAGGCTGGGCAGGGTAAAGGGAAGTGGACCACAGCCATCACCGTGAGGATAAATCTGTCTGTGACCATGGTAAGAAGCCAAAAAATTTTTATACCTAATGTGGATGTTACACCTGATTTCCTCTGTAACACAAAAGGCAAGATTGTAGTTAAAAAGTAAGAGGGGGCCATTTAAGTAAGGAAACTGAGGTGAGAATGAACACTTAGAGTGCCTGCTGAGGGGAACAGAGGATGTTACTGAGGAAGAGCGATGGTATCCCTGCACAGCGTTATGAACCCACCAGGACTCTGTGGTGTCCCGGAGGGCAGAGGTGTGATTTTTTCTAAAGGGTTTATCTGCCAACATATGAGCTGGAAGACGGTAGATCATTAGGTAGAGGGTTCATTCGAGGATGCAGGCAGAGAAGGAAAGGAGAGGAGAAGGCAGGCTAGCAGGAGTGGGACATGGGCTGTGGGGAGAAGAAGGACAGAGATGGAAGTGGCCATGGAAGGAGTATCAAGTGCAGCACGGTGGCATTGAAGAGGAGGAACACTGGGGAGGTGGCAGCCTGGATCCTTTGGGATGTAAATCTCAGGGAAGTGGCAGGGAGCAGAAGGTCCCTAATGGTGCCCCTGAGGCAGAGGAGCAGCCTCACAGGTCCCTGGATGTAGGAATGTCTGTGGTATAGGAATCCTCTGTAACAGGCCACCTGATGGCGAGAAATCTGGGTGCTGAAAACTGGTTGTGCCAATGGTTCAGCACTGAGAATAGTTTCTTTTTAAAAATTTAATTTTGCTTTTTAAAACTGAGGTATAGTTGATTAACAATAGTATATAAGTTTCAGGTGTACAACATAGTGATTCATAATTTTTAAAAATTATATTCCATTTATAGTTATTATAAAATGTTGACTATGTTCCCTGTGCTGTACAATATATCCTTGTATCTTACTTATTTTATATCTAGTAGTTTGTATCTCTTAATCCCCTACTCCTCTCTTGCCCCACCCACCCTTTCCTCTCCCCACTGGTAACCACTAGTTTGTTCTCTATATCTGTGAATCTGTTTCTTTTTTGTTATATTCACTAGTTGGTTTTATTTTTTAGTTTCCACATAAAAGTGATAACATACAGTATTTGTCTTTCCCTCTCTGACTTATTTCACTAAGCATAATACCCTCCAGATTCATCCAAATTGCTGCAAATGGCAAAATTTTATTCATTTTTATGGCTGAGTAATATTCCATTTTGTGTGTGTTTGTGTGTGTGTGTGTATATATATATATATTTATTTATATTTATATATATACACACATATGTATATATATACACATCTGTTGATGGACGGTTAGGTTGCTTCCATATCTTGGCTATTGTAAATAATGCTGCCATGAACATTGGGGATGCATGTATCTTTTCAAATTAGTGTTTTTGTTTTCTTTGGCTAGATACCCAGGAGTACAATTGCTAGATCACATGGCAGTTCTATTTTTAGTTTTTTGAGGAATCTCCATACTGTTCTCCACAGTGGCTGACCAATTTACATTCCCACCAACAGTGCACAAGGACTTCCTTTTCTCCACATCCTTGCCAACACTTGTTATTTGTTGTCTTTTTGATAATAGACATTCTGGCAGGTGTGAGGTGATATCTCATTGTGGTTTTGATTTGCGTTTCTCTGATTAGTGATGGTGAGCATCTTCTCACGTGCCTATTGGCCATCTGTATGTCTTCTTTGGGAAAATTTCTGTTCAGATCCTCTGCCCATTTTTTAGTTGGGTTGTTTGTTTTTTTGATGTTGAGTTGTATGAGCTGTTTATGTATTTTGGATATTAACCCCTTATCAGATACATCGTTTTCAGATATCTTCTCCCATTCAGTAGGTGGTCTTTTCATTTTATTGACAGTTTTCTTCACTGTGCAAAAGCTTTTTAGTTTGATGTAGTCCCTCTTGTTTATTTTTGCTTTTGTTTCCCTTGCCTGAGGAGGCATATCCAAAAAACTATTACTAAGAACAATGTCAAAGATCTTACTGCCTATGTTTTCTTCTAGAAGTTTTATGGTTTCAGGTCTTACATTTAAGTCTTTATTCCACTTCAAATTTATTTTTGTGCATGGTATGAGAGAGTAGTCCAGTTTGATTCTTTTGCATGTAGCTGTCCAGTTTACCCAACATGATTTAAGAGGCTGTCTTTTCCCCATTGTATATTCTCACCTCCTTTGTCATAAATTAATTGCTCATATATGTGTAGTTTTATTTCTGGGCTCTCTATTCTATTCCATTGATCGATGTGTCAGTATCATGCTGTTTTGATTACTGTAACTTTGCAATATAGTTTGAAATCAGGGAGCCTGATACATCCAGCTTTGTTCTTCTTTCTCAAGATTGTTTTGACTATTTTGGGTGTTTTGTATTTCCATACAAATTTTAGAATTATTTTCTCTAGTTTTGTGAAAAATGCCATTGGTGTTTTGATAGGTATTTCTTTGGGTCTGTAGATTGCCTTGGGTAATATGGTCATTTTAACAATATTAATTGCCAATCCATGAAGATGATATATCTTTCCATTTGTTTGTGTCATCTTCAATTTCTTTCATCAGTGTCATATAGTTTTCCTTATATTCCTTTGTAAAATAAATTATAGCTTTTCCTGAAGAATTAATTCATTTAGAAAACATGTAGGGACTTCTTTCATGGCCCAGTGGTTAAGAATCTGCCTGCCAATGCAGGGGACACAGGTTCGATCCCTGGTCTGGGAAGATCCCACATGCCACAGAGCAACTAAGCCCATGTGCCACAACTAGTGAGCCTGCGCTCTACAGCCTGCGAGCCACAACTACTGAGCCCACACAACACAACCTCTGAGCCCATGCGCTGCAACAAATAAACCCCATGTGCTCTAGGGCCCGCGTGCCGCAACTACTAAGACAGCATGCTGCAACTACTGAAGCCCACGTGCCTAGAGCCTGTGCTCCACAACAAGAGAAGTCACAGCAATGAGAAGCCAACACACAGCAATGAAGAACCAACGCAGTCACAAAAAAAAAGAAAAAAAATTTAGTGGATTCTATAGTCCTGTCAATTCCTTGGTCACATGCACTTCTAGTTTTACGTAGAAACAATTTAATGCTTTCTCTTTTTCCTCTAAAGAATCTATTTTCAGAGACAATTTGTTTTGTAACATAATCTCCACAAATATATTTCATGGCTGAATAATGTTCCATGGAATTGAGAAAATATAATTCCCTTAGGCCTTCCCCATCACTGGACACTTTTGTTGTTTCTCATTTATCAGTGCCATAAACATTGTCATAATGAGAGCCTTTACACATCCAGCTTGCTTTGTATCATTGGATTATTTCTCAATATAAACCACAGGGAAAGCAAACTTCCATAGCTCTTGATTAGTATTGCAAAATGCCTTTCCTGAAGTCCTTTATGTTTTCAGCTCTGACAGCAGTCAGTAGGAGTAGACCTGTGTCTCTGAAACCTTTTTTTGGTCTTCATATTTGTAAATAGTTTCTCTTATTTAATAGTTTCAGGATGGTTATTCAAGGGTCTGGGCTTTTAACTGGTGGAGACAGTGCCATACCTCTGCCTTCATTCTGATTGGTTGGCTCCAAACCAAAAGTGGTGAGATTTGCCCAGATCTGGAATGGGGGCCAGGGGTGGGGGGCGGGGAGTCTGCCTGTGGACTTGAACTTGTACAGACCCTCACCCATAACTTTCCATCAAACACAGGCCTTGCTTTGAATCTCACACTCATCTTTCTGGACTCACAGTATTGTTTGGGCTATTTTTATTTTGGATTATTTTTGCCAGACTCTGTGTGGGTTTTTACTATAGTCAAATGTTTACCATTTTTACCTTTTTCAAAAAATATTTTAGTATATAGATAATTATGTGTAATATAGTTACATTGTTATATAATTACTTACATATTGTATAATATATTATACATTATGATTTACACATAATATATATACTAATATACTTATATAATCTATATTGGTATAATACTGATATATATTAATTAAAAGTACTACTTCTCTTTCATATGGATATATGCTGCGATTCATACATAATTATATATACTAATATATTTATATAGCCTACATTTGTACAATGTTTATATATATTAATTATATGTATTATTGCTCTTTCATATGGATGTATTATGTCTTATGATTCACACATAATTATATATACTAAAATGCTTATACAATCTTTGTTGGTATAATATTTATATATATTAATTACATATATTATTTCTCCTTCATGTAGAGAGTCAGAAGCAGCAACACTGGTGCATCAATATGCTGACACTGGTACCCTGGAAAGACCTTCACTGTCTCAGAGGCACTTAGCAAGACAGAGAATGCAAATCCTGTAAGTTTTCCCACGGCAGTCACCATGCTGTGTTGTGTAGTTCTCAGATGAGGATCCCCTGGTGGGCTTAACACCACGAAAATGGCTGGTCCCATCTGGAGTTTCTGATTTAGTAGTTGTTGGTGGTTCCCAGGTGATCACCATGCTGCCCAGTTGGTTTGCACATAAACAATGCCTGCTGACCACTCAGCAACTGTGCAAGCCAGTGATCCCCAACTGAAAACCAAACCCCTGGACATGTTCCAGCCAAGGTGCACAACAGACTGCAATGGTTCCACCTGCCAGCATCTGGGAACATCAAGGTGGTTAACCTTGATAAGGCTGGCAAGACAAAATTCTGGCAAATTCCTGTCACGAGTCTTTGAGGAGCTCAGTAGAACTCTTGGAGAACTTCACAATGTGAAATCCTTCTGCAACAGTTTCCAATGTTGGCTGTACATTGGAAATCTTGAGAATTTCCTAATCAAAGAAGCCAGAAATTTAAACCAAGAACCCCCACAAATAAATAATGGCTAAAACAATGGGCCGAATACTTTTCTAAGTACTTTAAATGTTCTTTCACTTTTACTAGCTCCCTAATCACATATGCACTGCCATTGCCTTTTGCATGTGGGGAAACTGAGGCACAGAGAGCTTAAGTAATGGTTCACAGTCACAGGCTAGTTAGGATAGAGCCAGACCTTGGCTTCGGCAGCTCTGGTCCACCAGGCTGTTGATGACTGACCTACAGCCTTAGGAGTTAGCAACACCAGGTACCTGGGGACTTGCGTGCAAAGGAGAGG
The DNA here is from genome assembly GCF_951394435.1 of Stenella coeruleoalba. Classification (NCBI taxonomy): domain Eukaryota; kingdom Metazoa; phylum Chordata; class Mammalia; order Artiodactyla; family Delphinidae; genus Stenella; species Stenella coeruleoalba. The sequence continues at coordinate 30,331,301 of NC_137153.1, read as the reverse complement.
GGCTGATATAAGCAGGCATACTTGAAAGTCTTTTTAAAAGTAGTTGGATCCCAGGTCTTTTCTCCACACCACACATCCAGGCGGTAGCTTCCTGCCCACCCTGTCAAAGATAAGCTGTTTTTGCTTTGGAGAAGGTGGAGTGGAGGTGTCTGTCCTAAGACACCAGGTGCAGATAAGAGTGAGCACAGCAGGGGAAAGGCTGGGCTGGGAAATGTACCCACAGTGAGGCCACCGCAAAGGCCTCCTGCTCTTCCCTTTTGATAATTAAAACACAACAGAAATTAAAAATCCATTTCATACAGGGTTTGGAGAATGAAATTGAGGATGTCTAGAAAGCCAAACAAAATTACAAAATGATGGAAAGTAGAAAAGATAAGAAATTAGACCTCCAAACCAGAAGATTCATTAGCCAAATTATAGGAGTTGCAGGAAGGAAAAAGAGCGATAGAGATAGAGGGGAGGAAGGAAGGAAGGAAAGATAGAAGGAAGGAAGAAAGGAGAGAGAAAAAGAAAGGAAGGAAGGAAGGGAAAATGAGAAGAGAGAATGAAATAACACAGCAAAATTTCCCAGAACTGAAGCACATAAATACTGAGACTGACCAGAATTCAGGTACAAAGAGACCATTCTGTGTGGAAAAGCCTCAGTGGGAGAGAGAAAGAGAGAAACAGGTCATATATAAAGAATCAGGTTGGGGGGTGAGGGGGGAGGGTAAGCTGGGACGAAGTGAGAGAGTGGCATGGACATATATACACTACCAAATGTAAGGTAGATAGCTAGTGGGAAGCAGCCGCATAGCACAGGGAGATCAGCTGGGTGCTTCGTGTCCACCTAGAGGGGTGGGATAGGGAGGGTGGGAGGGAGACGCAAGAAGGAGGGGATATGGGGATATATGTATACGTATAGCTGATTCACTTTGTTATAAAGCAGAAACTAACACAACATTGTAAAGCAATTTTATTCCAATAAAGATGTTTAAAAAAAAGAATCAGGATCAGGGAATTCCCTGACAGTCCAGTGGTTAGGAGTCTGCGTTCTCACAGCCGAGGGCCCGGGTTCAGTACATGGTCGGGGAAGAAAGATCCCACAACCTGCATAGCATGGCCAAAAAAAAGAGAAAGAATCAGTATCAGTGGACTTCCCTGGTGGCACAGTGGTTAAGACTCCACACTCCCAATGCAGGTGGCCCGGCCCGGGTTCGATCCCTTGTCAGGGAACTAGATCCCACATGCATGCCACAACTAAGATTTCGCATACCACAACTAAGGAGCCCCTGTTCTGCAACTAAAGAGACTGAAAGCCACAACTAAGAAGTCCACCTGCCAGGAGAGCACGGTACAGGAATGTAAAACCAGACACAGAGAGAGGCAGTTCAGACAGCTGATGGGGGCTTGGGGGTACTACTCGTGATAAGTACAAAGAATACGAAACAAATTAAAAAGGCAACTTTTCATCTCCAAGGAATGTTAAGGAGTTGGGGCAGAAAAGGAAGACTAATTGCAGCATACTACATGGGTCAGTTCTCAGTAATATTTGCATAATCAAAATAATGTAAACACTGAATATTAATCTAACCGAAATACACTATAATTGTATTGGGAGAACTGGGGTTTGGAAAGTGCGTATGTGGTGTGAATGTATTATAAATTTCAAAGAACCAATTGATTCTAAGGAATAATTGAAACTCATTGCTGCTGGGGTGTGAGAAATAGAAAAAGAATGGATGGGGGCTGCCATTTCTCCAGACAGGCCTTGTACAACGGATGGACCCCTCAGATGACGTGCACACATAACTTCAGCCCAGAGTTTTGTAGATCAAGTACTGCAGTCAGAAACCCCAACCAGGAAAATAATTGTATTTTCCCTTAAGCCTCTGATTTTGACAGTTTTGTATCTTCATGGTCTTAGCAGAAGTAACTGGCTGTAAATGTATTTCCAGATATCTGAGTTAATTGACATGTTGGGTGAAATTTCTTGTGATTGTCAGTCGGTCTGTGTGGTGAGAGATGCCTGGTTTTATAGAAATTCATACTGAGTGGTTCTACCAGTCATTTGACCTGTGCTTTGGTTGATCTTTGGGTCACTCCTGCTGGCAGCCTCAAAGGCCCAACTATCCTCAGGGCAGGGTATTACCATTTGCTAAGAGGGCATGCAGCTCATTCATAAAAATTTAATCTAGCAGGAATGCAAAATGGTGCCAACACTATGGAAGATAGTTTGGCAGTTTCTTAAAATGTTAAACATAGACTTATGCACCCAGCAATTCTACTCCTTAGAATCTACCCAAGAGGAAGGAAAATATATGTCCGCAAAAGACCTGTGCACAGATGTTCATAACATCATTACTCATCATTGCCAAATAGTGGAAACAACCCAGATGTCCATCAATTGGTGAATGAAATACTACTCTGTAGTAAAAAGGAACAAACTATTGATACACACTACAACATAGGTGAACCCAAAACTGCTACACTGAGAGAAAAAAGCCAGACATACAGACCAACAGAATGATTCTATTTATATGAAATGTTCAGAAAAGGCAAACATATTGAGACAGGAAGCAGATCAGTGGATGCCTGCAGGGGGGGCAATGGGAGGTGGGCAGTGATTGGGGACTGACTACAAATGGGCCCAAGGAAGGTTTTTAGGGTGATAGAAACATTTTAGAACTACATTGTGGTGATGTAGTACAATCCCATAAATTTACTAAAAATTACTAAATTGTAAAGATTATTTACTAAAAAATTAATTTTTAAATGGTTGAATTTAATGGTATGCAAACAATCTGTCTTAAGAAAAATATTTTGAAATACTTCTTTATAAAAAGTGGAAACTAAGACATGATTTTGTGTAAAAGCATTTCCATTCTGATTCTCCCAGTGATATTACAGGTTAGACCTTCCTTTAAGTCCTTTATTCCTCATACAAGATATTACATGAAGTCAGCTGCACTACACCTCACCAGCAGCAAAGCTGTTTGAGGTGAGATGGGGTGAGATGGAAAGAGAGATATCTAGAAAAATAAAGGATCTGCAATTGTAGCAAAAGAGAGAGAATATTTTCCAACTTTTAAAATGAGGCATACTATAATTTGAGTTTTCTCTGAGGAGTTGTGCCCCCATGACATTACATTTTGAAGTAGAAGATCTTCTCTTCGGGCACTTCTCAACATTGAATGTTAGTCGAGGGTGGTGATACTGGGTCCCATCTAGACAGAGTGTTGACGTAAATCTGGAATGATACAAATGCGTGAAGTGGAAAGATATAATCCTATCAGCAGTTAATGAAAACTGGTGTCCAATATTAATCTACTATGATCTACTATAAAAAGTCATTTTTTAGAATTCGTTTTAAAAGTTGAGTTCTTTTTGTGTGAACTTTTCAAAATTGCACACTTTGCTGCTTCCATTTGGCTTTGCTTGCAAGTTTTACCAAACCATCAAAGCATACTGGGTTTAAAGAGTTAACATGGATTTAGGGGGAGTATGACTACCTCTAGCTTGGCCTAAAACCTCCCTTTCAAGGATAGAGAATAATAGAGGACTGACTGATAATAATCTGTAATGTTATATAATCTATAATACTATAATTTAGCAACAATATATGAATAATGAATAATGATTGATACTACTATATGTGAACATTTCCCTACCCTGAGTCTATAGGCTGCCATCTAATACTGTTAGTTGTGATTATAGGTTAGCTTTGTCCTGTATTTCCCTCTCTGAATCAGACACTTACTTAGAGGTGTGGTCAAGAGGAAACAGCTTTTCAAATTCAGATTTTCCAATTGAGAGTTTAGAGTAACCATTATTTGATGCTAAGCATTCACATCTCCTATGACAGTAATGTTAACTGACTGGAGCATAGAACGTATAAAATTCAAAACACTATAAAGTTTGAATTAGATATCTGAGTGATATTTACACCTTAACAAAAGGAGTTTGTGTATTTAGACATATCAGACTAGTTCTATCAGAAAGCCAGGTCAAGAACAAGAAAAATAAATGATATTTTTAGTTCCAGGAGACTAGAGAATTTTGCTTCTGTTACTAGTAGATCTGCATGATTGGTGCAGTATTGTCAGGATGGACTAGATTATACCGTGGTAACAAAAGACCCAACATCTCGTGGGTCTTTACTTTATCTACACATCAACCCTGGGTCAGCTGCACTCTGCTCTCTGTTGTCTTCTCTCAGGGACTCAGTTAGCAGAGCAGCCTGTTATGTCCATGATCCTGTGCAGAGAGAACAGTGCTGGCAATGCTCACACCTTCAAGCTTCTCTCAGGAAGTGACACCCATAACTCTGCTCACATTTCACTGGCCAGAGCAAGTCATGTGACCATGCCTGAGTCGTGTATGGTGATGCTGTTCAATCTTTCTGCGAAGAGTGGAGCAGTGATTAGTGAATGACTGGTAATGCAGCGTTCCACAGCCACACTTGTCTCTACTGAGAAGGCTGTGAGGTCCCCAAGGGCAAAGGCTGCCCTAAGAATCCCTGCACCTTCAGCATCTCAATTCTGGCTGGCACAAGTTCTTGCTTAATCACATCTCAGGAAACACCAACCCAGTGAATGGTTGATAAATGGATGGATGAAGTATAAATGAATACTAGAGTCACATAATCTAGGGCTTGACTAGAGAAACAACACAATGATGCCTGCTTTCACCATTTTTATTCAGTATAGTACTAAAAGTCCTAGCCAAAGCAGTTGGGCAATTGGGCAAGAAAAAGAAATGGAATTGATTATAATTGGAAAGGAAGCAGAAAAATTATCTGTGTTCACAGATGACATGATCTTATACTGTAGGAAACTCTAAAGATTACACACACACTCACACACACTCACAAAGAAAAACTGATCTCCTTCAAAGAGACAATTGGGTTTTTTTTGCAACTTTTTCAGCAAAGTTGCAGGATACAAAATCAACAGACAAAAATCATTTGTGTTTTTATACAGCAGCAATAAGCAACCTGAAAAGGAAGTTAAGAAAACACTTCCATTTACGATAGCATCAAAAAGAAGAAAATACTTCAGAATAAACTTAACCAAGGAGGTGAAAAACTTATACATTGAAAACTATAAAATGTTACCAAAAGAAATTTTTTAATAAATGAAAGGACATCTGTGTACTTGGATTGGAAGACTTAATATAGTTAATATGTTAATACTTCCCAGAGCAATCTGCAGATTTAATGCAATCCTTGTCAAAATTGCAGTGGTGTGTTTTGCAAAAATAGAAAAATTCATCCAAAAATTCAGATGGAATATCAAGGGACCTGATAGCCAGCACAGTCTTTTTTTTTTTTCAATTAAGTCAACTTTTATTTTGGCATCAATATTATAAAATATTCCCATGCTACAGTTTGAGAAAACCAATTCTAAGAGAATAGAGCACTGGATTCAGATAAATAACTCTTTTAGTAATCATTAAGCACTTGAAAACTTTAAAAACAGGTACAGGTGGGGAAGGGGAGATTGAGCAGGCTTCATGAAAGGACCATGACAAGAACAATATCATTTCAGTTCAGTATAGCAAAGCAAGATTTCTTTATCTACTACTTTATCAACTTATCTACTAGAAACAATGTTAAGATTTTCTTTCTTATCATTTTTCAGTCAGCCATTAATACAAATATTTGCCGCCTCTCACAAATGATATCCAAGGAATATCTAAAGGTAAGAGTTTATAGGAATATTGGCTTAATTCTAGATAATTCAGTTAAGTAGTACTGCTTAAATTGTTCTCTTTGAAGGAGATCAATTCGTGAAAATAATCATTTGGGGCTAGTATAGGACACACATCAATGGGTTCCATTTAATGATAGTTAAAACCATTTTAACATCTCTGAAAATATTAAGTTCAAGAATTTTAAAACAATTCTTATACAGTACTTATTATTAAGCAGTCTACTTGAATTGAATAATGAAATAATGTTAGCCTGGGGAGATTCAAGGTAAATAAGAATAACATAATTAAATCAGCCTCCCCAATTGGTTTTTTTTTAGTTTTTTTTTTTAGTTTTTTTATTTTTGCTGTGTTGGGTCTTCGTTTCTGTGCGAGGGCTTTCTCTAGTTGTGGCAAGCGGGGGCCACTCTTCATCGCGGTGCATGGGCCCCTCACTATCACGGCCTCTCTCGTTGCGGAGCACAGGCTCCAGACGCGCAGGCTCAGCAGCCATGGCTCACGGGCCCAGCCACTCCGCGGCATGTGGGATCTTCCCAGACCAGAGCTCGAACCCGTGTCCCCTGCATCGGCAGGCGGACTCTCAACCACTGCGCCACCAGGGAAGCCCTCCCCAATTGTTTTAATATTAGAAATAATGAAGACAACCAATTTATATAAAAATATTACATTTAAATAATAGTAAATGGTGAAAATTTTCAAGATGAAGTTTTTAGAAGAAAGAAAGGAGAGGCTGGTACTTCTAATAGAAATATTTAATAAATATTGTAATGGGATTCTAATGGTATTAGCATTAGGGAATAAGTAATAGTGGATGGAATGAGGATGTTTTCATTGGTAATTATATCCTCAGTTATTTAAATTTTCCACTGGAAGTCTAAAATCTTGTGATTGAGTATACAGAAGAGCATTAAGTATGTGCCATTTATAAGAGCAAAGTAAGACATCAAATAAGAATTCTGAAGTTACAGTCTCACTTCCAGGGTCCTGCAGAATACTGATCTTGTTTTTTCAACTTTGGGTTAAAATATCTACAAGACTGGTTGGGAGCCTCCAAATGCAGTAGTCATGTTTCTTTCTTCTGGGACTTGTGCCTTCTACCAGTTCTTCTCGATCCTCTGGAGACAGAAGATGATACCTCATTCCACTTATTACCATCTTAAAGCATTCAGTATTGTCTTGAATAAGTGGTTCAGCTTGTACTGTTTTACTTAAGAAATTCTTTGATGCAAGACAAAACCTGACTTTAGCAAGGATGTCAACCATAAATGGCTGGCACTTAGGTTCATCATATTTCAACCACCTGACTGCAGCATCATAAACCTGACCCTCTGCTCTTACAGTCAGAGTGTCCTGGTTGAGAAGATGTGTAACTCACTTGACATCAAGTTGTAGAAACTCATCAGTATATAAACTTCAGTAAAATGCTGATGAATCTGCAGTTGCTTTCAATTCAGGACACTCTAGACCCTCTGCTAGCACACTTATACCAAGACAATTTGAAGCATCAACTTCTTCTTTCAAAAAAATCAACACACATTTTCTTCACAGGTTCAATCTGGTACTGGTTTGCTGCATCTAACAAAGACTGAACATTGTTGTTATTTACAGAAATTCTAGTAGTATAAGCGAATTCCACAAGTTGTTCAATAATGGTCAGGTTCAGCATCTTTGAGTTCTACTTCAAAGGACGTTGATTCAAGCATGTTAGCTGTGAATATTAAGTTAAAAAAAATGACTGGCTGCAGCAAGGACAACATGATGAGCAGGTATCTTTCTTTGCTGGACTTTAAGGATCACATCACACAATATTTTCTTTGGATTTATGTAGCTTGTCAACAAGGTTCTATAATCAGTACCTCCCAGCATGATGTCAAGTTGACCCTGGGTACAAAACCCTGGGTAGACTGTAGATTCAACTACAGTTCATGGTGGATTTAAATCACTGTTTCCACATGTTATTCATGATGCTCATGAAGCCCGCCAACAATTCAGCTTCTTCTCGAGCAGCAAGTTTCTTCTCAGTCTTCTTCTTGCTGCTCTTCTCCATCCCATAGGCTGCCATCCTCCCTCAGCACGGTTCATGCCCAGGGCTTGCCAGGCTGGGAGAGGGGCTGCATGATCCTGGCACACTGGGGCTTCTGCTTGCCAAACACCAAGGCCAGGACTGCAGCTGCAACACCCTGCTCCCGAATGCGTGGGCAGTGGTGGCCTGGCCACTGTGGTAGGACAAGGTCGGATGGCCCCCTTAGAAATTCACAGGGAGGAAATGTTGCTGGCTGGGCTGCATCTCCCATCTCCAGCAGAAGCGGAGCCCGGACGAGGAGCCTGCACTGCCAGCACAGTCTTGAAAAAGCAGAACAAAGTTGGAGGTCTCACACTTCCTGATTTCAAAATATAGTACAAAGCTACAGTAATCAAAACAGTGTGGTTTTTGCATAAAGACAGATCAATGAAATAGAACAGGTAGCTCAGAAATATATCTTTGAACATAAGGACAAATGAGTTCTGACGGGGTTCCAAGACAACTCAATGAGGAAAGGAATATCTTTTCAACAAATAGTGCTGAGAAAACAAGATATGCACATATAAAAGAATGAAGTTGGACCCTTACTTTACATCATATGGAAAAATTTATCAGAGAGACTTCCCTGGTGGTGCACTGGTTAAGAATCTGCCTGCCAATGCAGGGGACATGGGTTTGATCCCTGGTCTAGGAAGATTCCACATGCTGTGGAGCAACTAAGCTCATGTACCATGATTACTGAAGCCCGCATGCCTAGAGCCTGTGCTCTGCAACAAGAGAAGCCACTGCAAATGAGAAGCCCATGCACTGCAATGAAGACCCAATGTAGCCAAATAATAATAATAAATAAATAAAAACCTTTAAAAAATTTATTAGAACTCAAAGGCCTAAACATAAGAGCTAAGACTATAAAACTTTTAGAAGAAAACAGGGAGAAAGGTTCATGACTTTGGGTTTGGCAATGATTTCCTAGATATAACACCAAAAGCACAGGAAACAAAGAACAAGTAGATAAATTGAACTACATCTAAATTTAAAACTTCTATGCATCAAAAGACACCATCAACAGAGTGAAAAGACAACCCACAAAATAGAAAAAAAATTTGCAAATGATGTATCTGATAAGAGGTTAATGTTCAGAACATACAAACTGGATAAATATACAAATATGTATGTATAAATATACAAACTCATACAACTCAACAATTTTTAAATGAACTAAAAGCGGGCAAAGGACTTGAATAAACATTTCTCCAAAGAAGATATACAAATGGACAATAAGTACATAAAAAAATGTTCAACATGACTAATTATTAAGGAAATGTAAATCAAAACCACATTGAGATACCACCTCATCCCCATTAGGATGTCTACTATCAAAAACAAAAACAGGGCTTCCCTGGTGGCGCAGTGGTTGAGAGTCCGCCTGCCGATGCAGGGGACATTGGTTCATGCCCCGGTCCGGGAAGACCCCACATGCCGCGGAGCGGCTGGGCCCATAAGCCATGGCCGCTAAGCCTGAGCGTCCGGAGCCTGTGCTCCGCAACGGGAAAGGCCACAACAGTGAGAGGCCCGTGTACCGCAAAAAAACAAACAAACAAACAAAAAACAGAAAATAACACCTGTTGGCAAGAATGTGGAGAAATTGGAACCCTCACGCATTGCTGGTGGGAATGTAAAATGGTGTAGCTGCTGTGGAAGTAAGTACGGTGGTTCCTCAAAAAAATTACACATAGAATTACCCTATGATCTAGCAATTCCACTTCTGGATATATAACCAAAAGGTGTGAAATCGAGGACTCAAAAAGATATTTCCACATTCATGTTCATAGCAGTACCATCCCGACAGCTAAAAGTGGAAACAACCCAAGTGCCCTTCAAGGGATAAAATGGATCAATAAAATGTGGCATATGGATACAATGGACATTATTCAGCCTTAAAAAAGAAGGAAATTCTAACCTGTGCTACGACATGGATGAATCTCAAGGACTTTCTGCTAAGTGAAATAAGCCAATCACAAAAGGACAAACACCATGTGATTTCACTCATATGAGGTACCCACAACAGTCAGATTCACAGAGACAGAAAAGAGAATGGGGGTTGCCAGGGGCCAAGGGAGGGGGAAATGGGGCACTTTTGTTTAATGGATATAAAGTTTTAGTCATACAAGATGAAAGAAATTCTGGAGATTGATTGCACAGCAATGTGAATGTACTTTACTGAAATGTACACTAAAAAAATGGTTAAGAGAATAAATTTTATGTTATGTGCATTTTACCAGTTTTTTTTTGAAATTTTGAATTTTATTTTATTTATTTATTTTTTTATACAGCAGGTTCTTATTAGTTATCTATTTTATACATATTAGTGTACGTATGTCAATCCCAATCTCCCAATTCATCACACCACCACCACCACCATCACCACCCCCACCACTTTCCCCAGTTGGTGTCCATACATTCATTTTCTACACCTGTGTTTCTATTTCTGCCTTGCAAACCAGCTCATCTGTACCATTTTTCTAGATTCCACATATATGTGTTAAAATACAATATTTGTTTTTCTCTTTCTGACTTACTTCGCTCTGTATGACAGTCTATAGATCTATCCACATCTCTACAAATGACCCAATTTCGTCCCATTTTATGGTTGAGTAATAATTCATTGTATATATGTACCACATTTTCTTTATCCATTCATCTGTCAGTGGACATTTAGGTTGCTTCCATGACCTGGCTATTGTAAATAGTGCTGCAATGAACGTTGGGGTGCGTGTGTCTTTGTGAATTACAAAGGTTTTCTCTGGATATATGCCCAGTAGTGAGATTGCTGGGTCATATGGTAGTTCGATTTTTAGTTTTTTAAGGAACCTCCATACTGTTCTCCATAGTGGCTGTATCAATTTACATTCCCACCAACAGTGCAAGAGGGTTCCCTTTTCTCCACACCCTCTCCAGCATTTGTTGTTTGTAGATTTTCTGATGATGCCCATTCTAACCAGTGTGAGGTTATACCTAATTGTAGTTTTGATTTGCATTTCTCTAATAATTAGTGATGTTGAGCAGGTTTTCATGTGCCTCTTGGCCATCTGTATGTCTTCTTTGGAGAAATGTCTATTTAAGTCTTCTGCCCATTTTATGATTGGGTTGTTTTTTTAATATTGAGCTGCATGAGCTGTTATATATTTTGGAGATTAACCCTTGGTCCATTGATTTATGTGCAAATATTTTCTCCCATTCTGAGGGCTGTCTTTTTGTCAAGTTTGTAGTTTCCTTTGCTGTGCAAAAGCTTTGAAGTTTCATTAGGTCCCATTTGTTTATTTTTGGTTTTGTTCTCATTACTCTAGGAGGTGGATCAAAAAAGATTTTGCTGTGATTTATGTCAAAGAGTGTTCTTCCTATGTTTTCCTCTAAGAGTATTATAGTGTCTGGTCTTACATTTAGGTCTTTAAACCATTTTGAGTTTATTTTTGTGTACAGTGTTAGGGAATGTCTAATTTCATTCTTTTACATGTAGCTGTCAAGTTTTCCCAGCACCTCTTATTGAAGAGACTGTCTTTCCTCCATTGTATATCTTTGCATCCTTTGTCATAGATTAGTTGACCATAGGTGCGTGGGTTTATCTTTGGACTTTCTATACTGTTCCATTGATCTATATTTCTGTTTTTGTGCCAGTACCATATTGTCTTTATTACTGTAGCCTTGTAGTATAGTCTGAATTCAGGGTGCCTGATTCCTCCAGCTCCGTTTTATTCCCTCAAGATTGCTTTAGCTGTTTGGGGTCTTTTATGTCTCCATACAAATTTTAAGATTTTTTTGTTCTAGTTCTGTAGAAAATGCCACTGGTAATTTGATAGGGATTGCACTGACTCTGTAGATTGCTTTGGGTAGTATAGTCATTTTCAGTATTGATTCTTCCAATCCAAGAACATGGTATATCTCTCCATCTGTTTGTGTCATCTTTGATTTCTTTCATCAGTGTCTTATAGTTTTCTGAGTACAGGTCTCTTACCTCCTTTGGTAGGTTTATTCCTAGGTATTTTATTCTTTTTGTTGCAATGGTGAATGGGACTGTTTCCTTAATTTCTCTTTCTGATCTTTTGTTGTTAGTGTATAGGAATGCAAGAGATTTCTGTGTATTAATTTTGTATCCTGCAATTTTACCAAATTCATTAATTAGCTCTAGTACTTTTCTGGTAACATCTTTAGGATTCTCTATGTAGAGTATCATGTCATATGCAAACAATGACAGTTTTACTTCTTCTTTTCCAATTTGTATTCCTTTTATTTCTTTTTCTTCTCTGATTGCCATGGCTAGGACTTCCCAAACTATGTTGAATAAGAGTGGTGAGAGTGGACATCCTTGTCTTGTTCCTGATTTTAGAGGAAATGCTTTCAGTTTTTCACCATTGAGAATGATGTTTGCTGTGGGTTTGTCGTATATGGCCTTTATTAGGTTGAGCTAGGTTCCCTCTGTGCCCACTTTCTGGAGAGGTTTTATCATAAATCAGTGTTGAATTTTGTAAAAAGCTTTTTGTGCATCTATTGAGTTGATCATATGGTTTTTATTCTTCAATTTGTTAATATGGTGTATCACACTGGTTGATTTGCATATATTGAAGAATCCTTGCATCCCTGTGGTAAATCCCACTTGATCATGGTGTACGATCCTTTTAATGTGTTGTTGGATTCTGTTTGCTAATATTTTGTTGAGGATTTTTGCAACTATATTCACCAGTGATATTGGTCTGTAATTTTCTTTTTTTGTAGTATCTCTGTCTGGTTTTGGTATCAAAGTGATAGTGACCTCATAGAATGAATTTGGGAGTGTTCCTTCCTCTGTAATTTTTTGGAAGAGTTTCAGAAGGATGGGTGCTAGCTCTTCTCTAAATGTTTGATAGAATTCACCTGTGAAGCCATCTGGTCCTGGACTTCTGTTTGTTGGAAGATTTTTAATCACAGTTTCAATTTCATTACTTGTGATTGTTCTGTTCATATTTTCTGTTTCTTCCTGGTTCAGTCTTGGAAGGTTATACCTTTCTAAGAATTTGTCCATTTCTTCCAGGTTGTCCATTTTATTGGTATAGAGTTGCTTGTAGTAGTCTCTTATGATGCTTTGTATTTCTGCGGTGTCTGTTGTAACCTCTCCTTTTACATTTCTAATTTTATTGATTTGAGTCCTCTCCCTCTTTTTCTTGATGAGTCTGGCTAAAGGTTTATCAATTTTGTTTATCTTCTCAAAGAAACAACTTTACTTTTATTCATCTTTGCTATTGTTTTCTTTGTTGCTATTTCATTTATTTCTTCTCTGACCTTTATGATTTCTTTCCTCCTACTAACTTTGGGTTTTGTTTGTTCTTCTTTCTCTTGTTCCTTTAGGTGTAAGGTTAGATTGTTTATTCGAGATTTTTCTTGTTTCTTGAGGTAGGATTGTATTGCTATAAACTTCCCTCTTAGAACTGCTTTTGCTGCATCATTTTTTGATTTTGTCTTTGATTTCTTCATTGATCTCTTGGTTATTTAGTAGTGTATTGTTTAGCCTCCACGTGTTTGTGCTTTTTACATTCTTTTCCCTGTAATTGATTTCTAATCTCATAGCATTGTGATAGGCAAAGATGTTTGGTATGATATCAGTTTTCTTAAATTTATCTAGGCTTGATTTGTGACCCAAGATGTGATCTATCATGGAGAATGTTCTGTGTGCACTTGAGAAGAAAGTGTAATCTACTATTTTTGGATGGAATGTCCTAAAATATCAATTAAATCTATCTGGCCTATTGTGTCATTAAGACTTGTGTTTCCTTATTAATTTTTTGTCTGGATGATCTGTCCTTTGGTGTAAGTGAGGTGTTAAAGTTCCCCACTATTACTGTGTTACTGTCGATTTCCTCTTTTATAGCTGTTAGCAGTTGCCTTATGTATTGAGGTGCTCCTATGTTGAGTGCATATGTATTTATAATTGCTATGTGCTCTTCCTGGATTGATCCCTTGATCATTATGTAGTGTCCTTATCTCTTGTAACAGTCTTTACTTTAAAGTCTATTTTATGTGTTATGAGTATTGCTACTCCAGCTTTCTTTGGATTTCCATTTGCATGGATGGAATATCTTTTTTCATCCCCTCACTTTCAGTATGTATGTGTCATTAGGTCTGAAGTGGGTCTCTTATAGACAGCATATATATGGCTCTTATTTTTGTATCTGTTCAGTGAGCTTATGTCTTTTGGTTGAAGCATTGATCCATTCACATTTAAGGTAATTATCTATATGTGTGCTCCTATTAGCATTTTCTTAATTGTTATGGGTTTATTTTTGTAGGTCCTTTTCTTCTCTTGTGTTTCCCACTTAGAGAAGCTCCTTTAGCGTGTGTTGTAGAGCTGGTTTGGTGGTACTGAATTCTCTTAGCTTTTTCTTGTCTGTAAAGCTTTTGATTTCTCCATTGAATCTGAATGAGATCCTTGCTGGGTAATCTTGGTTGTAGGTTCTTCCCTTCCATCACTTTAAATATATCATGCCACTCCTTTCTGGCTTGTAGAGTTTCTGCTGAAAAATCAGCTGTTAACTTATGGGAGTTCCCTTGTATGTTATTTGTTGTTTTTCCCTTGTTGCTTTCAATAACTTTTCTTTTTCTTTAATTTTTGTCAATTTGATTACTAAGTGTCTTGGCATGTCCCTCCTTGGGTTTATCCTGGCTGGGACTCTCTGTGTTTCCTGGACTTGGGTCACTGTTTCCTTTCCCATTTTAGGGAAGTTTTCAACTATAATCTCTTCAAATATTTTCTCGGGTCCTTTCTCTCTCTCCTCTCCTTCTGGGACCCCTATAATGTGAATGTTGTTCATTTAATGTTGTCCCAGAAATCTCTTAGGCTGTGTTCATTTCTTTTCATTCTTTTTTCTTTATTCTGTTTCACAGCAGTGAATTCCACCATTCTGTCATCCAGGTCACTTATCCATTCTTCTGCCTCAGTTATTCTGCTATTGATTCCTTCTAGTGTATTTTTCATTTCAGTTATTGTATTGTTCATCTCTGTTTGTTTGTTCTTTAGTTCTTCTAGGTGTTTGTTCTTTAATTCTTCTAGGTCTTTGTTGAACATTTCTTGCATCTTCTCGATCTTTGCCTCCATTCTTTTTCCGAGGTCCTGGATCATCTTCACTATCATTATTCTGAATTCTTTTTCTGGAAGGTTGCCTATCTCCACTACATTTAGTTGTTTTTCTGGGGTTTTATCTTGTTTCTTCATCTGGTACGTAGTCCTCTGCCTTTTCATTTTGTCTGTCTTTCTGTGAATGTGGTTTTTGTTCCACAGGCTGCAGAATTGTAGATCTTCTTGCTTCTGCTGTCTACCCTCTTTTATCACAGTTTTTAACAAATATTTTTTTTAAAAACTATATGTGCATCAGAACAAGGAGGCTTTGTAGAAGAACAGAAAAAGGAGTTAGATGTAGAGTTGCCATATTCAGGAGAGAAAGAAAAAATATAAGACATCCAGTTAAGTCTGAACCTCACGTAAGTCATTTTTAATTTTTTAGTATGAGTATACCCCGTGCAATATTTGGGTCATAATTACATCCAAAAATCATTTGTTGTTTATCTGAGATTCAGATTTGCCTTGGTGTCCTATATTTCATCCAGAAACCCTAGTTAGGTCCTGACCGAGGATCCTGAGCTATCTTCCTGGTTATGTCTACTTCCAGAGCCTCTGCCATGGGCCACATGCCTCCGCCTAATGTCCAGCTCACCCAGCACGTTCTTCTCTCCACTTAGATAGTGGAGCTGTTTTCCTAC
Organism: Stenella coeruleoalba; assembly: GCF_951394435.1. Lineage (NCBI taxonomy): Eukaryota > Metazoa > Chordata > Mammalia > Artiodactyla > Delphinidae > Stenella > Stenella coeruleoalba. The sequence goes on along the minus strand of NC_137153.1, from coordinate 30,315,802 downwards.
AGGAAGAGGACGTGCTGGGCCAGAAAACCCTGCGCTGGAGGACGTGCAAGTTCAAGTTCTCTCTGTCAATTACACAATCCCAATTCTGCCCACAAGTATTTTTCCTTCGGCCTGGGTCAGGCATTGCGCTGCGGATGCCAGAAACCACACAGGCATTACAGGGTGCTGGGTGCTTTCACAGGGAGTTTCATAGGGCACAGGGAGCCCAGAGGAGAGGGAGGCAGCTGCACTGTGCTGGTGGGGCAAGGGCAGGCCCAGCAGAAGCCTCAAGAGGATTATAAGAAGGTCAGGGGATTCAGTGTTCACTAAGTCTTGTGAGCCGGACTTTGAGTCCGAGTGTTTGGCATGGCTTCACAGAATGGCGGAGTGGAGCTCCCCTCTGGGGAACCCCTCTAGTGAGCCTAGGGCTTGTACTAACTCTTTGGTTAACAGGAACTTCTAGAAGTGTATTAAACCATCTTTTCATGTGTCTAGGTTCACAGACTAGAAGCAGGATGGAGAATGGACTGGGAAGGTGAGATTGGAAATAGAATAACCGCTGGGAGACAACTGTTCCCCACCATTGCCCAGATGGGGAGGATGAGGGACTGACGACAGGATGAATAGAACAGGTGCGTCTCATCAGCAGGTAGAGCTCCTGGTCTGCAGACCAAGGGCCAGACAGCATGTTCTCCAAGTCAGAGCTCCCTGGGCAGCTTCTTTGAGAGCCGCTGGCCCTGCCTCTTGGGGCACCCACTTTATCAGATACATTTCTCTTCCTGAAACTTCTCTCTCTGTACCACCCCCACACTCCAGTTTCTCTTTTGAAATTTTTTACACCTACAGAAGCCTTGGAGGCATAGGTTAATGAGCAACCTTGTATCCCTCACCTGCATTCACAATTGTTTACCTTCTGCAGTACTTGATCACACCTTTTCTCTCTCAACACATTTTCAAACGCTTTGAAAGCCCACTGCAGACATCACACCCTTCTTGTCCCTTGGCCTGAGGGACCTCATGCTCTTCTCACGGCATCTCATCCTGTCCTTTGATCCATTGTCCCTACAGCACTCAGGTTAAAGACACAGCCACCTGATCTTCCCATTGTAAAGGTATCTCTCCCCAACACAATCCACTTTTAAGAAATCCTATCTGTAATATGAGATTCCTTTGGAAAAGCACGTTTAGTGCTGAATTCATATATTAAATTTGCCTGAAGTGGGTGAGACCTATGGCACTGTAACATCTTAACACTTGGCTTGCTTAAAGTGGGGGAAGTACCAAATTTGTACATTGTATACACTGTGACACTAAGTGTTTTTTTTTCTTTAAACAACTTTGTTTATTTATGTAACAAACATTCTTATTGCTTCCATCACCTGCTATGCAGCATGCTAGTGGATGATACAAAGGTGATTTAAAAAGTAAGTGATCCTCCCCTTCAGTCTGGGGGGAAAAATCCACACATCCTGCTAGTTCAACACAATGTGATAAGTGGTAAGAATCAAGAAATGATGGAGTACAAAAGAAGTGAGTAGTTTTGTGCCTCAGAGAAAGGGTCAGCTGATTGGTTTGGGGCTTTGCAGAGTTGTTTGGGCTGGGAAAGCAGGAGAGAGGGCAATGTGAAAAACACACCCCAGGCCTGCACCTCCCCCAGTTGAGACCCACTAACCTGGGCGGAAAGAGCTTGTTCTTTTTACTGCGGTGTCAGGTCCCACTCAGGAACCCAGGGCTGTTGTGCTGTGTGATGGGTCTTCTGCCTTTCCAAGCCCCCGCAGCCCTCATGAAACAGGCAGTCGGTGGTGTGCTGGGGTCTCAGAGTTGAAGATCAAGCCCCAGAAATGCTCAGGCTCCCTTCACAATCCGTGACAGATCTGCCATCTGTAAGTGAACCTACAAGTTTTAAGTCCCAGGCTCTATATGGTGAGCACATGTCCCTAACTGTCCCAGACACAAGCTCCATTCAGGGTGCTACCTGTGATAAGTCATTTCCTCCCTTGAACTTTTAGACCCTCACCCGCCGAGTTTTAAGTGGTTTCTCCAGTTCCAGGTATGGCAGCAGCTGCTGGAGTTCCTTTTCATACCACTCTATGTTTCCTGGAGCAAGATCTTTGCCCCCCTGCCTTTCTCTTTTCAGACTGAACAGACCCTTTTCAATGCTGCTGCCAGCAACCCACCCTCCCCTCTTCCCTACTGCTTCACCTGTGCTTCTGCAACAGCCCTAAAGTGCGACCACTAGAATGGCAGTCAATATTCTAGGTGCTGGAGCGGAGAGCAACTGTCTCACAGGGGTAGGAATCTACCACCATATCTGAGATTTACTTTAAAATGCTTCAGAAGAAAAAAAAAAAAAAAAGCTGGGGGATCCAGGAAAACAAGATTGGTAAAATGTTGATAAACAGGAAGGCCCCATGAGAGTGCAAGGAAGGTCACTATATGACTCTTCCTGCATTTTTGTGTGTTTGAAATTCTCCATAATGAAAAGTTAATAAGTGGAGATTGAAATGATGTACAAAACATCAAAAACAACACCACAGAATCCAATTTCTTGTTGGGTTTTCTGTTACCATTCTGACATAAATGCACATTGTCTAAGCTCTTGATGCTTCCTGATAATTTAGAGAGTGTTTAGATATCAGTGGTTTCTCAAAGATAAAAATACAATATCCTTATTCACTAATACCATAGACTAGCTCATCATCCCATGCAGAAAAAAACCGTTTGATAGTTTGTTTCCATGCGTTATGGGTCAGTCAGAGGGGCATGGACCCCACTCTCCTGGAATATCAAGGACAGTGGGCCATCTCTCCAGATTTGCTTTCCTATATTCACAATCAGAAGGTTCCAGACCATTCCAGACATTGAGGCATACTTCATCCTCTGCTAGCTCCTTCATTTGTTCATTTAGCAAGTATTTATTGGGTGATCACATGTGCCTGTGACATATTGGCACACAGCAAGGAGGAGGACAGAAGCAGTCCCAGATAGTACACAGCTCAGGAAACAAGCAATTACATCCACATCTAGGAGATCTAGGAGTCTAAGGAGCCCTTGCTCCAGCTTGGGTGGGTCAGGGAGACTCCTGCAGGAAGTGACATTTTAGCTAAGTCCAGACGGTGGCAAAGGGGTTGTGGGAGCTTTCCCCCAAGCAAAGGGAAAGCATGTGAGCTGGCTGGGAGGTGAAGTAAAACCTGTCCACAGAAGGAGCAAGAAGGAGCTGGCGCCCGCCTGCTGACGGAGACCAAAGCTGTAGCACATGCTTAGGGTTTAATGCCGCGGTCCACTCTCACCATCTCAAAATTCTTAATAATTGTATCTTTTGACTTTGTGTTTTGTAAGCAGAGTCAGTGGAACAGTGGAGTGTGCCCAGGGAGGTTAGCTCATGTGGTTCCACCTCCATCTGCCTCCCCAGGATGAGTTCTCACCTTCTTGCTTCCGCTTGCCTTTGCGGGGATCTGGCTCAGATGCCCTGTCCCCATGCTGTGACCTCAGCTGCTCTCCTCTCCTATCAGAGATCCAGGCTCACATGGGCATGCCTGCAGCATCTCAGGTGGCATGAGGTGGACCTGTTCAGCTCCCCCAGCTCTAGGCTGGCTGTACCATTGCACACCCTGGTAGGCAGCCAGTGGGAGGTCACCTCTTGGCTGGAGTGAGCCTCTTGCTCATCCCTGATCCAGGCGAAGATCCCTGTGGGAGTCAGCCATCTGCCATGGGTGGGCACAGTGGTCCCATGAGAATGGGGGAGGCTCTGCTTCCCCAGATCTCCCCTCACCTGGAGCATAGCACATCTGTTCTGAAGCTGGCAAGGGGGAACTCAGCAGCCCTGGTCGAACCAGTGCCAGGACACCAAGTCATAGGCAGGGACCCAGGGAGCCTGGGAGCACTCCCTGAGCCAGCTGTGTGCCTGGGGTCTTCTCTGCCTCCTTCCCTCCTTAAGTGTCTGTGCCCAACTCTACTAGCCAGCTTGAGGAAGCCTCCCAGGACCAGCCAGGAAACCTAAACTGTGTCATTTCAGTGACTGCATACAAGCCAGATGCTCTGCTGTTTGCACTTAAAATTGGCATTGCCCAGTATAAAGATGCACAATAACATTCATGACAACTCAGTTTTTTCCTTAGATCATTAAACACAAAAGAAGATAAATAAATAAACACCATTAGAAGCGGAGAAGGAACATACCTGAGAAAGAAAAAAGCTTTCAAAGTAAATTTAAGGCACATTTTCCCTACTTATTTGAACAAGGGGCTTCCACATTTTCACTGTGTGCTGGGCTTGCACATTTTGCAGCCAGCCCTGGAGGGAGGATGTGTGTGATGAAGCCAGTGAGTGAGGAGTGAAGAGGTCTAGAAAGACCTTGCAAAGGAGCTTGACCTCATCTCAAGGGTGACGGGAGCAGCTAAGGTGTCTGCAGCGCGCAGCTCTGGAAGGACAGAGCCATGCCAAGAAGATGCCCATTCTCCCTCCCTACCACCCAACCCGACAACAGCTGACTGGACCAGAGAGAACCAACCTGCTGACGACTCAATACCCAGTGGCCAATCAAATGCTTTCTCAAAAATTTGAACCAAGGAGAGCATGGCTGAGAGAGAGTTAGGAAGTGAGCCAGGTAGTTGAAGAGCTCAGAGTGAAGTTTCACAGAAACCTGCTGTGACACCCTAGAACTGCCCTGAGCTTTGTGCTTTCAGGTCTGGCTGCTCAGCTTGTCCTTTGGTCCCTATCTAGGGCCTACTTTTGTCACCATGTAAAGAGTAAAAGTGTGCCTCCCTACACCCAGGCAGCTGGGGGTCTCCAGACACCCTGCTTGGTGTGCCAGCGTGAACTGACACTTCTCTGTGCCCCAGGTCAAGAGCAGGGACACACTTGAAACTTGTTTTATACCTCTAATAAGTGCTGATTGCTCAGGCAAACATGCAGGATACTGCCTAGCAGAGCAAGTTTTGCCCTAGAAATACCTTCTCTTCTAAGTGACGATCCTCCCAGTGACCTAGAATACTAGCTCGCCATGTGGGTTTATTAAAAGAGTGCCACTGCATTGGGAACTTAGCCTTAAAACATTTTCTTTCAGGGCTTCCCTGGTGGCGCAGCGGTTGAGAGTCCGCCTGCCGATGCAGGGGACACGGGTTCGTGCTCCGGTCCGGGAAGATCCCACATGCCACGGAGCGGCTGGGCACGTGAGCCACGGCTGCTGAGCCTGCGCATCCGGAGCTTGTGCTCCGCAACGGGAGAGGCCACAACAGAGAGGGGGGCCTGCGTACCGCAAAAAACAAACGAACAAAAAAACATTGTCTTCCAAGCTCAGTCCAAAGGCCAACGAGAGGCTCTTCATGTCCCAGGGATGTTCTATTTCTCGGACGACCACATGGTTTTGCATTAATAATTACTCAGATATCTGATGTTTTGTCCAGAGCAACACTGTTCTTCCAGTTGCACTGATGACAATTTGTATAGTTTGGCATGCTTCAAAGTTCCTCCAGTGGTTCTACAAAATCATCAAATTCTCAAAGGAAATTAACTTAAGTAACTTCAGTTTTTAAAATGTTTGAGATGTAATCCACCTATAACATATTAGTTTCAGTTGTACCATGTAGTGATTTGACATATGTCTATATTGCAAAATAATCATCACATTAAGTCTAGTTAACATCCATCACCACATACAGCTACAATTCTTTTTTCTTGTGATAAGAACTTTTAAGATCTACTGTCTTAGCAACTTTGAAATATACAATACAGTACTGTTAACTATAATCACCATGCTGTACATTATATTCCCATGACTTATTTATTTTATAACTAGAAGTTTTCATCTTAGTTTTTAAAATGCATTATCATGTAGAGGAACATAAGAACTATAGATTTTAATCAATTGAAATATTGTAGAAAGGCCAGGCTGGGACCCCTAGGGTAGAGAGGCAGGAGAGAGAATGTGTGGGCTGGATCAATTTGACAAAAGATGGGGACAAATGTGGGGATTAGAACCTTACAGCTTGTATACAATCTGACAGCTACTGGCAATTTGGTTGGGAGGCTGGACCAGCATTTAGAGAGTGATTCCAGGAGACAGAGATGGTGAGAAGCATTTTCTTTGGAGCAACTGATTAATTTCCACACCAAACCCCTATGAGACCGGAAGTATTGTCTGCAATTTTGCAGATGAGAAAGTGAAAAGAGAGAAGTTAGGCATCTTGGAAGCAGCAGTGGGATATCAGGACTTCAGGACCACCACGTTCCCGCAGCACTGACTCTGGGGTTCAGTTTATTCTGTGGTATCAGAGAGAAAGCCTGAGACAACTCTTTATTTTTCCAGAGGAAATACATGCAGAGTCAGGAAGCTAAACTCTGTGTGCAGGTTAACTGGAAATGTCGATACATGGTGATTAACCACCCATATGTTCATCCTAAAATGGCAGATGTAGGGTTGAAGATGACTTTAAAATAGGTGATGGAGGCCAAAGCCCTGAGAGATGTCACACTGCATTTCCCATGGGAAGACTGGTGCCCTGGTGGAGCATTAAGGGCAGCCTCATGTCATCAGTGCAGCAGGGTTGCCACAATCACAGCAGTCACTCGTCTACCCCTCGCATCACACAGTATCTCCTACTGCAGCATCATGTGGCAGAAGGCCTTCCAGTCACAGGAAAGGCAACCAGCTCCAGTTCCTGAGACTCTGCAAAAGGACTCCCACTGCCTCCCTTCAGGTTGGCCCTGTCTCCCTGGCAACATGCTCCCCACGCAGCACACAAACCACAAACACAGACAGACAGCAGCTCAGTGCAGACGGGAAATCTGCGTGAGGGCTTCTCCAAGAGGTCTGGCCACCGTCCTTCCACTTCCCAAGACTTCAGGGGGACTCACAGAAATTTGAGAAATATAGCTGGGCTGCCAGAAACCAGCATCACCACAAAGTCTCGTGGATGCAGCAAAAGTATTATTGGCAGGCCCCAAGAAAAGAAAAACACAACTCAAGAAAATGAACCAATTTTGACCTTACAGTGTAATTAGGGATTAGCATCTAAAGGCTCAAGACATACTAATCCATGCAGTATTTTATATTTAATACAAAATTTCCTATCAACTTCAAGCACCTCCCCATTTCTTCCTGGGGATGACAATTATTACTCCTAAATATCCCTTGGCAGCGAGGAAGCAGTCAGGACAAAAAGAAAGACATGCACTCAGGTTCTTTATCAAGCAGTGGTATGCTGGAGCTAGCTGGTACTGGTCTCAGCGGTGTGGGGGTGGGGGGATGTGGCAGCTTGAAGCAGGACCTTGGTCCTCATCTTCTTTGAAGAAAGAATTCAGCAAAGAGACAGACTGTGAAGCAGATAAAGTGTTTATTAAAACGAAATTACATGTGGAAGAACACACGGTGAACTGGTGGAATGAGTTGTGTGGAATAGGGGTGGGTTAGATTGCTTATATGGGAGTAGTCTTCCTGGTTGTCTCTGGTCAATCATCTTGCTTGTGCCCATATTTGGCTTGACTCAGGGTCCTTCCTGGTGGGTGAGTGTGCATCCCTCAGTCAAGATGGATTCCAACAGAAAGGTTTCTGGGAGGTTGGCAGCACAGATTATAGCCTGGACAGCTCCTTCCTCCTTTGACCCCTTTTCTAGACTGACCACCTTCTCCGCACATGTGTGGTCTGGGAAATCCCCTTGACCACAAGAATGAGAAAAATGTCGTCATTTTGTCTTTCACCCAATCAGTCCTGATGCTGCTGCTACTTCCTTATTTCAAAGTGTCAGCACAGAGACTGGCTGCAGCTGCTCAGCCTGGGGTCCATCTATCTCCTACCTCAGTACCAGCTCACAAGAGCTGGTTAAATTGTCAGGGATTTTGTGAGACTGATTTTCTTAGTAGCTTAAAATTAGCTGTGGTGGAGCATTGACACCACAGAAATCGGCAAACATTGATCAAGGTTTATTTGTTTGTTGTTTTCCAGAAAGCTGATTGTTAAACATTTACCAGCATCCCAACCCCCATCTGCTACTTCCCAGGTGGGCTTGTCACAGTTTCTTCACCATTTCAAATATTATTTTTCCTCTATTCATAAAATAGGAATCATAATTCATACCCCTCAAAACCAATTTTTCCTAAATGAGAACGATGAATGTGAAAGTGCTTTGTGAATTACAAAACAAATGGACAAATACCTGCATTTTCTTATACCCTCACACACTTGTCCTTAAAATATGCAAGAATGTCCCTGCCTTCCTTTGCCTGTGGGTACCAGAAATTTCATTTTAACCCTTACTTTCTTTCTTTTTTTTTTTTTCCCATGTTCATACCTCTAGTTTTTAATTTAAACTAAGTATTGTCAGGTTTCTACTCGTTCCTTCATAAGGAATGTCAGGGCAAGCTATGGTGATATTAAAAAGCACAAGAGAACCTAAAGCCCTCTTTCCATTTTCTGGGTTCTTTGCAAACATGGGCTTAGTGCCTACCAAGAGTCACTAAGTGGAACTAGAGGACACCTACCTTTCGGGCCCTTAAGGCAGAGTGGCGGGGCAGGCATGGATCTACTCTGTGAAATGGGATCCACAGCCATCAAGCTACCCAAATCTTCCCCAAGTGGCCACCCCCATGTTGCTCTGGAGAGGTAAGACCTCCATTTGTTCACAAGTGGGACACATTGCATCCCTAGAGAGCGTGGCGAGGCAGATGACCCCATCCTCAGCAATCTCTGTGAATGTTGACAGCTGCAATGTCACTCTCTCTTTCTTCACAGCGATGCTGTGCAAATTCCAACAGCCTCCAACCTAGGATCAGATGCCTCCTTGAAAGCACTGTTATCTCATGGCCTTCACAGTCTTGAACAATTCCCTGAATTTCTCCTGAGTTGGCCTGGGGCTGAGCCAGCACCTTGGATGGTGACCTCGCGCCGCATAGGGCTCCCCCTAGCACCTGTGGGTCTGGCTGAGGACCACAATGCTCACCTGGAGTGCTTTGCCCAGATTCTGATTCAGAATCTTTCCCACTCTCAGGTAGATGACACATCTGCAGTGTTCCTTGACTTCTTGCCACTTAATTTTTGTATATTTCCACTTCTATTTTGTAAATGACACATTTCATTATTTCTCTCTTTTTTTAACATCTTTATTGGAGTATAACTGCTTTACAATGCTGTGTTAGTTTCTGCTTTATAACAAAGTGAATCAGTTATACATATACATATATCCCCATATCTCTTCCCTCTTGCGTCTCCCTCCCTCCCACCCTCCCTATCCCACCCCTCTAGGTGGTCACAAAGCACCGAGCTGATCTCCCTGTGCTATGCAGCTGCTTCCCACTAGCTATCTATTTTACATTTGGTAGTGTATATATGTCCATGCCACTCTCTCACTTTGTCACAGCTTACCCTTACCCCTCCCCATATCCTCAAGTCCATTCTCTAGTAGGTCTGCATCTTTATTCTCGTCTTGCCCCTAGGTTCTTCTGACCATTTATTTTGTTTGTTTGTTTCTTAGATTACATATATATGTGTTAGCATACGGTATTTGTTTTTCTCTTTCTGACTTACTTCACTCCGTATGACAGTCTCTGGGTCCATCCACCTCACTACAAATAACTCAGTTTCGTTCCTTTTGATGGCTGAGTAATATTCCATTGTATATATGTGCCACATCTTCTTTACCCATTCATCTATTCATTATTTATCTTAATCAGATAAGCTGTACTGAGTTCCTGGCCACCTGGGATAGCAGGAAATGTCCTCTTTGTCACCTGTGAGTACCAGAAAACTGGTGATGGGGCAGCTGGGCCTTTGGTGCTCCTGATGTGCATCTTTACACATGCTCCCAGTCGCCCTGGGCAGCTGCGGGCTTGGCTCCAGGCTGACTTAGAGCTCTTGGAGGAGATTGTTGTCTTCCTCTCAGCCTCTTGATGCCACTGAGCAGTGCCACCAGCCTCTACAGGTGTCCCTTTATTAGCAGTCTACACTGAGCCCCCAAGGGCCAGGGGGTCTTCCAGCCCTGTGTGTACACACACACACACACACTCACACACATATATACACACACTCACTCTCACAAAACCCCAAAGCCTGTACCTCCTCTTACTCCAGGGCCCTCTCTTTCCTGGACCCCCAACCCCCCTGAGGGCCAAGCTCTGGTCTCCTTTTCCAAAACCACTGCCTCCAGCTCGTCGCCCTCTGGGGTCTTCCAGCTCAGCCCTCCTCCACAAAACTGAAACACGCTTTCTGAGGAAAGGACACCCTTGAAATCACCATGCAGGCAGCTCTTACCCAGGTGCTTCTGGCGTTTGCTGTGGAAGAAGATACTAAAAACATCATTTAGTATTTTCTTAAATATCCAATTACTGAAAATCCAGGTTAGCAAAGGCTAACATAGTAGGTCCAATCAATAATGATTTCTGTTCGAGGCAGGCAAAGTTGACAGCTGTTTGCTCTGAATAAATTCATTCCTCTCAACTATGCAAATACGTATTACTAGATCTCAGATGTTGAGTTAAAGGTTTACGAAGATAATCTCCTTGAATGCTCAGAGAAGTCCCATAGGAACAGTTACCCCATTTTATAGATGTAGAAATAGACTCAGAAAAGGTTAAAAATGTAGCTAAAGCCACACAGCTCTAGTGGGTAACTGGATTCTAATGCATATACGTCAAACTCCAAACCCAATGCTTTTAGCCCCCTTTTAGTCTTATTATCAATGTCAGAATAAGGTACATCTTCCCAGCTGGCTTAAGGAATATGACTGGATGACCAACAGGTACATGAAAAGTGCTCCATTTCTAACCCAATCATCGGGGAAATGCAAATCTTAATCACAAGATATGACCTCACACCTTTTAGGATGACTGCTATCAGAAAGAGGAAAGATAACAAATGTTGGTGAGGATATGAAGAAAAGGGAACCCTCCTACACAGTTGGTGGGAAAGTAAATTGGTTCAGCCGCTATAAAAAGCTACTATGGAGGTTCCTCAAAATATTAAAAAATAGAACTACCATATGATTTAGCAATTCCACTTCTTGGCATATACCCACAGGAAATGAAATCAGGATCTCAAAGAGATGTCTGTACTCCCATGTTCATTGCAGCATGATTTACGATAGTCAAGATAAGGAAACAATATAAGTGTCCACTGACAAGACGAATGAATAAATAAGGAAATCCTGCCCTTTTGTGACAACATAGATGAACCAGGCAAACATTATGCTAAGTGAAATAAGCCAAGTGCAAAAAGACAAGTACTGCATGATCTCACTTATATGTGGAATCTAAAATAGTTCAACTCATAGAAACAGAGAGTAGAATGGTGGTTACCAGAGGCTTGAGGGTAGGAGAAATGGGCAGATAGTGGTCAAGGAGTACAAAGTCTCAGTTATGCAGGATGAATAAATTCTGGAGATCAAATGTACAACAATGTGACTATAGTTAACAATATTGTATGGTAGACTTAAAATTTGCTAAGAGGGTAGATCTTTAGTGTTCTCATCACACACACAAAACAGTAATTCCAAAATCATCTTATGGTCAAGAAATTTTGCCTATAAAATTCTCACTGCCAATTTAAATATACAATAGAAATTCATTTAAAGAAACTGCAGTTATTCATATATAATAATAATATGCAATCTTTAAAAATTATGACATATATTATGCTAATATAATTTTGCTAACTAAAAAAGCATGTTACAAAACATTAAATAACCTGATCTCAAATATTTAAAGCTGTATATATACATAGACATGTATATGTTATGCATATTATAAATATAACAAAATGTTAATATATTTTTGCTACACAAAAGACCTATGTTACAAAACATTGTAAACTGTGCTCCGGCATAGGTAAAGTTACATGGCATACATGTGTTGAGAGAGACAGTTCCCCACGACTGCTCCCACATCTTATCAGGTGTTCCAAGAATTTGAGGGCTTGACTCCTCTTTGTCCAGGCCATGTCTCAGGGTTGTGTTTGCAGCAAGCAACGCTGAGGCATGAGGTAATGTCCTCTCTGGGACAAAGAGCAGGGCTTACTGCCTGTTATAAAAAGCAATGGGTTTCCCCAAGCTCATGTTCTTCTCCTGCAGTGCAACTCACTGCCTATGTGGTGCCATCCAGGCTCTCCATGTCACAAACAGGCTGATGCTCAGGCTGCCTGTTATTTTGAAAATAATGACATTCTTTGTCTCATGCCTTCTATCAAGATCCATGAAAACTAATCAGGGCTAAAAGCAAGCTACATATATCCATATATGTCCAAATGCATTTTACTTTAGTGTATGTATATAAACAGACATGCTTATCTCCAGGTGATATTGTCACAAGTGATCACTTCCTCTGTGTTATGCTCATTTTCCCTATTTCTATAATTAACTTGTATTATTTGCAACCAGAAATAAGCAATAAATGTACTTTTAAAACTAGATAGTAAAAAAAAAACTAGATGTAGTGTGATTTCGACTATATAAAATTCACTAAACATATACTATCATTTTTTGCATCTACTCCCCACTCTCCATGTAACCAGCATCATCTCTGGTGGCTGAGGATGTCATGGGGAGTAAGGTGACATGGGTCTATCTCATGGAACTCCACTGGAATCTCATAGAATTTACATTAAACGGAGGGGAAATGACATTTAAATAAATGAGGGGTGAAAAGATAAATTTGGAAGTGAATATTTGCAAACTACATATCCCACAAAGGACTAGTATCTACAATATATAAAGAACTCACAAAACTCAATGGTAAAAAAGCAAACAATCCAATTAGAAAAATGGGCAAAAGACAAGAATAGCCATTTCAATGAAGACGATACACAGATGGCAAATAAGCACAATGAAAACAAGTTCAGCATTATTAGCCATTAGAGAAATGCAAATTAGAAGCACAGTGAGAAACTAGGTCACTCATATATTGCTGATTGGGAATGTAAAATGGTAGAGCCACTCTAGAAAACTGTTTGGAAGTTTCTTAAAATACTACATATGTAGCTATCAGATGATCCAGCAATTACACTCCTGAGCATTTATCCCAGAGAAATGAAAACTTATGTGCACCCCAAAACCTGTACATGAATATTTATAGCAGCTTTATTTGTAATGGCCAAAAACTGGAAACAACCCCGATGTCCTTCAATGGTTAAATGGTCAAACGAACATGTTACATCCATATCATGGCATATGACTCAACAATAAAAATAAACGAACTATTGACATACACAACAATCTGGATGAATTTCCAGATAATTATGCTAAGTAAAAAAGCCTGTCTCAAAAGGTTATATACTATCTGTTTCCATTTATATAACATTCTTGAAATGAAAAAATTACAGAAATGGAGGTCAGATTAGCACTTGCCAGGAGATAAGGAGTGGTTGGGGTGAGGAAGTGGGTGTGGCTGTGAAAGGGCAACATGAGGGATCCTTGTGATGACAGCAATGCTCTGTATCAATGTCAGTATGGGTGGTAGTATTGTCCTACAGCTTTGCAGATGTGACCATGGAGGGAAAGTGGGTGAAGTGTACATGGCATTTCTCATTATTATTTCTTTACAATTGTATGTGAATCTACAATGATCACGAAACTAAAAGTTTAAACAGATATTTAAAACTTAAATTTAAAAACAAAAAAACAAATTGATTTTTCCAAAAAAATGTAAGGTATAGAAGAGTGTATTTAGCATGCAACATTTTCATTAATAGGAGAGAAAATAAGAATTTAGAAATATCAAAGCAGAAATAAATGAAATAGAGACTAAGAAAACAATAGAAAAGATCAATAAAACTGAAAGCTGATTCATTGAAAGATAAACAAAATTGATGAAACTGTAGCCAGACTCATCAAGAAAAATAAGGAGAGGGCCCAAATCAATAAAATTAGAAATGAGAAAGGAGAAGTTACAATTGACACCATAGAAATACAAAGGACCATAAAAGACTACTGCAAACAACTATACGCCAATAAAATGGACAACCTAGAAGAAATGGACAAATTCTTAGAAAGGTACAACCGTCCAAGACTGAACCAGGGAGAAATAGAAAATATGAACAGACCAATTACAAGTACTGAAATTGAATCTGTGATTTAAAAACTCCCAAGATACAAAAGTCCAGGACCAGATGGCGTCCCAGGTAAATTCTATCAAACATTTACAGAATAGTTAACATCTATCCTTCTGAAACTCTTCCAAAAAACTGCAGAGGGAGGAACACTCCCAAATTCATTCTATGAGGTCACCATCACCCTGATACCAAAAGCAGGCAAAGATACTACAAAAAAAGAAAATGACAGACCAATATCACTGTGAATATAGATGCAAAAATCCTCAACAAAATAGTAGCAAACCAAATCCAACAACACATTAAAAGGATCATACACCATGATCAAGTGGGATTTATCCCAGGGATGCAAGGATTCTTCAATATATGCAAATCAATCAATGTGATACACCATATTAACAAATTGAAGAATAAAACCCATATGATCATCTCAATAGATGCACAAAAAGCTACTGACATAATTCAACACACATTTATGATAAAACCTTTCCAGAAAGTGGGCATAGAGGGAACCAAGCTCAACATAATAAAGGCCATATATGACAACACCACAGCAAACATTAGTCTCAGTGGTGAAAAACTGAAAACATTTCCTCTAAAATCAGGAACAAGACAAGGGTGCCCACTCTCGCCACTATTATTCAACATAGATTTGGAAGTCTTAGTCATAGCAATCAGAGTAGAAAAAGAAATAAAAGGAACACAAATTGGAAAAGAAGGAGTAAAACTGTCACTGTTTGCCGATGACATAATACTATACATAGGAAATCCTAAAGATGCCACCAGAAAACTATTAGAGCTAATCAATGAATTTAATTACACAATGAAATAAACACACAGAAATCTCTTGCATTCCTATACACTAACAACAAAAGATCAGAAGGAGAAATTAAGGAAACACTCCCATTTACCATTGCAACAAAAAGAATAAAATATCTAGGAAGAAATCTACATAAGGAGGCCAAAGACCTGTATACAGAAAACTACAAGATACTGATGAAAGAAATCAAAGACAACACAAACAGATGGAGAGATATACCAAGTTCTTGGACTGGAAGAATCAATACTGTGAAAATGACTATACTACCCAAAGCAATCTACAGATTCAATGCAATCCTTATCAAATTACCAATGGCATTTTTCACAGAATTAGAATGAAAAAATTTTACAATTTGTATGGAAACACAAAAGACCTCAAACAGCAAAAGCAATCTTGAGAAACAAAATTAGAGACGGAGGAATTAGCCTCCCCAGCTTCAGACTATGCTACAAACTACAGTCATCAAGACAGTTATGGTACTGGCACAAAATCAGAAATATAGATCAACGGAACAGGATAGAAAGCCCAGGGATAAACCCATGCACCTATGGTCACCTAATCTATGACAAAGAGGGTCAGAATACACAGTAGAGCAAAGACAGCCTCTTCAATAAGTGGTGCTGGGAAAACTGGACAGCAACATGTAAAGGAATGAAATTAGAATACTCCCTAACACCATACACAAAAATAAAATGGATTAAAGACGTAAATGTAAGACCAGACACTATAAAACTCTTAGGGGAAAACATAGGAAAAACACCCTTTGACGTAAATTGCAGCACTATCTTTTTTGACCCACCTCCTAGAGTAATGAGAATAAAAACAAAAATAAACAAATGGGACCTAATGAAACTTCAAAGCTTTTGCACAGCAAAGGAAACCATAAACAAGACAAAAAGACAGCCCTCAGAATGGGAGAAAATATTTGCAGACGAAGCAATGGACAGAGGATTAATCTCCAAAATACATAAACAGTTCATGCAATTTAATATATTTAAAAAAAGAAAAAAAACAATCAAAAAATGGGTGGAAGACCTAAATAGACATTTCTCCAAAGCAGACATACAGATGGCCAACAAACACATGGAAAAATTCTCAACATCACTAATTATTAGAGAAATGCAAATCCAAACTGCAGTGAGATATCACCTCACACTGGTCAGAATGGCCATCATCACAAAATTTACAAATAATAAATGCTGAAGAGGGTGTGGAGAAAAGAGAACCCTCTTGCACTATTGGTGGGAAGGTAAATTGGTACAGCCACTATGGAGAATAGTATGGAGGTTCCTTAAAAAATTAAAAATAGAACTACCATGTAGCCCAGCAATCCTACTACTGGGCATATACCCAGAGAAAACCATAATTTAAAAAGACACATGCACCCCACTGTTCACTGCAGCACTACTTACAATAGCCAGGTCATGGAAGCAACCTAAATGCCCATCGACAGATGAATGGATAAAGAAGATGTGGTACAGCCTTGGTAAATTTAAGAAAATTGAAATCGTATATAGTATCTTTTCTGACCACAATGCTATGAGACTAGATATCAATTACAGGAAAAAAAAATCTGTAAAAAATACAAAAAACGGAGGCTAAACAATACACCACTTAATAACCGAGAGATCACTGAAGAAATCAAAGAGGAAATCAAAAAATGCCTAGAAACAAATGACAATGAAAACATGATGACCCAAAACCTATGGGATGCAGCAAAAGCAATTCTAAGAGGGAAGTTTATAGCAATACAATCATACCTTAAGAAACAAGAAACATCTCAAATAAACAACCTAACCTTATACCTAAAGCAATTAGAGAAAGAAGAACAAAAAAACCCCAAAGTTAGAAGGAAAGAAATCATAAAGATCAGATCAGAAATAAATGAAAAAGATGTGAAGGAAACGATAGCAAAGATTAATAAAACTAAAAGCTGGTTCTTTGAGAAGATAAACAAAATTGGTAAACCATTAGCCAGACTCATCAAGAAAAAAAGGGAGAAGACTCAAATCATTAGAATTAGAAATGAAAAAAGAGAAGTAACAACTGACACTGCAAAAATACAAAGGATCATGAGAGATTACTACAAGCAACTCTATGCCAATAACATGGACAAACTGGAAGAAATGGACAAATTCTTAGAAATGCACAACCTTCCGAGACTGAACCAGGAAGAGATAGAACATATGAACAGACCAATCACAAGCACTGAAATTGAAACTGTGATTAAAAATCTTCCAACAAACAAAAGCCCAGGACCAGATGGCTTCACAGGCAAATTCTACCAAACATTTAGAGAAGAGCTAACACCCATCTTTCTCAAACTCTTCCAAAATATAACAGAGGGAGGAACACACCCAAATTCATTCGACGAGGCCACCATCACCCAGATACCAAAACCAAAGATGTCACAAAGAAAGAAAACTACAGGCCAATATCACTGATGAACACAGATGCAAAAATCCTCAACAAAATACTAGCAAACAGAATCCAACAGCACATTAAAAGGATCATACACCATGATCAAGTGGGGTTTATCCCAGGAATGCAAGGATTCTTGTGATACACCATATTAACCAATCAATCAATGTGATACACCATATTAACAAATTGAAGGAGAAAAACCATATGATCATTTCAATAGATGCAGAGAAAGCTTTTGACAAAATTCAACACCCATTTATGATTGAAACCCTCCAGAAAGTAGGCATAGAGGGAACTTACTTAAACATGATAAACACCATATATAACAAACCCACAGGCAACATCATCCTCAATGGTGAAAAACTGAAACCATTTCCACTAATATCAGGAACAAGACAAGGTTGTCCACTCTCACCATTATTATTCAACATAGTTTTGGAAGTCTTAGCCACAGCAATCAGAGAAGAAAAGGATATAAAATGAATACAAATAGGAAAAGAAGAAATAAAGCTGTCACTGTTTGCACATGACATGATACTATACATAGAGAATCCTAAAGATGCTACCAGAAAACTACTAGAGCTAATCAATGAATTTAGTAAAGTAGCAGGATACAAAATTAATGCACAGAAATCTCTGGCATTCCTATACACTAATGATGAAAAATCTGAAAGTGAAATTAAGAAAACACTCCCATTTACCACTGCAAAAAAAAGAATAAAATATCTAGGAATAAACCTACCTAAGGAGACAAAAGACCTGTATGCAGAAAATTATAAGACACTGATGAAAGAAATTAAAGATGATACAAAAGGATGGAGAGATATACCATGTTCTTGGATTGGAAGAATCAACATTGTGAAAATGACTCTACTACCCAAAGCAATCTACGGATTCAATGCAATCCCTATCAAGCTACCACTGGCATTTTTCACAGAACTAGAACAAAAAATGTCACAATTTGTATGGAAACACAAAAGACCCTGAATAGCCAAAACAATCTTGAGAACAAAAAACAGAGCTAAAGGAATCAGGCTCCCTGACTTCAGACTATACTACAAACCTACAGTAATCAAGACAGTATGGTACTGGCACAAAAACAGAAATTTAGATCAATGGAACAGAATAGAAAACCCAGAGATAAACCCATGCACATATGGTCACCTTATCTTTGATAAAGGAGGCAAGAATATACAGTGAAGAAAAGACAGTCTCTTCAATAAGTGGTGCTGGGAAAACTGGACAGGTACATGTAAAAGTATGAAATTAGAACACTCCCTAACACCATACACAAAAATAAACTCAAAATGGATTAAAGACCTAAATGTAAGGCCAGACACTATAATACTCTTAGAGGAAAACATAGGCAGAACACTCTATGACATAAATCGCAGCAATATCCTTTTTGACCCACCTCCTACAGAAATAGAAATAAAAACAAAAATAAACAAATGGAACCTAGTGAAACTTCAAAGCTTTTGCACAGCAAAGGAAACCATAAACAAAACCAAAAGACACCCCTCAGAATGGAAGAAAATATTTGCAAATGAAGCAACTGACAAAGGATTAATCTCCAAAATTTACAAACAGCACTTGCAGCTCAATATCAAAAAAAAAAACAAAACCCAATCCAAAGATGGACAGAAGACCTAAATAGACATTTCTCCAAAGAAGATACACAGATTGCCAACAAACACATGAAAGAATGCTCAACATCATTGATCTTCAGAGAAATGCAAATCAAAACTACAATGAGATATCATCTCACACCAGTCAGAATGGTCATCATCAAAAACTCTACAAACAATAAATGTTGGAGAGGGTGTGGAGAAAAGGGAACCCTCTTGCACTGTTGGTGGGAATGTGAATTGATACAGCCACTATGGAGAACAGTATGGAGGTTCCTTAAAAAACTAAAAATAGGGCTTCCCTGGTGGTGCAGTGGTTGAGAGTCCGCCTGCCGATGCAGGTGACATGGGTTCGTGCCCTGGTCTGGGAAGATCCCACATGCCGCAGAGTGGCTGGGCCCGTGAGCCATGGCCGCTGAGCCTGCGCATCCGGAGCATGTGCTCCGCAGGAGGAGAGGCCACAACAGTGAGAGGCCCGTGTACCGCAAAAAAAAAAAAAAAAACAAACTAAAAATAGAACTACAATACAACCCAGCAATCCCACTACTGGCCATATACCATGAGAAAACCATAATTCAAAAGGAGTCATGTAGCACAATTTTCATTGCAGCACTATTTACAATAGCCAGGACATGGAAGCAACCTAAGTGTCCATCAACAGATGAATGGATAAAGAAGATGTGGCACATATATACAATGGTATATTAATCAACCATGAAAAAAGAAACGAAACTGATTTATTTGTAGTGAGGTGGATGGACCTAGAGTCTGTCATACAGACTGAAGTAAGTCAGAAAGAGAAAAACAAACACTGTATGCTAACACATATATATATGGAATCTAAGAAAAAAAAAAAGGTCATGAAGACCCTAGGGGCAGGGTGGGAATAAAGATGCAGACCTACTAGAGAATGGACTTGAGGACATGGGGAGGGGGAAGGGGAAGCTGGGACAAAGTGAGTGAGTGGCATGGACATATATACACAAATGTAAAACAGATAGCTAGTGGGAAGCAGCCGCATAACACAGGGAGGTCAGCTCGGTGCTCTGTGACCACCTAGAGGGGTGGGATAGGGAGAGTGGGAGGGAGGGAGACACAAGAGGGAAGAGATATGGGGATATATGTATATGTATAACTGATTCACTTTGTTATAAAGCAGAAACTAACCCAGCATTGTAAAGTAATTATACTCCAATAAAGATGTAAAAATAAATAAATAAAATAAAATATAATACTGAAATGTAGATGTATGTAGCCTTGGCATTAAAAGGTATGTGAAAATGAAGAAAAAGAAGATGTGGTACATATATACAATGGAATATTACTCAGCCATAACATGGAACGAAATTGTGTCATTTGTAGAGACGTGGATGGACCTAGAGACTGTCATACAGAGTGAATAAGTCAGAAAGAGAAAAACAAATATCGTACATTAATGCATGTATGTGGCCTCTGAAAAAATTGCTATAAACGATCTTACTTACAAAGCAGAAATAGAGACACAGATGTAGAGAACAAACATATGAATACCAAGGGGGAAGGGGGAGGGTGGGATGAATTGGGAGACTGGGATTGACATATATACACTATTGATACTATGTATAAAATAGATAACTAATGAGAACCTACAGTGTAGCACAGGGAACTCTACTCAATGCTCTGTGGTGACCTAAATGGGAAGGAAATCCAAAAAAGAGGGGATATATGTATACGTATAGGTGATTCACTTTGCTGTACAGTAGAAACTAACACAACATTGTAAAGCAACTACACTCCAATAAACATTAAAAAAAAGGAAATAGGTATGTGATTACAAATCGTGACAAGAGCTCTGAAGAACAGTGAAAGGGTGAGTGGTGGTCTGAGATAGCAGCACAGATGATGCTGAGCTTATTCAAGAGTGTCTGAAGGCCTTTCCAATGAAATGACTCTCAGTCTGTGACCAGAGTCCAGGAGCACTGCTGGGGTGGCAGGAAGAAAGGCATTCTGGGTCATGGAAGAGGGCAGAAGTGTGAGATGCTCTACTGCAGGTGTCCCCAGCCCCCTGGGCACAGACCACTACCAGTTCTCGCCTGTTAGGAACAGGGCTGCCCAGCAGCAGGTAAGTGGTGGGAGAGCGAGTGAAGCTTCATCTGCTGCTCCCCATTGCTCCCCATTGCTCACATTACCACCTGAACCATCCCCCACACAGTCTGTGGAAAAATTGTCTTCCATGAAACCGGTCTCTGGTGCCAAAAAGGTTGGGGATCACTGCTCTACTAGACCTGAGAGACTGGGCTGTGAGCAAGAGCGAAATGTCAGGAGGCGAAGAGGCCAGGCGGGCAGGGACCAGCTCCAGGGAGACCTCACAACCCATGGCACTGATTTTGGCCTTTATCCTAAGAGAGTCAGAAATTACTGGTGTTTGAAGCAGGGAACTCTCAGGTATCCTTTTGAATATTGGAGCATCCCTTTGAATGCTGAGTAGAGAATGGATTGGAGGGGGCACAGGGGAGAGCCAGCAGGTCCAGGTGAGGGGTCAGGAGACCATTTCAGTTTGTACTGTGGAGTCAGAGCAGACATGCAGGTCAGGGCACAATGAGAGAGTGGGCAGATCATCTGTTTACCAAGAAGGATACAGGAAGAAGGTCTGACTGGGGAGAGAAGATCAGGAGTTGGGTTTGAGTTCTCCTGAGACCTCCAAGTGCAGGTGCCTAGGGGAGATGGGGACTCAGAAGAGACATCAGGCTGGAGTGAAGCAAAGGTGGTGTTTGAAGAATCCTGCAAAAAAGTTGTGTCTGCCCCAGATCTGTAACAGAGGGAGGGACCACTAAGCCTGCACCTGAAGTGAAGTGGCAGGGTACGTATCCCTAGTAGAATGTGTGACCTTTCTTCCTTTCTTCTAGCTTTTCAACACAGTGCAAATCAAATAATATTCCTACTGACCCCATGACAACATTTTTGTCAGAGCTTTTCCCTCTCAGCCCAGACCAGCACAGTCCTGGATGCTCAGTAACGACTCCCCACAAGCGATCAGTTTCCATTCTCCAAAACAAAACAGTGATTTGCAGCCCAGAACTTGCAGGAAGTCCTGGCAGTTATGACAGATCCCTTCTAGAAATGTCCAGGGACAATTCCTGTGGGCGCCATCTGAATTGGACAACAAATAGCTTTATTGAAAGATTCCAAAGGACTCTTTTCTTAAACATTTATGATAGTAGAAATGAAATGGCCAACACTGACAGAGGTCCTGGCAAAAGACTCTCAGGAACTGAGTCGCCACTGTTGTTAGTCTGCTAAAGCGTTAGTCCCAGCTTTTTGGGGTTAACAGGGGCAGATGGCAGCAGTGATGAAATCAGGGCAGGAGCTTGGACGGTGGAAGTTTCCACCTAGGTACACGGCAGAGGGTACCCCACTTGATTTCGGTTTTTCACTTTCTTTTTCCCTGAAAGTTACACTTTTCTATACAAACACGTTTTTTTCCCCTTAATTCACTGTGTAGATTAACCCAGTCACAAAGTGTGATTTGCTGCCCTGCTCTCTCTGGTTCAGGACAGTGAAGTGTGAAGGTCAATGGGAAGTTCACCAAGAGAAGGTGGCAAGTCTTCCCCAAGGGGCTGAGGGTGGGATGCGAGTTAACCTGCATCCTCAGAGCAGCAACTGTCAGCACCCTTGCAGTGAGCACAGTTCCCAGCAGGGGTGAGAGCTGGTCCAGGGAGCAAAGCCACACTGGTGATTGGTTCTCTGCCTTAACTCCCACCACCGTCTCTTAAAATATGTCCATTCCCCACTTCACACCCATTAGGATGGCTACTACCAAAAAAAAAGAAAGAAAGAAAGAAAGAGAGAGAGAAAGAAAGAAAAGAATTGTTGACAGGGATGTGGAGAAATTGGAAACCTCACCATTCACACATTGCTGGTGAAAATGTAAAATGGTACGGCTGCTTTGGAGATAAGTAGGGTGGTTCCTCAAAATATTAAACAGAAGTACTATACGTGATCCAGCAATTCCACCTCTGGGTATATACCCAAAAAAATTAAAGACAGGTATTTGAACTGATATTTGTACGCCTGTGTTCATAGCAGCATCATTCTCTATAGCCAAAGGATAGAAGTAATCGTGTGTACATTGATGGATAAATGGATAAACAAAATATGGTATATCTATAAAATGAAATATTATGCAGCCTTAAGAAGGCCAGAAATTCTGACACATACTACAATATGGTTGAAACTTGAGGATACTCTGGTAAGTGAAATAAACCACTCACAAAAAGGGCAAGTATTCTATGAAGTACTGAGAGTAGTCAGATTCCTCGAGACAGAAAGTAGAAGGCTGCCAGGGCCTGGGAGGAGGGGAATGAAGAGTTAATGTTTAATGGGTTGGAGGTAAGTGTTGGGATGATAAAAGCATTTTGGAAATGGATGGTGGTGATCGGTACAGAACATTGGGAGTATACTTACTGCCACTTCACTGTACACTTAAAAATAGTTAAAATGACAAACTTTGTGCTAGGTATATTTTACCACAATAAAACGTTTTCTGAAAAAGTCCTCCCTTACCTTGTTGCTGGTAAACATGGTGGAAAAAAAATTGTCTCAAGCACTTTCTTTGCTGCACATAGTGATATTCAAGTGACTTTCGACTCCTATAAAATGTCTGTAGTAATGCAACCAGCTTCCAAATTCTCTTCAAAGGAAAAGAAATCCAACCACTGATTAATCTAGTGAAAAATCCATCACTAACTGATTTGCAGGCTCTAGCCCAGCCCTTAGTTTCTAGATTGAGGTCTCATTATTCTGTACTCTGAGGTCTGTATTCTGATGACAGCTCATAGAAGCTCCCACAAGCCATGGACATGGCACCCTGGGCCTCCAGTGTGCCCACCACTCATGGTCCTCTGCTCTGCTAAAGTGGTGCTGTGGTTAATGCAGGGAACCAAAGAACCCACACCCAGGATCCCTAGATGTGGAAGGATTTGGATTTCATTGTATTTTCTGCACAGTGTATAAACAATGTTATTATTTCAGAGAGTTATGTTGTTAGATGTTTTACTCATTACTGTCTTAATATAATGTATTCGTTCTAAGGTCCTGGGCCTAAGAAAACTCTGGATGTTCTTACATCAAAATAGATGAAAATTACAACTCGATAAACAATAATAGAGATTTATTAGGGCACCTAGTTCAGTGCCCACCCAGGTTAGCAGAGTGGAAAACCTGCCCCTGCCAATCTGAGCAGTTCCAACATTCAACCACCTCCCCAGGAGCAGGATCCTTGGAAAATCGTCTTCAGAAGTTAATATAACAGCCAGAATCAATTTTAAAATAGTGTTTCCATAGTGAGCACTTTAATTAATTTCTCCATGGAGTACCATCTTTCTTGAGGGAAGAACCTCTCTGTATGTCAAACAACCTGTATGGTTTGTGCTTTAGTTTTTCTTCTTAGCTGAAGCACTTCTCATGAATGCTTTGCATGTTAAATGCCTGTCTCCTAAGTACTGTCCTGACCACAATCACTAAAATAAAAAAACAACACATACACCTAAAATTAAAGACTTCAAGGAAGAGTGCAAAACCTTGATGATGAGTATCTCTCAGCAGGAGATTTCTGGAGACTCTTCCTATTTGTCTTTGTGCTTTCGTATAATTTCTACAAATTTTACCAGGAACACATACAGGTTTTTCACCAGCATAAAAGGCTATTTTTTAAAATAAAAATCAGGCCCCCACTACAAAGAATCTTTAGAAGTAATTTATTAAATGACATTTTATTATTCTTTTAGTTCTGATTCAGAGAAGCACCTAATGTTTTCTAAATAGAAACAAAATCTCTCATAGCAGCCCTAGAATATCCCAAATGATCAGATATGCAGAAGGCTCAGTACTAGCTACGGTGCTGATACAATCCAACCCAAAAAAGTGGTAATTCACTATAAAGAACATTGAATAAAAGCACAAATGGCACACAGTCATTCAATTAATACAAAATCATATCAAATCCTTAATTCTATAAAGAATAGATTTCACGTACATCGTTTCTGCCTCTGACATACATAACCAGTCCCCTCCATGGGATGCTCATGTCTGGACAAACGTCTAAATGCATATGACACTCTGTATCCCCCCAAACATATTTTTCTTAAATACAATATGATTTAGATTTAAAATAGTAAACACTTGTGCTAAACTCTTTGGAAGCAAGACTTGTCACAAACATGCTATGTAAAGGAAATTTTTTTGAAAAGTCATGGTGCACTCATTTCCTAAACACACTGAGACCTACTGTAATTATTTCAATAAGAAATTCCTGCAAACCGCTCCTGCTCTTGCTTGCTTCCTCTCAGTGAGTTACAATGTGTTTCCATGGTAATCCTGTTGCTAAGGGGGACCCGAGAGCATCAGCATGTTATCTGCACTTTGAGACGCTGTTAGCCTGAGCGGCCAGGCTGGCTGGAATATTGAGATTTAATTTAGAGCCATTTCCCTCCGTGTCTTCACAGTGAATTCAGCAGAAACTGTTAGAAGTCGTCCCCGTGGGAGGGAGAAGTATGGACGCTTCCTAGGATCACCTCTGAGCTTTTATGCCCTTTGGATTACATTAGCCTTGCTTTTCATCATCCTCCTATGACTTACACACTAGAATTCTAAGAAAAAACAATAATAGCAATTACCAACATTACTAAATGCCACATGAGACTGATTTTGTTGAATGTTTATAAATGGCAAATATAAACTAAACATCAGTAGTTGGAAATAAACATCATTTTGATTCAATAATCTGAAAGATTTTAAACATTAAATATTTAGAAAGCCCCAAATGAAGCAAATCAAAATATTTTTTGAAGTTTCCCTTTCAATGTCTCTGAAATCATATTCTGGCAAACAGATTGTAACATTTCATCAGAATCCTGATTGGAATCCAGAATCTTCCATCAGGCCAATTTATATTGAATGTTTTATTTCTTGGGGATAAGTTTTATTGTTATAAGTTGTAATTCCTTAAAGTGGCCCAAGTTTCCTGATTCCATTTTCTTGTGCTCCTGAGCTTTGCATGAAGGAGGACCTTTCTGATGGCACCAAAGTGGTTGTCCTTGGCCAAAACAAAGGCTGAGAACCTAATGCAGTTCCTGGCCTAGCCCAAACAGGGGAAATGGGTTGGGGGTGGGGGGCATCCTGGCTGCCTGGCCCTCACTACCCAGGAATAGCCATATCAAATCCCAGCTTCTAAGATGAGTTCTGGAGGCCAGCATGGTGGGGAGCTGAGGAGGTTCTCCTGGGCTTACAGATAGCCATCTTCTCACTGTCCCCAAATGGTGGAGACAAGGGGAACAAGATCTGTGGTATCTCTTCTCATAAGGGCACTAATTCCACATAGGGGTCCCACCCTCATGACCTCATCTAAACCCATAATTATCTCCCAAAGGCCCCACCTCCAAACACCATCCCATTAAGGGGTAGGCCTTCAACATATGAATTTGAGGGACACAGACCTTCAGTCCAGAGCAGGATCCACACCTACACCCTTACTTGATAAGTAAGGAGGGTTTGGAAAAGAGGGGTAGCTTTGCCGGGGCATCTGCCCTCCGGGTGATCAACCATCCCAGTCTGCTCAGGACCTCCATTCCTCCTGGACACACCTTCAATTTTCATGCTGGTGAACACATGCCTGGTGGAGCTGACAACTGTGCCATCAGCTGAGCTCCCTTCCCAGCTTTGCTGTCACTTCAGTTCTTCTCAAGCCATCAAATCAGGATGCAGCATGGATTATACAAATGAGTGATGCTGGGCTGCCCATGTGTTTCCCTTGTAATTCACTGGCCCTTTCACATGTGAAAGGAAAATGTTTTCAGGTTGTTACCCCCATTTCATAGTCCAAATGTGGAGCGCCTGGTGAGTGAGGCCAACATGTGAACTCAGGACCCTTTGACTCTAACTTATGCTTCAAGAGAGGTCCCTGACCCCAGTGGCCACCCTCTGGGTAAGTACCTCAAAATAAAAACATCAGCTCTTGAAGGGCTGAAAGCTCTGGAGTGCTGACCCAGACTAGAGAGGGGTTATGATGCAAGATTCCATTTCCATCAATATGCAGAGAACATAAAGACAACGAACACTCACTGGGTGTTACCCAACTAGTCCACGTTCACACAATTCACTCATCCCTCCTTAGAGAGACAACCCAGGAGACCAACCTAAATCCAGAGACGACTTCATCAGGCGATTTACAAAGCTGTGTGCATCACACACACACACGCACACACACACACACACACACACACACACACACACACCACAGACAACACACCACACATACACACCCCATACATACCCTGAAATGGGATTTCTGGGGTTCCTGTCTCTGAATAGATACAGACCTATTTGGGGAGAGGGTGGCATTGCAGGAGAAGAAAGTTTGCTCTAACACACCCCCAAGGATGATACAGATAGTCCACCTAGTCTCAGGTAGGCCTGACTCTAGGAAGAAGATTAGTGGGAAGATATAGCATCTCTTCCCAAATTTTTCTGTGAGATAAAGTCAGTATAGGTCTTGCTCAGACTCTCTCAATCTGGGTAAGGCAGAATAAAGCTGGCTGCAAATACCCCTGCACTCCTTCCACAGAGGGGAGGAGTCCATCCTCTCCTCCCAACTCTGGGCAGGCTTTGACCCATCAAGAATGGTGAAAATGGCACAATGCCAGTTCTGTAGCTAGACTTGCAGCTTCTGCCTTGATCTCGTGGAGCCCTGAGTCACCATCTATTGGTCTGACCACCTGGAAGTCTCCATATTGTAGGGCGCTCAAGCTAGCCATGTGGAAAGATTGCGTGGATAGAGAGAAAAAAGAGAGAGAGAGGCCCAGCCAAGCCCCAGCCAAGACCCAGCCATTTGAGTCCTCCCAACTGAGGCCCCAAACATGGTGGAACAGGGATGAAGCATCCCT
This sequence comes from Stenella coeruleoalba, assembly GCF_951394435.1. Lineage (NCBI taxonomy): Eukaryota > Metazoa > Chordata > Mammalia > Artiodactyla > Delphinidae > Stenella > Stenella coeruleoalba. The sequence goes on along the minus strand of NC_137153.1, from coordinate 30,288,004 downwards.
TCTGTGCCCTGTCCAAATTCCTGACCCTCAGAATCAAGATAATAATAATAAAGAGTTGTTTTAAGCCACTAAGTTTTATAGGGATATGTCATGCAGCAATGCAGAATCAGAACACTGCCTGATTGGCAGTAGCAGCTCAGGGCTCCACCCCAAGCCCCATCTCCATCAACATGCTCTCTTTGGGTGAGCCCATCCAGCTCCACTTCTTTAAATTCCATTCCTATACTGATGACCTTTCCCCTTAGGTCCAGATATACATTTCCATTTGCTCACTAAGTCACTTCCACTCACACATGCCATAGGCATCTCACATTTAACAGGGCCAAAATTCAACTCTTGTGGGTTGAATTATGGTCCCCCAAAAGATGTGTCCATGCCACATTCCTGGAACCTGAGAATGTGACCTTATTTGAAAAAAGAATCTTGGCAGATGTAATAAATCTAAGGATCCTGAAGTGAGGAGATCATCCTGGATTATCCAGTGGGCTCTAAATCCAATGTCAAGTGTCTTTATAAGAGACACACAGACAGAAGAAAAGAAGCCCATGGGAAGAGAGAAGCTGAGACCAGAGTGATGTGTCCACAAATCAAGGAGTGTCGACAGCCTGCAGAGGCTGGAAGGGACAAAGAACAGGTCTCCCCGTAGAGCCTTCCAAGGGAACATGGCCCTGCTGACAACTTGATTTCAGACTTCTGGTCTCCAGAATTATGAGAGGATAAATTCTCATTGTTTTAAGCCACCCAGTTTGAGGTACTTTGTTACAGCACCCACAGAAAATAATACAAGTAGCCTCTCTGGTTACCAAACACAAACATTAATTCTGGGTCATTTGAGCAGAGAAGAAATGGGTGGTACATGGGCTGTAGGACCAGGCTTGGCTGTGAACCCAAATATGCAAAGCAGAGCCAAGATCCTGCTCAGGAATAATGGTTTTAAGGTGCTGTCACCATTGGACACTCTGCTACACAAGGACATCTGGCCCAGGCCTCTGGACAGCTGTTTCTACAGCAGTTCCCTGACTGTGCCCCATGTCACCCTCGTAGGATGCTACACCTGAATGTCCAGTCAGCAGCCAGAGTGTGCCTCCCTCTGTACCAAGATTCCCACAAAACAAGATGTCACCAATCACGATGTTTACTACTCACTCCCAAATGGCATCCTCTCAGGCTTACCCATTCCATTCATCTCACTACCACACACCCATTAGCAAGCAGAAACCCTAGTGCATCCTTGCTTCCTGCCTTTCCCTCACCTTCCACGTCCAACTCAGCACAGGTCCTGATGGTCACACCTCCAAAACAGATCATCTACATTCCTTTGTCTCCACTGCTCCTCTCTGCTTTCACTTCTATGCCTTCCAAAAATGACAGCCACAATGAGTCTTTTGAAACTGCAAAGCAGATCACATTAAACATACCACTCACTCCACCTCAAAGGTCCTTGCTCTTGTCTTGGCTCCTATGACTTCTACTTGTTGCCTCTTCTGAAAATTCTTCCCTTTTTGCCTTCTGTAAAGCAGCCCCATCAGTTTCAACAATGGCCCCCAGTGTAAATTGCATGAGGAAAGGGCCCGCAGTCTTGCCCACTGCTGGATCTGCAGCAGTTCAGCCAGTGCCTCCTTAAACACTGAATGAAGGAAGGAAGGGGTGTATGGATGGATGGGTGGGGGGGTGGATGGATGGGCAGGCTGTGCATAAATATTCATTTTTGTCAGTGATATGAATTTTTTTTCCTCTTTGTGGATGATTTAGAGGAAGTTGGAAGAGGTTTTGGGGTGGGGAGGGGTGGATGGCCCAGACAGCCTTTTAAACTGGAAACACCTGTGTGTGCCATCTGACGCCATTTTTGCACATGCATATGTGACTCACCCATGTGTCCCGTGAAACTTCACCTCCACAGTGAGAGCATATGTTTTCTGTTATCACATGAACCTCAGACCTGGAGGTGTAGGCAGCCAGTTGGCTTAGTCTGGAGGCTTGATGCCTCCTGTGGTGACACTTGAGGACAGGCCTGCACGGGGTGGAGAGGGGGCTGGGAGGCACCAAGTGTACAGAAGGAAGAAAGCCATTTACCCTCTCTGGACCTGGCGTTCTTGTTTGTGAGATGAGAAACATGATTGTGACAGTGTATTCCAACTCTAAATTTATAAAGATATTAACTTGGTCATCAACAGTTTTTATGCTTGGAGCCTGAGCACCTACAGTGGGGAAGCACTGCTGGAGTGAGCCTCCGGCTGTGCACTGTTAAATGAGGTCTACAACATGGAAACGTGTGCAAACACAATGGTTGCTGCACAATCACCGCCAAGCTATCCAGTATGACTGGAGAAAGGGTCTCATGGGCTGAGCTATGTCCCCCAAAATTCGTATGGTAGAGTCTTAACCTGAGTACCTCAGAATTTGATTATATTTGTAGGTAGGATTTTTACAGAGATTACTAAGGTCAAACGAGGTCATGAGGGTGGACCCTAATCCTATCTGAGTGGTGTCCTTATGAGAAGATATCAGACAAAGATGTGCACCCAGAGGGAAGACCATGTGAGGACACAGGGAGAAAATAGCCATACGCAAGCCAAGGAGAGAGTCCTCAGGAGAAACCCATCATGCCAACACCTTGATCTTAAGACTTCCAGTTTCCAGGACTATGAAAGAATAAATTTCTCATGTTTTAGGTCCCAGTCTATGTACTTTGTTATGGCAGCCTGAGCAGATTGACATTAATCTTAGTAACTATACCTTTCTCGATTCTTTGCAGAGCCATGCATTAAACCTGTAAAACCTTTTACAGTTCTTTCCAAATTCTAAAATGTGTTTCAAACTCCTTTGCCATAATAAATAAAAAATTTTAATTACAAAATGTAATTAAATGTTTTGTGATGAATGATAAATTCAGTCATCATTAATTCTTCTGATGTGTATATCTTATGATATTGTAAATTATTTGAAGTATGAATACTGTCCAAGACACAATCTAGAATTTCCTTTTTCTTTAAACCATATACATGAGCTTTACTTTGATGAAATGTCCTTTTTTTCTTCCTGAAATGAAGGTGAAGATGTGCCATTGGACTGACTTGCTTCCCAGTGGAAAATCACTGCCCCTTCAGTAAAATTAAGTTTTAACTTGCAGGACAGAGAAGTCCCCTCAGGAGACACTGTTTATCCCACTGTCACTGGAGCGGCATTTAAGCATCCAGTTACTTCAGATTCAGGAACAACCTTCACCTGCCCGCTGTGGGGTCGATGCCTTCAGAAGATTAACTCCTCAAGAGGACAGGGAGGGCTACTGCAACTTTTGATCACCACACTCTTTTTTTTTTTGTAAAACATTGTCCTCTGTAGTGTTTCTGGGCTACTGAAGACCCTGAAAGTCAGCATAATTTTGGGCTCCTTACAGCTGCCAGAGATACCTCCATGCTTGGTATTAGAGAGCATCTGACTCCAGGGGAACATTATGGTAACAATCCAGTAAGGCTCTAGAGCAGACTCCCACACTGCCTTCCACATAGCAAAAATCTCACTGAGGGATGCATCTGGGGCTAAGAGAAAACCTACCAAAACCACAGCTTAAACTAATTAGGAGGGGTCATTTTTCTCCCTATACAAAAAGCAGTCCCAGGGCAAGTAGTATTGCATTATTTCTGCAGGTCAAAAAGCTAAGGATTCTGTATCATCTTGGCCTTTCCCTCAGGGTGAAAGATGGCTACTGTACCTCCAGCCGTCACTTCCACATTCCATTCAGAAAGGAGAAGGAAGCAACAAAGAAGAAAGCAAAGCAAAACTTTCCCAGAAACTCACAGTGGGCATCCACTTACGTTTCTCTGGCCAGAACTGTGTTATGAACTGCCTCTGGCCACAAGGTAGACTGGACAATCCACCATGTTGGCTTCCTCCAGTGGAATCACAGTACTGGCAACGAAGAAGAGGGGAAAATAGACGGTAAATAGGCCATTCACACTGGCTGCCCCATGATAGTCATTTAAAAACAAAATCTCCTTAAGTAATATATGCTTATAGACTAAAAACAGATTTCATAAGATCCACCAGTCTCAATATTTCATTGTCATATTTTTATCACAAAGACTTTCCACATGTGAACATATCATTTTGATAAAACTCACTGGAATCTGGGGCGAGATATGGCAGCTTAAACACATCCCTTTATTTTCATCCCCTCCCCAAATCCTGCTAAAACAATAGTGAATAGAGTTTTTGAAGACATTAACCCACAAGACAAAAGAGAATGGGAGAGGAGACGGTAAGAACTAAAACTGGAAAGTTGGCAAGCATCTGATTCTGCAGACCTGAAAGAGCCAAATTCTGAGCTGGCTATGCAGATAGATGCTAAGCTGCAACCTGATTTTCACAGTGGAGCCCCTGAAAGACTCAGAAATCAGAGGCCCCAGTCCTCTAGAAGTGGCAGCACAGGTGGCCTTGGAGAAGAAGGTGGCTCAGAGGCCGGGACTGAGGTAGGGGCCAGCTATCCACTCCCACCCCAACTCCCACTCTCACCCCACCCCCACACTCACACCACCCTAGAGGAAGATGGGGGGTGATTTTCTGCAGAGGGTAACACTGAGGCTTCTGCTTGGGAGCACCACACAGTCAAGTGCAGGAACATTCTAAGTGTGATAATGTGTTTATAATAATAAATATTTGTTTGGTCTTCATCCCGTTTCTGGCACAGATCTCCTAAAATCCCTGGAATTTCCCAAGTAATGAGAACATTAAAGGTGTCTTTTGTTACATTAACAAGGTGACTTCTGGAAAGCCCCTAGGTCACCTTAAGGATGGGAACTGCTTGCCAGGGGAAGCAACTAAGTGATTAGAGCATTGGAGCATTCAGTCCCAACCCCCCACCTCCAGCGAGGAGAGAGGAGAGGAGCTGGGGGTTGAATCAATTGCCAATGACCAGGGATTTAATCAATCAAGCCTATGTAATGAAGCCTCCATAAAAACCCAAAAGGTCAGGGTTCAGAGAGCTTCCAGGTTGGTGAACACATGGAGATTCCAAGAGAATGGCACACCTGTAGGAGGCATAGAAGCTCCCTAACTTTTCCCCATACCTTGAAACATGCATCTCTTCCATCTGGCCATTCCCGTGTTATATCCTTTTATAATAAATCAGTAATAATCTAGTAAGTGTTAAAAAAAAGAAAAGACAACCAGCCCCAAATGGAGTCACTTATGCTAAGCCCCAAGTCACCAAACCAAGACTTAGTTACATTTTCAGCTCTCTCAGAAATGGAATCAGGAATCAGTTAATCAGGAATTTCCTGATAAGCCCCAGTTAGATAATCTGTCTGATAGACCCCTGCCATCCCCCAAAGAAAGTAACCTTGCAATAACTAACTCACTTTTTCCCTAGTATAACTTTCTTGTTCCCACTTTTGCCTATAAAAGTCTCTCCTTTTGTACAGCTCCTCAGAGCCCCTTTTGCTAAAATATGTTAAATTGTGAAACCAAGCAGTATCCTCCAGAGCCCTCCTGGGTAGAAGGAGGATATTCCAGGGCCCTCCTGGGTACAAAGGCCCCTTCATGTCCCCCGTTTCTTGTTTGTAGAAAAAGGTTTATTCCCTTAGGCTTTTCCTGAGTTCCAAAGAGCAGACTCAAGCAGTTACTAATTGAGGAAATGAGGGAATGCAGAAACAAAGGAAAAGCAGTCAAGTAAGGAAAGTAATAATAGCTTAAACAATGGTTCAGCAATAAAACAGAGTCCTAGTTCCTCCTCAAGGGCTATGCATAACAATCTGATGCATATCGTTGAGTTGTTCTGCAGAAACAAAGACCCCCAACCAAGGTGGCAGATGGTGACTACATGCTGATAACAAGCACATAGACCCCAGACTGGTTAGAATCAGAAATTTGATGATTAAGATTCTGAAAACATCACCCTGTTACCTCACTAAAAACCAATCAGAAGAAGGTCCACATATTGCAACCCTCACCCCAGATGTTGCTTTTAAAACCTTCCCTGGAAAGCCATCATGGGGTTTGGGTCTTTTGAGCACAAGTTGCCCATTCTCCTTGCTTGGTGCTCTGCACATAAACACTGTACTTTCCTTCGCCACAATCCAGCTTCAGCAGATGAGCTTTGCTGTGAGGCAGGTGAGTGGACCCAAGTTTAGTAACACCAGAGCCAGGAATTAGGCAACTAGAGACCATCTCTATAGCCCAAAGCCCACCAAATTATTCCAACTAGGCAATCCTAAACCCTTTACCCAGCTCTGCCTTGCCTTTTCACATAAACCCAATAAAGACTCTAGCCTAATGCTTTCCCCTTGCTCATTCTGCCACATGACCAAGCTTGGTGTTTCCCCTGTGGCCCAGCATGGGGTGGCATGTCTCTCTCCTCTCAGGAAGTAACATATAAAAATCTTCTTTTGGGGCTTCCCTAGTGGCACAGTGGTTGAGGGTCTGCCTGCCGATGCAGGGGACATGGGTTAGTGCCCCGGTCCGGGAAGACCCCACATGCCGCGGAGCGGCTGGGCCCATGAGCCATGGCCGCTGATCCTGCGTGTCCGGAGCCTGTGCTCTGCAATGGGAGAGGCCACAACAGTGAGAGGCCCACATACCACAAAAAAAAAAAAAAAAAAAAAAAAAAAAAAAAACTTCTTTCAATGGTATTGGCCTCTCTGTGCTGCCAGTCAGTCACCTCTGTAAATTTAAATCCTGTGGGTACAAATGAAACAATTGTGAACAAAAGGAATATCCTACAAAGTGACAAAGGGGAAAAAGCAAGTTGAAGAAAGGATAAGGAGTTTGTAAAGGTAATGGAAAAATGCCTGCAAGATTCTGGGAAAACTATTTCTGAACCAGTGCTCTATGACCAGCATATAATAATGTGTGAGTGTAGAATTAAAATTTTTTCAGACATTTGAGTTCTCAAATGTTCTCAAACATTTATGTCTCATGCATCCTTTCTTAGGAAGCTACTGGAACTGTGCTTCTCAAAATTTAGTGAGAGAATTCTAACTCAGTATATATGAGGTATTGCCTGAGAGTCTGCATTTGTTGTAGCAAGTTCCCAGGTGATGTCAAAGCTATCAGTCCTCCAGGCCACACTAGAGTAGCAAGATGTTATAGGATGTGTCCCATCCAAGGAAGGGAATACTCAGGAAGAAGACAAGACATAAGAAATGGGGGGTTCAAACAAGACAGAGAAGGGGGCTCCCCAGGATGGTGATGCATGGAGATACCAGGAGAACAGGAGAGGACAGGAGTGAGAGTAAATTGATAGACCTTCTAAGGCAGCTAAACACATTAACAGAGATTACAACACGTGGTGGAAAGTTTGAGTTTGAGTTAGTGATAAGGGCACAGAAAAATTAAGCAAATGGGGAAAGAATCCAGGACAAATTTTAAAACTGTGCCAGAAAGAAAAGGTATTCTTAGTATACCGTGTGGCTCAGTGGTAAAAGACATAGTTATAATAATAGAACACTAGGTAGTGATCTTTAAAAGTTATGAAATAATTATCTTGGGGAGATGGACATAGGAAATGGGGATGTGAGGGAGGGACAAGAGCTGAAGGCTCCCAGGACTGTGAAATGAGTGACAGAAGGGACCAAGGGGAACCACAGGTTTTCACAGAGAGCACTGTAGAACTGTTGGGCTGCACCCAGCAGGCCTACAAGGCCTGCACTTGCCCAGCTATAAGACCAAAGAAAGAGCCTGGAGTCAGAAATAGAGACATCAATGGTTTAATGAATGGGGGAGCTTACATGTCTGAAGCAAGGTCCTGGAGTGACACCCCACCATGTGTGGTGGACAGCAGGCAGAACATGGTGGTAGTCTTCACTCCCCAGGGGAAAGGGAGATTACCATTTATAGGGAAATTGACGTCAGGTGGGTTCATTAGTTACCAGGAAACCCAGTAGAGGGGCACACCTCTCACCACCCCTTTGAAAACAACAATCACTAGCTGGAGCCTGGGGCAAGTACATAGGAAAGTCAGTCATACGTGTAAGATACAGGTGAAGCATGCACTGGTTGGGCAGGGGATGTACAGAGAGCCAGAGAACAGCCAGCTTGAGTAGACTGTCCATACAAGAACTATTTGTTTCTTAGAGCTATGTGTATGCATACCTGATTATAATAAAACTAAATTTTAAAAAGTCAATGATGTAGATTTCAGCATAAACAAACCAGAACTTAAATAAGGGTGGACACCCCTGAAGTTTAGAGTATCTTTATAGAAAGGATTCCTAAGCAAAGAAGTATGGGCAATATTCCATTCGTTAAACCAGTGGTGTGCTGGTAAATGTTTAACAACTGATTCTTGGGGTAAGGGTGAAGGGAGAGCCCTGAGTCCTACTATTTGCCATGTTCTATGTGTATACACTCAGTGTCACACCTTGGCCGATGTCAGGCTCCCAAAGTGACATTGCTGAGTTGGGAAGATACAATTGCTCCTGCCAGCCAATATGCGTGGCTCCAGGATAATCCACTTTGAGAGAATGAGCTCTTCCAAGAATTTTAGCATATAAATTGCTTATATTTAAATACATGCTACTAATTACTATGAAATAAAAATTCATATTTCATGGCAAGACCAGAACAATTTAAATATGAAAAAATTTTCTCTTCCCTCTACTGTGCATTGTGTATCAGCATCATGAATCAACCAAACCTCCCCTAACGGCAGAACCATTCTCAACCATGAAGAGCAACCTTCTCTTAGCATCAACAAGACAACCCCTTAAAGATAACATTCTTTCCTGATCTTGTAAGGGGTCACCATGACCCACCACTTTGTACTTGCACGTCTGGATTATGTAAACTGTCAATAATAGGTTATTTAATGTACAGTCCTCTATCTCAAAAAATTTATATAACAATGCTTTGACTTCTAATGGCTGGAACAGTTATCAGCGCTTTCTGAGGGGCTGTTCCCAGGTTATAATCCTCAATTTGGTTCAAATAAAATTTTCAATTTCTTTCTTAGATTGACTGATTTTTATTTTTATTGACATTACAAATGAGTTTCATCTATTTATTTAAACATTTTATTTGGAATTACGTGATCAGAAGTGAATTCAGCATATTCAATCTTTCATGTAAATACAAGTAAATTTCTTTTTAAATAGTATATCATTAAATTCTCACTATCAGGACAAGTCTTCCCTCATGATTGGCTTTAAGCACTTTAACACAACAGGCTCCCTTATATCTCAGAGAACTGGTAGCATTGGAACGTCCCTAACATGACTTTCAGAGGGCTCATAAATTCTGTGATCTGGGATGCTCAGGAAAGAATGCATCAGAGGTCCTGTGTACAAAACACTGTAATAGCTAACATTTTCAGAATCCTCACCCTTGCCACCACAGCACTAAGTGTTAATGCATGTGTTCCCCACAACAGCCCTGTGATGGAGGGACTGGGGCACAGAGAAGTGAAGAAAACTTTCCAAGTTTCCACAGTTAATAAGTGCAAGTAGGTTTTTGAACCTGCAAAGGCAAGCTTTGAACCACACTGACAGCAATGGTTCTCAAAATGGGGTCCCCACTGGCAGCATCAGCATCATTGAGAACTTGTTAGAGAATCAAATTCTCAACCACATCCTACTGAATCAGAAACTCTGGGGGTGGGTCCCAGCAATTTGTATTTTAACAAATCCTCCAGGCGTCTCTGATGCTTGCTCAAGTTTAAGAATAACCACTTACAGTCTAAGGCCTCTAATTATTGATAGAATATCATTCACATTATTTATCTCTTTGTTATCTCACACATCATGAATAATTCCATGATCTCTATCTTCCAAATCACTAATTCTTCCTTCAGTTATTCCCAATCAGTTACTATACTCATTCATTGAGTACTTAATTTCAATAATTATATGTTTTTTTCATTTCTGTAAGTTCTATTAGTTCTCTTTCATAATCCTTTCATCATTCTTTATAGTTTCTTGTTTGTTATTCTATTTTCAAACTTCGTTTTACTTTATTCAAACACGTTAATTGTAGTTACTCTATATCCTATGTCTAAAAATTCCAATATTTGAAGACTTTAGGAACCTATTTCTGTGGACTGTTATTGCTGTTAGTTCTCACTCAAGCTACCTTATTTCCTTCTGTAAGTAAACTGTAACTGTGAATGGCTCCCATTTTGCTAACCTCGTGTGAGAATGTTTGATATGTAAGATTATGTTTAGGTTACTGAAAGATGTGAGTGTATTCCCATGTGTTCCCTGGGATCACAGTCAATTTGAAACCATGTGAAAAATAAATTCCAGGCATTTAGGGTCACTCCAAGTGTGGCTTCATGGTGAATGTCTATATGAACACTGGCTTATAGTTAAAATGCTCAGGGAGGTTTCTGCTCATCTAAGGGAATGCCAGCAATTATCTTTGTATTCTCCGTGTGGTAGGGAAGGTTTGTTTGTACTCCACTCTTGCACTGATGGAGTGGACTTTTGGGGTCCCAGCTCAAAGCAGGAGGTTCTCCTCTTAGAACTTACACCTGGTTCAGCAAATGCCCTCAAGATGGAAGCTGGTTTCAGTAACCAGCTTACCTGTTTAGAGTGTTGCCTTCATTCAGTTTTGTCCTTACTATTCCTTACTTTGTGTATCAGTCAAAATCCTCCAGAGAAACAGAAACAAAATATATGCAATACACATATAGATATAGAATATATCCAGGGAGAGAAAGAGGTTTTTTTACGAATTGGCTTATGCAGTTGTGGGGGCTGGTAAATCTGAAATCCATAGGGCAGGCCAGAAACACAGACAGGAGCTGACACTGCAGTCCTGAGGCAGAATTCTTCTGCAGGAAACCTTGAATTTTACTTTTAAGGCCCTCAAATGGTTGGATGAGGTCCATCCACATTATCAATGGTAATTTCCTTTACTTACAGTCAAACAACTGTAAATGTTAATCCTATCTACAGAATCCCTTCGCAGCAGCATCCAGCACCTTCACAGATAGTTGACAAAACATCTGTGCACCATAGCCTAGCCAAGTTGACATAAAATTAACCATCACACTTTGTTTCCAGATCATTGATAGATTTAAGAATTTTGTTGTTGTTGTTATTAATCATTACTTTCAGCTGTTTTTACTAAGAGAGTCAGGAAGAGTTCCTGGTCTACCATAGTGCCAGATATAGAAGTCCTTTTTATTCTTTATACCAAGAATTGGCAAACTATAGCTCTTGGGCCAAATCTGGATCACCATCTGCTTTTGTACACTCATAAGCTAAAAATGCTGTTGTTGTTTAATGAACTTTACTTTTTATGAACACTTTTTAATTTACAAAAAATAGCAACGGCAGTACTGAGTTTCCATGTAACCCACACCCACTTTCCTCTGTTATTAATGTCTCACATTAGCATGGTATTTGTGTCACAATTAATGAGCCTATACTGATACTTTATTATTAACTAAAACCCACACTTATTCAAGTTTCCTCAGTTTTTCCCTAATGTCCTTTTTCTGTTCCAGGATCCCATCCAAGCTACATTTAGTCATTTCTCCTTGGGCTCCTCTTGGCTGTAACAGGATGATTTTCATATTTTTAAATGGTTGGGGGGAAAAAATCAAAAGAAAAATACCATTTAATGACACATAAAAGTTAAATGAAATCCATATTTTATTGTCCATAAATAAAGTTTTATTGGAATACAGCCATGCCCATTTGTTGACATGCTATCTTCTGCTGCTTTCCCATGTCAGGGCAGAGTCAGTCTGTATGGCCCAAAAGGCCTAGAATATTTACTATCTGGCCCTTCAAAGAAAAAGTTTGCCAACCTCTGCTGTATTCCAAGCAAATCCAGTAGACAGTTTGTATAGCACTAATGGGGAGATGTCTTCATGAAAACATACGAGGACAGTCAAAGAAAACGCTAGGCGTTGACCGTTCCCATATACTTTGTGACCAAAATGACCATCAACACAAGTGCTGTTGGTGAGCTCCTCCAGGTGGAAAGGTAGAGCTTCCAGAAGGCAGGGTTGAAGGGAGAAGTCTCCGGCATGGGCTGTTCCACATCTCTCTTATCAGGGTCATCAGTTGGAGGAAGTCACAGATGCCTCCCTTCCCCATCCATGCCTCCCTCCACAGTGTTCCAGTTACCACTCCACGGTGCTGACTCCTGCTTTCTTCGCCCTCTCTCCTCAAGAACCAAAACACAAGGGTAGCTGAGTGAAAGGGGTGGTCAGTAGGAAAAGTTTATGAAGTAACAGCTCACACCACTGCACTGCAGTAGAATTCCATCTGAGGAAAGCCTCCTCTCTAAGGTGTGGTAGCTGAACTTCCCAGAGGAGGATTTGGTACATTGGGAGTTCAAGAAGCCAGTTCCCATTTGTGGGGCTCCACTAAGCCCCTGTCTCAATAGCTCGGACTGCTATAACACAACACCACAGATGGGGTGCTTACACAACAGACACTTATTCCCCACACTTCTGGGGGCTGGAAGTTCGAGATCAGGGCACCAGCATAGTCAGTTCTGGTGAGAACTCTCTTCCTGGCTTGCAGACAGCCACTGTCTTACTGTGTCCTCACACAGCAGAGAGGAGAAAGAGAGGAAACTTTCTGGTCTCTTCTCATAAGGGCACTAATCCCTTCATGGGGGCCCTACGCTCATGACCTAATTTCCTCTCAAAGGCATTCTCCAAATACCATCACATGGGGGTTTAGGGCTTCAATATTTGAATTTGGGAGACATAATTCAGTCAATAGAACCCCCTACTTAGGCAGTGACCTTTTTGCAGCTGGCTAGTGATCAGAGCTATCATGACACCAGTTTAGCTAGCCAAACTGCTATTAAGGGTAGTATATAGCCTTCCAGATAGGTTTATTGTGTGTTTGCTGTGCTAACTGAATCAGTTTAAGAGCAACCTAGCTGAGAAGCCCAGCACACTCTGGCACAATGGCTGTATTTTACACTAAAGGATTCATCAGGGATCACTCAGTTACAAGTGAGAAACCCAATTCAAATAAACTTTTTTTAAAAATGAGGAATGTGTTGGCTTGTATGACTGGGAAATCAAGCATGCCGGGTGTTTCTAGGATCAGACAAGTCTGGATCCAGGTGTTCAAATGATATCATCACTGTCTTCTCTCTCTCTCTTTCTCTCTCTCTCTGCCTGCCTTTCTTGGCCTTATTCACAGGCAGGCCCTCTCCTTGGAAGAGGAGATGCTCCCCTCTTTTTCTCCTGACTCATGGGGTCCTTTCAGTCATCTCCCTCCAGAGAGTGAGGGGTTTTCCCAGCTAAATGCCCAGAGAAGATGATGATTAGTCTGGTATGAGTGATGGCTGGACCCCAAGCCAATGTGACTTGGAAGGTGGGCACTCTAATTGCTCATGGTTGGGCCAGTGCCACACAAACTACATGGTTGAAGCAGGTTGATAATAGAATGGCAAAGAGGAATTTTCCTCTCAAAAAGTGACAGTGGGTGTTTCACTCTTCCAGCCCTCTCTAGGATAGTCTCCTTGGTGAGTAGAGCCCATTTTCTCACACTAACTAGGCATTCTTGGTAGGCTCCTGGGAACATACTGGAATAAGTTCATCATTGATTCATCATATTTTCAGCAGAAAAAATGGAATTTTTTTTCATTTACCAAAAAAAAGACCACATAATGGGAGAATGAATAATGGGTTCATATACTCCATCCATTATCCTATTTTTCTTAATAAATTTATTTGTTTATTTATTTATTTTGGCTGCATTGGGTCTTTGCTGCTGCCTGTGGGCTTTAGTTGCAGTGAGCGGAGGCTACTCTTCGCTGCGGTGCACAGGCTTCTCACTGCGGCGGTTTCTCTTGTGGCGGACCATGGGCTATAGGAGCGTGGGCTTCAGTAGTTGTGGCACACAGGCTTAGTTACTCCGTGGCATGTGAGATCTTCCCAGACCAGGGCTCGAACCCATGTCCCCTGAATTGGCAGGCGGATTCTTAACCACTGCTCCACCAGGGAAGTCCCTCCATTCCTTATCTTTGAAGATGCAAATCTTTCTAAAATGTATTAAAGAGTAAACTATCTTCTGTAACAGTAGAGAGGGCATACTTTAAACATTCTCTAATGTCACAGTCATTTATAATGCATATGCACACATTATTACTGTTTCTAATCCTCCCCTCACAGGTAGCCTTTACCTTACACCATTGGGGAGTCTGCCTCTAGCTGTCTTCCCCCTCTTTCTCACTTTTAACCCACCAGCCTGAGACTCCCTAAACCACCCAGCCTGCAATTCTCTGCCTGTTGAATCCATGTGCTCAAAGCATAAGACTAAAGGGCCTCCCTTACAGAACAGAACACAGAAGCACCAAGGGTTTAGGTATGTTATTTCTTTCTTCCCTGGGTCACTACTGTCCAGAGGGCGTGCAGGTGCACAGGTCCAGAGGAATTCTTCTCCTGTTGCTGGCCAGCTGGGTGGTCATGTGCAGGTGAGCTTCCCTGACTGATTCTGTGTCGGTAAATGAGAAAGGCGGTCCCCACCGTGCCAGGTGGCTCAAGGGGACACGCACACAAAGTGTGGTCTGACTCCCCAGCCCTGCACCCCACCCTCTGCTTCTGTTGACACAGCATGAGACAAGAAAGGCAAGGTCGCTTCCCAAACCCCTAGTTGGTCTACACCAAGAACCCAACACCAGAGGAGAGGGCAGGTGTGTGCCCCATAGGCCCCCAGCCTCCCTGTCCTGTCCCATCTCCCCAAGTCTTCCCGCATCATTGCCTTCGTGAAATGCTGCCTCCCAGCCCTTCTCTCAAGGGCTCAAAACTAGACACGGTCTTCTCTGTTACCATTTACTTCATCTGCTTGGTTGCTTTTCAAATTCTAAGACCCTTAGCATGAAGGAGGGGTCTGTAGCCAGGGAAACATAGCAGATGCCTGCTCAGCTCAGTCCACCCCTGGCTCTGGCTGTCATCACTCCCTTGGTCATGAAAATTGACCCTGAGTCCTCCTTGCTTGCATTTTCCTCTGCTTCTTTCCAAACCCTGCTGACCTGTAGGCCTTTTTCTAAATCTGCTGATAACCCTGACTGAGTTAATTTATGGAATATCTTAACCTCTGTCAATCCAGTGAATCCCCTTTGAGGTATCTTGCCTGGCTGAACTGGCACAGACCTTCTCCCAGGGTCTGAGTCCAATTAATCTAGTTCCCTGCCTTTTTAACAAATGAAAGTTACTGAAATCTGACATCTCTATACAAAGGCTGTTACTATGAAAGTCAAAAACTGCTAATAATAGAAGGAAACAGTTAAAAAATAAAACAGCTACAAGTGGGAAGCCTGTGTCTATGCACTAGTTGCCTCTTTTTCTTGAAAGGAGAGAAAGGCTTTCTGCTATTTTTCATCGGTGTCAGAAAATAGGGGAGAACCAGCTTCCAGAACCAGAGCCATGCGTCCCATCCAAAGGGATTTCCTAGGGGATCTGGGCATCACACATAGCTGGCTCTCTGACTTACCTTGAGCCTAGCAGTCAGGTCTGGAGGCCAGTCAGAGAAATCTATTTTTAAAAGTTGTTTTGCTTGGAAAAATTCCCACTCATTAAATGGAAAAACATGGGACCTATATTATTACTGTTATTTTATTTTATTTATTTATTTGTTTATTTTTTGCGGTACGCCGGCCTCTCACTGTTGTGGCTTCTCCCGTTGTGGAGCACAGGTTCCGATCATGCAGGCTCAGCGGCCATGGCTCACGGGCCCAGTCGTTCCGCGGCATGTGGGATCTTCCCGGACCGGGGCACGAACCCGTGTCCCCTGCATCGGCAGGCAGACTCTCAACCACTGCACCACCAGGGAAACCCGGACACATATTATTGAAATTAATAATCCAGGTTTTTAAAATGGCAATTGCAGCCTTCTGGTTTTGGAACAAGGTGACAAAGACTCACTTTTCCCTGTTCCTCCTCTCTAAATACAACTGCGAATTCTGGAAATAATTTAACAGTTAATGATAAAAGGACTCTGAAAGCTGGAATAAATGAGGCCACTGACTATGGACTGCAGAACTTGAGGGATGACAACACAGGGGTTCCATGGGCTTCCTTTTTATCCCCTACATATCTCAGACTGGAGCTTGAGAGCCTGTAAGTTGGACCAACAGTCATAGACCAAGACAAAACAAAGTCCACTCCCTCTGACCAAAGGACCAGGAAAGGAGAAGCCCAACAGAGACCTAGTGCTGACCACCATCAGGGAACCTTGTGGCATCTGCTGTCTGTTCTATATGAGTGGCAGCCCGAAAGCCCCAGCAGGTGACCCAGACCCTGTTCCACAACTAGGCACAGGCAGTTGGGCCATTCCAACTGCAGGGCCAGCAGCAGTGGGACCCGTAATCCCTTGGCTCTCCACCCAGTGGCACAAGGCAAACCAGGCCCAGCAGAGTCTGCCCCTGACCCCGGAAAGTGGCCTGGCTACACCAGGAGCCCATGGGAGAGCCTCTTTTCCCTGCAGGCAATGGCAGAGGCGTATGTGAGTCCAACAGTACCGCGAGAATGAGGCAGACCAGAATAACATTGAAAGGGCCCTGAAAACGAAACTGGAAACTGCCATTGCAATTGCAGCCACAAAACTACTCAAGAACCTATTCCCTAAACCTAAACAGGGAAACTCCCTGCTAGAATAAAGTCTTAGAAAGGATGAAGACTTTCCTAACATAATACCAAAATGTTCTCGTACAATCGAAAATAATTCATCACACCAAGAACCAGTATTTACAATTACAATTTATCTTGAAACAAATTTTTTAAATGGAAAATCTCAGCAAAGAAATAAAAATTATTCTAAAAAGAATCAAATGAAAAATATAATAACTGAAATTTTTAAAACTCACTGGGTAGACTCAGAGTAGAGTGGAGATGATAGGATAGAATCAATGAACATGAGGACAAATCAATAGATTTTACTCAAGATAATCAAGATATTTTATCTTGAACAAGATAAAATAGAAAAACATGAACAGAGCCTCTAGGATCTGTGGGGCAGCAACAAAAGATCTAGTATTCATATTATTAGAGTGTCAGAAGCAGAAGGAAGGGGTGTGAGACTGAGAAAGTAGTCAAAGAAATAATGGCTGACAATTTCTCAAATTTGGCAAGACATATATAGGTGTCCCCCACTTTTCAAAAGTTTGATTTATGCCACTTCACTTTTACGAAAGACCTCCATTGGTACTTGTTTTTGCCTATGGAAAGAAATTCAAAGAAGATTTTTGCTTTCACCAAAAAAAGGCAAAAGGTGAAAATAGTGCTCAGCATTTGTTTTGCAGCAGCCATTACAGAGGCACCAAGGACCCCGAGCAGTGAGAATGGCTCCGCCAAGCTCCTTCCCTAAAAACTGCACTCAGCATCTCAGCATCATGCTGCCATAGCTTTGAACTGTGCTTTATCTCAGTTTATTATGTGCATCTGCTAGCAATATGCATCCTAAAGTAATTGCTTCCTTGTTTTACACCATTTTGTCTTACAAAAGGTTTCATAGGAACACTCTGCCCTCGGACAGTGGGGAAAACCTGTGCCTACAAATTCAAGAAGCTGAGGAAAACTTACATTGGATAAATCCAAATAAATCCACACCAAAACTTCCTAATTACACTTCTAAAAACTAAGGACAAAGGAAAATTTCTTAAAAATAGCCAGAGAGAAACAACACATTCTCTACAGAGAAAGACCAATGTAAATGATGGCAGATTTCTCACATAAGACAATGGAGGCCAGAAGGAGGTGACATTTTCAAATTCTGAAAGAAAACTGTCAATTTTTGGAAAATTGGAAAAACTACCTGGAAAAACTATCTTCAGGAAGGAATGGAAAATAAAGACATTTCTCAGATTAAGGAAAACAGATAGTTTGTTGTTAGCAGAGTAATCCTTTAAAAATAGGTGAAAGGGACTTCCCTGGTGGCGCAGTGGTTAAGACTCTGCACTCCCAGGGCAGGGGGCCTGGGTTCGATCCCTGGTCAGGGAGCTGGACCCCGCATGCCGCAACTAGGAACCCGTGTGCCACAACTAAAAGGATCCCGCATGCCGCAACTGAAGATCCTGCATACCGCAGCGGAGATCCCGCACCTGGCAATGAAGATACCGTATGCGGCAACGAGGATCCCATGTGCTGCAACTAAGACCCAGCGGAGCCAAATAAATAAATAAATAAATATTAAAAAATAAAAAATGAAAAAATGTGAGAAAGCTCTCCAAACAGAAAACGGCAATAGAAGTAGGCTGAGACCTTCAGAAATTAAAAAAAAAACAAAAATAAGGCAACAGAACAGCTAAAAATGGAGGTATGTATAATATAATAGATCATCATTTGTCTCATGAGTTTCTGTAATTATATTTTGTGGCTGAAGCAAAACTTATAACGCCATCTGATGTGGTGCTCAACGTATGCAGAGGAAATACTGAAGACAATTATACTTAGAATTTGGGGAGGGTAAGCAATGCTCGTCTGTGGCCCTGGTAGCAGCCCACCAACCTCAGCCATGGCTATAGACTCTCCATCCTTCAATTCTCATTTTGAACATTTCTGCTGCATCTCTTTAGGTGGGATGGGGACATAATGGAATAAGGAGTGAGAGGTAGGCGGCCAGCTGTGGACAAAGCTGTGGACAGGAGGCTGGCTCCTGCAGGAGGCTGTAGCTTGACATCCAAGGCAGAGGCTCGGGCCATTGCCAACATCTCCACTACCAACAGGCAGGGCCAGGACCCTTCCAGGAGTGCTGCTGTGTTCTCTTCTCTATCCCAGAGTCCCCCTACTCTCTCAAGCCTTGAGTCTGCCCATTTTCACGTTTTGCACCCTAGGTTGATTCCTCACTCCATGTGACTGTGATTAGGGAGAGAGGCATTAGTACCAGGGCCAGGACCACTTGTAAAAAATGGCTCTCTGGCTGTCCAGGGCCCAAGGCCTGGCAAAGAGGGTACTGGCTGAATTTCAGTCCTCATTTCCTCTTCAGCCAGATGCCCCTGTGCAGTGAACAACCTACCCAATATCACATCGTGGCTCTGTCCTGCAGAAGATCTAGACTCCTGTGTACCTTGTCACTTTATGTCCAGAGAAATCTAAAGATTACATCCTGAGGTGAGGACCACTCTGCTACCTGCCTTCTTGCCTTTCTTTTCCAGAAGACAACCTTTGCAGGGCCTGTGCATTCTACCTGCCAGCCATGTTCAATTCCTGTGCTTAGTGGCTCCTTTAAGCCCCTTCAGTTACTATGTCAGTACTTGCTACTCTCTATGAAATTTCAAGGGAAAAAAAAGTCCTTTGCCTGTGTGAGTCCCCAATATGGAATCTGTTTTCTCTTGTTTCCAGACAAATATTGAATTCTTCATTGTGCTTTGAAGATTGTTAAGCACTTGAAATGTGTTTGTTTACATCTATCATATGAATATTCTCCTAAATTATTTTTTAATATTAGTCTTCCATATTGCTAAATGGTACAGGATACATATATCCCTGCATGAAATGTTACTAGAAGAAGGACAGAAAAGGCAAAGAGGAAGCTGGAGTCTCTGGAAACTTGTAGACCAGATTCTTACACATCATCACTTTTGTGGTCTTATTTTCTTAGTCATTCTGATAATCTTTAAATTATTTCTCTTGACCTGCCTAATCTCTCACTGAAACATCCCCTTGGTGAGCAGGAACAAACGATTTGCTCATAGATAGGTTCTGCTCTTTGCAGATGACAGGACACCCGAGCCATAGGCTCCTGCAGGACCTGAAACACCACTACATTTTCATAATGTAGCATAATTTTTTAAAAGCACTGTAATTAAAATTGAAAGCAATCCCAGAAAGGCATGTGTTGGATTTTAAGAATTCTTACTTATTTCTTAATAATTTTTTAAAAATCTGTGTTCTGCCTCTGTTTTTAATGATGCCCTAAGTAAGAAAGGTCTCTGTGCATACAAGGGGGATTGCAAAGAAGCAGGACCATTTGAGGGAGACTAGACCAGGGTAGTATGAGAAAATTAGTTATAGTTTAACATTTTTTCCATATTATACTTAAAGACATTAAAAATATTTTTATCCACATAGAAAATGATCTATTATCTTATTTAAAATGTTTCTGTGATATGAAGAATTTTTAAATCCTCTCACATTGTGAATAAGCAAAAAAAAAAAAAAAAGTTACAAAAATTAAGAGGAAAGAATGGAAATTCCCACTCAATAGAGACTGATCCTAGACATAGATTAAGGAACTAGGCAAGAGAAGTCACACGGTTTTCAGATTCTACCTACACAGATTGAATTTTTTATGAATTATGTGAATTTATATTACTTAGTAGATCATTTATCTCCTTCCAAACCAAGAAACTAAATGAACTAAAAGGATTAAAGGATTAAGATGAAAATGCTTTTCAAAATTACAAATAACTCAAAGAGTTATTTGCTGCAATATATTCTAACACTGTCACATTGCACATACTTTTTTAAAAAATTCACAAAACAACAATTTGTCTTATATGTTTAAACTGTTGTTGAGTATGGTTTCACTAACCTTCTCATTTGAAAAATAAAAATAAAAATCTGAGCCTGTAAAATAACTAAATTACCTGCAAGTGATTTAAACCATTTTGTCCTGCTCTTAGCAGCATTATACCCCATGTAAATGTACGTTGATTTTAGTATACTAATTACATTTTGGAAGAAGGAAGGAATGGAAAAAAAAAGCCGGTTTCTCTGTTATGCTGTTTTTTCCAATGGTTGCTCATACACACCACCCCATGGCAGCCAATTAAGGCCATATTTCACAGGGGAGATTTGACTGCTTTTTATTTATTATTATTACTGCACCACTATATTCTTGAAATGTCACTGCTCATGTCATTGTGCAAGGCAGGCTATGAAATGCTTCAACATTTACCGTTTCCAAGTTCACGTTAGTACAGGATTAAATCAATTTTAATTTCTCCGAGAGCGTCTCATTCTATTTTTAAACGAATTCGATTCAGCCTCGGGTTCTTGTCATTTTAATAGCGAAAGTGTGCCACTTGTACACACATCCGCCTCTCCAGGCGATCTTTGATTTGGGTTGTTATGGAAATGAAGCCGCCCCAGTCAGGTTTAACCTGCGGAGAGGTGAGGACTCCTTGTCAAAAACTCCCCAGGGCAGATCCTGCGCCCGGGGGCGCGCAGAGGCTGGGCGCAAGTGGCTGCCAGCTCCAGCCGCACCCAGGACGTGCTGGGAGGGCATGGGGACCGAGCGCACCTGAGCCCAAAACTCCAGTGCTAGTTACAGAAGCCCTTGAAATACTAGAGAATACTGTAACTGAAAGGCACAGACGACCAGTTTCATCGTTCCCACCCCGGAAAGTAATGTGATGGACTCAACATAGCAAGAACTGTGACACAGAGAAATCTGTCCTGTTATCTCGTTAGCGCATCTCCAAAGAGAGTACCGTCATTTAGCAAGCCCCACTGGGGTTTCAAGGAGCCAAGCCAGGGACCTCAAGCTAGGACTCAAAATCTGCCTTTTTTTTTTTTGGAAATATGGTAATTGTCACCAATATGGCCGCCTTTGCTGTCAGGTATTCTAGTTCTGGTGGCCTAATAGGTGGCCAGATTTGATTGTGTGAACTCCAGTCATCTCAGGGTGCTTTATTTTGTATGATTTTGTTTTCTTTTTTTTTTTAATTGAAGTATATTTGCTGTACAATATTATATGTTACAGGCGCACAATATAATGATTCACAAATTTTAAAGGTTATACTCCATTTATAGTTTTAAAAGTTATATCCATTTATAGTTATTATAAAATGTTGGCTATATTCCCTGCATTGTACAATATATCCTTGTATTTTATACCTAATAGTTTGTACCTCTTACTCCCCAATCCCTATCTTGCCCCTTCTCCCTTCCCTCTCCCCAATGGTAACCACTAATGTGTTCTCTATCTCTGTGAGTCTGCTTCTTTTTTGTTATATTCACTAGATTGTTGTATTTTTTACATTCCACATATAAGTGTTATGGTACAGTTTTGTCTTTCTCTGTCTGACTTATTTCACTCCAAGTCCATCCATGTTGCTGCAAATGGCAAAATTTCATTCTTTTTATGGCTGAATAGTATTACAATGTATATATATATATATATATACACCACATCTTTATCCATTCATCTGTTGATGGACACTTCGGTTGCTTGTTTTTCTTTTTTTAAATACAAAAGAGTCGGAAAAATCCTGGGGTGCTGGCTGGGAATATACTTCTCCAGTTATAAATGGGCTTCTATTCTTCAATGTTCCTGCCAGGAAAGATGGCACCATTTTCCACACTGGTTTTTCTACTTCATGCCTCTTGTTTTTAACAGCTCTAATATAGTTGGTTCATTCATTCAAATGTTGTGTTGCAGATACTACAAATCTAAAATAAAATAAAATAAAAATCTCCCAAAGGGCTTCCCTGGCTGTCTAGTGGTTAAGAATCTGTGCTTCCACTGCAGAGGGCATGGGTTCGATCCCTGGTCGGAGAACTAAGATCCCGCAGCGCGGCCACAGAAAAAAATAAAGTCCCCCAAATCTCAGTAGTTCCTTCATACCTAGAGACAGCACCTAGATGGAGAGGGCACTCTCACCTGGTAATGCGGAGTCTTCAGTAGAGAGTGAATGCCAGGTGGGAAGCTGCTCCCTCCAAGTTTGGGGGAATCTAGCTCATGTCTTTATCATCAAGCTTAGATTCCTCCGGGCATATTGCCCACAAGGCAAGAGACTAAAAATGCAGATTCCTCCATTAGAGTTTTCTGTCCACGGAAACACGAGTTTCGCATGCTCATTTATCAATGATATTATTTGAAACGTTCCAATGTTATTACAACAACCATAGGAACCCCTGGTACCATAAGTTCTATTAATTTTAAACAGTCTGTTTTACTTTATATACAAACATTCAATGCTTGAGGAAATGCAATACATAGCAATACTGAATCACAAAATATAAGTGGGTAAATACTAAGAAAAATCATTTTTTCCTTTGGGATTTTGAATCCCAAGGGTGGGCAGTGGAGGTGGCAGGGGAGAGGGACAAGCCAGTATGCAGCCTTGAGGGAAGGAAGAGGAGGGCGGCACTGACAACACCAACACCACTGTCTCCTGAATTTCTTTCTTGGATTTCTGGTCCCCAACATTGCCTGTATTGGCCTCATTCAACTTAATTCTCACAAGACAGAATTAGGCTTTCTCAGAAGGCATGTCTTAGAACCAGCAGGTGAGTTTGTCGAGTGCAGCTCTGAGAGCTTTGCTTACCAGCCTTGAGCGCTGCTTCTTGCTCTGGGCCCTTGAAACCTCTTTGCCTACCTATATTAATGCCCCATGGCTTGAGCTTTGCCACTGAGGATCACCTGGACCCACTGTCTTGGGGTCAGAGTCCCTAGGGAAGATGCCATCTTCCCTGGAGCTCACCTCTCCCTGGGCCACTTCACCCTGTCCTCTCTCCTACTTCCTCAGAGGCCTCCTCAAGTTACCTGTCTATCCCTGAGGGAATCTTCCCCAGTTTCCCTCTAAGGACCCGTTGACAGTCCCCCACCCTCCTCCTCCTCAGAATGGGAAATGGCATCCAACTTCCCATCACTACAGATATGCACTATCACATGAAACTAAAAATACTCTGAATATAAACAGTACTCATGGAGAATTGTCAAAGTGAAATTATTCCCAACCAGTCACTGCTGTGCATTACTTAGCCAGCCCTAGATAGGAAATGCCTTTCAATAGTCCTTTGTGTGTGGAATACCAAAGACCCTTTTAAAATGTAAGTTTTTCCTGTTTATAAAACACACCCAACAAGTACAACTGGTAGGATGTAACACAAATGCAATTTTATTTTGCTTTCCTGTTGTCTCTTTAAAAATGTGCTCGTTGGCTTCCCTGGTGGCGTAGTAGTTGGGAGTCCGCCTGCCGATGCAGGGGACACGGGTTCGTGCCCCGGTCCGGGAAGATCCCACATGCTGCGGAGCGGCTGGACCCGTGAGCCATGGCCGCTGAGCCTGCGCGTCCGGAGCCTGTGCTCCGCAACGGGAGAGACCACAACAGTGAGAGGCCCGCGTACTGCAAAAAAAAATTAATTAATTAATTTAAAAAAAAATGGCACAGTGGGGGATGTTTATCAACCTCGGTCCTTGCTCAGGTAGGTCCCAAATATGCCCAAGTTAAAATTTTTTTTTAAATCTTAGGTGATTTTAAGTGACCAACACAGTCTCATTTGGTAGCTGAGTCACCTCTCCCCGCTCTGGGCTCTGAGCTGGGCTGCAGGGAGAACCAGTTCTGCCTCCCCTTTCTTGCTCGTCCCCTCCCCCTACACTGATGAGCTTACCAGTGTCTGGTCCCTGGGCTCAGCAGGAGAAAGGAAATGGGGGCACAGAGTCCTTACCTGACTGAAACGATTACAGAATGCGTTGCCCTCTCTGGGATGGCCGCTGACAAATGCCAGCTCTTTTCTCTCATAAGCACTTTCACAGCAGAGAAGCGGTGCACACATATCCCCTTCCCTCCCCCCTCCCCCCTCCCCCAGGTCCCTTCTACTGCAACACCACCACTCCCACCCCACCCTCCAGGCATAGGCAATACATCCCATTCCCCAGACTGCCGATCCCTGCTCTGTCCCTGGCTTCTGATGGTCCATCCCTCCAGACTCACCTAGGGGAAGTCCCACTGGCCTCCCAGTGGTCAAGTGCTCCTGACTCCCGAACTTGTTACCAACTAAATCAGGTCCCACTGCTCACCCTTACAAAATCAATTACATACTCTTAAATGGTAGAGAAAGGGGCCTTCAATCAAAATGCCGGCAATCTGGGGAGATGGTGAACTCAGCATCCCCCAAAAACCACCTCTGAAGATTCTGCTTGGCCTTAAGAGGTAATCTCAGTTAATCACTGGGATGTGTGCAGGCTTGTGTACAGGCTTGTCGATGCCTTGTGATCTTCCTCTAGGTGTTATCTTGTTCACACAGTTTGGTCACATAGTTTGTTCCCGAGATTACTGAAGGGGAAGCTAGGGAAGAGATCTGGTCATCGGTTAATTACTTACTCTTCATTTCTACTTCTTTGATCTATGGAAAGAACCGACAAGTCAGGCAAGGTATTGTGTGATTAAAAGATTTGAAAGGTGTGCTTGGGCTGGAGATGAGCAGAGCATTGGGGTGCCTGGGTTAAAAGTTAGTTGCAATATAGCTTTGCTAAAGTGACAGGAAAAGGGACTTCCTGCTGAGTGCAGTTTCCTGTAAAGAGCTGCTTACAAACTCTTGCTCATAGGAACCTAATTTATTCCCATGTACCCTTTAACTGGGGAAGTCTTTCCAGTTATTATTGCTATATAACAAAATACCCCAAAACTTAGTGGTATAAAACAACAACCATTTTGTTGTGATCATTTGATTTGGTCAGTTAGAAACAAACATCCCAATACAAAATGGGTAAAAGATTAGAACAAATACTTTACCAATGAAAATATAAAAGTGGCATACCAGCACATAATAAGATGTTCAACATTATTAATCACTAGGGAAATGCAAATTACAACGTCAATGAGATGTCAACACACACCTATTCAAATATCTAAAATTAAGAAGACTGACCATACCAAGTGCTGGTGAAAAGGTGGAGACATTGGAACTCTCACACGCTGCTGCTGGTGGGATGTAAAATGGGACAGCCACTTCTGAAAACAGCTTGGCATTTGATTAAGTTCAACATGCAACTACCATGTGACCCAGCAACTTCTCCCCTAGATATTCACAGGAGAGAAATGAAAACTGATGCCACACAGGCTTGTACAGGAATGTTCCCAGTGGCCACACGTAGCACAACATCAGGTCGTGGTCAGGGAATGTGGTGGTCCTGACGTTGATCTTTTGATGCTTGTCCTTCCCTGTGGTCCCACATGCTCTCAGTTTTCATAACTCTCCTACATAAGCTAAAAACAGTGCCATCGCAACAGAGTTTAGTATAGGAGTTGGTGAACTACAGCCTATAGTCCAAGTATAGTCACCTGCCTGTATCTTGTAAATAAAGGTCTATTAGAATACCATCCTGCCCCTAATTTAGGTACTGTCTATTTAGCACTATGACTGCAGAGTTAAGTAGTTGTGATACAGACTATATGGCCCTTGACCTCTGGTCAAGCAGAGAAGAGCTCGGGATCTGGTTCAGGTAAGCTCAGATTCAGCTGTGCCTCTTACTGGCTGAGTAATCCCGGGTCATTTACTCAGCTCCTCTCTGCGTCAGTTTCCTAAGTTAGCAGGAGTTAGTCATGTAAAGCACATAGAATGCTGCTGAGCTCATGGTAAGCACTTCACAAATGTTAGCAGTTATTATTATTTGTTTGGCACAGGGTCCTAAGAATGTGCTTTATTTTATTGCCAACTTTTGATTTTGTTCTTCAAATATTTCATATCGTTACTAAATATTTGGCTGATTGATCTGTTCATTTCTGGAAGAGCTGTGTTAAAATCTGCCACTATCCTTGTAGATTTTTGCTTTATAATATGTTGAAAAAGAGTTGTTAGGTATAAAAATTAATAAAGAGAAACCTCAATTACAGTAGAGTCAGGAGGCCAGAAGGGGGAGCTCTCACACCCCACAGGTGATTGCAGAGCCTGAGAGGCAGAAGAAAGACTTTCTCTTCTTACCTGGTAAGAGCTCAGCCAATGAGAAACTGTTAATTCAGCCAATGGAAAAGCAGTATACTCTCAATTCCTCCAATGGACTCTTGGTTTACTATGGCCCTCCCAACTTCCTTTCCCCCTCTTTCAAAGAGTCTTCTTGTTGCTTGAAGCCGTGCACATGGCTTGCCATGGTTGCAGACCCCAAATTGCAATTCTTTGCTGATACCAAATAAACTGATTTTTTGCTGGAGAAACAACTGAGAGTCTATTGTTTTAGGTCAACATAGGTCTTGTGCTTTTAAAATTGTTATATCTTCCTGGTAATCATTCCTTTATCATCAATAATGACCCTTTTTAATCCTTAAATATTTTTTTCTTCAGAGTCTAATTTATCTTAAATTTATACTACTATATCATCTTTCTTTTGGTTACTGTTTTTAAAAGTTATATATCACTGTCATCGTTCCTTGATTATGTCTTAGGTGTCTGTCTTATAAGTCATAGGACTCAATTGTTTTTTCTTATTCCAAATGAATTTTTTTCTTGTATTGGATATGTTTAATACATTTTCATTTACTGGATTATAGATATATTTGTTTATTTCTTTCATTTGATTTAGTTTTATGTTTACTTTCTATTAAGTTGATAATATTTTCTCCATATTCCTTTTCCTCTGCATTGCTGAAAAGAAAACCATAGCCCCCAAATGGTGTCACTCATGCTAAAAGCCCATGATACCAAAAGTAGATTTAATACCTGATCTAATTGCAGTTTCAACCTCTTCCAGAAATGTAATCTTAATCAACCAGTTTGGAATTTTCTGGTCAGCACCAATGAGGAAGTCTGTCAAGAAAATGTCCTGATATAAAAATAATCCTTTCTTTTATTTGCTAATATCTCCCTTGCTCCACACTTCTTCCTGTAAAAACCTTCCATTTTTTTACAACCCCTCCGAGCACCCTTCTAGTTGCTAGACGGGATGCTGCCTGATTCGTGAATTGCCTAATAAAGCCAATTAGATTTTCAAATTTACTCGGTTGAATTTTGTTTTTTAACAGTATTAATTTAGAAGTTACAGTCATCTTTTGTTAAGACAGAGACAGAAGAGAGAGATTTTTAATAATAGGTAACCCAACATAAGGATTTTAAAAATTAATCATGAATTACATGTCCCATCCCCCAGCTTTCCTCCCCAGAGGCACCAACTCTTACCAGGTTTCTTCCAAGAACATTCTATGCTTCAGATACTGCATTGAATTCTACCCCATGTTAATTTTCAAGTCTACAATCTGTTTTTCTCCCCCTTATTATATTCCTCATTTTTCCTTAATCCTTCCATCCTTCCACCAACCTTAGCAGGAGGAGACAAGCAGAGAGAGACAAGAAGTGGAGAACAGAATTTGGAAGTGAGGGAAGAAGAAAAGAATTATCAAAGAAATTTAAACTCAGAAAGAAACTTTAAAAGAACTAGTCCAACCAGAGTTCCATATGTCTTTGGTCTTTGTCCCCAGTTCCTGGCAGAGCTCTTAAAACCCTCACAATCTCCTGAGTGGTAAGAGTGTCCATTATTATTCATAAGGAGACCCAGTGAGTTTATTTTAATGAGGTGACTCAAGCTGGGGTCTCAGGATGGGGCTGATCACCAGAAAGACCAGGAGATTAGAGGGTGAAGACTTTCCCAGACTTCCAGATGTGGAGATTAGAGGGTGAAGACTTTCCCAGACTTCCAGATGTGGAGGGGAGCTGGAGATTGAGTTATAAAAACTCTTGAACAGTGAGATTCAGACCACTTCCAGGTTGATGAACATATTGATGTGCTGGGAGGTGGCTTGTCCGGAGTGGGCATGGGAGCTTGCACCTCCCACCCCTTACCTTATCCTATGCACCTCTTCCATGTGGCTATTCTGAGTTGTCCCCTTTACAGCAAATCAGGGAATGTAATTAAAGTAAGCATAAGGTCTGTGAGTCTTTCTAGTGAATTATTGAACCTAAGGAAGAGGACATGAGAACCTTCTATTTATAGCTGGTGGGTCAGAAACACAGGTGACAACCTAGGGTGAGAGTTGGTGTCAGAATGAACCAGAATGAATGAATTGTAGGACACCCACCTGTTGTCAGAATTGGAGAACTGATTGGTGTCAGGAAGCACCCCACATTTTGTGTCAGAAAAAAGATATCACATTTCCAGAAGAGGAAAACAGGGATGACAGGCATGAGGGACACTGCATTGCTTCACCACACTCTGATTATACACGTGTGAGAATTTAAAAAAAAAAAAAAAAAACCTTCGAGAAGATTGAGCCAGTCCTGGATGAGAGGAGCAGAGATAGCTTTTGGGAAGAACCTAAAGTCCCCAGATGTGCTGAACAAACGCTGTCCCACTTCATCACATGCATCCTTCTGATCTCAGATGTAGGAAACAAGTCAATACAGTACACAAATCCCTGCATAAGAAAGACATCGGTGATGTGCAAGTGTCTCTTTTGTTTCTTGGTAAGAATTTTCATTCTGGGGACTTCCCTGGTGATCCAGTGGATAAGACACCATGCTCCCAATGCAGGGGGCCTGAGTCCGATCCCTGGTCGGGGAACTAGATCCCACATGCATGCCACAACTAAGAAGTCCGCATGCCGCAACTAAAGATCCCGCCTGCTGGAACTAATACCAGGTGCAGCCATAAATAAATATTAAAAAAAACAAAAAGAATTTTCATTTGAAGATCTTTTACTAGGATTTGAAAATCTGGTAAACCAAAATTTTGTTGACTTGATTATAAGAAGATTGCCAAGGAAATAGCCTTAAAGTATGCAATTTTATTTGCTAAATAAGGTAAACATTCCATATTTTAAAAAGTTTTAAAACATTATATTTTCCTTTGCCTAATAAATTTAAGTAACAAAATAGAGCATGCATGCATTCATAGACATATGCATATTTTTAAGCTACTCAAATGGCTAAACTTCTTACAACCAAAGAGACTATATTAGTCAGGAGTTCTTCTGTTGCAAGGGACTGAAACAGAATTCAAAACTATCTTAAAAGAGCAAAGAAGACCTAAATAAATGGAGGGCATGCCATATTCATAGGCTGGAAGACTCAAAATGGTAAAGGTGTCAATTGTCCCTAAATCGATCTATAGATTTAATGCAATTCTATCCAAATCCCTGCACATTTTTTTTTTTTTTTGGTATACATAACCATGCTTATTCTAAAACGTATATGGAAATGGAAAGGCCCTAGAATAACCAAAACAGTTCTGAAAAAGAAGAATAAAGCTGCAGGACAATTCTTCCTAATTCTGATGGGCTGAGTTGTGTCCTCCAAAATTTATATGTTGAAGCCCTAACCCCCAGTACCTTAGAATGTGACTGTATTTGGAGACAGGGACTTTAAAGAGGTGATTAAGTTAAATGGGGTCAAACAGATCATGAACTTAGATGTAAAACATAAAAATATAAAACTTATAGGAAAAAATCTTTGGGATCTAGGACTAGGCAAAGAGTTCATAGACTTGACAACAAATGTGAAATTCACAAAAGGAAACATTGACAAATTGGACCTCATCTAAATTAAAATGTTTTGATCTGTTAAAGGCCCTTTAAAAGGATGAAAAAATGAGCTATAGACTAGGAGAAAATACTTGCAAACCACATGTCCGACCAAGGACTAGTATCTAGAATATATAACTCAACTCACAACTCAACAATTAAAAACATTTTCAATTAGAAAGTGGGCAAAAGGGGGGCTTCCGTGGTGGCACAGTTGTTAAGAATCTGCCTGCCAATGCAGGGGACACAGATTTGAGCCCTGGTCCGGGAAGATCCCACATGCCTCGGAGTAACTAAGCCCATGCGCCACAACTACTGAGCCTGTGCTCAAGAGCTCACGAGTCACAACTACTGAGCCCATGTGCCACAACTACTGAAGCCCGCGTGCCTAGAGCCCGTGATTCACAACAAGAGAAGCCACCACAGTGAGAAGCCCACATACCACAAGGAAGAGTAGCCCCCTCTCACCACACCTAGAGAAAGCCCACGCGCAGCAACAAAGACCCAATGCAGCCAAAAATAAATTAATTAATTAAATTAATTAAAAAAAAAGAGAGTGGGCAAAAGGGACTTCCCTGGTGGTCCAGTGGTTAAGAATCTGTCTTCCAATGCAGGATACAAAGGTTCGATCTCTGGGTAGGGAACTAAGATTCCACATGCCTTGGGGCAACTAGCCCTCTCACTGCAACTACTGAGGCCATGTGCTCTAGAGCCTGCGCACCACAACTAGAGAGAAGCCCGAGCACTGCAATGAAGAGCCTATGCACCACAACTAAGACCTGATGCAGCCAAGTAAATTAATTAATTTAAAAAAAAGAAAAAATGGGCAAAAGACATGAACAGATATTTCACAGAAGAGGATGCACAGATGGCAGACAAGGACATGAAAAGATGTTCAATTTTATTATTCAATAGGAAAATATAAGTTAAAACCATAATGAGATATTGCTACACATTTATCAAAATAAAAATTAGTGACCACACTAAATGCTGGCAAAGATGCAGAGAAACTGAGTCACTCATACATTGCTGGTGAGAATATAAAATGGTACAGCCACACTGGTAAATGGTTGGGTAATTTCATAAAAAATTAAGCATGCAATTACCATACGACCCATAATTTTGTACTCTTGGGCATTTATCTCAGATAAAGGAAAACTTGTGTTCACATCAAAACCTGCATACTAATATTTATAGCAGTGTCATTAGTAATAGCCAAAATTGGAAAGATCCTGGGTGTTCTTAAACTCTTGCGTGTGTGATTTACCATAGAATCTACTCAGTAACTTTTAAAAAATGAACTACTAATGCAAGCAACAACTTGGATGAATCTCTAGAGAATTGTGCTAAATGAAAAAGCCAGTCCTAAAAGGTTACATACCACATGATACCATTTACATAACATTCTTGAAATGGCAAACTTACAGAAGTGAAGGACAGATTAGCAGTTGCCACGCATTAAGGATGGAGAGGTGAGAGAGGCAGACAGGGGAGGCGTGTGACATGACAACTCTAGGGATCCTTGTGGCGATGGAACTGGTTGGTACCTTTGTTACCAGGCAAGGGCTGGCTGCCTTACGCACGTAGAAGACGATACTATGGCACCAGCTTTTGAGAAAAGAAAAAGCAAAACCCTGTCTCTCCAAATAGCCATTTCACTTCCTAAAAAGAACTCAACTAGTAGAGCCCAGGCCTCAGGTTGCACCTGAGGTGGGAAAAATGGGGCATGTGATTGACACCCCCTGCCCAGTGTTACCTGGAATGAACTCAGTTCCATTTCCAGGAGGAAGGTCTGCAGGTATGTCCACCACAGTGAGAACACAAAATTCGTGACATCAAAATTGTACTTCAGGACTTCCCTGGTGGTGCAGTGGTTAAGAATCTGCCTGCCAATGCAGGGGACACGGGTTCGATCCCTGGTCCGGGAAGATCCCACATGCCGCGGAGCAACTAAGCCCGTGCACAACAACTACTGAGCCTGCGCTCTAGAGCCTGCGAGCTACAACTACTGAAGCCCGCACACCTGGAGCTCATGCTCCACAACAAGAGAAGCCACTGAAATGAGAAGCCCACACATCACAACAAAGAATGCACTCTTGCCACAACTAGAGAAAGCCCACGTGCAGCAACGGAGGCCCAAAGCAGCCAAAAATAAATAAATTTATTTAAAAAATTGTACTTCAATATGATTGTATCAAGAGACTTTTCCCGGAATAAATAAATCCTGGAGCATCTAGACACAAAAACGGGCAAAACTGTACAAATTTATAGAAACAATTCTCTGATGATAACTAAATCACTAGGTCTATGGAGTATTACAATTTATGTTGTAAAGAAAATGAGAACTTATAATCAGTGGAGATAAAGAAGGTGGCTTGGAATTAGGAACAAAGTTTTCTGTGCTTTAATGGCACATACTTCTGCTGTATTTGGCAGGAAGCTTTGTTTCTCTTAAGATTCTTCTATTTAGTTTTTCTAGAATTCCTCCTTGAAACAGTCTGCAGGGAGTGCTGGTCAAGGACACTGGGTATGCACATATGACACAGTATTAATCTACTTTGCAAGTATAACTGTAAGGTGCCTCTTTTGCTAAGACAGGACTCTGTTGAGCAGGCATTTGCAGCGCTTGTGTGTGGGGTGTAGAGATAAAACAGAACCAGGGACAAGGGTGGTGGCCTCGGCTGACTCCAAGACAGTTAGAAGGAGCCCATGTGGCTCCTAACAGCTCTTCCCACCCCCTTGCGTCATGCCCTCCCCAGTCCAGAGTGTGGGTGTGAACAAGGTGAAGTGTGCATGTCCAGGAAGGTCAGAGCAGGCAGTTCAGGTCTGCTCTCTGGAACCGTGGGCCCCAGGGCAGGGCCTATGGCCCCTTTGCATGATTCTCCTGCTGCACTTTCCTTGCTGTGTGGCAGCAGGCCTTGGCCCTCTGTGCCTCCCTCAGAACTCTGCCTACAGTCTAATACCCTGAATGTATACCAGCTCAAGTGGCTTCCTTGTCTCCAAGAGGCAACAGAGCCTGTAGGGTCAGGATTCAGGGCCCAGTTGCAGAAGACAGCTTCAGGATAGCATTTTCCCAGGGGCAAAACATTACTTAAATTACCATTAGATACATAAACCGAAGTATCCACATGTAAAATGACATGTTTTCTGGGATCTGCTTTAAAATACTCCAGTTTAAAAAAAAATACAAGGAGAATGTTAAAACAGTAGAATGTTAATATCTGTTGAAGCTAGCAATGGATACGTGGGGCTTACGATACTGTTGTCTCTACTTTTGTGTATTATTTGAAGTCCTCATAACACAACAGATTTTAAAAGTTGTTATCACCTTTGACCTCCTACACCTTTGACCCCTTTGGCAGGCTGAGCAGTCGTGCACAAGGCACTCTGGAGGACAGAGCAGGGCTCTTGGCCAGCAGGCACAAGTACGACATGGTGGTTACTAAACATAGGGTATAGTCAGGCCACTCAGGTTGACTCTTCTCTTGCTCTCTGTACATTCCCTGCCCAACGAGTGCCTGCTTCACCTACACCGTACTCACGACTGACCTTCCTACCTACTTGCCACAGGCTCCAGCTAGTGATTTTTCTTATCAAGGGCGTGCCCCTCTGCTGGTTTCCCTGGTAACAAATGAGCCCACCTGACATCAATTCCCCTATAACTGGTAATCTCCTCTTCCCCCGGGAGTGAAGACTGCCACCATGTTCTGCCCGCTGTCCACTGCACACGGTGGGGTGTCACTCCAGGAACTTGTTTCGGACATGTAAGCTCCCCCATCCTTTAAACCATTGATGTCTATGTTGCTGACTCAGGGTTCTTTCTTTGGTCTTGAAGCTGTGCAAGCACAGGTCTTGTAGGCCTGCAGGGTGCAGCCCAACACATGGGAACACTTCTGGACCACTCTCCAGAGCTCCGAGTTCCTTCCCTGTCACCTGAGTCACCCCCACCCTCCACAGAGACCCCATAATCCAGCCAATGGAGGAGGGGCTTGGAGGGGCTCCTCTCTGGCTGTCTGGCTTTTCTGATTGGTGCCATTGCCAAGCCAGTTGTTAACGTTTGCATGTTGTCCCTGAGGATGATTAACAAATTGGAGAAGGGAGGTGGGACCAGTGATAGATGATTGTTCCCTCCCTTCACTGGGTGACTTGAGTTTTCTACTGGATGAGGGGTTGTTGCACCAGCAAGAGTGAAAGTGGGAGCACCTCACAGGTGTGGTAAGGCTGGGTGGCTGAAGGGTGGGCGGTGAGACACTCAAAGCTAGCCTCCTTCCAGCAGGCTTTCCCGCACTGCAGTGACTGGAAAGCTAAGACTGCATTTCCCAGTCTCCCTTGCCGCCAGGACCCTGAGTTCAGCCAAGCAGATGGGAGAAGGGAGTGGTGAGAAGTAGCGCAGAGAAACACATCTCCTGAGACAGGTCTGGTGGAGGTTCTAGAATCACAGAGGATTGATTCTGGCATGGGAATCCCATTATAAAAGTCCTAAGCATCTTCTGGTTCCCCTCGGTTCCTCCAGGAATTTCTTTAAGCCAATAGATACTCTTTTTGCTTAAGAATGAATTTCTTTTTGCTTAAACCCACTTGAATGGATTCCGTGCCCACTTTGTATAATAGTTAATGCTAGAAGAGCCACAGTTTTCTTAAGAATTTAGGGAAGAGAGCGCTGTACTCAAAGGATAACAGATAAAAAGCTAAACTAGAACGAAAGACCCCAGCCTGGGCTCCAGAAAGGGTGCCTCACTTTGCAGGGCCTGTGACCACCCCTGACCTGTGGCCCCCATCCTCCCTCACTCTGGTTCTCACTTCTAGGACCCGAGCCTTAGCATCGGTCCACTGTCAGCTCCATTCCCGAGTCCCCTGCAGAACCTTCTCCTTTCTCCACAGCTATTGACTTGCCAAAGCCATCCTACGCCTTTTCATCCTGTCCTTCACCTTGGGAATGATGTTCATTTCCAGGGCTCGTCCTTTGTTGACCAGCACATCTATGACCCCACCCTCAGTCAGTCCTGACCAACTCAGACCCCCTCATGTCCAGGTTCACCTCCCGGTCCCCTGTGTCCCCTCAGTCCTCATTCACTCTGTCACCTACAGGTATGGATCATGATTGAGTGTTGTTATATGAGGACCCAGCGTCAATCATCACTTTTTCTAAAAAGCCTTCTCTCATCAAGTCAACGTTGTCACTGCCGTGCCCCCATCACATTGGTCTGCAATGGCCTTGTCACATGCCTGTCCTCCCTGGCTGAGAGGAGGCACAGAGACCAGGGATCATTCCCGATGAGCCTGATGTTGTCAACAGATGCTTTTTTTTTTTTTAACAGATGCTTTTTAATGGAATTAAATTTACTCATTGTATTAGGGTTTCCCAAAGAAACAGAACAAGTTGAATGTGTGTGTATAAAGAGAGGTTTATTTTAAGGAAATGGCACACATGATTGTGGGGGCTGGCAAGTCTGAAGTCCGCAGGGCGGGTTCCAAGGATGACAGAATAGCTGATGCTGATGTTGCAACCAGAGTCAGAACCCTCTCTTCCCCCTGGAGGTCAGTCTTTGCTCTTAAAGTCTTCAGCTGAGTGGAAGAGCCCCACCCACATTATATTAATATAAAGTAATCTGCTTTACACAAATCTACTGATTTAAATGCGAATCTCATCTACAAAATACCTTTACAGGGATGCGTGGACTGGGCACCATAGCCTAATAAAGGAGACAAATAAAATTCACCACATTGATATGCCTTTTGTCCAACACCTGGTAGTTGTTCCACTGTAACTGAGCAGGACAGTATGGGGAGTTCCCAGGGCAGACCTTTCCCCCATCCTTTGCTTTAGCTCCTCTATGAAGTTCCTAGATAACAGTATCTGAGGCACATTTCCAGATGTGAAAACCCCCCACCGAATGAAAGATGTTAACTACTTGATGACCATGAGCATGTAGCCCCCAGACCTACTGGTGCCTAAGGTCTGATAATGTTAACGCCTGTTACCTCACCAACAGCCAATCAGAGAATTGTGCATGAGCTGATCACATACCCTGCCACCCCCTTCCCTCACCTGGCCTTTAAAACTGCTTTGCTGAAACCCGGGAGTTCACGGTTTTGGTGGGGGGCATGAGCCACACATCTCCCTGCATGACCCTGCAGTAAACCTTCTCCACTCCAAACTCTGACGTTTCCCACTGTGCTTCAGGCACACGAATTTGTGCTAACACAGTAAGTGAGGGAGGGAGGAAGGACAGAGGGGGAAGGAGGGAGGGAGGAAGGAAGAGGGAGGAGGGGGGAGGCTTCGCTCTCCCATCCCCCCAGGTTAGGTGCGCGGGGCTTATGAGAAGACAACCAGGCGCCTGGATTCACCTAACTCTGTGGTGTTAAACAAAATCCAATCCCGTAAATGGTAAAGCTCTAACTGGCTTTATTGAACAATTCATGAATCAGGCAGCAAAGGACTACAGAAAAGGAAATGTTTTGAAAGGCATGACAAGGAAGTCATAAACAAAAAAGATGATTTCAGTCTTAGGTGACCTACCTATGAGGGACGGAAGGGGTCTATGTGGTAGATTACCTCATCTTCCTTTGGGGCATGGAGAGTGCCCATGTGACAGATTACCTCATTGGGGTTGACCAGAAAACTCCGTTCCTGAGAGAGGCTGTAATGGCTGTTGGGTTAGGTATAAAGCCCCAGGTTTGGTGGCATGGCTTAGCATAAGTGACTTCATTTGGGGCCTGTGATTTTCCTTTTAACAGTAGCTAGGTGAAATTTTCCAGAAACAGGGCATTTCCGTTTTCCAGCTTTAGTTTCTGAACTTCCCAGGGCTGAGTTGAATGGACAACTGACTGCCTCCTTCCTCTGGGATTAACCTGGCCTCCTTGGGTTTCCTAGGAAAATCAGGAACATGCTAGTAGACTGGACCTTATGAAAAGCAGCATGACTGCAAAGGAGTGCCTTCGTCAGCCCTGCAGTGCCAACCTTGAATTTCAAATTGCGGCCCACTTTTTTAAAGCAGTGTTTTCTCTCGGTCTGCATGTCTAAACTCTCCCAACCCAGAGCCTCTCTAACCACTTGCTGGCAGCTCTGAGGAAGGGCTGCGTTATCTCCAGAAGGCACCCGCACCCCAGTGTATCTCCCCAAATATTCACACACAGCATAATGTGTTATTTTAACATACTCCAAACACTCTCTCGGAATATAGTTTAAAACACATCGAATCACTTCCTTATGATGCAGTGATAAAAACTCGAAAAACAATTTAGTTGTGACAGATTCCATCAGGGAAAAAAAAAAATCTTGCTTTAGTTTTCGCTTTCTGTGACTAGTTACCTCTCTTTTAAATGTTGTTTCAAATCTTCCTCATTTGGAAACTACTTTACACCATTTATGCCATTTCATTACATTCCTTATTCTTCTCCTAGACTACACGGACTCTAAATTTGCTTCCTGTTTTCAGAAAAAAGAAGAAAGGTGTCTTCAAAACAATACAGTAATGTTCCTAATGAGAGTCTGAAGCCCATGGCACACTTCATCAGCAGAAACCATTTTTCCCAAGGATAGAAAATTTCAGAGGCAAGGAGAGGAGCTCCAGCTCCTGAATCCCATCCCTGGAATACCCTGGGAGGGGCAGGCGTGGTGGGGCAGGGCTGCTGGGCTCTGAGGTAGGAGCTCCCTGTGGCTCCCAGGCCAAGTTCAAGTTCAGGGACCAGACTGGAGGTCAGGTCCAGCCTCTAAGACACACACATTAGCTCATACATGTGCTTTCCTGGAAATTCATTCATCCATACCAGGCAAATATCAAAGCCGATAGCACATTCTCAGTGAGCTGAGACGGATGGTAGAACAAGTAGGACATGGTAGAAAAACGCACTTGCTCACCGTGTACTTCTGAGAGTTCACTCCTGACTTTAGGCATTTCTTTTCTTCACACTTGAACACACAGTCAAGTGGCTTAAGCCTCCAGTGAGTAACAAGTCCCACTTGCCCAGGACTGTCCCAGTTTTAAAACTGAAAGTCCTGTGTCCCTGTTATCCCCTCAGTCCCAGGTAACAGTTTGTCACTCTACTTAAGTGGGCATCTGACTGAACCCAGGTATGAGACCCTCAGAAGGCACACACCAGATTCATAGCAGGCAAAAAAAATCAATGCTGTTAGAAGTTAGGAGAATGCTGACTTGAGGAAAGGGCTAACAACTGAAAAGGGACCGGGGGTCTCTGGGGGGCTGGTCAAATTCTAGTTCTTTATCTGGTGCTGGTGGCCTGGAGGTTGTTTGCCAAGATGCTGTGAACTGCTCCATGTGACGTGTGTACTTCTTTGTATGGACAACACACTTCAATACAGAGAGAGTCAGAGAGAGGAGGTAGATTTGCAGCATCCCCTCAGGATTTCCTACAAGGTTTTCATTAGATTCCACTCCTGAGACTGGAATGAACTAAATTTTGTTCCCTCACAATTCATATGTTGAAGCGTTAACTCCCAATGTCACTGTATTAGGAGATAAGGTTTTAAAGGAGGTGATTAGAGTTAAATGAGGTCATATGGTTGAGGCCCTAATCTGATAGGACTAGTGTACACCTTAGCAGAAGAGTAACAAACAACAGGGCTCTCTCTCTCCATGCTGTGAGGAAAAGCCATGTGAGGACACAGCAAGAAAGCAGCTGTCTCACCAACACCAACCCTGCCAGCACCTCGCTCTTGGACTTCAGCCTCCAAAACTGAGAAATAAATGTCTGTTGTCTAACCCACCGAGCCTGAGGTATTTTGTCTTGGCAGCCAAGCAGACTATGATGAAACCTATCTGAGTACACTATAAGAAGTCTCCCTCCCTCCCAGTCACCCCACTGAGGCCACTGTCACGGCCAGTATGCTGGGTATCCTTTTAGAGATATTCTGTGCAAGTACAAAGGGTGATATAATATACCTGCTGTTCTGTTCTGCCCACTGCAATTTTCACTTTCCTTGTTGAAATAGCTCCACATTAATAAGGAAAAGTCCTCCTTAGTCTTATTACAGAGTATACCATTTAATGAATGTAGCATCATTTATTAAACCATTCCCCTATTAATGGACATTTTGGTTATTTCCAATATTCCCATTCCATGTTTCAATGGAGAACTATTATTTATGTCATTTCACTTGTGCAGGAGTATACCTGAGAAAGCTCTAGGAATGGACTTAACTAGGCCTCTTGGTCAGATGTATTAGTAAGGTCAGTAGATGTTGCACAAGTGCCCTCCATAGACCTTGAACCCATGGCACTGGCAGTGCCCGTCTCATGTCCTCACCCCACAGTGTGTTGTCACACTTACTAATCTTGCCAATATGAGAGATGAAAGTGATATCTCAAGATTATGAACACTCTCATTTTTTAGTTTTCTATTCATTTCAATAAAATAATGCCAAGCCTAATAGACTGGTCAAAGAATTACACAGCTGAACACTCTTGCTGAGAGAGGATGGAAAGCAGCCGAGTGGCATCTTGGCTGGCAGGCAGAGGTCCCAAGCCATTGCGCAGAACCTTCATTTGTCAGCAGAATTTTGCCTCTCAAAGGCCATTTAGGTGTGACAATATGAACTGTGCAAAAATCTGTGTCCTCAGAGGTGAGGCACAAGCAGCCGAGGTCCAGCTCTTGCTGAGGCAGCCCAGTTCTTCCTTATCCACTGACCAACACAGAGACCCTCTGCCTCTCTGCTCTGGTCCAACGTGACTTCATCTGGGGGAGATTAGGCCCCAAAGGATTTGCTAGGCCACAAATGCATGAATGATATATTGCATTTTTACTTTTGTTCCTTGTCACTTTTACAGCATCCCTTATCACATTTGTATTAATTCACTCATTTGATTATTACTTATGGAATATTGCACCCAGTGCAGACCAGTGAAGACCACTATAGATCAATGGAGGTCAGTATAGACCAGGATAGACCAGTATAGACCACTGTAGACCAGTACAGACCAATATAGACCTATGCAGACCATAGAGACAATGCAGACCAGTAGAGTCCAGTACGGACTAGTGCAGACCAGGACAGACCAGCATAGACCAGTGCAGACAAGGACGGGCTTCTGCAGCTGCTCAGGTGGGAGTGACTCTTCAAAGGCTACACCAGAGACCAGAGCAGACCAGAGCAGCCTGCTTGACCACGCAAACTTGACAAGCACCCATTTTGTGCCAGGTATCAGGATACAGCAGGAAACACAACAAAAGGACAGCCCTGACCTCTCGGAGCTTACACTGCAGTGGAGGAGAGAGAAGGTAAACAAGATACGTAGGTAAGATGTCTAGTACACCAGGCAGTGATGGGTGCTGATGCGAAACATAAATCAAAGAGTGGAACCGGGATGTGCTGCAATGGGTAGGAGGTGTGAGTTCAGGCTGGATGTCCAGGGGCTGAGCAAGGGGCATGGAGGGAGTCCTGCTCCGGAGAAGCCGAGGGAAATTGTGATAGAAGTCTAGGAGAAAAGCATAGGGCACAGGGGATGGCAGATGCAAAGTCCCTGAGCGGAGCATTTTGCATGCTCAAGGAAGGGCTCAGAAACCGGATGTCTGGACAGAGGGAGGGGAGGGAGTGCAGTAAGACCTGAAGCAGAGGGTCAGCAGGGGACGGCCATGCAGGGCCTTGGAGGCCACAGGGAGCACTGGATTCACTCTGAGCAAGATAAGAAGGTGTGCATTCAGAACAGACTTACATTTTTTACATCCTTTTCTGATGGCGCTGGCTGCTGCATGGAGAACAGAGACAGGTACAGGTGCAGAGGGCAAGTTAAACTGATGCAGCGTCCAGGTGTGAGGGCACGGTGCCTCAGACCCGGCCAGGAGCAGAGCACCAGGAGTAGTGGCATTCTGGTTGTATTTTGAAGGTAGAGCTGATGGGATTTGCTCATGGATCGGATGTGGGTTGTGGAAAAGGAGTCAAGGACAAGCTGAAGATTGTTGGCATGTGAACGGGAAGCATGCTGTTTCCATTTGTGACATGGGGAAGACTGTGGACAGAGCAGGCGTGGCAGGGAGGGGGGCATTGGTTTTAGACATGCTAAGTTCAAGATATTAGAAGTCCAAGGGCAATGTTAAGAAAGCTGTCAGATATAGGAATCTAGAGTTGAAGGAAAAAGTAAGGGCTAGACGTGTAAATTTGGTCATGGTCAGCATATCTGTGGTATTTATCGAGTGTGGATAGAAAAGAGAATACAATCCAAATCCTGAGTTTGGGGAGCACTCCAGCAGCTAGGGTTTGAGGAGAGGGGAAAGAATGGCCCGAGAAGAAGGAAAAGAGGGAGAGAGTAACCAACTTTGTCCAGTGGTCCCCAGTTAGATTGAAACAGAGAGTGGATGGTTGGATTTAGAAATGTGGGACTTCCCTGGTGGTCCAGTGGTTAAGACTCCGTGCTTCCACTGCAGGGGGCGCCGGTTTGATCCCTGATCAGGGAACTAAGGTCTCACATGCCCCGCGGCGTGGCCAAAAAATAAAAAAATAAAAAAGAGGTGTGGGCATTTCCTGGTGGCCTAAGTAAGAGCAGCTGTGGCAGATTGTACTGGACCCAGAAGAGAACAGGAGGACAGAACACAGAGATGACCCTTACAAGGGTATTTGTTGTAACCTTAGAGTATAAAGCTAAGAAGAGATAAGGGGTAAGGTGTTAGCCAGAAAGGGATGTGAAGTCAGGAAAGAGATTCAGTTTTAGGAGGTGGTAAGAGGTATCTCTGATTCTATGGTCTTGCTAGTCTTTTACTTTGGGATCCATTTTGAAGACAGTAATGATGATGGTTGATAGATAGATAGATGAATTTATTGCCTAATTCTTTCAGTCATTCTATTGATTCAAAAATACCTGGTGCATATCTAATATGGGGCCAGCACCATGGTAACACCAGAAATCAAAGGAAAAGCAAAGGGGCCTGGTCTTCAGAGGCAGTGCTGGGGAACATTCTTCACTAGACTGGCAAATATGTTTCATTTCTAATATTACCACCGAGTTTAGTAAGAAACATCTGTGCTACCAAAATGGGATGTGGAGAGTATTTTTTAAGTTGCATTCAACAGTAATCTGCATTTCCAATGACTCCTCTCAATATTCATGTGTAGTAGAATTCTGGTATAAAATAAAGATCATCATTATAAGAATATAGGTATACCTGGAGATATATAATAATTGGACACACAAAGTGTAACAACTTGGAACAGTTTAGGCCTGGTATGGCATAGTTAAGGCACACTTCTCCTCATCTAGCTCCCTGACACTCCAAATATGAAGGACAATGATGATTTTAGTAATCGATGCTGTTCCACATTTCTCAAACAAACATCTCACTGAGCACTCACTAAGTCCCTGGTCCTGTGCTAAGTACCAGGAATAGAATGATGGGGCAAAGAGTGACACAGCCCCTCCCCGAAAGCAAACTTAACAGTGGGACCATATCTCACCTGGAGGAACAGTGAGGGCTCCCTGAGGAAGTCATGTAGGAGGTGAAACCTGAAAGACATGACAGTTGGGAGGAGACTTCCCGGGAGAGGGAGAAGCATAGGCAAAGGCTCTGCAGCATGAGGGACCTGGAGCATAGAGAGAACAGAAAAAGGCCAGTGTGGCTGGAGAGCAGAGAGGAGGGGGAGAGTAGGGCCCACAGGTTCCAGAGGTCAGCAGAACAAGCCACACAAGGCCTTCTTGGACCCCAAACATAACTACGTGAAAGACAAGCTCATTGCTTCTTATGGACTCTTCATGCCGTGTTCCATGCCTCCATAGTGAACAATGTGGGTACCACAAGAAGATGGGAGAACAGAATAGAGTGACAACCAGGTGTCTTTAGTGTCACCATTGACACTTAGGACTGCAATAGGAAATGTATTTATTTGTGAGAACTTGTCAAGTACACCAGCTGCTCCTTTGAAGTCTCAAACCTTTGAGACTCAACAAAGAACTTTGGAATAGTTAGAACTAGGCTCCTCAAGTGACAAACTCCAGATAGTTTTTGCTTACCTTAGTAGAAGTTGATTTTTCTTACACATAAATAAACCTAGCCCAGAAGCTTTAGCAGCACCCACATTCCAGAAAGCAAGGAGAAATGAATAAAGATGGCAAAAGATGCAAGTTTCTGGATCTTAAGGAAAGCTCCAAAAAGGTGAAATAGTTTTAACTGCATAGAGACACAGCCATGTGACCACAAGTACCTGCAAGTGATGCTGGGAAATGTAGTCTTTACTCTGAGCAGCTAGGAGCCTGTCTAAACTTGTACTATCACCAGGAGAACAAATTGTGAGTAATAACAAAGCCCTGACTTTATATCACACTTTGTAATTTCCCAGTGTTTCAAGTACCCTACAAAGATAACATAATTTAAATTCTGATGATTTAGATGATCTCAATTGATTCATTTCAACATTTTCAAAATGTTTCAATAGTTTATAATCCTCCACAGTGAAATCTAAATAAGTTCCTATATTTCATCTACCTCTAGCCAACATTCTCCAAGTTTAAAAATATTATTCATAAAATAAAGAATATTGTTAACTAAATGTTCATACTAAATTTTCTAATTTTCATGATATATATATATAAATTAAGAATGTTTAACGCAATAATTAATACATCACCGTACTCTTGGCAGTAATTCATGATACTTCTAAATGGTAGGACTTTTTGAAATGTGTTTATTTTAGCCTTAATTCTGCTCTAAATTTCTACACCAGTAAGACACTTTCCTCTCAGTAGCTCCATCTGCTAATTGAAATTTTGTTTTAAGAAACCATGGTAACACGTGTTTTGCCATAACACAGAGTGGAGGAATTAATTTCAGGTTCTTTGCGCAAAATCAAGCCTTCTGTAAAACACAAAGGCAATCAAATTATTGGGAGAGATGTTTCTTAAGAACCCCATTCAGATAATTCATGATTGGTGGAGTACCACAGAAGAGTAGTAACAAGGTAGCCTACCCTTATAAAATGCATTTTTTTAACCTTGGGTAAAAGTGAGTTGAGTTAGTCATACTCTTTCATTTGTAAAATATAATTAGCATCAGTCTGTGCAAGAAGCTTCTCTTGTTTATTCTGCCCTCCCCTTCAGAACCTGGCACCTCCCATTTCCTACTTCCTCCTCACCACTGGCATCCTCTTGAGGTGCTGTGTATTAGATTTCCATGAGCTTTTCTCTTGGTAGTGTTGTTTTGTGTGTGTGTACATTTTAGGTCACAGAAATGGTTCTGTGCTTTTGTAACTGAGCAGGACCCTATGGGGCCTTCCCAGAACAGCTCCCCAACCCATGTCCTCCGCCTGCCTCTTGTCTGTAGAAAAACATTAGCCTCCTAGGCCTTACCCGAGTTCCAAAGAGTAAATTTAATCAGAGAAGTGAGAAAATGAAGAAAGAAAGGAAAACAGTCAAACTAGACAAAATATTAGTAGTTTAGCCATTAAACAGAGTCAAGGACCTTTAGTTCCTCCTCGAGGGCTGTAGGTAATAT
Source organism: Stenella coeruleoalba (assembly GCF_951394435.1). Taxonomy (NCBI): domain Eukaryota; kingdom Metazoa; phylum Chordata; class Mammalia; order Artiodactyla; family Delphinidae; genus Stenella; species Stenella coeruleoalba. Next base: position 30,243,484 of record NC_137153.1, on the reverse strand, counting down.
TCTGAGCCATGTGCTTTGAGCTGTTTTGCAGATACTGAAACCCCCACAGCGTGGAAGAAGTTAACTGTATGCTGCCCACAGGCACATACGTAGATAGACCACAGATCCGTTGGAACCAGAGACTGATGATATTGACTCCTGATTACCTCACCACCAACCAATCAGAAGAACGTCCACAAGCTGATCATGCACCTTACAACCCCCTTCCCTCACCCTGTCTTTAAACACCTTCCCCCAGGGACTTCCCTGGTGGTCTAGTGGGTAAGACACCGCCCTCCCAATACAGGGGGCCTGGATTCGATCCCTGGTTGGGGAACTAGATCCCGCATGCATGCCGCAACTAAAGATCCTGCATGCCGCAACTAAGAAGTCTGTATGCCTCAACTAAAGATCCCGCATGTCGCAACAAAGATCCTGTGAAGGCTTCTTAAGAAAATTCTACATGCACCCAATCAAGCGGGCTCCTGGAAGACCACTGACACCAAAAACAATTTTTCTAAGTTGTAGGGTTGCCATTTAACATTTATGGTTCTGTGGCCAATAGATACCACCCTGTCTATCTGATTCTGAAAAATCACTTGTAAATGATATAAAATGTCACTTGTCATCTGGGTTTCATGGAGCACCTGCCATAAATCTGTTTCATGGTTTTGAAGCGTTTTTTTATTTTGTGCATGTGTTTAGTCTAAAAAAATATTAATACTGAGGCTCTACTCCAGACCAGTGAAATCAGAATCTCTGGGCCTGAGGTCTGGCCTTGGGGTGTGTAAGTGTGCATCGTGTACGTGAGCGTGTGCGTGTGTATGCACGTGTGCGTTCATTTTAAATCTCAAAGGGAAAAACGTGTAATTTCTGGAAGTGTTCGGTGGCACCAAATTGCCATCAGGGACCACAGAGAAGAATGAGGACACAGGAAGGGACACCGAGACGGCCATGGCACCTGGTGCTTACTACCTCACTCTTTCCAACCCTCCTCCTGCACCGAATCAGCCACAGATGAGAGAGCCGGCTGCTGAGTGAAGAGATGAGAGAGATATGGCCTGGCCTCATGCGAACCTGTGGCCTGATGTCCCAGGCATTGCTCTGCTGGCAAGCTGTCTGTGTCCCCTGAAGAGAAGTTTCTGGGGCTCAGCCAGCAGGGAGTGAAGACGGTTTCAATTACAGTTCATCAGCGTGTCCAGTTAGGAAGGCAGCACAGGACCAGATCTTGATGTGGATCCTACCTCCAAGAGCACCATCCACCCGTGGCGGTAACAGGCTGGATGCAGAACTGAAATTCATTACTTTAAACACAGTTTTAATGAGTTTTCTAAAGTGAGATTATTCACTTGATCTTTTTTGAACTCACTGCCTTCCAGCTAATTCAAATTGCTTCTGAAACAAATATCCTTTTAAATATCCTCAGTCAAGATTTATTCTCTACAAGCTGGGCTGGTCCGAGTTCACCAGAATAACTTAGATCAGCATGGTGTTTACAGTTCTAAGAGGGTTCTCCTGTGTGTTACTCTGAGCAGCTCGGAGAAGCGTTTGTAGAGTGTGTGACCTGGGCCAGGCACTGGCCAGATGCCTTCTCAGACTCAAGCTTTTTTATTCTCTTAATGTCACTAGCCAATGTTATCATCTTACAACTAAGGTAAGGGAGAAAAGTGAATTCAATGCTTTGGCCTGAGGTCCCATCTCCTGCCAGGGCAAGACTGGAGTCCAGAAGGTCCCAGGACAAAACATGCACTTCCCCACCCCCTGAAGATGTCGATGCCCTGATCCCCAGAGCCTGTGACTGCTATCTTACCCAGCTAGTGTGATTAAGGGCACGGACCTTGAGATGGGGAGGGTAGCCTGCCTTATTCAGGTGGGCTCAATCTAGCCCCATGAGCCCTTAAAAGAGGAGAACATCTCCAGTTGAGAGAGAGGGATGTGAGGATGGAAGGTGGCTGGGGAGATGTGGCATGAGAAGGACCACCTTTGATTTGCTGACTTTGAAGATGGAGGAAGGAGGTCAGAGCCAAAGAAGGAGCTAGAAGCTGGAAGAGGCAAGGAAACGGATTCTCCCTGAGAGCTCCCAGGAAGGAAAGCAGCCCGGCCAACACCTGATTTTAGCCTGTGGGACCTGTGTCAGGAATTCTGGCCTGTGTGACAGTGAGATAGAGTTTGTGTTTGTTAAGCCACTAAGCTTGTGGCGACTTGTTATTGCGGCCACAGGAAACAAACACACTGCCCAGGGACCAGAATCTGCTACAGGGCTTTAACCACCTTAACCTCAGAAGCCAGTTGACCTTTATCATTGTTTTTTTTTCCACCAACAGACACTAAAAAGAGTTCTCATCCTCTGAACCAAGTAATGGAGGAAAATGACTGAAAGCCTCTTGAGAGGCAGATGGAGGAATGTGGGCCCTCAAGTCCTGGATGATGACGAAATTCAACACACAGCAACCTGAATGATAACGGCCGAGGGTGGCAGTACTGAGTTGGCTCTAGCCAGGTATTGCCTCAGCACTTGCAATGATTTGACTCACAACAACCTTTCAGGGTGAGTATTGTTATCATTCCTCCATCATACAGATTTGGAAACTGAAGCTCAGAGGTGGTTAAGTAACTAGCTGAGGGTCACTTGGCCAAGCAGTGCTGGAGCAGAGACTGGGTACAGGGGTTCAAGCCTCTCGCCTGCTCTCCTGAGGGTGGGCAGAAGGTTCCAGTAGGTGGCCCTGAGAGCAGCCGCTGTGAATAAGCTGAGAGGTCAGGTGGCTACTGACCTCAGTGCCCAAGGCACTGTTTTGTTGTTGTTTTTGCAAACTCCTACACCTATATATGTGATAAGAGACTGAAGCAAAGACCCAGGAGAAACAGTATTAACTGGAGGGGAAAGTGTACTGAATCAAGCCAGAGATTATACTAGATCAGTTCCAAAGAATCATGGGCAAGGGGATCAAACTAATATCCAACATGTAAAAGCTGACACTGGGCACCAGCCAAGATACACACCAAGAATCTGGACTGACTTAGTCAAGAATGATGTCAACCAGAGCAGGAAGCTAAGATCAAAATAAGCCAGATTAGGCCTCAGAATGGGGAGGATGTGTTCATAAAAGCCAAGAGAATAGCTACTCTGAGACAATTGTATTGATTGTGTGGCCACGGTTGGGGGAGCAGGAGAATGCCAGAAGAAGGATGGCCTGGAGTGGGGGGAATCAGGAAGGGAGAAAAACTGTTCTCCTGGAATCCAGCCACATGGTATAAGGAAGCCCAAGTAGCAATGTGGAGGCCCATTTGGAGAGGAACCCAAACCCCAGACAAGCTCCAGCTGAGCTACCAGCCAACAGCCAAGCCCCCAGTGTCAACCAAGTGAGTGCCCCAACTGACATTGCCTAGAGCTGAGATGGCCAAGTCCTGCCCAATTCCTTATTTGGGAGCAATATAAATGATCAGTATTTTTAAAGAAAAAAATGTAACACCTCCCTGGAATTTTAGGAGATTGATTCTATTGTACATTTCACAGATGAGGAAACTAAGATTCAGAAAAATTACTCACCTAAGGTCACATATAGTGACGTAACCGAAGTTCTCACCCAGATCTTAATGCAAAGCCCTCATGCTGAATGTATGATTCTACACCATCTGACATGTACCCATCCCTCCGAAACACACTAGGATCATAAGAGCACCACTTCTCCAGGGAGAGCAGTGTTCCCTGGGATTGCTTACTGAGCCATCCTGGAGCTCCTTCAAGGGTTCTCAGACATATGTGTGCATAGTGCATGGGGCAGACACAAGCGTCCCAAACACACCACCCACTTCCAAGTCTCCAGCCCTCTCTCTGTTCAAGGGATTCTTTCCAGCAGGAACTGTCTCCTGCTCCTCCTTGCCTTTCAGAGTCCCACAAATCACCCAGAGTCCTACTGAAATGCTCTCATTTTTGTGACTTTTCTCCAACCAAAATTAATTTCTCTCAAAATGAATGGTTCTGCGGTCCCCAATCATTTCACTTGTACTTTCATTAAAACTTAATTATATTCTGCCTTGTAAAAGTTGTCTTTCTCACTTAGAAATGGTGTTTATGTAACTTTTGATAATTAAAATATAATCTGGATTAATTTATCTGAAAAGTGCTCTTTTTAAAAGAAATTCAAAATTAGAATATGACAGTTTCTACTAAAGATTCTTGGCATACATATGAGTGGCATATTATTAGGTATAGGTAGTTATTGACATGTTGCAGTGAGTATCTATGGGGTTGCCTTTCCAACCCCCACTCTTTAAAGTTACCCTTTCCTCCATTCCCATGATTATTAGAATGAAAACTCCCTGAGCACAGGGACATTGCTTTGTTCACTACTGTATCTCTGTGCCTAGAACACCTGGCTAGTGCTTCAGAAATATTTCTTGAACTAATGAAGCAGTGAGTCCCCAGTATTCAAGTGACCTCAACCCTCTGGCTATTAGTCAATAAGTGGTCCATTCAGGTATCATTATTTGGAACTGGAATAAGAAAAAAATGGCAGTCTCTGATTGACTAGATCCATAATATGTACCCTCAGGAGCCGTGTTTTCTGTCATGTGGACCTAAGATGCAGAGGAAGCTTGTCTTCAAAGAAGACAAGAATCACAGGAAAAGACAGTCTTTTCAACAAAAGGTATTAGGAAAACTGCATATCCATATGCAAAAAAAAAAAAGAAGTTGGACCTTTACTTTACCCCATATTGAGGAGGGGGAAATTTCCCCCTCTATCCTTCTTGAGTTCTTGTGATTTGCCACAAGACAGATTAACAGGAGGAAAAGAAACAAATTTTAACTCATGCACACAGAGGTTTTATAGGAACAGGACCTAATAAGCAGCCAAAGCAGGCAATTTTATACTTTTTAGACAAAGAAACAATAAATCTGTGAGGAATTAATGGAACAAAGAAACTTGGGCTTTGGGTGCTTAATTAGTGAAGAATCTAAACAGAGTTTGAGCTTGGGCTAGTAACTCAAAGAAAGAACAAAGTTTGTTTATACAGGCTTCTTGGCCCAAATTCCCTATCTCTGGTGATGGGGGTGTCCTTTTACCTTCAGATGCAAGTATGCACCTTTCCCAGACAGAGAAGAGCGTCAAAGTGTTCCTCTTACATCAGCCATTTCTTGAGTAACTCTAACTCAAAATGATCAATATGCCATTGAGACATATTTTGGGGTGGTCAGCCTTGAGCCCCAACATCCATATACAAAATTAACTCAAAATGTATCAAACACTTAAATGTAAGTGTTAAAACTATAAAACTCTTAGAAGAAAACATAGACTAAAACTTCGTGACATTGGTTTTGGCAGTGTTTTTTGTATATGACACCAAAAGCACAGACAACAAAAGAAAAAACAGATAAACTGGACTTTATCAAAATTAAAAACTTTGTGCATCAAAGTGCACAATAACAGAGTGAAAAGGCAGTGATGGAATGAGAGAAAATATTTGCAAATGATATATCTGATATGGGATTAATATCCAGAATATATAGAGAACTCCCACAACTCAACAACAATAAAAGCTAACAATTCAATTGAAAAATGGACAAAGGACTTGAATAGACATCTCCAAAGAAGATATATAATAAGCACGTGAAAAGATGCTCAATGTCAGTAATCATCAGGGGAATGCAAATCAAAATCACAGTGAGACACCATTTTACTCCCATTAGGATGGCTACTTGATAGACAGAAAATAAAAGTGTTGGCAAGAATGTGGGAAAATTTAGAATTCTTGTGCACTGAGAGTGGGAATGTAGAATGATGTAGCTGCTGTGGAAAACAGTATGGTGATTCCTCATAAAATTAAATACAGAAGTACCCTATGATCCAGAAATTCCACTTCTGGGTGTGTACCCAAAAGAATTGAAAGTGGAGACTCAGATATTTGTACACCCATGTTCATTGCAACATTATTCACAATAGCCAAAAGGTGGAAATAACCCATGTGTTCATCAATGGAAGAACTGGATAAACAAAATATGGTATATCCACCCAATAGAATATTATTCAGCCTGGAAAAGTGAGAAAATTCTAATACATGCTACAACATGAATGAACCTTGAGGATATTATGCTAAGTGAAATAAGCCAATCACAGAAGGATAAATATTGTATGATTCCACTTATGTAAGGTACTTAGAGCAGTCAAATTCATAGAGATTGAATACAGAATAGTGGTTACCAGGGGCTGGGGGAGAGGGAAATAGGGAACTTAATGCACATAGAGTTTTACTTTAGAATGATGAAAAGTTCCGAAGATGGATGGTGGTGGGGTTGCACAACAATACGCATGTACTTAGTGCCACAAAATGGTACAATTAAAATGGTTAAAATGGTAAATTTTATGGCATGTACATTTTGCCACAACAACAAAGAATCAGAGGAAACAACAAGACAAAATTCTGAAGCATTCAAGTCGTTGGTTCCAACTGCATCCTGACCCCTGGGTTGCATGAAACACCCATTTCTCTAGTTGGTTTGTGTTGCTTGCAACCAAAAGAATTTGGTTGTTACTTGTAATAAAGATACCTGCCCCCCACCCCACCCCAAGATCATAAGGATCTGGAGAATGTGATTCTATCTCATTATTGATATGAGATGGTTACTGATAAAAAATAAATAAACATATAGACAGACAGGAGAGAAGGGGTGTCATTCTTGTAAGTTGTCTGTGTTGGTCACCTTGGTCAGCCCCACTGCAGCTATAACAATGCTTTTGTGCATGGTGAGTTGGTTGAATCAAGGATATGAAATAAGAGATACGTTCCCCAAATTAATCTAGGATAGAAAAAAAAAAAGCCTTCTCTGAAAACTAGTTACTGTAATGTTGTAGTAACTGAGAAACTGAGCCAGGGAAAGCATATTAACACATCTGCAAGTTGGCACTACCTGGACCCTTCTCAGTAACCATGGTAACTACTGATATGTGGGTAAAAATAAAAAGGTATTAACTTTTAATGCCTATATAGCTAGTTTAATCAGTCTTTGCCTAAGTACCAGACATTTTTATAAAAAAAAGGACTGAATCATTGAATTTTAATGAAGATATTATGAATTACAACAAAAATTGGAAGCCAACGGATAATAAAAACTAATATGTTTTGACCTTGAAACTAAACAACAGTGTAGACTCTGAAGTTTACAAAGATAATTTTTAAGGAACTGTCTCATATAGAACATCACTGAGGATGAGGACACTATACATGAACACAAATTAGAAGTTATACATTAAATTAATGTTTCTTCCTTGAAATGGTTTAAGTCTAACTCATACTGGAGTCTGAAGCAATAAAAAAAGAAGAGACATTAAGAAAAAAAAAATAGAGCCTTACTGCCCAATACCCTCTACCTCAAAAAGCAACTGCTTCAAGATGCATCAGGAAACTCTGACTACCAATAATATTCCAGTTCCTTAGTTGAGCATTAGGAGTGTGAGTGTTGATTTTATCATTCTTCTTTTAATTTTACACATACAGTAAATATTGTCTTTTGCATCTAAGGTTTATTTCACAATGAAATTTTATATATATAAAAAAAAGAATAGGTAGAGGAAAAAGCCCTCCTTTCAAAACATAAGGTCTCAGGCCAGCCTAGAGGAGAGAATAAAAGTTGCAGCTGAGAGAGAGAAAAAAAAATTCCCTGAGACCCTGTGATTCTCAGACTCACCAGGAGAGTTCGTTAAAACACTTGTTGATGGGCCCACCCATCAACAAACTTGTTGTTTTGATCCAACAAGTCTGGGGTGAGCCTGAGAATCTGCATTTCTAACAGGTTCCCAGGTGCTGCTGCTGCTGCTCTGGGCCACACCCCGGGAACCTGTGCTCTGAACCATTCATTCTGAAGTCAGTCTGCCCCACCCTCTCTATTTGTTTGACTATTTTATTATTCTGGGTCACACTGTGAGGTCCCACCAAGGGCTGACTTCCACTTTCAAAAGAGGTATGGTATTTTGTGACACATGAAAATAACTTTTTCCTTTTGTTCCAGTATTCTTCCCTTCATTTTCATTTTTTTTTTATTTTAAATTTCACATGCACCCAGTTTACAGAGTCAAAGTCATTGGAAAATCAAAGAATTAAAATATTTTCCTTTTCACCCAGCATACTGAAGACATTATATTTATTTGGCAATGACAAATATATGTAATATATCAAAATTAAACAGACATTCCATTCTTAAATTTCTTCTCTGGCTTCAGCTACCTATTGAACCACCAACACCAAGTCTGAAATAAGCCTAATTGTTGCAGGAAGGGGGACCCATTTCAGGGCCCGAGAGTGGGCTCTTGTCTGACACTCAGAAATGAATTGTCCGAGGAGACACACGTGCTGACAAAGCAAGAGACTTTATTGGGAAGGGGCACCCAGGCGGAGAGCAGCAGGGTAAGGGAACCCAGGAGAACTGCTCTGCCTCGTGGCTCACATTCTTGAATTTTACAGTAATGGGGTTAGTTTCCAGGTTGTCCCTGGACTCTCATTCTGACTCAGGGTCCTTCCTGGTGGTGTGGGCATCACTCAGCCAAGTTGGATTCCAGTGATAAGGATTCTGGGAGGTTGGTAGAACATATGGACTGGCGTCTCCTCTCTCCTTTTAACCTTTCCCGAATTCTTTCGATTTGTGTTATTAGCTTATTAGTTCCATATTCCTTACCAGGACCTCCTGTTGTAAGATAACTCATGCAAGTGGTTACTATCGGGCCTGGCCAGGTTGGGGGGTTTTGGTCAGTGGTTCCCCTAACATAATTGTGACAAATTAAAACAGTGTTGTACTTCATTAGAGGTCCATATTAAGTGCTCACGATAGAGGTTTACAGTAGTGCTTACTCCTAGGAAGTGAAATAGGAGGGAAGGGGGCAGGGCACAACCTTTGAAAGAATGACATAGCCCTTGAGGATAGACATAAACTGGTTAGAACCAACTAGGTCCAAGATGGCGGAAGATTCGACTTCCAGTAGACCTTGAGCCTCATTATACACTCATTGTAATACATCAGCATGCTAAATGACACACAAACAAGCAACATGACACTTCTGAAGCCAACCATAAAAGGTCAAAAAGTGGGCAGTGGCCCAATCCCTGAAAATCTCCACCCCCTTCCCCCAAATAGTTGGAATAATCCCCCGACTCATTAGCCTATGAAATTACCTAGCACATAAAAACTAACCACGTGGGACCTCCCTCGTTGTCCAACGGCTCAGACTCTGTGCTCCCAATGCAGGGGGCCTGGGTTTGACCGCTGGTCAGGGAACTAGATCCCACATGCATGCCACAACTAGGAGTTCTCATGCTACAACTAAAGATCCCACATGCAGCAGTGAAGATCCCGTGTGCTGCAACTAAGACCCAATGCAGCCAAATAAATATATAAATATTTAAAAAAAAAACTAACCACACAATATTTTGGGGCATCTCGCCTTTTAAGATAGCCCATACTCTGTCTGTGGAGTGTGTTTCTCTCTAAATAAATCCACTTCTTACCTATCTTACCTATCACTTTGTCTCTCACTTTTGTCTCTCACTGACAAAAAGAACCTGAGCTTCATTAAGTCCTGAGACCAGGTGTGTGATTTCAATTAAAAGACAGTGGGTTCTGGCTGGGTTTGAGTTCTAGCCTGTGGTTTCAAGTCCCAGTCTGGGTTTGGCTTGGTTCGAGTCCCGGCTCACGGGTTCAATTCCCATCTGAGTTGTGCGGTTTCAGCAGGACAAGTCTCATTTCTTAGAATGTACCTTTTTTTGGCTGTAACTTGAGGCTTGCGGGATCTTAGTTCCCTGACCAGAGGGATTGAACCCATACAGTGAAAGCGTGGAGTCCTAACCACTGGACCGCCAGGGAATTCCCAGTATGTTTTTTTTTTTTTTTAATATTTATTTATTTATTTAGGCTGCGCCGGGTCTTAGTTGCGGCATGCAGGATTTCTGTTGCCACGTGCGAGATCTTTAGTTGCCGCACGCAGAATCTTTAGCTGCAGTATATGAACTCCTAATTGCGGTATGCATGTGGGATTTTGTTGCCTGACCAGGGATTGAACCCTGGCCCCCTGCATTGGGAGCACAGAGTCTTAGTCACTGGACCACCAGGGAAGTCCCGCCTGGGGAAAGAAAGTAGGTATCTTTCCCCCCAGTTAGTATCTTTTAACACTGGGGTCAATAAAAGGTATTCTCTTGTTTTCTACCTTTCCTGCTGTCTGTCAGCTTTTTTTTTTTTCTTATTTTATTTGTTACTTTAAAAGTTACTAATGAGAAAAGCCCACATTTAAAGATAACGCTTTTCCAGCTACCCGGTCCTGAGACTGGCCAGTCTTCTCCCTGAGCCCCAGCCCGCTCCCTGCATCCTACAATCAGCCACGTGCTGCAACTGACCCGATGTTAGTTATTAGGAATCCTGTGAGCCTGTTGCTAAACAGTTGGAGCTTGAAATCTGGTACTGGGGGAGGATTTACACCGAGGAAATGGGGGCAAATGCTGCTAGGGCTTCCTCCACCCCCAGAGCCGGTTGTTAACAGTTACTTAGTGCACACTGCCTACAAACCTACAGCAAAAAACAGGAAGGAAGGGAGGGAGGTAGGGAGGGAGGAAGGAACACAGGGAGGGAGTGGGGAGAGAGAGAGAGAAGGAAGGAAGGGAAAAAGGAGAAAAGGAAGAAATGGGTATCTCTGAAGCCACTGCTTATAAACCTGAGGAGCAGCAAACCCTCTTGTGACTGTTCCCAGAATTGCAGAGGATGCAGGGAGAAGGCGACACAATCAAGATTTCATCCCAAACACGTTTTATATAAGGCTTTAGAGGGAGAGTGTTGTTGGTTTAGTTCAATGTCACCTATCTCTGAGCAGACTTTCCTTAAACCACCCGAGGATGTCACTTAAATATCTTTCTCAAGAACTGGAAATACCTTCTTATGAAGAGTAGGCTTTTCTTTGTGTTAGTATAGAAGGCCTACAACATTTTTTTTTAAGAACATAAATTTTCTGTGGGTTACTGTGGGCTTGTCCCAGCAAGGTGGTGCACCCTGAAATTGTCTGTGTCCTTAGCTGTCCGGAGAACCCATGTGAGGAAAACAAACAGACATATAAAACACAAACACCACCAGGCCACCCAACAATGGTTTCCCACTGTATCTAAAATAAAGCCCAAACTCCTCGCCAAGCCCCATGGCCCTGGGTCAGGTACGGTCTGCTAGTTCTGGTGCTTGGCTCCCACCCTCCCTGCCCATCCCCTCCACCCTGCACTGTCCCCTACCCATTAAGCAGGTGTTTGCTCAAAGACCACTCTTCAGTGGGGTCTTTTCTGGGGACCTGTTCTAAATCAGTGCGCACCCACCATCTGTCCATTGGTCACATCACCAGGTTGGTTTTCCTCCATCTGTCTCTACCTGGAATCACGCTGATTGTTTCTGTGTTTAACTGTCTGACCGCTCAGTAGAATGGAAGCTGGAAGCTCAGTGTGAATAACGCCTTTGTCTTACTCGCAATGTTTCCCCCATGGCAGGCCTCTAGCATCAGGAAGGCAACAGATGTCCACAAAGGAATTGGGAGCTCAGCACCAACCCAGCCTCCCACCTGGGTGTAGGGTAACCAACTCTCCCAGTTTGCCTGGAGTTGTCCCTGTTTTAGCATTGAAAGTCCCCATCCTGGGCAACCCCTCAGCTCCGGTCACCCTCTAACTGGGTTATGTACTTATCTAGAATTACCTTCTGGAATGATTGTGAAAAGTAACTTAAATGACAGTAAAATATTTTAACATAAAAGCTTCCTCTGAAAACAGAATTAAACTTGCAGATTATCCTTTAATACTCTGTGAAAAGTTATTTGAATTAGCAGAATTAACCTATCTTAGTATATTCATTTGTATTTGCCTTAGTACTTAAAATATATATGCACCATATTGTTTAAAAAAAAGGATCATATTGCATTTGTCAGGTAGTGTTTTTAATTTTAAATGTCACTGCAGAAATAATGTGTTACAAACACTGCATGCATGACTCATTGCTGGTAGGGCTTGAAACTTCCCACTCGAAGTTACTTAGATTCCTAAAATAAGTTTATTTCTGTGTTTCTTTTACATTATATCTTCCTGATAAGAACTCAAAATATTGCATTTTTCCCATTTAATTTTCAAAAAAAATATTCTTCAGCATTTCTACTTCTCCTTGAAATTGAAGGGAAAAGCACTGTCAGGAGAAGTAATCACACCAAGGACATTGACTAAGCTATCAAAGTTATCTAAGCTGGGAAGGGATTAGTTGGCTTTCTGTTTATGTTTATCAGAATGACTCGCTGAAATCACCAAACTTTTCAGAAGATAAATTTAAAATCTCTATTTAGTGAATTAAAAAGTAACCATGTCGGGCTTCCCTGGTGGCGCAGTGGTTGGGAGTCAGCCTGCCAATGCAGGGGACACGGGTTTGTGCCCCGGTCCGGGAGGATCCCACATGCCGCGGAGCGGCTGGGCCCGTGAGCCATGGCCACTGAGCCTTCGCGTCCAGAGCCTGTGCTCCACAACATGGCAGTGAGAGGCCAGCGTACTGCCAAAAAAAAGCAACCATGTGCAATGAGACCACCCAAAGTGTGCAGAAGAGCTGTGATCTCTATCATATGTGCGCTGAAAATGTATTAGAGACCAGCAAAATATTTCTGACTGTTGTTTGTATCATCCAGTAGGCGAGGAGACGGCAGGCAAAGAGAGACACGAGGCCAAGGGCCACAGAGGACATCGGGTTGTGAAGTGGATAAACAACACCCTCCCTGCTCTTTCCAGTCCTCGCTCTCACCCTCATCAGGCTGTCCACCTGCCCTCTGAAATCATGAAGAGCCAGCAGGTTGGGAGAGGGCACAGAAGCAGCTTGTAAGCTTTTCCAGTCTACATTGACTGTTGACCTTGCAGAAGGAACTGCCTCTCCCGTGTCCCTCCCCTACTGACTGTTGATCACATTCCAAGGCCAACAAGTGACTTGCTAGACAAAGTCTTGAGTACAAATCTATAAAGTCACTGCCTTAGTTCACACCCATGGCATTTCTTACAGTGTGATCCAGCGAACACCCACATCCCCAAATCACAAAAGAGCTTTTCAAGAATACGGGTTCCTGGGCTCCGCTGCATCAGGGGGGCCCTGCTGGAGGGGCCCCAGGAACCTGCATTTGTAACACATCCTCCGATGGTTCTGGTGCACACTAGGGTTGAGTCTCGGTGACCATTGATCTTCAGAGCATAACTTTCATAAACCTCTCCCCCAAAAGACATCTACCATCCCAGCCATGCCCATGGAGAGCTCCCTTCCCGACATCCTTCTCAATGGAAAATACCCATGGGTCCTGAGGATCTGAAATTAAGTGCACACAAAAGTGCCTCCCTGACTTGGTCTCCTGAAAAGAATAGCCTGTTTCCCAAGTCAACGTCACGTATAAAATAGCACACGTTGGTCTTCTCTGCAGAACTTGGGCATCACTTGGACTTGAAGAGGCCAACCTCACGTTTGCCTGTCCTTGAGCCTGTTTCTCTGGCAGACGGACAGCGAGCCACTTGGCAGGTGTGGCTATCCCTGTCTCTTGCACAAACCCTGGACCCACAAGCTAGACTCGAAGCTGCCCGTGACAGTGCTGTTCCCACACCCTTGCTGACATTCTTCAATTCGGCAGTATCCTGGTAGGTGTTTTCAGAAGTAAAGCTTCATTGGACACTCAGAAAAAGTAAATATTAAAGCATACCTGGGGACTTCCTTGGTGGTCCAGTGGTTAAGAATCCACCTTCAATGCAGGGGATGCGGGTTTGATCCCTGTTCAGGGAACTAAGATCCCACATGCCGCAGGCAACTAAGCCTGCGGACTCTGGAGCCCGCACACCACAACTAGAGAGCCTGTATGCCGCAATGAAGAGCCCACATTCCACAACTAAGACTCTCAGCCAAATAAATAAATAAAAATAAAGCATAACTAAGCTAGCAATAACTAATTTATTAAATGTAACTACAGCACAAAATAATGCCAGATGTGTTGGAATATTATCAATATATAGCAGTGGACTCTAAAACACAAAAAAAATGGATTTAGTTTAAGCATTGCCTAAGTGCAAATAAATTTTAAAATATATGTAATTTAAAATACTATATAATGATTACAAATAGGAATTAGGTTGTTGTCTTTATAAATAGTTCCTACCTTCTCTTTTTCCTGGTTACCAGAATCAAGTTTTGGACCAGCTCATTCTGGACTATCTCTAAATGCTACAGCTGCTACCACAAAAGAACCAAGAACTGTAACTATAAAAAAATGAACAATGGGCTTCCCTGGTGGCGCAGTGGTTGAGAATCTGCCTGCCAATGCAGGGGACACGGGTTCGAGCCCTGGTCTGGGAAGATCCCACGTGCCGCGGAGCAGCTGGGCCCATGAACCACAACTACTGAGCATGCGCATCTGGAGCCTGTGCTCCACAACTAGAGGCTGTGATAGTGAAAGGCCTGCGCACCACGATGAAGAGTGGGCCCCGCTTGCCACAACTAGAGAAAGCCCTCGCACAGAAACGAAGACCCAACACAGCCATAAATAAATAAATAAATAAATAAATAAATAATAAATAAATAAATAAATAAAAAACAATGAACATTGCCTGGGATCGAAGAAGGCCCTCGGCTGATATCAAAGGCTGCCCACCTGCCTCCACGACTCTTGGACAATTGATTTTCCATTGATACCACCTGGGCAAAGGGCACTGATCTTCAAGGTTGGCTCCAAGGAGACGGCTGTCCTCCCGACATGGCACCTTTCCCACCCAGCTACTCAGTACAACACATCCAGGCACCAAACAGCTCTCTCCACTTCTAGAGCAGCCCTAGCAATTCTCTACCCTCCCAGAAGGTTCTAGTCTTGCAAATCCCAACTAAGCAGCATGCTGGTAGAAACTCAGAGTAAAAGTTCTGGACAGTGAAAATAAATAGCATGAAATCCTTGTACTTAACCTCATCAGAATCCTTCAAAACCTTCCACAGGGCACACTGACTATTCTCGCTTAGATTCATGTGGCCATTTCTGATCACAAGTAGCATTAGAAGGAAAAGTATAGATGGCGATGGAGGTAAGTGTTTAAATAATAGATACATGAATTCACCAGTGATGAGGTAAAATAAAAACAGGAGATACTCAGTACCTACTACAAACCAGGCATTGTGTTGACCCTGGAGACGTAACTGAGCAGAATCCTATGAGGTCTTCCCAGAATAGACCCCCAGCCATGTCCTCTGCCTGCCTTTTGTAGAAAAACTTTAGCCAAGGAAAAATTTTAATCAGAGAAGTGAGAAAATGCAGACAGAAAGGAAAACAGTCAAGCAAGACAAAATAATAATACTTTAGCCATTGAACAAAGTCAAGGACTTTTAGTTCTACCTCAAGGACTGTAGATAATATTCTGAGCCATGTGCTTTGAGCTGTTTTGCAGATACTAAAACCCCCACCAGGTGGGAGAAGTTAACTGTATGCTGCCCACAAGCATGTAGACCCCAGACCGCTTAGAACTAGAAGGTTGATGATGCTGACTCCCAATTGCCTCACCACCAACCAATCAGAAGAATGCCCACAAGCTGATCACTCCCTCCTCTTTGAACACTAAAACACTCCTCACTACCCCTTCCAGGGCGGGGCATATAGTCTGGAGGGCATTAGCCCCCTCTGGCCCCCTTTTCCTGGCAAAGCTATTTCTTTCTTTAATACTTCACCCAAAACTCTGTCTCTGAGATTTAATCCAGCACCCGTGTACAGAGGCTGAATTTCAGAAACAGAGAGACGAAAGTAAGTAAGGCCCTGATCTTGCACTCATGTTATACACACTCTGTGTGTTTAGACTAACACACAAATGATTAACTTTAATATAATGAAAACAAAGTAGCAATTACATTAGTACAGGTACCAAATTTGACCTAACTTCAGCATAAATGGCATTTGCTGGAACGGTGTTGGTGACTCAAATAATTATTGGTCAATCTAGACAATCAACCAAGAGAGACAGAAACCAAAGCAACCCCAAAGATCTCAGCAACAAGAATTCCTATGCTGTCACCTAAGTTTGCTGCCATTCTAATTGCCTCTCATCTCAAGATTCACTTTCCTGAGAGAAAAGATGTTGTCATTCTAATATGCATTACCAACCCTTCTTGTGGTCAGGGGGACAAAGTCCCATAGATTGCAGACCAAGAATCACCTGGAGTGAGGACTGAAGTGGGAGATGCCTTGTCTTGCCAGCACACATATAGACACACCTTTCCATACAGATCTCTGCCTAACCAAGAGGCCTCTGACTAACATTCTGCAAATACCACCAACACACTCACCTGCTCCCCAAATGGAACACAACCCAAAATGACATTTAGCAACTGCATCTGAGGTAGGAGAAAGATGGGCCCCTGGGCTGGACAGCTGGTGTTTGTCAAGTGGAGTAGAACTGAAGCTTTGTTCTCACCCAGATACTCCAAGGACAAAGCAAGTGGCAGAAGCTGAGCTCTGCTGAAGTAAAGAGATAAGATGACCACTCCTGAGGCCAAGGAAAGCTTCCCCGTCTGCATATGCACAAGAAGGCTCCTTGGGGGTTAAAAAGGGAGGGGGCACCACCCCATAATAAGTGTGGACATGCACCCACAGGCCTCTTCGGTGGGATCCATCTTAGCAAAAATTTGTTCATGCATCTTGGGGAGGGTCCTAGGACCAGTGAAGTGTGAAGAAAGAAACAAGATAATTGGTGAAAGGTAACTGTCCTATACAAAGGATTTAAATCACCTCTTTACTAAGCTCTTCCTCATTAGAGAGGACGCCCACACCCTTTCTCTCCAGGTGTGTATTTCTTCCTTGCTTCTGTCATAAGTAAACAAACTGCTTCTCTGTGTGCTCTCCCACATGTTATGCTGTGTCTCTAATAATAAACTTTGTACCTGTTTTTACAGTTTTTGCCTCCTTGAAACACTCTTGCTTTCAATGGGGGTAAGAGCCAAGGGAACTTTGCTTCTGACATCTAGCCTCTGGTGGTCTAGTGGCTAGGATTCCTGGTTTTCATCCTGGCTACCCAGGTTCAATTCTTGTTCAGGGAATTAAGATCTCGCTTCACGCCACCGCTCACTGCTGCCTTTCCGAGATCACATCCAGAGTAAGATATGGTACCCAGTTGGGGCTACACATTGGATTATCTTGCTGGCAAATTGGACACTTGATTATGGCCAAGTGAGTTGTATCAATAGAAGTTCATGTTTTTGAGTCCAAGGGAGCAGAAGAATCTTTTAATAATTGTTCATCCAGACCCCCTAATTGTTAAGAATCTCTCCTATAGAAAGGGCCCTTTGGTTAGCATTCAAACTGAGCATTGTATTCTTAGGTTCTGGGCCTCTTCAAGCAGCATAGTCTCATGTCCCTGCCCCGAGTCCTGTTGCCTGCAGACCTCCAATTTCAGTCCTTCCAAGTACCTGATGGATGACAGGACCCATGTAAGGACTGAAAGAAGCATGACAGAGAGGTCCCACTCCCCACTTGCCTTCTCCCTTTGCCCGCTTTCTTTCTTTTTGACTACCTGCCTTCCTTGTGCCATGAACTTAGACTACCCAGTGGACCACAAGGCTAGCAAAAGCAGTAATTGGTAAATGGTTATCAGGATTGTACCAACAACTCCAAACAAAGGACATGAAAATAGGAAACCACCCCCCACAAAGTTTTGGTTAAAACAGAAAATGCTGCCTATGTTAAAACTGCAAGGATGTGTACTCAACTTTCTCCTGTCCTATAAAAATGCTGACCCTTCTCCAGTTGGGGGGCGGGGGGGTGCTCACTGGGTGCCCATGAGCTGAAGAAAGCCTTTAACCTCGTTTGGTCTCTTAACTCATTTTCCTTTTTACGAGGAATAGGTCCAGATCTGAAGCTCAGGACATTTTTGTTTGCAGGCGAAGTGGACATTGAGGTGCTCTACTCAAACAACGCCTACTTGGAAGACATTTCTCCTTCTCTGTTGTCCATCAGAGCCACCTAAAAAGGATGCAGTACCTCAAATATGTATTTCTCTTAAGTGCAGCCATATTCTTACACCAAACTCCTTTATTTTTTATTTGTAATTCTCAGTGAGTCAGTCACAAGGCCATATGCTTCATATGATGAAAAAGTGGAAACACAAGAACCCTAGGAGGGGAACAGTGCAATCCCATGTCTTCCAGAAGCTTCCTTGTGTTTTCACGTCTTGCCAGGCCCAATTAAGTACTGACCACCTTCCTGTGATGCTTCAGTGTTGATGCAGGAGGTCATCGAGAGGACATGACCTCTAGTTGATGTGAGAGCAGGATCCTGGCAATCAGAGGTTCCTTACCCACTCCCCTGTCCTTGGAATGTACACTCCCATTCCCACAGCTGGAGCTGTTTCAGAGACTTAGTCTTGAGAGAGCAATGTGTTGTTGAGACCATCTGGACTGAATATGTGACTGAACCCAGGTAAGGCCTCTCTATAAACTCTTAAGATTCTTGTGGGCAGGTGTGAAGGTCTACTGGTCTGCAGCCACCCAAGACAGACTCCTATGTAAGGTCCCTTGATTATTACTGTCACCTACCAATCTGGAGTGTTCTGCCTCTTTCTTTGGTCTTTCCTTGCCCCCTGTGTAAGGGGGCCAGTTTGCAAACCAACAAATGTTCCTGGGTACAACTGCCTTATGGCCAGGTGAATCAGCTGGAGCCCAAGTCAGGATGGAAGCTTGGAGCCCTGGGGTCCATGATCATAGAGGAATTCTGTCCCCACAATAGGTCCATATCTGTATGCCTCTATTCTGACATTTTAAATTTCTTCCTATATATTTTATGCCAAGATTTCTGGCCCTGTAATGTTCCTTTGTTTGAGCCAGGATTTGGTCTAGGTTGTGTTAGCCAACCCAGGAAACTGTTGGAATTGTAACCAGCTGCAAGCCAGCACCTTGAATGCAGAACTTCTGATAAGGACATCCACAGAAGCGATGTCGTCCTATCCAAAATTAGGTTTTGCCCTTCTTAGCCTCCCACGCTCAGAAAATTTTTTCCTCAAGTATAAATTAGTAAACTCCTGCAGTTCCTCCTCTTTCTTACTCTGGTTCAGTCACACACACCCCACCTACACACCACATACCACACCCAATCACACACACAACACAATGCACCCACACCCCAGGCAGGTTAAGTATGAATCCTGGGAAGCTTAAAGCAGGAAGATAATGTTTTTCTACAGGAGAGGCAGCTTTGTCGAGCTAGAGAAATATAGGGGAAGGGGATAATTAAAAGGACTTGGGAGCTGAGTCTTCCAACTTGCCCCGATGACACCAAAACCAATTTGGGGAACTCATCCTTTCCAAATTAATGCTGTAATTTCAAGGAAGAAACCTGGTGAGATAGTGAATTCAACTGGCCATCTAGTTCAGGAACCTGTAAAATCCATCTCTGAGGTTTGGTTTTGCAGAGATCTTAAAGCCAAAGCTTCAGGGATGCTTTCAGGATGTCAAGGAAAGACCCTGAGATTTGTCTCCTGCCTCACAGGGGAACTGAGATTCGTGGCATTCTTTTCTCATTTTAAATCAGCTCCTGAGTCCAAAACAATTGTGGAACCCTGTGATCTTGGCAGTTCCCTTCTCCTTTTATGGGGTCTCGAGCTCTGTCAGGAGACCTAGAGCCTCAGGGAGCCGCAGGCAATGGCTCAACAGGCCAGCTGTCCGCTGTGCACTGCCTGTCACAGAACAGGAGTCGGTGACACAGCCGTCCCTCAGGCAGCTAACACTTCCAATGTCCCACAGGCCTATAATCCACTTCTGCTGAAAGCCTTTTTTTTTTTTTTTTAAGTCATTATGGTTGTTTGGAGGCTAAATCTATAAAAGTGAATTACCCCCAGGTCACTCACAGGATCAGAAAGCAGGAGAGGGGCAGCCTGGGGGCTTGGGGAAGGACACCCAGCCCACGACTTGGGGACAACTGCCACTGCATGACTTGCTTCAGCTGTGTTCAGTCCCTCTCAACATCCAGACTCCAGGAGAGATGACAGCTTGCTCATATGGGGCCACGTGCTCTTCAGGCGGTTGAGGGTTAGGGTCCCATGTTCTATAGCGCAAATGAAAGATGTCTGTGACAGGGCTAGTGGTAGAAAGTAGAAAGATCTATGGAAACAGAAAGGAGGGACTGCACTGATTTCACTTGGAGTAGAGGGAGAAATGGGAAGTTGCCAAACAGGAAGGAAATTCTGGACCAACATACCCCTCAAAAAACTAAAAAAAAATTAATAATCCTGGGGCCATGAGCAATAATCCAGTCGGCCCTGAGCTAGCTATCAGAACCAGTTATGGGGAAAATCACATTCCCCATGTCAGTATGTCCCATGGATGGGTGTGGGCTGTAGACCCAAGCAGCATGGGGGACATGGATTTGACATTCACGGTCACTGATTCTCCCTTAACCTGGCCTGGGTCAGGCACTTCTGGCAGCTCCCTTGGGCACTTGCTGGCAGGGTCAGAGTGCCAGTTGAAGGAAAGGGCATTGGGTGGGTGGGGTTCACTAAGGGTCCACAGAGGGGTCCTGAGACCATTCTGTCCTGTGGCCTCCTCATTTCTTTTTAGATTTAAAGTATTCTGAGGAAGCAGGGAGATTTTGTGAGCTCTACCTTCAAGTATAAAAACAGAGAGGTGGGACTTCCCTGACGTTTCAATGGTTAAGACTCCATGTTTCCAATGCAGGGGACATGGGTTCCATCCCTGGTCGGGGAACTAATATCCCACATGCTGAGCAGCCAACGAAAAAAAAAAAAAACCAGAAACGGAGAAGAAGTGCAGCAGAATTTTTCAGCTCCCATTGAGTACAGAATACAGGGCCTACAGACCCAGAATCTGTCTGGGGTCCACTAGCCAAGTGCTTCCATGTTAAATCTCCAAAATTTATGCTAGTTTTAGGAACTTCTAGGAACACATATGGTAGCTGTTATTTTTTATAAAACCATGCTTAAATTTATAATTCATGCTGATTTTTAAAAATGTTTTACTTTGGAATAACTTCAAATTTACAGGAAAATTGCAAGAATAATACAAAACACTCCCATATAACCTTTACCCCCAAATCACATTTTTTTCAAAATTACCTCAATTCACAATTTTTCACATTCCATCACATGTTTTATCATTTTCTCTCTCTGTCTTTCTCCATACATTCACAGACACATTAAAGAATGTCCTAATTCTGAGGAAATTACTGTATTTGTGTGTATATACTTATAGTGTTTTATATATATAAAATATATATAGTATGTAAGATATGTAAATATATATAGTAAAACAGTACATGCCTTTTTTTTTTTTTTGGCTGTACCTCACAGCATGAGGAACTTTCCTAACCAGGGATTGAGCCTGAGCCCCCTGCAGTAGAAGCATGGAGTCTTAACCACTGTACCACCAGGGAAGCCCTGTACATGTCTAATTTTGAACCATTTGAGAGTAGGTTGCAGACATGCTCCTTTATCCTTAATACTGAAGTATGTATTTCTTAAGAATGAGGACATTATTTACCTAACCACAGTATACTTATCAAATTCAGAAAATTTAACTTCGACACTTTATATGACCTACCATCCTTTAAATGTCTCAAAAATGTCTTTTGTAGCCTTTTTTCTTTTTCCTGGTACAGGATCACATACTGCATTTAGTTGTCATATCCCTTTGGCTTCCTTTAATATGGAACTGTTTCTCAACCTTTGTCTTTCATATTAACAATTTTTAATACTGCTGTTCATTTATTTTAAAGACTACTCCACTTCCATTTGATGTTTCCTCACTGGTAGATTTAGGTTGCGCATTTTTGGCTTAAGTGGTGGTGGTCCCACATCTGAAGGCATGTGATTTCCATCTGCTCTTATGGGTGATGTGCCTTTGATCACTTGGTTAAGGTGTCCAGTTTCTCCTCTTTGTAAGTAGGATTTTCCCCTTTGTAATTAGTAAGTAACTCCTGTGGAAAATTGTCACACATTTTACCAAACTATCAGAACAAGATAAAGAAAAACTTTCTGCATATGACTTGGCATACCAAAATGACTTCCTGGAATATTTAACAGATTCAGAAATGGGGACATCACTGCATCCAGGTCATGGATTCCCAGAGGCAAAGCTCTACAGCTCTCTGCACTGCCCAGCACCTTGCAAAGCGCAGATAAATGAACAATTACCCCTGTCCTCCCCCTCCTCCTTTTAAAGGCCTTCACAGTACCATGAGTGAGGTCTGTTGTTCATGGTCCCAGGATTATTAGTTCTTTTTGTATTTTCTGAGGGGAACGTTGGTCCAGAATATTCTTCCTGTTTGGCAAATCTCCATCCCTCCCTCTGGAAGCAGCAATCACTTTCTCCATGAAGTTTACCTGGGGCAGTTTTCTCTCCTCTCCAGGTGAAAATAATTTATTCCCTCCTTCTCCCCTCCTCGGAATCAAAACCTGCTTCCAACTGTGCAATGTTTCAGCTGGGAACTAGTAGGAAAATCTATTTAACTGAGATGACTCCTCAGCCCTCAAGTGTTTGCATTCTTCTAAAACTCTCTGATTGTTAGGACTTTATGTGAAATTTTTCTGTCTTGAGGGAAGATTTTCAGGAGGTAACACAGGATGCAGCTAGTGCCTGTGCACACAGCATAGTAGTCTGCACACAGCCGAGCTCCAGGAGGCTCTTCCCACAGAGACTGAAATGAGCAGGACCCTATGGGGCTCCCAGGCACGGAAGCCTTTCTGTTTCCCCATTTCTTATTTGTAGGGAATAGACTCCAACCTCCACTACCTTCCCTGAGTCCCAAAGGACAGATTAGAACAGTTGCTAATCAGGGAAGGGAGGGGATGCAGAGACAAGGGAGGAAACCACCTGAGGCCAGATTAAAGGAGTGCAGGCTCTGCACATACCCTGATCCTTATCAGCAACGCTGCCCTTGAGCCATTGCTATAAAACTCCTCACTAATCTTCCCAGGTTGGGACATACAGTTTTTCAGGGCACAAGCCTGCTGTGTCCCCCTTTGCCTGGCAAAGCAATGCAGGTATTCTTTTTCACTTCACCCCAAACTCCATCTCTGAGATTTGATTCAGCACCAGTGCACAGAGGTTGAGTTTTCAGCATCAAGACCACGAGGTGAAGGGCATCCCAGAAGCTGTGGCTCACAGCCGACCAGAGGGAGATATCCCCACATTCCAGTAGAGATTTTCAAACGTTAAGAAGGGTACAGATCACTTTTGAAGGGAAGTAAATCTCTCCAATCAATCACCAGTGTAAACTTTATATCCATTATACTAGGGGAAAAAACCCACATATCTTTATTATAACGTTATATACCTAAATATACAAAAATAGAATACGGCTTATACCTTTTAAACAAAACATCAAAATGTCAAATACAAGATAAACTAACTTCAGTTTAAATACAAATTAAATTGACTTTAATGTGATAGATGTTTTGCTGAAACCAATCATCACCGTCAACACACTATGATAGTCTTAAAGATGGTTTTTTTTTTGAGGCCAGCATGACTTACCAATCCTATTGGGCTTTTTGATACTTCATATTGTGATATTGTGATTTATAAAAGCAATACTTATTTGGTCTTTGACCCTGTTTCTGGCACAGAGCTCCTAAAATGCTAGTAATTTACAAAGACCAGAGAGCAATAAAGGTGTCCTCCTATGTTAATGAGGTGACTTTCGGAATGCACATAAGAATGGGGGCTGGGGCTTCCCTGGTGGCTCAGTGGTTGAGAGTCCGCCTACCAATGTAGGGGACACGGGTTCGTGCCCCGGTACGGGAAGATCCCACATGCCGCGGAGCGGCTGCGCCCGTGAGGCATGGCCACTGAGCCTGCGCGTCCGGAGCCTCCGGAGCCTGTGCTCCGCAACGGGAGAGGCCACAGCGGGGAGAGGCCCACGTACCGCAAAAAAAAAAAAAAAAAAAAAGAATGGGGGCTGGCTACCAGTGTAACCAAACACCGGAGTGTTGGAAATTTCAGTCCCACCTCCTGACCTCCGGAGAGGGGAGAGGGGCTGGAGGCTGAATCAGTCACCAATGGCCAATGATTTAGTCAATCAGGCCTGTGTAAGGAGGTCTCCATGAAAACCCAAAAGAGAAAAAAGACGGGGTTTGGAGAGCTTCTGGTTGGTGAACGTGTGGACGCTTGGTGAGAGCTCAGGGAGGGCATGGAAGCTCTGTCCCCTTTCCCCATGCCTTGCCCTGTGCATCTCTTGCATCTGGATGCTCCTGAGTTGAATCCTTTTATAATTAACCAGTAATCTAGGAAGTAAGATGTTTCTCTGAGTTCTGTGAGCCACTCTAGCAAATTAATTAAACCTGAGGAGGGAGTTGTGGGAACCTCTGATCCATAGCTGGTTGGTCAGAAGTTCAGGTGACAATCTGGACTTGCAATTGGCATCCTGAGTTGCAGGTGGTCGTAGGAACCTCCAGTTTGTATTCGGTCGATCAGAAGCACAGGTAACAAAACTGGGCTTGAGACTGGTGTCTGAAGTTATGTGTGTGGTGGGGCCGGGGGCAGTCTTGTACGACTGAGCCTTAACCTGTGGCTATCTCCAGGTAGATAGTGTCAGCACTGAGCTGAATTGCAGAATATCCAGCTGGTGTCAGAGAAATGCTTGGTGGTGTTGGTAAGGGGAGCCTCCCCCAGCCCCGCACCGGCCCCAACCATTTAGGAATTTGTGATCAGGAACAAAAGACAAATCCTTTATTACTTTATTCTAACAACTGCAAAAACTTTTCTATAGTGTACCTTTTGTTTTCCTTTGACATATTCTAACTCTGTTAGTTTCTCATTGGTCCACACAATTAAAGGAAGACTAACAGGAACAAAAAACATGCTTGGGCTCTGAAATTAAGAAGTCGTATAGATGATGTAGAATTAATTTGTCCATGGACTTAAAACGCAAAGTTTAAACAGTCTGGCAGGGAACTTGAGGATCCTTCCCATCTGTGGAACCTAATTTGAGAAACGTTGCTCTTAAAAGCTGTTTTCCTTCACAGTTTATTCTCTCCATCCATTCACATCCTTTGGCAACCTTTAAAAGATTCCATAGTAATAAATGACAAAAATCTTAAGCAGAACCCAGTTTTTCACCTATGAAAAAGTGACAAAATATTTCAATAAGAATAGTAACAATATGATTAGGTAAATTCAGACTTTGCTTTTTTAGACAATAAATGTACAAAGTTACTTTGCTTTATTTCCAATATATTTTAAATTGTCTTGAATCTATTCTACTCCTTCTTTCAACACTTTGTGAACAGTAATACATTTTCTTCTTGAATCCAGTGTTGCTTTTGAGATTGTTATTGTCTATTCTTGTTGCTTTGTAGGTGTGATTGGCAACTTCTCCCTGGAAGCTTTTAGAACTTTCCTTTCTCTTTGACGTTCTTAAATTGCACTATAATCTCTCGCTGGCACTCTATAAGCCCTTTCAATCTGAAGTCTTTTTTATCTTTACTTAAAATTGGGAAATTCACAGCCATTATATTTGTATAGTATTTCCTCTCCTGTTTATTCTCTCCCTTGTATCAAATGGGACTCTTGTAGCGAATGTTATCACTTCTCCCTTTAGCCTCCAGGTCTTTTTACTTCATGTTTTCCATCTCTACCCCTAACTGATGGTTTCTGCGACTGTTACTCAGCCCTGTGTTCTAGTTCACTGATTTGTTCTTCATTAGTATCCACAATACTTTCAGTTTACCTACTGAATATTTTATTTCAACTATTTAGTTTTCAATAATATTGCTATTTGACCTTTCCTTAAGACTGCAATTACTAATATCCTTTAATCTCTTATGATATTTATAACTTATAGTCATAATTCCAAAAAAATAATCAAATGTAAAATAGAAAATCTTTTAAAGTATGTGGTGAACTACAATGTGTATTTATGATAAAAATTTAGCAAATTAGTAATGAAAAGAGTACACACAACCTCAAAATGACAGAGTAGCTAGAACTTCAACAAAACTGCAGTGAACATTATACTGGGCTGGTTATTACATCCCAAAGTCAGTTTGTCTATCAAGGTATCTTAATTTTTATAAGCCACTGCTACACTGTCTTAATTACTATAGGTTCTTAATAAATCACGATCTACTAGAATCCATTAAAGTGTCTTTGCTATTCTTGGCCCTTTTCTCATCCATATTATAGTCAAATAAGTCCTTTGAATGTGGTATTTTTATGGAATTAGATTGACTTGACAATCAATTTGGAGATAATTTATATCTTGACCATATTGAGTCTTCCTAAGCATGAACATAGTATATTTGTCCATTTATTCAAGTCTTCATTTTTGTCTCTCAAAATTTCATAATTTTGCATATCAGCACTTTGTATATCCTTTGTTAGGCTTATTCCTAGGTAGGTGAATTTGATGCTAATACTTTCTTTCTGAATAGGTTTTCTAGTTGTTTCTGCTATATAGGAATGCAACAGACTTTGGATATGAATCTTAGACATATAATTACATCAGTTGCAAATGATAGTTTTATTTCTCTTTCCAAATAATTTGCCTTAAACTTCTCTTAATTGTGACGGCAGACTTCTGTACATTGTTCAATATAATTGGAGATAATAGAACATTTTAAAGAGAATGTTCCCAATGTTCCCTCATGAGAATGATATTGTTTTTTATAGATACCTTTACAAGGTTAACAAAGTTTCCTCCTACTCCTAATTACTAAGTGTTATCACTGGTGAGTGGTGGGTTTACAGTTTGTATTATAAAAGAGTGGTGAATGTTAGGAAATGTTTTCTTCTGCTTCCATTGAGAGGATTTTTTTCTCACTTCCACTGTTAATGTGGTGAATTACATTAACAGATTTTCTAATATTAAACTATCCTTGCATTTGAAGATAATATATCACCCTTTTAAAAAACACAATTGGATTCAGTTGGCCAGCATTTTATTTAGGATTTTTACATGTATCTATTTGAGTGGAAGGTACAGGTACTTTCCTTTCTCATGTTGTTTTTTTGAATCAACATTATTCTTGCCTAATAGAATAAACTTCTGCTCTAGAAGAGTTTATAATTAAGAAATAAACTCTTGGTAAAACTTTTCTGTAAAGCCATTTGGGGCTAGAGCTTTATTTTTATGTTTTTAATTGAAATATTCATATACCGTACATACGGTTCACCCTTACGTATACAGTTGTTTTTTCCTATTCACAAAGTTATGCTGCCACTACCAGAGTTGGACTTTTAATTACTGCTGTAAGTTAATTGATATAGGACTCTTCAGTCTTTCTCTGGCTTCTTGAGCCAGTAGAGGAAGACAAGCAAGGGGAAGCAGATGAAGGAAAGACGGAGAGACCAAATAGAAAACAACTAACAGAGACAAACGAGGAATCTAAGTGTAGTAATGACACGGCGCTAAGTATTTTTAAAATTTTTCCTGAGATTGTATACCGTGTACAGAGACATACACAGAAGTATTATCTCAGAGTGAAATAACATTATATTTGGGATCTCTTTAAAAATATTCTAGGAGGGCTTCCCTGGTGGCGCAGTGGTTGAGAGTCCGCCTGCCGATGCAGGGGACACGGGTTCGTGCCCCCGTCCGGGAAGATCCCACGTGCCGTGGAGCGGCTGGGCCCGTGAGCCATGGCCGCTAAGCCTGCGCGTCCGGAGCCTGTGCTCCGCAACGGGAGACGCCACAGCAGTGAGAGGCCCGCGTACCTCAAAGGAAAAAAAAAAAAAATCTAGGAAAAAGGGGGAATAGATGAAACGAGATGGGCCAAACGTTAATGGCTGAAGCTGAGCAACTGGTACCTGGAAGGTGATTATATTACTATTCTACTTTTCTGTGTTTGAGATTTTCCACAATGGTCTCTGTAAAAATATACCTCTTAGTAAGCTTTCCTTTCCCAGGTTCCACCAAAAAGTTAGTGACTTCCTCACCCTTAACGGGCTATTCACATCTTTCCTTTTTTTGGCTGAGTCATGCCGGATCTTAGTTCCCTGACCAGGGATCAAACCCACGTACACGGCAGTGAAAGTGCCCAGTTCTAACCACTGAACCGCCAGGGAATTCCCTACACGTACCTGTATTTTAAACTAGGATTCAATGCTAAGAAGCCAAAGGATTTTTTTTTTGCGATAGACGGGCCTCTCACTGTTGTGGCCTCTCCCGTTGCGGAGCACACGCTCCGGACGCGCAGGCTCAGCGGCCATGGCTCACGGGCCCAGCCGCTCCACGGCACGTGGGATCTTCCCGGACCGGGACACGAACCCGTGTGCCCTGCATCGGCAGGCGGACTCTCAACCACTGCGCCACCAAGGAAGCCCCCAAAGGAATTTTTGCTAACCACTTTTAATCCCATTGTCCTCTACTAAACATCATTATTTTAGTAATCTTTTTATTTTCCCATATACACGCACACACGCACATCTACAGAGTTGTCGGAGTGCGCAAACGGCATGGGAAGACAGTTTTCACCTAACATAGGTCTCTGGGCCATGGCCCCACCGCCATCTACGCAGCACTCCGTGGCGAAGCTCCGGAACGTCCCACTCATCCTGGCGGCGCGCATCGCCGCGGTGAGACATCTGGACGTCTTCCTCATGTCTGGGCACAACTTCTGCTTCGCCCCGTCCTTACTCCCACAAACCGGCCTTGGGCGCCCGCGGTGATACTCCTCCCCTCACGCTTCCCACGTCTGGGTTTCCCACAGTCTAGGACCACGGGCTGGCTTTTCTCACCTCCCACTGACTTAAGACGCGGAGACGGGTCTGGGGAAGGTGCGCCTGCGCACAGAGTGCCGTTCGTCGGGCAGCCCCCACCCCCCCGCCCTCGCCAAACCCCGCGATACCTTACCCCTCCCGCAGGCTCGCTGCCCCAACGGCTCCGCGGACCTGGAACTTTCTAAACCCCTGCGCACGCGCTCTACGGCCCTTAACGTCCCGGCTCCGCCCTTCCCTGGCCGCTCCCCTTTTCGTCAGGGAGATCCCCGCCCTCACGCCACGCCAATCATCCACTTCTTTCCTAGGCCGACCTCGCAACAGGCCTTTGATTGGCTGATCTGGGTGCGAACGCCGCGGAGGGGCGGCGACGATAGGCTGGGAGCCGGTCCCGGCGTATCCGCAGAGTGCGTGGAAGGTGATTGGTCAACACTGTCGTCCAATCAGCGGCAGGCTGTCGGATTCAAACCGGACTCGTTTGGCTTACGGTCGGTTGGTCTCAGTCGAGTCGTTGCCTTCAGTTGGCGAGGGCGTGTCGGTCGCCTGCGCCCGTTCTTCGCGCCTCGTCGCTCCAGTCCCTTGCTGCCCACCGCCCTCCCGCAGGATGGCCCATAAGCAGATCTACTACTCGGACAAGTACTTCGATGAGCACTACGAGTACCGGTGAGCGGACCGGACGGCCTAACTCAGCCGCGGCCCCGGCCAAGCCTGAGCTGGAACTTGGGCCGGGTACCAGGGGCCAGGACCGGGAATCGGGGTGGAAGTGCGTCGGGCTGAGGTTGGGGTCGGAACTCGGGGCCGGGGGCCGGCGGTAGGGTCAGGGTCGAGCCCGGGGGCCTGCCGGGAGTCGCGGTTGTGTCGGGGTCGGGTCGCCCGGGCGGGAGCTTGCGCTTCTCCTCGCCTGGAGGGCCGGCCCGGATGGTTTCCGCCCTTTGTTCCTGTCTGTGAAGAGGACGAGGCTGGGGCGAGGATGGGGCCGCTTCTGGTGCAGAATTGCTACCTTAAGGGGAAGGGGCCGAGGGCCTGAGCGGACCTGGCGTAGCTGAAGTGCAACGCCGAGAGCCTGAATCGCAGCGGTTCCTAAGAACTTAGGCCTAGTTCGCATTTAGGCAAACGTCCCCCTCCCAGTCACAGCGGGCGAAGGGCTGTCGGAAGGGTAATTTTGCTCAGGTAACGTCGCCAGAGAAACACTTCTCTTTTTCTCTCATTTGAAGTTAATGGCCCTAAAAAGTAGCTTGTAGGGGAGTCCCCCTAAAATGAGCTTCCTTGGGATTCGAAATGTGTCTTGAGTATGGCGACTTCGGCAGAGGCTGGTGCGTGTTAATCCTCTTGGGTTATTATTAAAGGGGCTTCCTTTTGAGACAAAATTGAGAACTCGAATGGATTTGGGGCATTTTTTTCTGCTAGTGTGTATCGGCAAAATTTTTGGCTTTGAGGGATTTCTGGTTTCTGCATCATTATGTGATGCACTAGAACATAGTTGCTAAATGTGTAAGATTAGCAAATTGGATTGTGTGAGGGAAGAAACACTTAACATTAGCTTTAATATATGCAGGAGTCTTAGCTGGGGTGTGGCTTCAAAGACCAGCGCCACCCAGTTCTCCTGGGTGGTGACTAGGACGCTGCATTCTGGGAAACTACCAACTTGTAGGAGGGGCCAAATAGTGACCTTATTTTCTGCCTCCTATCCTTTTACGTTAGATTTCCAAGAATGTTATTTGAGTTAGAAAGGATATAACAGTGGGTGGCCTCTTTTTTCCCCTCCCCTTAGTATCTTGTAATTCTTTCTTAGTATCTTGTAAATCTTTCCCTGGAGAAAAACGGAGGATTTCTCTGGGCAGCTTTGCAGGTTAGTAATACCTGCATTGCCCAGCAGGGGTTATCCAATAATGGACAGAATGTAAAACCACAATCTTTCTAAAAATCTGGGAAAATATTAATTGTGAAACATGTCTGGCTCCAAGTAGTACTTTTCAGGACTTTTCCTGGCAGTAGTTACATTTTCTAGTTTCAGTATACTAGCATAATCATTGATGAGCACGAAGTAAACTAGTCTGTGCTATCAAGATTTTAGCCTAATAGACTAAGTGGTTTATGTGTAGTAATGAATAGAAGAAAATCCTGTCATATCTGAAATGATATATTCTAATCCAGTTTTAATCTAATTACTATCTAATCCAGTATTAATCTAATTAATATCTAATCCAATATTAATGAAACCTGGTCTTTCTTGACCAAGCCACTTGCCGTTATCAAACAGGACAGTAACGTCCAGAGAAGGGAAATTTAATTGTATCTTGCAGTGTTATCTTAGTAGCTCCTTTGTTGTTTGTACTGCTGTGGACTTTTTTTAACCCCCTCTTCACCCTCCATGATAAGCCCTTGGTACTGAAATGTTAGATTTTTGGAAACAGTTCTCCTTACATGTAGTTAGAAATACATAGAGGAGTTATATCCATGCAGAAAAAAATACAGGTAGACTTCCCATCTGAGTTTGAAGCTACTTATACATTTTTCCCTCGTAATCAAATCCTGATGAAGTTAGCCTGTCTCCATGGTTTATGGAGAAGGTAGGGTATATGACTTATATCTAGACATAAATTGGAACATTTTGTACGGCATACATAATATGAGTACAAAAGCTAGTTTGCATTTTACATTTCTCTTGAGACTAATCAACAATTATGTAGAGGATAGAAATAAGGTAACAGGCTATTTGCAGAGCCTTAAAAGTAGATGTTAAAGCAGTATTTCAAGAGTCAATGAGCTAGCTGGTAAGTATTGCTAAGAATCATCATGTAGTTCACTGTAATTGGTAAAATTTTTACCAACTATGATAGTAAGCATAATTTGACTTGGTGGCCTTGTGGCCAGCAAGCAACATAACACAACAGTTCTAAGGCTTGATTTTGTTATGCAAATTATAGGAAATTGGTACTTAACCAACCACTCACAGACTAGAACTTAAGTTGGTGACAGTTTAGTGCTTATTATGGGTATGGGTTCAGTTTTCCTGTGACCTGACTGCTCCTTTCTTACCCCAGCCAACAAATTCACAGGCATATATCTAATACTAGTCAAAAAATTTGGTTGGTGGTAATGGATGACGGTATAAAACTACTGCTCCTGGAAGTGATTAAAAATGAGCCTGGGAATTTTGATTTTTATAAAGATCCTTTCAATTGTAATTAAATAAGAAGTCGGTGGGGGTGCATATTTGTTTTCTAAGAATTTTTCAAATCTCCAATTGTACCTATTCTTAATGGTTTGACATTGAAGAATATTGCATGCCTTCTTTAAAAATTGATTAAAGTTTTGGATATAGGCCAGTAACTTATTGGAAAACTGAATGTCTGTTTTAGGTAGCGGGTACGTGTATATGTGCATTTAGTGTTCTTTGCTTTTAATTTCGAACAAAGTATAAAGCAACTTCTGGAGTTATGTACAAGGACTTGTGTCTACTACAGATCTATAGAGTAATAGGAAACCCAAATTAACTGTAACAAGCTAGATTCCCCCAGCCCTGCTACCTGGGGCTAGTATGACACTTCTTAAAATCAGGGACCATTCTTAATTTATAATCACTTCTGTGGTCTTAGATGGTTTCTCTAGCTCCCTGATCATATCAATCTGCTTCATAACTAACAGGAAGGAGAAAAAAGAGAATTGGGCATGTTCTTTTCTTTCGAGGATACTTTCCATAAGTTGCATAAATTCTGCTTATATCCCGTTGGGCAGGATTTAGTCACATGTGACCAGAGGTAGCTGCAGGGGAGGCTGGGATGTCTTGTATAACCATGTGTCCCACTTAGTTTTTGAGGTTCTATTCCTGAAGAAGATTGAGACAATTAGCAAGCAGTCTCTATTAGGGAAAAAAGTTAATCATAAATAAAATGCCTTCTACTTTTGGACTGCATATTCTAATCTCTAATTTGAACACAGGCCATCAAGATCAGAATTAAAGGTAGCAGAGAGTAGTCTTTAAGATTGATGCTAATGGTAATGTAACAGGGTTGCTTTAAAGAACTTTAAGGGCAAAGAACTCAAATTTTAAGTATCCTAAAGATGCATGTATAAAGTGACCATAATTGTAGGAAAGGCATAGTCACTTAGAGCACTAATATTTCGCTGTATTTTTTAACAGGCATGTCATGTTACCCAGAGAACTTTCCAAACAAGTACCCAAAACCCATCTGATGTCTGAAGAGGAGTGGAGGAGACTTGGTGTCCAACAGAGTCTAGGCTGGGTTCATTACATGATTCATGAGCCAGGTAAGTTTTGCTATTAGGGAAGCACTAACTGAATTAAAACAGTAGTGGTTGTTAAAATTTTTTTAGTAATATTGACGTTTCAGAGGTATCCCAAAGTAACTCTGATAAGCTTGACTATTTTTGAATGACTGATACCTCCCTAGAGAGGGTTCCAATTTTATAGTAAATAAAATACCATGAGTGAAAATAATGCATTCTTCTAAACTGCAAAAATAAACTATTTAGTTAAGAAAAAAGAAAAGGATATTCTGTTTTATTTTAAAATGCGTGTCATTGCTAGTAGTATCTTGAAGTATTTTGCCATAAATATATTTAGAATTCTGGTATCTCCTCTTTGAAAACTAAGAACTTAATGTAAGACAACTGAGTGTCCTGAAGTTCTGTGTATAGAAATTGATGCAATTTGAAGTGATTTGTTTTTTCCTTTAGACAATTAGTATCTACCACATTAAGATGAAATGAGATAGCATAGCTAGTGAACTCAAATGTGCTGCCTGTGTTATACTTGAGTGCTTATGCTATTACGTGGTATTTACCAGAGAGTTTTCCAGATTACTGTTAGTAACTATTAGTAAACCAGACTAAGAAACTTTGTGGTGTTAAACTGTGTTTTTGGGTTATCAGTAAATCTAACTAAAGGACTTAAACTGCTTTGAACAAAATTTTAAGTCTTAGAAGCTGAATTAGGTGAAACTAAAGCTATCTTGCTTTCTGCTTTTGTTAAAAGCAGCAGCAGCAGCAAAAACTCTAAGACTTGTAACTTTCTTGGGATTGGAGCATATAATTATATTAAAAAGGTGTTTCTCCAGATAATACAATGCAGCTGAGGACCTTACCTGTAGGTTCATAGTCAGTCCTCCACCTGCTGAAACAGAATCTACAGGGATGGGCCCCTAGGACCTGCATATTTTGAATGAGGTGTTAAGTGTCTTTTCCAAAGAAGAGAAGACCTTTTTCTTTTCACTGGAATTGAGATTCTAAAGATAGAAACCATTCTCCTTCTCAAATTGCATCTTTACTTAACAGCCCTTTTCTCCAGGGTGTGTAAAAACTGGGGGAACATTGTTAGGTTGTTTTCTTCTGTTTACTGTTTACAGTGACATGGAGCAAAATTTATTTCAGATACCTCAATAAGTAACATTAATTGACCATAGATTTATTTTACTTTATTTTGGTTCAACTGAGAACTCTTTGAATTTATGTTGAATGAATGAAAATTAACCATATAATATTAAAATAATATAAAACATTTTCTTTCTACAGAACCACACATTCTTCTCTTTAGACGACCTCTACCAAAAGATCAACAAAAATGAAGTATATCTGGGGATCATCAATTAAATCTTTTTCAAATTTAATGTATATGTGTATATAAGGTAGTATTCAGTGAATACTTGAAAAATGTACAAAGTGTTCATCCATTCCTGTGCATGAGCTGTATTCTTCACAGCAACAAAGCTCAGTTAAGTGCAACTGCAAGTAGGTTACTGTAAGGTGTTTAAAATTTCTAGTCAGTTTTTCTTTTAATGTAAGTGCCTGTTTGACTTTACCTGTTACTTTTGTTAAATAAAGTTTGTATGTTGCATTTATCACTGTTTGAAGTTACTGAGGTTTGTTTTCTTAAGGTTAATTTGTGACTATTGAGGATGTTGGATGATTTCAGTTTTATAATTTTAGTCCTGAGGAAATAAATTCACTTTATAGAAATAAAATGTTAGGTGGGTTTAAACCCATTAGCTTGGTGTGATTGAGGGTACCATTTTTTAATTTATTTATTTTAAATTTTTGGCTGTGTTGGGTCTTTGTTACTGTGCATGGGCTTGCTCTAGTTGCGGCAGGTGGGGCTACTCTTTGTTTCATTATGCGGGCTTCTCATTGCAGTGGCTTCTTGTTATGCAACATGGGCTCTAGGCGTGCAGGCTTCAGTAGTTGCAGCACATGGGCTCAGTAGTTGCGGCACACGGGCTCTAGAGCGCAGGCTCAGTAGTTGTGGCGCACGGGCTCAGCTGCTCCGTGGTATGTGGAATCTTCCCGGACCAGGTATCGAACCCGTGTCCCCTGCATTGTCAGGCAGATTCCCAACCACTGCGCCACCAGGGAAATCCTAAGGGGGTACCATTTAAATTCACTTATGAAGAACTAAGAACTAGGGATAAGTTTAATAGAGCCAAGGTAGATTTTATAGCTCTGTCATTAATTTAATTCCTAAAGAATTGTCTAGAATCTCCAACTGAACAAAAAGAAACCCAACTTAATACTCTGGGCTACCTCCACTTATGTAAATACTGCCACACCTAGTTACCTTGGGAGAAACCATTTAACCCCATTTCTCTTTTCCATGTGCCAAATGGGGATACAGTTTTCTATAAAATATCAGCATTTTAAAAACTTTGAAAGCACTGTAAAAAGCACCCTTCTTTCAGTGTGCATTTTGTCTGTTAAATTGCTTTTTTAGCTGCTAGGAAAATATTTTAGAGTGAATGCAAACAGAGGCTTTTTATCTTCATTGCTTTATGCTGGAGAAAACTTTTAGGTGAGCTGCCAGTAAGCATAAGATCCCAGACCCCAGTGTGGTAGTCCTCTATGCCCCTCTCTTTAGAAAAGGGTGGTGCCTTTACACAATGAGCAAAATAAACACTGAAGGTGGTGATGGGCAGGAGCCTAGAACTTATTTCATCCCCAGGGACCCGCCCATTGGCGAGAGGTCCCAGGTTAGGACAACAGAAGGATGCCAGAATCGTTAAAGTAAACTATTGTATTTAGTACAGACCAGTATACTATAATGCTCAACCTCTCCCCACTCTGGAGGTTTGGGTGTGTCTAAGTATGTTTAATCGCCCTGTGGGATCTGCACAGAAGGACACCAGGAGATGAGCTGGAGCTGCCTGCATTTACTGCTTGAAATACCTGGTAGTCACTCAACAGAGGAAACCTACAATCAGCCTCCAGTTTAAGATTTTCAACCTAATTAACCGCTATCAAACAGCTTGCACTCTTCACCAAGTAAGCAAGAATTCTTGACTCTGCACCGTCCCTCCCTCCCCACTTCCTCACTCCTTGTCTCCCACTTCCCATTCTACCTAAAGTCTCCTGCCCTGGAGACTGCTTACTTCCACCCTACTTTTCCATCTCTACCTTTCCCAGCACATTCCCTAGTGGTCAATAGCTGTCTGTTGAACTGAGCAGTTTTGAAATTCTTTTCCGCGGTTACTTCCAAACTGCTTTAGGTTCCTGGAAATTTAAGACGCCCAATCTTGTTGGCTTTCTCCCTTCGTAGGAGTACAGGGTATGCGGTTCCCTTAAGTCCCCAGCTTCCCCGCTCCAGGTGCCCGCCACCCTGTGCACCGTCCCCTCGTCCAGGCCTGGCCGACCGGGGGTTGTCCGCTGTCTTTGCGGAGACAGTTTCTTGTAACTCCACACTCGACACGCGCTGGGCTTTGGCGGCCCAGAGGGTCACCCCACCGGGAACCTCGCGCAGGCCCAAAACTGTCACCGCGCACACTTCCGGCCGGAAGCAGGGCGGGGCCGGGGCGCGTTTTTGTGACGCAGTTCCTGGAGTTCGCTCCAAAGGTGGAAAAGCGGGGAGGAGGAGCGTCGCGCTTCCGTTCCGCCTGCCGTCGGGCTACTGGCCTACCTGGCCAGGCCTCTTCCTAGCCACCCGCCATGGCGTCGGAGGGACCGCGGGAGCCCGCGGGAGAGGTGAGGATGGCGGCCCTGGGCGCCCCAAAATGATGGTCTTGCGCGGACGGGGTAGGAGCTGGGTTAGCGTGGCCCGGAGGCTTGTTGGGCACAGGCCCGGGGGCGTCGGGGTGGGCGGCCGCGGTCCCCAGCCCCCGGGCGCGTCCACACGGCCCGCCGTTAAACGCGGTGAGAAAGGACGCTGTCGACGGGAAACCGCCTCTCGTCCCGAGGCTGCGGAGGGGTTGCGCTACCGTGCCGGCTCACCGCACTGCTGATTGGGAGCCGAGTGTTTAAAGCAGCTTGTTAGTAACGTTTTCTGAAGCGGAAGTCTGCTCGACGTGCTCAGAGTACCTCTAGAAGGAGCCCTGGTAATCGCATAAATTGGCTTTCACACAAATTAAAAACCATGATTATAAGTTGTTAGTGGAAGTAAATCTCTCAATACAGATGTAAAAACTGAAAGAATAAAAGCCAAACAAATTTTTTTGTATTCGTATTCCAAGGGCTCATGGCGATAGAAAGATTTTCTAGCAACGCTTACTTTTGCGTTTCAACAAAACAACTTTTAGTGCTTCGCTGAGTGAAAAGCAACAGTTTTAAGTTCTTTGGGAAATCTAATAGAAATAAACTTCCGCAGTGTGTTTTGAGCGCTACAGTTAAGTTTGACAGTTTGATTGTCCCTAACTCAGCTGAGAGAGGTAAACTACCATATTCTACGTTAAAGCTAAGGAAACGTTGTCACTTGTGGTTCTAACTATACAGTCTGGGTTGACTTTTACTCTCACTTTAATTGGTTGTCCTTATTCTTCATTTTTAATATTTGGTAGACTGTTTTTTTCTAGTGAAAAAGTGCGGAGAAATTGTTAGCAAACAAATTCTTGTCCTTGCTAGGCAGAAGTATTTGGACAACAACATTAGCATTTCTGGGGCTTCGAGAAGGGAGGGACTCTCCCTTTTTAAATTTTTTTTCCCCCACTTGGTTGATCTCAGAAGGTAGCCAAAACCCCCTTTTTTTCCTCAGGGCATCAAGTTGTCAGCAGATGTCAAACCATTTGTCCCTAAATTTGCTGGGCTCAGTGTGGCATGGTCAGAGCCTTCAGAAGCACGCGTTTTTCCCAGCTGTGCAGCCACGACATACTATCCATGTGTCCAGGAACTAGCAGTGCCTGAGTATGTATCCTTCTGAATGTCTTGCCTTACCTGGGGACTTTTTTGCTTGACTTTAATGGTGATTAAACTTGAAATATGCAGCAGCTAACACATTAACGTTTTCAGAGCAACTGGAGAAGATGCTCCTCAGCCAAGAAGCATCTGATCCAGTAGCACAACTTAACTGTGTCCCACACCAAAAACTGAAGCTCCAGCTCTCCTTTTCTTTCTCCATATTCATTTGATTATTTTTGGCACAGAAAGTGGAGACTGCATTGCATTTATTAGTGGGAAATGCAGTTCATTTGTGCATACAGTTTATAAGTGTATCATGTATCTAATGGGAGATGAAATGGCAGGAATGAGTGGGCGAGAGGAAATTGGGCAAAGACACGCCCAAATAAATAAACATGAGGAATGAGTGGGTTTTGCTTTTATCTGTTTTGCTTTATACATGTTCTATGGAGATGGATTCTACAAATTTTGGTTATAAATTCTAGATTTGACTTGAAAGAAGGCTTATATTGTCCTTTAAATGTTCTTTTTCCTTCTCAGGATTTATTCCCTAGGTATTTACAAAATGGTTTCCATTTATTAGCTGAATTTAGAAAAATAAATGTTAAACCTTGCACATAATTGTGTGGATTACTTGTAGGTTTATTTTTAAGGCATGAATCACCTTTATGCTTATGTAAAAATCCTTGTCTTTATGTTCCTTTGTTGGGTCAGACTTGTTTCCTTTTTTTCCCCATACCTACATGGTGTAATTGAAAATAGTTTATACTTCATACAAATTCTAGAACTGTATTCACGAGAATGAAAGTTGGAATGAATAAGAAAATTATTGGGTTGTCTGGTGTATTTAGGAAATAAGGAAAGTTATATTTTTTGACAAAAGTTGAAGTCCTGCCTGAATGTGCTGGAGGTCTTTGGTAGGAATACCAAGTTTTCCATTGTAATTTCATCCTTTGTAAAAGGGAGGTTGGCATGGGTCTCTTTTGAGTCATTTCCTACCTTGAGTGGCTCACATAATAAAATACAAGACGTATCACTCTCAGTGACAAGAACTCTTAAGTCATCTGCTGGGTGAAATTCTAGTGACCCAATATAAAGGTGGAAAATAGTTGTATAGCTAAAGCAGCATTCTGGTAGTAACATGAATTGAGACTAATCAGAGGCTCAAGGATGCTAAATGCTGAATTTTAAAATTATGTTTCTTAACCCCTTATCCCTTTATAGCTTTGATTTTTTTTTTTTTTTAATTGTTTATAACCACTGAAAAGGTTGACTGACAGTATTCCTGCCTGGCAAGAACACAATTAAAGACAAAGGAGGCATGAAACCAAAGGGCAAGTTTAGAAAGAATGAGTGCCTTTAAAGTGGAGATGAAATGGTGAGACTTTACACAGTAGAGAAGTGATTATCTAGTCAGTTCTAATATAAGTTAAGACTTGCATTGCTATAGTCAGATTTTGTTTAAATGGAGATCTCTTGCTGCCTTGAAAAAAGGAGTAGAATTTTCTGTAACAAACATATGTCCTCTTTCCTACTTATTCCAGTATAGCAACCTAATTCTGTATGTCCTTAAAGGAGTGACCTTTAACAGAATATCCATCTCTAGTACCTCTAGCAGTGCTTGCCAGGGGACTTCATTTATTCATTTGGAGTTCATTAGTGAAAGCCTATTACATGGAAAAGCACTAGTTCCTAAGCGGGGAAAGACTGTCTCATGAGCTATGCTCCTGTTTTTGTCTTATATATAGATTTGAACTGGTGGAGATGGAAGAACACGAACTACCAATCTCCTCCAGGTTTGTTATAGACAAGACAAATATCAATAGAAGTATTCTGGTATATAGAATTGGCCATGTTTGGGAAGTAGTGAGTATTTACTGGTGTAATGAACAAATAGAGGTTATGCAAACAAAGTAAGTTCTCTGTTCCCAGTCCTGCTTTGTGACAAATCCTGTGTAACACATGCATGAGGACATGTGTGTTTTGTTTGGGAATTACTGAATATGTTCATTTCTTTCATGCTTGCCACAATCCATGAGGTTGGCAGGGAGGTGTAGTGTTATTTTACACAGGAGAAACTGAGACTAGAAATGCTTGTCCAAAGTTCCTCAGAGACGTAGCACCAGGACCAGAATTAGCATTCAGTTCTTCTGACCTGAGTTCACTGTATTCCCCAAAGCTGCTATTGCTGTCGGTAAAGTTGAGCTTTTTCAGTATCTTGTAGTATACTGTAAAAATCACAGTGCCAATGGATGCTTTTAAGTTAAACCTCTCATCTATGAGAATTAGCAGTTCTCCACAGAGTGTGGCTCACGTCAGGTGGGTGGGTGGAGGAGTGACTGGATTCCTGACAGGTTCTGGCCTGGTTAGAGGGGACCAGATGCAAGATATGTTTGGGAGACAGTAGAGGAGTACGGCCCCATTGTTAGGGGGAAGCCACTAGTCAATTGGCCTACATGGTACAGCTGAAAAGTTAGGTTTGTTGGGTAGGAAATAGAGAGCTCTTGGGGGTGTTTTGGTTGGGGTCATGATAATCACTCCTGGTTTCTGGCTCAACTTAAGGGAAAGGGACTTGAAGGTTTTGATTGGGTTCTAGGCACTGGAAATAGAGAAGAAAATACCTGGAGACCTGCTGCAAGAGAAAAGGGTTCAGTGGTTGTCCATATGGGTTTTGGTGGAAAAGACGCTATAGCAGTTTCCAGTTGAATACATGGAAAGATTTGGGATTATTCGTGAGAGCATAAGTTGGCAGTGGGGCTGGTTTGGGGACCAGTTGTTATGTTTTGGAGCTATATGTGCCAGATGGGGGAAAAGTGAACTATTAAGTGGAAATGACCTGTAAGTTGGAGATAGAGTCCTGGAGGTGGTGAAAGTGTTGGAATTGAAGTATGTAAGTGAAGTCCTGAGCAGAACGAGGAGAAATTCTGACTCAGAGTGAGTCTGCCAGATGAGATAGGGAGAGTGTAGGGGAGGCCACGCCATGGAGGAACCTTTGGAAAATGGGTGAGAGCAAGGAGAGGCTGCCAAGTGCAGGCTAGTGGAGCTTTTCAAGTGATGTGATAGAAGTAGACACCATGCAATAGAGGCTACTGAGCTTGGCAGGAAGGAGGGTCCTGGGAGACTTGGTGGTCGTCGGTAGTGATGGGGTAAGGGGAAGTGGGGCTGAGAGATTAGCAGGGGAGGTTAGGGGCTGCTAATAGCAAAAGGAGGGGGGCAGATGAGACGGTGGGGCATAGAGGAAGTGTGTTACTATGGTTAAGGGCCATCTGAGTGATTCGTGGCAACTGGAACTTCAGAGGCAAGCCATTTGAAGCCCCAACCGCAGATGCTGTGGGTTATCTCTTTGAAGTTTTGTGTTGTATGTTGCTCTCTGCATGTAACTATATTTACCTGGGATGGAAAGAAAAAATATCAACTTTCCAGAGGAATAAGGATCAGTGAGGGGATAGAAACCCAAGTGACTAGTCCAAAGGGGGAAACCAGATTGTGACCCAAACCGAGGTCTCCTGATTCACAGGAGAAAAATTTTCTGGGTGACAACAGCCTTCAAAACCACTACTGGATCCTGCCTCCTCCCACCTCCCTTTCCTTCTTTACCTGAATTTCATTGGTTTGTTCATTTATCCATGTTTTGGACTTGGGCTAGTCATTTTAACTTTTTTTTTTTTTTGCTATCAGCCCATCTTCTTTGCCTATCTTCTTTTGTGGAGAACAGGTTCTTCACCTTCATCTGCCCTCCATTAGATTTTCTGAGCATCAAACAAAATAAAACAGAGATTCACATCTAGGGTTAGCATCTGGGGAGCAGGATGAAGCTTTGAATCTTTCTCTTCTCAGCAAAGAGCAGCACTAGGCCAGGTGTTCTGTGGGGCAGAAAATGGTCAGTAAAAGGGTTCGTTGGGGTTTTAATCTGGAATATTTCATTACTAGAATCAATTGCTTACAAGAAAAAGATCTTATAAGATTTAAACTTGTTATAAAATGTCATGAATTAATAGACGGTGATTCCAGGCAGTTCAGTGCTGCATGGAAGCGAAAGCAGTGAACATTCTCATCAGTGTGTTAACAGGTCTAGCCTGTAGATAGTGACTCCTTTCCTTCCTCAGTGCAGACTCTTACTTGCAGCAGAGTAGAAACACGACTTCTAGTAAGTGGTGCCTACGCCCATATCTCCTGACAGTTGAACAGTTGGAAGATCATATGGGATGTCTCATCATTAGCTTTGGCTCTTCCTGCCTTTCAGTGGACCAGTACACTTTGGGATTTCATTGATTTGCTACAAGATAATTTGGAGCTCTGGAAAGTCACAGAAACATCTGCTGGTGCTTATTTGTAGGAATGAGAAGATAGTGATTTGTATTTAACTCAGCTGCTTAGCATTTTGTCATTGTATCAACTTTCATTGCAAAATGGTTGAAACCTCTGGCCGTATACCAAATTTGCTAAAAAAAAATCAATGTTAAATTATATTTCAGTTTAGCCTAGCAGCTTGAGAAAGTTGAGGCAGTAGCAGTGTTCACAGATGGTTCCATCTTGTTAGCAGCGTGTGTAGTTCCTGGACCGCCTTGTGCGTAGTGTCCCCATTGCAACTCCAGCCCCAAGAGTCAGTAGAGCACAGGATGTGGCAGTGGGCTTGGAGCAGGGAAGGGGCTGGGCAGGCTGTCTGCGGGCACCTGGGGCCTCAGGAGGCAGGCCCTGCAGGTTGTCGGGGTAGAGGTTGGATGGGCAGTAAAAAACTCCCTCTATTGAGAGAATGGTCTGGATAGCTCTTTTGGCCAGGGTTGCTGAGAGAGGCTTTTCCAAATATTTGACAGCATGAGAGTGGAAAGCTGCTGGAGCCTCCTTGGGCTTTTCTAATGTTCCTTATAGTAGGGTCCTTTCATGGAGGTTCCAGATAAGTAATGAAAAAAACAGAACTAGGTCAGCATCTTTCTTTGCAGGTTAAGAAAAAGTGCTCAGAGGTTTTATTTGGTTTTTAATTTGAGGTATTGCTAGAATAAATGACCTCAAAAATAGTAAAAAGTTTAAATTTGTTTATTACAAAATATTAAGCTCCTTGGTTTGTGGTATTAAATCTGCAACTAAAATTTACCCATTTTATTTAGACAGAAACTCTATGCCGAAGATATGGCTTTTGGAGCTTCAACTTTTCCACCTCAGTATTTATCTCCTGAGATCCCTCTTCATCCATATGCCTATTCTCCTTACACCCTGGAGTCGTCACAAAATGTTTGCCCAGTGCCTGGCTCCCAGTATGATTACAACCAACCCGGTTGTTTCGGAGGTTTTCAAACCGTGAAGCCACGAAATGAGCACGTGTGCCCTCTCCCGCAAGACACAAAAGCTCTGTTTAAGGTCTGTAAATGTTTTGGTTTTGTTGATCACTTTAGCATTTAAAACATAAAGAACTGGTAAGTTCTTGCGTGTTATTTAAGATATTTAAATTTTGAGATATTTAAAATTTGATACGGTCTAACCTTTCTAAAAAATGGTTGAGTTGTACTTATGAATTTGCAGATTTGAGCCTTTTTTATAGTGAATTTATGTTACTTTTTAATATGTTACTTTTCAATTATGTTTACTTTTTATTGTTTCCTGCAGAAGAAAACCTGTGATGAGCAGAAGTTTGACACTAAGAAGACTGATAGACCTATATCATCTGATCTAAAATCAGTTAAAAGTTCACCTCGTATGTCCATTCATGCTGAGAATAGTTTGAAATCAGGTAAAAATAACATGCTCTGTATGTTATGTCTTCCTACCTTGTCTACCCCCAGAAACGTCTCTGTTCTTTGAACTATTTTTGTGGGCTTACACATCATGAAAAACTGAGGCCATCAGGTTTCCTGTGGGATCCTGGGGGCCTTTCCTCCCGGGGAGGGAACTTGTTTGTGTGGGCTCTATGACGTGTCCTTAACATGTTATTACCTTGTTTTGTGCAAGAACTTCTGTTAAGTCACATAGCAAGTAGGTGATAATCACCCGCCTCAAAACAGTTGTTAAATAAAAGTGAATTACAGTCACATCCCTTGTACTATATTTGATCATGTTCATCCCTGAAATAGCTTCTCTGGTATTCTGTTGGGACACTTTTTAATACGTGGGAGAGTTGACTGTGGTTTAAATCCCATCCTAAACAATACTAAACCTGGGGCAGGACAGTCATTCAGAGGACATGTCTGCTCTGGTCTTGAAAACTGCTGTTCCAGTCTCTGGCTGAAAGTTAGTGATTATACATGACGTCTTGTTTTTTTCATGTAAATTACTTACTATTGCACATTGATCACAGCCATCATCTGTTTATATAATAACTTAAAACCTTTGTAATAGCGTACTTACTGGGAATGGTCTGTCATTTTATTTACATGTGTAATTTATTGTTACTTGATATGTAACTTTTTCTCTTGGTGTTGACTTCACTCATAAACCATCTGGTACTTGGTAATATGAAAGAAAATTTGAACAGTTAACTGTAATAACTCTAGCCTTACAATTAAATAATTTAAAAAATGCTGGGGCTTTATGGCATTGTAACCTGTAGCATCATTCATTTGCATTTGAAGGA
The DNA here is from genome assembly GCF_951394435.1 of Stenella coeruleoalba. Taxonomy (NCBI): domain Eukaryota; kingdom Metazoa; phylum Chordata; class Mammalia; order Artiodactyla; family Delphinidae; genus Stenella; species Stenella coeruleoalba. The sequence continues at coordinate 30,199,118 of NC_137153.1, read as the reverse complement.
GAAAGATGGGAAAGAGCTTATAAGTTTCGTTTTACTTGTTTCTCTGCAGTTTCTTTCAGCAAACTAAAACATGGAAATTTTATTATTTAAAGAAAATTTTTAAGAGTCCCCTTAATCTCACAAATCTCTAAAGTGTGTATTAAGAATAATTGAAATGCCCAGCTGCACAGTCAGGTTAAGGTAGCTATTTCATCCACTTTAGAGTTACTCCTAAAATTTGCAGTGTGTTTTCGTTTTTCTGCTTGGTGGCCCCCATGGTCATTTATGTTTTCCACTGTTACAGAGAAGGTTAACAACACTACAAAAAAATTAGGCTGTTTGGACAATAACGTGTTGCATCAATAGCAATAGACTTTCTACTCTGCAATTTAAGTGTGAGTACAGGTCATTAGACAACATCTAAATTTTTACCCCTACTTTTAATTCTGTAAATACAGATGGTTATTATAAACGAACAGACAGGAAATCCAGAATCATTGAAAAAAGTGGATCTGCCTCCAAACCTGAGTTTGAATTTACCAGGTTGGATTTTCCTGAACTGCAGGGTCGAGAGAACAGTGAGATACCAGAGATACAAAAGCAGCTCAAGTGGGGGCCTTTACGCTCTGCCTCTACTGACGTTTCTCTTCTAAGAGAAGTGGGGAAACCTGCTGCAGTGTTAGCAGAGGTGAGTGCAGCCTCCTGCTCTTTTTGTTCCCTTCTTTCTTCCTTTCTCCTCAGTGATGGGTAGTGATGCAAGGACATCACTTCAAATACTACACTTCACATCTTGGTGTGGGAGGGGCCTCTCAGTTCGCTTAGGTGACTTTCTCTGTTGTTTGAACTGTTTATAGTCAGCTGTAACACCTGGTGTGGCTATTCTTTCCAGAGAATCACTTAGCAAGTGTCTTCATATCTGGTGGCTAGAAAGCATTGCAGTGTCTCAGGAGGAGAGGATTGTAGCACGGGTTCCTGCTTCCACAGCACATTGTGAAAATGTTGTTTCTACCATTGCATTCTGGTAGCACTTTTTCCAATACAGGGAAAGAGATTTTTTTAAATCAAATAGTAATGTTAAAACTGTGTAGTGTAACTTCTGATTTTTCCAGGCTTTTTATCTGCACCTCAGTCTTGTCAATGATACGGAAAATGTCATTGCAATAAGTGCACTCAGCGCCTAATAATTTTAAATTGCACTGTATTCACCATTTGATCTCAAAGTTTTACTCCATCAAATTGACACATTTTTCCTCTCAAACAGATTGATTTTGAGACTTCCAGGAAAAAACCTTATTGGGTTAGTAGTCCCTAAAATGGCTTGTGACAAATTGGGGCCCATCCCAGTATGGAGGTAAGGAGAAAGAAGAAACAATGAAGAAAACAGAGCTCACCAGTTCATTTACCTCTTGAATGGAGAAAGGATTTCCATTTCCTGTCCTAGCACTTCTCTTGGGTGCCTGGATACTAAACCCTCTGAAGACTTGATGGTAGTGGCTTATAATGTGCAGAAAATAAATCATTCCCCACATGTTGACCCTTAGACTATCATACCTTGGTGTTTTCCTTTTACACAGTGGTGATAAGTAAGGCCGATTGACTGATACAGAAGAATCACAGTTTCATTAGGCAGCTTTGTGACTGCTTTCTGGGCCCTGGCTGGGTGTATGGAATAGCTGAGTAGTCGAGGGGCTCCATGCTTTCATCATGGGTGGTCAGTGGATAATTCTAAACCCGTGAGCACTGTACAAAAGTAGGACAGAGTACAGCGGGTCCAGGGTGAGTGGAAGCATGACTGGCACTTTATGTCATGGTCACTTGTTACATATGAGTACTGCATATGTGGACAAGAAGTAAGACATATCATGCTATGTGGGGAGATGTACATACTCATTGCTTTATATATTCACACTCTTGAATTATGTGTGGAGTATTTTTTTGTTTTTTTCCCATTTTCCCTCTAAAAGAAACCTTTTTTTCCTGATGGTATTAGTAACATCTTTCAACATGAGGAAAATATTCAGGAAAAAAAAATTGTCTGAAGCTGTACAACCAAGAGAAAACCATGTTTGACACTTATTCTTTTTTTAATGGTACATTGTGGGAATTGAGGGGCATTCCTTTCAATTTAGGATACACATGGATGATACAAGCTTGTGTTTGAATTTTTCAAAACTTGTGGTAGTTTTTCCATGTCATAAAATATTTTTTGAAAATATAACTGTTGCATTGAATCTTTGGTATTGATATATATAATTTACTTAACCATTCTAGAATAGGTAAGCCATTTCTAGTGTTTCATTGGCTTTGGTGAGCATAAAAGTTACGTTTACTCAAAGAACAGGCTGTGTTTTAATCATTTATGTTATTTTATTTTCTCCTTTGATGAATTTATTTTTTTTTAGTTAACATAATTGCCTTTACATACTGTGTCTATCTGGAGCCCCATAGAGAACACAGCAGCCTATAGGATGGGGCCGGAAGGGAATTTGTTTCTCAGTGTGCAGTCACTTCCACAGAGCTATGTTGATGCCACATCACCTCCTCCAGGACTAGCCCAGTGTTTTGGAAGCTGAGAAAGGTGCTAATAGAAGGGAGAATGGCATCTTTCTCTTTGCCAGACTCCCAACCTCCCCATGCCTTTGGAGTTTCCAGAAATGTTTCATTAAAAATAAAAATTCACTTCCCCAGTCACCCTTGTTTTGCATCCATTTAGTAGTAGCGAAATGAAATCATCGAGATTCTGTTCAGAGGTTGGGCCTCAGTCCTGCAGTGGATTGAAGCAGACAGCTTTGCACTCCTGGGATGGGGTGGGTGCTCTAGGCGGCACCTCCTGCAAGATTGGTATGGTGTGCATCTGTCAGGCAGTAATTTGGAATTTGCAGGTTAGCAAGTGACACCTGCCTGCCCAGAGAGCCCTGCCTGATGTCTGTAGGGAAGTGGTGGGTCCTCTGGGGAGGCCCTGGGGCAGGAAGGCCCAGGGTGAAGTAGGTATTTCCAGGCCCTTGGTGAGCTCTACCACGGGGCCAGGAATCAGTGGATGCCACATGGAGGATTTTGCTTTATTTCTATTTGTATTGAAAATGGGGGCTTTCTGTCCTAGTTAAGGAACATGTTCTTTCCATTGTTCTGAAACAGCTCTTGGAGGTTAACAGGCTTCTACTATCCAAGCAGAGAAGTGGCACAAGGCATATTCAGCAATCAGCTATTTTGGCCACTGAACAATTCTTTTTTTTTTTTTTTTTTTTTTTAACTAGGCTTAGATGTAATGGAATGGTAAAATGGATAAGTTTATGAAACATATGAACTCCAGAATTTATTTTAAATCCATTCAGTGTGAATTTATCATTTTCCTTTCACCTTGGCTGCTGGTCATTTTGAGGTCTCTCTTAATGTACTGACTTGTCCCCAAGTGTCGTTTGGTGCCTCTTCCATGCGTGTGGCAGCTTTCTGTCTGTGAAAGGGAGTACGTATTAGAAGGCCTGTATTTGTTTTTGTGGGTATGTTCAGGGATTTTTTGAGCCTTGGTGTGGGGGTGTGGTGAACGACAGCTTTTGCATTCACAGTGGGCACTTCGGCTCTAAGAATCGTGTAGGTACATCTGTGCTGATTTGGAAATTGTTGGTTGTATGTTGGTTTTTTTCCCCTAAGTTACATGATACTGCGTGTGGTGTGATCCCATTATGGAGATCCATTTAAAATAATATACAAATGTTTATGTCCTAAACAAAGAAATAGAAGGATGCTAGCTAAGCTGTAGACGGTGGATGGTTTTTCCTCTAGGGAATGAGATTTGGCAGAAGAAAGTAATTTAATTTTTCACATAATGTACTTACGTGTTTGGAATTTTTAATTAGCGTATGTTTTGCAGGTTTTAAGAATGGCGAAGGAAACTATATATTTCAAAAATAATGATTACTTTTATTCTGAAATAGTAAGAAAAGAACTGGTTTGTTTTTTAGGGTGAAACGGTGGTGAAGAATAATAATCGGACCGGATCTGTAACTGATAATGCTGTTACCAGTCCCTCTTCATGTACAAGAGGTAAGAGTGGGCTACCAAATATTATTTTAAAATATAAAAATTGTCTATTGTTGTCTGTTTTCTTAGTTCATTTTCAGTCTAGTGCAACTGAAATGTTTTTGTTTTAAAGCCTTCTTTAAGGCAGCTGATGGGTTGATAAACTGGCATCATTGTTAGAAGACTGAAGTAAGCAAACGAGATCCCACATCCATGCACAAGGAGTGTAAACTACGTACAAGTAAAGCATTCTAAATGAAATGTTTGTTCGGTTAAGTGAGACATTTTATGAACTCAGAAATGATTACTTTCTTAAGCATTACCTATATCAGTGGTTCTCATAGTTTTTGGTCTCAGGACCTCCTTAATACCCTTTAAAAGAACCCCAAAGAATTTCTGTTTATTTGGATAACTGTCAATATTTGTAATATCTGAAATTAAAACTGAGAAATACAAAATACTTACTAATTCACTTTAAAAGTAACAATAAACCCATTACAGGTTAACATAGCACATTTTAATTAAAAAAAATAACTATTTTCCATAGTTAAAAAACTAGTCAGGAGAGGAGAGCAGCCTTTACGTTTTAGCAGCTCTTTAATGTCTGGCTCAGGAGATCTGCTTCGGCATTCACCTGTTTCACTGTTCTCTGTCGTACAGCCTCTGGAAAACCCCACTGTACTACGCTCATGGGAGAGTGAGAGTGGGGAAGGCAGATGGCACATTCCTGTTACCAGGAAAACAATTTTGACTCTGGACCCCTGAAAGGGTCCTAGGAGTCTCAGAACTTTGAGAACTGCTGGTCTGTCCTGACCTGGCCCAGAAGTGAGATATTCAGAGAGAGTTCAGTAGATTCTGCTTTTGAAGTTTTTGTGAGTAGCTTGTCCTAACAGAAGACCTTTTCACAAAATTATTCTAGATTTATTCACAGGTGTGTTTTCAATTGCGTTAGCATGTTTGGTACGTACGTGGTTCAATAAAAGACCTTCACTTTAGCAACTGCTGTGAAGATGCATAGCTGTGTGGTGACAAGAACAGCCTGTCTCCCCACTGTGGGGTAGCCACAGGCTGCTGACATGACCTGCCCGTGTCCTGAAGGATGTCCTTTTGTTTTGTCTGTATATAGAGTTTCATGGGCATCTACGGAGTAGTGTTGCCATACTTATGCCTATGTTCTAGAAAGAAATAAATTACCAGTTATTGCGATAGCTGAAGTTTAGTGATCTTTGATTTCTGATGTTAAAGGTACACATCAAGGTTAGTAGGGCCACAGTTTGCTCTTTAGCTCATTATATCTGTGTGTTTGCCACGTGGATGTATTTGTGGATTATTGTTTTTTAATGGAAACTTTTTTGTTTACCACCTGCACCTCTAAGTTAAAAGAACAGTTCCTAGGAAAATCAGTTCCCCTTACAAGTTAATTCAGCATGCATGTTCCAAGAAGAAAAACAAATTTAGTGGATACTGTAGTTTCCAAGAGAATGTTCTTGACAACACCTTAATTTAACTATGCTCTTGAGTACTTCATGTAATGCATGCTTGGAATTTCTAAGGAATTTCTTTTTACTGTTGGGATTGTTCAACAATTTTGGTTATCTTTGAGCAGAATTATCTTGGACACCAATGGGTTATGTTGTTCGGCAGACATTATCTACAGAACTGTCACCAGCCCCTAAAAATGTTACTTCCATGATAAACCTAAAGATGGTTGCTTCATCAGCAGATCCTAAAAATGGTAGTATGTCATCTTCTGAAGTTTTATCTTCGGAGCCTTCGTACAAAGAGAAACATGTTGTCCATCCTACTAAAAAGGTACGTGTCACAGTTTGATTATGTTGCTCTTCTGTACCACTGGATTGTCTTTTTTTCTCAAATCCTAACTGAAAGTGTTTCATTTGGTACTGTAGGCACTAATCTGAGTTGGTTGTATTCAGTACTTGAATTGAATACAGTCTAGGGACACAAGTGGTAGCTTTTATACACAAGTAAGGACGTGCATGTTAGACCTATGGTCTTAAAATATCTGTGGACCATTTTGAATTCTTTACAAGAGAGATTCTGGCAGTAGCTTATGCTCTGGTATATAAAATACTGCAGTCTTTTGTCTGTTGATTTTACATTGCTTTTACCTACCAGGTACTGGTAGCAAGGTAATTGTGTGCCACATTTTGCGATCATCATGTATGTTAATTGATTCTTGGTTAATTGCAGCTACTTACTATAAAATAGCATTTCAGAATCCATTTTTTCCTTTCAATTCAAATAATTTTAAGTTGTTATTTTTCAATCCCTAGATTTCTTTCTTGAAGAGCCTTTTTTACTGGGCTAGATTTTGGGTTTGATTTTCATTGTGTACTGATAACATTATTTTAAGTTGAAATATGGTCATATTTGTTTAGTGCTGGTTTCCTATCTTTTTGAGTGTTAGAATACTTTTTGATATCGAAAGTGTCTTAGACCATCCCACACAAACAGGAGCTGTGTGTTTATGCTTGGTTGATTGAGAAATCTCTGCTGGTAACAATTAATGGTGAAGTCAGACCTGTGTGCCTGTTCCCTACAGCTTTATGCACATACTTGTGAAACACAGGATGCGGCTGTGAGGCCCCTCCAAGTACACATGGAGACTGGCCAGCTCCAAGGCCCCGCTGGTGTCGGGGCGCAGGCTGCACAGTAGACCACCAAGTCACCATCTAAATGAGCTTTTAACACTCTTAAGAGTTAACAGATTTTATTTTATTTTCCCAGCATCTTTTTAAAAATTATTTTTTAATTAGAGGTGTAAGAAAAGTTTATTTTTGAGAAGTCCCAAAATAAAGATGAGAAAATGAGGATCTCCTGTAATCCTATGACCCAGATGGCTTTGCATTGTGGTCATAATGGTTTTTTTTCCCCTTCTAAAACTTTCTGTATTGTGAATTTTTATTACTGAAATAGCACCTGTAATACTACAAGGATCTAATTATGGAAAAGGTCCTTTTCCCATAGCCCTTTGGTCCCCACCCCTCTAGGAGCCTCCATTAACAACTTGCTGTCTGTTTTACCTCAGGCCTCCTGAAAACATAAATAAAGATGTTTATTTTGTTTTAAGTTTTTTTTTTTTTTAAAACAGAAATGCAGGGACTTCTCTGGAGGTCCAATGATTAAGACTTTGCCTTCCAGTGTAGGGGGTGCAGATTTGATCCCTGGTTGGGTAGTTAAGATTCCACATGTCTTGTGGCCAAAAAACCCATAAAACAGAAGCAATATTGTAACAAATTCAATAAAGACTTTAAAAATGGTCCTAAAAACCCATGATTTTTGCTTTTTTTTGTTGTTGTTGTTCTAGTCCAGAGCATCACAAGGTGACGATCCTGAGCAAAACGAAGCCTCAAGGAAGAATAAGAAAAAGAAAGAAAAGTCTAAATCAAAATATGAAGTCCTGACAGTTCAAGAGCCACCAAGGATTGAAGTATATTTACATTTATTATTCACCTTGTTTGATATAATAAATGGGTCTTCCTTAATAGAAATGGGTTCATACTGGTTGCTGAAGTAAAAATTCTCCAACATTTTCTTTAATAATTGTAGTGCTGGGCTTCCCTGGTGGTGCAGTGTTTGAGAGTCCGCCTGCCAATGCAGGGGACGCGGGTTCGTGCCCCGGTCCGGGAAGATCCCACGTGCCGCGGAGCGGCTGGGCCCGTGAGCCATGGCCGCTGAGCCTGTGCGTCCGGAGCCTGTGCTCCGCAATAGGAGAGGCCACAGCGGTGAGAGGCCCGTGTACTGCAAAAAAAAAAAAAAAAAAAAAATTGTAGTGCTAAAGAAAATAGTTGTCACCCATTTTCTTCAGTTCTTCATTTTGGTGTCCCCAGTGCAGTGCCCATCTCATAGCAGGTTCTCAGTAAACGAATGAATGGCCTAGAGAAAAAACTACTTGTATTGAAATTTAATGGTGTGTATGCCCTACTACTAATATATACCCCTCAGTATCTTCTGGTCTGTTTTTTTCTTTGCTTTGGCATGCTGGCTTCTGCAGGGCCTCCTTTTCTATCTAGATGTTTTGGTATAATATGCTCCACTATTGAGAGAAACTTAGAATACTGTAGATCTGTCGTGGACCCTGGTCAAGAAGAGAATATCATGAACTTCCGAAAGTGCTCTTTAAATTGTTGTCCAGTGATACTCCAAGAATGTCTCTGTTCTCCAAGGAGCCATCCTGGATCCTGATTATGTTTCTCATGGGTCTGCAGTACCAGACTCAGCAGCCTGGCTCCTGGTGCTGGCAGAAGGGTCTCTCAGCAGTACTCCCAGGCGGCCAGCTTAGGGTCAAGCCCGAGGTGTTCCCACAAACTCGAGGGGCTCCCAGGGCTTTTTGAACATTCCCTTGAGAGTAATGGGGTTGCATGTTTGAAAACCTATGACTGCGGTAGAGCATTATTGTTTGGGCCAACAAATAACTCATTATTTCTGCCCACATTTTTCACATAATTTCTCCAGGGTCCCTAAAATGTTGACAGAAGCACATAAGACATTTTAAAATGATTTAAACATTGTTTAGAGACCTGTTCCTTTGTTTCTTTTTTCTAGTCTAGGATCAGCACATGTGACAAGATGCTTACATCCCCTGAGTCCAGATTGATGGTTTCCCTACAGAAAAGCATAGTTGAAGGATGGGTGCTTGAAAACTCTTGTGCCAGTATGCTTGGGGCAGTTCGTAGACTGCTTGGTGAACCCACATCCTTGAGGCCCCTGCTCTCTGCCTCTGGAGCAGGGAGATTCACACTGCGGTCCTTAACTTTGTTCTAAGAGTGAAATAAAGCCGAAGCACTTACATTAGTTTTTTGGTTTTGTTTTGACTGTTTTATAACACCTTTGAGCACTTTTATAAGGATATTTTTATGGAAAGAAAATAAGACCAAGGAACAGGTTGTAGTTGGGCTTATTTGATAATTGTGATTTGCAAAGAGCTAAAGGGTGTGTGGTTTACTTAGGATGCCGAGGAGTTTCCCAATCTGGCAGTTGCATCTGAAAGAAGAGACAGAGTAGAGTCACCGAAATTTCAGTCTAAACAGCAGCCACAGGTAATTTTTAGATTGAAACCACAATTGCTTTTGGCTTAACTTTTCTTGCTAAACTAAACTGAGAAAAACTGCTTTCCAGACTTCTTTGTGTATGGGGACAGGTGGTTTTGTTTTGATTCATTCCTTCATTGGGGAACCACATCCAGTGTGTTGAAACAAAGTTGCTCTTAAGCTAAAACTGCTTTATCACTTTTGAAATTAGGCTATTGGTAACTGCCATTGCTGTATCAGAAAGGAGGGGAACACAAACTGCCTAACTTGGATTTAAAGAAAAAACTTTGACTTAGTTTATTCAGGAAACAGAAGAATCTCTTTGTGAGGCAGTAATGTCTGACAGAAGGAAAAAAGAGAGCCACCAGCATTTCACTCAGGTAGTCAGGATCAGAGGAAGAAATGATTCTTCTCTTGCCTTAGCCCCACTGTGGATTCAGGAATGAACTTGTAGTTCATAATCTAGATGGAGAACTTGCATACTTTGGGCATGTTCGTTGTCATTTTGCCTTTCAAAGTGGGGTGATTGTTTTCACATTTGTGAAAAGTAAAATTCTAAACCCATGTATCTTTGCATTCCTATGTTGTAATTTGGTTATCTTCCATCCCTGCAGAGGTCTCTGTGGCTGCCTGTGCTGTGCTTAGCACTCACCCATTGCCATGAGCCCTCACCCAGCGTGAATTTGGCATCAGGGAAGAGAACAGTGGCATGGGGCAGGAGTGGAGGTGTTAAAGCACAAGAGACAACACGTCCGTACACCCTTATACAGTCTCAAAACCCAAATCAGAATGATTTCAGAAATAACATTTGTTTAGAGTGTATCTGACTTTGCGCCTAAATATAATACTCACCTGCTGGGTGTGTTTTGGACTTGTATAAATTTTTGGTCATGCCTCCATGGTTTCATGGCACTTGGTTGGCTCACTTAGGCAATTGCAGAGCGAATGGTGTTAATGAGGCAGTAGTACCAACCAGCTAGCCCCACACATAAACTTTCGTAGCCCAGGACTTTATACAAGTCTTGGTTCCTTATCTGTAGATGTATGCTGTTATTCACAATGGAGATGCAGACGTGTAAGTGGTTTAATTAAACCAGTGTTATGAAAGAAGGAGGAGAAAATAAACAACCTTGGTGGTAATATTGGCAGATAATTTGGAATTGACTGGGGTTTTAATTACTTTAATTTTTTTTAATTTTAAGATTTTTATAGTCCCTATATCTGTTTTATCTTATTAATTATATGATTTTTTATCATAAAATGAAAAGCACAATTTGTAAAATTTAGTATTATAAATAAACTTCTGATTTTTGAACTTTTTAGAATAATTTTAAAAGTAGTGGAAAGAAGAGCCAAATTCCAGTACAGTTGGATTTGGGAGGAATGCTAACCGCATTGGAAAAGAAGCAGCACTCCCAGAATGCAAAGCAGTCCTCCAAACCAGTGGTGTTCTCAGGTAAAAGAGTCTTTTCATTTCAGACAAATGATTGAAGTCTTTTTCAGTAGACTATTTTGTGACTGTTTTTTCTTGTAATCAAAAGTTGTTTATATATGATCAAAATAATGTGGTGCTGGAATAAGGATAGTTATAGACCAGTAGAATAGAATTGAGAATCCAGAAATAAACACACATATCTATGGCCAGTGAATTTTTAACAGGGTTGTTGAGTTCATTAAAAGGACAAAGAACAATCATTTAAAAAATGGTCCTGGGGCAACTGGATTTCCACATGCTTAACAATGAAGTTGGACCGCCAACCTCACACCATATACAAAAATTAACTCAAAATGGATCAACAACTTAAATATAAGAGCTAAAACTTGAAACTCTTAGAAGAAAACAGAGGTAAATCTTCATGACCTTGGATTAGGTGATGAATTTTTAGAAAGGACACCAAAAGCACAAGCAACAAAAGCAAAAATAGATAAATTGGATTTCATCAAAATTAAAAACTTTTGTGTACCAAATGACATTATTAAGAAAATGAGAAGACAACTTATAGAATGGGAGAAAATATTTGAAAATCGTATAAGGATTTAAGATCCAAATATATAAGAACTCTTACAATTCAGTAACACTCATTTAAAAAATGGGCAGAGCTCTTGAAAAGACATTTCTCCATGAGAAGGTATATGTACAGTCAATAACATGTGAAAAGATGCTCAACATTGGTAGTCATTAGAGAAATGCAACTTAAAACCACACTGAGGCAGTTCTTGAAACCTACTATGATAGCTCTAACCAGAAACATGGAAAATAACAAGTGTTTGTGGGGATTTGGAGAAATTGGAACTGTTGCTGATGGAAATGTTAAATGGTGCACTTACTTTGGAAAACAGTCCCATGGTTCTTCAGAATGCCAAATAGAGAGTTGTCATGTGACTTGGCAATTCCACTCCTCTGAATGTATCCAAAAGAATTAAAAACAGAGACTCAGACACTTGTACACCAGTGTTCATAGCAGCATTATTCGTAGTAGCCCAAAGATGGAAACACCCCAAATGTATATCAACAGATGAATGGGTAAGCAAAAGGTGGTATATACATACAATGGAATATTCAGCCTTAAAAAGGAAGGAAATTCTGTCATAGAAAGTAGATTAGCAGTTACCAGGGGTTGAGGGGAGTGGGGAATGAGGAGTTATTGTTTAATGGGGATAGATTTTTATTTCGGGGCATGAAAAAGTTCTGGGTATGGGTAGTGGTGATGTTTCCAACAATGTTGTGAACGCAGTTGATGCCACTGAATTGTGAAGTGAAGAACGGTTAAAATAGTAGTTTCTATGTTATATGTATTTTATCACAAAATTTTTAAAGTTATTTAAGTACGATGATTTTAAGAAATAGGTCTTATTAAAAGGTGGGTTTTCGGGACTTCTCTGGTGGTCCAGTGGTAAAGAATCCACCTTCCAATGCAGGGGATGCAGGTTCAATCCCTGGTCAGGGAACTAGGTTCCCACATGCCACAGGGCAGCTAAGCCCATATGCCAAAACTCCTGAGCTCAAGCATCTCAGCTAGAGAGCCCATGTGTCACAAACTACAGAGCCCACGCACCCTGGAGCCTGCGCGCCACAACTAGAGAAGAGAAAACCTGCGCACCACAACTATAGAGAACCCTGCACACTGCAGCAAAAGATCCCACGTGCCGCAACTAAGACCCGATGCAGCAAAAAATAGATAGATAAACATTAAAAACAACAACAACATGGGTTTATGGGTTTTCCACTTGATGTGATGACTTGGTGTACCTAAAAGTCTTACGTAAGTGCCCTGTACAGGTTATAAATCTTCACCAGATTGAAATGAATTACCTGCCTGTCCATGGGAACGCAGCGGGTGGCAGTGTTGGCTTGGTAGTGATGCAGTCATTCTCTCCTCTGAAACACCTCTTAGAGCCAAGATAGTTAAAATTGGCAATATGTTATACAGAGAAATAATGCACATTTGCCTCCATAGTCTTTTAAATATGTTTCCCTCTGAGGCAGTTTATTTACTTTAAAAGTGAAAAATAGGTATCCAAGGAAATGGTAAAGAAGCTTACTTTTTTTGGTTTCTGAAGCATTTTAAAGCAGTTTGTGGACATCATGTCATTTTACTTATAAATACCTCAATCTGCATCTCTAACTGATGGTGATTTTATTATGGCATTAATCCCAGAAAGGATAAACATGATTTGTCTCTTCAGGGGAGGGAGGTAGCATTTTTTTTCTTTTGAAAATTTTCAAACATCTGGAAAAGCCGAATAAAATCATGCAGTGACCACCCATGTACTCACCATCTAGATTCTAATTTTTTTCAATCTCGTAATTTTTCCAGAGGTCAGCAAACTATGACCTGCTGGCTGCTGGCTGTAAAGTTTTATTAGAACACAGCCAGCACTTGTTCATTTAAGTATTATCTGTGGCTGCTTTTGAGTTATAATGGCAGTTGAGCATTGCAGTACGCATATGCTCATTAGCCTAAAATACTTGCTCTCTGGCCCTTTAAGGAAAAGTTTGCTGACCCCGATTTATCCATTCATCAATATGTTGTTTTTTATTTTTGCTGCATTTAAGGTCGGTTGCAGACACCACTGTATTTTACCCCCAAGTGTTACAGCATGCATATCATTTACTAGAATTCAGTATTTATTTATGGCTCTTCTTTTCCTTTGGAGGTAAAATATGCATTTAGTGACATGCACAGATCTTAAGTGCACCATTTGAAGCCTTTTGGCAAATGTGTAACTGTGTAACGTAGACTCGTGGCTATGTAGGACATCGTCAACACCCTTGAAATTTTCCTCAGCCCCTTCCCATTCCAGTCATTCCCTGCTGCTACCCGCAGGCAACCATGGTTCTGATTTTTTTTCTGCCATAGACTAGTTTGTCCTTGTTCTAGAACTTCATGTAAGTGGAATCTTAGTATATGCTTCTTTGTGTAAGTTTTCTTTCACTCGACACAATATTTTTGTGACTTACTTACACTGTAGATGTATGTCAGTAGTTCTTTTTGTTTTTTATTGAGATGAAATTCATGTAGCGTAAAATTAACCATTTTACACTGTACAATTTAGTGGCGTTTAGTACATCCACAGTGTTGTGTAACCATCACCTCTGTCTAGTTCCTAATATTTTTATCACCCCAAAAGGAAACCCCTACCCATTAAGCTCCCCATTTTCCTCCTTTCCCCAGTCCCTGGCAACTACCTATGGATCTGCCTATTCTGACATTTTATATAAATGGAATCATATAGTTTGCGACCTTTTCTGTCAGTCTGCTTTCACTTAGCTTAATGTCTTTGATGTTCATCCATATTCATGTATCTTATTTCACCAGTGTTTGTGATCGAATCATATTCTGTTGACCACAATTTCTTTATCTATTGATGGACATTTAGGCTGTTTCCACCTTTTGTCTGTTGTGGATAATACTGCTGTGATTATTCATGTACAAGTATTTGAGTGTCTGTTTTCAATTCTCTTGGGAGAGTGGAATTGCTGGGCCACGTGGTATTTAGTTTATAAATTGCCAGACTGTTTTCCAAACTGCCTGTGTACCATATTACACTCACCAGTAATGTATGAATGTTCTCCTGGTTCCACATCCTCATCAACAGTTGATGTTGTTGGTCTTAATTTTAGCCATTCTGATGCGAGTGGAGGTGGGATTATTTGAAGCTGAAAATTCTGAACACTCTCTGGCAGATGATTTTATATGGGCTGCTGAATGATATAGTCAGCAGTTTCCCAAATAGCCTTCTCATGGCTACAGCAGAAGTAAGTTTTAGTGAGTTTCATAGTGACCTTTATTAAAAGCCCAGAGTACAAATTTAAAATGTCTGAATGCAGTTAATTTAGCCCATGTACAGTGTGGCTGAGGCACCAGTCGACGGTGTGTCCCTGAACCCAGTGTTTCTTTTTCACACAGTATCCCCAGGATTGCCAACAATGGCACTGCCTGGGAGTGAGCTGAAAGTGCAGGTTCCAGGAACACCTCAGGAGTGGTACACTAGAACCACTTGGTATGGGAAGGGCAGTAGGTGTTTTTAACAAGCACACAGTGGGATTTTTTGTTTTGTTTTGTCTTTGTTTTTCACTTTTTTGTGGTGGAAAATTTGAAACATAATCAAAAGTAGAGAGAATATGATGAATACTGCCACCATGTGCCCATTACCCAGCTCCATCAGTTAACAACATTTTGCCAGTCTTGTTGCATCTGGAACTCTACTTTTTTTTTCTGAAGTACTTGTAGACATCAGGTCATTTAGCCTGTAAATACATCAGTATCTCTAATTGATGGTGATTTTGTTTTTAATTGAACCACTCTGCCATCCTCCCGTCTAATAATATTAATGATTATTTCTTGCTAGCCTCTTGTATCCAGTCTGTATTTAAATTTCTTTGTCTCAATGATTTTGGTAATTTTATTCATTTCAGGATCCACAGTTTTATACATCACATGTGTGAGTAATTCTTACATATATCAAAACTTGGGACCACTGCCTTCTTAGATATTCCTCAAAGTTGCTTTTCTCAGCTCATCTTCTGTTTGGTAAAGGCCTGCAGTGTTGGCCTTTCCAGAGAAATCTGCAAAGTGCTTGGCCAACCGCTGATTCTGAAGAATGTAGCTTCTTGGGGAGCCTGCAGGGAAGTGTGTAAACTACTGACTGAGCATTCTAGATCTCCAGTCAAAGGTAAAAGCAGGAAAAGTGAGGGAACTACCTCTGAGGCTATATGAGGTGGCTATTTTGCAACTAGTTTCAAGTTGGACCTTTTAGATGCAGTTGTGTATGAAGTACATAAACAGTTTTGCAAGGAGTGGGGGCCTTCAATCAGATGATATTTTTAAGTATTTGAGGTTGTCAGATTGTAAGGTTGGGATTTTGGTAGTATTGAAAGGACATTTTGGTCAGAGATCCCAGGAATACCCAAATACTGACATGTCCATCACCTTCCTTTTTGACATCAGTAAGGGAACCATTCTTTGCAGAAAAAGTAAAAATTAGGTAAGAGGAATTCAGGGTTCCTCTTTATTTTAGATGAGCCAGTACCAAGTACCCCTATGTGGGGCTTTTGTGCCAGAACACAACTTAAGTCAAAGGCCTTTGGAGGCTTATGTCTATTCTGGAGCCCAAGTCAGGCCTTCCCAACTGGCTGGTCAGATTAAAGAGGAGGTGAATGCTTTTACCAGCAGCATAGGGAAGAGTAGCCCTGGCCACCTAGCAGACGGTGTGTTTAAGATATGTTTCTTGTAGACAGCATATAGTCGGAGCTTTCTTTTTTATACAGGCCAACAATCTCTGCCTGTTGAGTGGGGTGTTTTACTCATTCATGTTTAATGTAATTGTTACTTTGGTTGGATTTACTGCTGTTGTTATTTTTTTCTGATTCTTATTTATTCTTCTGTTCATCCTTAACTGCTTTATTTTATGTTAAATATAGAGTACCATTTTGATTCCTTTGTTGATTTTTTCCTTTACTTTAAAAATCCTATTTTCTTAAAAATTAAGTGGTTGCTTATAAATAAGTAAATTAAGCAATGAATTCTGTCATTGTTTATCTAGGAACATCTATATTTTACATTCATTTTTTGAAGGATAGTTTTGCCGGGTATAGAATTTTTGGTTGACTTTTTTTTCTCCCAATACTTTGAATGGCATTCCATTGCCCTCTTGCCTCCATTGTTGACAGTGAGACATCAGATATTACTTGTCTTGTTGTTCCACTTTCTGTGGTGAGTTGTTTTTCCCTTGATACTTTCCATAGTTTTTCTTTGTTTCCACCTTCAACAGTTTGACTATGATATGTCTAGGTGGGAATCTCTATATTTATCCTTCCTTTGGTTGGGTACTGTTTATCCTATTTTGGCTTTGTAGATTAAAGTTTTCATCAAATTTGGGAAATTTAGGGCCATTATTTCTTCAGAATATTTTTTGTCTTTTCTCTTTCCTCTCCTGGCACTCCCATTATATGTATAGTGGTATGTTTGTTGTTGCTCCACAGGTCTCTTGAGGCTGTCTTCATTTTTTCAATCTTTTAAAATCTTTAAAATTTTTCTTTAAATTGAATAGTTTCTATTGATTTATCTTCATGTTCACTGATTTTTCTACCATCTCAAATCTGCTACTGAGCCTTTCTCCTTTGTTATTTGTATTTAATGAAATCCTGTGTTTTCATCTATTCTCATAGTTGCCTTGAAGTCTTGGTCATCTGTGTCCCACAGCTGGGAGCACTCAAAGACAGTTTCTGTTAACTTCCTTTTTTCTTTAGTATGGGTCACACTTCCTTGTTTCTTTGGAAGTTTGAAAAATTTTTTGTTGAATACTGAATATTTCAGTTAATATATTGTAGCAACTCTGGATTTGATTTTTTCCTTCTGAGAGTAGTGATTGTGCTGGGGTTTTTTTGTTTTGTTTTGTGTAAGGAACTGCCTTGGTCTGAATTTGGTGGCTGTCTTCCTCACAGTGTGTGGTTGTTGATGTCTCTGCTCAGTTATTTTTTTTTTGTTTTTATTTTGTTTTTGGCTTGCCTTTCCAGGAGTCACCCCTGTGTCTACACAGCACTTTTAAAACATATTCCAAAATTAAGGAGGGTGGGTAAAATATATTTGGAAAAATACTGATGGTTGTTGAAGCTGGACAGTGAGTACCTGAGTTTGTTGTTATACATTCTCTTTTTCTTTGGTATGTGTTTAGAAATTTTCCTAATTAAAAAGTAGGGGGAAAGTATGAACAAGTTAACTATTTCCTTGGGAACAGGAACAAGGTGGGAAGTAGAACAGAACCATAGTATGCAGTTGAAGTGTACTGAGTAGTGATTGTGGTCATGTATTTACACTGTGCAGGGAATTTAGGAAAGTATGTTTATGTCTAGAAAACTCAAGAGAATCAACTTGAAATATAACTAGGATTTTATAAGGTAGTGAGGTAGAAGGTATGCATAGGGAAGCCAGTGGCCAACTCCTGCAAAGGCAGTGTCAACTGAAAATGGTGGAGTAAAAGGCATCTTAAATCTTAAGTACAAGCTACCCGGAAAAATTCTTAATCAAAAAATGAGACCCACACATCATCAGATTTTACTGAGCAACATAGGAGATTTGATTACAACATAGAAGATTTGATTACAACATAGGAGCAATATAGGAGATTTGATTACAGGGATAGGAAGCTGGTTCTCTAAGGGACAATTTGATGAGGATGAGGAAGGTTGTGGGTATGGGCGGGCAGCATAAGGAGCCCCTGAGACAGATCTGCAGCGAGCCTGCCCTCTGGAGCCAGGCAGGTGGCGGGCAGCAGCCTGAGCCATGTGTCCCTACTGTGTTGTAGTCGGGGCGGTGCCCGTCCTCTCCAAAGACTCCATGTCAGGGAAGAAGGGCCACCGCTTTGGCCAGGTGAAGACCCCGCACAACCCCTTAGACTCCAGCGCCCCCCTGATGAAGAAGGGGAAGCAGAGGGAGGTCCCCAAGGCCAAGAAGCCAACCTCGTTGAAGAAGGTGTGTGGTGTTTTGTTTGAAATTGGGCGCGAGAAAACCTACAGACTCTCCTGTATCTGTGTTACTCCTTTCGACTCTTACATTTTTAGATTTTAACCTTCACTCTCATTTGAAACTGCTCTTGTCAAGATGGGTACACGATTTTCTGAAAGATGATCCCTTGCTCTTCCCACATGGTGTGCTAGAGCGAGTGAAGCAGGGTGCCTTAGCTGCTGGAGGGGGAGGCCTTATTTATTTATTTTAATACTTTGGAATGACATGGACAGAAAACCAGAAATGGGGGAGTATGTTCTCATTCACATTTTTTACCCTCATTCTACCCAAGGCAATCTGTCTAGTGCTCAGATTTGGTAAATATTGGACACTTCCTGGCACACGTTCTTTGATTTAATTTTCAAAGCAGCCTGTGGAGTGTGGTGGGTCTCAGATGGAGGAAGGCATGTCTTGCCTGGGGCCAGGTAACAGTTGAGCTGCACAGTTGCATCAGAGCCCAGTTCTCACATGCCCTGCTCTGTGCACCCAGGGGGAACATGCTGCTCCTGGGCTGTGGGTGAGAGGGTTGGGCCCACCCATGGGGGTGGGTGGGGAGTAAGGGCACAAACAGGCACAGTGCCAACCAGCTTAACTTGGGTGGCTTATTTTGCAGAAGAGCTTATTTTTAAGTGCAAGTATTTAGATGTTTTGATCGTTTATTTAATTTTAAAGATTATTTTGAAAGAGCGGCAGGAGAGAAAGCAACAGCGTCTCCAAGAAAATGCTGTGAGCCCAGCTTTTGCCAGTGACGATGTGCAAGATGGAGAGAGCGGTGGTGACGACCAGGCCCTCGGGCAGCCTGACCCCTCAGGTACCGAGTTCTGTTGGTTTGCTTCTTAAAGAATCCTTCAGCGGGGGCGGCCGTATGCACAGCCAACTGTCTGGGCTTTGCCCAGCCCTTGTCCCTGTGTGGTAAAAGCACGTGGGCGTTGGGCCTTGGGAATGCAGAAGTTTTCAGTCTCCTAACTTGACAGTAAGAGGACGTCCCTATGGGCAGGTGGAGCTTCTCGTGCCTCTGCTTCTCAGGGGTGAGAGGGACAGAGGGGTGAGGCCCCTGAGTTCGATCTGTGTGACATTGGATGGTCCTCACAATTTGAAGTGCCATGAGAATTAACACCATTAACTGCAGAGCTGCTTGCCCACAAGTGTGTGAGACATGGTGTCATACAAGAAATGGGTTAAGTAAGCATTTTAGTGAATTATACATTCAGAACAGTACACAAATCAGAAGCATATAGCTGGAGGACTTTATACCGAGTTCAGAATTGTATCAGCCCCACAGTCCCCATGATTCCCGCTCAAGGCCTCAGCCCTGTCTGCAGCCCTACCCGTGAGCTTTCAGGCTTTGTTCCAGTGGAATCTTGTAGTGTGTGCCCCTCTGGCCAGCAGTATATCTGTGGCCTGTAGAAGTAGTACCAGATTGTCTTTGCTGCATAGCATCCAGGTGTACAAACGTGCCAGGTGGCATGGGAGTGTTGTGGGCGTTTCCACTTTGGGGCTATTAGAAGCACAGGTGCTGTGGCAGCGTGGGATGTATATAGGGGACGTGAGCACCCCTCCTGCTGGCATTTCCCCGGGGTGGATCTTGGGGTTGGGTCCACTGCCACCCAGCCTAGAGGCTCCTGCCATACAGGCTGCCAGGGGTTTTACAAGCTACGCCTATGGGTGGTGGAGAGGCCAGCCACGGGACATTGTCTTTCCTGGTGGATGAACTCCTTCCTCTGGCGATGTTATTGCACTTGCACTTTGGAAGTGTCTAGAAGTAACAATTTGAGTGTTGTAAGCTGTTATTGAATCCTGTCTGATGGATTTAAACACACCTATTGTGGCTTTCCCAGTTTAGATGTTCAGCTTCTCTTTTAAGGGTTATTTGATAAAGGAATGGTTTCAGGCATTTGCAAAAAAATTGAGAACTAATAAACCTGCTTTTAAAACTTATTGATAAGAACTTCAGGTTAAATTTCAAAATTAAAAAATAAATTTGGCCACTGAAACGACACATTTAAAAATGGTTAGGGAATTCCCTGGTGGTCCAGTGGTTAGGACTCCACGCTCTCACTGCCAGGGGCTCGGGTTCCATCCCTGGTTGGGGAACTAATATCCTTCATGCTGCGTGGTGTGGCCAAAAAAACCAAAAACAGTTAAAATGGTAAATTTTGCAAATATTTGCCGCAATAAAAATAAGAAATAACTAAATAAGGGGCGGGGAGGCACCTCTAGGCAGTGCAGAGAGTCGCCCGGTTCTTCTGATTTCCCAAGCCATTCCCATCACTCCTCTGCCTGCTGTGACACTCGGTGGCCGTGTCTGGATGTGGCGGGTGTGTGCCGCCGAGTCTGGCTGCTCTGGCGACACTGCCGCTGTTGAGCATTCCCTGCCTCAGTCCCCGCAGTCTGTGTGTGGAGCCCTGGAGGGGCCATGCTGTGACTTCTTTCTCTAAAACTCCAGGGGGAACAGAAGAGTTAGTGTCCTGTGCTTCTGTGGCAGAGAGCAAGTCGGAAGACCAGCTGGGAGCTGAGCCCCAGAAGGAGGTGGACGCCTGCCCCAAGATCCACAGCCGGCGGTTCAGGGAGTGAGTGAGCCTGGCAGCTGTGCCTGCAGTGGGGCCTGGGGCACTGTGCTCACTCTGACACTGGGCGTTGAGTTCTTCACCCACTGGCTCATCTGGGCCCCGGTGTTTGCACCCTCCCGGTGGAAGGTGGCTAGGACCTGGTTGTAACACATGCCAGGGCTACCTAATCTGCTCCCGAGAGGTCCTAGTGCCGTGATGCCAGAGGTGCCCTTGAATCCAAGCTGTGGTTGGGGGAACGGGTAGTGAGGTGACAGCCCGTTGCATCTGGGTTCCCCTCTCGTTGTGTAATTTCTGTATGTAATTTCTTAGGGCACTCCGCCTCCTTCCCTCCCACTTTTCTTCAGGATAGACTCCCCAAACATTTTTTTTCATGAGGAGAGGTGCCCGGGAGTGGCTGCCCTGGGGACATGGGGCCCAGAGGTCTTTTGTCCCTTATAGTTAGGGCTGGAGAGGATGCCTCCATCCATACCTTTCATAACATCCTATCAGGAGTTCCACCTTTTTGACTAGTATTGCTCATCAAAGCGTGATTTCTTGAAAGTGGCATGCTGTCCCCCTCATCTGAGGTGTGCCAGGAGCAGTGTGCTGGAGTGTCGCAGCCAGTGGAAACGTGACTGTGTCTAACGTTTCTTTCAGCTACTGCAGCCAGATGCTCAGTAAAGAAGTTGACGCTTGTGTTACGGACCTGCTGAAAGAGCTGGTTCGTTTCCAAGATCGTATGTACCAGAAAGATCCAGTCAAGGCTAAGACCAAACGCCGACTTGTGTTGGGGCTGAGGGAAGTTCTCAAACATCTGAAGCTCAAAAAGTTGAAATGCGTCATCATCTCCCCCAACTGTGAGAAGATACAGTCGAAAGGTAAGGGCGCTGTGGCGTCCCTGGCATGTGGCCCCCTGCCCTCTGGCTGCCACACACGCATCAGCAGCTAAGGGGCACCGCAGCCTCGGCACCTCAGTTTCTTTCATTTTCTCTTAACTGAGTAATTTGTTTCCAGAGTTTATGGGATCAGCCAGTGCATTCCTCTGTGAGGCAGGCTGTGGTCTTCACAGCTCAGCTGGCCTGCGCAGGCCTCTTGTGGTTACTGGTCACTCGCACCACAGAGGCTTTGTGACTGGCAGCTAGGCGGTCCCTGCATTGGGCTTTTGTCGGTTTTAAATGTGCTTGCTCAGTCTGTGACTAACTCATCTGTCCACTGATTAAAGATGGGTTTGTTGGGCTTCCCTGGTGGGACAGTGGTTGAGAATCTGCCTGCCAGTGCAGGGGACACGGGTTTGAGCCCTGGTCTGGGAAGATCCCACATGCCACGGAGCAACTGGGCCTGTGAGCCACAACTACTGAGCCTGCGTGTCTGGAGCCTATGCTCCGCAACAAGAGAGGCCACAACAGTGAGAGGCCCGCGCACCGCAATGAAGAGTGGCCCCTGCTCGCCGCAACTAGAGAAAGCTCTCGCACAGAAATGAAGACCCAACACAGCCAAAAATAAATAAATAAAAAGAACAACAACAACAAAAAGATGGGTTTGTCCAAGCACTTGGCCATCTTACTGATGCTGGAAGATTGGTTCCGTTTTTCGGGATGTGATACGCTGGGCGAGGTGACTGACAGATGGACGTCTGCGACACCTCCCATTGGCCCTTGGGTGGTCCATTTTGTGTCCTCCTCAGGCTGCGCAGTAGAGGGGTTGTCAGTTAAGAGCAGAATGCCGTCACTTAGACACTGGTCCTCCATCTTCGTGTAAGTGTTCGGAGTCCTTCTCTGGTCCTATTCCTCTCTCCTTCAGTGTAAACTTCCACTCGGCTGGAACTGGACTTTGAGGGATCCAGTCCAGATCCTAGCCCTGAGCTTTTCTGGTTGCTGTTCCAGTCTGAAGACTTGAGGTTTCCTGACTTGCCTGCAGCACCCAGGGGCACTAGGGCAGCAGCTGGACCTGCTCATTGCCAGCCCAGTGGGCTTATCCCTGTCCTAGTTCAGGGCAGGTCCAGTCCCAGCCATCAGAAAGAGGTCTCGGGACCTGCCTATTCGGTTGTGTGCTGGCAGTGTCCCCACCACAGTCCCATGGCAGGCGCTGAACTTGAAATGAATCACTCCTCAAGCTCTCACCCGGCTACCTGAACCTCTTAAGGCAATGGGTGCATCGGGCATTCTGCAGCTTCTCTCCTGGAATCGTTCCAGGCTCTGTGCTTCCTGTGCAGCTGTCGTCCTGGGGACGGCCTCCCCCATCTCCTGTTGGGGTGTGGTGTTTAGTGGCTCTCGTGCACTCCTTTGTCTCGGGGTGTGCACATCCCCCAGTGGCTTATGAGAGAAAGGGTACATGGCAGCACATTTAGAAGATGGTGCTTGAAATCCAGGCTTTCTGGTTTCTGACCTTTTCCCCTTTGTTCTCCCTTATCTCTGGAAGCTTGTGGGAAATTCCTTGTGCGCAGGGTTCTGGGAGGTGGGGCGGTTTGCAGGCAGTGCCCTCAGTTCTCGGACGTGCTGTTGGGTTTGTGCTCTGAATCTCCCTACAGTTGGTCCTCTCTAGGCTCTTCCTGGAACCATGTTGCTCAGATGCTGGGCCTCCTGCACTGCTGTCCTCCTGTGACTTTTCCTCTTCCTTTCACCTCTTTCGTTTGGTTCTGTTTTCCGTAAGGATTCTTCAACTATGTCTCAATCTTTCTATAGAGGTTTTTATTTCTGCTATTATTTTTAATTTCTGGGAGCTATTTTTATTGTTTTCTGAAGTTTCTTTGTGTGTTGCAGCTGCCGTTCCTCTGTGGATGTGTTTCCTCCCTGAGAATAATAGTGATGTGAGGTTTCCTTCTCCCTGCATAGCCTCCCTTCCCAGGTGGTTTGCTGTTTTGATCTCATGGTGGAGGTTTCTGCAGATACCGGTGTCTGCTATCTGTTTGTCTTTTTAATTATTAAATTTTTTTGGCCACACCGTGCAGCATGTGGGATCTTAGTTCCCCAACCAGGAATCAAACCTGTGCCCCCTGCATTGGGAGCATGGAGTCTTAACCACTGGACCACCAGGGAAGTCCCCTGTTTGTCTTTAACAGCTATTATAGCTGACTAGAAATCTGGGGGTGGGGCTGGCATTTAAAGGCTTTGAGCTGCATTTGAGGGCAGTGGTTCTCAAACTGTAGTGAGCATCAGAGTCACCCAGGAGGCTGGTGAAGACACAGATTCCAGAGTTTCTTCCTGAGCAGGTTCAGCAGGCCCCAAAATTTGCATTTCTAGTAAGTTCTTAGTTGCTGCTGTGGATGCCAAGCTAGAACCTCTGCTGTAGGATGACAGCTGGGCTGCTGCTCTGTCTCTCTGACTCCATATTCCCTGGGGAAGAACTCTCTTACCTCCTGCTGGGAGTCTGTGACCTTGTCCTTACGCCCACGGTTAGAAGTGTGGGTCCCAGTGTCCCACAGACCTGCCCATCTGCCTCACCAGAGGCCTGGCACTGGCATGTCGGCTGGGTGAAGTGGGTCTGGACATCAACTTGCTGTCACCTCATCTGAACTTCACCCTGTCTCTGAAGTGCCCGGTGCTGCCTGTTAGCTGCCAAGCTCTGGGGATTGAATTCTAGGGTGTAAATGGCTGGGTCTAGGGGTTTTCCCATTGTTGGCTTAGGTCAGCTGAGTCAACTGTTTGCATTTCAGCTTCCAAAACTTTTTTGCTCTTATCTTGCATTCTCCTGTGGATTTTCACCTTTAAAAGACAAACCAGGGACTTCCCTGGTGGCACAGTGGTTAAGAATATGCCTGCCAATGCAGGGGACACGGGTTTGAGCCCTGGTCCAGGAAGATCCCACATGCCACAGAGCAACTAAGCCCATGTGCCACAACTACTGAGCCTGCGCTCTAGAGCCCGAGAGCCACAACTGCTGAGCCCATGTGCCGCAGCTACTGAAGCCCACGTGCCTAGATCCCGTGTTCCACAACAAGAGAAGCCATCCCAGTGAGAAGCCCGTGCACCTCAACGA
Source organism: Stenella coeruleoalba (assembly GCF_951394435.1). Lineage (NCBI taxonomy): Eukaryota > Metazoa > Chordata > Mammalia > Artiodactyla > Delphinidae > Stenella > Stenella coeruleoalba. The sequence continues at coordinate 30,174,539 of NC_137153.1, read as the reverse complement.
AGAGCAGCCCCCCGCTCACCGCAACTAGAGAAAGCCCACATGCAGCAACAAAGACCCAAAGCAGCCAAAAATAAATTTTAAAATTATAATAATAATAAATTTAAAAAGACAAACCAAAAAATGGGAATGTGTGTACTCAGTTGGCAGTCCACCTTGCTCTTTCTTTAAGCCTCCACTCCTCTGACTGTGGCAGAGAATGGAGCTAAGAATGTACTGATGGACATCTCAAGGATTTGTTACTCATTTAAAATACGTTGTTTAATCATCCGTCCCTACATTGTTTTTTTTTTTTTTTTGCTTTGAAGCATAAAGAACTCGATTATGTGTTTTAGGAATGTTTATTCCTTTGAAAAGATAGCCAATAGATTGTCATCATTTTACATGTAAGATTTAGTATTACAGCCTGGGATTATGTTAAAATACTGTATTTGCTCCGAGTGGCATTTTTCTGACAATTCTGAACTTAAACTTTAAATGGAAATTGTTTACCTGATTGAGCATTTGCTTGTTTTAAGTTGTCTTCCTGTGGAACTTTGAGAAGTCGGCACTTGGAGATGCTTTCAGCTCTCACTAGTAACGTCGGCTGGGAGCTGGGCTGAGCAAAACCATCTTGACTTGGCTGCTGTGTCGGGGAAAGCAGGGCATGCTTCCAGTGTCCTCTCCCAGGGGAGTCAGAGGACGCGCTGAATTCCCTCAAAACGAGATGTGACAACACGTGTGAAGTGTGATGTCATCTACCAGGGAGGCTCCTTGGGGCTGGTCACATGGGCACCCTCTGCCTGGCATGTCCCCACATTCCAGACTCACAGAAGGAAAGCTGGTGTTCAGTGTAATCCTCATATGCATTTTGGGTACAGTAGCCACTCTTCATAGTTGGGGTGACAAGGGTCCTCCCAAAGCCCAAATTCAGGGACCAGAAGGGTCAGCCAAGTAAGTTGGCCTTTTTATGGATGGCAGCTGTTGGGCCGGTCGCATTATAGCTCTTTTCGGTACACTGCTGTAACAGCCTTTGTGACCAGCTCCTGGGTTGGGGTGGACACAAGGCAGAGACAGACTCTTGAGTGAGAGGCCATGGGGCTGATGTTGAAGAGACTCGGTCAGCCTCCCATGGTAAGCTGAAAATATCTCACTGTAAGGAACACAGCCATCGCCTCACCTCTGGTCCTGTCTCCCCCTTTTCACCACCTGCCCAGAACTGTTTTTTCTTTAAAGTTTATATCCCCAGAGATTTCATCCTCATCTTTGATACTCTTCAGGTAGATCTGGGGCAGGGGGGTGGGCAGATTTCAGGGATATGGGGCTTAACCATTAATCCCCAGTCAAACCAGCTGCAGAATGAGTTCCCAGTTCCCTCAGAGCAGTAGGATGTGCATTTGAGAAGTTCCTCTTGAAAGAAGATTAGGTAATCATATATAATTAGATACCAGGTGATAGGAGATCTTGGGAAATTTTTCCTTCCATGCAGATGTTGGGTGTTCACTCAGGAATTGGTCAGTTTCCAGAGGAACCGGGGCAATGCCATGCTGTAACCTCCTTTCAGATGCTAGGTTCAAACAGCTCACCATGCAAGAGGGCAGGATTCAGTGCTTGTTACTTTCCTTTGGGAGTAAGTCCCCCCAGATACTTCCCACCACCCAGAGGCAACCACCATTGCCATATTTTGATGTGTCCTTGTTAGTCCGTGTGTGTGTGTGTGTGTGAGTGTGAGATCTGGTGTCCTGGATCCCATTTGTGCCTTGCTCTTTTTAGTATCACAGTCTGGCTTGGGACACTCCCATTCTTCTGGCTGCGCAGTCCCGGGCTGATGGTCACTTAAGTTGCATTCAGATTTCTGTAGCCGTAAACAAGGATGCACCTTTCACACTGTAGTTTTTTTCTTTTTTTTTTTCTGGCCACGCTGTGCGGCATGCAGGATCTTAGTTCCCCAACCAGGGATCAAGCCCACACCCCCTGCAGTGGAAGTGCAGTCTTAACCACTGAACCACCAGGGAAGTCCACACACTGTTGTTTCTTACTGAACATCTCCGTAGGTACATTCCTAGAGCGAAATGGCCTGTGCACTTACCAGGTTAACGCACATGCCACGCTGCCCCCCGGGGACACTCCAGCCCCTGAAGCCGGGCTGCTGCTTCCTCCTGGCCTCCCCACCCTCTTGGGAAGATTCTGTTAGCATTTTCTTGTGAAGGGAGGTTGAGCACCTTTCCACTTGTTTAAGGGCTTGGCATTTTCTGTAAATTGTTGATTCTTTACCCATTTGTCTTTTAGGATGTCAGTCTTTTTTATATTTATGTATACCTTTTTTTAATAAATAAGAGCCCCTTCGGGTAAGAGTTGTAAATATTTTTGTTTTGTCATGTGTCTGTTTTTCTTTAAACCTTTTTTGGCCATTCAGAGACTTCAGGTGTGTACATATTAGTATTTTTTATTCTTGTTTTTATTGCATCTAGGTTTTGTCATTCATCGACCTTCCTGCTCCAGGATTATTAAAGATTTTTTTTCTTAATTCTTTTTTTTTCCTGGTTCTTCCATGTTTTCATTTTTGTTTAGGTTGAACGCATTTTAGTCTAAGATGGATCTTCGCAGAGGCTGACCTGCTCGCTGTCCCTTCTGCACCTTCTCCGGTGCTTCAGAGTGCTTTTGCAGACCTGCTCAAGCACCACGCATTTGGGTCGTTTCTGGACCTTCCATTCTGTCGCTCTTCATCCCCCGTTTACATTTTTGTAGTTTTATAGCAAGCTTTAATACCTGGCGATGCTAGCCTGACGTTTCCTTTTTCAAAAGGCTGTTCTCATATTATGTATTGGGTTGGCCAAAAAGTTTCTTTGATTTTTAAGTAAAAATAAAAGACACATTTTTCATTTTCACCAAGAACTTTATTGAACAACGTATTCACCCTTTTGTTCCACTACCTTCTGCCATTTTTCAGGCAACTTCATAATTCCATATTCCCAAAACTTTTTGAGCAAAGAACTGTCCCGGGTGCCTTTTACAGTCTTCCAGGAAATGGAAATTTTTTCAGTCAAGAGACTTTTGTAAAGACTGAAATAAATGGAAATCTGAAGGTGCAATGTCTGGTGAATACGACGGATGAATCAGAACTTCCCAGCCCAGCCAAGCTGTAACAGTTTTTGCCTGGTTATCAAAGAAACATGCAGTCTTGCGTCATCCTGATGGAAGATTATGCATTTTCTTTTGACTAATTCTGGATGTTTCTCAAGTGCTGCTTTCATTTTGTCTAACTGGGAGCAGTACTTCTTGGAATTAATCGTTTGGTTTTCCAGAAGGAGCTCATGATAGAGAACTCCCTTCCAATCCCACTGTATATACACCATCACTTTCTTTGGATGAAGACCAGCCTTTGGTGTGGTTGGTGGTTGTTCGTTTTGCTTGCCCCAGGATCTCTTCCATTTCACATTATTGTACAGTATCCACTTTGCATCACCCATCACAATTTGTTTTAAAAACGGAACATTTTCGTTACGTTTCAGTAGAGAATCGCATAACGAAATACAGTCAAGAAGGTTTTTTTGCTTATGTGGAACGCAAACATCAAAGCGATTAACATAACCAAGCTGGTGCAAATGATTTTCAGTGCTTGATTTGAATATTTTGAGTATGTCGGCTGTCTCCTGAGTGTGGTGTAACGTTGATTGTTCTCAGTTAATGTCTTGATTTGGTCGCTATCAACTTCAACTGGTCTGCCCGACTGTGCAGCATCAGCCAGCGAGAAATCTCCAGCATGAAACTTTGCAAATCACTTTTGACACATTTGATCAGTCACAGCACCTTCTCCGTACACTGCACAAATCTTTCTTTTGCGTTTCCACCTTTCTTGAAATAATAAAGCATAATATGCCGAAAATGTTGCTTTTTTTCTTCCATCTTCAATATTAAAATGGCTACACAAAAATTCACCAATTTTGATGTTTTTTTAAATGCCTGCTGATATGGCAGCTGTCACAATACAATCTAACAAAATTGTTTCGAATGAAGTTAAAGACATCTAAGTGCTACTGGAGACATCTTACGGAAAAAAAGAATGAACCTTTTGGCCAACACAATATTTTTTAATTTCTCAAAACCCACTTAGAGTAAGTTACAGTATAAAAAGTTTTACATTAACATAAAATTGACGTGATCATATTGGATCATTCCATCCAAGAGCATAGGTGCCTTTTGTTTAGATTTCCTATTGTGTTTCACTAGCATGTTGAAGTTGCTCTATAAATCTCTCACGTTTCTTGCCACATTTATCCTTACCTGTTGTAGTGTTTGGTTGCTGTCATGTATAAAGTCATTTCTTCCGTTTTATGTTCTAGCTGGCTGATGCGTGTGTGCATACTGGTTTCTGCACTACTTGTGCACAGACGTCCAGATGTGATCCTCCTGTTGGTGGTAACTTGTCAGTGCTGCTGGGTTTCTGGCTTCACAGGCATGTCACCCGCATGCAGGGCTCCCTTAACCCTCTCTGCTCTCAGTGCCACCCCCGCCCCACTCCTGCCTGGCTGCTGCTTCGCTGGGAGGCAGGGTTGGAGGTACTCAGTGACCTCTCTGGGCTCTGGATTTCCATCTCTTAAGTGGGGTGCAGCCTCCCCCTCAGGGTTTTGTGAGGATATAGGAGCCAGTCCACACGAGGCCGTTAGACCGAGAGTGGCACGCGGTATTCAGCAGATACTTAACCAAGCCTTCATTTTTCCATTACGCACAGCACCAGCACCAGATGTTGACTTGACGTGGACATGTTTTATTGCTTTTAGAAGTGTCTCTTGGAGAGTTGATTTCTTCCATGTGGCCTAGAGTAGTAGTGTACTTGCACCGCAGTGACTGGCTCTCTCCTGGTCAAACCTGGCCTGGTACACTGGCTTGAGTAAGGAAATAGCCAGGAGTGTCACTGTCGGGAAAAGCCCTTGGCGGCCAGTGTCACCAGCACGCTCGTGTGATGCACTTCCTTGTCATTTTCATTGTCCTTTGATCAGGTGGGCTGGACGATACCCTGCACACCATCATTGACTACGCCTGTGAGCAGAACATCCCCTTTGTGTTTGCTCTCAACCGCAAAGCTCTGGGGCGCAGTCTGAACAAGGCTGTTCCTGTCAGCGTGGTGGGGATCTTTAGCTACGACGGGGCCCAGGTGAGATGGCGAGGGGGCGCCGGCCTATCTTGCTTGTGGGAGGGAGTCGGGAGGGATGGTGGTTGTCTGCACTTCCACAGCACAGCAGCCCTGAGCCTCAGGGGCCCCCGTGTTGAAGGCAGCAGCGTTGGTGGCCTTCTTTCCTTAAAAGCATGGAAGTGTGATTCCGAATTTAGGTCCAGGCTCACTCCTGCCGCAGAGGAGCCTTAAGCAGGCCTGAGGTCAGCACCTGCTCTTCCCTCGGGCAGCACCGCAGGCGGGCATCACCCTGCTTCCCCGTGGAGGGCGCCATCGCCAGTTTGCAGGGGATGTCACCTGTGCTCTCGTTTCTGCCCAAGGACCAGTTCCACAAGATGGTCGAGCTGACGATGGCGGCCCGGCAGGCGTACAGGACCATGCTGGAGAATGCGCACTGGGAGCTGCCGGGAGAGCCTGGGCCCCTTGCACCCGCTAGCCCGCCCACGCAGGGCCCCAGCTGCTCTGCAGAGAACAGACCCCTGGCCCCTGCCGGAAAAGAGGAGCCACACTACAGTGAGTGCTGGGGGAATGGATTTGGGGTTGAGCCTCCTCTAAGTCTTCATCGACACTGATTAAAAAGGGTGCCCAGGAGAGCAGCATGGCCACTGTGGCAGGACCAGCTGCAAAAGGCCCCGTTAAGACCCGGCCCTTGTTTAAGAGGTGGTCTCAGACTTGGGAGGGCTGGTCAGTGGATGTCTCAGACAGACCTCGGGTCAGATGGCACCCAAACAGAGGGCATCCTTGAGGACAGCTGTATCCCTGGCGGGCGGTTGTCAAGGCCGGCGTGCGCCAAGGTGCTTGGTGCTGCTCACGAGGGGGTTGCAGTTGGGGACTTGGGCTTGAGTCCTTGCTGGGCCCCATCTAGGGAGCTGGTTCGCTGGGCAGGCCACATGCTGCTTGCTTTCCAAGAGACTTCCCTGACTGTCCCTGCCGTTCATCAGCTGTGCACTTTCTTGTTTCCAGTTGAAATCTGGAGAAACCATCTGGAAGCATACACTCGACGTGCCCTGGAACTGGAGGAATCGCTGGAGGCTTCGACCTCTCAGATGATGAACTTGAATTTATAAAAGTTCTTTCCTGTGTGTTTGTATATTTGGGGTAAGGGGGCGGGGGCTGAAAGACTTCGGGGTCTTTTTCTTCTTCTCAGTTCTTCGTTGACCTAGTGTGTGTTTTGTATGACTGTTTGTTTAATTGGGAAGTTAACCAGTGGTGTTTGTAGGCATCCAAAAGCTGCGAGTCCCATGGACGGGCACTTGGTATGCTGGCGGAAACCTTTTCACAAAGCCTCGGGATGCAGCCTTGGCCCTCTGAGTGCAATATGAGTCTGGAAAATGCTGGAAAAGGTGGTACTTGGAGTACTCTGCTGCTAAGGGAACGTCTCTCCATTGCAGAGTAGCTGAGACAAGTTAGTTTGTGGAAAGCAGCGGGGGTCTGAGGTGATGTGGCTGGGAGGCAGCGGGGTGCCAGCCTGATGTTCCCGGTCCCGGTGACCCAGCACAGCCCTGCAGAAGCCGCTGGACGGGCGCTGTGGGAGCCAGTGTTAGTGCAGGAGCGGTGGGGTGGGGAGGGGTTCCTTTCTCAGGTTGTGGCTTTTTGGCCAGAAGATTTGGGGGTACTTGGAGGGTTTGCTAAAATGAGCCTCAGGAGGAAAATCCGTTCTCTAACCTGTGACCTTTTGACATGAATTATTCCTTTTATTCTTTATTTCGCAAAGAAACATGTATATTGAAGTTCCTAAATTTCAGTTTTCTGCAAATAATCTGCAAATATTTTTCTTTTGTAAGTGAACATATTTTGAATGTGGTTTCTATCTTAGAGGCCAGAAGGATAGAAGTTTACTTTCATATTTTCCTGTAAGTAAGAGGGCTTATTTATTTTGAATAAAGAGTGATTATTTAATTTCACTGGAGACTCCAGTCATCTTGGTCTAATCAGTGGTCCTGCGTCCTGATACGTGTCTTTTGGGCACTCTTCTTTGAACTGAAGGGGACTGAGCAGGGAGAGGTTTGCTGCGCTTAGGCCTCTTGGGTCTCGAAGTAGAGACTAACCCTTAGAGACTGTTGCTGGACCCGCCTCGGTCTGGCCTGCTGGCGTGCTGGTCACGGGAAATGGCAGGAACGAGTTTCACTGCTTTGCACTTGTCAAGCAAGCAAGGTATCGTGTGGGCTTGAAAATACTGTTAGTTGAATTCAGTCATGCCAGATGTACCTCTGAGAGTGAGTGGCCTGTGACAAGCAAATAAAAGTGGAATAAGGAGTCGGAAATGGCCCGCTGCGTGGCCAGGGCTGGCGGCGAGGTGGAGGTCATCTGTGGGAAGCACCAGTCTATCTTCTCATCTGTTGTTCCCGGTGTGTGCCCTGCTTTTCCATACACTTTCTGAGCTGTTTAAATGAGGGACATGCAATCTGGTCCACCAAGCCCTCCATCCTGTCACAGGTTTCTCCCTCAGGGCCACCAGGAGGAATAGCAGGGAGGACCCCACCCTGTGTCAACTATAGTAGGTTTGAAAAGTAAAGGTTCCAAATGAACTTATAGGGAGAAAGTTAAATAGCTTGTCAGCTGCATTCAGCAGTCTAGAATTATAAAACTGACAAATCAAAAAATCATTAAGAAATCTCTGCTAGAGATGCACGTTGTTTGTCCAGAGCCCCCAAGGCCTCTGGGTCTGTAGTATTTGTTCAGATTAGCTGAACAAAGTACGTTGGGTTTTTAACATCACATTCATTCAGCTCCTGAGAGGGTTCACTTGTGTGACTTAATGCTGAGTTGCCCTGGTCATGGTGTCATTTTCCTGACAGAGGCCACTGCTGCAGGTGACACAGTGACCTACTCTGTACTGATGGTGCCACAGAAAGCAGGCAGGCTCCCCAAATACAAACACGCTTCACTGAGCAAATGTAGAAAGAACTCTTTATTTTCTTCCAACAGTTCAGAGAAAACTCATCTTCATAATCCCATTTCCCACCAGGACCCTGCATGTTGACGTTGTGATAACTGCAAGTGTCTGTTTTGTTTTGTTGGGCATGAAAGTGCTCTGACTGTATCCAAACTTGAGGAAGAATCATAGCACCAAGGAAAGGGCCCCAGTCTTGGAGCTATCCACTCCGCAGCTGTGGTGGCTGGAGCCTACCTGCACTAGAACCACAGCGAGGGTCGATGGGTGTTTCACCAAAAACCCTGTCACAGTGCGTGGCGGTCCGTGAGCCAGCTCGGCGTCTGCTGGCAAGGTGGGCCAGCAGCTGGGTGGGCAAACGGGACAACTTTAACCCCGAAGCCAGCTGTCCTCAGAAGCCTTGTTCAGAACGGATCCTCTAGGTGACTGGCTGGAAATGTGTGCTGCTCTTGTACGAAGGTACCCAGCTTCAGGACAAGGGGGTCTGGAAACAGCTGTGGTCATGAAGCTGAGGAGACATCCATTTGCTAGGGTCACAGGAGAAGTATAACTTAACAGAGGTTTTGGTTTTATGATAGACTGGCATTCCATTAAAAAAACGTCATTCCACAAACAAAAAGTATCTGTAAGGTTACAGGCTGAGCAGCCTCGGCCTTCATATTTATACACACACACACACACACACACACACACACACACACAGCGTGAACAACTAGGGACCCAGAAGCATGTGTACAGAGTAGCCTCATCAGACCCGCACCGCTGTGAGAAGAGTGACTGTGACCCGGGAGAGGCACACAGCTGACCTGCTGGCTTTTCCGCTTCATACAAGCTCGGTGCCCAGGCCGTGGCCGCCAGTGCACAGGTGCACACTGGGAGCTTTAGAAAACAGGCCGAAGCTCTGATATTAGTGAGGAATAACAGAGTCTCTTCAATCCATGTTTGTTAGCTCCTGAGTTGGGACCTCAGCACTCAAGGTTTAAGGCAAATTCTTGTCATTTGAAGCCTTGCCCTTCCCTGTCCTTTAGAGTCGAGTGGCTAAGTATGAAGGTGGCTCCACAGCAGTAAAACCAGCAGTTAAGAGGGGACTGAGCTAACACTGGGCTGTTTCGGGGGCAGGGGGCGGCCCCTTTGCATGACATGAAATCAGTCAGATGGTGAGGAGTGACCTGTGGAGCGTAACAACAGTGCTTCTGGGGGAGGAACCGTCATGCACACTGCCGTCTTAACCAGGGTTTCTGTCTGTAGCCTGTTAACACCTTTTTGGTTTCCTGTTTCTGTCAGGCCATTCTGTCCCATCTAAGCACCTAATTAAAAGAGGTTTCGGCTACTGTCGCAGGTTCACTCAGGGCTCCGTGTTCTCCACTGAGCAGCCCTGATGGCCTCGTCCAGCAGCGGGGAGGCAGCTCACTGCCCTGGGGCATCCAGGGCTGCATGGCAGGTGACGGCAAGGTCGGCTTGGGGTTGGAGTCAGCACTGCCTCCTGGTGGCTAGGTGTCCTGGTTACAGCGTTCCTGAAAGAACAACGTGGACTTCGAGTTCCTGGCAGAACAGGAGGGCCTCGAGTCCCCTTCCCGTGTGCCCCCTGTGGGGTCTAGGGTCCCGCGGGAGGGAAGCCTGGTGTGCTAAGCTGTGTCTGGGGGTCGCAGTGGCCATGGGGGCTTCTTGCCAGAACCAACTGGCCCTGCCTGATTTCGGTTTCCTGTAAGGGCCCCACCCTGCGCTGACTCCCTTCCGGGGATTGGCTCCAGGCTGGATGGCTGCGGGTGGCAGGGGTGCAGGTTTCAGAAAGCAGAACTGCTCAGTGGGCCAGCAGGAAGCACGTGGGGCCCACTGGCAGCACGGGCCCCCCAGACCCCTGCCCTCCCTCGGGCCCGGCCACATACCCACTCCTTCCTCCAGCTGTGCATCATGCGGTCGTGTTCCCCGACCACGGCCCTCCAGGTGGCGAGCTCTCTGGTCCACCTCTCCTGCTGGGTCGCCTCTGCAAGACAGAGGCGGGGCTCCAGGTCTCAGCTTGCTGGCCTTCACGGTCCCCCGGGGGCCCTCCACGCACCGAGGCTGTGCTGTGAGCTAGGTGATGCCCCTCTGTAGGGCCGAGCCAGGCCGAGGCAGCCAAGTGGGCAGGGGTGAGGCGTTTACCCCTCGGGCCTCGCCTTCCTGGCTGCAGGGGCTTCCATAGTCAGTGCCCCCTGCCTGCCCTTCCCCGGGCCACCAACTCCCACAGCAGCTGCTCCCCAAGGTCACAGTGGCCCCAGCCGCACATCTCACTGGCCCTTTCTGTGTAGCCAGGAGAGGGGCTAACTCCCCACACCTCACGAGCAATCCAGATACTCTGGGGCTCGTGGCGGTGGGGGGCAGGGGCTGCTGCTGCCTCCCTCGAGTGAGGCGGGAGCTGAGGTTCAGAAACCTGCTCGGTAATGAGGTCTGGCGTCCCCTTACATCACGTGCTACTCGCCCCGCACTGCCCTCCTTTTGTGTTTGATCCTGAATTTTGAAAATGAGTTACTTGTAGGGGTTGTCAGGGTGGCATGAGTCTGAGAGCCATAGCTTTTCTTTGTAAACATAAAAATGCACCCCGTCATTGCTTTCAACTATAGCTCACGTGACTAATTTCAGAAATGGGTTCCAGGGACTTCCCTGGTGGTCCAGTGGGAAGACTCCGGGCTCCCATTGCAGGGGGCCCGGGTTCGATCCCTAGTCGGGGAACTAGATCCTGCATGCATGCCGCAACTAAAGATGCTGCGTGCTGCAACTAAGACCCGCCGCAGCCAAAATAAATTCTTTTAAAAAAGCAAGAAAGAAATGGGTTCCAACGACCTGAGTCCTTCAGACAATAAGTCGAACTAATACCCTGAGCAGAGCTGAGCAGGCCCAATGGTGACGGTAGCCACACAACCAGCCCTCGGCTGGAGCTGCCCCATCCCAGGACGACAGTGGGAGGCACCCAGAGTTCTGGAGGAGGGCCCTTAGTGGCCCTTCACTACAGGGGCCCTGCAGGGGCTCCTGACTCAACACGTGCGAATCCAAATCCCAAAAGAAACATTTCATCTTCTAACACATCCTCACCCACCACCACCCGTACCTTCAGTAAACATGGTGGGGTCTGTGGGGAGATAGAAAATACTGAGCTGTCTTAACTGTGCTCATGCCCTCTCCTGGATTTTGGGTCTACTGTCCACAGAGTGACCCAGGTGTAAATTTTCTTGCCATCAGAGTCAAGCCCTGCTCCTTACTGGCTAGTGAGCTGTGTGACCTTGCATGAGTCACTTAACCTTCATCATCTGTGAGCTGCACCTTCCTTATAAGGCAGCTGAGTTAGATGAGGTCAAGCAGTAATGGCCCCAACTGCCTAGTTGCTTCTCTGGCTACTCCTACTTAGCTACTTGCTGATAGTACCGTTCACTTGACTTCTGGATAAGAGGTCACAATTTGTAAGGCACACTTATGACGAGATCATTCATTTTACCTTGACAGCAACAGGCAAGGGCATTCTACAGAAACGACAGGAACGGAGGTTCTAGGTGGGAGCGAATATTTGTAACTTCCTTTTCTCTGTAACCCCCACTTAAAGGACAAAGGACCTTTTAAAATATGTACATTTACATATAAACTCTTGAAAAAGGACAAAGAATAGGAGAGGAAACAGTGAAAACCTGAAAGTTGAGAAACAGAGGGACCAGTGGAAACGGCCCCTGGCAGAATCAGCAGACCCAAGCACACAGGGTCCTAGGCCAGCAGCTGGGAGACGCTCAGGAGCTTGGGCAACAGGGAGTTGGCGCGCAGGCTGCTTCAAAGGCTGTGCAGAAGCAGAAGCACGTGGCCCCAAGGACCCTAGCCTCTCTGCACAGCCGGGGAGCTGCCCTGCCTCTGCTCCCCAAGAGACTGTGTTCTTGGAGAGCACAGGACGGGTGACCTGGGCAGCACCCGCACTGAAGGCAGACAGGATGGTGGGCTTTATGTACTGAATGATGAGGCCCCAGCCTCTTGCCAACCTAAGTCCTCACAGATGGCCCAACCTAAGCCCTGGACGGCCTGCTGCTCCAAGTGTGGGCTGTAGCCAGAGGCCCTCCGCACGACAGTGGACGGGTGCGGGGCAGACCAGCCTCCTCACTAGCGCACGTAGGAATCTCCTGGAGAAGTTAACACAAGGTGCTCCCGGGACTTCTGAGTCGCTGTGCGTTTCTAACGAACTCCCAAGTAGTAGGAATGCTGCCTGTCCAAAGACTGCACCTTGGGGAGAAAGGGCCTCGTAGGAGGGATCTTTGTGCCCCTCTCAAATGTAACCAACAATCAAGGGTCCCAAGACTTCTGAGGGAAACAGACAAAACCACCAAAAAAGGGCAACTGGGAGGGAAAAGAAAACTGGAAAATCCTCTCAATAACCCTCAGAGAGGGGAGAAGACACCACATCCACAAGGCAAGAAGAGAATGCACTCATGACAGAACAAAATGAAAACCTCCGAGTAATAAAGTGTGAGAGTGGGATGAAAACTAACAGGTGTGCAAGATAAAGTTGAGAAGAGCTAACAGAAGCAGAGGTGACAGGAAAGAGAAGATGGACCACCCCAAGTAGCCCAACATCTTGGAAAACAGTTCCAGAAAGAACAGGAAATGAAGTGGAGAAAAGTGAATAAGTGTTGAACGCTTCCGAGAGTTGAAGGCGGGGGCTTCCACGTGTGACGGGGCCCAGCCAGGCACGCACTTGCACAGCGCTCAGAAAGCCAGTGGTCACACAGGGTCAGTGGCAGGCTCTCAGGAGCCAGAAGACGGGGCCAGCCTCACACACTAGGGAATGATTTTCAGGCCAGAACTGTCCAGCCTGCTGGACTCTCTAAGTGTGAAGATGGAGAAAAGACATAGGCTCTCAAAACACTGACTCCCCCCATACACCCTGGGTGTGCCAGAAGAGACACTTCACAGAAGAATGAAATCAAAGAAAGGAAGGCACGCCGGGAAACACATCACGAGATCCAACAGAGAGGAATGGAATCTCTAGCCTCAGCGGGAGAGCCAGTCCCAGGGAGGCACTTGGCTCCTGGTGCAGAGGTTCTGGGGATGCTGACAACAGGACACCAGTATGTCTGTACTGACTGGGGACTGAACTGCAGGGTCTGATGTGGAATTAATGACAAGTATGAACCAAGCAAGTAGGAATCGGCACAGTGGTTACCTACGTGGGAAACAAAAGTACCGGAGGGGAAATCATAATAGACTACGGGGTCGGCCAACCTAATAATGTTAACACAGGGAATTCCCTGGCGGTCCAGTGGTTAGGACTCCGCACTCTCACTGCCCAGGGCCTGGGTTCAATCCCTGGTCGGGGAACTAAGATTCCACAAGCCATGTAGCCAAAAAAAAAAGATTGAGTCTTCTATCGGGAGGACGGGGGATTGGCAGCCAGCATGCATTCATGTGTGCACACGGGTACAGGTGTGTGCGTGTGCACACACACATGCATGCACCAATGAGGCAGACAGTGAAAAGCTAACTCATCCATGTTCGTGAAACCCTACAGGTAATCCCCAGACTGAAATGTTCCCATGCAAGTCTGCTGCTCGAGGGACAAGGGTAAATAGTGAAGAGTCGAGGCTAGGAGAGCGCACTTACCGAGTCTGGTCACGGTGACCCGCACCTTGGAGGTCTTGTTCCCCGCCGTGGCGAGCGCGGAGCAGCGGTACTCGGCGCTTTCCCGGAGCGCATCTCGCAGCCAGCTGAGCACATGGGCCCTGCCATCAGGCAGCGCGTGGGTTTGCGCAGGAACACACACCTCCAGCTCTCGCCCGTTCTTCTCCCAGAGAAAGTGAACGTCCGCAGGACCTGGGGGCACACAGACCACCTTCACCACCAGGACCCCCACTAGGGGTCATGGGAACCATGGGAACTATCCTGGCACGGGAGATGGGGGCTTCCCAGATTAGGGGCCTCGTCCCAGCTGGACTCAAAGTGACAGTGCAGTTTTCCCGTAAGTCCCTGTCCTTCCCCTGGAGGAGGCCTGGAGGTGGTTCCCCACTGTGGTCCCCAGTGACCCTTGGGAGCAAAGGGGTACAGACCCCTTAGTGCCTTGTGCCCCATGGCTCCCTGCTCCCTGACCTTGCTCAGGTGCCTTTTTCAAAGCACACCTGCGTGGCCATATCCCCATGACACACTCTAGGCCATTGGGGGCACCCCCTTTCCCTTTCTTGCCGGGCTGTGCACCCCCGTTGGAGTGCCTGGTGGCCGAGCTCTGGGGCGGATGTCTGTTTGGCACAGAGGGTCTGGGCCTGGGAACTTCATCTGCCCACCTGGCCCCGCTGCCACCACCTTCTTCCTGAAGCTCTGCGTCTGCTGGGCCACTCCCTCTTACCCCAGTGGGGCCTGGCCAGGCGTGTCCGGGTGCTGAGAAGGGCTGAGGGCCTGTCTTACAAAATAAGGGCTTGGAGGAGAGTGGACCGGAGGAGGGGAAGGGCCCAGACAGAAGCCCCCTTTCCAAAGCATGGCAGGGTCCTGTACACGAGCCACCCGCAGATCCCGTACTCATTCCACAGTGGCTGGGGTGGTGGGCTGTGGAGACCACTCTGTGGAAACCCTGGGGCAAGACTGGGCTCTGGTCCCAACACTGCAAACAGCCTCAGCAAATGACCTCCTTGATGGGGCCACCTTCTCCTCCCACGAAGTGCAGCTGGATGAGCCTGGGGCTTCAGGCTTCACCCTGGGCCCCAAGGGCTGTGCTGAGACGGGCCCAACTCCTGTCCCTGCTTCAGAACCAACAAGCCAGGCCGCCTTCACTGTGATCTGCTCACACACTGGCTTCCACTCAAAAGTGGCTGAAGACAGGGCAAGGTCAGATTAAAACACCCAGCTGGCACAACTAGGCTCCTTCCTGGGGTATGTGCAGACCCCCAGCTGAGCTGAGCTGGGACAGAGCAAAGGCCAGGCCAGGCCCTAGACCGAAGCAGCCGCCGCCTGCCCTGAGCACCCAGCTGGCTCAGAGCCAGCCAGGAGTGGGGTGCAGGCCCTACTCCCTGTGGGCTCCGGGGGACGCACAGGCCCTCTGTTCCCGCTGTTCCCAGTAACGGGGCGGGGGGGGCGGTGGATGGTGCGGTGCTGGGCCAGGCCCTGCTGCTACCCTAACTGCCTCTGCCAGGCAGGCACCCCAACAATGTGGACGAAGGGGCCCTCTGGCCTCCTTGCCCAGGGACGCAGCTCCCTGACAAGTGCCTGCTGTTCTACGTGGACAGCACCGCCCTGGACGGGCATGCCGTGAGGCTGACCCTGACCCAGACCTGATCACAATCCTGCCTGAGAATCAGCTTTTAAAAGCTAGATTCCATCTCAGATGCCCGCCAACCTGGGAAATCACATAAAACGTGATTTCATGCAGGATGGTCAGCAGTACAAGGAATACATCTGCCTGTGGCTGGAGTTCACTGAGCAGGAAAAACAAACGATAGAGCCAAAGGATTAAAAACCAGCACGAGAACAACTGGCATCGGGGTGTGCTTGCATGCGGGAGCCTGTGGGAACGGCCAGGTGGGAACGGTGGTGGGCAGACATTTCTCTGTTACGTGCTGGGCTTTTTAGAAGGGGGAGAGACTTCTAGTTTAGATATGATTACTTTTGATGGATTCGTCGCCAGTAAGGTCCCCGTGTGACCAACTTGGGACCTATTCACCTTTGTGCAGTCCCTGCATCAGTGACCCACCACGTTCAGGATCCTCAAAGAACCTTCCTCCCAAGGGAAGGTGAGACCCTTGAACCGGACAATCCTAGGAATGAATCCGAGACAATGATCAGAACCCACTGAAGCCGTTTCTATTGGAAATTAGGAAATGTCCCACAGGGGGGTCCCCTGAATGCTGTGGCAACCACCCGTGTTGTCACTGATCAGGAATCACGTTTAAGATTTAATAACACGAAAATGTAATAATAACATTATATTAAATCAAGACAATATGTAAGTACATTGTGTATGTATGTACATGTGTGTGGACACATGCACGCGAGAAAAGGCCTAAAAGCGGCCATTGTGCCAGTGGGGCTGCAGCTGGTTACATTTGGGGGTGACTAGGTTTTTGCTCTTCATACTTTCCTGAAGTTTCCAAATTCACCACAACAAACAAATACTGATTTTATGATAAAAATAAAACGCTATTTGGAAGAAAGACACGTTACACAGGCTCTGAAGGGAATCCTGAAAGCGTTTAGAAGCGTTTTACACAGCAGCCCCCAGCCTTCCTGGGCCAGTGGACGAGCCCTCAGGGGTCTGTTTAGTTGTCTTCTGGGCAGGATTTCTGGTGTTTTGTTCTATCACTATAATTTTGCATAATATAAACTTATATAATGTACAAAACAAAGCGTTTTGTACTCTACCCATAGATAACTCTATACATACCCTCCATATACATTCAGATGTACATACTTGTACATATACGCACACGTACACGTACACAGCCCCACGTCTGTGTGCATCTTCCTGGGTGCCTGTCAGTCGGGCAGAGGTACTTCCTCCCTTCAACTGAATGCACTTGGTGACACCATGTTCCATTTAGTCATTCCCTGGCCAGCAGGCACCTTGGTGGAGTCTAACTTTAAAAGCTGATATGCCCGAGGCATTATTGATTAAGAATGCGAGACTTGTCTCTGAATTTCAGACACTGAAGTCGGTTCTCATCCCCTTGCCCGGCTCAGTGGTGCCATGCACCGAGCCCCCCAGGATGGGGGCCACGAACATGGGTCACAGGAGCCTCTGGAAGGTTCTCACGACTGACACTGGGACAAAGAACCCGGGTGGCCTGAGCTGGGGATGATTCGTCACCCCAAACCACATGGGCCAGGACCTCTCAGGAGCCAAATTCTCCTTCCACCCACAGTGGCCAGGGCACAAACAAGGACAGAAACCACCTGTATCTCCATGGTGAGGACAGCATCAAGCACCGTTAAACGTTCTCTAAATGTGTATTTAATGGTAGTAAAACATTACATATGTTAAAGTACTTACGTTCCATTTATTCTTTTTTAAAACTATCCAACTCATTCTGAATGCAGAGGAGATTAAAGAGAGAGGGAAAGCGACAGTTAAAACCGGTCAGCAGGGCCACCACATGACGTCAGTGGGGACCTGGGGCAGCAGGCCAAACCCACCTGTCCCACAGGGACCTGCTCCTCGGAAATTCGGGGCCACCAGGAGTCGGGTCCCAGCCCACCTCAGGATTGCAGGACTGTTGGCTCCATCCTGCCCGCACCTCGACCCACACCGTCTAAGGAAACCCACTGGTGTAGAGTTGACTCTACTGTGTGACAAAACCAGCATCCCTCCGAGCAATGGCCTCTCTCCAAGGGAAGCCGGCCCATCCTAGAGGTGGAGGGCCTGAGAGTCCCCAGCTGGAGGGGGTTGTGATGGGATCCACCCTAAGTCCTCAGGCCACGTCCTGACAGCTGCCCCACTGCCTTCCGTGCAGCTCCAGGCAGCCAAGCCTTCCTCCAGGCATCCTCCGTGTGGTCAACTCTGACCCCCAGGCCCGTTGCCCTGGGGCCAACCCACCGCCCATACTCACGCCCTGGGTCCTTCCAGCTACTGGGCGGCCGGGTGCACCCCTGTGGGGGGCGGGGGGGCTCTTCTCCGAGCACCCAGAGGCTGCACACACCAAGGACACTCATTCCAGATTCCCCGGCGTGGCCCAGAGTTCACATCTGTACAGAAACCAAGAGAACCTGCCCGGGAGAGGAAAGGGGCTCTCCCAGGTCTCCACCACCCCAAGGTCATCAGCTTTCCTCCTCAAAGTGTCTCAAGCCCGTCACACAGGTGCTGGGGCCCTGTGGTCAGCTGAAGAGTGACCCCCAAAATATCCAGATCCTAAACCCTGGGACCGTATGTGGCAAAAGGCGCTTTACAGACAATATTGTGGGCCATGTCGGAAGGAGTGGGAGATGCCTGCACGGCTGCCAACTTCACGGGTTCGCTGCAGGAGCTCCGAGGCCCAGGCCGCTTCTGCCCCTCTGACCCTGGTGGCTTAAAGGGCTCTGATTTCTAACATTGTAGTTAAAACATGAAAGGCCATCTGAAACCTGAATATGCAAATGTCACCCAAAGTAGAGAGGATCCATTCTTAGCTTTAAAAACAAAACAGGTCTAACTCTGACATAGAAAAATAGTTGTATCAGGAATGAGGGCAGGGCCGTTAGGGTAAAGAGAAGTTCTACGTTTGTTAAAAAATTATATAGGTCTATTTCTGTCTGTATATATGCGCACGGTGCATGTGCAGACACATGCTTTGCACAGACGTGCATATGGACGCATTATCAATCGCTGTTACACGTACAGGCCTGCCTTGTTTTACTGTGCCTTGCTTTACTGCACTTTGCAGACACTATGTGTTTTACAAATTGAAGGTGTGTGGCAACCCTGCATCGGGCAAGTCTATCGGCGCCATTTCTCCAACAGCATTTGCTCAGTGTCTCTGTGTCACATTTTGGTAATTCTCACAACATTTTAAACTTTTTCATTATTATTATAATTTTATGGTGACTGTGGTTGGTGAACTTTGATGTTACTATTTCAGCTTGCTGAAGGCTTGCTTGATGATTAGCATTTTTTAGCAATAAAGTCCTTCTAAATTAGGTTACATAATGTCATTGCATACTTAACAGACTACAGTATAGTGTAAACGTAACTTCTAGATGCATTGGGAAATCAAAAAAATTGTGCAACTTGCTTTATTGCAATAGTCACTTTATTGTGGGGTCTGAAACTGAACTCACAACATCTCTGAGATGTGCCTGTACGTTTTATCTGTATTTTCAGCCAAAATAAAGGTAAATGTTCTCATGTGCACGTAGTGGGAGATTTCTTCGCTTATCTGTACTATTCTAATTTTCCCACAAGGAGCATGGACTACTTCAGAAAAGTGAAACATGACTACATGCCTTCGTAATTTCTCCAGCTTAGAACCCCTTTTCTGTATTTGTCAATATTTTCCTAACTCCCCACTGTGCACATACATCGCTTTCAAACGGAAGACAGCCAGCAGTTAGGAGACCCGCCCCCAGAACCTGGAATTTGTCCTCCTTACACTCAAGACTCAGGGCCTGTGAATGGAAGCATGGCCACAAGGCACATCATGCAGGGTGCTTTGGACCAAAAAGAAACACAAACACACACATACATACATACACACACACACACGGATGTGTGCATACATGTCCACACAAGAACAGACATACATGCACACACGTGTGCACAGATATGTCAGCAAAGCACACACACATACCCATGTACACACACACACATGCACACATCAACATACAGACACACAGGTGCACACACACACTCCACCAGCATGATCTGGAGATGCAGAGAAGACGGTAAGCTGAGAAGCCCCTCCGAGTCACCCAGCCACGAGGCCATGCCCACCGTGAGAAGCCGACCTGGCCTTAGCTGGGCCAGAGCTTGAGCCACTGTGAGATGGTTCCCTAAGCCTAGCTCTGCAGTGACACTCAGCCCGAGGCCACGTGAGAGCAACCTGGACGGGGAGGTGCCTGCAGGCAGAGGCAGGAGCCAACATTTCTGCAGAGCTGCAGCCTGACAAGAAACTTCGTCTTTAGTTCTGGTGCCTTCTGGGACTCGGGGGAGGGGATGGCCAGAGACACTGCCTTTTTAAACTGTGCACTTGAACACCCACATTGCACAGGGAACCGGCTTTGGCTATTGGGCTAGGTTTAGAGGAAGAGGGCAGCGCCTGCCTAGATCTGGACGTGTCATTGGGGACACCCAACCCAGTGACATGTGGCAGGATGAGCCTGGGGACAAGGCCTGTGTGGGGCCTCAGACAGAAGGGACATGCTCTCGTCCACTCTGCCCCTCAACAGCAGGCCGCCCTCGGGAAGAGCAGGTTCCCCAAGTGCAGACATGAAACCGCTCTGTTGAGGGGCGGGTCCCCGCAGGCCCAGTTATGGGGCCTGAGGGCCTGTGTCTGCTAGCAAGGGACCCTGGTGTCCCCAGCACTGAGCCTCTCTGCCTTCCCACCAAGGAGGTTCCCCAGTGTGACTGTGGAGGACCCTGCCACTGTGGGACGGGCCTGGGGGCCTGAAGCAGTTCCCGGGCCCCTGTCCCAAGGGAGTCAAGTGGCTGAGAGCAGCACCCAGGGCACCCGGGGCCACACGGACCCGCCCCTTGCAGGTCTGTCTGCAAAAGTCCCCTTCACTGGCAACTTCCCTGCCCACTGCCTGAGGTCCAGGCAGGAGTCACCAGTGGCCACACATGCGGGGTCACAAGTGGACAGAGCCACTCAAAGGCTTGTGAGCCAACTCCACAGGGGATCAGGCAGCAGCGTAACACTCAGCAGCTTCTCACAGCTTGCTTAAATTCTCAAAAAAAGGAAAACAATGAGATGTGCTTGTCCTCCTCACTAACTTCATTCCTCGCCTCTGAGCAAACAGAACAAGCCGCCAGGCCCGGAACGTGCCACGTGCTTTCCCTCCACGGCTACTGATGAGTTAGAAGATGGCAGCCTGGGGAGACCGGGCCACCGGGTGCTGCCCAAAGCCCAGGACACACTCGGAACGTGTGTTTGGCTGACGCCCCATCCCAATACCATCCAACACAGTGCCAACGCCTCCTGCATCCGAGGGGGCATGCTAGACTCCCAATCTTTTCTGCGTTTAAACATCTTGAAGCAAGTTGTTAAACCAATTCCCATTCTGGAGGCTCTACGGTTAATGTTTTAAATCTCCAAATGCCACATACATCAAACCCAAATTGTTAGCCGACAAAGAAGTAACCCTATATACCAGCAATTGGCAAGCTGCCGTTTGTAAATGAACTTTGGTGCCTGCGCAGCGGCAGCTTTCAAGCTACAAGGCAACAGCTGAGTAGCTGCAACAGAAACCATGGCTGGAGAAGCCGAAGAGTTTGGCCCTTTGAGGAAAACACTGGTCGGGCCCTGCTGTCCACAGGAACAGCCTCGGGGTAACAGTTTAGCGTTGCTGGGGACCACCGGAGAGGTGCAGCCAGGAAGGCCGTGCTCGTGGAGGAGGCCCCCACTGCCCGCCCCCCACCTGGACAGGTGCCCCGCTCACCTGTGGCATGGCAGAAGAGGTGGAAGGTCCCCAGGGCATGCACGTGCTGGGCCTGGTCGCTGAGGAAGGGCGGCAGCAAGGTGACCTGCAGGCGGCTGTCAGGCCCCGGGCCCGAGGCCGGCCAGGGGCTTCGGGGAGAGGAAGATGAGTCAGGGACCAGACAGGACAGGGAAGAGGACCCCGGAGGAGGAAAGGGCAGAGGAGATGAGGCTGCGAGACAGAGGACAGAAAAGAGAGAGGGCTCTGAGGCAGAAGTCGTCAGGAACACACCGCATGCCAGAGAAGGGGAACAAAGTGCAAGAAAGACAGGGGCCCAGGCCGCGCGGGGAGGCGGCGGGAGAGCCACAGGGAACCACGCGCCCGCGTCAAGGATATAAGCTTCTGTTTATTCGGTTACTTTCCGAACGTATACAATTCAAAGTAGAAAAATAAAAACAAAGTAAATCTTATAAAACACAAATGTTTACACCAAAACGGTCGAATCCTATCATGCTGGAAGATGACACTGTCCACACAGGCCACACACACACTCAGAGTTTATTGCTCTTTGCCACGGAAAGAAAGGCTCCTCTATGTGGGTGTCTGGAAAGCAGGAAATGGAGCGTGACGTCGGTGATGGTTAGACTGTGCCGCCCACTTGCACCTTGAAAGAGGGCGACAGGCCTGGCAGGTCCGTGGCGGCGGCATCTGTGGGAGGGGTGCTGTGCTCACCAGCCTGGCTGTCCCCGGCCGCCCTGCTCTCTTCCAGTTATGGACAGCCCGGTTAGGCCAAGTGGAGAGTCTGGGCAGGCAGAGGGCATGAGATGGAAGCAAAAAGAAAAAGGAGATGTTCAGATGACCAAGATGTCCCGGTGAACGTTCTGTCTGGGCAGGAGGTTTTTGACCAGTGGCCGTGGGCACTGGATTGTAACTCACTCGTCCCCTCAATTCTGGGCCGGCCCAGCTCCACCCAGAGCACGCTGGGGGCCACAACCCTCCCTCCAAACCCTGCCCGGTGTTGTGAGACAGTCCTCCACAGCCTTCTCCTCAAAAGAGTTAAAACAAGAGTTAAAAAAAAGGTACAGAAAAAAAGTCTCTCTGAAAATGATGCTTCCCTTAAGGAACATTTAAAAAAAAAAAAAAAAAGGACATGTGCTCAAGACATGGTTTTGTCTACATTTCTAAAAGCAGAAAAGAATGCATTTAGCAAAAGTAAGATTATCCCTGAGAATCTTAAGCAACATAAGCCATACCTTTACCCTAATATACAACAAAATTCAGAAGATGTACATCTTCCAAATATTAAAACATCTGCTTTAGTAATTTAAAAAATGAACGACCCAACACGCCAACAGAATTAAAGCAAAAATCCTAAAAAGTAATTACGTGGAAGAAATGGTTCGTGCCAACCTGGACAACAAGCGATAAGTTACCAATCTGATAAACTAAAACGTCATTTCCAATCTGGAATTAAATTCTCTTTCAGTGGCTGCTACAAGGAGGGGATGCTCATGGCCCAACTCTTCCCGGGCCAGTGGCGGCCCAGCCGTCTTCCCGCCGCAGAGTGGCCTCGGGCAAGCTTGCAGGCATGACTCCAAGGGCCCCACCGACCAGCAGGCCGGCTGCGACGCTCGCCGTTTTCCGAAAGGACAAAGAGAAACCAAGTCACAAGCGCGACCCAAGAGAAAAGACACAGAAGACTGAGGTTTGCTGACGATGGCTACCTACGCAGCACTGGACGGGGGACTGAACTGGCAACACAAAGACCTCCCGGGGAGCAGCAGGCGCCTCAGTCCCCGTCCGCATCCGAGTCGGCAAACTTCAGCTCGCACTTGACGTCGAATGGCCGGTCCCTGACTGGGAGCTCGTCGATCTTCTGCGAGTCCTCCCGGTCAGTGGGCAGCCTGCTGGCCATGGTGTCCTGCTCTGTCTCATAGCCAGTGTCCAGGGCCGGCTTGGGCTGCCCCCCGTTCTGCTGGGAGAAGCTGCCCTGCTCCACCAGCGTCTCCTTCACACTCTGCTCGCAATCCAAGAAGTCCGACGTGGGCTGCTTCTTCCCGAGGAGCATGGCCGAGCGGAACTTTAAACACTGTCCGGGCAAGTAGCCCTTATAGCAGTTGTAGGTGAAGAGGCAGAGGAAGAGGACGAAGAAGAAGAGGAAGAGAAACATGAGGAGACGGTTGTCACTGGACTTGAGATACATTGTCTTCTCCGAGTGGACCTGGGGGACCGTGTTGATGACAATCTTTGGTTCACAGGACATGCTGGTGGGCCCCTCGGGGCTGGAGGGCAGGGCGATGGCACTGGGAGTGGTGACCTGCAAGGCTGGGGTCTGGGGAAAGGAGCCTTGGGTGGGCCCCGCTGACACTTTGGAGGTGATCCTACTACCTTCTGTCCGTGTGACCGGTGAGGTGGAGGCCACCGGAGTTCGAGGGACCACCTTGACCTCCAGAACGTGCTTGGCCACCACCTGCAGGACTGTCTTGTTCTTGACCCTCTCCTCAGACAGGCACTGGTACACCCCACTGTCTCCTTCTGACAGGTTGAAGATGAGCAAGTTCTTCCTGCCCACCAGGCTGTACTTGGGGCTTTCGGCCTTGAGCACGCCATTCTGGAACTTCCACACCACCCGGGCCAGGTTGGACTTTTGGGAGCATTTGAGTTCTGCTGTGCCACCATGCTTGAAAAAATGCTGCAGGTAACTTTCTTTAATTTTATCTGGAACATCAAAATAAACGTGCACAGCATCAACAACCCTGCTCGATACTTCTTTCAAAACTAGGTTAACACGCACAAGAGGACACAAGAGTTTCACCCTGTGGAGCAACATGGAATCTTCCAGAACAGCAAGGAGATAAAGACATGCGTGACGGAAAAGCAAAGATTAAGACCCCAATGGCAGCCCTTGGGGACAAAGAAATTGAAGCCAACTCTGAGCAGAAGAAATCCTGTTTCGCACCCTGATTTCCCAGGAGAAAACTCCCCAGGCCGGGGAGGCTGGGCAGCGGTCAGCTGTGCCTTCCGGTGGCGGCGCTGAATCAAACAATGGGCTTCTGCTAGCGGCTGCCGGGTGTGCTAGCCGTTCGGTGGGCCTTGGCGCCCTCCTCCTAAACTTGTCTTAACTGATGCCCGCTAGCGAGCGGGTTAGGGATGGGAGGGCAGGGGCCCAGGGCACGCCTGCCTTCAGCTGGGACATGCCTGACCTCCTGGCAGGGGTGGGATCCCCCGAGGGGAACGGGGACTAATCTCTCATGAGTTCCTCCCTCCTGTTCACGAGAGGTGTAGGTTTTGTTTAACGCGCCCCAAGCTAAGCAGAAGAGAGAGGATGCATCCCAAGAGCAGACGTCACAGTTTGGGATGGAGAGTGCCTTCCAGTAAACAAATACACTCTGCGTGGCTTCAACATCCTGTTCTGTGATAAAAGGGACAGAGAAACATCACGGGGTCTGCCACGAGATTACTTGACCTCTGTTCCAAGTAGAGAAAGAAAAACAAAATGTACGAAATGCCACACCAGCAAAGCATCATGAAATGGTTACGTGACCTGGCCGTCCCTGAAGAGAAGGCAGCGAGGACGAGCAACTTACCGGGGCAAGCGGACGCATCCCCACTCATTTCCTGAATCAAACCCCTGCAAGACAACCGGGCACAGGTTACACAGTGCATGCGCTTGACGCCATGGGGCTGGGCGGAGCGCCTGCATGCAGTGGGGCTGGTACCTGCTGGGGCCATCGGTCTGGTACAGGGCGATGCAGGCGGCCGCGGCCGGGCTCCAGGCGCAGTAGGGATCCCGGGCCAGCACGCAGTCCTCGCAGGTGCCATGTTTTCCGCAGAAGGCCACGGGGGCCTGCACCACGCCCGAGTTGGAACCAGCATAGACAAACCTTCTGCCCTGTGGGTGTGAAACAGATGAGAACGGTGGGCACTGGGTGGGGGCAGCCCTCAACGCGCCAGGTGCTTCTTTAGCTCATGGGGAGTGATGACAAAGCTTCGTCCCGAGCTTCTGGAGGAGGAAGCGGAACGAGGCCAGGTTAGATCCAAGACAAATCTGCACTGCAGCGTCGTGACAGACGGGTGGATTTTGGACGGAATCCACGGGCTAACTCAGAGTGTGCTGGGCCTTGGTCCAAATCCCTCCCCTCCCCCGTCCGAGCACCCACCTTCATCCTACCCACCAGCAGTGCATCTCTGCACCTCCTCTGCCTCCTCTGTGTGCAAGAAGACCCACTAGCCTGACACTCCCGACTGCCCTCCCAGCCTCACTAGACCAGAGGCCAAAGGGCACAGCCTCCAAAGCCCATCTCGTGCAACACGTGAGCACCAGCACACAGACGGCCCGTGTCAGTGTGTGAATCCAGCGGGGCCGCAGTGAACACAGGTGGAGAGTGCACAGAGCTCTAGTAAACAAGTGAGGAGGCATTCATTTCTCACGCATCTACGTTTACGAGAAATGAACGCAGCTGGGGAAATGGACAGCCACGCTCAGAAGCAGAGAGCAAAGCAGGCTCCTCCGTGTTTTGGAATGCTGGGCCTGGGACGTCTCCACCCTCAGGCTGATGCCGCCGGCGCCCGCAGCACTGGTAGGGAGCCGGGCGCACGGGCAGTTGGGGCAGGCTGATTTTCTCACGGGACTCAGCTAGAACGAGGGCTCCCCCAAGGAGTCCACCTGAAGCCCAGCAGCAGACCCAGGGTTGGCAATTCACATACGGCATTTTCTCTCTCCTTTGCTGATAAGCCTCTGTCTCACCCTGACACTCTAGAAAAGCCGTTGGTTAATGTCAAAAGATTCCCAAGTTTCCACAGAGCTTAGTATTTAAAACACAGCCTCTATCCTCTGAGGACATGTTCTGAAATTAATTTCAGAGTCCGGCTGGAGTGCAAAGGCCCTGGCATTACATCAGATCTCCTGGCCTGCGATGCCTTGAAGGCCCAGGGGTCACAGACCCACCATGTGTGAGCACAGCCAAGAGAGGGCAGTCCCCTGTGCAACAGAGTCAAACTGTGATGGCAGGTGGCAGAGAGAGTCAAGCCCAGTGCCAGCCTGTCCATGTCGGCAGAGACCCGGGCAGATGAGGCCAGGTGAGCCCATATTCGTAAGAAGGAATCAGGACGACACCCTGTATCACAGTTGGGATCACACGGCTCAGAGGTGAGGAAAAATTTCCTGGGGAGACCGGCCAAGTGGGCAACTTCAGTGGGGTCCTATGGAGGGGCCCTGGAGAGGGCTCGGACACTCATGCACCCTCCTCACACCACAGCCTGCTCAGCCTCCAGCCCTCGCTCCCCAACAGGGCAGGGCCTCCCCAATTCCAACGAATGTGGACGGGAAGGGAACAGAAAAGTGGCTTGAGATCCCACAGCAGCAAGCGCTGCAGGCAAGGCCCATGGGTGGACATGCAAGTCAGTGGGCGAGAGGCAGCCGGGTGTCTGAGTAGCCTCAAGGTCACCCACAAGTAAGTGTCAGCCGCCGTGGGGGCTGAACACGGCCCCCAAACTCTTCAACTCCTCCTTCCAGGAGCTGGGGCTTAGCTCCCCGCCGCCCCCCACCCCCGACCAGGTGGACTGGATCCACTGACCACACGGTGTGGGGACAACGTGGAAGGAGAAACCGAGTAACTCTGAGAAGTCATTGAATCCGTGTCCCCGAGACAGTGGTCATCTCCCCAAATGCTCAACCCCAATTTCAACGCGAGAAAACATCAGATATGCCCAAACCGAGGGGCGTTCCACAAAACGCCGATCAGTTCTCTCCAGATGTGTGAAGGTCGCCAAGATAAGGGCAGACGGGAGCCGTCAGACAGACACCGAGGGAGGCCACAGGGGGCCCTGGAGTCAAAAAGCAGGTCGTGGGAACGCACGGATCGGGCGTGTGGAGGTGAGTGCAGGTGCTGTGCCAGCGGGCCTCCTCGGTTAGGCAGGCGCGCTGGGGAAGGGCCACAGGACCCCTGTACTATTCACCCCAGCTCTTCCGTGAGAGAAAACAAGCCGGCCAGGTACCACCCGGCACCTGTGAGATCGGCTGAGTGCGCACGTGCCCAGGTGCCCTCCTGCTGGCTCCTTGCGGGTCCCTACCCTCTGGGTGACTGTGCCCTCAGCTGCAGCACCAGGTTCTCTCAGTCACATCTTGGTCTCTGTACACACTGGTGGGTGATTGTGGGTGGACATGGCCAGAGCTGGAGGAGCTCCCACCTTTGCTGTACAGGGGGCATCTGACCATCAAAGAGCGTCCCCGGGAAAACCACACTCAGCCTGCTCCATGGGCCCAGAGCATGCCTGCCATGTACGCACAAGAGACTGGAGAACACGGCTGTTCATGCAGCAGGGGGAGAGGCAACCCAAGTGTCCACCAGTGGGTGAATAAACCAGACGTGGTGGATGCGTGGGATGGAATACTATTCAGCCCTGAAAAGGAAGGACAGACATGGATGAACCTTTAAGACATTATGCTGAGTGAAATAAGCTACTCACAAAAGGACAAATGTTGTAGGATTCCACTTATATCAACACGAGGTTCTTAGAGTACTCAAACACACACAGACGGGAAGGGGAATGGTGGGTGCCAGGGGCTGGGGAATGGGAGGAAGCGGGGAGTCAGTGTTTAATGGGTTTGGGGTTTCAGTTTTGTAAGATGAAGTGCTGGAGATGGGTGAGGATGAGGGTTGCGCTATGTGAATGTACTTAATGGTGTTAAAGTGTACACTCAAAAATAATTAACGTGGTACAATTTATATGATGTACACTTACCACAATAAAAACAAAAAACAAATGCACTTGTCAGGGGAGAGCAGGTAGTGACCAGGGACCCCCCTCCCTGGTAGCACTTCCTGTGCTCCCCCAGCCCTGTGGCAGCTGCTCGTCAGTTTTCTGCATTGAGAGCCAGGCATGATCGACCCAGAAGAGGCTGCTGGTGGGGAATGGGGAGGGGGGAGCAGGTGTCTTTTTACCCTAAACAGCCGCTTCCTGCTGCCACGGCAGCACGGACAGCATTCTGAAGCCACCCTGAGCCCACTAGCCCAGGAGAAGGTGTGGGACCCCATGGGCACCTGAACCACATCCCAGCACAGTGGAGGCTCCTGTGGGAACAGGCAACTCACTCCCTGCATGGCTAGCCCCCGGCCATATGACCAATCCTGACCTCAGGCAGGTGAGCACAGGACTCACCTGTCAGACTTCCCACAGGTGGTACTGCCCCCTCCCTCCCTTCTCCCGCCCCCATCCCTCCCATGGGATCAGTACCCACATGCCCTGGAAGACTTGGGTTCAGGATGGCAGGGCCAGCTGGGTCTGTGAGTGATGTTGTGGAGCAGAGCCGAGCCCTGTCTGCACTGGGGGCCTGGCCTTGGTTCTGATGAGTACTAGACCATCTGGAGGCTCTAAGCGTGCTTGCTCCAGCCGGGCTGAAGCACCTGAGCAACGTGGCAGCGGCCAGAAGGGCTCCTGGGTTTCCCTGTTTCAACAACGATGCAGGTGGGCCTGGGGGAAAGGGGGCCAAAAGCACCCACCCGAGAGGTACAGATGTCTGGTAGCCTAACCCCATTAGGCTACTTCGTCTTCCTTCCCTTTTAGAACTGGAGCAAGAAAACACACACTGCGGCGGCCAAGAGGGGAAGTGACCCTGCTACAGGAGTCTGAAAACCAGATCCAACTCCTCAAGCTCATGATGCCGGGGAGAGGACGAAAGACCGTGTGTGGAGTTTGCAAATACGCATCTGACCAAGAGGTCGCCTTCTTTTCTTTCTCGCCTGGCTATCGGGACCCCCTTCCTACTGTCCACAGCCCAGGGAGGAGTAAGCCTGGGCCCCACGATCCGGGTGGAGGCCCCTACCTGGAGCCAGGGCAGGGAGGATGCTCTGAGGGGCTGGAGGAACAACCTCTTTCCAACGTGAAGAGAGGATGGCCCAGGAGTGTCACGGGTCAAAAGGGAAAATCTCAGCAACAGGGCGACGCCATACGAAGCAAGGACAGCCTGGCTTGGTGCTTCCAAGCAAGGCTTTGCAAACAGGGTGCAGGTGGGAGAGGCCAAGCGATGGGTGGGCCTGCAGTGGAGGGGAATTCGATGTATGGCCAGGCTACTAATTTCTGATGCTGACCAGAGCCTGTCAGCCCAAGGGTCACAGCATGGGGAGTCACAGGGCAGGGCTGGGAC
Organism: Stenella coeruleoalba; assembly: GCF_951394435.1. NCBI lineage: Eukaryota > Metazoa > Chordata > Mammalia > Artiodactyla > Delphinidae > Stenella > Stenella coeruleoalba. The sequence goes on along the minus strand of NC_137153.1, from coordinate 30,145,316 downwards.
AGTCCCAGGGTCTGCCGTCCCTCACCGTATAGATGAGGAAACCGAGGCAGGACTGGTCCACCCAGGCTCACAGTCACGCACCTGGAGCCAGGACATGGACGAGGTCACCTGGTGCCCGGCCTGAGCTCTGCTCTTCACTCCCCACCCCGGCTGTAAACCGGGTGGCACACTTCCCAAAGGCCACTTTGGATGTACAGCAGGGGACAGCCTGTGGACCACAGGGCAAATCCAGCCTGCTGGCTGTTTCTATACAGCCCATCAACTAATAGCGGGTCTCACATTTTTCAAACGGTTGAAGAAAAATCAAAATAATAATATTTTGTGACATATGAAAATTCCACGAACTGCAAAGCTCAGTGCCTGTAAATGAGGATTTGGTAGAACATAACAGGGCTCATTTGCTTCCGGACTGCCCACGGCTGCTCTCAAACTGCAACAGCACGGGCATCAGAGCCTACAACATTCACTCTTGGCCCTTTACGGACAAAGCAGGCCGGCCCTGGTGAACGAGACAGCGCCTCATGAAACGGGGCTTTACAGACACGGCGCATCGTTACTCAGAGGACGCTTTTCTGTGCAGATGAGGAAGGTGCACGGAGGGCACCCCCGCCAACTGGGTCTTACCCTCACCAAGTTCCGGCACAAGAAGTGTTTTCACAGGCCAGTGAGCCCCCCGACAGCATCGTACATTGGTCCCAACAACTCGGTGAGGTTCTGCAACTTTTAGGACACAGTTTGCCTTCCCTCCACCCCATACCCCACAGCTCATGGAAGGACTTTCTATAAGAGCCTGAAGGTCGGCTCCTCTAGGCTAGATGGACGACGGGGCCTGCCTGGTGCAGCCCGACCCAGCCTGTGGGCACCGAGACGTGGGGCCATCCAGCCCGCCACCCAGTCACTTTACCTTCTTGGAGGACAGCAGCAGGGTCTGGACGGGCTCGAAGTCCTGGAAGAGCTGTGTCTCCTCGATGATGTGGACGTTGTTCTCAAGGCTGATGGCTTTGTGCAGGGCACCCCGGTCTGCAAGGTCAAAGATGCAGGTTACTCCCCAGGAGGAGAGGACGGTGCTGGCACTGTCAGCCACGCAGCCAATGGTCACCCTTCTGCCTCCCACTCCTTCCCCCAGTAGGAGGCTTAGAAACAGATGTTTTTGCATTAGACACGGAAAAGGAAAAGCCATCAGCAAAATAAACAACTGGACTGACATGGGTTATCCCATTTTTATCTGAAAAATAAACAGCCCTTTGTTGACTTCAATACCCCTCATCAGAGTAGTTGACACTGTGTCCTCCAAACAAATGTGACATGGTTCTTGGGCTGCACTGGCCTCTGAGGTGCCATCCTTGTGCCAGGAGCCCCAGGCAGGGGAGGCTGGTGGCTGCGCAGCACCCAGAGCTGACCACAGAGCCCGCCAGCTGCTGCTGTGCCTGGCTACCAAGACCATTCCAGAAGACTTGTGTCGGAGTCTACGGACCACCAGGAAAGGTGTGTCTCCCACGGCAGGTCAGGACAGGTGTCAGGCAGGGAAGTAGGACGTGCCCATGTGCCGGCTCTCAGCAGCCTCCCTTTGCACCGCCCAGACCTACCACACCTGAATTTCTAGATCTGGGCCAGGACTCGCATTTTTAACCAGCGCCCCAGGTGTTCTGATGGTCACAGAGATCTGAAGCCATCCAGGTGTGGTGACTTCTCAGAAACGCTTCCACGCCCTAACAAACCACTCAGGCACCTGGGGGAGATGCTGGCTCCGGGAGGCAGAAATTAGCTGGACTCACCCACGTTCTTACCCACCTGTGCTGACAAACATGACGTCATGGACCGTCCCATCCAGGGCCCAGGTCCTGTCCACCACAATCTGCGTGTAGTTCACGTCACTCTTGATCAGCCGGGGCCTGTTGTCTATCGGGGTCACGGAGTCATCCATCAGAGGGTGGTCTTTGACAAACTGCAGAGTCTTGTCTGGTAGGTTGAGGGAGCTGGAGAAGTTGGCCGCACGCGCCTCCCGGTTGATGCACTGAAGGGAGCAGACCACCCGTTACTGCGGGGTGCACGGGCACATGGCACGCGCTCCGCACAAGAGGGGAGGCTTCCCCGAGGTGACGAACTTAGGACTACACAGTGGATTTCTTGAAAAAATGGAAACACTGAGGTGATCTTTCCCCAGGAATCTGAAGACACAGTTATAAAGCAGGGAGGAAATGCAACTGTCTTTTTGTCCACAAGACACAATTGTGTCTCATGATACATAGTCAATGAAGTAATTTTCATCCATTCATAAATGAAAAAAGCATATCACACTTCTGAAATTGAAAAATACACACTTATCATTCCACACCTCTCCCAGAAGAGAAGCCTCGAAAAATGGCTAAAAATAGTCCAATTCTAGATATAAATAGCATAAAGGTCAAGAGCACAAAGGATTCTTTTTTCTATCCTAGTTCTTGATGTTCATAAACCAAAATTCATGACCACAGGTGAACACCTTTTGCTTAAAGATACGCATGAAAGGAACTGACCTGTGTTAGCAGAGACGTACCCCAGAGAGGGGGACCATCCTGGGGGAGTGAGCTCCAAGCACCAGGCCACTCTCCCAGGTCACAACCCCACCACGGGCCATGTACACGGCCCAGCTCACCAGTCACGTAATAAACGGATGCAGCCGCATCGGCCTAGACACCCACACCGATTTCTACATAAAATTCACTACTTTTAGGAGAAAAAAAAATGTGACTCATATTAACAAATGGAGAGTATCACTCATCCCTTTGCTAAGAAATCGTGTGTTTCTCTGCAAGAAACAGAAAATGAAAAAGCTCTAATTTTATTACGCAATGTTAATCCCACAGTACAGCTGGTGCCAGCCAGAAGAGCTTTCTTGTTCGGGCAGTTTGTAGCCACAGCTGTTGCACAACACACCGATGAGAAGAAGCCAGGAAAAGGAGAGTGTGCCCACGGCCCTTCCCAGTCCCGGGTGGACGCCCGTTCCCCGTGGAGAGAGCCCGGTCCACTTACCGCCCCAGGCCGCGGTGTGGGCACGGCCCCGTTGTAGCGCACCCACTTGGTGTGCGACTGCTCCACCGTGGCGCTCTGCATGTACTTCCCACGGGAGAAGACTGCCTCGGCTGTGGACAGGTTGTAGGCGCACACGGCCGAGAGCCCCACGTTGTTCCTGGGGAGGAGGGGGCGACGTGACTGCCCTGAATCGGGAAGCGCAGTGGAAACACCCCCAACCCACCCACCCGGGCACTCACAGCTGTGGGGTGAAGACCCCATAGAACATGGGCTCCTTCAGGCTGGGAGACCTGAGGACAAAGACGTCTCGCAGCACGTTGAAGACGAGGTTGCTGTCCGGCCGGGAGCAGATCAGCCTGGCCTTCAGGAAGGAGGTCCACTTCTTCTGTAAGGTCCTCAGGCCGCCCTGATCCCCCTGTAACCCCAAAGACACGTGTGGTAGGAGGAGGGCAGACTTCCCCCGTGAGCAGGTGATAAGTGACGTACTTGGGCCCAGAGCAGCTCTGCCTGAATGAAAGGAAGCCAAGGCTGAAAAGGAAAGCTGGCTGCAGACTACTAGTGACGCCAGCAACTCCCTTCATGCCAGCTCGGGTCATCGATTGAAGCACAAAACCAAACCAACAAAACCCTCTCGACGGACCAGTCTCCCAACTGTAGCTAGAACAACTGTTCGACTCTGCCCACACTCTGTGTCATGCAGCAGACCCCCACCATCCTTGCGCATGTTCACTGCTTTGGCCCTTTGGCTCATGTGCATCTCCAGACTCATGACCCGTCCATGAGTGACTGGCAGAGCCAGGGGCTGGCGGACGCACAGGCTCCCCAATCTGTCTCAAGCCAATGTGTGTACGTGTGGTCTCCCCCAAAAGGGGCTCCTTGTGGGAGATCAAATCTTCACTTCCTTCCAGCCCCCAAGTTATCTGCTGAGGTGCTCTGGTCCTGCCAGGTCCTCCAAAACACTTTTCAGTGAACTGCCCACCAAGCAGCAATCGTGAAACACCCCTGACGTGACTTGGTCTGGAGAGAAATACCAAAACTCTTACAGTTGGATGCAGAACATGAAATCGATGTATCCTCACTTATTCTGGACCCAGTGAAAATGCACCCCTCCTCATCTTTACGATGGAATGGAAAAACCCCAATTCCAACAGAATTTGGTTAACACAGTATAGAAAAACTAACTTTTTATAAACTGGGGGAGGTTTGAGGGAGGTGTGTTAAGATCAGAGCCCTGAGGACAGTCATCGTCACACACGGGGCGGGCGCCCCTGTGGTCTCCAGGGAGGCCAGCAGGGAGGACAGAGGCCCGAGCCCTCGGCCCGTCCACACTGACATCTGTAGCGTGGAAGAATAAAGTAGTCGGGAAATGGACATCTCGGAGGAAGTGTGGAGCCTGGGTGACACACTCTCACTGAGGGCTGGGACCAAAGAGAAGAGGGGGCGCTGGGCTCACCTTGCAGACCCTCGCTACCCGTGGGATCATCAGCTTGAAGACGAACTCGTACTCCACAGACACCTCTGTGAAGAAGAAGTAGACCTTGTCGTCCCCGTCGTCCCCGCCCTCCGGGCTCTCTCCTATCACGTCAGCAAACACGAAGCTGGGCTCTGCAGGGAACAGACGCTCTGGTTATGCCTGTGCGCACCGAGGGCCCGGGCACCCCCTATCGAGGATGTGGGAGGGTGTCCACACCACACCCCAATCAAACGCCAGGGCCCGGGAATGGTGACGGTGCCCATCTTGCCCTCCTTGGCCTAAGGAGATGCCCGAGATGGGGGTTTTGAAGCACAGCCTCCCGGTCCAGCCCAACAACTGAGGGCTGGGCCTCACAACTGGCAGGCAGCCTGGGGGCCCCAGGGAGCTTGATCCCACCATAGCCTGGAGACCCACTGGAAGATATGCATTTGCCAGTTTAAACAGCACGTGCCTAAAAGAGACAAACTGCTGACCACCAGATCCAGGTGCCCCAAGGTTCTGGCTGGCTGGCCGATGCCCACGAGAAAAGTCCCCTGTGAGCACCTCTGTGACCCATCTGGACTGTGAATCCAACATGGACACATGATGTCCAGACATAATGGTATAATATCACATGCTGATGTAACGAGCCTGAGCTCGCCATTCTGAGCCTCCCAGATCCGTTTTCCAGAAGGCGTAAAGGCAGGCTTGAAATAGCGCTCTCTTAGCAGAGAAGAAAGCAAAGAAGCCCGTGGATGCTGGCTGTGGAGCCCCCGGCAGTTCCAGAAGCGCCCCTACTGCACTGGGGCTGACGTGAGCCCCGGGACGGAGGAGGGTGAGCCGCAGATGCCCTCCTGTGAGGCTGCGAGCCGGCAAAAGGAGAACTGGAGTGAGGGCTCTGCCGGCGAGGAAGCCGCCCCGAGCAGAAACACACCTTCCGTGATGCCACCTGCTTCTTACCGTTCAGCCAAGGAATTGCATACTCCGTTCTCAGAGGACTGTGGGAAGAATTTCGGGAGATGATGGGTTCGCTTCCCAAAAAGTTATACGATGTCCCAGAATAAAGCTCTCCATCTTTGGGCGGAAAGAGGAAAAGGGAATCAACACTAGTGTCGGGGACAGACGCTCAGCACCGCATTCTCCTCCCAAGCTAACACAAGTCCTCCCAGGAAGCGGAGAGACTATCGCCCTGCTTCTGGGCGCATGTTTCTGCTTCCTGAGTCTTCTGTTTTGTTTCTTTGACATGGGTAATTTTAGGCTCCATGTTAAACAGTTAGGGGCAATAAGTAACACAACGCAAGTAACTCCTGCATCCAGTAAAATAACAAACACAACAGTGGGTGCACACAAGGCTCCTGGCCTGCTCGCCTTGGGTGTACAAGGCCGTTCCGAGGCAGGTCATGGCTCAGTCACAAACGTCCCTCGAACAGGAGCATTAACTCAACGTGGCCGAGTAATCCAGATGATTTGCACAAAGGACAGATATAAGATAATCTCTTCCTACAAATCTAACCTGAGGACTGTGGAGGTGGCTGGTTATCCTACTGAACAATGAATTCAAAAGCTTGTATCAGCGGGTCTGTGGAGAGGCTCCTATACCTTCTGTGAGGATACTGAATATGGGAACGAAGCAGAGGGAGACCCCTGTGGAGGAGGAGGAACGGGACCTCCTGGGGGTCCAGCAGAGCTAAGCCAGGGACAGACCCTGAGAGCAGGACTCACCAACCATGACGGACGTGTAGCTTTGTGCTGGGTCAAAGGGACACCTTCCTTTGCCGTCTTCATTTTTGCCCAGAAATTTAAAGGATGTTAAGTTCTATAATTGAATGAAAAGAAAGAGTGCCATAAAATGTCTGAACTTCTGTAGTCATAATATATCTTTGTGGGACCATTTAATTTACAGACTCACTCTTCTGGGGGGACAGAGGAGAGAACACATGCACGGTCTACCACCTGGTCCCAGGTCTGGACGCTGGTGCCTTGGCACCCTCTGATACCCTCGAGAGCGCCTCCAGATCTTGGAGCCTCAGTTGACTCTCCTATAGGACAGAGACAGCAATGCTGATGGCTCTAGGGTCGTAGAACAGCCAGGGAGAACCAAACACAGGATGTGCTCCGGAAGGGACTGGAAGGCCATGTGCAGAACTTTAATATCAACAAAGATGCCTTCAAAGCAGTGGGGGACCAGGCTATCCAATAAACAGATAACAGGAAAAAAGGAGCGGAATCTCTACCTCATTCCACCCATCGAAACACACTCCAGGTGGATCGATGATTTAAATATTAAAAACAGAACCGTGCTGCACTAACAGAAAGTATGGGTGACAATTTCAGTCTTGGGATAATCTCTCCTCACCTGACAAGACAGTCCAAAGCCAAGTAAGGGAAAAAATGGACAGATCCAGTACACGAAGCACTGGGAAGCGTCTGTCCACAGAAGAATGAGACAGAAATTGACAGTGACAAAGAGGGGGAAATGCCTGCAAAATGACAGATGAGGCATTTCCATCCCTGAATATACAAGAAGCTTGTACAAATGAGTAATAAAGCATTTCCAGGAGGAAAACAGTCAAAGCACAGCAAGTTAGAGAAGAAGAAACCTATCCGGCAGCACAGACAAGAAAGGATGCCTGAGTTGCCAGCAACCCAGGAAGCACAAGGCAATGAAAGTGCGGTACCATTTTCCACCTGAAAGCCTGGCGAAGCTTAAGAAGATGGACACCCAAACTGCGATGGGTGGATGGGCAGCCCTGCTGTCTGTCAGAGCGAGGGAAACATGTCACAGACGGAGCAGAGAGGGCTCAGGGGCATGGGAAAGATGCAGTTACATTTCTAACAGGCTGGTGGAAACAATACACAGACTTTTCACCTCTTAGGTTAGGAGGTGTGAACTGGGGTGACAGTGCACCCCACTTGATGTGATTCACTGACTGCATTTCAAGAAGATGTTTGGGGAAATCTGAACAGGGACTGGAGGTTAGATGACATTAGAGAATTATTGTATATCTCCTTAGATATAATGACAAACCCAGCATTACTGTAGGAAAATGTCATTATTCTGAGGCATGTGACAGCATTTAGGGGTCATGGGTGTGCTCACACCTGTGCACACATACGGACGCTCCCAACCATGCAATCTGTGTGGTTAGAACACGTGTGTGTGATCAACTTTTCTGTCGGCTTGAAATTTTTTTTAAATATTGGGAAAAAATATAGGTCTAGATTTAAATGAAACATATGATTCCCTTACCTCAACAACTGACATGCCCATGGAATTTAAGTTTAAATTCCATACCTTAAGCTTCTAACTATAGAGTTTAGCCAGGAAATCCTTTCACGTGCAAAATGTTTCTAATATGACTAATGTGACCTAAGGAAAAAGAAACTAAGTCTGTCTATGAGGACTGAAGATCTCAACACCTAGATGCACCCCCTACCCCGATCCCAACCTCTGTTGCCAGAGTCTGTGGACACAGACAGCCCGGCAGACCCACCCTATGTATGGACCCCACCCCAGGGGTCTGTGTGCGGATACAAGGTTTTCGAAGCAGGTCCTTACTTCGCCCATACTTTGTCCTGTCATGTATCTCGGACTCAAGCTTGGAAAACATTTTTTTAAGTCCAATGAATTTAGGGTTCTAGCAAACTAAGCTTTCCACTTTAGCATACTTCACACTTGACAGTTACTCACTAAATAGGGACAAACACTAGAAAATGTGCTTCATTATCGCTCCTCAAGTGCATTTAAAACACTCCTCCCTCTTTGTGGTTGTTATAAATGGCTCATCAGATTATCTGAATAAAAAGAGTATCTCCCAGAGAGGAGATGCTGCTGTCTAATCCGCTCTCTCCTTCTGGCTACCGTCAGCAAGGGAATCAGGAGTGGTGGGAGGGCGGTGTAAGAGTGGGGGGCCCTCTCCAAAGGACCCTACTGACAACTGACGAGGCTCAAGGAGAGTCAAGGACATGATGCAGGTGATGGAGAGATGGGTCCTGCTTCTATAACCGCTCAGCAAACTGGCACTGTGTTGTCACTCCTCAGAGGGAAGAATTCCAGGACTGTCTATCAGTGGGCAACTTGTACCCCAACAGCCAACACTGAACGTGGTGCCCCAAGACCAGAGCAGCAGACACCATTGTAGTGAGCCCGGGCTGCCATGACGACCACAGACAGGGGTCGGGGGAGCTGCAACCACACATGTTCCTGCCTCATGGTTCTGGGGGCTGGAAGTCCGAGATTAGGGTGCCAGCATGGCTGGTTCCTGGTGAGAAACCTCTTCCTGGCTTGCGGACAGCCACCTTCTTGCTGTGACCTCACGTGACAGAGGGAGAGAGCTCGAGAGCTCTGGTGTCTCTTCCTCTTCTTATAAGGCCATCATCCTATCAGGACCCCGGCTTCATGACCTCGTTTAACCTTAATTACTTCCTCATGGGCTGCATTTCCAAATACCATCACATTTGGAGAATTAGGGCTTCAACATATGGAATTTGGGGAGACACAAACACTTAGTCCGTAACATATATGAACCAAGAACAAGGGATCCAAGAGCAGAAGTCCTGAGTTTCCTACTTGACCAGGGCCCATGTCATAGCCAGGGCTCCCTCACAAAACACAAAATGTGACAAGGAGAAATAGGCAAGATGCTGGATCAGGGCACATTGATGCTTCCTCTCTGTCAACACCGGCCTTCCCAGAAGGTCCCCCCACTGTCCGCTCTGCACTATGGGCCAGCGGTCCTGTAAGTCCTGCACCCAGTCATGCCCTCAATCATGGTGGTTTACGGACTGGAAGGCTTAAAGGAGGCCAGTGAGTGGGCAGAGGCCTTCTGCGGAGCCATGGACCACCCCCATCCCCACACAGCTGGCAGGAGAAAATCCTCCCAGACTGCAGAGTGGAGACCACTTGCTGCTGCCTCGAGCCCCACACGCTGCTTTAACTACTGACCAGGGGACCTGCGCGGCCTTACCAGGTGGTCACAGGCTGGCTGGAACGCATTGGTCCCGCACACGTAAAGGGCACTGGCGCTGAGGGGCTGCAGCACTCGGATGTAGTTAAGGCATTCTGTCTACAAGGAAGAGAAACGCACGGGTCAGCCACCGTGCAGGCTCCACCGGACGCCCTCCCTGATCCCAGCTGTCCAGGCTGCTCGCTGCACAGCACGAACCAGCCAAGCACACGCCCGACAGCAGCTCCTCACGGCTCACTGATGACCAACCCGGCTGTGAATTCGCTGCCACCCTTCCACCTCGGGCCTCAGGTGCCATCCATCTGCACAGGCTAGCCCTGCCCTGCCTGGCACGGTGGGAGCAGGCTCCCGGAGACCCGGCTCCACCCCTGCACAAACCTAAATCTGCAGCTCCCAGAGTGCTTCTGCCTCTGCAGGGTCCACAGGCCGCTGTCAAGTGCCAAACAGATTTCACCTCAGTCACTGATTTATACTCAGCAAAAGTGTATCAGCCAAAAAGCAATGAAAGCTGACCTCAAACCTTACTGGACACCTGGCACAGGGAAACACGCATTCACTCTCACTGAACACACAGACCGTTCATTGTGTTGGCAGGCCCGAGGGGGTGTGTGCTGTGCAGAGTTCCCTCCACCTTCCCTTTCTCTGGGGGACCCCACCCTCGACGCCCCAATGTGCGCAACTGGAAGCAGTGCTTCTCAGGAGAGGGGTGTGTCCGGCCCGCCTAGCTCAGGGGAGAGGCAGGACTAATGAGGGGCTCCGAGCCCGGCTCCACATCAGAAAGGCCCCGCAGGAAAACCAGATGCCACTGAAGAAACCCACCCACTATTTTAGGCTGAAATGTACTTGGATTATATGTGCTAGCATCTGAAATTATCTCCACTCGGGAAAGGTTTTTTTTTTTGCCGCGATTGTTTTGAAACTGGTTGGAAGTAATTCATCGTCCCTGAAAGAACTGGGAGGGACCCTTGTCCGCTGTATGGCCTCCACGTGGGGCTGGCCAAAGTGCCTGTTCTAATTTAGCTCTAAGACAACTCCCTGCGACACCTGTTATTACATCGCAATGCCTGCATTTTCCCTCATTTCGAATTTAGTGACTTTGGTGAAAGTGTTTAGTACTTTGCTAAAAAAGTTTAGCCAAAACATTTTTTCTGTTTTTGTTTTTTTTTAATTTTAATTGCTTTGAAATTAGCCAACAACTACTGAAATTGACTATAACCCAGCTGTCTTAACCAACTACCAAGGAAGACGGGGCGCTTGTATTCCAAGACTCCGACATCGGCCCAGCACCAGTTAGGGGCAGGGTAGCCCAAGTGGGTGGTAGCCATAACCCAGAGCTCTGGAGGGAGATGGATGGACACTCAGCCCAGCGCTTCCCGGATGGCCACCACACTGAGATGCCCAGTATCTCCTAGCGAAGGAGCAGTATCTCAAGGCACAGATGCTGCCAGCAATCCAGAAATCCTACAGCAACCCCTCCAGGCCACTGGAGCTCAGGGAAGGCATGAACCCTGCACTGTACACCTTTAGGCCAGCAGGCACCAGACATCGTTTTCTGTAGTCAAAGTTTCAGGCCATTTGAATAAATTCAATTCAGATAAACTTTAAAGTAATTTTCTAAAGTCTAGTATGTTTGGCACTTGCACTGAGAGCCCCAGGCTCGCCACTTGGGAACAGGGAGGTAACCTGCAGGATGAGTCACGATGACGTGAGCAAGCCTGGCAGCATCCTGAGGGCGGGGCAACCTGCCTGGGCTGCACCACAGAAGTCGGGGCGTTCGGGAGAGTCAAACAAGTAAGACAGGCCTGGGTGGGCTCTGAAGCTTGCAAAAGAAATTACCTGTTTTGATTTCCCCTTTTCCGCGCATTTTGCTTTTTTATCTTCCGAGACCTTCCAATATGCCTGTGAGGAAAAACGAGAGTCCATTTCAGTGCATGTTCCCCCTTTAGAAGGAGATACTGGTATAAAAAACATACAGTTTACAAAGCACATGGTGGTGTTTAGAGCACAGGTATTTCCCAAGACATTAATATCTCAGATTGCAAAGCGAGGCTCAGAGAGCAGACGCTGGGACCCGTGAGCAACGGGGCTTCATGAAAGTTCTGTGATCCTCATGCTGCAGCCAGGGGGCCTGGAAGGCGGCTCCCAGATGACTGCTATTCACTGAAAAAAACTGCAAATATTAAGTGACTGCAAGTGGGGAGGATTCAATTATTTATCAAGAAAATAAACTGCAGGCATTTTCTTTTCTTTTTTTTTTTTTTGGTCGCACTGCGTGGCATGTGGAACTTTAGTTCCCTGACTAGGGATTGAACCCGTGCCCCCTGCAGTGGAAGCGCAGAATCCTAACCACTGCACTGCCAGGGAATTCCCTAAACTGCAGGCATTTTCAAACATCAAGTGGGTTTTCTCATCCCTTCAAAACTGATTCGTGAGTCTAGTAAAATGTCTTGACGTTTACTTTATCAGTGGAACAGCAGGGTTATGATGCTTTAAATTTTATGTGATGGTAGGAGGTGAAAGTGATGAAGCCACGGGGCTCCCTCAGGTCAGATGTCTTCCCGCTGAGATCTGTGCTCCTGCTTCTTCCACACCAGGTGGACGAGCCAGGCTGGCAGATGCCTCAGCCCCGCACCCTCCAGAGGACAGGGAGCAACAGCGCTGCATCACAGAAGGCTCCCACGCTCCTGCCTCACTGTCCCCAAGATGCCCCATCTGCCCGTGTGATATTCCAGGATTGATGCCAAAATATATTTCCTCCCAGAGAATCAAAGCTGGCCGTAGGGCACTCAGAGGTCAGGAAGTACACGGTGCTTCGCCATGGCAGTGAAGTGAATCCCCTAGCAATGTGTTTTCAGAGAAATGGAAGTGCTAATCAGGACACGTGAAAGCAGAACAAAGTCCCATTTCCAATAGCAACTTCCTTTAGAAATTAAAATGTAGACAATTTCATCGTTATCTACAGGCAGTGCATAAGGACACGGGAGCATGAACTCTGACAGGCCCTTGATCATGGCGTTTTCACTGAAGCTTGGCTGTAGTCCTTTCACTTTTTTTCCCTCTTTTACGTCTACAGAGCCTAAAGCCTCTCGGTTACCCACAGTGATGGCATTAACAGAGCAACGGGGGCTCTGACTGAGCACCTGCAGGTCGGCACAAGTACACGGAGGAACCACGATGCTCCCAAGACGAGATTCTGAAAGGCAGTGTTAGCCTGAGTTGTTGGAAAGGAGAGTAAGGCTCAGAGGAAGGGGATTCAATGAACACAGGGACTAGGGGCTGAGCAGGGCAGGCCCTTGGCAACCCTCTGCTCTAAGTGCCTGCTGTTCCAAACACTTTATTTTCAAGGGGTAATAACCAGAATCTCGTTTACGTGACACAGAAATTAAGTACTATGCCTGACTCTGGAGACTAACACAAAATGAAACAAAAAAATAAGAGATCTGGGGCAGAAAAGGCACAAGGTGAGCATGGGCTGGCTTGATTCCAGAGAACCAGAAAATTACACCAACCACTAGGGTGGTGTCTAAGGATTCAGGAGCAGAGGAGAGGCTGCCAGAGGCCAGGAGGGGACAGACTGAGCATTGGCTACAATGGCTTGAGGCACTTCAAACACGTTTAAAACCACGAGTCATGGTCATACTAAAAAACCAAAAACAGTCCAAAAACCCACTGTCTCCCTTTGGGAAGAACTTACTCATTATTTGAAAAACTAGTAAATAAAGGTGAAGATTTCAAGCACTGATCCTGCCATGTCCAAAGGAACTGGCCTCGGGAGACGTGAATAGCTGGCAACGGGCATTTCCCCGTCACAGACAGTATTCCAGCTCACAGATGGAGAAGGAAAGGTAGAGGCGGGACGTCCCATTCTGCAACCCTTGACGTGTTCCAGACTGCGATGGTCAAGGGCCAGGAGGAGGACGCCCGCCTGGGTGGAGGGTCCGGCCTCTCACAGGAGCCAGACCGGGGCTGGGGGCCAGATAGGATCGCGAGTGGCTCTCCCAGCCAAGTAGACCCAGGGCGGCTCCTAGGAATGGAGACTCCACGACGGACAGAGTGCCTGGCCACACAGACGGCCTGAGTTCAACCCGATCAAACGGAATAGTCAAACATCATTTATGAGAGAGCCCATGAAATTTGAACACTATTTGATGAAATTAATTTGGGGATGCAATAACGATAGTTTGGTTATTTTGAAAAAAAGAGTCCCTTCCTTTAGGAGATGATCAGGGAAACATGTGCAGATGAAGAACATGTGTTTGGGATTTGCAAAGCCTCCCAGAGGGAGCAGAGGAGGAAGACGTGGATGGGAGGATGGGGGTGAACCCCCGGCCTGCGGGAGCCTCGACGGGTACAGGGTTCATCATATCACTCCCTCTGCTCCCGTGTGTGCCTGAGATTTTCCGTAATAAAATGTTCAAAAATCCAAGATAAAAAGAGGGTGACCGCTGGGTGAACTGCCAGCCTGGGGAGGACGGAGGCTGCCAGGGTACACCCTGAGATGGGGCTTGGTAGACACAGGGCGGGAAAGAAGCTTCAGGATGACAGCGCCCTCAGTCCTGGTGGACAGGAAGGCTGCTCGCTAGACGCACAGGACGTCCGTGGGGCTGGCCACTGGGGTAAGCAGGCTCCACAGCCAAGAGAGGGCCTGACATCCCAGGAGGAGGCCGGTGTGTGGCTCTGAGGAGAAAACACTGGAAAGGGTGTGTGGCCCAGACAGCAGGGGAGCGGGGAGCCCACACCATACCTCATGTTGCTTCCTGGAGATATTGTGTGCGTTCAAGGCAAACACGGCTTCCCGGGCGCCCACGTACAAGGTGTCCTTGTCCTCACTCAGCAGCAAGGACGAGTAGTTGAAGATGCCTGGCTCGTGAAACTGCACCAGCTGCACCTCTGGGGAGGGCGGGGTGGGGGGAGAACGTTATTAGGTATTTCTGAGCTTGGACACACCCTGAGCATCTGGTCTCCTTTTAGTGCGTGGCTGTCTCACTAGGGCCATGCATGGGTCTGCTGCCACAGTGGACAGGCCCCAGCCGAGGCCAGAACTCAGGCACCTTTGGGTGGAGGCTGCCACCAAGTGTGAGGCCCCAGAGCCACTGTGCTCTACCAGTGCTGTGGCCTGACTTCTGTCCTGCTCCGCTCCCTCCAGCCCAGCTGAATTCCAAACCCGGCAGCGTGACCTCCTAGGAACATGACCTTCAGGCAGCGTGACCTCTTCGCAGTGTAACCTTGTGACCTCCCAGGAGACTGCAGGCCAGACACCTTAAACTGCTGACCACTGTGGTTCCCTCTCCCTCCCCCCAAACTCTTGTCTATGTGTATTTAATCATCCACAAGTGAGGTTTTTAGAGAATATAACTATTTAGGATTTTCTTATTCAGAAAAAAGTCATTTACCTCAAAGCCTTTAAAAAAATCTATTTCAGTGATTACACCCCTTAACCCAAGCATTTTCCAAGGATATAACCACCACAAACTTAAAAAGCAGAGAAACAAATGACTTTTTCACTTATTTGGTAATTCCATCAATAGCTATTTAGGAATATGAGGAATTTAAGGATGAGCTATTTAGGAGTAATATAAATGTATTGACACTATTTCTTAAGGAGCTATTTCTTCTTTTTGACCATCCCAGAGTCAATTTTAAACTTGGCTTTCCATCTGTCACCAAGCTCTGATTTTATTGAAGGGTTAGGAGGTCACACTTCCGCTCTTCTAATTTCCCACTGTTGAAGAAAGATGCACACAGGATAGAGGCTCTCCCAGCACACACACTGCCTGGAATTCTGCACAAGACAGCTCCAGCCCTGCAAGCACACCTCACTCAGGACCACTGAGCCTGAAAGACTGGAGCGGACGGTTCCTAAGACACAGCTCCCAAACGAGGAAATAAACTAAAGAGAAACTAATAAATAGCAAATGAAAACTACCGGCCTGACGCTCAGCTACACATAATTAAATAGCCTCAAAATATTGATACTACTTGGTGTGGTTTGTGCTCAGGCAGTGCACACCAAACGTCATCAGGCACAAGGAAGATAAACATCCTTCCAGGGCCCCCCCGCACCCCGCCCCGATTTAGAAGCCAAATCAGCAGGCCAAGAACAAGCCCTGCGAGTGTTTCCAGTTATCGGACCATCTCCCCAGAAGCGGCGGTGCAGGCCGTCTGCCCACACGCAAGTGCCAGGAGGCCAGACCCAGCAGAGCAAAGGGCACCTGTGCATCTCAACACCACGAGCAGGGAGCAGGGTGGCCATTCCCTTCAGATGCCACCAGCGCCTGACACGGTTCTGCCCTCACCTCTGTGCTCCCAGGTGATCCTAGGTATGGGTGCAAACGCCACCGCTGTCCCAAACACCACTGTGAGGGCGGTGAGCAGCCCCCCGACAGGGGCGCACATCCTCATCGGCTGGGGCCGCAGTGGGGACTTCAGCAGCAAATGCCCGCGGGCAGGCGAGCCCACGGTGGGTGTCAGGGTGGTTGCTGCTCAGAGCTGCAGGGCAGCCTGGAGCTGGTGGGCGGCGCAAGCCCTGAGGCCCCGCATTTCTCAGCACCCTGGGTGAGGTCGAGCTGCTCTCACCACTGCAAATATCAAGGGCCACCTGGTTCTTAAACAGCGTGCTTCTCTACAGCCCTCTGAAGAAATCCTGGAAGAAAGTGAAAATGAAGGGTTACGAGTCAGGATGTGTCGTAATAACGCCTGCTTTCTGTTTGCTCAATATCCCCCCACGGCTCTGCTCTCACCACATCCCCAGCCATGGACTCTGTCTGCTGAGGAGAAGAGAGTGGTGGAGACATAGAGGGCTTCCTGTGGGGACAGCCCCACACAGACACCGCATCCCAGAGTTACAGGAGTCAGGGCTTCCTGGTCCTCAGATGGGCCCGGAACGCAGGACAGACACAGGGACCCAGACCAGGGAGACAAATGCCTGCCTGGCTGCCCAGCTTCCTCCCTGTGCGGGCACTGTGTCCAGCTGGTAATGCGATGGGAAGGTAGGGAACGGAACCGGGGTTTCAGTTTCCCTCAGAGACTCTGGCTTCCCAATTCCTGTAATACTCATAGAGGACGACAGCCAGAACTAAAGACCGGAGAGCTGCACGGAGGCTGAAATGTGAGAGTACACACACAGACACACACACAGGTGTATGTGCAAGCACACACGTATGCACGCATACAGATATGCATGCCTACAGACACGCATGCATACAGACACATACACATGCACGCACGCATGTCCTGGTCGTGCAGGAGGAGCTGACCTCCTGCAGGGGACAGGGCCACCCCAATGGCCTCGCTCCTCCAGCCTCACCGCAAAAGTCGGCATGTCATGGAAACTGGTCATGGCCTCTGATCTGTCACTGAGACGAAGCACCTCATGGAAAGAACAGGCCTGTGCTGAACAGAGAAACTGTGGGGCTGGGGGTCCTCAGATCTCCTGGCTCCCACGCTCTGCCCCTGCCCCACGACTGCCTGGAGTCCCGGCCTCCCGCCTGCTCAGCCCCGTGCACCATCTGCAAGGGTCCCTGCGGGGAGCTGCAGGGCAGCCCTGCTCCACATCAGTGAATTGGGGCGATTAGGGTTTGCCCCTGACCCAAGGCCCCACCAGGATCCCAGTGAGACTATGAGATGGGCTTGTTCCCGCCTTCTCAGGGGGAGGTTAAAGCAAAACGTCGGCCTGAACAGAAGCAGGACGCTTGCCAACCACATCTGGGGAATACAATTAAGCTACAGCAGAACCACTGCACTTTGCAGATGTGCTGCCCTGGGGGGCCCACACGGAATCCAAAGGCATGCAACCTGCTCCTCAGCTGAATACCCTCTGCTGCAAAATGGTGAAGCAGCTGCCTCCCCGACACCCCTCTCCCCACCCCCACAGGCCCTGGGAGTCAGCCATGCTCACGTCCTCCTCTGCCTTCCACTCCCACCAAGCCAACCCCCCTCCAGGTCTACCAGTCCTACTGACACCCCCGGGCCCTCCCTCTCTAGAACCTTCCCCTGCACCCACCACCACGTCAGGACGCCTGAGGGGCAGCCAGCTCCCTTAACTCCCTCTCCAGCCGTCCTCTCCCAGCTCCGGCTCCCTGGGGACCCCACAATTTGCCATAGGGCAGCACCTGTGCAGCCACCTGCCCTGCTGCCCTCTGACACATCAGTCCAAACCAAACCTCCCAAGAGGGTTTGGGGAGAAGGTCCGGCTTCCTGTTTACCTGGTTAAGTCACTGCCTCCAGGGAGCCCTCCCTGCTCCTTTCTATTCTGCCTGGGAAGTCACCTCTCACACCCTGGTGTCCTTCTCTGGCCCCAAAGGCTAGCAGGGAGCACGGCTCACCCTCCACAGTGCTCTGGGGTCCTTTTATTTTATTTATTTTTTTATGTGCACGTACGGGCCACTACCACCCCCACTCCCCTTCACAAAGGAAGGACTCATGGGGGACTTTCACGGTGAGCACTTGCCACTGGGGAGATGCTGGGCAAGGGCCAGACACCAGGGGCCAAGCCTCATCTGCCCACCCACCTTCCCTGCTCAGGCACCCACTCTGCACCTCCTCCCCCCAGCCCGAAGGCTGCCTGGTGGGGCTCCCCATCCACCCAGGATCTGTTCTCCATCCCAACATGCCTATTGGCCCGTGAAGTCAGGGAGCACACTGAGTCCATCTTTTCCTCCAGGGACTGGCCCATCCTGGGTGGAGACTGGCACCTCTTTTCGACAAAGGGCCGGATGGGCATTATTTTCAGCTTTTTGATTCCTAGAGCCTCTGTCCCAGCTACTCGAGCCCAGCATGGTAGCTCAAAAGCAACCACAGATGACGTGTGAATGGATGAGCATGGCCGTTTGCCAACATAACTATTTACAGGATGGGCACTGGGCTGCAGGCCAAGCCCTGCGCTGGGGGCCCAGGGGGACGGCCAGCCCAGACACCCAGTGGCAAAGGCACGATCCATGCTAAACACAACACCGGATGCACCAGGAGGCCAAGGAGGCCGGGAGGGGAAGAAGAGAGAGAGCTGCCTCATGGGGTAGCTGTGAGTGCTCACCCTCTGCGAAGCCAGCTCTTAGAGGCACCCACCATGTGGGTCACAGTCACCCTCAGCCGGGGCCCTGGTGGGGACTCTGCTCTCCTGCCCTTAGCAGGGGAGTGAGGTACAAGGTGGTTCCAGAAGCCCAGGCCAGGCGAGGTGTTCCCGATGTGACCCACTCAGCAAGCAACCCCGGAGTGTCCAGTGAACACATACACTGCAGCAATCCTACACAGCCACAGGACGCCCAGGCCCTGGCGAGGACTCTTTGCGTGGATGTTACTGGCTCAGGGTGCACCAGACACCCGCCTAGCTTGTTCCCGGGTCCATTTCCGCCACTACCAGTCTAATTGAAGCTGTGCCCACCCCACCCCAACCCCCATCCTGACCTCTCCACAGCCTCCCACCCCTTTACCCTGCTTCTGTTCTTGCTGCCTGGGGTAGAGATTGCTGGCTTCCTGTCCCAGCATCCACATCCCTTCATTCTCACTAACAGAATCTTGATTTTACCTAGGATGGCAATGTGGCCAGCTAAGCATGTCTCCCAGCTCCCCTGGCAGCAGTTCTGGCCAAAGAACTGTGGACAGGGCTTCCCTGGTGATGCAGTGGTTGAGAGTCTGCCTGTCGATGCAGGGGACACGGGTTCGCGCCCCGGTCCGGGAAGATCCCACGTGGTACGGAGCGGTTAGGCCCATGAGCCATGGCCGCTGAGCCTGCGCGTCCGGAGCCTGTGCTCCGCAACGGGAGAGGCCACAACAGTGAGAGGCCCGCGTACCGCAAAAAAAAAAAACAAAACAAAAAGAACTGTGGACAGAAGTTATTAGGTAGGAATTCCAGGAAAGCTCTCTAAAGGAGGCTGACTCAGCTAGTGTTGGCATTTTTTTTTTTTTGTCTTCAGCCTTTCCTCCTTTTGCTGCCTGGAACTCAAATTTGATGGCTGGAGCTCTGCCAGCCACCTTGTGAACATGAAGTTAAGAGTTTCATTCTGAGAACAGCCAAGTGGAAATCCAGAAGAACTGGGGACCCTCACAACATACTGGAGACTTTACACCTGCTTTCTTCTGCCTAGACTTGATAATAAACTATTAATCTCTTTAAATTACTGTTTTTTTCAGATCTTTGTTACCAGCAATCAGATACAATTCCAAACAGATACAACCTCCCTGTGACACATTTACCAAACAGCAGCAGCAGACAGAATAATGTTTTTAACGTAAATCAGAGCATATCATTTCCCTACGTGAAACATTTCTCACTCAGATTAAACCCAAGCACACAACCTTGGTTGACCTTCTATCCAGCCTCTCCTGTTTCATGTTCCCTCCACCTTTCTGTCCCAGACATTTCTGGACGTGCGGAGCCTGGCCCATCTGCTAGGCTGTCTTCCCACTGCTTGGCAAAGCAATTCAGAACATTTCCAAATGTGTCTGTACCAGAGATCATGTGTGTAAATCCCACGGCACAGTCTCATTAATTTACCAGAGAAGACTTTCTCTCTGTATGATTGATCAGTGACTGGCAGTGCCTCCCCAAAGCTTCTCTGCTCCAAGCTCCCAAACAGGTAAGGTTTCTAGGAATGCTCCAAATCAGGGCAGGGAAAAGCTCAGTGGCTGCCGGGGTCAGAGCAGAGTGAGGGGTGAACAGGCAGAGCTCAGAGGATTTCTACCACTCTGGAGTGAGACGTTGATGTGGAGGAGGGGACAAGATATATGGAAACTCTATGTACTTTCTGCTCAATGTCACTATGACTCTAAAACTGCTCTCAAATAGAAAGTTTATTTAAAAAACCCCACCACACACCAGCACAGAGAGGTCTTTCCTGAGCACAAAAGGAGCATGTGTGAGGCCCTGTCCCAGTGTGCCCACAGCCTGGGGTGCCCTTCTGGCTGCAGGGCACAGATGTGAGGCCCACTGGGATGTTTCATTTCCCCTCAAACATCAGCATGGAGCCCAGTCTCTGTTGGAGGGAAATGGTTTGCAAGGATCCAACGGCAAGAACAAATTCCTACTTCAGTCGCTGACAGAAGTCACTCCTCTGGGACATCCCATGACACGCACTGCAACCAGGCTTAGAACCCAGATGTGGGAGATGGGAGAATCCCTCTTTGGAAACTGGTGCCCAGAACACAGAGATTTATCTCAACTCCCTCCTCATACCCAGTAAAATTCTGACACCCTAAAAGGACATAAACCCATACGGATAAAAATGGGGAGAGGGTGATAGCCCATGCGGACGTTAACAAACCTGGGAAACTAGAAAGAAAACAGGTGAGCAATAGCAGTGGTGTACTGGCAAACCTTAACAACTGGCTCTCCAAGGGGGCAGGGTGCCCTGCTTTGTAGTGTATGCCGATCCCTGGGGTGCAAATGCTGCTTTCAAGCTTCCAACATGATGTCACTGAACACAGAGACAGGACGAGATGCACGGTAGCACACCAGTGCACGGTAATTCCACCGCACAGATACAACAGGCATGTGGCCTCAAGAGCAGGTAATAGTACAGGAAATAGTAAAATGCACGGGAAGCAGTGGGTTTTGAGTATGTTTACCTTCACTTGTATTTTTAATACAATTTATTTAAGTCCACATAATTTAGTGTTTGATAATGGCTGTGTTCACTAGCACACCGCTGCTAGTAATTAATTGCCGTTGTGGACAAACAGAGCTGAAACTGGAGCCTGTGAGAGGAGAAGTCACAAAGAAACCTGAGAAAATGAAAGCGACCTTAGAAATTAAAATCTTGATTAAGGCAACAAAATGTTCAGCTGAAGGATTGGAAGATAAAATTGAGGAGGTTTCCTAATAGTTGAACAATGTGACAGAGAAAAACAAAGGGAGAGAAAAGAGAAGAAAGCTAGAAGATGGATTCAGGAGACCCATGTCTAACTGACAGGAGTTCCAGAAAAGAGTGAGAATACAAGAAGTTACCAGAGAAATAATAACAAGAAAATGTCCAAAATAAAAACCCCACAGGTTTATAGAATGGAAGAACCCAGCAGTGCAGTGAATGAAGAAAGGCTGCAGTAGAGCCCTGGGAGACAAAAGGGGAGATTCTGAAAGCTTCCAGAGAGAAAACGGGCTCCAGACAATGACCTCTCAAGAGCCACGCCAACAGCTAGGAGGCAGCACAATGCCTTTAAAGTCTCAAAGAAGGAGGATTGCTCATGCAGACTCTCAAATCAAACCCAATTATCAGTCACCTGAGTGTAGCACAGAAACATGTCCCAAGCACGAAAGTTCTTAGAACTTCTACCTCCCTTACATCCTTTCTCAGAAAGCTACTGAAGGACTCACGCCACCAAAACAAGGGAGCTGCTTCCCTGGTCTTCCTGAGAAGGAAGAAGAGCTGGGGGACAAGAGACAAGGTGTGCTCCGTGGAGAAGGGGTGCAGGGGGCAGGAGACAGAGGCCGAGAGGGTGCAGGAGAGCTCGTGCAGAGTTACCGTGCGTTTGTGCGCTGAAATATGAGGGGAGCCTGAGGATGAGTAACACATTCATAGATTAAAAATGTAGCACACACACTCAAAATGAAGCAGTTACTAACCCCAGAGAAAGCAAAAGTGAAACTTGAAAGGAAATGTGATCAAAGCATACTTATTATGGCCCAGCTTTGAGCAATACTGACATGGCACCAATAACAAAAACCCTGGAGCAACGTCACTGGGAGGGTGGGGGGAGTGAGTGAAGGAGGACGTCAGAGAGCCCCCATCCTCACCTTCCATGGTAATACAGGATCTAAAATAGCAAATGCAGGAAATACCTGTACAAGCACTTTGAAGGAATATTACCCAAAATGGCTAAAACAGTCGCAGCTCACTGTCTCAGGGACAAAGCGACAAGACCGGAGCTCCTGTTTTCTCTCATAAGCTGTATAGTAATTATTTCAAGTTAAAATCATGTGCATTAATTGCTCTGATAAAAGCTAATTAAATTTTTTTAAAGAAATCAATGCTTTGATTCTTTGTAGCCTGGAAGACAGCAGTTCAGTGGGTGGAGAAGCAGGGGACACGGCCCCCTGCAGGCAGCCGTCCCAAGGACCAGGCAGAGCAAGATGTGCTTATGCAGCCACACTGGGGTTCATACATTTTTGCAGAAATAGGATTATTCACCAAGCGGCAGAAGTGCCCTGAGCAGCAGAACAGGAGTTAGTGTAAAATGAAGCTTCGACAGTGCCCAGCAAGGGAACCTGGCCTCCCGTCCCTTCACTTGCCACAGATCACCCCCCAACCCCAGTCTCTGCATTTGTCGCTCCCTCCTCCAGAACATTCTGCGACACCCCCACCCCCACCCCGCTTCCCCACCCAGGAGTTCCTGGTGGCTGGCTCCTTCCCACATGCACCCTGGCCCCAAGGCCACCTCCATCTTCCTCCTGCTTTATTTTCTTCATAGCAGGAGTAGGGACTTAATGCTCAACGATGTGGTCCCTTCTAGGGCCGGCAGAACCAGAGGAAATACAAACATCTCAGTTAGAAGACTAAGGCCAGAGCTGGAGAGAACCAAGGTGAGGCCCCAGTGGCAGAAAGTTTCGCACACATCATAGTCAGAATGAATAGAAATTTAGAACGGATTCACAGCTCCAGGACAGGCTGAGCTGCCTTAACAAATGGGCCCAATGGGGCTTCCCTGGTGGCGCAGCGGTTGAGAGTCCGCCTGCCAATGCAGGGGACATGGGTTCGTGCCCCGGTCTGGGAAGATCCCACATGCCGTGGAGAGGCTAGGCCCGTGAGCCATGGCCGCCGAGCCTGCGCGTCCGGAGCCTGTGCTCCGCAACGGGAGAGGCCACAACAGTGAGAGGCCCACGTACCGAAAAAAAAAAAAAAGATGGACAAACAAATGGGCCCAGTGAATTTCAGCGGAGGCGGGTGGAAGGGCCAGTCTCTCTCCTTCCGGGACCTGCAGGAATGACCACTGTGCACACGGGCTGCTCACACTGGCTTAGGTGAGAAGGGAAAACATTCTTCTTAATCGCCTTGAGCCTGTACCAACCCAGACACTGTCGTTAAGGAGCAGGGCGGGTGCTGAACTAGCCAGGGGGCCACTCACTCCCAGCCATTCCCAGGCCCGCCCTGCCCACGGCGGCCTGAGGACGGGTACAAGTTCTTTCTGCAGAAGTTTCCCAGCATGGACTTCATCCAGCTCTCAACTGTCTTTACCTCATCAGCAGGCGCCAGACTCCCGATGGCCTCAATCAGACCCTGCGTCTCGTCCCCAGATGGTCTTTAAAAAAATCCACAAGAATAGCCAAAGGTCAGGAGGGTCCATGCCACACACAGTCGACTCCTCTCTGGGGAAGGGGTGTGAGGGATGCATGTTTTGCTTTATGACATTGGAAGGGTTTGATGTTTGTCCTTTTTCAGTAAGCATGCATTGTTCCGTATAATTTAAAAGTGCTAAGCAAAGCACACAGCACACTCACACAGACACACAGCCACGGTGCACTCAACCAGGAACACTGGCTCGGCGATCGCTGCCGCGTTAAGAATCGAAGCCTTAAATGTTCAAATGGAAACAACTGGACAAAGCACCCACCCTCTCGCTTTCGTGGGCACTTCTGCTGGGAGCCAAGTGTCAGGAGTGTGCATTTGGCCTCCCCCATGTGAAAGTGTCACAGTGAGACAGGAGCCCATTAGAAAGACAGGGTCATACAATGTCACACCCGTTACCTACACATAATTGTGCTGGTTCAGGAGGAGTGCATGACCCCACGTTAAATGTCAGGAGAATGGAACCCAGAGGGGTCTCTGAACCCGGCACTCAGGGGCCTGTCAGTGCCTGTCATGCGGCAGCTTTCCAACCGAGCGACCCTGAATCAAGTCAGGGGGTTGGGGCAGAGAAAACAGGGTAAGGGTTATTTCATGAAACCATACACACATCTGTGTACGTACACTTGTGTGTGTACATACGTGTATTGTGTACCTGTGCACATATACACATATATGTGTGCACCTTTAAGTGTATATCGGAGTATATGTGTGCAAGTATGCATCTCTGCGTGACCTGTATATGCGTGCATTCATGTATGTATGTGTACACGTGTCATTTGTATACACGTATCTATGTATATGCGTGTTCATCCATGCATGCACACACCTGTAGGTGTGTGCATGAGCATCTGTGTCTGTCATGTGTGCCTGTATGTGTGTGTGTGTACATGTGTGTATGTGCATGCCCATGCAGTGTGTGTGCTCTCTGTGGCAGCACAGAAATCCCGATCTAGCACTGCATTCCTAGATGTGACCAGTGACGAAAGGCTAGGATCCTTTAAGGCAGGAACCATGGGCCGAGGGTACTGTCTGGGCTCTGTCACGCCTACCCACACCTTGGCTTCCCTTTCTGGGACCAGCTGTCTGTAGGGTCACAGAGGGGACACCACTCACTACCCCATGTAAGGCATCAATGCTGGCATCAACAACAGGATGCTAAACCAATGTTCAAAGTGTCTCCACTGGCATCCCCTGGAAACCCATGAAAGGGGAGCTCAGGTGACAGCTGTGGACAACTACTGGGGGAGCCTGTTGACGCTTCTTGTCTATGGGGTTTGCCCAGACAGGGCAGGTGAAGCCCCACTTACCCTCTAGGCCCTGTGGCCAGGACAGCGGAAGACACACAGCTAAATATACCTTCCCTTCCCAGCCAGGAGCAGAGAACACAAGAGCCACCCTAAGACCATGCCCTGCCAGTGCTGGTGCCAGGCCCAGTGTCCCCATCCCCAGGCTGTCCCCCACCCTAGGCTCCCCTACCCTACCCCAGTCACCAGCCCTGCCCCCAGGCTGCACCCCACCCTCAGCTCCTCTCCCTACCCAACCCCCCAGCCCCAGCCCCAGGTTGTGCTCCCCCCCACTCCCCTCCCCACCCTCAGTGCTCTCCTCCCCCACCCCTGGCTGTGGTGCTGATGTCACCACCTTGCCAAATGGCCTTGCCCTCTCAGGAATCAGGAACAGGTTTCAGAAGCTCTCTGTGTCACACACAACAAACAGTTTTTTGTTTCAACTTCAGTTTCCCCAGGACTTAGAATGGATCCCAGGAGCCAGGCTCAGCCTTAGAGCTGAGTCCAGCTGGACGCTCCCCGCTGCCCCAATGGAAAAGCGTCCAGGACACCGGCTTTCCCCTCCAGCCGCCCCGCAGGGGCAAACAAGCTGGTCAGGATGTCCCGACACACCTTAACCCTCGTTCTCTCACCTAAACCCAGGCACGTGTGTGTCACTAATGTGCCGATGGAAGCCAGGAAGGAGAAAAAGGGCGGCAGGGTGACAGATGTACATACCAACCAATTAATCAGCAACCAATCAGCAGTGATGATGCTGAGAAGGGCATATGCAGGGCAGGTGCAGGGCAGCGGGGACCCTGAAGCACAAAGGCCAGAGGAGGGAGGGATCACACCACCTTGTGTGACATCATTCTACACTTCACAGTCACACTGTCTCTTTGGAGGGTGTGTGGCACCCTCGCATAGCGTGTGCATTTGTCTCTGAGCCCAGACAGCTTAGCACCGGGAATACAAAATAA
The DNA here is from genome assembly GCF_951394435.1 of Stenella coeruleoalba. Taxonomy (NCBI): domain Eukaryota; kingdom Metazoa; phylum Chordata; class Mammalia; order Artiodactyla; family Delphinidae; genus Stenella; species Stenella coeruleoalba. The sequence goes on along the minus strand of NC_137153.1, from coordinate 30,119,366 downwards.
CCTTCCTCCCCTGGCCTGATTCTTCCTGTCGGCCCACCCCCAGGGAGGAATATCTGTTGTCCAGGGGCTGCTGGCGTAGTAGGGAGCTCAGCTCCAGATGTGCCCCCAGGCTTGTTTCCCAAGGGCTGGAGGACACCATGTGCACCAGGAGATATTTTAAATGTCACTAGAACTGGTGCTTCAATCCCCAGTTTGACCTGTACAGAGAGCAAACTTAGATAAATGATACTGTTGAAAAGTTCTGCCTTAACTGGAATTTATTTGCATTCTTTTTTTTTTTTTTTGCGGTACGCGGGCCTCTCACTGCTGTGGCCTCTCCCGTTGCGGAACACAGGCTCCAGACGCACAGGCTCAGCGGCCATGGCTCACAGGCCCAGCCGCTCTGCGGCATGTGAGATCTTCCCAGACCGGGTCACGAACCCGTGTCCCCTGCATCGGCAGGCGGACTCTCAACCACTGCGCCACCAGCGAAGCCCTATTTGAATTCTTAATTTTCTCCTTACCTTATAAAACTCTCCTACCTTCCAAAGTAACTCCAAGGGTGCTTAATAAAGAAATAAAGTAATAAAGAAATGTAAATTAAAATAAAATACCTAATTATCCCCCACGAGACAGAGAAATTTAAGATTGCTGCTAGGGGTGCTGGTGAAGGGCTGGAGGATTTCCGAAGGCGATTCTGAATTTCCAAATGGCTCCTACTTCCTAGCTAGTCTTGGGCAGCTATCCTATGGACCAGCCCAGTGTGCAGAGCCATGTGGACGAGGACAGCCCACGAGGGCACCTGGAGGGATGTGCCTCCACCGGGGGGCCTAGTTAGCAGACATGTGCAGGACACTGAAGAAGCTAGGCAGGAACCACCAGGAAGCACACAGCACCCTGACCACATGGAAGGGCAAGGGCAGAACAGCAAGCCAAGATGACCCATGTGTGTCCAGGGAGGAGGTGCCAGTCCACATACACATACGTGCGCGCACACACACACACACACACACAGATGCACATATGGACACACACACACGAACACATAAAGAGACACACAGGCACACATATAGACACACATGGACACAGACATACATCCAACTGTTAACAGTGATTATCTCTGGGGAGGGAGAACGGCCAGGGAACTCACTTTTTAATGTTTGTTTTTAAAACAGTGAATAATGTTTATAATGCTTTGTAAAAAATTAATACATTAAAAATTTATGTCTCCTCTACACTAGACTCAAGTCAGTGAACAAATATTACATCCAGCACATCAACCTGTGCACTGGTATGTAATGTTCCGCAACCTAGCCCATTTCTTGGTGTCTATTCTTGCCATTTTATTTTTTTGCCCTTTTGCACTTACATAGAAATGAGAAGGGGCTTCTTTTCCTGCATGCTTTTTATGACCACAAGGTAAAAGTAACAGAAGTCTATTCTTGCCATTTCTTTGCTCTTTTTGCATTTACATAAAAATGAGAAGTGGCTTCTTTTCCTGCATATACTTCATGCTTTTTATGACCGCAAGGTAAAAGTGAGAGTCCACCCTCTTAGACTTTTACATTGGAATTCTCTAACAACTCAATATAGTACTGAACAGAAGAAACCACCCTTGATTTCAATTACCTTATGTCCAAAGATTCCAAAATATTTCTTTAAAATAAAGTGTTCAGCAAACAAAATCCAAAGACAAATGATCTAGGGGAAAAAAACTAGGAAAAAACACTTGTAACATAAATGCCAGGGCCTGGAATTCCTAATAAGTGCAGTGATCTAATAAACTACAGAAAGAAAAGACCTAATAAACTACAGAGCCCTGGCCAAACAGAGCAGGTAATTAAAAATGTATATGTATATAACCAGCCAATAAACACAGAAAGTGCTAAGTATCCCTAGAAGTGAAGCTGTGTTCATTAAAAACACCCCCACCCCAAAACTGGCATAATAAGACCTCGTGACTGCCATGCATGGCAGACACCAAAGACTACACTGGCAGCAGGTGTGTGGAGAAGCTAGCAGAAATGACAACCCCACCAGCTAATCCACAATACATGAGTAGCATAAAGGGATGAAGGGGAGGTAGGGGCTTACTTTTTGTTTTTACAAATTAAACTGGCATTTCTCTTTCCTCTAAAACTGGAAATACACGGTTGACCACGTATTAACTGACCAAAGTTAAGATTAATCACAAAATGACTCAGCTTCAGGGCAGATGACATGGAAAGCCATCTTTTTACACCAGACATCACTGATGACCGCCCCCATCCCCAAGAGAAGATGGAGCATTTCAGTGCCTAGAGCAGGGGCCTGCAGCCCAGAAAGGGGGCAGGGGAAGGAGCACGGGGCAGAAAGGCAGTGGGGGAAGAAAAACAAACAGGCAGTGCCCCTACTGCCCTGTAGGCTTCCCTCAAGCCAGCCCCAAGGGGCAGCAGCCAAGTCCAGATCTTTGGCCCTAAGATAGCACAGGGACCAAGGACCAACCTTCGGCTGGATCCCACTGAGGCTTCTACAAGGTGTCATCTTTGCTAATCTGCGAGATAGACTGAGAAACAAAGGGATTTTACCTGTATCTTGTGCCTCTTGATACTTCCCAATTGTTTCTAGGAAGGAGTCTTCAGAAATCTTGGCTCTGAAAATAATGGGAAATGAGAATATTTAAACAGTTAAACTGTCCACATAAACTCAGCATCACTTCTGGAAAGGCACTGAGAACAAACTCCTGCCTTCACTTCTGGAGCCCCGCAGCTGACTCTCTGACCCAGGATGGCTTGGCACTTGTTCACTTGTGCAAACAGGAGGAGGTAGGGAGTGTGCAACTGCTCACCCAGGAACAAAGGAAGTGAAACCTGTTGGTCACCCAGGTGCCGGAGCTGGTCCCCAGCCACTGACCACCACCACTTCCCTGCAGAACAAGCCATTCAAATACAAGCCAGAGTCACTGTCAGCTGTGAGTCCATCAATCAAAAAAGTATCATCTGGGCTTCCTTGGTGGTGCAGTGGTTGAGAGTCCGCCTGCCGATGCAGGGGACCCGGGTTCGTGCCCCGGTCCGGGAAGATCCCACATGCCGCGGAGCGGCTGGGCCCGTGAGCCATGGCCGCTAAGCCTGCGCGTCCGGAGCCTGTGCTCCGCAACGGGAGAGGCTGCAACAGTGAGAGGCCCGCGTACCGCAAAAAAAAAAAAAAAAAAAGTATCATCTACTGGCTATTGACTTCAGATATGTATCCTTTAGAATTCATCTTCATTGAAATCCAAAGGCACCAGGCGATGAAGGAAAAAGTGATACAGATAACATATTCACGAGAAAATGATTTCCTAAAAATCCCATTTAATTCCCTTTTTCTTTGTTTTTGATTATTGTTTATAAGCCAAACAGAAGAATTTCCACAGTGGTATAGCAAGTTCCTATATTGTATTTGCTACCCCTTCCCAGTGCAGGATAGAGCCCTCAAAATAGGAATCCCCAAGTCCAGTAAGATCACAAACTATCAGACAAAGAGAATCAGAATTGCAAAATCAGAGGTCACAGTGCAGGATTAATGAAGGTTTAGAGGCTGGTTAAACGGATGCTGACGCCTCTACAACTGCAAATGATCCAACATATTTTTTAAACCTCAGAATAAAGCTCTAGCATTTTTTTGTGGTTGGAATTAGTTTTTTCTTTTGCTTCAAGGGTTTATACAATTATTGCCATTTTTCTGAAGACAGCTGAGAAGTAGGAGATGCTCCTTGGAAACGCTGTTGATGCCCCATCTCTCCCACACAGTGCCCCCGCACCCCGGGGAGTGGGACCATCATGCCTGCATCATGCATGATGCCTGCATCATGCCTGCAGCCCAGACACTGTACCCCACTCTTACATGTCCACCCAAGCACACAGTTTCCAGGGCCACCCAGGGCCCCTCACCTCAAAGTGACAGGCAGAAATGGTTAGGATTCACCCGGCCTCACTGTGATGTACTGCCTAAGACTGAGTCTGGGTATTTCCCACAGAAGCGACTGCTTCTGATGGCCAATTTATAAGCAAAAATATCTTCAGATGAGCAAGCAGGTAAGTGTCCTAGAAAAAGTTATATCCACGCAAGACACAGAACCTATCTCTTCTGTTAAAATGCTCTTCTGGGCGAGCAGCCGATGGACACACAACCGATGGACAGGCAATGGGCAAACCCAATGAGCTATGGCATTTACCCGTTCACACGGGGCTTTCCTAGCACATGGGCAGGCGGGGCCCAGCAGCCACTGGGGACTGCTGAGAACTCTTAAGGAAAAAAGAAAGTGAGTCACCCATAAATAAGAGGTTTAGATAAATAATGTGAATACTAAGAATTTTAAAAACAAAAAACTTCTCTCTTCTAGAGATTCAATAAGTCTTTGTCACTTTAATAAATAAAAGCCCAGAGCTGCTTGTTCTGTGGTTGGACAAGGTGCGTATCATATTCACCCTAATTTCACGGTTTTGAGCAACAAATGACAGCAGGCTAGGGTTCCTGTGTGTGTGTCTTCAGCACCTCACACAATGCACTTGGACACTGGTGTCCTCATTTTCTGCCTTCAAGCCAAGCCTCCGTATCTACCCTCCATCAAAGAGCTTCTAGCCCCCAGGTTCCTGAGTGAAAATACTCGCTTCTGGCTCAGTCAACCGAGAGGCCCTGAGGGCCCCCAGTTGTCTGCACCCTTTACCACAGCAATTTTTCTCCTTTCCCAACATAAAAACCCACAGGCTATAATTAGTTATCACCATACTGAAGAATGCAAAAGACATGCTCTGTACGTAACTACTAACCATATCATTCTGACTACGCATCTCCTCTGACTATGCAAACCTGCTTATAATGCACATAATGTACAGTCCATTTGCAAAAGAAAGGAATGGAATCCATCAGAAGAGAGAGAAGTGTTTTCCTCTGGTACACACAGGAAAAACCTGGCCCATGCCCCGATGGCAGCGGTCTCCTGACCATTTATGACAAAAGTGCAGAGCCCAGGTAAAGGGGGTCTTCATCTTGCAGGCACCTTGCCTACATTCTGCCATTGTGACCTCACCTTCCGAAGGCCCCTTGCCTCCGCAGTAACCCAGTGTTCTCTTTAGTGCGTGGAGAAGACACAAGTGGGATGGGGCCAGGCATGGGACTCTGTTGGGTCAGAACGACCTGGGTTCCAGGCTTCGCTTCTCCATTTTCCAGCTGTGTGTCCTTGGGGAAGTTACTGGGCTTTTCTGTGCCTCTGCCTCCTCATCCAGAAAGTGGACATCATAATAGTACCTACCTCATTTGGTTGCTGTAAAGATCCATGAGTAACTTATGTGAAGAGCTTAAAACAGTGTCTGGCAGCTTCCCAGCACGGCATAACTATCAACTATGACTCTTCCTACCTGTGAAGCGGAGCCAGTTATACCTAACTTGTTAATTACCTACCTTGAGAGACATACATATCAGCATCTGGCATGTGTAAGCACATTCCCCATTCCCCATGACCAAGGCTCTACCAGCCTCCTCCTCTCACAGGGAATTCAGAGCTCAGAGCCTGGGTCTGCCTGGGGTCACATCCACAATCTCCTGGGAATAGGGCCCCTGTTTCTGCGGTTGTGGATGGGGAAGGGGCCTCGAGCCTTATCTGCTGAACTTCCTCACTTCAGCCCAGAAGCCCACGCTGGAGGTGTCTGGGCAGTGTGAAATGGGGAGATTCAATCAGCACTCCACCCACATGCCCTGTCTGGGGTGGGTTTGCACATTAGTGCAAGACACCATTTCCCACCTCTGAGAAGGGCAGCAACGAGACAGGCTGGCTAAAATGTACGGTGATTAGGGGCTGGGGGCAGCATTCACATGCACTGGGGCAACTTCTCTGGGGGCTACTGGGTGACACCTGTCAAGATGCCATGTCCAGACCCTCTGACCCAGCAGTTCTCCACCAGGAATTCAGCTGGACACACCCCCACGTGTACAAGATGCCCAAGTACAGTATGAGGCTGCTGATAGGAAAACTCTGGAGACACCTAGAAGTCCATCAGTTCATGTGCATGTGGGCACATATATGTGTGTGTGTGTTTGTGTGTATACACACATGTATATACACTGCATATGTGTAAGCTGATTTGTGTATGAGCTGTGGCACATCTATAGGATGGAATACTACACAGCTGTTAAAAAAATAAAGTGGTCACTGAGATGAAAGGATGTCCAAGATACTTAGTAAAAATTAAGGTCCCCCACAGTGTTATAATATGTTCTCATTTGTGTAGACACAGGGTATGTAACCATTTGTACGTGCACATAATTTACTCAAAACTATTTGATTAGATCAGCACTTAATCAAGGATCTGCTGGCAGTGAGCGACTAGAGAGTGGCTTTGGTCTGGAGTAGGGGTGTATTTCAATTTTTACTATGTGTATTCTTTAGTACTATTTGAATTCTTATCTTAAGCATGTGGTTTCCTAATTAAAATACTTTAAATCTGATATTAAAAGTAAAATATATTAAATGTAAAAAACTTGGAAAATAAAAGGTCAGAGAAGAAAACATTTCTGGCAATTTCAAAAAACAGGTTACTATAACTATTAAAACATGATTCCCGGAATATTACTCAGCCATAAAAAGAAACGAAATTGAGCTATTTGTAATGAGGTGGATAGACCTAGAGTCTGTCATACAGAGTGAAGTAAGTCAGAAAGAAAAAGACAAGTACCGTATGCTAACACATATATATGGAATTTAAGGGAAAAAAAATGTCATGAAGAACTTAGGGGTAAGACAGGAATAAAGACACAGACCTCGTGGAGAATGGACTTGAGGATATGGGGAGGCGGAAGGGTGAGCTGTGACAGGGCGAGAGAGAGGCATGGACATATATACACTAATAAACGTACGGTAGATAGCTAGTGGGAAGCAGACGCATGGCACAGGGATATGGGCTCGGTGCTTTGTGACCGCCTGGAGGGGTGGGATAGGGAGGGTGGGAGGGAGGGAGACGCAAGAGGGAAGAGATATGGGAACATATGTATATGTATAACTGATTCACTTTGTTATAAAGCAGAAACTAACACACCATTGTAAAGCAATTATACCCCAATAAAGATGTTAAAAAAATTAAAAAATTAAAAAAAATTAAAAAAAAAACCATGATTCCCTTTCTGAAATTTACTAAACGCATTTCATCAAAATGGAAGTTTTCAAGAACAGCAAACAGACTTTACATCATTTCCAGCAGTTCCGACGTTTTGTTGGACCTATTTATCCTAAGAAAACTCAGACACAGAGGAAAGCATTTTGGTGCAGGTGAGTGCCGCAGACCCCGAAGTGGGAGAGGCAGGCTCACAGCCATGCAGCAAGAGGAACAGAGACCTGGAACTCAAGAGAGAAGAAAGCACCTGCAGCATGTGGGCTGCTGAGTCAGGGAGCGGGGAGAGGAAGTGAGGGCCCCAGCGTGAACTGTGCCCCATGAGTCTCTGCATTTGGCCCCATCCCACATGATCCAGGGTTCCCCAGCACCAACTTGTGACTATGCAATGTTGTACAGCTAAATATGATAATGTTGCACGTTCAGATCATTGTCAATTTCCTACTTAAAATTCATTTTTAAAGACTGATTTTAACAACCAGCAAAACTTGAGCTAGAAACCCTTCTTTCTAGAATGCAGAGCCTATTTGCCGAGGTCAGGTGGCACAGAGAAGACACTGTGAGAGGGTCATCATAAGGCTCCCTGCTTACATAGGTGGGGGCCAGGACACACTTACGTAAAACATTGATTTGACTCACTTCTCAGTTTTCTATGAGTTGAGGTATTTTGAAAAGGCATACTTTCTATGATATTACACAGTCAACATCTAAAACATTTTTTATATTTCTTTCAAGCAATTTAGGTGCCTTAATTCAGTCCATGCTTATTCTCCCCTAATGGGGAAGGCAGCAAAGTGTGGTGGCCAGAGTGCGTGGCCAGAGCATGGACTCTGAGGCCAGTCTCCCCAGGATCAGGTCTGGCGCTGCCACTTCTCAGCTGTATGACCTACAACAGGTCACTACCAACTCTCCCCAAGCTACTCCCCCAGTCCCTCCACCTCCTCCCCAGCTACTCCCCCAGTCCCTCCACCTCCTCCCCAGCTACTCCCTCAGCCCCTCCACCTCCTCCCCAGCTACTCCCTCAGCCCCTCCACCTCCTCCCCAGCTACTCCCTCAGCCCCTCCACCTCCTCAGCTACTCTCTGCGGAGGAAGCGGCATGAATGAGGAGTCGTAAAGCACATATACACACTACAGGAGTGCACACTGAATCAATGTTAACACAACAACACAAGCGACACTGCACTGTTGTGATACAGTGGGGACACTCCCCAGTGCTGGGGAAGGTCTACCAGACCTCACAGCCACACTCAGCCACATTGTAGCAGAAACAAGTGTTGGGGAGAAGCAGGTGTTTTCAAGCCAACACCAATCCCCGTGGTAGCTCTAACTGTGATTTTACCTAGATTTAAAGCTTTTTTTCTAAAACGCACGGCCACGACGTCAGCTTTTACTACCACCCCTGCTCCATGAACCTGAAAATGTCTAAACTCTGGGTCCATCTGACTCCAAACTCAATCAAGCCCTTTCTTTGAGAGTCTGACTGGGCTGCCCCAGAGCGACCTCTGCCCTCTCTTCCCAAACTGTGTGTCGGCACCACCCCAGGACTCCCCCTCAGTCCGCACCCCCTTCCACCCCTGCTGTCCACCCTCCTGCAGGGCTTTGAGAGCACACGGTCCAGACTCACCTACAGACGTCCTGGTTGGAGCCCCCTGTGCACCCGGAGTCCATGTGATTTCAGGGGCTGAGAACCAGCAGAAGTGCCACCGCACTGCCTGCCTTTCCCTGCGTGACCCTGCCTTCCTGCTCCACACACCCCGGCTGTGCCCTGCTGGGTACATCTCCATCATACCCACCTCCCGAAATCCTGGCTGTCACTACAGCTTGGCTCACGGGCCAGGGCAGCCTGAAAACTGCCCTCAGAATGGATGCCTGGACTTGACCGAGCTTTGCTTACTGGGTCCTGTGAAAAGTTATAAGCGAGAAGAATAATGAACATCCCACCAAAAGGTAAAGGTGAGAAAGTGACTGTTCACAAGAGTAAAGCAGGCACTCCTGCCGGACTCCAACAGCATCACTCATGACGGAGGTTTCTACCACGCTTTGCTGTACTCACTCCTTGCACTCTGAGTGACCCAGGGCACATACAGTATCATGAGACAGGAGGTCACTCACGTCCCTCGTGTGCAACTCTCTGGGGTGTGCACATGCCTGACCATAAACACTGGACACCTGAAGGAGCCCTCGGTGTGGGCCAAGAGACTTGGCACCGATAACGGGGCAGCAGCCGTGCGGACCCCTGCTGCCTCTGGGAGCGGCAGTAACTTCCACTCCCCAGCAACCTCCGGATCCTTCAGAGCCCTGAGGAGGTCGGTTTCATGTGCTGCTGATGCAGAGAAAGAGAGAAAATGCAACAACTGGCCTGGAGCCAAGATCAGAGCTGGGACTCCCTCCCTCCAGGGTCTCGCATTACCCAGAGGCCTTGTCAGCACCTGACAGCTCAGGATAGCCCATCACACTGGGGGTGGGGCGGGCACGTCACAGTGAGCAGGACAGAAACCGCTCTCTGGGGAAGCCTCGTGTCTCCAGTTTGAGCTGATGCTCCTTCTGCCCTGGAGCCGGCAGCTCCCACCCCTCCTTCTCCAGGAACTCAGGGGAGAGATGAGGGGCGTCCCTGCTGCACGGCTGGCACTTCAGAAACAGTGGTTTCTTCTCTTCACCATTTGGTGAAGACGTCACAGAATCTGCCCAGAAAGAACCATCTGGAATCTGGGGCTGGCAGAGGACTGCACTCAGGGCTGCCTGGGGCAGTATCCTGCACGCCCAGGTGCTCACGGCCCCCTCCGAGTGTCCTCCGGGAAGCACGTGTGGTTGCACCAGGGGAGCAGACTCCTCTTGCCCTGCACAGGGCCCCCAGACCCAGCCCGGCTGCAGAAGGACAAGAAGGTCTCTCCTCTCGGCCAAGGCGGGAGGGACAGGCCTGGGAGCCTCACCAAGCCCAGACCCAAGCGGGGATTTCTTTTTTAAGTCCAAACCACAAAATGCCACTCTCTTTGCCTTCATATCTAGTGATTCCTTAAAAATACACAGCAGAAGTACAAAGTCAGGCCAGCTCAACCACAGGCCATCAAAGAGCTCGAGTCGGCAAAGGCCGGAGCCAACACGAGGCCCTCTTCATTCAATCCTGCCTCCCTCCCCGGACGTGGCCTTCCCTCCCAGCTTGGCAAAACCCATTAGGGAATCCACGCGCTCCGGCAAAAGTGCCGTGAAGGCCCAGGTCGCCTCACCCTGGCAGGACACAAAGGAACAGCCATGTCCCATCATCTTGGGCCCAATTTCTCCTCAGTATTGATTTTAGACTTCCAACTGTTCTCTGCTGTGCACATACCACTCGCACAAACCTTTGAGTCTGACTCGCCAGCTTCCACACCCCTTCAAGGGGACTTCAGGAACGCCAACTCAGCCCTGGACTCGCTGAGCACCTTGCAGCAAAGCCTGTTACTTTGAGACTCTGCTGCCTCTGTACCGTGGTCAAACCACACCAGCCCCCACCCAGTCAACGGTGGACCAAGAAGCCTCTGTCTGTCTGACCCCGAGGTGCTGTGGAAGCCGCCAGGAAGGTCAGAAGGGCACACAGCCCAGAGAGACGGCCATATTGGAAAAATCAAATGCCTGTATCCCTCCAGATGGCAGGAAGGTGCCTGCAAGTCACCTCTGCTAGAATTCCCAGTGTGAAGCGAAGCCCAAGTCACAGTGAGGCATCTGAAGTAACCACACACACCCCACAGTCCGGGAATTCACTCTGAAGTCGCCACACACGGAAGAGACCACCCACGTTTCATAAGCCACTGCTGGCTGGACCCGGGTCCTATTAACCTGCAACCTGCCCGGAGCCCAGCCTAATGGCCCCAGGGCTCGCAAAGGCCCTGTCCTTTCAGCAGATGGAATTCCACAGCAGACAGGGCGTTCCCTTTCTGAGCCCTGTGTCACCTTCCAGATAATTCAGAACGTGTGAGACACGGAAAAGTGGCAGCTGGAGCATCACCATCACACTGTCATCTTCCAGGTGGAAAACTCCAGCTGAGGGGTTAACCAGCCTCGCTCTGTCTCCTGCCGTGCCCAGGAGGCACCTCCGCTCTGGGACCACTGCTAGGGAGCGGGTTAGGAATGAAGCAGGAACAGAGGCAGAGAGAGGGGTCTCTAGCCAGGAGGTCTATCCTCCCCATCCATGGGAACCAAAATTAACTGAAAAATCTACATGACATTCTGAACATTCTTAAACCACATACACCAGCTCCACACACCCCCCCCCACTAGGGTCGTGCCAACCTGTCCCTGTGGAGGACGGTATCTCGGCCCAGAATGACTGGGTCCAGAATGACTGGGCACAGGGGCAAGGCACCTTCCTCAGCATCGGCCGCAGTTACACCAGGTGCCCGGCCAGGGAAAGGCCTCTGAGCACTGCACACATTCGCCACCTGGCGCATGCTGGGCACCCTCGTCCAGCAACAAAGGACACGGGGATGCGATGTAGGGATGGAATACAGGGCACCCCAAATGTGGTTCTAGAACAGCGCCAACCGGAAGAAAGGACTTGGTTTTCTAACATCTCAGGACCCTTTTTGGTAAGATGCACATGGTTTTAAAGGCTGAGTAAAAGTGAATAATTGTGCTGAACTAATCTCTTTTCTGACCATAGGACTTACTCAGCTGATAGAAAATAGGGGTGTGTGCACACATCAAACATCCCCGTTCTGTTGAGGATGTCAAAGCTTGGAGGCCTCGCTTCCTGCCGAGCTGGACCTGGAGCACGGCCATCTGGCTGGGCCATCCGCCCCAGGAACAACCACTCCTCCTTGGGCGCCCCCTGCTAAGACCAACCCGAGGCCTGGGCGAGGTGCCAGGCCTCCTCGTGAGCATGTAGTCCCACGAGAGACACAGGGTCAGGCCTTCCTCATCCAGTGGGTCCCTGATGACCGCCGCGTCCAAGGAGGTCCACCTGACTCCTGCTATCCTCATGTCATGGGACATGGAGCAGGAAATCATAGGGGGCAAATGTCCACCTGTGGAGGGTCCGGCAGGTGGGTCTGTTGGGTCCCTCGGGGTGGGCTGCTGCCCCCTGGGGTGGGAGTGTGCGCCTGGTGGGCTGGCCTCAGACAAAAGTGGCTTGGTCCCCGGTCCTGGGAATAGGTGCTTCCCTTGTCTGCAAAGCTGGCTGTGGGCCAGGCCTCACCCAGGCACTTCTGCTTTCCCTGTGACCACAGAGAAGGACGTGGTCTAGACAGATCCTCCTGGGCAGTGTGGGCACCACTTCCCATGAAGGTACTTCCTTATGCTCCCAGCTGTCACGGATTCAGGACACTGCCACCCCCACTGCCACAGCTGCCCTCTGGGCTCTACACTCGGTGCCACCAGTCAGGTCCCTGCTGGGGACATCTGAGTCACTGCATGTTGGACACAGAGAGGGACTCAGGCAGGCCTGTGAGCACCTGCTGAGGGCCAAGTCCAGGCACAGATATGGGGGCCGGGCATACCTGCAGCCACCCAGGTGGGCGCTGGGCAGCAGAGCAGACGGTGGGAATCCTGGGCCAGACTCCAGGCACGCCTCTCAGAGCTGCACACATGTCAACCTGGTAAATCCTCAGAGCCCCCGAGGACTTGGCCCTTCATTTCAGACAGGAGGAAACAGAGACACAGACAGCTCTCAGCCCTGTCCGGCCGTCCACCTCTACCAGGACGGCGCTTTCCCCTGCACTGGGACCCTGACAGCACTCACACCAGCCCTTCCTCTAGGTGTGGGGTGATGGGCGCCCCCAGGGAGGAAGTGCTCCCAGAAGAGCAGAAAATGAGCTCCAACTCTGGGCTGGCTGTGGGGATACCAGGAAAAGCAGAATTCTCATCCTGACCTTTGACCTTGTCAGCGGCCAATGGGGCTTCCCTCAGGGCTGGCTTGGCCCGGCCCTGCCTACCTTCCATCAGCCCCCTGGCGTCCTTCTCAGCCTCCAGGTGCCTCAAAGCCCCCCAAAGCCCTGGGTCTGGAAATTGATAAGGAGGGGCAGGGAGGTGCCCCTGGGTAGAAGTCATTCATCTCAGGCCCAGGAAGCAGCGGCAAGCCAGGGCACCAACAGCCAAGGTGGCCCCAGCTCCTTCCGCAGCAATAGTCAGCAGGCACCTGACCACCTGACGCAGGTCTGGAGGCAGCTCCCCCTACCCACCAGGGGCCCCGCAGCCAGCAGCCACACCATCTCCCCCTGGTTACCTCTAGTCTTAGCGTCACTCGTCACCTGTGAGAAGCCAAGCAGATGCAAGGGGTAGCGCTGACTTCCCCATTATCACTGCAAGAGCCTTCCCAGGGCGGGGCCAGGAACAGAGTGAGTCAGGCCACCTATGACCCCAGGAATACACTGCCGTCTCACAGGGATTCTTCCTTCCAGCAACCGTGTTCATCATCAGATATTCGCAGATAAGAGTACAAAGGGCTGGAAACTTTCAGAAGCCACATCTGTGTCGAGCAGTGGGGTCAAGCGTCTGAAACCCACCGTCTCACCCCAGGCCTGCTCCCCACGTCACCTCGCCACTCCTCAGGGTTGGAAAGCAGAAATTTCCCCACTCCCACGTCGGAGACCCTGACCTAGGTGGATCACATCACGTTAGTAAACACATCTGCCTAACTGGGCTTATTTAAATCCAGTTTCTCATCAAAATCTCAACTTGTTCCAAGTTAGGAGCCCAGCAGACACTTTGTAAAGGATGGTTCTGGCCAAGGATGGCGGCTGCATCTCAATCTCCAGGCCATCCACATGTCCCCACCTCCAGGAGATGCCTTTCCCCAGGGCAGTCCGGGAAGCACGCCCTTTCCAAAGAAATGCACTTTGCTAACTAGGTCAGGCAGGAGTGCACACTACCCATCGTTTCTTGCTAGCTTAAAAAAAAGGCGTAAGAGTGAAATGAAATAATTCACACAAACTGCAGCCTGCACAGTGAATGAAGAGGGACTACTTTCATGCTCAGAAGAATGTGGTTTCTGTTCAATGTCAAGCTGTTTCAGACGGGACATTCTGCTAGACGGGACAAACTCAACTGACAATACCACCTCATTAAAAATTCTATAACTACAACCAAAGGGGAGAGGGAGATGGGAGGAATTGGGAAACGGGGATTGACATGTATACACTATTCATAGTATGTATAAAATAGATAACTAATGAGAACCTACTGTATAGCACAGGGAACTCTACTCAGTGCTCTGTGGTGACCTGAATGGGAAGGAAATCCAAAAAAGAGGGGATATATGTATACATATAGGCGATTCACTCTGCTGTACGGTAGAAACTAACACAACATTGTAAAACAGCTATACTCCAATAAAAATTAATTTAAAAATAAACAAATAAATAAGAACTATGTTAACAACAACAACAAAAAAAAACCAACTCCATAACTACAACACTTTGGAAAAGACATTTCCGAAGTTGCTGCTTCACCCTGACCTGTGGTCAGAGGGGGGCACCCAGTGGGTGGCTCTGCAGGAGGCTGCCCAGGACAGGCTTCAGGCTTGGGATGGCAACCACACCCAAAGCATCCACGGATGACAGAAGTTTCTAGAAACATTTCAGCCACAGGGAGGGGATTACTCAGAGGCGAGGACATACATAACAAGGCTCTCCCAACTTGCAGACCAGAAACTTGAAGCTTCTGCTCCAGCTTGCCCAGCCCATCCCTGCCCCGGCCCCCTACCCTGCGAGGTCCCTGGGGCATCTCTCTGCTCTCTCCAAAAACCAGGAGAGCCACGCTGGGTAACCCCCCTCCCTCCCTCCCGCTCATGCACGGAACCCACCATCAGTGGATTACAAGCCCCTCAGTCTTCAGTGGAAAACAACTTACTGCCTTCCTGGAGGTGCCTGCTGCCAGGCTGCCAAGCCTCCCCCCACACCCCGACCCTGGCAGGAGCTGGCACCTGGCCAGCAGCACAGCCCGTGGACCACGTCTTTCCAGGCCAAGGGGACCTACAACAGTTATTGCTCACTGGTGAGGGCGGAGCTGGGCCTGGCTTTCTGGAGGAGTCTAACAAGCTCTGCCACGCTTCTTTCCTCGGACTCAGCAATCCTACAAGTTCAAAAGGATGCCAGCCCAGGAATCTTTACCTCCATGTCACTTTAACGAAAATAAAAATTTATAATCTAAATGTACACTCATCAGGAACTGGCTAAATAAATAATAATATTATAGCACGCTCTGCCATCAAGTTAATGCTTGTTGACAAACACGGATGAACACAATACATTATTAAATGCAAAGAGGAGACGATAAAACAGCACTTAAATGTAAGCTTATTCATGTAAAAAAAATAGCCAGGAAAGCTCACGCCCAGAAGGGTGTGGGCATCACTATTCCAAGCGCTCGCTGGAGCTCAGTCCCTGATCCCAACAGGGCAGCATTACCTGCCTTTGCAGGGGAGCTCTCTGGGACCAACTGCACCTGATCTTGGAGCCCAGGGCACCAGGCAAGCTGGCCATGATCGCCTGTCGGAGGCGGAGAGGAGGCAGGTGCGGGAGGTGCTCAGTTCTGGGCAGGGGACTTCTGGGGCATCTTTAAATATTTTCTTTAGACTTTTCTGTATCTTCTCATTTTTTTACATTAGGAAATGCATTTTTCAGTACTTTTCTTACAAAACAATCATGTCATTTCCAAACAACAGCAGCTTCTCCAGATTCTTTCAGTCTGTTTGCCCCTAGGCCACCCCACAGCGAAGGGGAAGGTGGCCCCGAGTCCCCCCAAGAGTGCAGTCCTGCCATCCTCACAGCCGCATTCGAGGACTTCCAGTCCTCAGCCAGACCAGAATCTGCACTTTCAAATCCCCAGCACGACTCTAGTTACCCGTGTCTCCATGTCCCAGTCACACCACGTTCCCCTCTGCATCTGTGCCACCCTGCCCCATCAAGTCTGACCCGTCCATTTACCCAACAAGAGAGACGTAAATTAGTCCGGGTGCTGGGCCCAGCTGCCTGGGTTTGAGCTCTGCGTCCCCGTACCAGCTGTGTGACCCAGGCCAGCTATTTAACCCCTGAGCCCCTCGGATTCTGAGCTGTAAGACAGAGCTGGCCTCAAAAAGTACGTGGGTTATTATGACAGCACTTGGCACGAGAGACGGTAACCACTAATGTCACAGATGATATTAAAATCTACCACGGAATGGCCTGGGCCATTTGCTAAGCCTTTAACAAGATCATCACACTGTAGCTGCCGAATCCTGCTAAGGGCAGCAGCCATAAAAAACCAATTCTGCCGGGACTTGCCTGGTTGCACAGTGGATAAGACTCCACCTGCTAATGCAGGGGACACGGGTTCGATTCCTGATCCAGGAAGATCCCACATGCCTCGGAGCAACTAAGCCTGTACGCCACAACTACTGAAGCCCGTGCACCTAGAGCCCGTGCTCCGCAACAAGAGAAGCCACTGCAATGATAAGCCCTCGGACTGCAACAAAGAGTAGTAGCCCCCGCTCGCCGCAACTGGAGAAAGCCCGCACGCAGCAACGCAGACCCAACGCAGCCAAAAATAAATTAATTAATTAATTAAAAAAAAAAACAAAACACACACACCAACTCTGCCAAGTTTCATGTTTTGCTCTTTCGACAACAACTTTTCCCCAAAGAAACTGATCAGAGAGGGAAGGAGCTTTGTCCTTGGCGCCTGAGGAAATCCACCTCTTCTGCACACCTCCAAGCAGCACTGATCTCAGCCTGTGACTCTCATGTCCTATCCTAAAAGATGTCACCCTGCAGGGTGGCACCTGCTTACCGGAGGACATCTTGGGACAGGTGCTGCTGACGAGAGCAGCTGCCTCATGCAGTGACCTAACATTCATACTCCACAGCAGAAAGAGTAAGAAGACCCGTGGAAGGGAGGAGGGCACTTGGGTTGCCCAGAGCCAACCTGTGAAAGCCAAGGCCAGGAGAGGCATCCCCTGGCCTTGCCGGCGCACCAGAGTGAGGCTCACACGGGGACAGCGGGAGCAGTGCCCACAGCTCCAGGCGCCTCAGACACCTGCACTGGCTCTCATGGTTTGTTGGGAAAGAGACTTTACCTCGGTAGGGTCTGGGAAAAGTTTCTGATACAGTCTTTACCTGAAAGGGGATGATATCAACAGTACCTCTGGCGGAAAGTGTAACCATTTCCAAAAGCTTGTTCCTGCATTAAACCCACCCCCCCCCACACACACAGCCGAGAGCACAGTCAAATCCCACCCCAGAGAGGGCACTCCCACCAAAACCCAAGTTCACAGAGTCCAGGGGTACGGCATCCTGCACACCCAACCCAGCAAGAACGGGTAGGGTAGGGAGGGGGGTGCTGGCGTAATACTCAGACCTTCTAACTTTCAGGAAATTATACAGAACAAGCCAAAAACAGCCATAAAGGTAATGAATCCACTGGCCTGGCTGGCACAAAGCTAATCTAGAGCCACACAGATGCTTCTCGAAACCAGTAGCCCTATTGAGGGGCTAAGACACTAAATCCCACAGAAACATATAAGCTGGAAAAGATGCGTCCCAGGTCCCAAGCCACAGCAGAAGAAGGGGCTTGAATCTAAAGTCCAACTGGGGTAGTTTGTTGAATTTAAAGGTCGCATAGGGCTTCCCTGGTGGCGCAGTGGTTGAGAGTCCGCCTGCCGATGCAGGGGACACGGGTTCGTACCCTGGTCTGGGAAGATCCCACATGCCGCGGAGCAGCAGGGCCCGTGAGCCACGGCCGCTGAGCCTGTGTGTCTGGAGCCTGTGCTCCGCAACGGGAGAGGTCACAACAGTGAGAGGCCCACGTACCGCAAAAAAAAAAAAAAAAAAAAAAGGTCACATAAGCTAAACTGTGTCACTGATGAGGACACAAAGAAGGTCTGTGACAGGGCATAATCCAACCAGAGGCAGGGCCGGGGGCACCAAGGCACCCAGAGCCAGGCTGCTGGGCCCTGCACCTTAAACCAGCAGCAGCCCAGACAGCACCGAGGAGGGGGTTGGCTGCGGGGTCCTGCTCACTTCTCCTGCTGGGCACCTGGGAAGGCACTCCTCCTGCCCTGTTCACACTGTCCTCTGTCCTCTCCGTACTGCATGCCTGGGGACCATGGCTGCTCGCCTGGCCCTGAACGCATGAGTGCCTCATGTACAGTGCACGCTCGGTCAGGTCCCTGGGCAGGAAGAGACGCTGGACCAGGGATGACTGATCCTGCCCCCGAGCAGGGGGCTCCTTCTCAGTGCAGCTGAGGTCAGGGCAGAGCGCCAGCACACTTCCTGCTCCCACCGTCCAAGTCCCCCAAGACACACCACCTCCTCCTTCCCTCCTGTTGTTAAATCCTACTGCCCTTTGCAAGCCAGCAGGACTTCCAGCTGCTTCTGAGCTGCTCTAAACCCCTGCAGCACCTGCAGACTAGAAGGTGATGCAAAACTCCATGCCAGGCCAGCAGTAGCAGCAGCGGAGTCCACGGGCACATTCACGGCCCCCCAGCAGCATTCCAAGTTTGCACAAGCTATGTCTGCTTAAGCCCTCTAGGTACTTCTTACCTAAAGTTTGAATACCACTGGTCTACATGACACAATTTCACACTAGATTTTACATTTTCTTTGCTGGTCAATAATGGTTTCATTTGTCTTGTCTCCATAAGTGATTGTGAAGTCCTCTTAGCACAAAACCGCATCTTAACGGACCTACGTTGGTTTCCTATGGCTGCTGTAAAATAATACCACAAACTTGGTGACTTAAAACAGCATACATTTATTATCCCAACTGTTCTGGAGGTCAGAAGTCTGACATGGGACTCACTGGGCTAGAATTCAAGAGCTGGTTGCATTCCTTCTGGAGGTTCTGTGAAGAATTGTTACCTTGCCTTTTACAGCTTCCAAAGGCCTCCTGCATTCCTTGGCTGGTGGCCCATTCCTCTACCTTAAAGCTAGTGAAGAGCACAGGCCAAAGAGCCCGCTTGAGCATAAGGATTATTTTGAGCTGAAGGCAACTGAGAACAGCAGATACAAGAAAAGCTCCCTGCCCTCCCCCATTTGCCTAAAAGCAGGACATAAATTCTCTCTGTAAAAGTGTACCGGAGATGACACTGAGATGAGTCTGCATAATTAACCTTACTCAACATCCTTTATCTACCATATGCTTCCTAGTCACCTTCCCACAATTTACTATCCCTAGGGACCCAACCCCCCTTTCCTTCGTCTTGTCACTTCAAAATTTATTGCCCTTTGTTAAAGTAATATATAAGACCCAAGTTTAACTGCTTCTTTGGGTTTTTACTTCTTTCGTGTGAAGTCCCTGTGCATATAACAATATTAAATTTTGTATGCCTTTCGCCCCTTTAATCTGCTGTCAGTTTAATTCACAGGCCCCAATCACCGAACCTAAGAGCAGAGGAAAAGTTCTTCCTCCCCTATGCCAGCAGCACAGTATCTTCTCTCTTCTCTGCCCTTCTGACTCTCTTATTACGATCCTGTGATTACATTGAGGGCCTACCCAGATAAACCAGGATAATCTCCCTATCTCAAGATCCTTAACTTAAATCACATCTGCAAAGTCCCTTTACCGTGTAAGGCAACACAGTCACTCCAGGGACTAGAATGTAGACGTGTTTAGGGACCTGCAGACCCCCTAGCAGAGCCCTACTGCCATTCAGTAATGTGGCCCTACAAGGGCACAACTCTTAATTTTTCTCCTAGAAAAAAATAAGGTTTTTAGGTGGTCTCCCAATTTCTTGATACTGAAAAGTAATTAAGATTTACTTTTTTAATACTGGGAACTCCAAACAAGACCCATCTGCTTTTGAGGGCGGAGTTAGCCAGCTGGCCTGAGAGCTAAGAGTCCACGTAGGTGCCGTGTTGGATGGGGGCCGCTGAGAGGGGAGAATGCCACTCCTGCACACCCTCCATGAGGTCAGACAGCGTTGGAGATGCCAACACAGAAATCCAGGCTAGGAAAAGTCAGGATGAGGGCAATTGTAAAGTAGCATGTATTTTAAGAATGCTGGTTGAATAAAAATGCAAATGATTGTTAATAGGAACTAGAAAATAAGAAGGAAACCACACATTCCAAGGTAATCTTGACTTGATGAGTCATTCAGATGCAAATTTTATCCCAATTTTGGAAGGATTTACAAACACCCCCATTCACAGCCCTATTCCTATGTTAATTCTAATCTCAGAACTCTCCCTCCACAGTTCCCAGCCTGGGCACTTTCCCGCCACTGTCTCTTTTTATGAGGCCCTTAAGCACAGGCAGCTTTTTCAAGCTGGCACGGCAGAATTTCTGGTGTGTCTCTGGCCACCCCACCCCGTTCTGGACCCCCAGGGACAGAGCCCTCCCCAGTTCTCGGACTTTCACACACTTGAGTCCGACTGGACTCAAGGCCCGTGGCCTTCATCGGCTTCTTACCAAGCACACATGAAAGGGAGAAACCAAGAGACCTAAGCAATCCAAACAATAAAGGGAGGTGACAAACGACTCCCTGCCCCATATCCACATCTGCTGTGACACATCCACAGGGACCTGAATCAGCTGCCCAAGTAAAGGACCCAGGAGCCTCTCCTGGCCAGCAGAGCACCTGCCCTGCATCACAGCCTCAGCCCTGGACGCCTGCTGACCTACTGCATGGACAGATGGACTTCTCACAGACAAACTCCTCCAGTCCTCTAGAAGAGTGACTGGTCATTCAGGCCCTGGTCACTCGGGTGGGGGGATAGAAGGACACCTGCCTGCTTACTCAGCCCGCTCCCATTCAACTGAGCCGTGAGAAGTGGGAAAACAAAACCCCATCGCACGAATAGTAAGAAGATGCTGGGATGCACTAAGTACTCAGCCTTACTGTACACATCTCCTCGTCAATGAAATGGGGATGACTGGAACTCATCCCAATTATTGAGAGGATTAAACAAGGTGCCACATGTCAGGCACTCAGAACTAAAAAACCAAACTCTGATTTTTATACATTCTTCTACCCGGTAGTCTATAGATCCTCCTGGATTCTTCTAGTAGGAAATAACAAATCATACCATCTGGAAAAAAGAAAGGAAGAAAAGAAAATGCTGAGCCTCTTGGCAGCAAACCCTAAAGAGCCAAGCCCCTGCCGCCAGGCCCGGCGGCCTCCCCTCTCCCGGGGCCACACTTGCTGCCGGCTCCCTGACCACACCCTGGCCACGGGCAGGATGGCGCTCAGGATGCGGTCTGGCCTGGCCGCCCCATCCTCACGGGGAGCTCTGTTGCCCAGGGCGTCTGTGCCGACACCTGGGTCTCCAGGGTGCAGCCCGGGTGGGGCCACAGGGACGGGCCACGGGCAGCTGGGCCCACTGGGGCCACGACAAAGCGCCGTTCAGCAGCGGGACAAGGCCCCGCAGTGAGCCTCCCTCGGGCCATGGAACACGCTTGCCCCATTCTTGTCCCTTTCAATGGTCGGCTGTGCTCCATCGATGTGGGCCCGATTGTTCTCCTATGTGGGCTCATTCAGGGGGGCGGGCAGGGCCAGCCCAGGCCGAGGGAGAAGGAGGCAGGAGCTCCTGTCCCCAAGAAGAAAGGCCCTTAGAGCCCTGCAGGGAGGGGGGAGGGGTCCTGCCGAGGGCGCGCCCCTCGGTGCCCAGGGATCACACAGGCCTGGCCACGCAGTCACCGAGGGCCTCTGGGATCCGGGGCGAGAATGGGAAGCTGCCCTTCTTCCTGGCTCCCCTGCAGGGCCCCGGGCAAGCCCCTCAGCCCCTCCAAGAGTCAGTGTCCAGTCTTGAAAACAGGGAGAGTCATGGCATCTGGTCATGTGGTGGCTGCAAGGTGGCAACGAGGGTGAATGGGGACGTGGTGTGTGCAGAGCACCTCTGCACCGCTGGCCAAAAACCAATGCGGGAAGAAGTGCTGGTAAAGGAGCGCCTCTTCTGTCTCCTGACCGCTGCCCATCGGCACATCCTCCCATGAGCGGGCCTGGGACCGCCACCCCGTCTGTGGGGTTGGCTGGGCGGGGGCACACGAGCACCAGTGTGGCACTGGCCGTCCCCCGCGGGGGCTGGAAGGGGGCACAGCGTGGGGATGGTGGTGCCCACACATGGTCGTGAACAAACGCGAGGAGATGGGCAGACATCGCAGGCTCAGCCTCCCAGATACGGCTTCCAACCGGCACCCAGCACCACACCAACCTCCCCCTTCCCCAAAATGCAGCACCTGCACCTCTGCTGCTGCCATGAGCAACTCTGGGCTCCATGAGGGGAGGACACGGGCCTGGGACACAGCGGTATCTGGTGACAGCAGGCGCCAACCCACATGTGCTGCCTGCAACAGGCACAGACTCTGGTGTCTACCTCTGGTTATGCGGCCACCAGGACAGAGGACTGGCTGACAAGTCCTGGGCTGAAGGAAGCTGGGTCGTGATGTGGGCAGACACAGATGACTGCCACGCACACTGGGTGTCTGAGCCTCAGCCATAAGCTGGATTGGGACTGGCCGCACCCATCTGACGGACGGAGCTACACTGTATGAGAGGTCCATGCCCTGCCCCAGCAGGACAGTAACTTGCTCTGTCCCAGACCTCAACTCTAAAATCCCTTAAACACAGCAACCAGGTCCATCCCACCTGCTGAAACAAACAGCGCCCAGGCAGCTGCCAGCACGATGGCCTCTGCCCTTTCTAACTGGATGGTTCCTAATGAGCCACAGAGGCAGTGGGAGGGGGTCAGTCTGCGCCAGATGCAGGAAGACTGTGACAAGGGACGGTGATGCAGACTCTGCAGGGAGCAGCCCCACCTGACCCAGGCACCCGTCCCGTGACCTCTCACACCTTCCTCTCCTTCAGAGCCTTTGGTGACAATGCCCTGACCTGCAGGCTTGGAGACAAGATGCAGGAGAAGCAGGAGGGCCACAGCTGTGGTGGGCTCTGGGAACGCCACGCCCTGGGATGGCTTGGGGTCGACTTCCAGAGCCTCCCAGGGCCTTGTGATGGTTCCCATCAAAAGTCCAAGAAGACATGCTCCGTGACTTGGTCGATGGAGCCAGGTGACTGTGACCCTCAGCTAGTGACAGAGCTGGGCTCATGAAATTCGGGAAAATATTAATCTATCCCATCATGAGTTAAAAGCTGCTCCAGTCAAACCAGCATTATGAAAACACTTTATTTTGTTCATGAGAAACACGAACGTTTCTGGCTTTAAAGATATTTTGAGGCAATGGACTGAAATATTCTTTATACTCATTGACTAGAATTATATATAACTTATGTATTGTAGTCTGCAACATGCTTTACAATTTTAGAATATTTTCATAGACTTATAATATATGAGCTATATGTTTTTAAAAAACAGAGTTTCTTTGAATCCTTTAAGGTCTGCTTGCTGCGAGTCAAAACCACTCTGGTCTGTAAATTGCCTACGAAGATGATTAGCTCTGAAGGCAATTTTCTTAAAGTAGCAGTAACATTAAAAGAAACACTTGGGGGCTTCCCTGGTGGCGCAGTGGTTAAGAATCCGCCTGCCAATGCAGGAGACACGGGTTCGATCCCTGGTCCGGGAAGATCGCACATGCCACAGAGCAACTAAGCCCGAGCGCCACAACTACTGAGCCTGCGCTCTACAGCCCATGAGCCACAACTACTGAGCCCGTGCGCCGCAACTACTGAAGTCCGCATGTCCTATAGACTGCGCTCGGTAACAAGAGAAGCCACAGCAACGAGAAGGCTGTGCACCACAACGAAGAGGAGCACCCGCTCCCTGCAACTAGAGAAAGCCCGCATGCAGCAACGAAGACCCAACGCAGCCAAAAAAAACTAATTAATTTTAAAAAATTAAAAAAAATAAAATCTGTATCTTAAAAAAAAGCAAACACTTGAGGAAACACTTTTCTTCTGTGATTAAAGAGTTCACAAAAAAATTAAGGTACCAAACAAGAGGCTAAGGGTTTCAAACAGCAGCCTTTGCCTTCCGCAAATAACGAGATGCAAAATTTAATTCCGCTTCCACTGAAAAGGTGCTCCTCTGATCAGCACTAGCTCAGCAGACCAATCTCAAGATCTCTGCAGCCCACTCAGGCCCCAGAGTGTATCAATAGGTCGATTCAATTTATGGTAAACAGCAAGAGAAGTGTCTATTTTTATAAACCTATTTACAGGTACTTGCACCTTTACAAAAAGTTAGCAAAGAACCAAATGCACAAACTTAGGTCAAATGAAAACCAGCTGACCTATGTTCAAGCTCACCACATCTTAGCATCAATTTTAAGCATGAATACAACCTTATTTGGCTCAAGAATGCTCCGTATAATAATTCTGCAGTCAGTGCATGGCCTTGGTCACAGCTGCCAAGAGCCAGCTAGGGTGAGCAAAAGCACCAGGGACAAACCAGCCTGCCTTCTGTCTCACCAAGAACAGTCCAGACAGACAATGGAGGCCCAGTGGTCATCACCTGCCCTCTGACCTGATCCTCCCTGTGTGGGTCACCCAGGACATGGAGCTTCTCTCCTAGAGCCCCTCACCTGTACACACCCTACACACTGCTGTTCCCAGCCACGCTGACCCCTTTGGCCCCGTCCTCTGCTCGGGCACCTTCCACATATCAGCCACTCAGGGCATCCTCCACACCCTTCAAATGTGGCCCAATACCCTCTGGGTAACATGTCCCTGATTTTCCAGAAAAAAGGAGGCCACGATGGACAGACCATCATGGGGGCTCTCAGGGGGTCTGCCTGGTGGACATGCCATCTTGGGTACTCTCAGGAGGGTCTGTGCAATGGATAGGTCACCCTGGGGACTTTCAGGGGTATGAGTGGTGGATGAGCCATCATCCAGTTGGGGGAAACATGCGTTTCCAGGCAGACAACCCAAAGGTGCTGAGGCGAGAGCCCAGCACATCAGGGCCAAAGCCAGAAGAGAGATGCGGCCAGAATGCTGATAACATAAGGGTGACCCTGGGCTCTGGCCTGGGGCCAGGCTGTGTCAGGATGCCCCCACCACGAGAAGGGGGCAAAGGGAGCCCAGAGGCAGGAAGAGTGAGAGGGCACAAATCACCTCCCGCCCAGAACTAGGGCTTCCTTCTCAGGGCTGTAGGGTCCCAAACGCCTGGCCCCCTCAGCCCACCTGCCATCAAGGCTGCTTCCTGCGGGCATAACTCCTGGGTCGCTCTCACCATGTCCACCTCCATACCAGGCCAGTGCTTTCTGTTTCCAGCTTTCCTACCTGGACCTGCACTAAAATCCCATTAAACTGTGGCCTCTGAGCAGCCCCGCAGCAACAGGCTCCACCGCTGGGACAAAGGGCTGGGGGCTGGCAGTAGGATGACTCCTCACACAGGGGGCTATCACCCAGCAGGGCAGGGAGGAGGCAGACGTGGGGGACCGACAGCGCCTCCCAGGGCACACGCCCCACAGCTGGGTTTAAACGTCTCTCCTCCCCACTGGACACGCAGCTCGATGTGCACATGCCCGCATCGTGCAGGTATGGACTTGCTGACTGTCACAGGCGAGGCTGGCGAGCTCGCATGTTGCTAACGCCCCCTCCACGGCCAGGCCACCGGGAGTGCGTCACACGTCCTTCCCACCCCTGCCGGCCACAGCCTCTGGGCCCCAACTAGGTTTACTTCCCCTGTGTGGCCTGGGTCATGGTCAGTGCCACAGCAGTGGGAGGGGCTCTGTGGGACAGAGGCCAAGGAGCTGCCCGGCACCCACCCACAGCCCCATAGGCGCAGAAGGAGTGGCTTCATGTTCTCAAGCTCCCCAGTGTCTATTAAGTATAAAAAGCTCTGCAAGGAGCACTGAACTTCTTACTTGGTCACAGCAGCACAGGAGGAATTATAAGGAAGCCAAGTGCCTGCAGAATCTCAGGAGCGGGGTGCCTGCAGCAAGGAGAGGCAAGTGTCAGCGCGATCTGAAACATCAGAAGAAACTGCCCAGCCAGGGCCACCTCCTCTGCTGGCTGGAAGTACGGAGTCCAAGGTGAAATTTGGAAAGACAGATGAGTTTCTCTTCTGCAGGCACCCAACAGCTGGCAAAGAATCAGCACCACACACCCTCCCCGCCTAGAGCTCTTGTGTCAAAACCCACTTGTGGGGGGTTAAGAGCCATGCAGGCCTGGAGGGGTCAGCACTAGACACTGCCCGGCATGGCCGGGGTCCTTGGCCCACCCTCCTCACCCCTTCCCAGTAAGGAAGCAGACAGACCACCAGGCACAGACCCTGGATCAGCCCTAGGACCTGGTTCAAGTGCACCAGGCAAACATCCACCCCTCGGTGTGCCAGGACTGTCTGCAAACCCTGTCACAAGCAGCCAAGCCCGAGTCTAGAGGACCCGAGTCACCCAGGAGGAGCACGCCTAACAGCGGGCAGACACCACCCCTGCAGCAGCGCCAACTGCCCCCCACCCTCCTCCCTCCTTCCCACGGGGCCTGCCCTCCACCCACAGGAAGGCACCTGGTTCACCTTCCACTGACTGCACAGCAGGTGTGCACGGTCCAGTTGTTCCTGCAGAGCCTCCAGCCACCCAGGTGTCTGGGGGACAAATGAGCCCGCCTGCACAGTGTATCCTGCACCCTACCCACCCGTGGCTGCCACCTGAGAAGCAGGCTGGGCCACCACCAGCTGCCAAAGGAGGACCTTCGCAAGGCAGGGTGACACGACAGCCCTAGGCCTGCAGCACCTACACCCTCCCCCCGCCCCACCCCACCCCCTCTTCTGCTGAGCCCAGCTTCCTTCTGTGAGTCTGTTGTCATCCTGTGTGGGGTGAGGTGTATGCAGCTCAAGGCACACCTCCACCTGCAGTGTGGGCGGGGCTAGGGCCACAAGAGGGTCAGCACAGGCCCTGACCACACCAGGCTCCCAGTGTGGGTGCAGCCAGGCCAGCTTGGGCAGCACAGTGGGAGCTTGGGCACAGAGGGTGTTTGGGGGACACAGAGGACACGTGGGGAAACAGAGCACTGCTGCTCAGAGGGCCCGAGTCAGTGCTCAGGTGTGAGCTCCTAAGGGCAGCCGGCAGACACGGGGTACCTGGGAACAGCCGCATTCACACACGCCAAGGGCACATGCACCCCACCACGTACACACATGCCCCACCAAGTGCAGAGTACTAGCACCCACACCCAGAGAAAAGCCACACCATGGCAAGTCCCCGACACAATGGTGGAGCCAGTGCAACGTATTATCTTTTCACTCCCCCCATGATAAACTTGTTCTCTGTTTAGTGCCTTTTCCCTTGGACACTACTATTTCACTTGTTTAATGATCTTTAAAAATTCTGCATGTGCAGAGGGGTAATTTTATGCAATGCGATGGTCGTTGTGCCCCTTTCCACCTGGCCCTCCCTCCAACCTCCACCATACCTTTGTGCCCACTGCCCCTGGCAGCACAACCACCGTGTGTCCACCCAAATCTTCCTCTGCCCAGGAGCCATGAGACACATGTAAATGTGGACACGCAGTCATGAGTGCATATATAAGAACAGTCCTGTAACATCTCATTGTGAACACAGAGCTCAGCAAGGGGGTGCGGTTCCTTCATCTGCTATCGAAACACACTGTACATACAGTCACTACCAATGTAAAGTTGGAAAATGGAAGACAAACAGGCCAGTGGTATGGAATGGAGAATCCCTGAAGGTAACCAGTTTACACGAGACCATACTATACCACAGAACTGAAGTTCAGTTCATTGATCAAAGGATGGATTACTGAATAATTAGTGCTGGTACACTGGAAGGAAATAAAACCGGACTCCCCTCCCTCAAGCATCTTACTCCATATTACGCAAAGGCATTTTAGACACACTCAAGAGCAGAATTTGTACACAAAACAATAAAACACCTGCCAGGAAGTCAAGAGACAGCCTGTGGAATCTTCCTAACAAACATGGGTACCTGGAAGTCATAAGAGGAAAGAAAGACATATTCGACAATAAAATGATTTCATCTTGATGGCAAATGACACGTTAATAAAAGTAATTAGCAAACAACAGAACTGGGAATAAATGTTTTCAAGGCAGAAAATCAACAACATTTGTTACAAATAAACAGCCCCTACAAATGGATAAGGGAGGGGAAAACACCCTGAGAGAAACACGGGCAAAGAACACAAACAGGCATTTCACAGACGGAGGGATCTTTTGAGCAAAGACCCTAAACTCACCAGATTCAAAGAGACACATGTCAAGGAACAAAGCTGCAGCTCTGCCCCTCTCAGACTGACAAAGTCGAAAAGACTGCTCATGTCCACTGCTGAGAGAGCATGCAGGATCAGGGCACACTCACCCATGCAGGGAAGAGACGGGCTGCTAGATCTTTTTGAAAAGTTATCTGGCATGATCTATGAAACAAAGAGACACACACCCTGCCCCAGCAGTGCCACTCCCTGAAATCCATGCCTGAATAACAGCCCCATGCATGTGGCTGGGGTATTTACGGTAGCACTGTTTACACTGGCTGTGTTCTTTTCCTGTGGCAGCTCTAACAAATGACCATAAACCGGGTGGCTTAGAACAACAGAAATCTATTCTCTCACAGTTCTGGAGGCCAGAAGTCTGCAATCAGTTTCACTGGGCTGAAATCATGGTGTCAGCAGGGCCGCGCTCCCTCTGGAGACTCTGAGGGAGAATCCTTCCTTGCCTCGCCCAGCTTTTGGTGGCTTGTGGCATTCCTTCGTTTGTGGCCACTGTATTCGTCAGAGTCCCCAGAGAAACAGAATCAATAGGATGTGTATATAGAGAGAAAGAGATTTATTATAATGAATCTGATCACATGACCATGGAGGCTGGAGAGCCCTGAGATCTACAGTCAGCAAGCTGGACCCAGGAGAGCCGAGGGGACAAGTTCCATCTCTGGTCCGTATCTGAAGACAGGAGAAGACCAATGTCCCAGCTCAAAGAGAGTCTGGCAGAGAGAGGGAATTCTCTCTTATTCCGCCTTTCTCCTCTATTCAGGCCCTCAATTGATTGGATGAGGCCCTCCCACATGGGGGAGGAAAATCTGCTTTAGTCTGTCTACAGATCCAAATGCTAATCCCACCCAGACACGCCCAGGATCAGGTCTGACTACTATCTGGGCACCCATGGCACAGTCAAGCTGACACACAGAATCAGCCATCACACCCACATCACTCTTACTCTCTGCTTCCATCTTCTCATCACCTTCTCCCCCTGTCTTTCACATCTCCCCTGCCTCCCTCTCATAAGGACACGTGTGATGGCATTTAGGGCCCATCAGATAAGCCAGGATCACCTCCTCATGCAAGATTCTTAACTGAATCACATCTGCAAAGATCCCATCACTAGAAAAGGCAACACGCAGAAGTTCCAGGGATTAGAATCTGACTTCTTTGGGGGCCGTTCTTCAGCCTGCTACAGAGAACCAAAAAAAGCAATCTTGGAGCCTGAGTGAGTGGCTCCAAGTGGGGCCTGGTCCAAGTTCATGATGAACACTGACCAGTCAGTAATTAACCCACCGCCCCCCCACCCTCAAAGATGGCCAAGAAGACAAAGACACGCGATCTTGCCTCCATAATGAACACAGCTGGGCCTCTCTCAGGTTCTAGTGAGGACACTTTTGCTGCCCATGGCATTTTCCTGCAAAAACGAGTGCCCCCTTTGACTCAAAGGCATGGGCCATCCAAGACCCTGGAGAGCTATGTCTTTCCAACGAGGCAGCAAAACAAGGCAATGAAGGCATGAAGAGTATCCGTACAGGGCTTACATAGAAGGATGGAAGCACCCCCTTCCCAAACCCACCTTCTGCTCCCCAAACCAAGCTGGGCAGAGTCCTCAAAGCCAGCCATGCCAGGGATGGGGGAGGGGCTCTGCCTCACCCACATTCCTGCTGCTCTCTCCCCGCCTCCAGACAGCTTAAGGCTCCGCCACTCACACCCTCTTCCTTCCCGTACAGCCACCTGTCCGAGTCTCCCATCAAGGGCTATCTCACCCAAGGGGCCCATCCTCGTGTCCCCCACAGGCCAGCCTCACTGATGGACGCATGCTTGAGGGACATCTCCAGGCAAGGCTGCCTGCTCTCTGGGAGAACTTGCTGCTGAGCTCCAGCTGGGAACTACCCCTCGGGGCCACTCCTTGGACATCTCCCCAACTCCAGGCGTAGGCTCCTCGGGCCTCCTCCCCTCCAAACTTCATGTGTCCCCAAGCCACACTCCCCGTCTCCCAAGGTTGGGATGCCTCCTAGACAGCCCGGGTGGAGCTGGCCTGTAAGTGGACCCTCCATCCTTCCAGTTGCTCAGCCAAAACCTCGGTGCACCCTCGGCCCCCACCCCATCCCCGATCCAACCTGGCAGCAAGTCCTCCCAGCTCCACCTCCAAATAAATGCCCAATCGGGCCATCCTCCCACCCCTACTGCTACACTCTGGCCCAAGCCACCACGTCTCTCCCTGGATCACCTCACAGCCTCCTAACAGGGTGCCCTGTTCTACCTTCCAGGGTCCATTCTTCCTAGAGGCCTGTGGTCCTTCCAAACCCTTGGCTCCCAGGGCTCCCATCTCAGCACCCCTGAGCACAGATAAACTCACCATCTACCTACCTCTTCTCCTTTCACCTGTCCCTCCTGCACACTCCTGCCTCAGGACCTTTGCAGCTGCTGTCCCCTTTGCTTGGAACACTCCTCCCCAAACCCAGGCCCAGCTCCTGTCTTTTCTCAACAAACTGCCCCTTCTCCGCTTGACTTCTCTTCTTTGCACCCACCACCATCTCACCCCCCCATATCTGACTTACTGATCCCCTTTGTGGCCCGTCCTCCCCAACACGAGAAAGCTCTCTCCACTGTGGAAAGCCCGGTGCCTAGAGCATGTGGGGCACAGCTCAGGAGTTCAGTATGCTGTTCGAGTGATGGGCCCCAGAGGGACCTGTCCCTCCCTGGCTATCAGGGAGAGCTGGGGCTCCACACCCTGGGCTAGCCATGCTCTCCCGCCATGGGAGCGGGGCCGCCCTGGGGGCCACAGCTTGCCCGCACTCCAAGTGTGCACGAACACCACAGGGCGGGGCAGATGTGGAACCCGGAAGCCTGTGCATGCCATGAAAACGTGTCGGATGCACCAGAAAGGAGTTTACTGAAAGGCTGTTTCGCTGGCTTCACCCATGCACATGACAGCATCACCACACGCTCACTCTTTTCAGAGAAAAACAGGCTTTTGTGGGATATAAATAGCCCAGCCAGATGTGGGAAGGCCTATGGGTCTCTCCCAGGACTCGGGCCACGTGCCCTGCAGCTACTCAAACAGCAGCCCACATTCACCAGCTTGTCAGCGGGGCTTCCAGGGGCGGAAGAGGGTTAAACGGTGGTCCCTCCTCCCACCAGATCAGTGGCAGGAGTTCATCAAAGCCATCGCTGACACACAGGCTTGGCACGCCAACCAGCACTCACAGGCCACAGCTGTAAGTGGAAGATCAGGCCAGATGCACTGCACATTTCTTCAACCATAGAAATCAGGGAGACAAAAGCCCAGACAACGGGGAGCCCGGAAAACAGGGAGTCCGGGTGAGGCGCAGCCTGAATGACAGGGAGCTGGGATAGCCTTTCAGGGGAGCAGCGTGCTCACCAAAGCCAAGTGCTCGGTTCCCCATGCAAGAGAAACACCATCTGAGCACAGAACCCATTTCTTGGATGAGGCCCAGCAGGTGTGTAATTGTCTGCAGAAATGCAAAAACAATAGCACTTAGAGCTGGTTTCAAGGTACTCTCAAAGCCTGATGTACCTACCTGTTCCTAATCTGTGCCTCCCAGCCTATGGGCTGGGCCTTGACAGAAGGGGGAACTCAAACACAGAGGGTATCAGAGAACAGCTGAGATCTGTGCCCCCCACAGAAACACCAGGCGGGCCACACACATGACCACGTGCATGATTTCAGGTGTGCCTACAAGTCACATTGAGAGTAAAAACAAAGAGGTGAAGTTAGTTTTAATAATATATTTTATTTGGCCCAATACACATTGAAAGCCCAATCGCTTCAACACATAATTAATAGGGTCGTGGACAGGATATCCTACTGTTGCTTCTGAGTCTAGGTCTCCACAGCCACAGCGCTGCTCGGCTCTGACCGACCACACCGGGGTGTGGAGAAGTGGAGCGCTTCTCACACCGTGTGGTGTCAGCCACAGCACTGGACAGCATGGGCCCAGGTGTGGCTGGAGGTGTGGAAGCTTCCAGTCACTATGAATGGACCCAACAAGATCAGAGTTGGGGACAGCTATGGAGGGAGGTCCTAGATGCAGCCCTCTGTCCACCCTGGTGCTGGTGCCTTGGAGCCCCGTCCTTAGCAGGATGGACAGAGCACCAGCACCCACGGGTGCTCTCTCACTAGACACTGACCAGGGCAGCCCCTGAGCTGGGCGGTGCTCAAGCCCTCCATCCTGTTATGGCAGCTTTTGAACACACCACGTTATACATACATGCCTTCTCGTCAGTGACCTGTTGCTCCTGTAATATAATTGTTCCGTACGCCTTGAGAGCACACATTTGGGCTAATACCATGCACAGATCAGCGTTAGGATAAAGTTCCTTGTATATAATTTTTACATTAAAGAGTCATGAACTTTCAGCTCCTCAGGCCACTCACCATTAGTTAGAGCAGCACCCACAGGACCCTGGATGCCCTCGAGGGGTGGTCCTGGGAGCTTGTCCAGGTGACAGCCTCACAGGGCTGCAGCCAGAGGACCAGAGAGACCCTCCCTGGCCTTCTGACACAGGCAGAAGTAATTAACTCCCATTTCAGAGTCACTTAATTACATCTACAGTCGTCCTGCTCTCAGCTCTGCAAGACGCTGAATGCCATTTGCTAAAAATAAAGCACACCTCCGAGGGGCAGGTGCTCTATCTCATGCCCATGGAGCCCCTTGCCTCTGGGGGCCACCCTTGTACCCAGGCAGCACGCACAGCACACTCTTGGTAAGAATAAAACTGTGGGATTAACGACCAGGCAGCACCAAAACAAAAACACGCAGAGTAATTCACTACCTGCACTCAAGTTCTCACCATAAGCAGGACCACCAGGCTTTAAGAGTTTGAGTCAAAAGGGAAAAAGTGACAGATGAGACATAAAACTGTACCCCGCAGACATCCACAGGAACCCTATCCTGGGAGGCCGCAGAGCCCCTCACGGACCCTCCTGTTCCGTGCTTCGGGGAAGCCCACAGGCAGGTGACATCCCCAAGGTAGGCGCCCCAGCACCGCCAACAGACCCACGCCTTGAAGCCAGGCCTCCAAGACCACCTGGTCCCCGTTCTCATGGGAAGACACACAATCCCAGAGGTCAGCTCCTCGCAGAGGCTGACCTTGGATCACCGCACGTCCCCAGGACTCTCGTCACAGAGACAGACGGGCCCGCAGCAGCAACACAATGACATACCTGCTCCACCCTCACACAGAGAACCCACCCACAGGACGTTTCCCTACGAACCCCTTCGAAGTGGCAAAGTTGATCCTGGAAATGAGTTGTTTTCTTCACTTCAACACAAGTTCTAGAGTATTTTTTAATCTTCCTAAGCCTTTCCTTTTCAATTATCTTTTGTAAGCCATCTATTTACAACGTGACAGGTAAAGCCAAGAGGAGATTCCTAACATGGGGGTGGGGCAGTTCCCAGGGCCGGGGAATCAGGGCAGGGCCAGGAACCTGGGCAGCAAACACCGAACGCTCCCTCCAAGAACAATTCCATCAGCAGGACGGGCATCTGGAGAGGACGTGGTACTTAAATGTCTTGTGTACACACTGAAAATAAAAGTCACTCCTGGCTCCCTCTAACGCAAACATGTCTGGAAGACTTTTAACCCAGGTCTCTCTCCGGGACACGCACAGATGTCTGCGGGTCTGAAGTGGCCATGGCCCCGCTAGCTCGGGGTGTGACTGACGCGACTGGCACCTGACATTTCCACCACCCTCCTCCACTGCCATGTCCAGAACTGCCAGCATGGGTCCTGCTCACTTTGTTAGCTCTTCTGGAAGCTGATTCTTAGGCTGCTGGCTCCCAGCCCAAACAAACGGAATCGCTCCCTCAGAAGCTCTCTTCTCTCCTGGCTTAATCAGAGCAAGTAAATGCAACGAAACGAAAGCTCAAGAAGTGCCCAAGGCGGACCCTGAGCTGAAGACGGCCCTCTAGGGCCACAGCGGGGGCCAAAGCTTCAAATCCAGATTAGATCTGACTGCCAGGGTGTGAGACTGGAGGTCCCAGGTTGCCAACGCCCCCGCAGGAGAGAAGCAGCATGAAAGGCAGTGATGGATGGAGAGTGAAGAGGCTCGGAGCTAGCGTTCATGCCAGCGCTGGGCGGCAACCCCATTCTGCAGCCCCAGCCCTTCCCCTCCTGCCCAGAGAAGCTGGCGCTGACCACAGACACCCCACTCCTGGACCTGCTCCCACAGCATGGCCTCGAGCAGCCCTTCTCCTGCCCTGGCCTCTGCAGCCCGCAGCTCCCAGACAGACTGTGAACCTTCCAGCAGAACTGCATGAGCTTTCTGACACCAGCTTTCCTCCTCTGCCTCTCCAGTCCCCAGCTGGTGCCAGGGAGCGTAACAAACAGATGAAGCTGCTCACTGATGGAGGAACACCTACGGCAAGACCTGCTCAGGAGCCGCCTCTAAAAAGAACTGCACTCTGCAGGCGGATTTCATCCCCTACCTGATGATCGGTGTCATCAAACATTTTAGCAACTGGGATACGGCTTCCTACTACCGTCTGGGATGGCAGAGTCTGAGACAGAGTGAGAAAAGGGGACACGTGAGCAGGGCAAACCGTGAGCCAGAACCCCTTACCCCCTATCTTACACGCAGACTAAATGCCCCAGCCACGCAACAGGCCCCTGGGACTCAGTCATGGGGTGCAGTTCACCTGGCCAGGAGAGACCAGATGCAGCATCTGCATGAACTGGGAGCAAAGAGCATCATTTGCACCCTGATTCCGTTCATGCCACTCCCCTTGGCCCAGTGAACACTGAGCATGAGCTCCAGGAGGTGCAGGAGTGGGGGCGGGTCAGGCCTCACTAGCAATGGTGTGAGTGACGACAAAGCTCCCAAACTGGCCCCTAATTCACAATCACGTGGTAAGAAACTGCTGGTGCTCAAGCTTAGTATTTCAACAATGTTTAAGTTTTAAAGTGAATTATGAATGTAAAAACCAAAATCAGAAAAAGAGAAAAGGGGGGAGGAAGAGGGGGAGAGTCAAAGCAAGAAAAAAGAAAGGAAGAAACCAAAAATGTCGTGGAATCTGTGAGAGTTTTTAACAACCCTGTAATCAGGGCGGGCCTACTAAACGTCCCCCAATCAGAGCCTAGGAGGAGCATGATGCTGAGGAAGCCCTTTGCCGGGGCTCCTTCCTTCCACAGGGCTCCTGGCCTCCCTCAGGAGGCACCCCAACCCCCTGACCAAGCCCCACCGAGCAGCTCAAGGGCACAACATTGTAGATGGCCAGCGCCCCCTCGCACGGCCCTCTGTCCCCAGAGCCACTCCTGCGTGCGGCAGGTCCTTCCCATCCATCACAGCCCAGCTCACATGTGCCTCCCCTGGAAGCAGGTCCCCGTGGGAAAGGCCTGGGCGGGGCAGGGTGGCCCCACTGAGGTTTCAGCACCCAGGCGGCTGAAGCACGCAGTCCAGGCAGCCACCTGTCCGCCGCCATGACAGACCCGCTCCCTGCAGAGCTCAGCCTGACAGTCTTGACTGCACCTGGCCCTGCGATCGGCAGGTGGACCGCGCCATCCTTCTGTGATCCAGGAAGGGCTCGCTGCACATGACTCAGATAAGACGGGGGGCCCCATTCGCCTAGGGCAAGGGGAGACACGGGCCCCCGAATTCCACTCTGTGCCCTGGCTGAGCAGCTCATCCCTACAGATAAATCGGAACGAAACACTTGTTACCCGACTCTGGTTCAGCTTCTCTCCTTCCCCCAGGCCTCCCTCGACCCACCGTGAGGCTGAGCACTCGGATGGCGCCCCTGAGAACAGGCCGGTCTTGGAGGACACATCTCCCAATCTACCACCCCATCACTCTTCATCCCCACACCCGGGTCCTAATAGCCTTGTCTACACCTCCCTACCAAGGAAAAACCCAGTTTGCCGAACCCTGACATCTCTCCACTGCAACAGCCGCCTCCTTGGTTCCCCCATAATAATCCTTCCTAATAAAGCCTCTTATTACTATGTCTGGCTTTGTTTTCCATGTGACAACTGATTACAAATTACTTGAAGCCCAAAACACACGGGTCTGATGGACAGGTGAGACCTCTGACTTCCACCTTCCTGAAGACTCATAGGGTTCCATAACGTCCCACCAGTTCAGGGTCACGGTACAAACAGGGACTGGTTCAGGAGTCAACTCAGCGGCGTGTCTGAGACCTCAAGTCACAGCTGCTCCTGGGGGCTGGCAGGCCAGAGAAACAGGGGGAAGCAACATCAAAGGAAAATCACACCACTCACGCACACCCAGTGTCCCATTCGCTGTGGAAAACTCAGCCTTTCCTTGGAAACATCAAACACAGCACATGGGACCTTTTGCTTAAGCTGACACCCCTCCTGGAGGTGGGCAGGGCTCCATGGGGCCATCCAAAGCATGACACACAGTGTATCCAGGACCCCTGCTCTCCAGGCCCCTGCAGGGAGAGAAGTTCCCGGCGGGAATACTCCCACCACCAACAAATGCTTGCCCTCATGCTCTGGGCGGGGGGCGGTCACTGCTGAACTGGTCACTGCTCTCCTGAACACAAAAGATTCTCTTCTAAACATGCTGTAACTAAATGTGTGAAATGAAATGTTCATCTCACTGGTAATCAGAATAATACAAATTAACACAAGATGCCATTCTCCCCCTACAGAATTAACAAAGAAAAATTGATAAGGCTCAATGGTGGTGAGGAGGTACGAGTCCCTCCCCAACGTCAACAGGAAGCCTCTTCAAGAAGCAACATCCGGAACCTTAGAAAAGTCAATGGTAGCTACGGGTAATGATAAGAAACAGGGACAGGTACTCACACACAAAAGTTCTCACCCAGGAGCCTCTCGATAGCAAAAAACTGAAAACTGAAAAGAGAGGATTAAATAAATGAGAGTATATACAGGACCAGACTGGCACCAGAGTGTGCGTACGTGTCTTTCTGGACACAAGACCTTAAGCAGATCGCTGCGATTTTGAGTCAAACCTCCTCAGCCAACCAAGGAGGTAATGGTGACACCCACTGCCCTACCTGAGGTGTGTTGACACATGAGGAAAACCATCAAAATAAACCTCTAGAAATTTCATCCACCTGAGTTTTTCTCCTACACTGGAGTATGGCATAAGGATAGAAAACCACAGTGTACAAACCCTGGAGAAAGTCCTGGGATCAACATGTGTCTTTAGTAACGAATTAATGGATCAGATTTAACAGAAGGGTAGGATGGGTTTTAGCAAACCGCTTTTCCTAGCAGCTGATTAAACTCGGTTTGGGTTAGGAAGGGAAACCCTCAGGCTCTACTAAGACCGAAACTGCAGAGCGAGGTGCTGAAATCACACACGCACACGCCACTCTGGCTGCGACATTCTCTGCGTAGCCAAAGGGAAATGCTTAGAAATCGCTCCGCACCACTGTGCTGTAAATACTTGAAACTTGATTTCTTATGAATACAGATGTTGGGACATTTCACTAACTTCTCTCCAAAACTTTGGTATGGTGCCACAACTCCTCACAGAAATGAAGGTCGTTAGCCATGTGTTATTTACGGAAAACCCGCAAAGCTGGTTTCAGGAGAGAAGTGGGGACTCCGAGGGAAGGGGACCCAAGCTCTCCCCTCATGACAACACTGATGTGAGCGACAACAAGCAGCCGTCGGATAGGATGTGGAGACGCTAACAAATGCCTATCACTTAAAGCAAAAACAAGCCAAGGACACCTTGAACTGAAAGCTGTCCTTGGCCGTTTACAAAAGCACCAACAGCCCTCCTGAGGTGAAAATCTTGAGCTCACACCAGCCATCTTCTGTCCAACAATCCAGTCCCTTCTGCAGACAGGGGTTTGTCTCTGTTCAACAGGACTATTCTGGGGGTTCCCACAATCAAGGCTTGACCTTTCTCTTTCTGCTCAAGGTCACAACCACCTGCTTATTGCGGTTGGTTTTGGACAGCAGGGAAAGGTCCCTCCCCACATGGCCAAGGGACTGGGAAAAGCCAGGGTCACTGAGGGCCGAGTTCAAACCTGAGGTCGCACCAGAGTGAGGGCCCCACGAGGAAGACTGACTGAGACTCGGGCCAGTTAGGGGGTTCAACCTTCACACATGGAGGTTGTGCTTTAGGTCTGCTGGGAACATGGGGTGCCAGGGAGTCCTCAGCCCCTGAGGGACAGGCTGGGCCAACTCGTGGCCATTACCACGGGGCCCAGAGAGCTCAGGGGGTGAGGGTCCCGCTCTCTGCTCAGCTGATGACGACACCTAGCACGCAAGCCCACTGGCTCCGACTGCATGAGATTTCTGTTCTTGGCACTATGCCCTCTCCACAACTGTAAACATCTGGATTGCTCAACACAGCACTGGACTTGTGATAATTAATCAATACATGCTGACTGACCTGGCAGGGCACAGAGCGCCAGCCCAGGAAGATGACTTCTTTTCAAAATATCACCCAAGAGCCCCAGACAAGACCAGGAAAGTCCACACGTGAAGTGCTCACCTACCCTCCATGACCAGATTCTCATTCTAAAAAAAAAAAAATCCCCAGCCCACCGAATGCCACGGAGGTAGTACAGGAGGCGCTGGAGGACTGAAAACCAGCACCACCCAGTGAGAAGGGCTGGCAGCTCAGCCAAGGGCGGGATGGTTGTTAAAAGGTCATTTTAAAAAATGACCACATTTGGGCTTCCCTGGTGGCGCAGTGGTTGAGAGTCCGCCTGCCGATGCAGGGGACACGGGTTCATGCCCCGGTCCGGGAAGATCCCACATGCCGCGGCGCGGCTGGGCCCGTGAGCCATGGCCGCTGAGCCTGCGCGTCCGGAGCCTGTGCTCTGCAACGGGAGAGGCCACAACAGTGAGAGGCCCGTGTACCACACACACACACACACACACACACACACAAAAAGACCACATGTTAAAAATGTTATTTAACTCATTATTCATGAGGAACCAATGAGACATTACAGTGCCTTCAAAGAAGGCACAAGATTATATGGAGGCCGAGGGAGGAGGAAAGGGGGTGACTGCTTAGTGGTACGCAGCAGTTAAGTACCACTTTCATCACGCAGGGGGTGATGAAAAGGTCTTAGAACTAGATACAAGCGGTGGTTACACACACTGTGAATGTCCTAAATGCCACTGAGCTGTTCACTGTAACGTGGTTAATTTTATGTTATGTGCACTTCAGCTCAATTAAAAAAAAAAAAATATATATATATATATAAAATAAAGAAATATAGAAATGAACTTCCAACAGGCACAAAACTGGATTTTTCCGTGGGAGGAAGTCAACTGCCCTGACACTGGACAGAATTCATTTGCCTGTCTACAGGCGAGGACTGTCTGCATTACGTACCACGTACAGAGCTGTACCAAGCCAGACAAACCCCACAGGCTCCAATGTTCCATGCAAAGGATGCTCATTCCAAAGTCCATGGTGGACAGAAGGGAGGGAGAACTGTGAGGTTTGGGAGGGAAGGGGGCTCAGGACCCAGCAATGGTACACAGTGAGGTGAAAGGGGAAGTGGTACCAAGAAGGACTTCTGCATTTCTAGAGGGCAGTGGGGGATGAGGAGAGCTGGGGAGCTGGGAGCAGGGAGGAGGTTTGCCCCGACAGCATAAGGGACACAGGTCCTGGAGCATCACTGTCCAGTGAGAGGCCCAGCAGTGTCCCAGCAGCCCCTCCCAGGCTGTGGGACATTCCCAGCAAGGAACTGCAGCCAGCTGGGGCATGTGCCAATGCAGCTGACACATAAATTGCTGAATGATATGAATGAAAGATCCCCCCTTACTCAAATAAAAAAACATGCTGATCACTTAGGTCTGTGCTCACACAGCCTTGAAAATGAGGAACAGGGACGCCAATTCACCTTCAGAAATGCCTTTTCTTTCTGCCAAACTAGAATTCTTTCCAGGGTTCCTCGAACATCTCTAAGAATCCCTAACATCAGAGAGAGGGGGGCACCTGGGGCCTTCTCTTTCTTTGAAAAGAATCACTGCTCTAGGAAGCCACACACGTTTACCCCAGGTCTGCCCACCCCCCAGACCCCTTCCAGCCTGCACACACCTGCTCAGACATGCTGATACCAAGCAGACCATTCCTTGGAGGTCAGAGGAGAGACCGTTCTTGGGGCACACGCTTCCTTGAGAGGCCGCCCAGGGAGTTAGTGAGGTTCCTTCTGTATAGAACACATGCCGTGTCATGTCGAGAGGGCATGTGCTTCCGTTTGCACAAG
Organism: Stenella coeruleoalba; assembly: GCF_951394435.1. Lineage (NCBI taxonomy): Eukaryota > Metazoa > Chordata > Mammalia > Artiodactyla > Delphinidae > Stenella > Stenella coeruleoalba. The sequence continues at coordinate 30,078,992 of NC_137153.1, read as the reverse complement.
GCCATGCTTGAGAAACATCCGTCTCAAGGTTAAGTTGGTCACATGCATGCATGAGCTCCTTGGTGACAGGCAAACTGCTCTTTGCACTGTAATTTGTGCGCACTGATCAACACCCTCATATCCAGTCCCTGGACAGCACATGGCAACGTCTGCAGTCCCGATGGTCGGTGTTTTCAGGTGAGTTCTCATGTGACACCAAAGGACGTAACTGCCGTTCACATGACGATGACACATGAACACCACGTCCGTTACTGGAACCTTCTGCAAGGATGCTGCTCCACTTCAACTGCCCTCTCCTTACTATGTAACTATTAGGTTCTAAGCCACAAGCTCCAGAAGACATGGCCCAAAGAGGGTTTTGTTACTCTTTTACAAGCAATCAGAACAGAAACTAAAATGTCACCAAACTCCTGGAAAGAAACAGAATGATCAGTCTGCAGAGCTAATCGTACAGGTAAGAATTAACAGGGGCTCCCCCTCTCAGCTGTCAAAGCTGAACACTCTCCGTGAAAAGGAGTGGGCATTCCTTCCCCACCATGCCTCCACCTGTGCCCCGGCGCCGGCCTCCCTCCTGGCGGCCACGTGCGGACAAGGACACAAGGACACGGGGAACGGGTGGAAGAGCGTGCCTCCACGTACTTTCATGCCCTCGCAGCCTAGCTGCCCATCTTCTGAGACCTCAGAACTAGATGGTCTTGGGATCTCACGTGGGACGCCCCCCAAGGCACCACGCCAGCATGTGGTGCCCACGATTTAGCCCCAAAGGAGACTAGGGCTGCAGGGGCTAAAAGGATTTACACCCAAACTCTATCGGAGGAGGGGCTGATTTTAATTCCCCTCCTTTCTGTACATACTACAGTACATGTGCTACTTTTGTAGTAAGGGGGAAAATTACACCTAGAAGAATTACAATTCTTGAAAGGCTCCCCACCCCACTTTTGGAAACAGCCCTCCAAAGACCTAAGCTGTCCTGGTGGCTAGTATCCAAGCCACAGCCCCTCACCTGGAACTTCCTGACCAGCCTGCAGCAGGCAAGCAGCAGCAGGACAGACTGAGTTGCCACAGGACTGTGATACAGTGACTAAAGCAGGACGGTCAATGTGCCAGGCCTGGTCCTCCAAATGACTTGCAATCATTTAGGAAACTCTGTGTCCCTAACCTCGCCAGGGCCTGCACAGGTTTCCAAACCCTTCTGCTTTTGCAAAAACCTATTTTCTTTCTATTGCTCATAAATGCCTCTCTTATTCTAAAGCCCAGTGTGACACAGTTTTTTTTTTTTAATTAAATGAAGCAAAATTAATCTTGCTTGACAAATTACTAAACAACTATGACCCTTTCTCTCTCACTTAGGAAGATGTCACAATATCAGGATCAGAAATTGTTACGGTCTGAATGTTTACGTTTCCCCCCACCCCAAATTCACATGTTAAATCCTACCCCCACCCCCGGCATGATGGTATTAGGAGGGGGGCCTCTGGGAGGTGAGTAGGACATGAAAGTGGAGCCCTCATGAATGGGATTCGTGTCCTTATAAGAGAGACCCCAGCACGCTCCCTCGCCCATTTTACCTTGGGACGACACAGTGAGAAGTCCAAGACCTGAACCCAGGCCCTACCCGACCGACCGCATCAGCACCCTGATCTCAAATGGCTAGCCTCCAGAACTGTGAGAAATAAACGTCAGTTGCTTATAAGCCACCCAGTCTGTGGTATTTTGTAACAGCAGCCCAAACCCCACAGCTTTCCTCATTCTAAAAATGTTTACTTTAGGATTCCTGATGAAGGAAGACAAAGTATCATACAGAAGGACATGCTATCAACTATCTTCCATCCCTGCCAAATAAACGACCACTACTAAACAATCTCCACTTAAACCTCTAACTAAAACATACCACTACACTGGCTTTAATTTACCAGGGTTTTAAAAGCAACCCAGGGGCTTCCCTGGTGGCACAGTGGTTAAGAATCTGCCTGCCAATGCAAGGGACATGGGTTCGAACCCTGGTCCAGGAATATCCCACATGCCACAGAGCAACTAAGCCCGTGCGCCACAGCTACCAAGCCTGTGCTCTAGAGCCTGCGAGCCACAACTACTGAGCTTGCGCGCCTAGAGCCCATGAACCGCAACAAGTGAAGCCACCGCAACGAAGACCCAACGCAGCCAAAAAAAACAAAAAACAAAAAAAAAACAAGCCCAGTTTGTGGCCTTGACTAGAAATACATGAAACATAAATTAGTCAATACTACACACACACCACTTGGAACAATCCCCTTAAACACCATGAACAAAGGGGGAATCTCTTCCACCCTTTAGTGAGATTCCACACACCCCCGCCCCCCCTCCCCCACTGTGTGAAATTGCTCCCTGGCAGCAAACTGATGCTTCTGGAAACACAAGAAGACATGACATGCAGGTCACTGGGGTGCCGTGTATTAACTTTCCACCCCTGGGCACCAAATGCTGCCCAAAAGCCTTAAAGTTCCTCCGAACACACCTCATTTGCTACTCCCTAAAGATACCACAGAAACCCAGGGAATCCAGCCTAGGGAGATGGGGCAATGCCTTCAGCTAGGATGCTGGCCCCATTCCAAACAAAGGCTACATTTCAGACACTAGGTCTAATACATTCCCAAATCCCAGTACCAGGAGAGAGAGGTGTGATCGCTGCAGACCTCACAGACAGTAATGGATAATAAGGGAATACCACGAACAACTCTACAAGTAAAGTCAACAACTTAAAGGGAATAATCCAATCTCTCAACCGCCACAAATTACCACAATGCATCATGATGGAATAGGTAACCTGAACAATACTTAAGAAATAGAATTCATACTTTAAAACTCTTCTGAGAAAGACATCTCCAGACCCAGATGGTTTTACCAGCAAATTCTACCAAACATTTAAGAAAGAACATCAATTCTACATAAGCTATTCCAGAACACAGAAGAAAAAACATTTCCCAACTTAAATGCGGCCAGCATTACCCTGATAACAAAACCAGACAAAAACAGCACATGAAAATTGCAAACCAACATGAACACAGATGCAAAAATCCTCAAAAAATATTAGCAAATTTAATCCAGCTACGTGTATATATATATATATATATATATATATATATATATATATATATATATATAAATGGTACACCACAACCAAATAGAGTTTATCCCAGAATGCAAGGCTGGTTCAGTATATAAAATCCATCAATGTAATCTACCATATTAACAGTCTACAGAAGAAAAAACACACAAGCATATGAATTTATGTAGAAAAAGTATCTGAAAAAAATCAGCATCCAATCATGATAATTCTCAGCAAACTAGAAATCGAAGGGAACCTCGACAGTCTACTAACAGACATCTGTGAAGAAACCTATAGCTAACATGATACTCAGTGATGGAAGACTGAATGCTTTCCCCTAAGACCAGGGACAAGGCAGATGGCCCCTCTCACTGCCTCTATTCAACACTGCACTGGAGGCCTGGCTAGTGAATGAGGCGAGAAAAAGATATAAAAGGCATACAGATTAGCAAGGAAGAAATAAAATGGCCTTTTCACAGACAGCATGATTGCCTCTGCAGAAAATTCCAGAGACTCTACAACAACAACAAAAAAGCTCTCAGGACTAACAAGTGAGGTGAGCAAAATCACAGGATACGAGATCAGTAACAGAAAATGAATCATCTTTCCATGTACTCCCTATGAATGATGGTAAACTGGTAAGTTGAACTTCATCACAATTAAAACGTTTTGTTCTGTGAAAGATTTTGTTACAAGAATTAAAAGACAAGTTACGGGGCTTCCCTGGTGGCACAGTGGTTGAGAGTCTGCCTGCCGATGCAGGAGACACGGGTTCGTGCCCCAGTCCGGGAAGATCCCACATGCCACGGAGCGGCTGGGCCCGTGAGCCATGGCCGCTGAGCCTGCGCGTCCGGAGCCTGTGCTCCGCAACGGGTACCACAAAAAAAAAAAAAAAAAAAAAAAGACAAGTTACAGACTGGAAGAAAATATTTGAAAACCCCGAACCTGACAAAGAACTTGTGTTCAGAACATAGGAAAAATTCCCAAAACTCAACAGGAAGAAAAAACCAACCCAATAAAATAAGAGACACTTCACCAGGGAGGATATAGAGATGGCAAATAAGCACGTGAGAAAATGTTTAATGCCATTAGTCACTAGGAAATGCAAAGTAAAACCACAGGGAGACACAGTGTATGCAAATTAGAATGACTAAAAAAAATGGTGCTGCAGCCACTGTGGAAAACAGTATGGAAGTTTCTCAAAAAACTAAAAAACAGAACTACCATATGACCTGGCAATTCTGCTCCTGGGTATATATCTGAAAAAAACCAAAACTGCTAAGTTGAAAAGATACATGCACCCCAATATTCATAGCAGCATTATTTACAACAGCCAAGCTATGGAAGCAACCTAAGTGTCCATCAACAGATGAATGGATAAAGAAGATGTGGTATAAATATAAATATATATATATATATACACACACACACACACACACACACACACACACACACTCACATACACACAACAGAATACTACTCAGTCATAAAAAGAATGAAATTTTGCCATTTGCAGCAACATATATAGACTTGGAAGGCATTATGCTAAGTGAAATAAGTCAGAGAAAAACAGATATTGTGTGATATCACTTACACGTAGAATCTAAAAATACAACAAACTAGTGACTATAACAAAAAAGAAACAGACTCACAGATATAGAGAACAAATTAGTGGTCACTCGTGGGGAGAGGGTTGGGGGGAGGGGCAATACAGACAATGGGGATTAAGAGGTACAAACTATCAAGTATAAAATAAGCTACAAGGCTATATTGTACAACACAGGGAATATAGCCAATATTTTATAAGAACTATAAATGGAGTATAACCTTTAAAAATTGTCAATCTCTATACTGTACACCTGTAACTTATATAATATTGTACATCAACTATACTTCAATTAAAAAAACCTACTAACAAAACCAAGTATGGGTGAGCATGTGGAGCAACTAAAATTCTTACAGGTTGTTGGTGAGAATGTAAAACAGGACAGACACTCCATAAAATATTTTGGTAGTTTTTACAAAGTTAAACACACACTTACCATATGGCCCAGAAATCCCACTCTTGGGTATTTATACTAAGTAAATGAAACCATACACTCACAGAAAAGCCCTCACATGAATGTTTATGGCAGCTCTATTCAAGCGTACAATGGACTACTACTCAGTGACAAGAAAAAAATCAACTGTCGATCACACAACAACTTGAATGAGCCTCAAAGGTGTTATGCTTAGGAAGGAAGCCAACCTCAAAAGGCTACCTACTCTATGGCTCCATTTATAGGAAGTTCACGAACAGGTAAACCAGAGGGACAGTCTAGGTCAGTAGTTCTATGTGGTCAGGGGTGATGGGAGGGTGTGAATATAAAGGATAATACAGGCGTACCTCATTTTACCGGTACTGCCCTTGGCAGATACTGTGTTTTCTACAAATTGAAGGTTTGTGGCAACCCTGCATTGACCCAAGTATACTGGCACCATTTTTCCAACAGCACTTGCTCACTTTGTGTCTCTATGTTACATTTTGGTAATTCTCACAATATTTTAAACTTTTCCATTATTATTATATTTGTTACAGTGATCTATGATCAGTGATCTCTGATGTTACTACTACAACTCGCTGAAGGCTCAGATGATGGTTAGCATTTTTTAGCAATAGTGTATTTTCTTTGCCTTTAAAAATTTTTTTAATTTTATTTTTAATTTTTATTTTATATTGGAGTATAGTTGATTAACAATGTTGTGTTAGTTTCAGGTGTACAGCAAAGTGATTCAGTTATACATATATATGTATCTATTCTTTTCCAAATTCTCTTCCCATTTAGGTTATTACAGAATATTGAGCAGAGTTCCCTGTGCTATACAGTAGGTCCTTGTTGGTTATCTATTTTAAATATAGCAGTGTGTACATGTCAATCCCAAATTCCCAATCGATTCCTTTTCCTCACCCTTCCCCCCAGTAACCATAAGTTCGTTCTCGAAGTCAATAAGTCTGTTTCTGTTTTGTAAATAAGTTCATTTGTTAGACAGAAGACCTAAATAGACATTTCTCCAAAGAAGGCATACAGATGGCCAAGAGACACATGAAAAGATGCTCAACATCACTAATTATTAGAGAAATGCAAATCAAAACTACAATGAGGTATCACCTCACACCCGTCAGAATGGCCATCATCAAAAAATCTACAAACAATAAATGCTGGAAAGGGTGTGGAAGAAAGGGAACCCTCCTACACTGTTGGTGGGAATAAATTGGTACAGCCACTATCGAGAACCATATTGAGGTTCCTTAAGAAACTAAAAATAGAGCTACGGTATGATCCAGCAATCCCACTCCTGGGCGTATATCCAGAGGAAAACATGGTTTGAAAGGATATATGCACCCCAATGTTCATTGCAGTGCTGTTTACAATAGCCAAGACATGGAAGCAACTTAAATGTCCATCGACAGATGAATGGATAAAGAAGATGTGGTACATATATACAATGGAATATTACTCAGTCATTAAAAAGACTGAAATAATGACATTTGCAGCAATGTGGATGGACCTGGATATTATCATACTAAGTGAAGTAAGTCAGACAGAGAAAGACAAATATCATATGATATTGCTTATAGGCAGAATCTAAAAAGATGATACAAATAAAGTATTTTTAAATTAAGGTACATATATACATTGGTTTTTTTAGACATAATGAGATTGTACACTTAATAGACTACAGTATAGTGTAAACATAACTTTATGTACCTGGAAAGCAAAAATTTCATGTGACTTGTCCTACTGGAATATACGTTTTATTGTAGTGATCTGGAACGGAACTTGCAATATCTCCGAGGTCTGCCTGTACAGGGGAGAATTTGGGGGGATGGAACTATTCTGAATCCTGATCGTGGAAGTGGTTACATAAATATACATGTATTAAAACTCACAGAACTGTACACCAAAATAATCACTTTTACTATAAAATAATTTTAAATATGAAGGAAAAAAGAGTAAAAGGACTACATTAATTTGATTCAAATGTTTTTAAAAACACTTCACTTTTAGCCAGACACAAAAGGACAATACTCCATAATTCTATTTGTCTGAGGTCCCTAGAGTAGCAAAATTCATAGCGACAGAAAGTAGAATGGTGGGTACCAGGAGCTGGGGGAGGGGGACTAGGGAGTTGGCGTTGAATGAATTTATGCACAGTTTCCATTTGGGAAGATGAAAAAGTTCTGAAGTGGACGGTGGTGATGGCTGCACAACAGTGTGACTGTACTTAATGCCACTGAACTGCACACTTAAGAGTGGTTAAAATGGTAAATTCTATTTTAAAACAACTTTATCAGAAAAGTAGATTTACAAAAGTGTACTTGTATGAAAATAAAACAATAAAAGGGAGTTCTAAAAGCAGGAAGTTAAAGCTTTAACTGCGGATCACTCTCTGCAGACTTGTGCTGCTTGGTTTGGAGTGCGGCTTCCAGACTTTCCCTGCATGAACCGTGCACGCAGGCTCCGTTACACATGGGACAGGGTCTGTTCATACTGTGATCACAAACCAGACAGAGACCCTGAGTCAACTTGTCCAATCCTTTGGACTTTCAAAGAATCATGCTTTTGCTTCCCACGAGAGGCAACCAAAAAGTCGGTAAAATACATCGATCGTCTGAAGAAGCATTTTGCACTTTTAGCCATATCTGAGCTGATCAGAACCTTAAACAGACCTGCATGTAGACAGAGGGCAATGGAGACTCTGGCCCAATCAGTCAGTGACAAGTTTGGACCCTGTTCCTCATCTCCTCCTTGAGATCACGAAGGGAAGAGGGCAGAGAAAGAAGGGGGGTTACACCCCCATGGCAGTATTTCTGGGTCCTGGAAGCTGCACTGTGCGGCCCATGCTCCTGATTCAGAAAAGTTCTAGCCGCTTTGCAGCTTCTGGGCAGGGTCCTCCCACCACTCCCACTGGCTGACAACAGACTGAACCCCAATGATGTCCAAATGCAAACTGCAGCTTCTAGATACCTGGCATCAGTAAACACCAAAAACAAACACAACCTGACTCATTCGCCCAGCTCACGAGCTTGCATCACAAGCTTCTGAATGGTAATTAACCCTCGTTTAAACTCCATGTTGGTGGTTGAGTCAAGAAATCATTGGCATTTTGATCCAGATAAGAACACCACAACGATTATGCTAGACAAACAAAATAAAAACCTATCTGAGTGTTTCCAAGTTCTTAGTTTCTAGCAATATTCCTTTGTGTACACAGATGAGAGAGCCAAGTAAATAATCTCTGTAAACTGTTTAAATTAGCTTCTCTTTCCTTCTCTGTGGTTAGGCCTCTAACCATTAATCTTCCCTGCAGAACACAAGCTTCAGCAGACATGGACCATTTTTGAAAAACTACATACACTTCGTCATCTATTTCCAGTTTGATTCCCAGAACATCCTGACTGAGGACAGGGCTGAAAAATGAAAAACGATCAAGCCGCTGGTTTCCCAAGCCCCTACCAGCAGACCTATGTCCCTCAAAGAAGAGAAAAAAGGCAGAAAGAATGTTTGTTCACTGACACATCCCTCCTGGCTAACCTTTCCACAGGGTGTCAAGACCAGAGAACTGGTCTCAGGTCTGTCACTGGGGAGCCCCCGGATGCCCCACCGGGCCACCCTAAGAAGTTCCAGAAGGCGCTTCTGAGAGGAACAACTGGTGCTTTAGGACCTGGGGGCAGGGGGAGGCAGAGCTGCCACACTGCTCTGGCACTCACCGCTGTCACCAGGCGTCTCCAGTGCCAGCTCTCTGGCATCCCAACTGGCATCCCAGCTGGCCTCCCGGGTTGGGAGAGGGTCAGGCTTGGGCACCACAGAGGCCCGACAGCGCCTGAGCACCAGGAGAGCCGCACGCTCAGGCATGCCCCTGGCTGCCAAGGTGGGCCACACTTTTCTCACAAATAGCGAGACAAGAGGCTTCGTGGGAAGCTTCAGAGGCCTGGGGGCAGCTGTGCCCGCACTGTGTCCCACACACCCAGAGGCAAGGAGAGATTGCGGGTCCCCGGGAACCTAGTGACGTCCCTCTCTGAGCCTCAGCCAGCTCAGAGGTGTGTGAGAAGCCACCAGACACACCGAGTGCCAGGGCCAGAACTGATGTTCCCTCCTGCCACCCAACCCTGGGTCACAGCCCTGGCACCCATGCCCCTCGGGCTCCGGCCTGCCACCCTAAGCCCTTCCACCTCTGGGACCAGCCCACTCTCCCATCCATGCATTCATTCATTCATTCATTAGCCTCAAACAGCGCACCCGATTGAAAAGAATGAGAAGAGCCATCTTCCTTCGTCAATTTGGGGAACCCTGCAGAGCTCCTGTTGGTCTGTCTCCCTTCCCTTATCCACCAAGCAGGTCATTTCCAAGCCTACAGAAACTGGAGGACCAGGCCAAGCCTGCCTGGAGACACTACACTGCTTTTCTTCTGTTTCACTGTGATTATTTATCGTCCAATTAACAGCACAGCCAAGGGCTTCCCTGGTGGCGCAGTGGTTGGGAGTCCGCCTGCTGATGCAGGGGACACAGGTTCGTGGCCCAGTCCGGGAGGATCCCACATGCCGCGGAGTGGCTGGGCCCGTGAGCCATGGCCGCTGAGCCTGCGCGTCCGGAGCCTGTGCTCCGCAACGGCAGAGGCCACAACAGTGAGAGGCCCGCGTATCGCAAAAAAAAAACAAAAACAGCACAGCCAAGAGGCCCGATAAGAACATGCCAGGCGGACAGGTCAACTTCAGCGGCATGAAGGACAGGAAAGGACAGCCAGACCATGACCCGAACAAGGGTTTCTGCTGTAAAAAGAAAATACCAGGATGCGGAGCACCAAGCCTTTCAGCTAATAAACACTTCCACCATGTCCATGTCAGGAAATGAAGCATTTTATAGAAAGAGGATGACAAGTATCCTCTCCAGAGGCACCTAGGGAGTCACTCAGGCCTAAACATGGGGCCAGAGGTGACGGAATGAAGGAGCAGTCCCAATGAGGCCCCAAGGCAGCAAGTATGGGGCTCAGCCTACACCAGGCCAGAGCTGTGCTCCCAGCACCATCAGAATGCAAGAAACGTTACCTTCCTCCACACTGGCACTGGGCCCCGTGGCCCCTAGGGACGAGCCACAAGCCCCTGTCTGCTAAGGGGCAGGCCACCCCTTGTCCTTGTACACCCTAAACAAGCTCATGTACCTAATCTATAACCCACCATGGGGTTGAGGCACTTGGGGGTGTTGATCAGGACGGTTAATTTTACATGTCAACCGGGCTGGGCCACGATGCCCAGATACTTGGCCAAATTATTCCAGAGGCTTCTGTGAAGGTATTTTTTGAATGGCATCACCATTTAAATTGGTAGACTTTTGAGTAAAGCTGATTACCCTCCATAATCTGGGTGGGCCTCATCCAATCTGTTGAAGGTCTTAGTAGAAAAACCACTGATCTTCCGCCAAGAAAGAGGGATTCTGCCTCCAGGCAGCCTGAGTCTCCAGCCTTCCCTGCAGGTTTCAGACTTGCCAGCCTCCCCAGTCACAAAAGCCAAGTCCTTAGAATAAACCTCTCTCTATATGTACACACACACACACACACACACACACACACACACACACACATCACTAGTTCTGTTTCTCTGGAGAACCTTGACTGATACAATCAGGGCCACAGCTTCCGAGATGCCACCCAGCCTGGGCCACCCCCGCTCTGGAGCAGAACATTACTGTGGAGAGAAAGCCTCTATGAGCACACAGCACCCTATGAAGGGTCCAGTGAAAAGCCATGTGTGCGAACAGGACACACTGCCCAACATCTATCTGGGGCGCATAACTGCCTCCCAGGAAAACATGCTGCATTACTTATGACATTTTGATGAATTTTCACTTGTGCATTGTCATTCTAAACAAGCAAGAAGTGTGGAGGGGGTGTGGGGAGGTGAGTTTTATCATCTGGCTAAAAATACAATCAAAATGATATATAGAAAACTAGTTCTATAAGCCTCCTAGTGAGCAGACACTCCTAAATCCATGAAAACCTTTTGGAATGCAAATCTCCAGTTCTGCTGTGCACTATTTTTCAGGAATACATGCACACACACAGGCACACATGCACACGAACACACACACAGCCAATTCCAAATATCACCAATTTCTTTTTTGGGCCCCACCATTCGTGGGGGCCATTGCATGTCCTGCAGGCAGGTGGCCAGGCTGGCACAACCAAAGCAGACCCATGCCTGTCCCAGAGCAATGGACATGAAAGGCTCGGACCCCTCAGGTCACCCCCACCCCCCAGACGAACCACAGAAGCAGGTGATGGTCCCACGGGTCTCCAATCAAAGTTCATTTGTATCTGTTAAAAAGCTTATGGATGCAATGCTTGTAAATAGGCTTTTCTTTTCCAGAATACTCTAAAATGAAAGGAATTCCCCAAATCAATAAAATCAGTGAAAGAACAACAGCTTAATTTCTATTAAAGTGAATAATAAAGTGGATAAAGACCAAGGTCAGGTGCTTCAAGGAGAAAATGCAAACAACAAGCAATGGGGTCAGAGACCCATGACCTACCCTTCTCCTGATCACACTGGTGAGGACTAAACACACTGGTAATGCTCCGGGGCGGGGAGGTGAGGGGGAAGAGAGACTCTTGTGAGCTTCGGGGGCACAGTGCTGTCCTGGCAGACAGCCCAGCCACTCCGGTCAAAATTAAAAATGCATACACCCTTTGACTCAAATATTTCCATTCTAAGACTCCTATTCAAATACTCACTGGAGTACACCAAGAAAAACTGTCATGGATGTGGCCGACTAGAGAGACACCCAAATTTCCGCCATGGGGTAAGGGACACAGGGTACACTGTCCTCAGAGACTTGTGCACAGCTTCATGGTGCAATGCAGAGCACGTGCGTCAATGCCACAGTGCTGAGTGAAAAAAGTGAGTTGCAAAACCCTCTAAGGTGTGACCACATCTTTGGGAAACCACCATCTATATGCGTGTGTACATGTGTGTGCACACACATATGTGTGTATGTAAATGGCACAGAGAAGACCTCAGAAATGCAGCTGGCAGTGGCATATACCCTGGGCACGAGGAGGTCGCTTTTACTCTTTGCTTTCTTTCTTCATTTTCAAAACAATAAAAACTCCATTAAAATAAAGGAAAAGTTAGTCAGCATATCTGACTTCCTGTTCACACTAAAGATTCAACGGGTATTTTTGTAGAAAAGCTACTTAAAAGAAAAGGTTCCAGCAGCAGAGATAAAAACCCACATAAAAAGATAGAAGGCCCTTTCCTGTTTCCCCTCTGAGTCAATGCAAAATTATTTAACAAAGCAGCAAGTTTCCACCACACTCTCATTTCTATAACTTCCCACGAATGCAGAAAGCAGACGCAGTTTCCATTTTCCTGCTGATAAAGCCTCGCTGAACTATATCCTGGAGAAGGTGAATGCCTGCCAGCCCCAGGCCACACCCCCTCCCTCTGCACCCAGCCACCAGGCCAGTCCCCACCCCACCAGGGCCACCCGCCTCCTTCCAGCCCCACTCAGTACTTCTCTTGCCTTCTCATGTGCTCCAGTAGCTTGCAAAGAACGTTGACTCAGAGCCTGTGAATGTGACATTATTTGGAAAAATATTTGCAGACGTATCAATAATTCAGATCATGGAGTTAAGAGGAGATCATCCTGGGTCACCTAGGTGGGCCCTAAATCCACTGACAAAGGTCCTTATAAGAGATACATGGACGAGAGACACAAGGACGAAGGCCACGTGAAGATGGAGACAGATTTTGGAGTGATGTGGCCACAAGCCAAGGGACACGTGGAGCCAAGAGAAGCTGGAAGAGGCAGGAAGCGTCCTATCCCAGAGCCTTCAGAAGGAGCACCTGCCAACACCTTGATTTTGGACTCCTGGCTGCCAGGACTAGGAGAAGATAAATTCCTGTTGTCTAAGCCACCCATTTTGTGAAGCTTTCTTACGGTGACCCTAGGAAACATGCATGCACACCGTGATTCTATGAAGTGTAAGCATGTTTTCCTTCACAGTCAGTTTATGGAAAAGGCAGAAGGCCTCCTTGCTACAAAGACAATGAAAAACCGCAGGATGAAATTCAAGTAATTACCATTACTGTACCCGTTATGGTTCTGACCCAGCACCTGTGTCCCGGGCTAACCCCACCCGACCCGCAGGCCCTGCCCGCTTCCTGGGGAGCCACCACTCTGTTCCAGCCACCACTACAGTGTAACAAACCACCCTGGATTCGGTGGCCCAAGACACTTCCCCACGCTCAACGGTTCTGTGAGCCGGGAGTCCCAACGGGCCCCAGCAGGGACTCTTGTCTGCGCTCCAACGTCTGAGGGCCCGGCTGGAGTCCTGATGGCCAAGGGCTGCGATCATGTGACGGCCGATCCCCTCACACATCAGGGTCCTAGCGATGAGGGTGCAGAGACCAGGACTGCCCACTGCAGTCCCAGTGCTACGTGGCCTTTGGGGGTTGGGCTTCCTCACAGCATGGCAGCCGCAGGGCCATCAGACCCTTACTTGGCATCTCAGGGCTCCAAGATCCAAGCAGTCAAGAGGCCACCCACCGGGAAGACAGACACAGCACCTCAGCGACAGCAGTGCTAACGGATTTACAGCCATGTACTTTATTTAAACTGCCACAGCTTTTCTCCCTACTCAGCTTCGGCTGCTTCCTGCAGTTCTTGAGTTCCGACTCAGCATTCCCGACCTTAGAGACCTCAAGCCCACCCTTGGTGGTCAACACCCACACGCAAGCTTCCCTCCCTGGTGGCACACATCCCCCGTCAGCGTGCCTATGTGCTGTCATCCGGCTGGAGACACCACGTCCTAGGTGCTCTCCCTCCACATCCCCCTCCCCTGCTGCAAACACAGCGCCTGGGACACGCAGAGCACGTCACCTGCTCACCGAAGGCATGAACAGCAGCACAGCAGAGTGAGAGGGCACAATGCAGTGAGACAGAACTGTGGAACAGAGAAGGACCACCATGTTACAATGACCAGGGAGGTTTCCACCCAGCCTTGCTGGGCCCGCCAGGCGGGGAGAGGCAGAGGGTGGCAAGGAGAGACCCCAAGGGGCCAGATGGCAGCAGGGGCATCCTGAACGGAGAATAAAGGGACAAGAATGTTCACAAGCTACATTCATAATGGCCCAAGCCAGAAACCAAGCCAACAGCATCGCAGGCATGTGAACTGTGGTGCACGGCCCCCATGGAATGGTGGACGGTGGGGAAGAAGAAAGAACCCTGGGTGTGCAGCAGGGCCCGAGGCCAGCCACACACAGGAGCTGAGGGACATCCATGGGTGTGCTCCAGAACCCAGTGTATGCAAAACCAAACCCAGCCAGAATGCACCTCTGCTGCAATCAGTGGGGACAGTACCCTCGGGGAGGAGTGTTGCAAGGGCCCAAGGGCTGCGGGGCTGCTGGTGCTCTGGGCACCACACAGCTGGGCTCCATCTGTGAGCAAAGCAAGGTCACGTGTGCATCACTGTGAAGTCTGCAAACATCTCACTGAAGAAGGAAGAAGGAAAATGGGAAGATGAAAACAGAAGCAGGGGCAGGCCAGACGGTTCTGCTGCTGCTTCTGTTTTGTTGACCTTCCCTTGCATTTTAAGGTGGGAAAGGAAGAGAGGCCACACCGAGCGGGGCAAGGGAACCCACTGCCAAGCAGCCAGTGATGGGCAGCCATGAAAAGAAGGCAGCCAGAAGGCAGGTGGCCTTTCCCAGGTGGGACCTGACACCGACAAGCTCACCCTGACCCTGGAATTCAGAGGGTGAGTGCCACTGTCTATCAGCTGCTGCTGTTTGGGCTGCTCTCCTGGAGAGAGGGTGCCCCAGGACAGGAGGGCCGGCCCAGAGCCACACAGAGGTCACTCTGCTGGGCAGAAGACAACTGTGACACCACAGCCTTAGGAGCACATTTCTTTCCAACAGACCCATCCTCCTTCAGCTCTCAACAGACAGGCATTGCACAAAGTGCAAAGAGAAGCACAGGCCAGGCTGGTACAAGCACCCTGCTGGCTCTGGTTGCTCCGGGAAGTGCCCAGCCATTCTCAGCCAGTGCAGCTAACGGCTGCTGCCAAGCTCATGAAAATCACCCTGGTGGCAGAAGCCACGCCACTGCTCCCCAAGCCCCCAGCCAGCGGTCTGCAGAGTCTGACACCTGATGTGGTTAACAAAAGGGGCTGTGTTTGGACAAAGTGTTTTCCTGTCTTTAGGGACTGCAACAGAAATGCTACTCAAGGCCTGAAAATAGTCCTGATATAAAACATCTCAGCAGAAGTCTGGGCCTTGGGAGAGGGCTGGTGTGCACACATGCTGCTTCCTCTCCCAGGGAGAGGGGAAAGCGAGTGCGTCCTGGGTCTCGCTTGTTTTTGAAGCGGACGTCTGTCCCTTCTGCTCACTGTAAGTGGTACCTTCTTCCCCAGACAGAAAGTCCATGCCCACCGGTTCAGGAGGCTTCAGAGCCATCAGTACAGACCAGAGAGGACCTGCATCTCCAGACCCTAAGCACTGAGCATCTATTTTAAAAACTGTGTTCCCACCCCCTCCCCGGTTTGCCAGGGAAAACCAAGCCCTGCTCCCTTGGTGGTCTTGTCCATCAAGTGGGAAGGGACATAAACATAACGGAGGCCGCCCTGCTTCCAGAGAGGCCCGAGGGATCTCACATTTGAAACCCAAGCCACTCTGTCAGGTTTCAAAGACCCCGCCAAGGATCCACTTCTGTGGATCAGGAGCTCTGCTCTGACCCAGTTTCCTGGCACCCGTGTGTGGCCCCATGGCAGCTGTTGCAGAGGAGCTGTTGCACCTCCTCTTCTCCAGGCTCCAACCTGCACTCAGCCCCAGACTCACAGAAACCAAGGATGAGGGCACCACAGCCACTGGTTGATGTGGGAAATAAAATATGATGTAGCCTGCACATTTGGCTTAATGCCAAAATTTTAAAATGTCCAGGCAGCCGCGCGTAGGGCCAGATGACAAAATGGGATTTCATATTTTTCCATGTGTGGGTGAAAACTGTTTTCAATACAATGCAACTAAACAAAATATCAGAGAGCATTGTACGTGGTCAGGGGTGAGTGCCATGCTGAGGAAAACTTTGGTTTTAGCGGGGCATGCGTGTGTGTGCACACACACGTATGCAGGTATGCTGCCTCACAGTACAAATACATGTCTTACCGTGAGCCGCCCTCAGGGTCTGAAAGCAGCCAGGCTCCCTGATTGCCATGAGGTTTTAATATTCTAATAAAATGTTTTCAGCAACATTAGACAAGCACCGAAACCTCTCTGAAGCTTGGTTTTAAATATGACACTGAATTCCATGTGCATCCCGGTGCAAAGTCTGCCAAGAAGGGATGTTTCACTTGTCACCTCATTTTGTAATTCCACAGCCCCCAGGAACCGGTGCTGCCGACCCCACTCACGAATGGATCAGGCCTTGCTGAGGCCGCACACACCACACACAGGGCCTAGGCAGGACCTCGCAGCCAACCCCATGCCGACCGTCAGAATGGGCTCTCACTGGAGCCAGGCATGGAGGAGAGTGGCGGGCCCACCCCTTGTGCGTGGTTCAGGGCAGCCACGCACTCCCACCCAAGCAGCTACTCTCTCCCTGTCTGGAGAGGCCGGCGTGGCTGGTCTGTTTCCCACAGTATGTTTTTCATTTAAAAGTACAACAAACAGAACTCCCACCTGCTTTTTAAACAAGGCAGGTATAACAAGTCTAAGAAAAGCGTGTCAGACTCACAAGGCATATGATGTGTGTGTACCCGCACATGTGATATGAAGTTGTGTTTTTCCATTTTTCTTTGTATTTTTCCTTTATTGCTGCAGAAAACTGGAGACACGCAGACAAGCACCAAGGAGGAAACAAAAGCCACATCATCAACTAACCATGTGACTCCTGTTCTGGACACAGTCTATCCAGTGCTTTCTAGGCAAATTATAGGTCCTCGCTGTAGGTACTGCTTTAGGAATGGTTCTCAGCACCTGATGTGATATGTTGATCCCCCAGCAAATTAGTCATATTTTACACTACTATTTTTAGAGATGGGCTAGCCTAACTGTATCTCCTCATCCCTGACCATCTGTCAGGGGCTTTCAGCTGGTATCTGGGTTTTCTGTTTATCAACACCCAGCACCCTTTCTAATAAATGATTCTTTACATCCATGATTCCTTAGGATAAACTTCTAGACACTGAACCGCCATGGCCGAGGGTACACACATCTTTAAAATTTTTCAAACACCTCAACCAATGGCCACCCCTCGGTGAGTGCATTAGGAGCTGTGTATGCAGAGTGCACCTCCCTGCAGGCTTCAGGCCCCCGCCCCCTTGCTCACATCTTGGTCCCACCACCTCTTGGCTGAGAGACCCCGTGCATAAATTTCTTATTCTCTCCATTCTCAACGTCCTCACCTGTAAAAGAGGGAAGAACTGTCCTGACAGGGCTGATAGGGCTGTGGTCAAGATTCCATGAGACAGGTATAGAAGGCATTTCTCAGGTCATTTACCACAAATATCACTAGGTCACCCTTTCCCATAACGGCCTCCCTGTCTCCAAACTCGCCTTTCCAACTCATAAGCCAGAGGTGCCAGAGTCACCGCTAACCAGGGATCTGATTGCATTAGTTACTGCTCAAACCCTTGGACAATTAGGCAGAGTGAAAGAAGCTGGACTCAAAGGCTGCTCACTGTATAACTCCACTTATACAACATTCTGGAAGAGTCTATAAGGACGGAAAACAGATCTGTGAATGCTGGGGCGGGGAGGTGGGGGAAGGACCTGACTCCAGAGAGACACAAGGAAATCTGTGGAATTATGGAAGTTTTCCATATTTCCATTTGGTGGTCGTTACATGACTATGTTTTGAAACTCATAGAACAGGACATTAAAATGGGTGAACTTTCCTGATCACAAATTATACCTCAGGAGATCTCACTTAAAAACAAACAACAACCCTGCAGAGAAGGAAGTCTAAGCCGTGTGGTCTGGTGTTCCAGGCCTTGTCTCCTGGCCAGCTGCTTTCCTTCCCATTTCTCGCTTACTCCAAGATCTGGCACATACAGAACGCCCTCCGCACCTGCAGGCCCAACCAGGGTCCACACCAAACCTAAAGCCCCGGCCAAGGCTGCTGGCCTGCTGTTCTCCAAACAAACCCTGTGTTCAGACTCCAGGACCCAAATCCTCCTCTGCTCTCTCAGATCCTCCTTCTCCTGCTTCTGGGAGGCCTGCCTGGACTACCGGTAAGTAAAGATTAACCCCTCCTTCCTCTGCGTCAAAGGTTCTCAATTCTGGCTGCACAAGAATTACCTGAGCAGTTGTCAGAAGCATGGATCCATGCCCTCCCTCCCACCCCAAAAGATTCTGATGTAACTGGGCAGGTGTGGGGACAGACACTGGGGTTTTGTTTCGCTCTGTTTTTTTTTTTTTTTCTTAAAGAATCCCAGGCTCAGAAATGAAAGAGGGAACATCATGCAAATCCAGAGACGTTAAAAGGATAATAAAGGAATATTATAAACAATTTTATGCCAACAACTTTGACAACTTAGGAGAAATGAGCAGATTCCTTGAAACACACAAATCACCAGGACTGACTCAAAAAGAAATAGAGGGACTTCCCTGGGGGCACAGTGGTTAAGAATCCACCTGTCGATGCAGGAGACACGGATTCGAGCCCTGGTCCGGGAATATCCCACATGCTGCGGAGCAACTAAGCCTGTGCACCACAACTACTGAGCCCACATGCCACAACTACTGAAGCCCATGCTCCTAGAGCCCGTGCTCCACAACAAGAGAAGCCACCGCAATGAGAAGACCGCGCGCTGCAACAGAGAGTAGCCCCCACTCGCCTGCAGCAACAAAGACCCAACACAGCCAAAAATTAATAATAAATAATAAATTTATTAAAATAAATAAATAAATTTATAAAAAAGAAGAATTAGAAAGTCTTAATAGCCCTATATCAATAAACTGAATTCATAATTAAAAACCCTCCCCATAAAGAAAATCCAGGATTGCTTCACTAATAAATTCTATCAAATATTTAAGGAAGAAACAATGCCAATCCTACACAAACTCTTTTTTAAAAATAAATTTATTAAAAAAAATAATAATAAATAAATAAATAAATTTATTTATTTATTATTTTTGGCCGCATTGGGTCTTCACTGCTGCGCACGGGCTTTCTCTAGTTGCGGCAAGCAGGGGCTACTCTCCATTGCGGTGCATGGACTTCTCATTGCAGTGGCTTCTCCTGTGGCAGAGCATGGGCTCTAGGCGCGCGCGCTTCAGTAGTTGTGGCACACGGGCTTCAGTAGTTGTGGTTCGCGAGCTGTAGAGCGCAGGCTCAGTAGCTGTGGCGCACGGGCTTAGCTGCTCCGCGGCGTGTGGGATCTTCCCGGACCAGGGCTAGAACCCATGTCCCCTGCATTGACAGGCGGATTCTTAACCACTGCACCACCAGGAAAGCCCACAAACTCTTAAAATAATAATAAATGAAGAGGGAACACTTCCCAAATCATTGTGTGGGGCCAACATTACCCTGATACAGAAACCAGACAGAGGTATTACAGGAAAAGAATACAATATCCCTCATGAATATAGTTATAAGTAAACCTTAACAGAATTGTAGCAAATTGAATATAGCAATACATAAAAAGGATTATACATCATGACCAACTGGGGTTTGTGCCAGGAGTGCAAGGTTGTTTAACATTCAAAAATTAACTCATGTAATTCAGCATATTTAATAAGAAAAAAAGAGGAAAAACCATATGATTATCTCAACAGATACAGAAAAAAAGCATATAACAAAATTCAACATCCACTCCTGATAAAAACTCCATGCAAACTAGAAAACTTCCTTAACCTCAAAATAAAAAGGCATTGGACTTCCCTGGTGGCGCAGTGGTTAAGAATCCACCTGCCAATGCAGGGGACACAGGCTTGAGCCCTGGTCCAGAAAGATCCCACATGCCGCAGAGCAACTAAGCCCATGTGCCACAAATACTGAGCCTGCCTGCCACAACTACTGAAGCCCGTGCGCCTAGAGCCCGTGCTCCACAACAAGAGAAGCCACCGCAATGAGAAAACCACACACCACAACGAAGAGTAGCCCCCGCTGGCCGCAACTAGAGAAAGCCCGCATGCAGTAATGAAGACCCAACAGAGCCAAAAATAAATAAATAAATAAAAAGAAAAGGCATCTATATAAAATCTTCACCTAACACCATATTTAATGAAAAGACAAGTTCTTTCTTCCTAAGATTGGGAACAGGTAAGAATGCCCACTGTCACCACTTCTGTTAAACATCCTAGACAATGGAATAAAAGAAAAAGAAATAAAAAGCATTTTAACTGGAAAGACAGAAGTAAAATGGTCCCTATTTGTAACTGTCATTATCTTTGTGCAAAAATCTTGAAGGACTACAGAAAAGCTACTCAAACAAATAAGTAAATTTAGAAAGGTGATAGAATAAACAATATAAAAATCCATTGTATTTCTTTATAGTATAATAAACAATTAGAAAATAAAAAATGTTTAAATCCATTTATAACATTCAAAACCATAAAATACTTATGAATAAATTTGATTAAATATGTATAAGACCTACAGTGACTGCTACAAATCACTGCTGAGAAAAATGAAGAAAGGCAAACACAGACAGAAAGGTAGTCCATGATCGCTGACTGAGGCTCAATATTGTTAAAATTTCTACATTACCCGAGTTGATCTAAGGAGTTAACGCAACCCCAGTCAAAATCGAAGCAGGCTTTTTCGTAGAAGGACTGGTAAGCTGATTTTAAATTTATATGGAAATGCAAAGGCTAGACAACACAATTTTGAAAAGGAAGTACAATTGGTAGTCTCACTATCTGACTTCAGGAATTACTACACAGCAAGTCATGAATACAGAGTGGTTCTAGGGTCAATGGTGAATAAGCCAAAACAGACCAGAATTGAGCCTGAAACAAAGTCACACAGATTCTCAATTACTTTTCAAACATGATGCCAATAATTCTGTGGAGAAAGGACAGTTTCTTTAACAAATGGCACTGGAACAACTGGCTATCCACACTCAAAACAATAAACCTCAGTTCTTAGCTCTTTCCAGTTAACAGGTAACTCAATATAGATAACAGATCTAAACGTAAAGGCTAAAACCATAATGTTTTCAGAAGAAAACACAGGAGAAAATCTTTATGACTATGGGCGAGGCAAAGTTTCTTATATAGGACACAAAAAGCCTAAACTACTAAAAATAATTGATATAACTGGACTTAAAACTAAAAATATATGCCCTTTGGGAGATACCATTTTTTAATATTTATTTACTTATTTAATTTTTGGCCACGTCGGGCCTTAGTTGCAATGTGCAGGATCTTTCGTTGCAGCATGCGGGCCTCTCTCTAGTGGTGGTGTGGGCTCCAGAGTGTGTGGGCTCTGCAGCTGTGGCACGCGGGCTTAGCTGCCCTGCGGCATGTGGGATCTTACCTCCCTGACCAGGGATTGAACCTGTGTCCCCTGCATTGGAAGACGGATTCTTAACCACTGGACCACCAGGGAAGTCCCAAGGAGATATCATTAATAAAGTAAAAAGGTAAGCCACAGACTGAGAGAAAGTATTTGCAATACAAATATCTAACAAAGAACTTGAATCCAGAATATGTAAAGAACTCTTAGAACTCAAATATATGAAGACAAATAGCCCAATTTAAAAGTCAGCAGATTTGGGGCTTCCCTGGTGGCACAGTGGTTGAGAATCTGCCTGCCAATGCAGGGGACTCGGGTTTGAGCTCTGGTCCGGGAAGATCCCACATGCCGCGGAGCAACTGGGCCCATGAGCCACAGCTGCTGAGCCTGCATGTCTGGAGCTTGTGCTCCACAACAAGAGAGGCCGCGATAGTGAGAGGCCCGCGCACCGCGATGAAGAGTGGCCCCCGCTTGCCACAACTAGAGAAAGCCCTCGCACAGAAATGAAGACCCAACACAGCCATAAATAAATAAATTAATTAATTTAAAAAAAAAACCAGCCCCTGTTTCTACATCATAGCCCGCCAGGCCTTTCAACTAAGAGTCTGGTAGGTAGTTAGTTAATCTGGTAAGTTAGTTAGTTTCAACTAAGAGTCAGGGTAAGTCCTGAGCATCTCTTTAGGGGAAAAAAAAAAAAAAAGTCAGCAGATTTGAACAAAAACGTAAAATAATAAATACAAATAGCTACTAAATACAGGAAAAGATACTCAACTAGAATGTCCATGATCCAACACAACTCCCACTAGAATAGCTAAAATTAAAAAGACTGACAACAGCAAGTGTTGGCAAGGATGTGAAATAACTGTGCTCGCACATTAGCAGTAGGGATGTAAAATGATACAGCCACTTTGGAAAACGGTTTGCCAGTTTCTTATGAAATTAAAGATACACTTACCACACAACCCCACAATTCTACTGTTAAGTAGTTACTCAAGAGAAATGAAAACACCTGTCTGCACCCAGATGTGCATACGAATGAATACAGCATTTTTTATTTTTTATTTTATTTTTTTTTTTTTTTTTGCGGTACGTGGGCCTCTCACTGCTGTGGCCTCTCCCGTTGCGGAGCACAGGCTCCGGAAGCGCAGGCTCAGCGGCCATGGCTCACGGGCCCAGCCGCTCCGCAGCACGTGGGATCTTCTCAGACCGAGGCACAAACCCTCGTCCCCTGCATCAGCAGGCGGACTCCCAACCACTGTGCCACCAGGGAAGCCCTATATCTTTTTTATAGTGGTAAAATACACATAACATAAAATTTACTACTTTAACCATTTTAAAGGGTATGCAACCATCACCACTATCTAGTTCCAGAACATTTTCATCAGCTCCAAAGGAAAGCCCGTACATATTAAGCAGTCGCTCCCATTCTCCCCTGCTCCAAGCCCCGGCAACCACTAATCTGCTTTCTGACTCTGTAGATTTGCCTATTCTGGATATTTTGTATGAATGGAATCATGCAACACGTGCACTTTTACGTCTGACTATTTTTACTTAGCATAATGTTTTCAAGGGTCATCCATGTTGCAGCACGCGTCAGTACCTCATTCCTTTTCCAGCTAAGTAATATTCCATTGTCTAGAGGGACCACATTTATTTATTCATTCATCCACTAATAGGCATTTGGGTTGGTTCCCAAATTGTGAACAGTGCTGCTATGAACAGTGGTAAACAAGTTTTTGTCTGAATATCTATTTTCAATTCTTTTGGGTATTTACCCAGGAGTAGAATTGCTGGGTCATATGACAGTTCTATATTTAACTTTTGGAGGAATCTCTGTTTTCCAAAGTTGCTCTACCATTTTACATTCTCAAAGCAATGTATGAAATTTATAATTTCTCCATATGCTCACCAACACTTATTATTTCCCTTTTTTTTGATAAAAACCATTCTGGTGAGACGGAAGTGGTATCTCACTGAGGTTTGGATTTGCACTTCCCTAGTGACTAATGACGCTGAGCATCTTTTCATGTGCTTATTTGTCATTTGCCTACCTTCTTTGGAGATATAATACGTTCGCTCATGTTTCAACTGGTTGTTTTTCCTTTTGTGTTGAGTTGTAGCTCACAGCACTTTTATTCACAACAACCTCGAACAGGAAGCAATCCAAACATCCACCAACAGGTGAATTAACTAATAAACCATGGTACACCCACGTGTACCAAATTTCAAAAACATGCCAAGGGAAAGAAGCTAGACACAGAGTCTACAATACATGCTTCCATTTTGAAACTCTTGAAGAAACAAATCTCATAATAGTCTAATTTCGGCAGATCAGTGATTGCTTGGGTGGAGGGCTGATTGCAAAGAGGCAACAGGAAATTTGGGGAGGGCTCACAAGCTAAACAATCTCTGTTGCAACTGCTCAACTCCGGCTGACAGTGGCCAGGGATGGTGTGGGTGCATGAATGTGTGAGGTGCACTTGACCTGCAGGCCAGAGTTCACCCACTCCTGGCGGTTGCATAACTGTGTACCTTTGTCAAAACTCACTGAACAGGGTACTTAAAACAGTACCTTTTACTGTACGTAAATTATGCCTCAATAATACTGGTTAACGAAACATTGTTTCTACAGGCAAACACCCCAAGTCTAATGGACATCCAGAGTGAGGCCCACAGCCCTGCCTCTGTCCTCCTGTCTGCCCTCCAGAGTGCAGCCCACAAGGGCAGGCTGTGCTTAGCCCAGCCTTGGGTGGCCTATTAAAACCAGAGCTTCTGATTCAGGGGGTCTGGGGTAGAGGTGAAAACCTGCACTTGTGGCAAGTTCAGGGGATGTGATGCCGCTGGCATAGGAACCACTCCTGCAGATGGGTTCTCTCTCTCATTCACGTAGCGTTCAGTGGATATGGAATTAAGGCAGTGTTGCAGATAACACGCAGGTCCTCGCTAGTGAATGGGGCCTATATATAGGAAATGCCAGGCTAACATCAGGAGGGAAATGCTCACATTCTGGCTGTGAGGACACAGCCCCACTTTCAGCCTCTGTTTCTGGCCAGGCCCATCAGGCCAGTGGACCTGGCCCCCCTTCACCCTTCTCCTGCCCCGCACAGGTGTCCTCTCAGCCAGGAGGGCATCCACCCCTTGCCCAGGAGCCTAGCAAACTCAGCTCTCCAGGCCTTCTGTGCTCACCACCCAAGAGCGCTCCATCGCCCCTGGGCACCCACTGCGGTACTCAGAGGCTCTGCTGTCACAAACTTCCATAACCATTCTCTGAGGCCCTGGCTCCTCTCCCCTGTCTGCATACCTCAGGGCCAAGCAGAGGGGCAGTGCACACTAGAGCCAATGAAAGTTTGCTTGCGGGGGAACAGCTGGCCTCCCATCTGTCCCTATCAGACGACTTGGGCAAGGGCCCCACCCCACTTTCTTCATCACTCTTCCCCTCTACCCCGTCCTTCCCTTCAGGACAGAAACCTGAAACATAAGCCTTCTCTCAAATCCTTATGCCCATCAGCTCCTCCCCATTTGTCAGCGCCCCGTTCACAGCAAAATTCTCGAAAAAGTTACCGACGCTTGCTGTCCTGAGCTCTCCTTCTCCCCCCTTTCCTGGCCCACTGCTCCCCTATACCTCTCATCGGGACACTGATGACCTCCATGTTGCTAAGGTCAATTCTCCAAGGATAATTCTCAGTCCTGGCCTAACTGGACTCCTTGGCCAGGCAGCCACTCCTCCCCATGCATGATCTGCCCATGGCCCTGGATGCCCCTGACACCTCTGGCTTTCTCCTGCCCTGATAGCACTCCTTCTTGGTCCCTTGACTTTGGACCTCTCCTCTCCTCCATCCATCCAACTCTCCTGCCATCTTGTGCTGACTTAGCTTTAAAAATCACACCTGTGTGCCGGCAGTAGCCAGGTTGATTGCCGGGCCCAGGCCACTCCCCCAAACTCCAGCCTCACTTGCCTGAAAAGCCCCTCACCACCAGCACATGGACAGCAACGGAGCTCACAGGTACTATCTGGAGAGCCAGCAACCCTCCCGAATTCCCCACAACTGCTCTGCCCACAGACAGTCCATCTCAGGATGATGCCCACTCCACCCTTCAGGTTGCCTGAGCCAAGAATCTCGAGGTCACCTTGCACTCCTCTATTGCTCCAATCATCCTGTTGGCTCCATCTTCACAACATACCAGAATCTAGCCAAACCCACCACCTGCATGGGGCTGCTCCTGCGCTCCAGCCTCACCCGCCCCCTGGTCTTGCTACAGTGTGCTGGGATGTCCCCCTGGGTCACTCCTCACCTCCTCCATCAGCCCACCAAGCCACCTAATTTCAAATCTCAAACTCCCCCAAACTGCTGTCTCCCTTGAGCACCTGGACCCCACAATAGCACTATGGCCCCGATGCATGACATTCTGACTTATTTCTTCTCCTTAGCCTTCCATCACCCGCTACTTGACCATAAGTGCCAAGTTGGCAGAGCCTTCTGTCTCTTGGTTTCTTGCTGCAACTGGAGCTCAATAAACATTTGCTGGGGGAAATGGTGAGACTCCATGAAGTGGACAAATCTGCGAGTTGAAAGGGGGCTTAAAGGTATCTAATTCCTTCACCTCAAGAAAGATGAATGATGGGACCTCACCTACAAAGGACACAGACCTCCTGTGTGCCCTGAATGCCCAGACAGCACAGCTCTACTTGGGCAGGATCCCTAAGGCCTCTGGGAAGCACTAAGATGCAAGGAACACGTCTGATCTCAATGGGAAAATGGGCTGTGTATTTACAGCCCGTTCTGATGGCAGGCGGCTTACGGCCACACAGACAAGACCCCAGGCTCAGAGCAGAGCCACCCTGCTGCAGGCCTGGCTGTGCCCTCCCACAGCCACGGAAAATACTAGTAAACAACAACAACAAACAAAACTCCCTAACACACGGTGAGAACAAAGTGGGGTCCAGCTGAGGCCCTTATTCAGGGCAGGCCCCCAGGAACGTAGTGTCCTTGCAAACAAAATCAAAACACGCATCAGAGCCAAACAACACCCAAACGCTAGATCAAAGCAGATTACATTCTGGTGCTTAAGCAACTCAAATTTCTTGCAATAGGACAGGAAAATAGAAAAAAAAAAAAAACTTAGGATCCCAGAAAACTTGTACTTTTTTACTTTGTGGATATAGGATTTTTATGCTTTTTTGTTGGTATAAGATTAAAGTGACTTAACATACCCTCTACTAAAAGAAAAAACAGCAACTGCTAAAAATGTGTGGGACAGCCCCACAGTGGCAGGTCATCCAACTAGCAGTGGAAATCCACCCACGAAGGCCCTGGACCGTCTTTGCTTTTGTTTCTGGGCCAAGTGCCATGGAAGGGAAGGTGGTTCTCCATTTAAAACAGGACTGTGGTGGGTCTGAGCTGAGGGCTTTCCCCATCCCACGGCCCAGGACCAGGATGGTCCCTCAGCTTACTGCCCCCATTGAGAGATGATGTTGCTGTTTAATTTTCAGGGTTTGGGTCTTGTCTCCGCTATTGCCGAGGTCAGGGTATCAATGTCTCTTTTTCATGGCCCACAGATCACATACTCAGAGCATCAGTGACTATCGATTCATTGAATGCCTCATTTAAGCCACATCATCCGTTATTAAGTTGTGTAGGAACATGAATTCCTACAACTCAAATCCATTTAGAATTTAGATTTAGAAATTTAATATTTAAAATAGGCTATTCTATTCCCTAATGGAGACCCCTGCTTAAAAATACATTTTATCATTACAAAAATAATCCCACTGTAAAAGAAACAAACCACACAGAAGTACATGGGGTTGAAAGGACAGGTTCCCCTTGCTCCTCCCGCCCTCCCCCTTCTCAACCCTCCCTCAACACACAAGCACACACACTCACATGCACACACACATCCTTCCCTCCCACCCCTGTTGCTAGCTGGACAGTCACTCTTGCTTGGAGCTATGTCCTTAGAGCCTGGAGCAGTGCCTGTCCCACTCATCCACAGTGGCACTCCATCATCATCTATTCAATACACAGCGTCTGTCCTTCCAGATGCTTCTACACCTTATTACCTACACATGCATAAAAGGAGTCATTCCATACAGTCTACACTAAGGAGCAGTGTTTTCACTTAATACACAGGCACTTCTTTTAAAGTAACCCTCAACTATTTCATGAAGTGAAGGATCCTATGGCATTCTGGGGTGGGGGGGAATGGGATTCTTAGATTATTAACTTTTTTACGGTAAAGAATTTCAAAAATACACAGAAGTGGCCTGAACAGAATAAAGAACTCTCAGGTATGGTCACCCAGAGCCAACAACCATCTAACCATGGACAATCCTGCCCCTCCACCACCCCACCCCACCCCAACCCGTGCTGAGATCTGAAACAGATCTCAAATGCTGTATCATTTCCTCTGAAAATAACTCCAGTATCTATCACTAAAGGCTAAAGATTGCTTCAACGTAACCTCAATGCTGTTTCTAAGGAATATAATTATCCTTTAAAATCATCATTCACTCAACAAATGTCCAACTGTCTCATAAATACCATAATTTTTGAAAGGAGTGATTCTTGGGTCAAGAATCACTTTCACGCAGTCTCTACTTTCATAGACAGCATCTTGAGACTATCACAGCAAATAAGGGACCATGTCCCAGTGGAGGATCACAAGGCACGCTGGAAGGCAGTTATGGGGGAACGACACCTGGGCTGCTGTGATGCCTGGCCCAGGTACTACCCTGCCAGGTAAACGTTCATGCACTCGGGAAGGGTCAGGCAGCTGGAAAGTGAGCCACTCCAAGGAACTGGGATGAGCCAATTTGCCTATCCCAAAGGTCACCTTAGTTGACGTACCGAAAAACGCCATCCCAGCTCCAGGTGAGGCCCACTTACACACTGTCTCCACTTGACTGAATCAACAGTTATTTCCTCTTAATAAATCTCCACTTCCCCACATCACCTCTTGACAGCAGGCAGGCTGAAATGGCCATGAGTTGTGCTGAGTGAGTCTCCAGTGCAGAGGAGCCTGCCCAACCGGCCTGCTCTCGGGTGACGCCCCGCGACATCCTCAAGTGGCCACGGGCCCTAGTGGCACGGGTGGAGCTGGGGAGGCTGCACCTGCCAAGCCCCAGGAAGGACGGTAGTCTTTCTTCCAGCAACCACCCTCAACAGTCAACTGATGGCAAGTTCATTTGTATATTTTTACATGGCCAGCTTCACCCCACAGCACCCTGCAGGCCTGGACAGTTACCTGGCCACTGCTATCACTCTCAGAAAAGCCTGGGGATGGGGGACTGGGGGCACTGGGAAGCACCACCTGCCACATCACCTTCCCAGGAGTTCTTTTGATCAAACAAATTCTTAGCATGAGGGGAAGGTTGCTGTTAATTATGGAACAATCAGAAAGCCAATTCATTTACACAGCAGCAGGGGCCTAACCCAGGGACACTGGGGACTCCTGCTGGTGGGGAGGGAACATGGGTCCAAACTGCCAACCCAAGAGCTCTGGCCCCAGGCTCATCAGACAGAACAAGGGGTTAGGAAGAGGCTCCTGGCCACCATCCCGGCCGAACCCCCCCCTCCCCCCACCAGAAATGGAACCCAGAGGGAGGGGAGGGAAGCCTGGGCCTGTCCATGCTCAGTGTGGGAGAGGCAGGCTCCCTCTAGAAGCACAGAGGACCAGCAAGAAAACCACTGATCTCTGCAACACATTATTGATTTTGCTATGTGCTGGCACCAGTGGATGGTCCTCCCCCCTCACTCAGAGCCAGCCATCAGTGTGCACTCCCAAGCACTGGCCTAGACATCCCTGCCTGGTGTGGGGAAGGCACTTGAGATGAAACCCGCCTTGGCTGACCCACAGGGAACAGACCACGAGTGAATCATTAAGGAGTCATTAAGGTCATCTCCCTGCCCCCAGACCCACTGGACAGCTGTGTGGTGTGGCGTTGCCCCCTACTCCTGAGCCGGGGTGGATGCACCATCTGCCGGGACCCTGAGCAAGCCTGCCAGAGCACCCCGGTTACCAGTGGAGGGTCTCTGAAAGGTTGTATTTTCCAACAATCAAAGGGAGTCAGTTCCCATGTCAGCTCGGGGTCCTGTAACATGGTGAAAGAGTGGAACTGGGCAGGGCTGCCTCTCAGTGCCAGCAATTAGTTTTTATTTCTTTATTTGGTTTACCTGCTGGTTGTATTACAAACACTTTTTTGTTCAATCTGAAGGTCCAGCCTCTTGGGGGGGACAGTCCTTGTCCACAGAAATACCCCAGCGTGTCCCTCACCATCCCCTCATTCTTGTAGGTTTTATCCCTGGTGCCTGGAGTACTCAGAGCAGGCCTGCTTTATTTTTCTTTATTCTTGGAGACGTTATGCACAGACACCAACGGTTCAAGTGACAATCGGGGCATTATCTCTACCAGAATCCTGGCCTCAGCACTGGCCGAGGCAGTCTGTTTCTGGGACACAGTAAACATTCCCAAATAACGGCCCTCAGGCAGCCAGAAGGCAGGCCGCAGGCCTGGGGCAGATATGAGGTGACAGGTCACCGATGTCACTTTACCCCTTGGAAAGGAAACTTCCGCTCAGTGGCGCCTAGTGGATTTGAATAGACTCAGAACAGGGGAGCCAGGCACTTGGCCACAGTCACCAAGTCCTAGATGTGCTTAACATAAAGGGAGGTTTTCAAATCAAAAGCAGAACAACTTCGCATCGCAAACGCTCCAGAAAGCAGGTCCCTGCCCTTGACAATGAGGCCTAGGCCTCATTTTCGGTGAACTGCTCACCTCCAGACTCCCATGCACCCCACCTCCAATACTAAATCAAATAAACGAAGAGGATCACCACGACCCAACTCTCTTTTCCATGTTTGTATTGGCAAAACCCCAGTGGATTCAGCCTCCTGCAGCTCACCAAGCGGCTGCAACAGGTGCAGCCCTGAGCTAAGGCTGCTGATTCTCCTTGGCTGTTCTAGAATCACGCAGCCAAAACCCTAAAGGAAGCCGAGGCCTGCAGCATTCATCACCAGGGACCCGACCTGCCCCACCTGTCTGAGTGCGCGGCTCCAGGTCCAGCGCCCAGGATCCGCGGCCTCGGAGACAGAAATAGAAGCCGCGGGGCCTGGCCAGGCCCGAATGGCCAGAGTGGGGCGGGGGCCGGGAGGACAGGATCGGCGGGCCTGGCCGAACGCACCGCCCCCGCCCCTGGGCAGGGTTGGCCACGCGCCCCGAGCCCCCAGCGCCGCCCCAAAGCCGCCGAGCCACCTGCGCGCCGGGGCAGGGAAGGAGCCGAGCAGGGGAGGGGTCCTGGGGGTCCAGGGTGGAGACTCCGGGAGGGGTCCGGGGAGGAGTCAGGGACCTCCGGGAACGGGACTCCGTGAGGGTCCGGGGGTCCGGGGAGGAGTCACGGGGCTTCGGGTCGGGGGCTCCGGGAGGGCTCTGGGGACCGGCCCGGGGAGGGTCTCGCCGCCCCCACGCACCTGCCCGGCCCGCGCCCTCCCTCTGCCCAACGGCCCTTACCTGGCGCGGTGCGTCCTGGCCGCGCGGACCAGAGGTGCCCGGCCCAGAGAGCGCGGGCGTAGGAATGATGGCGGCAGCAGCGGCGGCGGCGGCGGCGGCGGCGGAGGCGGCCGGCTCTCAGGCCCGGCGCGGAGGGGCGACGCGGCCAGGCTGCGCGGGGATGCTGCGGCGCGCGAGGGCGCGGAGGCCGGCGCGGGAGGGAGGGCATGGGGTGGTGCGCAGGCCCCTCCTCTGCTCCCCTCCTCCCCTTCCCGCCTCCTCTCTCGTCCCTCCCCCTCTCCTCTGCCTCCTCCTACTCCCCGCCCGGCTCTCCGCCCTCTTCCTCTCTCCCCTAGCCTCTCCGTCCCTCCCCTTTTCCCTCCCCTTTCTTCACCTTCCTCTACTCCTCCCTGCCCCCCTCCCCCGCTGGCCCGTACCACCTCCCAGCTACACACTTTCCCTCTGTCCTCTTCCCTCCCCATCTCCCACCTTCGTCTCCTATCCCCCAGGCTCCCAGAGGCTAACCCCTGCCCTGGCCAGTTCTCTGCTGGGTCCAACACAGGTTATGGTGAAGTGCCCAGTTACCCCCTCCTCACCACCTGCTAATGGAGCAGCTTGCCCCATCTGGGAGCCTGACCTGACCCCACCCTTTCCAGGCCCCGCCAAATCTCCAAGGTTTCTCCCGCAGGGCCTGGTGCAGCTGTGTTGGGGACCTGCACACTGTGTGGACAAAGCATGTGGGCTCCCAGGACACTTGCTCCTTTGCTTCCAAGCAAATCTGATTTGTATAAGAATACTCCAAACCAAACCTCCTGCTATTTTTCCAGGGTGAAGCAGGCTGGTACCAATCTAGGATTTGCTGCAGCCCTTCTGTTTGCCCCCATGCCAACTGTTTGTTTTGTGTTCAACATTTGCTATACCCCTGGTGACACACATTTATACTAACCCACAGGTTTGAGGACCTAGGTACCCTCCGAAGACTTCTCCAAACCTTTCTGCCCTGGAGAAAGAAGTGACAGGTCTGGAAGGTGGCTGGCCTGGCCAGTAGGCCTGCTGAGGGATGCTGTCCAGAGAAGGGGGTACAGTTCCCAATGAATGAGCCAGGATTTCCCCATGAGTAGGAGTCAGGGAGCTCTGTCGCGAGGCCTGGCCATAGATCTCCAGGCTGCAGGCACACTCCCAGGGCACCTGAGGCCGCTTTCCTGATACCTACAAGCCACTGAGAGCCAGGGTGAGAGTTTTAAAATGAAGCCATTCCTAAATGATCAGTAGTAGGCCCGAGAGCCTCACTCCCTTCAGGGGCCAGTTGCCTTTCCATGCTGACATTCCAAGAGGCAGGCCTTAGGGCCAGTACACTGATGCAGGGCCAGCAAAACTAAGATGGTGAAGCTAGTGCCAAGGGTGCAGGTAGGGGTTGCCAGGAGCTCACCCCCTTACCCTCTGTAGGTAGAGATCATGACCTGGAATCTGGAATCTGATAGACTCCGGTTTGAGTCCTGGCTCTGATGCTTCCAGGGTGACCCTGTGAGCCCTGTCCCACCCTTCCCAAGGTGAGGATCTCTCCAAGGGTTGCTGAGCATGGAGGAGAGAATCTTGGGTAAAGCCCCCAGGACCATGTGGCCCACATTCATCGTTGGCTACTCTTATGAGAAAGACATGGGGGAGATGTCCCTTCCAAGCTGTCTTCCAGTGGGAGAAGTCTGTGAATCTGTGTTCACCATCTAATTTGGAGTAAAACTTGATGGGAAGAGATTAGGGCAGGGTTGTTTTAACAGCATCCTAGGCCCCAAGAAGGGACCCGTTCTTTGGATCGGTAAAAGCCAGTATTGCAGAGCTGGGGCAGGGTGGGGGTACTCTCCTGTGCTCTTCACTAGTGTGACTCATCCAGAACACGGTGCCCTTGCTTGGGGTCTAAGGACAGCCACCAGCAGGCTGTAGGAGTTGTTGGTAATACGGATGGAATTAGTTGACACATGGGGAGCCTTCAGTCTGGAAGATCCATGTGTGGAGCACAAGATGGTGGAATCCAAATATTTGCAAAGCTGTCCGGGAAGAAGGATTACCCTGCGGGGTTATGAAGGGCAGAACGAGGACAGATGGGTGGAAATTAGATTAGAGAGTCGATTTCCTCCCACTTGTGAGTGCTTCCTGGCAGATCTGCCTGCCAGAGGAGCATGTCCTGCAGGGCCAGCGTCTAGACAGGTTCTGGGACCACCACGGTAAACTGCTGGAGGGGACCTGCAGAAGGGCTGACCCCTGGAACCTCTCCCAGCTGTTAGGCCATGCCACGCTGTCTTTAATAAGGCAACTGCACCCCTGCCTGCTCCCTCTGCAGACAAAGCAAAGGTTGGCCAGGGAAAGAAGAGACTGAGCACGCCTGACACGGAGCCCATGCTTCCGGCTTCAGCACCTTCGACAATCAAAATAAACCTCTCTTGACCTGTTTCCTCATTTGGATAAAGGAGATAGGGGTGGATTCAATGAGATGACAGCACTTTCCCACCACCCAGCACCTGGGAGGGACTCATCCGGATCACACAAACTGACCCAGTTTGTCTTTTCGTTCTTGTTGATGTTTTACATTCTATTATGGGACATTTTAAACTCCTTCAGAAGAATAACCAAAGGAACCCTGTGGACAGGGATGGTAATCTTGTGTCACTTTTGACCCACTCCCTGCCCCCCTCCAATACTAAACTGAAACACATCAAAGACATCCTCTCCACCAATTTGTCTTCCAGCTTCCCCAGAAATGCCAAATGTTTGGATACTTAGGTCATGTTCTGTGAAGTCTCTCTACATTTCCTGTCAGAACCTTGATGCATCTCTGTGTGGATGAGCACAGTGACTGCCTAGATGATATTTAAATCCCACATGAAAAGAAACTCTGTGTCAGTTTACAGGGCACCACTACACTGGGCTTCCACCATGGCCCAAGGGACATGAGGAGAAACACCCATTTCTCCACCTCTGCTCCTCCGTGGGCAGTGGAACTTGTGTGTGGTTGGTTGGGAGCAGTTTTAAAGACCGCCAACACGGTGAGTATTTGAGCAAAGGAGGAAATGTTTTCTAGAAGAGCTGGCCCTATGCATTTCACCTGCAGCTAAGGGTACAGCCCCAGAGCCCAAGCCTGTGAACAAGGGCTTAGCACGTGGGCTGCCAAAGCAAAGGGCTGTGGCCCCGGGAGAAACGGGCCCTGGGGGCTGAGGTGATGTCTGGGTAACCTCTGCCCACTTGCTCCCAGGTCCAGGGAAATGTCTTTTGTTTTGTTTTTTTTAACAACAAAAGTTATTTACTTTTTCAGTTTTACCACCAAGGAGTAATCTCTCTTAAACATTTATGTCCTTTTATCCCCTCACATATCTGAACTATTTTTTTTTATTGAGGTGTAGTTGATTTACAATGTAGGGTTAATTTCTGCTGTACCGCAAAGTGATTCAGTTATATATATATATATATACATACGTTCCTTTTTATATTCTTTTCCATTATGGTTTATCACAGGATACTGAATATATTTCCCTGTGCTGTACAGTAGGACCCTGTTGCTTATCCATCCTATATATAAGAGCTTACATCTGCTAATCCCAACCTCCCACTCCATCCCCCCCAACCTCCTCCCCCTTGGCAACCATAGGTCTGTTCTCTATGTCCATGAGTGTGTTTCTGTTTCAGAGATAGGTTCATTTGTGCCATATTTTAGATTCTGCATATAAGTGATATCATACAGTATTTGTCTTTCTCTTTCTGACTTACTTCACTTAGTATGATAACCTCTAGTTGCATCCATGATGCTGCAAATGACATTATTTCATTCTTTTTTATGGCTGAGTAGTATTCTATCGTGTACATACTACATCTTCTTTATTCATTCTTTTGCTGATGGATATTTAGGTTGTTTCCATGTCTTGGCTATTGTAAATAGTGCTGCTATGAACATAGGGGTATGCGTATCTTTTTGAATTAGAGTTTCGTCTGGATAAATGCCCAGGAGTGGGATTACTGGATCATACGGTAACTCTATTTTTAGTTTTCTGAGGACCCTCCATACTTTTTTCCATAATGGCTGCACCAACTTACATTCCCACCTTCTGAATGTGACCGAAAAGTGCTCCTGGGATGCATAGGACCAGGCCTCCGCTGTTAGCGTGTGTGGCAGCTGATGGCATGGCTGTCACCCCACCCCTCACTGTTCCTTCCCCCACTCCAGAGAAGGCCCATTCCTGGCAGCCTCTGTAAGATGAAGGGTCCTCACGGGTCTCCACTGGGCACCTCATTATCAGAGCACCTTCTTCAGCTGGAGAGGGAATGGTCAGGGCCCCCAGTACTCTCCGGTGCCATTGCTGTCCTGGGACCCCCACAGAACATGGAGCATTCGTCTCTTGAAAGCTACATTCCAGCAGCAGCATATAAATGAAGGCTTGGAGCTGTCCTCATTGTTCTGTGTGCCTCGAGCAGTATTTTAGCTGTCAGATCACTAAGTACTAACTCGGTCTGGTTAAGGGGTGTAATCTAGGCCTCATGCACACTCTTCCCCAGCACTTTCCCTGTTGCTAAATGAAAAGCATGGTTTATCAAGTCTTCCTTTGCCTTATTCATGGAGTGTAAATATTCCTGAGAGCAGGGCTGGTGAAAGCCGCTGAGTGCTACCCCAGTTGGAACAAGGGAGAGTGGAAATCGGGGACGCAGAACAGGATGCTGGCCTGCTGCCCTGGCTGACCATTAACTTTAACCAGAGCTGGTGTCCTCAGTTGACCTGCAACAGCAACGCCTTCCCGACCCCCAAAGGCCACCTACGCCACCAGCTGCTCGAGCCACAGCACTTCCCTGTGACATCTGGCCTCTGGCAGAGGACCATCAGGCATTACAGCTGGAACATCATTTCTCCAGCCCCACCCTCCCAACCCACACCCTGGGCAGAGCAGAGCCTCCCCTCCTGCTGTGATGTCACCTTGCATGGCTCTCAATCACCACCAGCACCAGGCTTCGCTACAATTGTTTCTTGCTGTGTTTCTCTTTTAGTCTGGTCTTCATTTTGAGCTCCTAGAGCTTAGTGAACTCTTGACCTCTTTTCGGAATATGCTTTGAAATGCATAAAGTAAAATACAGGATTAGAAGGGAAACCTATTATACTGAAATCCGGTTATCAAAATATCTCAAAATGTGATCCATTTGCTTCATTAGTTACCCACTGAGTAGCACGCTCTAGCAGCAAGCCTGATAACTAGTAATTCTGAAGTCGTGACAAAGCTGCCCAGTATTTTGAGATGTGACGTGAAAATATCTGTGATTTCTGCTGGGCGCAGGTTGCACATTTAGCTAACATGACTGCATTCTGTTGCCTGCATTGATATTTGAATACAATTGGTTAATGTCAGTTAGAGATTAGTGGGGTGGGGAGGCAATGTAGTTCTTTCGTTCCCGTGGATTCCATCCGTATGGACCCTCCAAAGTCTATCCAGATTAAGAATTACCATTTTAAAGGGAAGGGATTTTGGATCCCCTGCATCTAGCACAATGCTTGTATAAAATTGCCCTCAAACATGTTTATTGCATTAATGAAGGAGACAGGACTCTTGGTTGCAAGTGACACAAGTTCAGCTCAAACTCTAGGCTCACTTACATTTAAAGATACTGCAGGTACAGCTAGATCCAGGGGCTGAGATACCATTGGTGGCCTTCGTCCTTTCACTGACTCCTTTCCTTCTTCTCTCTGATTGACTCTGGTTCTGCTTGGGTATTGGTTTCACTCTCCTGCCACAAGGCCACTGGCAGCCTCAGTTCAAAATGATGACAAAGATTCTTTCTCACCAGACTACGCGTCCCATGGAAGGACTTTGGTTGGTTTTGTTGGGTCTCCTGCCCATCCCTATTCACTATCTGGACCTGGGTGGTGGTCAGCCGAGTATATACATATGCCAAAATTCATTGAGTTCTGCCCTGAGGACTTCTGTACTTTTATGTCATAAGTTATACTTCAATCAAAAATACAAAATGCGAAAAAGGAAGAAAAGTGTTATGTAGTTTAAAATGGTGGTGCACTCAGCTCTTGCTAGAGGGTTGGGCGAGCGTCCCACCCCCACTGGAGCATTCCTGATGGGCAGAGGCACCGGCAGGTGGAGTTGTGTTCCTGACACCCCAGGGCTCGGGCTTCCCAATACAAACATGCAGGCAGGGTATGCTGGCCTCATTTGTCCGACAGGAAACCGGGTCAGGTCAGTTTCGTCCGTTCTTCACTGGTTATGTCCTTCTAAGGCAGGATTTGGACCCTGGTGTTGAGACTTCCTGGTGGTGCCTGTCTACACGCAGACGTGTCAGAAGGTTTTGTGCGAAACCAGGCACTGATCAGACCACGTGATGGGTAAGCTGCCTGCCCCGAGAACTGCAGGCAGCCCCTCAATCTCATGCCCACCTTGACTACCCTGGGGACAGGGAACTCTGTGATCCAGACTACCCTCTGATTAATCAGGGATTTAGAAGGTACAAAGAATTAGTCTACGAAGAGAAAAGTCGAGGACTTCATTGCCATTGTTCTATCCCCCAGGTTTCTCTGTCTACGACTGTTTACTTAGGCCTTCTGGAGATTGACAGCATTCCTCTCACAGCATCTCCAAGCTTCACTTTCATCGTATCTGTTGGAGGCACTCACTGAATGCTGAGCATACTGTGTTGTTTATTTCCCCAGCAGGTTAGAGGAAATAGTCCACTCTGAATGAAAATACCACATGCCCACAAATGACAATAACCTACCTGTTATGATCCAGTTTTGAAAGATTATATGAAGAAGCAGAACTGAAAGATCCTTCTCTAAGAACTCTGGAATTGCTAGCAGAAATCAAAAGAATTTTCATTTTTATTACAGACATAAAAACTGTTTTCAAATCAGGCCATTGTCTAAGCATTATGAGACCATCAAACCCTCCACCGTCCTGGCCCCCGCCATCCGGCTGTCCACATGCTCCCCTCCAGAGACAGGACAGCCCTCCCCAACGCCAGCATTCATGCCTGCTTGCAAAGTGCTCAGTGGTGTTTTATTTGACAGAATCAAAATCATCTTGAAAGAGAGTATGTTTGCAAAGATTGAGTTTTAACCAAAATCAAGGCGAAATGCTCTATTATTGAGGCAAAATGCAAGAGTAAATGAGACATTTAGAAGGAGATGCTAGTGAAAACTAATTTCAACAGAAAGCCCTCTACAGTGTAGAACTGCATCATTTATGCTTTAAAGTTATTATGCAAACATCTCAAGAGGAGTCAAATTAAATAGAAGTAAACAAAATAAGAGATGACAACCCTCCTTTCCCCCCCCATTTTGTAGCACAATCATTTTAGCATTTTGGTGCTTTTTCTTCCAGGCCTTGTTCCCCCTCAAACAAACATGTAAATATGCACATATTCTTTTAAAAGTTCTGGTATGAATTTATCTCTCTTGCTTTCTGTTATTTATTTGTAAATGTGACTGTACAATTAAATTTCATTCTGCAATTCACTCATGGACACCCTTCAATGTGCACGCATACAGCCCTACTTCATTCTTTTAAAACTCATTGTAAACCGCTATCAAAGTAACACATGGACAGGGTAAAAACAGTTTAATCCAACCACATAGAAGTACATTTTAAAGAAAATTCTCACCCTGCCTCCTATTTCAAGCCCTAGAGAAACCATTTTTGGATTCTCTTAATTACCTCCGTACACTCTAACGGAAGGTGCTACGTTTCTGTTTCCTGATTTATCAGTGTTAGGCGGTAGCTAATGGCTTCTTGGGATGAGAGATGACTTTGCACCCACTTACCCTATGTCTCTTGTTGCCCCCTAAATTTAAAAAATATGTGTGCTATTTGAGGTCTTCTATCAGTTTTCTGTTTATTGTCAAATGCCGGGCTTGAATGTTTATTTTTCTCACTCATTTTAAGCTGTTTCATTTGATTGAAATAAGAAATAAATGCCCATCCCACTCCTCCCACTATTCCACCTTCTCTTTTCCCCATCCACTTGTCATGGGGTTATTTTTTACATTTTGAATTTTCTGTATTGGGATCTATATAGGTTGATTGAAAAAACAGAATAACCAGAAGAAACATGTATCACAAGTCCGTAGCTGTTATTCCCTGAAGAATGAGTGACGGACAGAACCGTTCAGGGAGGGAAATGTCCTGGGCCACTGGCTTGACCTCGAAGGGACATGTCTCCGAGGCCAGGAGGCGCAGACCCTGTCCTTGCCCTTTACTTGTTCCTCCAATTCATGCCACTGTTCAGCTTGCTGTTTTCCCAGAATTTCTGATGCTTTTTCCTTCTGAGCACATGCCTCCAGCATAACAGAGATTTTCTGTTCCAGTAGATGCTGCTCATTTCTTGTGACCCCGTTTCTTCCCGGAGATGTGCTTCTCAGAGCCGGCTGCCGTCTGTCCCAATCTTGGCATGAAGCAGGCCCGGGTCCTCCTGTCGCTGGTCCAGACTGCCTCTCCCCCAGATTGGCTCCCCTGTTCAGTTGGCCCACATCTTGCTTTCTTAGCTGGCTCCTTCCTTTTGCTGGAGCATCCCCCTACCCACCAGTGGCCTTAGTGAGATGCGTGGTCAGAGCAGAATTCTAGGTTGGACATTGGAAAGGCCTTGCTTTCTTCTGTGGCAGCTCCTGGTACCATGGATGATGGCCATCCTGATTCTCAGAACTCTGTCGTGGCCTGTTTCTCTCTGGAACTGGATGCAATCTGCTCTGTCCCTGGTTCTCTGAAATTTCATGACATGCCTAGATGTGGGTGTTTTTCATGTTTTGTCACTCTGGAAAAACTCTATGAATTAATTCTTAACTAATTTCCTTTCCTCTGATTTTCTTCTTTCTATAACTCCCGTTATTCAGATATTAATCTTCATTAATTGATTCTCTAATTTTCTTAACTTCTTCCTTCTACTATCCATCCTTCTGCCTTTTGTTTTACTTTTAGATTCCCTCCACTTTTTCTTCAAGCCATTCTGTTACCTTTTTCATTTTGGCTATGTGAATTTTAATTTCCAAGAAGTCATTCTTACTGTTGAAGTTTCCTTTTTTTTAATAGTATCTTGTTTTTATTTCATGGATACACTATCATCTTTTCTCTGAAGGTCTTAATTTTAGTTTTGGGGGGGGGAACTTTTGAATGCTACGTGATTGCCTCTATTTCCTCCAAGTTCCTTTTCCTACATGTGTTGGTTTGTTTCTTTCTTTCAGCCCAGGGATTCCTGACTGCCCTTTGAGAACTTCACTGCAGAGTACTTGGGCAGGCACCACTCACTTCTCTGGGACCCTGGCTTTCTGTGCCAAGAAATCGTTTCTCTCTGGCTGTTCATTTCCTTGGGAAAGAACCCTCTGATCTCCTGCCTGGACAGGGTGGAGATAAGCCCGCTCCCCGTCCTCAGGCTGGGGCAGAGAAGGGCCGGAGGGTTTTCTTGTCCCCCACAGTAGATTTCTACTTCTGTGACCCTGCCTTCCCCTGTCCCTGGCATCACAGAGGACAGAAGGTAACAGAATGGGGAGTGGATGTGGGAGTCTCACTGCTTCTTAGATTTTCACCCGATTCTCCAGTTATTGGTCACCTCCATGTTCAGAGGTCTCTGATTTCCGAGACTTTCCTGGGTTCTATGCCAAAACTGTCTTGACCTACTCTCTCTGTTTAGTTGGTACCACTACTCATCCATCCATTTTCAAGGTTCCAAAATTACTGACACCTTTCAACATTATTACCTCTTCTCCCAGGCTCCTGGTTGCTCATTTCTTCCCCGACACTTTCATATGAAAACTACCAAACAGAGAAGTTTCAAGAGCTGGATGGTGAACACATGAATACCTACCACAAATTCCACCACTGACATGTGACCACTCTG
This sequence comes from Stenella coeruleoalba, assembly GCF_951394435.1. Classification (NCBI taxonomy): domain Eukaryota; kingdom Metazoa; phylum Chordata; class Mammalia; order Artiodactyla; family Delphinidae; genus Stenella; species Stenella coeruleoalba. The sequence goes on along the minus strand of NC_137153.1, from coordinate 30,038,066 downwards.
TGTCCACACATCCATTCATCTGGGTATCCAGCCATTAATCCGTCTCATTTTGAAACATGCATTTCTAATTGCAGACACCACTACACTTCTCCTAAATACCTAATTATTTCAATAGCAGTTTGTTCCTTTTTATGATTTCAGTAGATTCTCCAACGTCTGAGGAATCTACTTAGAATTTCTGTGACATTCTCTTCCGTCCTTGAGTTATCAGGGTTTCTCCACAGTCAGTCAGTTCCTCTCTCTCATTACTGTGGGTTTTCCCAGGTGCCCAGTAATTCTTGGTTGTCTGTTCATCTGTAAGAATGAGGACTGGACTGACTGATTTAGGCGGCTGGCTTGGCCTTCCTCTGCCTTTGAAGGTGCAGGTCTGTTTTACCCACAGGGAAAGATTCCTGGAGCTAATTGTGTGTGGGAGCATCGTGTGGGTCAAGAGCTGTGGGTGTGGCATGAGTCTGGGACATGGCTCTTAGGCTGGGCTCCACCGGGCTGTGGGATAGGGTGACGTGATGGACAGCTATGGAGTCCCCTTAGCTAAGCTTCCCCACATTGGGCAGGGTTAGCGTGGGCCACACTGTTTGGAAGTAGAAAGTAAATCATGGAGACATCGTATGCTTGAAGGGGAGTGGGGCAGGGCCAACCAGATGCTGGTGTGGCTGCCGGGATGGGGTGGGGGTGGGGAGTGGTCAGGCCTGCAGCTGCTCCAGCATCAGCCAGATCCTTCCTCAGCTTCTCTGTCCCCTGGGCTGGGTGCATGATTTGCTCTGAGATGACCCACATTGCTGAATCTGGAATCTTGGAGAGAGAAAGGGCAGCATGTGGATCAATACTGGGATCTGGGTTCCAGCTTGTCTGCACTCTTCCCCTTCACATCCATCTGTCCTTCCCAGGGCCTGCCCCTCCCTGGGCTTCTGAGACAGTGGCCTTCCTCAGACTCTCAGCTTGCACAGCGAAAGGTGAAATTGTGGCACACGTCACCCCCGTGGTTCTGCGTTCCTGACAGAATCCCTACACCCGCCCCCATGTGCACCCCCCGAGCAATTTGATCACCTAGAAGATTTAAACTCATGTTTACAAGGATACTTGTATTTATGTTTTTGGTTTCCATGTGCTCTTTAGGTATAATATGGATGGTCTCATGCCGCATGTGTTTGTAATTAAATAAATTAAATGTACCTAATACTACTTAATGACTCAAGACATTTGCCTGCCAGGTAAAACTGGGGCTTTGTTTATTTAACTGCAACCCTCCATCATACTTTCAGAAATCTCGGGCTCCGAGCTCCTACAAGTCCAGAGGAGCATCACCTCCCGTCGCGCCTCACTCATGTGCTTCCACGCTGCACTGGGTGCATCTTTGCTCCTTTCCTCTTCCTCTGGGCTCCGTACAGATTCTGGAGCCACAAACACCCAAACAAAGGATTTTCCTGAGAGTCTGCGAGAGTTCAGTTATGTTACCAGGGCAATCACCTAAATGCACAAACCTAGGGAATTCCCTGGCAGTCCAGTGATTAGGTCTCTGCGGTCTCACTGCCGAGGGCCCTGGATCAATCCCTGGTCGGGGAACTAAGATCTCACAAGCTGCATGGCCAAAACAAATGGACAAACCTAATAATGACTAATGGCATTGTTTCAACTGAGCACATGTGTGGGCCATGCACTGGGATGAACTCCATATTCGAATATTTAAATTTTACCATGACATATTTCAAGCATACATGAAGCACTGAAAAAGAACACAGAAAATACCCACCTGAAGGACAAAAAGGCTACCAATATGGAGACGCCCCCTTCTGTACCCCCTTCAGCTATGTACCCCGAGGCACACTGTGCATCCTTTGGTGACTTTTAAACTTTAGAGAAATAGTTAATGTGTTGAGCTCAGGGATTCTTTGAGAACCTTAGAAGATACCAGGTGTGAAATGTTGCACGTTAGCACACAGTCTTCTAGAAAGACAGTGAGCCTTTGCAATAGTTCTTTTCTATTTCAGAATTCATTTCCCTGCCCTCTCAGAGGTTTCTCCCCCATTCCATGCTTAAGCCTTTTCTGACTTACAGTGAACTCACTGTTTAAACCTAGTCTTCTCTGACTGTATGTGGCTTCTCTAATTATTGTTCATCAAATTCTATTTCCCCGCATCATGTCAAAATCAGATGGTGATTTCTTCCATCTGCTCCCACAATCTGTTCAAACTGTCACATTCCAAGAGCCTTCTGAAATGAATTTGCTTCCGCCAGACATTATGGACTGGGTTTCGGTATACAATACTGTATTGGGGTTCTTGGTACATAATGTCGAGTTCAGAAAAATTGCTATTTCCTCCAATGCCTGTCGTGAGTAACATGAAAGTGGTGAGTGAGACTCAAGCAGGATTAAATTCCGGCATCCTCAAAATATTCTTCCCCTCTGATACAATAATATTTAATAAAGAACCTTCCCATCTGTAGCCTTTTCCTCTTCAACCACAAATATTCTTAGTTCAGACAGAACATTGAAGTACTTATATTACCTTTCACAGGCTATAAATGCCACACACCTGGATTTGAAGGACGAATCCCTGTTCTTAGATGTATTTCATGAGAAATGGGCAGTGAGTGGGCTCATTCCAGTGTGGAGCTACTCCTATGAGGCAGAAAACTGTTTTCCTTTCTCATTAAGTAAAGTGGTTTGCAAAGACGCCCTGTGGATGTGTTAATGGACTTAGGGCTGAGAGGGCCAGAGTCACAACGATTTTTAGTACGGATGCGGAAAGCAGCATCTCTGTTCATTGTACAGATTAGGAGCAAAGCAAAAGTTTGCTCTGGAACAAATCCAGTGCAGAGAGGAGGAAGCAATCAGTCTAAATGTATTTTCCAGGAGAGATGTAGGGCTCAGGTACCTGCCCAACCCCTAGGATGCCCATTCTGCTTTGGAGAGCAGTCCCTGTTGGTCCCCACCCCCAAACAGTCCTGGAAGCCAAGAGGATCCCCACGATGGGACCACATGCAGTGTTGTTCCCCTTTATAAATGTCAAATTGTAGTGATGTATTCTTCGTTCAGAGCAGAAAATATTCATCCTGTGGTCTGTGAAAAGCACACTTTTGGGGCATAGATGTTTTACGTGTTTATATTCATTGCACACCAACTCTTGCTTTCATTTAATTGTGTGAAACTGCAGCTAGCCCGAGTTGGAATCAGGTTCCCTCTTTTCTTCCTGCCCTGCCCCATTTTTATATCCAAGGGAATGTCCTGTTTGTGAAATGAGGGAATGAATGGCAATCCCACCAGGTGCTGCCTTTCAGAGGGTTTGCTGCTCCTGCTACTTGTGACTTGCTTCTTCTGGTTCCTGAAGCAAGATTCCCTTCACTGGAACATTCTTCCTTGTCCTCCTTTCATCAGTGCTGAGAAAGACTGGGCCTGCTGGGGGCCATTCTGCCCAGACAGCCTGAGCCCAGGGGCCCAGGGAATGGCCCTCCGTCTCACTGAGGGCTCCAGCTTCTCAGGAGTGAGCTTTAGGGAGGCGGGAAGGCCTCCTCCCTGGGATGGTGCCAGCACCCACCATGAGGAGCTCATGTCCTCAGGGCTAAGAGCCTATGTGCTGGAATCTTACCACCTCTCTCTGACAGCAGGTTTCATCCAGGTCTGAGAAGGCTCTGGGATGATGGGCATCCTAGGAGCACCAGGAGAAGGGAGAGCGCTGGCCAGAGATGTGGGGAACCATCTCTTTACAACCTTTTTGCATTTTCGGCATCTTTCCTCTCCCTTGTGGAATGAGAGGAAGAAAGTGGGCTCTGCAGGGGATTTCATCTCCAATGTGAATTCATCCCATGCTACCTGTATTTTCATTTATCCTGGTTGAATTCCTTGGGGGGTGGGGGGTGGGGCAGGGGCGGTTGTTGTTCACAGGTGAAGTGAGTGCTTCCTTTCTTAAGAATCTGCCAGATGCTTTCCACGGCGGCCAGACCACTTTCACATCAATACACGGTTTCCGTTGCCCCGCCCTGGCCAGTGCTCATGCTGTCAGCTGCTCCAGTTTCAACCATTCTGGGGGGTGAAGCCTAATGGGATACTCCCAGCATTTCCCAAACACATTTGGCTACAGGAGATCATATAATTCTAGCGGAGGAACCATGCCAGCCTGGGAAACCCTGCTGAAGGGTGGAGCTGAATCTGAGATGCTCTGGTACAGGGTTCTGATCAAGACTTGCCGGAAGTCTTGTATGCAGGCTGCTGCCCTGTTTGAGGGAGGTCCCAGAGAGGCTGACCCTTCTCATGGGCAGGAGTGTCTGCATACAGGGACTGCCACCATGAGGGTTGTTCTCTGCCGGCCTCGGGGCATGGGCTGCAGGCAGGTCGCTGTAGTCACAGCCCATCCTCCCCTTGTTGGGGGATTGCCCCCAAGGAAAGGGCTTGGCTGCATAGCAAATCACCTAAGCTTCCCCACCTGGCCTGGACCCAAGACATATCCGACCCAGAGAGAATTCTCCCCCATCCTCACCCATGTCCGCCCATGACTTGGCCATCAAACGCTTCTCCAATAGCATCTCCAGCAGATCTTCCCAAAGTTGAGGATCATCTCAGATGGAAGAATAACTTGTTGTAAAGCCCTGTCTAGCCCCTTGGAGAGACAGACACTTCCCCTCACACCCTCCCCTGGGCCTTAGCTGTGTCACTGGAAGGCCGAAGCATCTTTAGGAAGAAAACTAAGGGCTGGCTGGCTGCTGAGAACCTACCTCCCAGGCCCTCAGAGGGAGCCGTCACTCCAAGCCCATGACCCCCAGGCTCCCATGCAGCTCAGCCCCACCCCCAAGAACCTGATCTCTGCACCATCATCGGTGGTTTTTGGATGTCACTGTGCATGACTGTGCAAACCGGGGCTTCTCTTTGTCAGCTTGCTCACAGGTTTAGCCTCAAAGACACCATCCATCATGGACAATTTTGAAACTCTGGAGATTAGAAGGATGCATGCACTTTCTCTGTGGAGATGCCAGCCCTCGGGAGTTGGCATTGATGACTGTCTAATTGTGGACACATCTTCCTTCCCTTGACAGCACTAAAATGCTGCCTGTTCCTGACCAGATGGTGATGGATCTTTGATCTTTGTGGTGACAAAATGTTGGCCTCTGGAAAGAGACTGTGAGTCTCAGATGGAGGATACCACAAAGGAAAACAGTGACCACATGGAAAAAGACTCTGGCACATCTGTCCCCAGGGGGAGGTGTGGCTGTACCTCAAACTGGCTGTACACAACGTGAGGCTTGGATGGCATGACCTGGGCATGGAGTGAACCCTTTCGTGGAGAAATCACCTCCTTTTTCTGCTTTGTTGAGTCTCAGTGAAGCTTAACCCAAGTTCCATCTGGGTGGGGGGAGGGGAGGGGTCCCCAAGATCATCAGATGTTCAGAAATAATTGAATCCACTTGGGGGTGAAAACTGGCCTCGGGCTCAGTTTCGGAAGCAATTGGTCTTCTCGGAAACATTGAACTCAGGGGAGCAGGGAAGCAGGGAAGCGTGGTGCTGAACAGGAAATTGGAAAGGGATGGATTTTATCCCCTTTGCCAGAACTAGGCCATCTCGTCTCTGTGGTCTGCAGCTGGTCTGGAAGAAAATTATTTTCTATGTCCTGTCTCTAGAAGATCCCTGTCCTCTGGGTGTGAATCTCATTTCCTCACCAGTGGATGGTCACAGCTCCAGTCCTCATGCACCCATATGCTTCCCAGGAGAGCTCCCTGGACTGTGTGAGAAGGGGGAGGAAGTTTTCAGACCAACTGGGAGGGACTCTTGCCCTGGAAGCAGGGGATGTGATGGCACAGATGGCCCTAGACCTGGGGAAATACCTTTCCCAAAGCAGGGACATCATATATGAGGTCTAAAATGGGACAGAGAGGATGGGATTGGCAGGAGGGTAAAAACAGAATACTAGGTTATTTTCTGTGTAAAATATAAGACAAATCCTGCTATTCAAGCCTGCACTGGGTGAAGAGCCTGCATAATAAGGGGTGAGGCATATCTGATCTGCCTCAATCCCCGTGCTGGGATTTGCACAATTACCTTTAGTGATTCCACATATGGACAGGGAAATCCTCAGGGGGGGCTACGTATGGGCCAGACTTGAGTTCCAAAGTGTCCTCAAAGGATTATCATACCATGCCACAATACATGGGGACATAGGCCTCCGTGCCTTCTGCGTATCTTAACTGAGCACCAACTGTGCTCCTCACTGGGAAGACAAGGCTGAACAAGCAGACAAGATCCCTGTCCTACCTCTTCCTCCCCATGAAAAAATGATAGGGGAGAAAACTATAAGTGAACAGATGCAAGTAAGAGAATGTAGTGATGCCATGCTTCAGTATGGAAATAAACCAGGAAGGAGACAGAGAATAATAGACTGGGATCTATCCAGAGATGGCCTTTCTGGGCAGGTAACACTAACACAGAAACTCGAGGATGGGAGGTGTCTGCCATGCAGGGCAGTTTGAAGACATAGCACCAAGTTGTTGGCAGGCCTCCCGTCATGGAGGGTGGGTGTCTCTGTCCCCTCCCCTTGGATCCGGGCAGGTTCCTGCCTGCTTTAATGGATAGAGATTGGCTGTAGTGGTGCTCTGTGACTTCCCAGGCTAGTCATAAAAAGCCAAGCATTCATTCCACTTTTGTGGAAGCCCTCATTCTTGGGCTCTGAGCTCCCAAATAAGAAGTCAGGGCCCTCTGAGGTGTCCATGCTCTGGAGACCCAAGCCACAGGGAGAGGCCACATGGAGGAGCTTGGCTCAGCAGCCCTGCTGAGCGCCCAGCTGGCAGCCAGCATCAACAGCCAGCCAGGTGGATGAGTCATGGGGACATCTGGCCCAGTCGAGCCTGCAGATGACTCCAGCCCCAGCTGACATCTTCCTATAACCTCAGGAAACACCCCGTCTGATACTTACCAGCTGAGTCCTCCCAAATTCCTGACCCAGGAAATTGTGAAATACAGTAGACAAACTGGTATTGTTTTAAACTAGATTGGGTAGTTTGTTATGCATACGCAAGGTTGTTGCACATGCCTGGGGCTGCGTGCATGCTCAGAAATGACCTGAGAGGCCCTCAGCTCTCACCTACGGCTGACTCTGAGGCCCTGTGCCAGCAGGAAGTGAAAGCTAAGGCAAAGTTGTAAGCTGCCCAGCTGAGTGTTGAAAGCTGGCCCTCAAGTGTGTAGCCCCTTGGCAAAGACTGAGGGGCTTACTGATTCTAGGTGTTTAAAGAAATCTCTGTCCCTTCATCAGCTGACTAGGAGAAACTAATGGAACAGAGACTTTGTGGTCACATACGACAAAGAATACAGTTTTTACAGAAAATTCAGAAAAGTCACCAAACAAATGACAACATGAGCCCTGGGGGGGGAGGAGAATCAGAGTTCCAGAGTTGCCACATTAGATTATTTAAAATGCATTTTCAACAGCAACAACTACAACAACAACAAAACAGGAAGCATGCAAAGAAACAAGAAAAGAAGGCGCATACACAAGGCCAACAATAGAAATTATTCATTAGGAAGCCCAGACATTGAACTTATTAGACAGATATTTTAAGCTGGCTATTTAAAATATGCTTAAGGAACTAAAGGAAGCTATGTCTAAAGACTAAAAGGGGAGTATGAGAAGGATGTCTCACCAAATAAAGAATATCAATAAAGAGAGAAAAATTATAAAAAAGAAAAGTAGAGATTCTGGATATGCTGCTAAGATGTCCAATATTCTAGCTGAAAGATGTACCATGATTGTGGCTACTGGGAATGAACAGATCAAAGCAAGATCTGGGGGAAAAAACCCACATTTTCAGAGAACAGGTGGCTGAGGACTAACCCCGGTGATATCTCCATCCTCAGTAAGATGAGCTGGGAGAAGAAGCCGGTGTCTCTAACCTGCGTTTGTGTCCTGCATTGTGCTGAGTTGGTGCCTGCACACATGAAGCGCTCAGTGTTGTCTGTGTTGGCTGACCACTCCCCAAGGGTGGAGGGTCAGAGAGCAGAGGAGCAGGAATGGTGGGGAATTAACAGGACGGGAGCAGGAGGGCTTTTGGACTTTGGCAAGTTTGTGGGTGACTTGGCACCCCATTTGTGGCTGCACCATGGAGGATGAGAATCTGCCTGCAGGAGGTGGTTTGGCTTTGCCTTGCGTAGATGCTTTCTCCTGGCAGAAGAGCAGGTGCTGTGAGAACATCTGCCCTGTCCAGATACCTTGAACTGGGGTAAACCCAGTGGCTCCAGGGCAAGGCCTGGACACTTTGGGCCAGTGCACTGTGAATCTTTAGAGAGGCGACCACATTCCCAAGTGCCTGGTGGGTGATCTTGAGGATGAGATGGAGGCCCTTTCTCAGGGGCTCAGGACCAGAAGGGAGGTACCAACAACAGGCTATGGGGCCCAAGGGGAGACCAGCCAGGCTTTGCCGGGCAGTCGAGTGAGACTGGGTTCTGAAGAAGGAGGAGAGATCCTGGAGGGACTTATGACCTCCATGTGATGTGAAACTCTCTTCAAGGTCAAACGGAATCCAATGCTATGAAACTCATGGACTCAGTGAGTGACAGCTTTGACCAGCTTCAGAGACCAGTAATTCCACACGCTCTCAACTGTTGCATATCTTCTTGCAGCTGGTTGATCCCCCAGGCCATTTCTCCTCCTTCTCCTCCTGCTGTGGCCCTGTCTCCATCCACCTGGCACTCATCTTACCTGCTGGAGAGGGGCTGGGAAGATAGCAATGCATCAGCACGGTTCTGTGGTGTGGTGACTGGGTAGGAACTCATTGCATCATCTTTCTTTATGTTGTTAGATCTCAAAAAGAATATGTTAGTTGAGGGATTCAAATGTTGGGCTACTCTTACCTACTCGTGTTCTTCCTTCTCTAATTCCAAAAACAATCGAGATTTGACCTTAATGGGGAACTCCAAACATACACCCTGCCTGAAATAGGAAGCACTGAAATATCTGGGAACCCCCATAGAAGACACTTTTCCTTCTCAGTGTCTCTTCCTCATTTCCTTTCCCACCAGAAGAACCCAAACTTTTATCTATGTAGCAGACAGAGAGACCTTCATCTCAGAGAAGCTAGGTTTCCCACGCCCCTTTGGTCTAAACTAGTCACAGCAATACCTGTTTCCTTTGCCACTGATTGTTCTAAGGGGTGCACGGGAACATGTTCTGCATGATGAGAGGTAAAAAGAAATCAGTTGGAGTCTCATTAGGGTTTTTCTCCTGTCCCTTCCTTCCAGTTTGGGATGCTGGTGCAATGCCTGGAGCTCTGAGAGCTACTTTGTAACTAGGTGACCAGCATGAGGATTAAAAGCCATTGTGCTGGGAATGAAACGGAAGGACAAGACGTGTCTGGCTCGGATGGCGTCATTGAGCTAGGGCACCAGCTCTGGCTTTTTCTTCTGTGACACCACTAAATGCCACTATTGTTTCAGCCTCTCTGAGATGGACCTTTCTCATATTTGTAGCAAAAAAACACTTTTTGGGAAATATTTTTACAAAATTTCAGCCTGAGTAGGTGTTACTTTACACAAACATATTTGTTCCTTTTCAACTAACTTAAACTGAGGTGGCTTTCACTTCTTTCTCTGCAAATCTTGTTTGTCAGCAGAGCGAGGTGGGGAGGGGAGCTGGAGGATGTCACCTCCCAACAGAAGAGGAGGTTGGAAGCTGCCCCGCAGATCATGGAGGCCGTGTGCAGGCAGGAGAGGATCTGTTGAAACTTGTTTTGCCCTCTCAGGTCCGGCTCCATCCTGGGGTGAGGATCCTGCTGCACTGGCCAAGGGTGGGAGATGTGTGGGGCTTTTGGACCATCAGCATCTTGGGTCTCATGGAGATTCCTCTTCCTGGGGGCCACCACGACTCCCTGGGGCGTCTGGAAGGGTGGCAGCCTGGTGGTTTTAAAACATGCCTGCAAATTCTTTGACAATCCTCCAGCCAAGAAGTGGGGTCTATGCTCCTTCCCCTTGATGCTGCGTGAGCCTCTGTGGCCTCGGGTGACTTCTGAGGCTCTGATGGAAGAGGTCAGGCAGCTGTGCCTGCTTCTCTCGGAACCCTCGCTCTGGGAGCCTCCAAGTCAGAAGTCTGGGTTTTGAGGGCGCCAAGCCAAGAAACCACACGGAGAGATAGAGAGAAACAGAGAGAGAGAAAGAGATTGACAAAGACAGAGACACCTAGGGAGAGGAAAAAGAGAGACAGGCAGAGCGACAGAGAGAGATAGACAAAGACAGGGCATCAGAGAGACACAGAGAAACAGAAATAGAGAGAGAGGATGTCCACATGCCCAGCCAGGGCCTAGTGTGTAAGTGAGAGGCACCGCTCCAGTCGTAGTCTTGGCTGCCCCACAGGAGAGGCCCTGGGCTGGGACACCAGCTGAGTAACAGGGACGACCCTGCTGACCTAGGCAACTGAGAGGTTTGCTGTGTGCACCAGACAACAGGAAGGGACGAGAGCCGGCCCCAGGCAGCGTTCTCAGGCCATCTCACAGGGACAGGACGTAACGGGGGTGAAGCAGGGGGCTCACTGGGGCTGCTGCAGGGCAGAGAAGATACCTCGGGCTGTCAGGGGTAGGGGGTGGGGTAACCCTAAGCCTCACCGAGCTGGGCAAACAGAACCATCTCCAGATGCCAGAGCACCCGGCCCCTCCTCCCACAGCCCGCCCTTCCAGCATCTAGAAGCCACTTTGGAGAGGGCAGGGCTGGCAGAGAAACTCTTGGAAGGATCTGTACATTCAAGCCAGGCAAACTTAAGCCACTGGACTGGACTTTGTGTCATTCATTGCTGTGTCACAAACAAACCTAAATACCTGGATGAACACAGCAGTCATTTCTTATTTTTCATGATTCTGTGCGTGGCTGGGTGGGTACCCTCCTGATATTCCCCTGGGCTCAGGCAGGCACTGCGTGGGTGTCCCAGGGGCTCCCCCATGAGTCAGGAAGTCCCCTAGGCCCTCTCTCCTTGGGGTCTGTTCCCAACCTTCCCAACGCAGTGGTGGTCCCGGGAAGCAGACTTCTCACGGAGCGTCATCCTGGCCGCCTCATATGAGTGGAGATGAGTGGTGAGAGCAGCACACGTCAGGGTGGGGACGTGGCCGCACTTGATCCACTGCAGGAGGGGTCTCCGGGACAGACGGACTTGAGTCATCCTGCCACTTCCTTATGCCCTACCCCCAGCCCGGCGGGGCAGAGGCTCGGGCACTGTGGGATTCATCCTGGGAGGTGAAGAGCCTACCTCTTCTGCTTACCGACACCTTCCCGGTTACCTGGAGCCCCTGGAGGGCAGACAGGAACACTGTTTTGTACGAGATTTAATCTCTAGGCTGTCTTATGTATAGAAGTGTATGTTAGTGACACAATTCTCACATACCTTACATTTGGGCTTTGCATTATGCCCCTGAAATCTCCACATGAACTAAGGACATTTTATTTTACTTTTAAAATTAAACAAAAGGGCTTCCCTGGTGGTGCAGTGGCTGAGAGTCTGCCTGCGGATGCAGGGGACATGGGTTCGTGCCCCGATCTGGGAAGATCCCACATGCCGCAGAGCGGCTGGGCCGTGAGCCATGGCCGCTGAGCCTGTGTGTCCGGAGCCTGTGCTCTGCAACGGGAGAGGCCACAACAGTGAGAGGCCCGTGTACAACAACAACAAAAAATTAAACAAAAGTTGTAATAAAACTGTATATATTTAAGGTATATAACAACAAAAATTGTATATATTTAAGATGATTCGATGTACATATACACTGTGGAATGAGTAGTACAGTCAAGCTAATTAACACATCTCACACAGTTACTGTTTTGGGTGCAAAACCCACTCTCGTAGCAAAGTTCCAGTGTTCAAATGCTATTATTAACTGTGGTCATCATGTTGCACATTAGATCTCCAGACTTATCCTATATAACTGCAGCTTCATACCCTTTGACCACATCTCCCCCGCCCCCCCGCCTTCCCCGCCCCCAGCCCCTGGTAACCACCATTCTACTCTCTGCTGCTGTTTACTTAACTTTTTTAGATTCCACATATGAGTTCCTGCAGTTTGTTTTGTTTTGTTTTGTTTTTTCCCCTGTGTCTGGCTTATTTTACTTAGCATAAAGTCCTCCAGGTCCGTCCATGTAGTTGCAAATGGCAGGACCCCCTCCTTTATTATGGCTGAGTAACATTCCATTGTGTATATATTTACATCACAAATTTGATGGAGACTTAGGTTGTTTCCATGTCTTGGTCATTATGAATAATGGGAAATGAACATGGGGGTGCCGATATCTCTTCTAGGTAGTGATTTTACTTCCTTTGGATAAATACTCAGAAGTGGAATTTCGGGATCATATGGTACTCTATCTTTTAGTTTTTGAAGGAACATTCATGCTATTTTCCACAGTGTCTGCACCAGTTTACATTCTCATCAACAGTGAACGAGGGTTCCCTTTTCTACATATCCTCTCCAACACTTGTCATTTTAAAATAATAAAGATTTAAACAGTCCACTTAATGTCAGCAAAACGTCAGGATGAATCCAGGGAGCTAGATAATCATTTTGCATCGAGGAGAAAAAGCCCGAATCTCCTGAAATTCAGTGAGTGTGCTGTATCCCATCCACTTTATCTCAGCCTGAACTGCTGGCTCAAGTTTTACTGCTGTAGGAATACTCAAAAGAAGGTTAAGGACAGAGAGAAAGAAAGACAGAGAGAGAGGAATGAGAGACAGTGAGAAATAAAAAAGACGGCAGGATAGTGGGTGTTATTCCATGAGAGTAGAAACGCTGCCGGAGCACAAGTTGAACCCCCTGTGGTTTTGGAACCTGTCTCTCCTCAGCTGATTCTCTTTGCAGCCTGGTCTCCTCTGCAGGCTGCACATGGGATGGGAGAGGGGTTCTCACCATCTGTCCTGATGGAGTGGTGCCTTCTAAGCTTGGGAGTGAACATTTATGGAGAGTGGGGCCATTAAACACATTGGTTTCAGAGGACCCAGCTCCAGGCCCTGAAACTCCAGACACTGTGATTATTATTGATGATTCATACCAACAGCCTGTGTAGTCTTTTATCGGGTGTTTCCTTTGACCCACACATTATCATTAATGATTTATTATTTGTAATTTCCAATGAAGCTGAAGACGTAAGTGGAAGCGATTGGTTCCAAAGGTTTAACCATTTCTTCCATTTCTCAGCTTTCATGACTAATAGGAGGAGGGAGGGGAGGTGGAGAAAGAGAAGGGATAACAGTTTAGAGCCCGTCGGGGGGCAGCACGTGGAACAGTAATAGGGAGACATCCCACCAGCACAGGCCTGCAAACCTCCAGCAGCTCACCTGCCAGGGACAGGGGCAAAGCTGAGTTGACCAGTCTGTCTTGGGTTTCGAAATCCTTGACTCAGGACTGGCTGACTTCACTCAAGTAACATCTGAAAGATTTAACCAAGAAGAGAAGACTGGAATTTTGCTGTTCCTAAAGGCTTCCATGAAATTCCCGTATGCATCTGTATGGATGTCCTACTTAAATCTTTTGTGAATTTTCACCCAATAATTTTCTTTTCATCCATCCAGATTATCCCTCCAAAGAGAACATGAAGGTAAATCAAGTCAAAAGTTCTGTTCATTGGCTTTTCCCCTGAGGGGGGAAAAATACTCCAGGAATGTGGATCTGAACCCAGGATGATCCAGAGAGAAAACCGTCAACTTTTAATTTTCCAACTTTGATGAAATCTTCCATGAATCCCTCACAGCCTCCAGTCTTATTTTCCAATTTCTCAGTCTGTGTTCAAGAGCTGTGGAATCAAACTTGGCTGCACCTGTAGTTTTGGGCCCCTCTCCTTCATTCTCTTGGAGGTAGTGTTGTTTCTCTAGAGGTATGCTGGCTCTCCCCATGTGCCCCCTGGCCTCGCCAAGTCCCTCCAACTGGAACGTTCTTCTTGGCATCTTCATTGTTGAAACTCTCTCCACCACCATCATGCCCCTTTGTGGAGGCAATTTGGCCATTTATATACCAAAATTGTCCAAGTGCAGACCCATTATTGAAGCTTTCTAAGAGTCACTCATACACGCATACACAGACACACACAGACACACACACACACACACACACACACACACACACACACACACAGGGCTGCAAGGATCCACAGGAGAATATTCCCTGCATGTTGTGTGCAAGGGCAGAAAATAATGGAGCTCATCTCTATGTGCAGGGACAAGTTAAATGCAGTATAGCACCACTGCCCTGGCATACACACAACTTTAAAAGGGTGTAAATATGCCCAGACACAGGAAGATGCCTATATTAGCAATCTATTGCTACTTAGCAATATACTGCAAACTTAGTAGCTTGAAACAAGACACATTTTTTATTTCACAGCTTCTATGGGTCAGGAGTCTGGGCACAGTTTAGCTGATGCTCTGAAATCAAGGTGTCAGCTGGGGCTGCCATCTCATCTGAGGCTCGATTGAGGAAGGACCTCTCTCCTCACTCACATGGTTGTTGGCAACATTCAGTTCCTTCTGTATTGTCAGACGTGGAATCACCAGGAGCAAGGACTTGAGTCCATGAACCTGTGTTCGGAGGAGAATCCCCAAACAATAGCACCCATATGGATGGTGATGTGCCCATGAAATACATTTTTATCTTGTTTAGCTGTGCAGATTTCAAGACTTATTTAAGACCTTAAGTAATACATATGGTGAAGTATGATCCCATTAAAAAAACCTCTATATGCATGTATGTAGATATGTATGTATGTAACAATATGAAATTTTCCTTCTCTTAATCAGGTAGGTAGAATCCCCCAGCTGTCTATTGCTGTAAAACAAACTACTCCTAGACATTGAATCATAAAACAATAAACATTTTAAATCTCTTCTGGTTTCTGTGGGTCAGGAATTTGGGAGTAGTTAGCTGGGTGGTTCAGGCTGTGGTCTCATCTGAAGGTATGATTGTGGCTGGAGGACCCACTTCCAAAGTGGATCCCTACATGGCTGGGCTGTGGGTGCTGGTTGTTTTCTGGAGGCATCCGTTTCTCTCTGCATGGGCGTCTCCATAGGGCTGTTTGAACATTTTCATGGTTTGTGCCTGGCTTCCCCTAGAGCAAGGGGTCCCAAAGGCTACCAGGCAGAGACAATGTCTTTCATGACCTAGCTTTGGAGGTCACACACAGTCACATCTGCAGTGTCTTACTGGTGACACAGGTCAGTGCTGCACAGAGCATGAGGACCAGGAGATGAGAACCAGTGGGACCATCCTGGGGAATAGCTAACCACGGGAGGAACCAAAGGAGAATCCCTTGATGAGATCCTTGGGGCAGGGCATGGAAGCCTGAGGAGTTTAAACAAAATGCACAAACCAATACAATAAATGGAAAGGCTAAGCTGTTCCTGATGAGAGCAGGGGCACAGGGAGAAGAGCATGAATGGGGGGCGGGTGCAAGCAGAGGGCAGCACCATGCGGGGTGGGTAGGGGGACACACCATGTGGTGAGCTCCGAGGGCTCAGTGAAGACAGAGATGGCTTTGCAGAAACAGAAGCCTGGGCACAGACGACCATGCAGACATCAGCCCTCAGCCTGCCGAGTGATTTGGGAACTGATGCTCTCTTCATCTCATGGGAGCTGGAGCTGAAATCGGGGCGTGTCTGCAGTGGGAGTCCTTGGGGGCTCATTGTCCAGCATTCCCATGAAGTGATAAGGAGGCTGCAAGCAATTTGTACTCCACATCTGCTGCCTCCACCTCCCAGGCCAAGGAGATGTAGGGGTGGCTGCTTTCTGCTGTGTCCAGGTTCTCCAAAGTGGGGGGTTCACATGGAAAACTTTCCACTTCCATTTCCATTTTTTATCTACAGAATAAAAATCTTGCCTGGTGCAGACGCTGGGAGTGTGTGCCCACCCTGGCGCTGGTGCCCAGTTAAGTGGGATCCAGGACTTCATCATCTCATCCAACTGCACCCACCCCTACTAAGGGACAGATGGCTCCAAACTGCAGAGTGAAGATTATACCAAGGATTTTTCAGGGTAAGAGAAGACAGCTGACAGCGTGAAAACATCCACTGTCTGTTAGATCTCACAGGACGCCTCTCCCAAAATTACAGTAGCAAGAATTATGTAAAAGAGGGATTTACACCTGGAGTCGCTACTGCAAACACTACCCTACAGGTGTATTGTCAACTGAGTACTAACCAGTGTGGTTAAGACCAATATTTTTAGCAGAACATTCAAAAATATTTTTTCAGCTTTGTTTCATCCATTAAAGGGCTTTGTGTGTGTTGTAATGTATGTAAAACACAAATACAGCAGTTACATGTAATAATATACACACATATCTATGCTCTCATCTTTTCACTGACAGTGCTGCATGATTAGAAAATGTGGGGACCATTCTTCCTGTCTCCTCCCACCTCTACCCTCCACCCCCAGCAGGCAGGGCCAGCCTTCCACCCTAGGGTGTCGCACTCGGCCACCACCCTTGGCAGACAGGGAACCCACTCTGCCTTGGGCTGATTCTCTGGTCGTCCCCTCCCCATGCAAGTCCTGCTTCTGAGGTTGGGCAATTGTAGGGCTCTGACCCGGTCAGCAGTGTGAGGAGGCCAGGCTCAGGCCCAGGTTGGGAGACGAGGAGGGAAGAAGCCTTGTCTGGATCTGGCCCACGGCTGCACCACGTTGAAGAGCATCACTGCCTGCACAGCTCTGTGAACCCCAGGCAGCACCCCTGCTTGCTGTTAATGCCACCCTGTCTGTGGGACTTGCTCTGCTCCTGGGGCACCCCCATCAACCTCAGGCTCACCCCTGGTGTCCTCTGCACCCCATCACCATCTGCGAGGGCCATTCTTTCCCCTGTATCCCATCTTGTTCTAAGTTGGTCAAATCATTTGGTGGATCTCCAGGAACGCATCCAAACAGCAGACACTGAGGCCCAACACCTCTAGCTAGCCCCTCATCCCTGTGACACTGTCCTGACTTCCTCCAGCCTGGCAGGGCTCAGGGTGAAAGTTGCAGCAGGGGTTCTGTTGGCCTTCAGGGTGGCTAGTGGCCTGAGGTCAGCTGACACTAGTCCTCCAGCCCATCCTATCACCAGTCCTTCTCACCCCCACCTGGGGCAGGCAGAACTGTTTGGAGCCTTGTGTGATGACTTGCCAGGCATTTCAGTGTCAGATTCTGAGGATGCGCAGAAAATGTCCAGTGTCCCCACATGAGCTCCAGTCCCAGCCTCTGTCCATTGTTACTATAAATAGGGAGCTCTCTTACACCTCCCTGCACCCCGAATCCAAAGCAGCACCCTGTCTCTGGTCTGCAGGTCCTCACTGAAGATGCTCTATCAGGGTGAATATTCCGTCTCCAAGTGTTAGGTTGGATGACTAGTCAGATCACTGTCCTGTTTCTCCCCAGCCCTTAAGGCAGCTACCCTTCATCACCTCCAGAACATAGGTAGAGGGTCGCCAGGCTCCCAGGGGGCTAAAGCTCAGCCAGTGAGGCCACTTTCCGACACTGGGACCTGCAAGCCAGGTCCCGGCTCTTTTCTGCACTGAATAAGTTGCCCATGGAGCATCTGACTTTAATCTGCTCATCTCTGGTTGCGGCGTCTCTGTGGGAATGGGGTGAACAGGGGTCATCCTAGACTGGGTTCGCTGACAATGAGGAACTTTCTCTTGCTAGGAATGGAACTGTCAGGAATTCATGCACAGGAAAGCTACTCCTGGAGCCCCTGGCCTCTCTGCAGGTTCCTGGACAGGAGCTATCCTTGCCCCATGCGTCCTGGCTTCTATGGTCAGGGTTAGAAAGGTAAGAATGGATGCACGCAATGCCAGGCGTTCAGTCCAGCTCATCTTTGGGGGCTGTGTTTCCAGCCGAATGAGGCAGGCCTAGGTGTCTGATGTGCCTGGACCATCTCTAGTCAGAGGAATCATTTTCTAATTAGCTCTGGGAATAGCACCCTCCCCTCTGTCAGGAGTCAGCCTGCTTCACTCCTGGATCTGGGATGCTCGTAGCCATTGTGCACAGGGACGCCAGTATCTGGTGGCCATTCTCTGGCTGGCTTACGGCCTCTGCCTGGAGCTTTGACCTGTCCTCCATGGGAGTGCAGACAGCCTGGGGTGCCGGCACACACAGCTCGACTGAGAGCTGTCTGACCTCCCTGAGATTCAGTTTTGTAGTCTGTAAAATGCAAATGACAACACCTCCCCTCTGAGGTGTGTGAGAGCCTTCTAGCTGAGTGCCGGGCTATCTGGGGCAGTAACCCATCTCAGTGGTCAGGGAGAAGAAGTGAGATGGTGCTGGATGGCTTGCATTAATACTGGTAACAAAGGTGGCCATTTACAATCAGAATTCCTGACCGGGATCCTCTGTGCGGCACACAACAGGCCCCCTCTTAGTGCTGGGTATGTTCCCTTTATCAGCGCCACCATTGGCCACCTGATGTGAAAGGGCCTGAGAGTGTCAGTCAAAAGTTACCACATCAGAGCTGCTCCATCACCTCGGTGGCCCCCTTCCTCAGTGCACTGCACGAGGGTGGAGGTGGGTCCCCTTTATGCCGGCCCCAAGAGGCTCCATGCCCAGCAGTCCTGGATGGTGACACTGACGTCTACTGAATTTGGCCCCAGTCAGGCACTTTCCTTGCTCAAGATGTAAGTGACACTGTCTCATCTTCATTACCGGGGGTCCGGCCAGGCCAGGGAACTCACCCATGGCTCCACAGCCTGCCAGTGGCATCCCAAGCCCTGCAAACCCTTGGCTGGCCTAGGTAGCCTGAGGCACCTCTGCTGCTTGGGAGATCGAGTGTTCATATAGGGAGATACCTCAAGGCTGCTCCCAGGGCTCTCCTGTTGCCATAGTGACAGAAAAAATAGTGGCAATACCTCAGATGGTTGACAAGATGTGGCATCTGGTGCTGTCATGGATACAACATGCTCAAGACTGGGTTCTAATGTGGTGAGTGTCTATGGTTTCATACCTGGAAGGGTGGGGGGTGGAAAGGATTCCATGGCCCAGGTGACAGCTCCACCTCTGCAACTGCATGTTGATGTTATTATGGCACAGAACAGGTCATCCATGAACAGAAGCTATTGTTTTAATGAAAAATCCACACAGCTGACAATGGATAGGAAATTGAGAAATAGACTCAGGCAGAGCGAGGACTTTGAAATGATTCAATCCAGGGATTCTTAACAGCAGTCTCCAGCTCACTTGCACTTTATACCTTGGGAGATAATGATAAGAAATGCTTTCTACCAATTAACCGGGTCTCCTTTTTCCTTATTTTTGGTGCCTTTGCTATATTGGTTTTCATTTTTAGCTCTGTTCTTTAACGGTTTCTAGAACCCAGTCTCCTCTTTTTCTTGCCTTATTCTCATTTGGGGACATTTGATGATTAATAAAATAATGTTTAATCTATGTTATTATTTGAAAAGTAATGTTTATTAACTAGCAATTTGTAAAGAAATAATCCCAGTCACGATCTCCATGCAGGGGTTGGATGTCAGACCCCCCACATGGCCCCGCCACCAGCTGTGGGTGAGAAGAGTTGGATTTCTTGCTGAGGGGAAGGAGGTCCACACCCCCAGAGCTTCATGGGCATTGCCCAGGGGCGGCAAGGGAGGGATCTAGTGAGAATTGGACGCCTGATTTATGGTAGGCTCCATTAGGATTGGGTCTGGGATTCATGGGGCAGCAAGGTGAAGGATTCCCAGAATCTCAGTGTGCAAACTGTCTGTGGATGTTCTCTATCAAAGAACTGATGGGTCTTTTGGGAAGTTCCTGTCATGAATAATTAAGCTATTTGCTTGGAATAGGGAAGGGATGCTAATGAAAATGGTGTGAGAGCAAAGCCCTGCTCATGTAGACGGTGAGCACTGTACATGTGTGTGTGTGTGTGTGTGTGTGTGTGTGTGTGTGTTTCCAGTTCTCACAGGACATACATGGACATATGTTAACTTAATTTTGCACATGTTTGCTCGGTTTATGATTTATGATAGTTAAAATGGACAATACCAAAAACAATATTGGAAATTGAAAACATTGCCATCTGCCCGGCACACTCCTGCTTAAACATCTCTAGGGCTCTGTTTCGCCCAGATCTCAGTTCCCAGTGGGTCATTAGGCTCCCGGTGTCCCCAGCACCCGCCCCTCTGTCAGGCCAGTGTCTCATGCTGTTCCCGGTGTCCACTGCCCTCCTCTCCGGGCGGCACATGGTGACTCTCTCCCTACCCCCTCAAGGCCAGCCCCGTCCCCTCCTCCAGGAAGCCTCCAGCTTGTTGGGCCCGAGGAGCCCCATTTCCTGAGAGTCAGGGCTGTTGCCGAGATAGTGCTGTCTACACTATTGCTCACACCGTGTGAGGTGCATTCCTGCAGGGCCTGGGATGAGCACAATGGGTGTGTGCGTCTGTGTGTGTAGGGGTGTGTGTGTGTGTGTGTGTGTGTGTTTGTATGTAGGACTCTGTATATGTCTGAGTTTTATTGGGTTTCAGGGTGGAAATAAATGCAGAATAGTTAATCAAGAGGGTGATAGTTTTTTTTTTTTTTTTTTTTTTTTTTTTTGCGTATGCGGGCCTCTCAGTGTTGTGGCCTCTCCCACTGCGGAGCACAGGCTCCGGACGTGCAGGCTCCGGACTCGCAGGCTCAGTGGCCATGGCTCACGGGCCTAGCCGCTCCGCGGCATGTGGAATCTTCCCGGACCGGGGCACGAACCCGTGTCCCCTGCATCGGCAGGCGGACTCTCAACCACTGCGCCACCAGGGAAGCCCCAAGAGGGTGATAGTTTTAATTTTCATTTTAGATAAAAATTACAGTCTTCACACTGTGATCTCGACACGTTATTGACAGTTGTTCCATTTCTAACAGGCACATTTTTCTTCCTGGAAGGTTGTGCTCGGTTGAGGCTTGTGGGCAGAAGATGTATTCTCGGTGCCTCATGGCAGCCAGGAGCTCCTGTTCCAGGCAGCAGCCCCTGAGCCCCCGGGGATCCCAAATTCTGCGTCTGCAGAGGGAAAAGTGAAAGCAGCCCCGTGGATGCCCACGCTTAATGCCGAGGAGGACCTCAAATGACTAGCGAATCGGAAGAGACACCAGGTGTCCCTCAGCACATCAGGAAGGAAGTCCTGACAGTGGCCACCAGGATGTCATAAAGTGACTTCAAAGAACTTAAATGTAGGCTTTTGAGGAGGTCTGAGACCCGAGGGGGTGGGGAACACCTGCGGTGGAGAGAAGTCCAGGCAAGTGTGGGGCAGAGAGGAGAGGATGGTGAGTGAGGTGCTATAAGAAATGCACCAAGTGCCCACGAAACAGGCCTTGGTGAGTGTGCAGTAAGTAGAGGGATGCCGGCCCGCATCTCCCTTTATGGAGGGATTTGTAGATGATTACTTAGCTCACTTGGTATTATAGTAGAATGAACAAAAGTCCTAAGCAAACAAAGCAAGGAACTCTGGATAAAAGCATGAGGGCAGACTTTGATTTCATCAGATAAAAGATGATTTAAAAACATGGTTTCTTATCATACTAAGTGAAGTAAGTCATACAAAGACAAATATCGTATGATACTGCTTATATGTGGAATCTAAAAAAATGATACAAATGAACTTATTTACAAAATAGAAACAGACTCACAGACTTAGAGAATGAATTTATGGTTACCAGTGGGAAGGGTGAGGGAAGGGATCGATTGGGAGTTTGTGATTGTCATGTACACACTGCTATATTTGAAATAGATAACCAACAAGGACCTACTGTAGAGCACAGGGAACTCTGTTCAATACTCTGTAATAACCTAAATGGGAAAAGAATTTGAAAAAGAATAGATACTTGTATATGTATGACTGAATCACTTTGCTGTACACCTGAAATTAATACAACATTGTTAATCAATGATACTCCAATATAAAATAAAAGTTTATAAAAAAGATGGTTTCAAAGTGGACCAATAGGAAAAGAAGAGGGAATACCAGAATTGGGATTAGTTGGATAAATTATGACACATCCATATTAGGTGGGGTTACATAGGCATTTAAAGTAACATTGAAGAATGTAATGTAATGGCATCAAAAGGTATCCATGACCTTATGTGAAAATACAGAAGGTAAAACACACACACAGAAACAAACACACACACACACACACACCCCTCACACATATAGGTGTGTCTACACGTAAAGACAGGAAGAAAGTAGACAAAATTGCTAGAAATAATAGATGTGGGAGGTGAAAACACAACAATTTTCTTTTTCTCTCTTCTTTCACTTTTTTCTTTTGTCTTTCTTTTTTATTTTTTAATGTCAGCTTATCTGTATTTAACTTTAGCTTTTCTTTTTAAAAAATGAACATATATATATATATATGTATGTAACACATCTATACATATGTTTCTCTATGTTTTAAATAAGTAAAGCAATTTAAGAAAAGGAGTTTGGGAGACACCTACTGCACTCTGACTTAGGTCAGGCCCAGTCCTAGGGCTGTCTCTGTTTTCTCATGTAACAACCCCCTGAAATATCTGTACCTCTTCTCATCGGTGGGTGGGTGCGGGCGTCCCAGGACAGCTAGCTCATCAGTGCTGGGTCCCTGGCCTGGCATACTGGCTTCTGTAGCCTTCAGGGCAGGGAGAACTCATCTCAGTTTTGTGGTCATTTCTGAGCTCTGACTGCCATATGTCCTGGCTTGTCTGGAAGGCTAGTACCCTGCAGGATGTTCCTGCCCATTCGGGCTTCCGAAGAGACAATCTGAAGAGACAATCAGGCCGAGCTGGGTAGGCTTTCTGTGCAGAGAGAGCTGAGGTTCTTGACACAGAGCTCAGGCTTCACCCTGAGAGCGGCGCCAGGCCCTCTGCCTGGACTCTTAGAGGGACATTCAGTGACTGTCCACAGTGGGGCCCCAAACCAGGAAAAAGCCTTGGAAAAGACCTCGCTTTGCAGATGGCAGACAAACCTCTGTGGGGTGTTCATCTATAATCCAGATGTTTCTCTTGCTTCCTGTCTTCAAAGCAAAAGGAAAGCCCAGGTCTTTTTGTTGTAAACAGATACCATTTGTGATCGGATGGGAAAGACAGTGGTGTTGGGTTATACGCGATGACAGAATTCCCCTGGCTGGTACTCTGGGCCGTTTCCTCTTTGTTACGGCGTTCTTCATATTGAGGAAAATAAAATGCAATTCCCGCTCTTCCAAAAATACACAAGTGTGTTTCAGTGTCCTCATGCCATTTATAACCCACAAGAGGACAGGAAGTTCAGACACACAATTTTGCCTGTTGCCTAGAATAGCAGTGGGTTGTCTCCAAGACAAAAACTGACTCATAAGCCACAGGCTGAGTGTTCCACATGGACACCTATTTTTTTCCCTTCAACTATAAATTCCATAGTTCATAGTAAAGTCTCAGAGCCCTCTGAAGAGTGGTCATTAAAAGAGATGGGGCCATTTGGAAGAAAATAAGCCTTTCTTATTAAATTCAGACAACAGCGGGCACTAATACACAGGGCTCTTGTGCAAGTAGCTGCAGGGGCCCCGACAGGACTGACCTCCTCTCCTGCAGCTGGTGGGAGCCCCAAGGAGGCAAGACACGTCAAATAACTGTGACTGCATGATTTGGGCCATTAGTCACGTGCTTCCACTGTGGTCTTACACTTCAGGGAACTGCCTTTTCTCTCCTAGACTTTGAGCCCACAGGAGCAGGGATCATGTTTTCCTGTCTCACCCACAAGGCCCAGCACTTTCTTGAACATAGTAGGTACACAGAAGTAGTCTTTGCCACTGTTGACGATGTGCAGCTTTCGCTGCTCACTCTGTGCGCCTGCTCTTTTAGAACTGCAAAAACATCCCCGCTCCATGTACAGGTGCGCACTCTTGGGTGGGCCCAGGCTGCAGGCACAGGGCTCTCTCCTAGCTTAATACTCTTACAAAGCATTTATGTTGTATTAATGTAGGGAGCAGAGGTTCACCTCTAAATTGAGGCAAAGCCATATCCTTTACAAGAAGCCCAGCCAAGACCTCTAGTTGCTGTCACAGCCTGTCGTGCCCCTTTCCCTGTCCCCGGGGACTAACGGTGGGCTTAGCAGGCAGAGTTGGGCACCACTCTCCTTTTCAGTCTTTTGGCAAATTTCTGAACCTCTACCATTTTCCAGGAGATAGCCATGATGCTGTATTTGCTGCAAGGCGGTCAGGCTGGGCAGTGAGGTCCCTTCCAAAAGGGACGGCCAGTGGGTGTGTGGTACAGACTTTCCTTCAACCTTCCAAAGAGAGCAGAGCTGAGACCCCGCAGGGGCAGGGTTGCTGCAGGTCAGTGAGAGATGGCTGAGGGACCGGGCAGGAGACCATTTTGGCTTTGGTTCCACGAACATCTGCATGTTCACAGGTGTGCCGAGATGTTTAGAGGTGGGCCCTGGGTGTGGGAGGGGTGAGCCGGGAAGGTGTAGGGATCCGCTGTCTGCAGCTCATCAGCAGAGGGAGGGACTTGGTAGTGACAAGCTCCTCTCCCAGGCAGGGTCAGCCTTTCTGATTTTCAGGGAAGCTGGTGCGCTCTCACCCCCAGGGAGTGAGAGGTCGGTGGGTGGGGCAGGACGGTGTGATGCCCGCAGGATTCTTGCCCTCATTACCTTCGCCTCCTGCTGAGGTTTCGCTGGCTCCCCACTCCCCTTGCATGGGCCACAGGGCTGGCTTTGACCTGGAACCTGAGGCCAGGGAGAGAGCGGGAGGAGAGAAGGCCAAGGACAAAGCTATACTGGTCCCTTGCCCCTCACAGCTGTTAGATCTGAGCGTGTCACTTCCAGGAGCCTTGGCTAGTCCCTCAGTGAACTGGGGAGGATGATGTCTTTGAAAAACGGTCAGTGCTACAGCATGGGTTCTGGGGTCTACCAGTGTGTCAGCCCTGCTCCTAGGTCTGCCACGTGTGACTGCAAACCCTTACCAGAGCACATGCACGGTGCAGCTGGGGAGTGTGTATATGTGTATGTGCCTGCATACCTGTGTCACGTGTGTGCTATTGTGTGTACATGTGCATGTGTGTTATGTGTGAGCATGTGTGTTATGTGTGAGCATGTGCTTGTGTATGCATGCAGACGTGCATGCGTGTGTGCACGTGTGTCTGTGTGCAGCCACATGTGTTATGTGTTTGCACACATGCGTGTGCATGCCTCTGTGTGTGCACGTGTGCATATATATGTGTGCATTGTTTATGTGTGCGTGCCTGTGTGTATGTGTGTGAATGCCTGTGTGCGCATGTACTTGTGCATGCATGCGTGTGAACGTGTGTATTGGGGAGAGCTAGATGCTCCTCCTTCTCTTGTGTATACATACACCTTGTGTCCTCAAACCCTAAGGTGCCACCTTTGCTCACAAGTGCATCTCTCTGTATGTCTTGGTCAGATGTTTACACATGGTCTTTGAAATGAGGTTGAGTGGACAGGACAGAAACACTCCCCCCATGCGGGTGGTGAACAGCATCCGAGCCGCAAGCGCTGCAGCATCATGCTGGGAGAATGTCCTACCCCAGCGTCCGGCCACCAGGGCTGCCTTCGCCTTGGCCTCCTGTGGTGTAGGGACCGCCGGAGTCCTCCTGGGTCCTGCTGGCCGCTCAGGCCGCCTGCTTTTGGCATCCCACAATCGTTGTTGACTGCCTGAGCTGATTTGTTCACAGTGTTTTAAAAGTTAATGTTTATTTTTACCAAGGTGAGAGATGCACAGAGTTTTAAGAGCCACAGACTTGGAAGGAGGACCAGAATCCTCTGCCTCATTTCTCTGGTTTCATTTCTCCTGAGAAGGAGCCTTATGTCACCCCCAGCAAGAGAACGTGGTCACAGAGCTTAGTGTGGCCTGTCCCTGGAATTCCAGTGTGTCCCTGGGTCTGGATCCTCTCACTCAACATCATGTGTGATTCCCCCAGGTGGTTATACGAAGAGCTGGGTCTATCCATTCTTATCGCTGCAAAGCATTCCATTGTGTGACTGTGCTGGATGCATAATGCAAATATCACTTAAATATATAAATAATATAATATACTTGTACAAAAATTATATATTGTATAAAATATATTTGTGTGTATGATTACATAATATGATATCAGCTATATAATAAATGATATATACTATATATACCATGTGATATATAACTTATATTATTTATTGTGCATGAATCTTATTTATGGTTTATAAATAATTTATGACATAATTGATCTAGTGTATTATCATATTCAATTATATATATACCATTCTACTGTTGATTCACACTTGAATTGTTTCAGTTTTTAGTTATTGTTTTTATTGAGATACAATTGACATAAAGCATTGTGTCACTTTTAGGTGTGCAACGTCATAATTTGATGTATGGATATATTGTGAAATGATTACCACGTAAGTTTAAACACTCATCACCACACATAGTTACAAGGTTTTTTTTCCTTGTGATGAGGACTTTTAAGCTCTACTCTCTTAGCAACTTTCAAATCTACAACACAGGATTATTTTAGCTATTATGAATAGTGTTGCACTGGACAAGTCTTTGGGTGACTATGATCACGTCTCTGAGTATTCACCAGAGTGGAATGGACGTGTCATAAAGTGTGCATATGTTCATCTTCAGTAGATATGCCCGGGGGTTTCCAAAGTGGTCGCACCAATTTACATTCCCATCAGGAACACAAGACCATTCTAGTTGCTCTAAATCCTCACTGCTTACTGGTCATTGAGTTATCCTGTTTTATGAGCCTACGCAAATTTTTTCCCCTTTTTTCTGTTGTGTTGTCTGCTCCGGACGTGCAGGCTCAGCAGCCATGGCTCACGGGCCCAGCCGCTCTGCGGCATGTGGAAGCCTTCCAGACTGGGGCACGAACCCGTGTCCCCTGCATTGGCAGGTGGACTCTCAACCACTGCGCCACCAGGGAAGCCCTGTCTGCTCTTTTCTTATTGGCTTGTCAGGGTCCTTTGTATATGTGGACACAAGTCCTTGGTTGGGTGTATGTAGGTTTATATCTTCCTCACCTTATTGGTCATTTTAGGGGTGTCCAGGGAGGTAGCTGATGATGATCCTACCCTGTTTAACTGAAGTCTGTCTTAACTCTCTAAGACTGTGAAACTATGCTTCACATCTCTCAACCTTGAGACAGTAGGTGGGAGAGCCTGCAGCTTTTTTGTTTTTGTTGTTGCATAGAGTTGCCTTTTTTCTCTTGGAGAAGGTCAACTTTTCTATTTTTCACTCTGCAGAGGATTGCTGCTAACTTTGCCTTTGGAGTTCATCTCCCCAGACAGCCTGAAGACGCCCTGCTTGTGCAGCAGACGCTGCCTGAGACAAGCTTTGCCTACTTCCTACCAGGTAGATTAATGTGAGCAGATAGTTCTGGAATGGCTTACTGTGGCAATGAGAGAAGGCTGGGATTGATTATTTACATCCTTAAAACAGCCTGTGTCAAAGGACCACTGATTTGGTGCCTCGTTGGTTTTTATATAACCCAGTGCTGATGCTGTCGGTGCCTCACCCCGAATCCCCATGGTCCACCTGAGTTCTGCAGCCACAGCAGGTGGGCAGTGTCCTGTCTCCAGCACATGTCCCTCTCTTCCTTGGATGAGAGCATTCCCAGCATCCGGGGGAATGTCCCCTGAAGGTAGGTGGGACGCGGAAGTGCAGGACGTTAGCGACCCTGGAACAATCCACTTCATCACACACACAGGACAATCCTGGGTGCTCTCCGCACAGTTTCTCAGAGGGTCCCCAGTGGGACCGAGCACCATCACCCACGATGGTGACCTGCCCATAAATGGGTCTTTGGTGGCTGTTCTCCCTTCCCAGGCTCATTTCCCCCCTGGGCTTCCTGGACTCACATTCCAAAAAGACTGCATGCATTCAAGGCTAGCTCTCAGGCCCTGCTTTCGGAGGAACCCAGACTATGATACCTCCTTCTTTCCAGGAAGGATTCAGGGAGTTCACGAAGTATATGTAACATATAATATGTTATGATGTGATATGAAGAAAACCTTGGACTCGTGTTTTGGTGTCCTTCTCCCAAATTATAGCTACATATGACCATTGCTTCCCCAGCATCTGTAAAAATGTGTGGTTGTATGTGTGTGACTGTGCTGAATAATAATAATGATGATGATGGTGATGTTACCGAGCAGGACCCCATGGGGCCTTCCTGGGGACAGACCCCTCTCCCATATCCTCTGCTTCACTCCTCTCTGAAGTACCTAGATAGTAGTATCTGATGCATATTTCCTGAGTTTTTCAGATGCTAAAAACCACCACCAAATGGAAGAAATTAACTACTTGATGACCATGATCACGTAGCCCCCAGACCTCCTTCTGGTGCCTAAGGATTGATCATGTTAACCCCTGTGACACTGCTCTGTTACCTCACTATCAACCGGTCAGAGAACTGTGCATGAGCTGATCGCATACTCTGTCACCCCCCTTCCCTCACCTGGCCTTTAAAAATGTTTTGCTGAGAATCTGAAAAATAATAGATATACATTTATATATAATTGAATCACTTTGCTGTACCTGAAACTAACACAACATTGTAAATCAACTAAACTCCAATATAAAATAAAAATTTTAAAACATGCTATGGTGAAAACCTTCAGGGAGGGGCTTCCCTGGTGGTCCAGTGGGTAAGACTCCATGCTCCCAATGCCGGGGACCCAGGATTGATCCCTGGTCGGGGAACTAGATCCCGCATGAATGCCACAACTAAGAAGCCCGCATGCCACAAGTAAGAAGACTGCATCCCACAGCTAAAGATCCCGTATGCTGCAACAAAGACCCGGTGCAGCCAAAAGTAAATAAATAAATAAATAAATAAATAAATAAATAAATAAATAAGACAAGAAAAACTTCAGGGAGCTTGGGGTATTCTGAGCACAAGCCACCCCCTCCCCACTCACCCCCATTTGCTTTACTCAACCCTGCAGTAAACCTTTTTCTGCTCCAAACTCCAGCGTCTTGGTTTGTTTGGCCTCATTGTGTGTTGAGTACCTGAACTTGTGTTTAGTAATAGTAATAATAATAATACGGTTAAGATATAACAGAAGACTTGACTGGTCTGGTCTGATGTGTGTGCTCCCAGCTCATTAGATGATGGGGAAGAAATGGCACAAACCCACCCTAAGTGAAACGACAATTCCATTTTAGTGTGAGCCTTCAGTACCCCAATAGCAAGCCTGCTGGACTATACTCCCCAACCTGTGTGTTTTCTCCACGGCAAATGCTTATCAGCTGCATTTATTAAGTGATCTGAGCAAAAGAGAAGGATGTCTTCCTATTGCAGCTGTGTGTCTTCCCCACATGTCTTGGAGGAAAGGACCTGGGCTGGGAGGTGTCAGATACTTCTCACAGGGAGAAAGACCACTGCCTCTTTCAACCAGGCTGTGTGTCCCTGAGAGGCTTCTGTTTTTCACTGTGCACTAACCCAGATGTCTGCACCCCTGTGCACACCCACAGGGTCCTCCAGCCCCAGTGCCCTTGGGGGCCACTTGCCTGTGTGAGCAATGTGGGTTTTCTGGGCACACATCCAGGAACAGACTGGGGGTTCCCAGCCCATGCTGCATGTGCCCAGCTCTCAACTTGCAACATCCCACCCAGTACACAGTTCCTCCTTCCCTGCCCTTCTCCCTGCTGTGTCTGCCTCCTTCCCCCGCCCCAGCTCCTGGATCCCCAGGCCCCCAAATCCTTCATCCTTCCATCTACAATGTGACAACAATCTCCACTTCAGGGAATTGACTCAGTTTCTGCCAGAAGAAGCCCTGAAGATGGTGATCCCACGGCTTGGTGCTGTGCTTGGTGGTGATCAAGGACCCTGCTCCTTCTAGCCCATCACTTCCCCCACACCCAGTTTCCTTCTGAGTTGCACATGGAACCCCCTCCTGGATGGAAAGGAGGCTGGTGAAGGAGGTCTTCTCCAAGGCCTCCCACCTCCCAACTCATGGGCCAGAAATAGGACCCCGGTCCCCCATTCGTTCTCCACATTTGTAAGGCATTGATGTGACCTCATGGGCTTTAACCAATCTTTTTTTTTTCTTTTCTTTTAATACCTTTCTTGGGGCTACTGATTTTTTTTTTTTTAATATTTATTTATTTTTGGCTGCTTTGGGTCTTCATTGCTGAGCGAGGGCTTTTCTCTAGTTGAGGCAAGCAGGGTCTACTCTGTGTTGTGGTGCACGGGCTTCTCATTGCGGTGGCTTCTCTTGTAGTTATGGGCTTGAATAGTTGTGGAACGTGGGCTTAGTAGTTGTGGCTCACAGGCTTAGTTGCTCTGTGGCATGTGGGATGTTCCTGGACCAGGGCTTGAACCGTGTCCCCTGCATTGGCAGGTGGATTCTTAACCACTACGCCACCAGGGAAGCCCAGCTTCAACCAATCTTGCTGCATCTTCTGGTGCTGGCAACTATCCCAGAAATAAAATTTGGGATCTCTGGATGGGCAAAAACATAAGGGGAAGTATCTATCAATTCAGCAGCTGATAGTTTTTGTCATCCCGTCGTTGAATCAACCTCCTTGAGAAGCAGTCAGTGAGACTAGCTTTACGTTACAGAAGTGAGCAGCCGTAAGACACCCAGAGCACTTAAAATCAATAAAGGCTGAAATGCCCATTAAAAAATGGGCAGAGGATATGAGCAACAACTAAAAACAACAACAGTAAATCCAAATGGCCAATAGACATTCTATAAAAGGAGCACAACTTCACTAGAGCCATGAAAAGCAAACCAGCGCAAGACTGTTTAGTGTTTAATCCATCAGGTTAACCAAATTTGAAAGATGTTGTTTAATAGAGATAGTGAAGATGTGGGGAAATAGAACTCCATATTCTGCTGAAGGCAACGTAATTGGTACCACTTTTAGGCGCTAAGTATCTTTCAAAATTCGAAATGCATATACACGTCCATCCAGGAATTTTATTTCTAGAATAACTTTCAAAAGAAATACCAGCACATTTGTCAATAACGTACATACAGTGTTCATCTTTCATAAAGCAAAAAAACAGAGTAATTAGCTACCCCCAGCAGAGGACTAGTTAAATGAATTATGAAATGTGTATATTATGAGCAGTGTGCCGCTGAAAGAAGGCTTTACAGCTGATGTGGAAATGCCCCTGCGTTTTAATATCACAAGAAAAAAAGTCAGGTTGCAGAGTAGTAGGTGTAGTTGATGAATAAAAGCCTACTTATGTATGTACACACACAAACAGATTGTGAAACAATGTCTGTCAAATTGCCAACAGCCGTCACCTGCAGAAATGAGTTTGGAGGCAGCAGCTGTGACTTTGAAGGGTCAATTTTCACTTTAACTGTGTACACTTCATATGATCTGAAAACTTTTCCATAAAGAAGATAACTTTTGCCTCTGATATTGGTGGACTGGGTACTTTTGATCACCTGTCTTACAAGGACAACCAGAAAAGCTGACACAATGTAAAAGGCGGTGCTGGGGGCAGCAGGAAGCCAACAAGTCGGTGAGGTCCTGGAAGAGGCTTGGGACCCAGGAGGCTGCACGCAGTGCTGGGCTTTGCTTTTCCGCCGCCAGGCTGTGCAACTTCCTGAGTCAACCTACACAGGGCGGGCAAAGGTGGGTGGGGGATGACATGGCCCATACATCAGGTTAGGACCCCAAAGGGTTGCACCCTGGGAAGTCAAGCAGCCTGTGCATACCTGCAGCCCAGCTCCCAGTTCATCCCCAGAACATCCTTGACACTGAACTGAGGCCAGGGAAGCACAAACATCCTCGCTGCGGGAAGGTGGTATTGTCCTCAGCCTCTGGGTGTGTCTATGAATGAGAGGGTTTTCAGAGAGAATATTTGTCAGCACACAGGCACAGCAGGGGCAGGGGTGGGGAGGCTCCCTGGAGGAGAGGGCATGGGCTGCAGCCCTGGGCGAGGTGTGGGCTGTGGGCCTGCTGGGTTCACAGGAGGATACGCTCCTACCTGGGCTGTGGGGTGTGAAGGAACATCTAGGTCAGTCAGCTGGCCCCTAGAGTTCCCCATGGACTGGGAACCCTTCTTCCTGACTCCTTGGCAATCACATGGCCTTTGCTCTCATCTGCAGAGATGACCAGAAGAAACCGCTATAGTCTGTTAACACTGGAAGACATCTTCAGGATGAGAAAAGTCAAGGGTCACTGTTAAGGGCAATAGCTGTGTCCCTAAAAACCCTCAGAACAGCACCTTGATGGGACCACCTGGCATCTGAGCTTCCGTCAGTTCCTGCGACATCACCAAGAGCTCCCCAATGTTCAGAATAGTAAGATTTGATTTGGGGAATTTCTGGCCATGTTAGACTTGGTCATCCAAGCCAATCCTTGGGTTGAAGACAAGCAGAAAAGCTGGCCAAATAATTTTTACGTTTTTGACTGGGGCATCAGAGAACTAGCCAGGAATAAAGAACAACAAGACTGAGGTTCAGAAGAAGACAGCAGTTCAGAGACGTGGGCCTGGATCCAGTCACTTTTGCCCTGAGGTGGTTGAAGAGCTTAGCAGTGCATTTGCCATGCTGGAGGGAGGTGTGAGTGGGGCAATGCTGGGGTGTCAGGATGCCCGTGGTCACCTCCTATACTTAGGTTTGAGCTCTAAAGTCTGCACTCTGGGAGTAACACTGAATCACAGGGAAAGTGAAAAAGAAAAGAAAAGAAAGGCAAAAGACAGCCTTCACCAGGCTGTAGTCTCAGGCCGAGACATCTAGGGGCTTAGAGAGTCTCAATTTTTTTTTTTTTGCTGTACGCGGGCCTCTCACTGCTGTGGCCTCTCCCGCCGCGGAGCACAGGCCCCGGACGCGCAGGCTCAGCGGCCACGGCCCACGGGCCCAGCCGCTCCGCGGCATGCGGGACCCTCCCAGACCGGGGCACGAACCCGCGTACCCCGCATCGGCAGGCGGACTCTCAACCACTGCGCCACCAGGGAAGCCCAGAGAGTCTCAATTTTTGAAGACAGTTATGTAATGCCAGATTGCTAGTCAGCCAGGAGCCTCAAGGGAGTAATGAAAATCCTGTGGGTCTCAAACTATTTCTAGAAGTAATTTTCAAATACAGTGTCTGGTAAACCATCAAATTTAGCCCAAAGTGAGAGGAGACACGATTAATAAGAATAAGCAAAAAGAACCAACAATAGCCCCACAGGGGATCCAGAGATTAGAATTTGATTAGAAAATGCATCCTTAACTTCAGTCCAGGCCTTTTTCCACCTGGACAGGGCAGCCTGGAGACAGTCTCCATACGATGAGTAGTGTGTCACTTCACACAAAATGCAAGAAACTTAACTGAGAGTAATTCCATTGATCCTGCTCTCTCTTGTGCTACTGCAACCATGTGTTTTATTTCTACCAAAAGTTGAAGGCTTCTGCAAAGGGTTTATTTAATTTTCCTTTTTCTCTTTCCCTTTCTATTTCTCCTTTCTTTCTTTCTTTCTTTCTTTCTTTCTTTCTTTCTTTCTTTCTTTCTTTCTTTCTTTCTTTCTTTCTTTCTTTCTTTCTTTCTTTCTGTTGTGGACTGAATGTTTATGTCCCCCCACCAAATCTACATGTTGAAGCCCTAATCCCCAATGAGATGGTATTTGGAGGTGGGGCCTTTGGGAGGTGATTAGGGTTAGATGAGGTCCCGAGGGTGGAGCCCCTATAATGGGTTCAATGCCTTTATAAGAAGAGATACCAGAGCTCTCTCTCTTTGTCATGTGAGGACACAGCCAGAAGACAGCCATCTGCAAGCCAAGAAGAGGGTCCTCACCAAAACCCAGCCATGTTGGCACCCTGATCTTGAACTTCCAGCCTCCAGGACTGTGAGAAACGGATGTCTGTTATTTAAGCTGCCCATCTGTGAGACTTTGTTATAGCAGCCTGAGCTGACTGAGGCATTTTCTTTTTTTCCTTTCCTTTCTTTCTCTCTCATCTTTTTCTTCTTCATATTTCAGTCTTACTCTTCTTTCCTCCATGGTCATCTCAGCCATAATGTTACCACAGCTGCTGCATCTCAAGAACTTCACTGGCCAGGCAGGTTTCCAGGTATTTACACAGAATATTGACTTTCAGACTGTTTTCCCCCAGGTGAATTGGTGCTTATTTGGTTTAACTCCATTGTATTTCCTATTTGGTTTTATAAATCAGATTTCAGTATTCCCAAGTATGATTTTGTTATTCGTACTTAGGTAGCACCTCCTTCTTCAGCATCATTTCATTTCTAATCAGTTTCCTTTTCCATATCTGTATCTTTGTTGGAAGATAGATTTTAATAGACAACAATCTCTTAAAATAGCATCCTATACTTCATTTATTCCTTCTCTCACTTGGACTTGACATACATACTGTGAGATAAGTGTCACGATCTTAATTTTACAGCTGAGAGAACTGAAGTTTCTAAATATGAAGGGACTGATCTCAGGGCTTCCTGCCTGCTAGGTTGGGAAGGAGGATGGAGGGCTGAGTCTTTGGACCCCATGGGTTTTTATGGTTGATGAGGAAGAAACGTTTCAGGGAAACAAATTGATCCCCCCAGAGCCAGCATTTGAAAAAAAGGCTTGATACTTGTCTATACTTTGTAAAGAAGACTCTCAGAACATAGAGTTTTAAAGTAGACTTATTGTCATAGTCTTCTGTGACCATAGGATCAGTGTTGTACTGATAAATGTTTAATAATTTCTTGGGCAGGTGGAGGTGCCAGCTGACTTACAGAGCACGTGGATTTCTGTCGTGTAAATAGCTCTTCTGTGGCTGATTTCAAGCTACCAACATGGTATCACTGAGGCAGAGTTGGGGAGAGTAGCTTACTATTGTATATTATCTCTATCACACAGACACAATAGACATGTGTCCTCAGGAGCATAGGTACTAGAAAAACATAGAAGTGGTGGGTTTTGAGTGTTTATTACCTTTGTTTTTCTCAAATTAATCAATTAATTAATTAATGGCTGTGTTGAGTCTTCGTTGCTGAGTGTGGGCTTTCTCTAGTTGCAGCGAGCTGGGGCTACTCTTCCTTGCTGTACGTGAGCTTCTCACTGCAGTGGCTTCTCTTGTTGCGGAGCACGGGCTCTAGGCACTCAGGCTTCAACAGTTGTGGCTCGCAGGCTCTAGAGTGCAGGCTCAGTAGCTGTGGTGTACGGGCTTAGTTCCTCCGTGTCATGTGGGATCTTCCCGGACCAGGGCTCAAACCCATGTCCCCTGCACTGGCAGGTGGATGCTTAACTACTGTGCCACCAGGGAAGTCCCATTACCTTTGTTTTTAACATAATTTAATTATAAGTTTATATAACCTAATTCTTCACGATGGCTGTATTTAACAACCAGCTCATGAGATAGCTGCAAATCCAGCCACTGGCTCATGGGATCTGTAGGAGCTGGCTTCAGCACGCTGCTGCTTAAGACGCTGGGAAGAAACTGATACAGGAGGAAAGACCAGGGCACACAATTCAATGCCAATCCAACTGGTCAGGGGTGTTGCTGCTGTAGCACACTAACTATAACTACACAAAGGGGCCTGTCTAGCCAGGTAATGAACAGCTCAGGGAGGACTGTTTGGGAAGATGCATCCAACGCTTACCTCTCTTGTCCTGAGTCACTGAATTTCAGGAGGCAACTGCAGCTTCTGCCAGCTTCAGGCTCTGAAACTGCAGCCCATCTCTCCAGTGGGCAGAGTCAAATTGTGCCCCTGGGAGGAAGTGAGAATAGAAATAATAGAAGTGGAAATCAGAATTGGAATAGAGAGCATGAAAAGGCCAATTGAGATCCACGGATTTGCCACTTCTGTAAATATTTACATGTGCTGATTATACTTGTAATCATCGTCATGCGTGTGGAAATGTTTCACCTGCTGTTTGTTTAAAACATTCAAGAGCAACTGATACTGTCACCTTGTGATTTTAATTAAATGTCTAGGAGAGTTTGAGTTTGCAATCAAATTTTAGGGACATCTGATTTAACATAGAACGTGTTGTTTACCAGCTGTGAAAGTCGTGCTTGTTTAGAGAAGTTGTTCTCAAAGTCTGGTCTCCAAATTCTCAGGTTCTGTCCCAGACCTGCTGAGTCAGAAACTCTGAGGGTGGGCAGCAAGTGTGTTTTAATGAACCCCCCAAGGGGTCCCGATGCACGCTCATGTTTGAGAACCATTGCTCTACAGGGATTGTTAACCCCTTAAGGAAAGTAAATTGTATATTAGATAAAACACCAAAGGTAGCGGACATTTCTCTCAACACTAAGCCTCTTGGACATTAAGGAGTCTATCTATGCTCTTACTGGAGCTTTTCTCAACAAACCCTTGGTTCTCCTCTGAGCCTCACACATTTTTTCCTTTTATAAAGTGCAGGATTAAAACCAAATAACAGCTGTTTCCGTCCTAGGTTTGGGGATAGGGGTTCTGGGATTGAAATCTGCCATGGAGTTCAGGCAGTGCCAATGCTAGGATCGTCCATCAGATACTGATTTTTACTTGTTCCCTTTCCATTTTCCTTGCCCCTGTTCTAAGCAAAACATCAAGTCGTAATGTTGCCTTATCACCTTTTGCAAGGGGGAAACTGGGCACTACTTAGAGTTAGTGGCTTAGAGCATGTGTGTGTGTGTTGAGTGGGGCAGTGTATGTGCATATGTGTTTTAAATCCTTCCCTCATTGAACAGCTGATGCTGGGTGGACTGATGGGAGGAGGGAGAGTCCAGGAGAAGAAAGAGGGCAGGGAGGGTTTTGGGGCCATGATTTAGTGTAGACCCATACCCCAGGTCCTGACGGCACGCTGCAGAGTGACAAAGTCTCTGAGGAAAATGGTATGGTGGCCCAGGCAGACATGGCTTCCATCTTCACCAAAGGGTGATGCTGGCCTGCATCCCAGGCTGGGTGCATGCTGGGAAGGGACATCCATGCCTGTGAGTCCCCGAGACCTTGGCACACCCAGTGTAGGGGGAGGGAGGGAGAGTGGCTGAGGGGAGGGAGACTGAATTTTTTATCGCCCATGGAATGATAGCTCACAGCCAGATTTGAGTGGGTCTGGAGAAAATAAAGAAACGTGAGCTTTCTTGCACACAGTTGAAAGTGTGGTGAAGACTTTCATACCAGCTTCGGTTAGTTTCCCAGGGTCCTTGCCTTCCTCCGCCGCACGTTCTAATCCTCGCTTCTTTCCCCAAATGTATTATCCCAGATGAACACCCAGCACGTTGAATCTGTCCCTCCCATCTGTTTCTCTGTCTTTAGACAGAATATTATACAACTTAAGCTAAAGCGAAAACGCCAATAAGGCTTGAAACCTTACACTTTTTTTTTTTTTTTTGGTACGCGGGCCTCTCACTGTTGTGGCCTCTCCCGTTGCGGAGCACAGGCTCCAGACGCGCAGGCTCAGTGGCCATGGCTCACGGGCCCAGCTGCTCAGCGGCATGTGGGATCTTCCCGGACCGGGGCACGAACCCGTGTCCCCTGCATCGGCAGGCAGACTCTCAACCACTGCGCCACCAGGGAAGCCCTGAAACCTTACACTTTTTGGTACGTGCCTCCTTACCACGAGGTGGTTCCTGCATGTTGGTGGTACAGAGCCCTTAATTCCCAGGGCCAGGGGGGTCTTCGGGGAAAGCATGGGGCATCATGGCTGACTCAGAGCTCGGTGACACAGGTCACCCCGCTGTCCCCACTCCCAGCCTTTGGTGTGGTCAGAGCCCTCAGTGACCAGGAGCTCCATGTTCTTCTGAGGCTGGTTTTGAACAAATGTTTGTGCTGGAAGCACAGGATATGCTGGGTGGAGGAGGTGTGCTGACGATGGGGTACTTTCTTCCTGGAATGGTCAGTATTTTTCGTACTGATTCCTATTTTTAAATGTTAGAGAAATGAAGTCTGTCATATTTGTAGCAAAAATATCTTTTTGGTTTGTCATTTGTCTCCCAACTTCATTTGATATATTTTTCTCTACATAAAAGCATAAACCTTTTCCACAGTCAAATACGGTATTTCTCATCCTTCATGGATTTTTCCATTGCCTTTCTACCTAGTGAGCTTTTTCTCACATTGAAATTTGTTACCTATTAATCATTTTTTTTCACCTAATTGCTTTTATGGTTTGGCTAATATAAAACTAGGTGTCTTTTGGTGCGTGCAATACAAGTCAAAATGTAAGTTGTTTCCTTTTCCTTAACTACTTAACAAATATCCCCTCAGTATTTGTTGAATAATCCATTCCATTTTCATTGGTATACTTTACTTCTTTTCTCAGAAAGATAGCTTGATTGAGGCATAATTTATATACCATAAAATTCACCCACTTTAAGTGTATGATTCAATAAATTTTAGTATTCTGTAGAGTTATGCAGTCATCCCTATAATGGAACATCTCCAACACTCCCAAAACATCCCTTGTGCCCATTTGCAGTCAGACCTCACTGCCACTGCTCCCCTAGTCAGCCGTGGATCTGCCTTCTTTTTCTAGGGATCTGACAGTTCATATTAGTGCTATCATACACTGTGTAGTCTTTTGCACCTGGCTTCTTTCATGTAGCATGATGGTTTTTAGGTTCATCTGTATTGTAGCATGAATCATTAGTTTGTTCCTTTTAGTCGTGGCATAGTACTCCATGGTGTGAACATATCAGATTTTGTTTGTCCATTCATCGGTTGATGGACATTTGGGTTGTTTCTACCTTTTGGCTATTGTGAATTTAGCTGCTCTGACCGTTGACATACAAATCTTTGTGTGGACGAACGTTTTCATAACTCTGGGGTAGGTTCCTAGGAGTGAAATTACTGGGTCATATGATAAGTTGATATTTAACTTCTTAAAGAAACTGCCAAGCTGTTTTCCAAAGTGTCTGTGCCATTTTACTTTCCCGTCCCAGGTGCTCTACATCTCTATCAGCACTTGTTCCTCCATGCCTTTTAAAACATTTATATTTGTTTCTTTTTTCTATTTTAAATTGGTATAGTTGTCAGTCTTTTTCAGGTTATGCTTTAAGAGTAACTATGTTTTCATTTCCTTCCATAGTGGGGGGAATGCAGACTGCCGCTTCCCTACTTAATACATTCTTATCTCAGGTCATAGTAACACCCACGAAAGTTCAATTCCCCTAAAATATATATAAATTATTTCTCATCCCCTGTCCAACTCCTAAGCAAATTTTGAATTCAGAGCCAAGTAAATTTTGGCTTTGATCTTTGAGCTTACTTCTTTGGGCTTTGGAGATGATGAAAACACCATGAAAGTTTCCTAGTCTTAAAGTCCTTTTGGACATTGGGGCCAGAGCAAGGCTTTTCTCCTTGTTAATCATTTGGGGTGTGTGGAGGGGTTCTTCATTCAGTACTTTGCTCTGTGATCTTTACCCCAGGTTTGGCGCTGCCCCCAGGAAACTCTGGGCTGTTCGAACAGGACCTGGAAGTCCTGTGTCCATGCAGAGATCCGGGACGCCCTGCCTGCCTGCTGACCTGGGCGCACCCAGCTTGCAGCCAGCTCTGCACCCGCTGGGCATGCCTTGCCTGTGATCGGTCACAGTGTCCTTGAAAACACTGGGTTTCTCCAGTGTGGACTAGAACTTTTTGTTCTGTGTTGTTCCTCCTCCACAGACTGTGTGCCAGCTGACCAGAAGAATTAGGCACAAGGTTGAAGAATCCCCTGCATGGATGACTGTCCCTTGGTCACTGTTTCTTGCTGAGTGGCGTCTCCAGGACTCTTAGGTGTCTCACTGCAGTCTTGCAGAGTGCAGGGTGGAGCAGTCATGAACGGGCATGATTAATTTCATCAGTTGATCTTCATTTCTGCAAAGTCCTTGTGGAGACCAGGTAGATGGACGTAAATGGGGCAAGAGGTGTTTCACCATGGGTTCTCCAACCCAATTGCCCTGCACTCAGCATTTCTTTGAGGATCGTGCCTGTGACAGCACCTTCCTTCCAGAACTTCCTGCGGGGGACATTGGGATACTTTGGGGAAGAATTTTATAGACTATGAAGAACGTTCTCCTTTTAAAAATACAGCTCACATACCATTACCATCTATTTCAAAAAATAAACCACTTCATCCATGCTAGTGGAATTTTTAAAACAGCGAGATATTATATATGTATTTTTGTATATTTCTATTGTGAAATGGTACACGTTCAGAAAAGTTCAGAAAACTTATGAGCCATGCGGTCATTAATTATGAAAAACCAAACCCCATGAACATCACCCAGTTCAAGAAACTGCACGTGGTCTGCCTCTGAGGGCCCCCCACTTCCCCACCCCGGCTCCCTGCCCACCACCATCTCCTTATTCACCCTGAAGGCTGCTCAGATGTTCATGATAATTACTTCCTTACCCTCTCAGCACCATCTTCAAACACTAACTATCGGTTAGTCTTGCCTGTTTTGTTTATTTAATGGTCTCTTTTGATGAACAAAAGTTCTAAATTTCAACGCAGTCCACGTTGTTCAGTATTTTCTTTGATGGCCAGTGCTTTTTATGTCCAGTTTAAGAAGGCCCTGCAGACCAGAGGTCTTGAAGGCAGCCCGTATTACTTCGTAAAGCTCCATTGTTTGACCTTTTACACAGAGCTTCTCAGCCATCCGCCCCCAACCGTGTGAGGCAGAGACCAGGGCTCACATTTGATCCCAATGCCTCCATACGACTCACTGGAAAGATTCCACTGAGCTGCAGTACCACTGTCCTCAGAAATCAAGGGTCAATCTTGTATGATGTCATTCTGAGCTTTCTAGTCTGTTCCATCAGCCTGTTTTCTTTTAATCCTTGTGCTAATATCACACTGGCTTAATTCCCAAGCTTTTATAATAAATCTCAGTAGAACAAGGTCCAGTAGAACAAGTCTTTCCACCTTCAAGTTTCATGGCTGCTCCGTTGCCATGAATTTTAGAATCAGCTTGTCAAGTTTCATACATGCGCAAATGTTGGAAATGTGATTGGAATCACATTGAATTTATAGATCAATTTTAAAAGAATTGACATCTTTACAATATTGAAAATTTCAGTCCATAAACATGGGATATCCCTCCATTTACTTAGGCCTTATTTAAATTTCTTAACACTGTTTTTTGTTTTGTTGTATAGATTCACACCTCCAGGTGTGCCCATAGCCGTCTCTTTGTGTGCTGAGCACTGGCCCATAACACCCGCCCCTATTCTCGAGATTCCTTCTCCTCCTCCTGTCCTGATTTGGGTTTGAATCTTGACTAAACAGTGAGAGGATGGGGCATATCTCTCTCCTCTCCAGGCCTCCGTTTCCCCATCTGTAAGGTAAGGACCCTAGTGCCTGTGTCATAGGTATGAGAAGATTAAACAAGAAAGTACACTTGATATGTTTCGTTAGAGTCTGGGACATAAGAAGAACTCAGTTAATGTTACTTTGAAAAACAGGATCAAGGAAACAAGCAACCTGCAGGATGGGTGCTATTCAGAGGGAGCTTGTATGCTGTGTGGACCAGTCACACAAGGGATGGCCTGGGGGGGTGGTTCTGGAAGGATGGATGGATTTGCATATGGGACTAAGGGCAGTCCAGGGCTCACAGTCTGCACCCCAGCCCCAAGGAAGTTCAGTGGCTTTTAGCCCACTGGTTGGTGAGCAGAAAGGCAGGTGGAGGCGGAGTTGTCATCCGGATGCAGTAAGGGGCGGCTGGCCTGGTGCTGGTGTTCTGACCCTGCAGAGGGCTGTGTTTCAGCCCAGCTCAGCCGCTAGTTGAGGTCGCTGTGCATCACGCAAGCTCTCACCCAGCCCTTTGTCTTCTAGTGAGGACAGGATTCAGGCTATACTCTGGGTTGTATTAGCAGCAGGAGAATGGACTCACTGACTGCTCCTGCCATTTATAAGTGGGACCTAGGTGACATCACACATCTAACTTCAGGGGAGGACCCAGTAACTCTGGCCTGGCCTCACAACATGTTACAATGTGCCAGGGAATTTTACAAGCTACACTTTAAAAATCATAGTCGTAATGATGTTATGGAAAGCGATAGAAGGCAACGAGGGTCAAGAAGAAAAATAGCAACAGAAGAGATGCAGGCACGGGGAGTTGCTATTTTAAATGCCCTGAGAAGGGACAAAGTGTGGTAAACAGGCAGTTTTGTTTTTGTTTTTTTTTCTTGAAGAACCTGGACTTGGGACGTTTCTCATAGGAGAGGTATTGTGTCTATGGGAGGAGCTTGGAGAAAGGGGAGCAAGCGGGTCCACCCAAATGCCCCTGAATTCTTCCTGAAGGTGTCCACGTGCCTTGGGAAACCAATTCTCCCCCGTGACACACTTACTGAACAAAACCCAGTTTGCCAAACAGACGCCCACATCCTGGAGTTGATGCTGAAGGAGTCTGGAGAAACAACTTCCTGCTGAAATGTCTTGGATCTGGGTCTGACTTTCAGAGCTAGGGCAGAACATCAGATAGCTTCTCAGGCCTGTGGACACCCGGAGACCATGGGACCCAGAGAGGACGGCAAGTGGCCGGGGGCCAGGGACCCTCCACCTCCCACAGCCCTGTCTTTCTCAGAACCTTCAGGGGACTTCTGGCTGATCTGTGACAGATTGTCTCCTTGAGTAAACTTTAGATAGGCTCCTCTGGGCCTTACCCTGCTCTGTCCTTGACCTTTCTAGCCCAATTTTAGCAAGAACCCTGCTAAGTAAGTTTAGAGAGAGTCCCCCCATCCCTTATATCTGATCACCCTGCATAGCTGATCAAGAATTTAGAGGAGGCAGATGCCACAATCAGATCTGTGTCTGTTATTTGTTATTTGTCACTCTGGCTCCAACATGAGCATGTAAACACCAGTAGACATGTTGCCCCAGTTGTCCAGGGGATAAATAATGGTTTCCTGACCTGGGGTGTGCAGTGCAGTTGGAGAGAAATGGATGGATTTAAGAATATTTGGGAATTAGGGGAGACATGGCCCGCTGGCTAAGCAGCTCCTTTTAGGCTGCTGACCTCAGGAGGATGAGGTGGGGGAAATCTCTGTCCCCTTGCAGAGTGGGGCTGCCCAGGTATGCAGCTGTGGGGTTCCAAGGAAAGGCTCAGGCTACCGAAATTTCTAGGAAACTTAAAAGGAGGCTCAGATGCATCAGTGTAGAAAGACAACCTGAACATAAAAAACAAAAGTGCCTTGGGGCTTCCCTGGTGGCGCACTGGTTGAGAGTGCGCCTGCCGATGCAGGGCACACGGGTTCGTTCCCCGGTCCGGGAAGATCCCATATGCCGCGGAGCGGCTGGACCTGTGAGCCATGGCCGCTGAGCCTGCGCTCCGCAACGGGAGAGGCCACAGCAGTGAGAGACCCATGTACCGCAAAAAAAAAAAAAAAAAAAAAAAAAGAAGTGCCTTGTAAAATCCAAACTTTCTTTGTATTCCCTGGATTCCTATTCAGTGCTGTCAGTGGGCTTACACACCATCATCCTCACTCACACACAGTTGTAATCAGGTGTAGGAGTCCCATTTGATGCTCTTAAAAAAAGACAAAACAAAATAAGAACCTTGACTTGCTAGTGGGCACACCTGCACTTATTGAGAGAGTCCACTCCAGTGTTCTTTCAGGAGTTTCATTGGGGTCTGGGTGTGGCTCTGCCAGATTTCATCTGGCTGCTTCTCCATTATGGGCACTTGATTCACCTCCAATTTCTCATTCTCACGCTTGGCCGGGCCACGGTTGGCATGGCAGCTTGAAAGCCTCTTATCTAGACCATGGAAATCATTCACAGTGTTTGACCCAGTAATGTGGTGCCTGGGAAGTTATCCCAAGGAAACAACTGAAAGAAAAAAATAACTGCAGGAAGATGCTCTTTGTGGCGTTCTCTATGACAGGGGAACAATTTCAATTGGCTGGCAAGGTCAACAATGGGGGCCGTCCAAGTGTATTGGAGAACAGTAAAGAGGGTAGTTTCAAAGGCCATGAAAACATGGCAAACATGGCAAAATGCCCTCATAGCTCCAGTGAAACGATAAGCACACCGTGATTACACACATGAAGAACTGATGTATAAAACCTAAGGAAAACACCATTGGTGCCAAGATGGGAATATGGGCAGTTTAAGTTTTTCTTTGATAAACTTAATTTTAAGAATACTTAGCTGTCTCTTACAATACACAGAATTCAGGAAAATGATAGGAAACAACATATTGTCGTTTAATTTGGGGGCAGTTATTTCTCTTGGATACCTTCACACTGACCACAGTTTTCAAATCAGAACGAGTCTGAAACATTTTCTGTTGAGCTTTGTGTGGGTGATTGTATTTATATTAACCTCTTACAAATACTATATCAAAATTGGCATAGATAACACAGCATGATTCTGGAAAGGCATACCATTAAATGAGAAACAACATTTAGCAGCAAAACCCAAAACCAAAACCAAAACAGTCAGTGTACAGAGAGCTCCCTTATTTAACATCAGATTCTATTTAACATCAGATCCACGGCTGACACAATGTTACCCAATGTTGAAATAAGGCAGGGGACAGTTTATTGTTCTTGTAACTTGTGTAGAAGTCATGCCCATTTGGTTGGGAGTGTTGGAACCCCACAGGCATGAGCGTAGGCACAAGACAGATTTGCGGTCCCCAGAGCTAAACCGTGGGAAGGGAGGGAGGCGGGTGGGCCCCAGGGGCACCGATGCCCAGGCTGGCATCATCTCCCCCAACCAGTGCGCTTTCTTGTTTTCCACTAGTGGACTTGTTTTCTTCTGATATTGTTCAGCCCTGATTTAATATATGCCATATTACGTCTCAATGCAGAAGGCGAAGTTAGGAGCAAGCTTTGTAGACAGGTGGGATGGCCTATCCCAGTGGCAGTACCTCGCCCCCTACCCACCCATAACACACCCGTGCTCACTCATTCTCTTTCTTTTATACACACACGTGCTTAAGTATGTGTGCTAGCACACACACACAACACACACAAAACACACACACACACCTGCGCAAAATGTGAGCCCTGAATGGGCCATTCTCGTGGCATTGTCCCATGATGTGAGAACTCGGAAGCGGACAGCTTTTCCACCATGAAAGATAGACCCTAGATCAGGTCACTACCTGTACCACCCAGGCTTCTGGTCATAAGCCGAGTGACTTGCTCAAAGTCAGGGACCTGGGCTGTCATGGTCACCACTTTGCATCCAGCATCTGAAATATTCAGTCTTGGTCAATGGA
Source organism: Stenella coeruleoalba (assembly GCF_951394435.1). Taxonomy (NCBI): domain Eukaryota; kingdom Metazoa; phylum Chordata; class Mammalia; order Artiodactyla; family Delphinidae; genus Stenella; species Stenella coeruleoalba. Next base: position 29,993,109 of record NC_137153.1, on the reverse strand, counting down.
GGCCCATCCCTGAAAGTGTGTCTCCTCTGATGTTTTTGCATCTCTGATGCTGAGGACCAGTCCCAGGCCTCAATGTTCCTTGGCTTCCCTAATTCTGAAAACCTTTATTCACCCCAACAATACCCTTGAACTGCTGAACCTCATCGCCTACAGCTGCTTCCTCTCTGAGCTGTGAGATCCAAGGCACCATGTCTTGTGTTACCCCTGCTGTTCTAGCACTCTCATTTCCTTGGATCTAGAAAATCTTCACTTGACATAGCTGAGCCCTTTGGTCTAATGGCCCTTCTAGTTTGTGAGTTCTTTCCCTGCAGAATTGATGCATAATTTTAACCATGGTTTTGCCAGCATAATTAAGGCCTGTGTTGCCTTTCCTCTGCAACCTTCCCAAACTTGCATCCAATAACCCCGCTTCTACTTCTGGAATTAAGATGGTGTGCACTGCTTGATAAAATCTCCAGCTTCATGGATTGGGGACAAAATCACAGTCCTCACTGCCGTGTGTCCTTAGTACAGATGAGTCCTCCACGTCTGTGGCCCTGGCCAGCTGTCTGTCCTGCTCCTGCAGTGCTTTCTAAGCCATTCTACTTTCCTCCAGTGTCCTACTCTTTTTTCTTTACATCTCTCTTGGTTGATGACCTTGCCTTCACCCCTGTTGCAAATTAGTACTGTTAAGACTGACTTTCTACTCTCATGTCAATCAACTGGTCTACCTCTGCACCTTCCTGTCCCCTCCAGGGCCGGGCTGCACTCTCACTGTCTGGGCATCCTGTCAAATGCAGATTATGAGTCAGCAGGTCTGGGGTACATTTTAACAAGCTCCCAGGTGAGGTCATGGCTACTGGTTCCAAGATTTCACCTGAGAAGCCGAGTGTTTGTGAACACCTACTTCTTGTTTCCTTAGCATCTATTCATCCCTCCCTCCTTCCACCATCAATCCGTGTGATTCTGGGGAAGCTAATTCCACTATCATCTTGCTTCTTGGCAAGGTCAATATTTCATCTTGTGCCAGGGACCACAGTGACTGTTCACAATTGGACATGGTCCCTGTTCCCTGTGTAGAGCTCAGGGAGTTTTGGAAATTCTGTGACACAGACCTGTTTCTTCTGGATGGTTGATGTGAGGCTGTGACTGGTAACAGAACTGTCATATTTTTTGCTCCATGAGGCAGCCTCTAGAGAAAGAAGGTAACCCATGGAGAGAGGCAGGGCCACGATGTCCCAGGGAGGTGGGGCAGAGCTCCTGTCACACGGGCCTGAAGCCTCTCTGCCCTGGGCTTTTGTGTGCAGAGAAGAAGTGTGTTCTTGCTCTTAGTTTAGGCCCATTGGCTCTGGTTTTCTGTTACACGTAGCTAAAAACATCTCCGATGGAACAAGAGACATTGCATAGCAGTGGTGAGAACAGATTACTAAATAATTCTGAGACAAGCCATTCAATACAATAAAATCAAATCTCTTATACCATATAACATTGCTAAGCAAATTATAATTAATTAATGGTTGACATAAAAACCATTATTTTCATATCCACCCATTTTCTCATGTTTCCCCAGCTCTTCTCTTGCATATGGAAATGAATCTCAAGTCTTCTCTTTACTAGTTGAGTTTTCTGCAGTGCTGTCATTTTTTTCTTTAAAAAAAAATTGTTGTTTTTTGGCTGCATCGGGTCTTATTTGCGGCACTGCAGGATCTTCGTTGAGGCATGTGGGATCTTTTGATGTTGTTGTTGTTGCGACATGTGGGTTTTCTCTCTCTAGTTGTGGTGCAGGGGCTCCAGGTTGTGTGGGCTCTGCAGTTGTGTCGCAAGAGCTCAATAGTTGTGGCGCGTGTGGGCTTAATTTCCCTGTGGCATGTGAGATCTTTGTTCCCCGACCAGGGATCAAACCCGCGTCCCCTGCATTGGAAGGCTGATTCTTTACCACTGGGCCACCTGGGAAGTCCCATCTGCAGTGCTGTCTTAATTAGTCATCCCTGGGAAGGCAAGCTTGTGCTGCAGCCCATGGAGCACCACACTGGCCACCACAAGAAGCAGAAGTAACGCCGTCCTCTGCTTCTCTCATTAACTCTGCATGGCAGGCATTGCACACGTATTAAACAGAAAAGGAAACTCAGAAATGCAAAAGGGCTCACCTAAGCTCTCTTGGGGTAGATGTGGCAGAGTTGGAATATCAATTCAGGAAGCTCCTCCAAAGCCATTCTCTTTATGGTAAACATTTGATGATCTCTTCCACCCTTCCTTGGGCAGGGGAAGCACCCTGTCCCCTCCACAGGGGCAGACACACTGATCCTCCTAATTACGGGGTGAACACAGGACCCAAGATAGCCAGTCAGATTCCCTCTCAGAAGTTTGCATCTTGAGCTGACACACAGTGGGGAAGCGTTAGAGCTGAGCCGTCCTGTAGAATGTCCCAAAGAGCTGGCTTATGTGGCTTCTACTGACCACCCCAGGCTTCCCAAGTCCTGGCTGCCCAGCTTTTCCATGACTATGATCTGCCAAATGGTCTTCCAATAGTTTTGGTTTGTTTTAAGTACGTTGGATTCAATTTCTGTTGCTTGCAACCAACGGGCCATATTGATATTCTCTTCTTGGTCAACAGTATTTTCTCCTAGAGGAAATATCAAGGAGACAATGGCTCTCAAGATGGGTTTTGGAGGTAAGCAGGAGTTAGTCAGTTACAAGGGGGTGGGGTTGAGAATTCCAGTTAGCAAGGAAAGCATACTTATAAGCACAAGTGCTTCAGGGAACCTCAAGTATTCTGGTCTGGCTGTCATGTGGTTAGGAGAATGACCTGTGTTAGCCAAGAATGAGTCAGGAATGCAAACCCACTATGCAAGTTATGGAACAGGGAATGAGACCTTACACAGTCTGGGGTTGCTGGAGGGTGTGCATGGGTAGACAAGTTGGAGCTTGCAGGCAATTCCAAAGTGGGACCTCGAAGAGGAGCCCACAGAGGAAGATGCAAAGCCACTGTCTCTCTGTGGCTCCTACGTGGGTTTGCCGTGAAGCGTCTGGTGATCAGCAGCAACAGAGGAGAGGGAGGGCAAGCTGGAACTTTCTGGTACTTCCAAGTTTCTTCATTACCTTATCTGATCACACAGATTTTCAGGGAGTCAGTGAAGAACACTAGCCTGCAACCACAAGGAAAGGAATGCTGGGGACACCACTCCCAGCCTGACCTAGTCAGCTAGAGTACAATCAAGCACATGACCTGACCAGAGTTGCAGCATTTGGAGGTAACTTAGCACCAGAGTGAATCCTGCAGCAAGTTGGGAGAGGCAGAAGGTGCCCATGGGAATTACACGCATCCCCGAGAAGTGAGGAAGGATAGCAGAAAGGGAGGGTGCTATGGTCTCAAACTTTGTGTCCCCCCAAATTCATATGTTGAAACTTAATGCCCAGTGCAATGGTATTAGGAGGTGGGGGCTTTGGGAGGTGATTAGGTCATGAGGATGGAGCCCTCATGAATGGGATTAGTGCCCTTAGAAAAGAGACCCCAGGGAGTTTTCTCACCCCCTCTTCCCCCTGATCTCAAACTTACAAACTCCAGGATGGTGAGAAATATATTTCTGTTGTTTAAGCCACCCAGTCTATGATATGTTGTTAGAACAGCCTGAGCAGATTAAGACAGAGGGACAGGAGAGATGTGGGCAGTGACACATACTGGACTTGGGTAGTCAAACATAGCTGGTCAGTGAGGAAGATGGGAGTTTCTAGAAGGACCCCTAAGTCAGGCTTGGGTATCTAGAGGGAAAAAAGGGATATGAGAGTCTCCCTGAGTTGGAAGGATGAAGGAAGCAGTCCTTGGAGGTAGAGTTGGCACCATTTCCGGGATTCTGGATGGGATGGAGCTTGTTCAGAAAGACCTCAGGGACCTGGCGGAGGGAGAGGGGTCCCTCCACAGCTAGTCCCATGCCCAGGCTGGCAGCGTCTTGACTGAGCAGCACAGACCTACAGACACTGGTTAATCTTTATTGAGCTCCCACCTGGCCATCCAGGTGACTCATTCATAACCAGGACAAACAGATGGAGAGATGGACAATATGAAAGAAAACCCAGCACAACTGAGCTCTGATAGAAGAGCATGGTGTGAACTCTCAGTCTGCCCCAGACCCGGGGTCAGGGAAGACTCAGCAGGGGATGGATTTCTAAATCACACCTGGAGGTTGAGTGAGAATCAGTAAAGTGTGCCGGAGAGAGGAATCAGCACCGCAGAGCCCAAGGGCCAGGGAGAGCACATGTTGTGAAGAGAGGAGACAAGTCCAGGTGGCCGGAACAACCTGCAAAGGGAGCTGGCGGACTCAGGGCTGGAGAAGTCAGGTGTTCATGATGTCTGACAGGGCAATGCAGAAGGATGGATAAATCAAGGTAGACACTCAAAATTAAAAATATTCTGTCTTTAACCTTTTAAATAAACTGAACTCTATAAAGGTTAAGCAATATATGTATTGTTTATGGAGTGATAAAATCAGTAGTGAAAAGCATTTAGCAAAAGATTCTAATTACGTTCACATCATCCAATGAAGTTTTGAAATGACTGGTGCCGTCTTTGGTTTTCCCTGGCTGTCACTACCTGTCCCACGTCTGCACCTTGTTGGATTGATGAGCTGCACAGTCTTCTAAGGACCATCACCTACCTTCACAGTCATTTGGGTACCCGAGGGCACACTCACCGAGAATCTTCTGACATCACAGCATTGATCCTGGGATAGGACTTTGCTCAAATTCTGCTGAATTAACTGCGGTGACATTCAATAAGGCTTAGCTCTAATACTGCTCTTTAGAAACGACCAAATACATCAGTGAGAACTGCTTATTGGAATGAAAGGTTTATTTAGTTGGCTTAATTTTATCAATTTTCCTTCACCCTCAGCCCACAGTCTGTCATTTGGCCACCTCTTATGACTCAATAACTTGGAAGAACTTTTGGTTCAGCGTACTTTTCACTTCTGTTATAACACAATACATACATTTTTGTGTAATGTATTCAGACCACCAGCTGGTTTTTCTCTTTGAAATGATATTTCATTTTGCTTTGTTTTGATTGGAATATCATGGTCCTTCAGTGCTCTGATAGATTGTGCTGTGTTTTCACGAATATATTTTGCTTTGTATGTTTGATCACATTGAGCATTCCTCAGGTTGATCCATTTGTTCTAACAACTGGAACTTCTTCCATTACAGCCACATTTCTAGAAAAGATTTCCTGTTCTGATGGTTAATGACTACAACTTCACAATTCCTGTAGGAGGGAATCCAAAAGGCTGGAGAGGGCCACCAAACTATCTTTGCAGTGTCAGTCTGGAGACCCCAACATTGTTTTCCATTTCCCATTATTTTAACTCCCTTTTTCTACATATGTTATTTAATCCTCATATAGCAAGTTTTCCTTGCTATATGGTAGTAAATATAAAGCTTATTGAGAAAAGTTAAAGCCAATTAGTTGATTTATAGTATTTTTAAATTTTATTTTTCAGAGATGAATGCAGCATTATGGCTGATGTCAGATCAAACTATCCTAGTATTTTCTATCTGCTGGTTGGAACTCCATATTTTTCCTGCAATACTGCACTCCACCGCCTAGACAGGATCAAATAGACATGGATGTAAATACTTCACCCTGAGACCATATTTTATGAGCACTGACAATAAAGTTTGATATATTGTTTCAGATATCTTACAGTGTCACAAAACCATTTATTTACCATGAAAATCTTAGATTTTACATTTTAAGTAAATTATTAAACTGACTTTTTTTTGCCAAAAGGTTGAAGTTTTATTGGTTATAATTGAAATTTTACAGTTTTGATTTATATATTTTCCCCCAAATTGTTTTCTTTTTTCAGTCAGATATATATTCTGCAGCAAATTGATTCCATAAATTTAGATTGCAGTGATATGCCCATATCAATGTGATCTTTTGTCTTATTAAATGTATTGTCTAAAAATGCCAAATTATTTTTTAACTACACAGCAAAACTTTTAAATTGTGATGGTGGTTGTTAAAGGTTAATATGATTTATGAATATTATTTGATTAGCTTTTCCCAAATGCTTTATTATATGTAACTTATAATGTTATTACATGTTTTCTCATCGATGGTTACAAATTGTCTCTCTGAACTGGGAGATTTCTCACTGCCCATGCTGATAAAGTAAATGTTTAACACTTTCCACATTTAACCATATAACTTTTGAGTAACATTTCATCCAACAACTGTATCACAACAACAAAAGTAAGCCATTTGTTTTTCTTGAAATTAGCAAGCTATATCTTTTCATTTCAGGAAAAACAAAGTATTTCATGAGAAGGTACTGCAAGTTATCCAAAGTATGAAAACAAGATGATGGACTTACTTTTACCTCTGTTTTCTCCCCAGAATTAAGAAAGACTGTAAAGGGGAATTCCCTGGCAGTCCAGCGGTTCGGACTCTGCGCTTTCACTGCTGAGGGCATGGCTTCAATCCCTGGTCAGGGAACTAGGATCCCACAGCTGCACGGCGTGACCAAAAGAAAAGACTGTAAAGGGTTAGACAGAAGGCGTAACCCTGAGGGACACAGAGACAAGCAAGCAAATGGCAGTTACTGCATCTTGGATGCTGGTGATAAGATGGACAAGGGGTAACTGAAGTGCAGAGAAAGCTGAATTCTTGCTCAGCAATGTGGAGCCAGCTGAGAAGCGGGTCTAATTCATACACTGGAATGCAGAAAGGACTAGGAATCAGAGGCATCAGACCCCGCTGACGTGGGGAAGTGGGTGCAGTGGGAAGCAGGGTTGTTAGAAAGTTTGCATGGGGAGCCATTTAAATCCTCTAGTCCTGTTCTCCTGCCCTGCTGCTCCTTGATCGCCCTCCCTGGCTCTGGAAATGTCTGAAAGTTTGCTCCCTGCAGAGGACCAGGTGAGGGAGGCTGGACTCAGACGCAAGCATCGCTGAGGGGGGTTGATACTGAAATGTCATCTCACCTGCCCCCTTTCTCCACAAGAGTACAAGAACGTTGGCAGCCAGAGGTATACCCTTCAGGCAGGAGACCCCATGACCTTCTCCAGAAAAATCCACCAGCCCAAGAAAAAGATGATGAAATAGCCCAGGTGTCTGAAAGTCACAAAAAGCCCACCAGCCGAGTAAGTGTCCCTGCACCTACTCCTGACTTGGCAGTGAGTGTTTTTGTACCTTGTTCTAAGGTCAGAGGGCCATGAATCAGATATTTGAAGACAGAAAGTTTCCAACAAAAGAAACAGAAACCAAAGTAAACAGAAAGAGCACAGGGGGGTGTTGGTGGGGGCTGGAAAAATTGGGAGAAAAGACAAACAATGTAAAAATAAAATTTCCTGAGAACTATGATTTGTATTCTTTTTTTTTTTTTTTTTTTTTTGCAGTACGCGGGCCTCTCACTGTTGTGGCCTCTCCCGTTGCGGAGCACAGGCTCCTGATGCGCAGGCTCAGCGGCCATGGCTCACGGGCTCAGCCGCTCCGCGGCATGTGGGATCTTCCCGGACCGGGGCACGAACCCGCGTCCCCTGCATCGGCAGGCGGACTCTCAACCACTGCGCCACCAGGGAAGCCCTATGATTTGTATTCTTAAAGAAATAAAGGAAGATATTGCTCCTAAGGAATCAAAGCAGGTTAAAAACCAAAAAGGAATGTTCATAGCATAAAAACAGGTCTTGGAAACTAAAAAAATATGAACAGAGAAACGAAGAGTTTTAGTGGAGGTGATGGAAGGAGACTAGGGGATATCTCCAAGAAAATAGACTTGAAAAGAAAATTAGGAAGATGATTGGAGAGAAAAATGAAGAATATTAGAAGAGTACTCCAGGAGATCTGACATCTGAACAAAGGAACCCCACTAGTGGAGGTGAGAGAAAAGAGAGAGGAATTTATCAAATAAATCACTTAAAGTTCCTAGAACAGAAGGACTTGGGTTTCCAGTTTGAAAGGATTCACTGAGTGCCCTGCAAAATGGAAGAAAAAAGACTCTCCTCAAAGCACAAAACTTGGAATGTCAAAACGCAAACACTGAGATCAAGAACAATCCTAACACCTTACAGTGAGGGGGAGGGATGGGACCCAAGCCCAACAATATGGCGGGGGCTCACAGGCAGTGAAGGAGTGCCTTCCAGAGATTGCAGGGAAATGATGTCCAGCAGAGACCCTAGACCCAGAAGGGCAAGCAGTCAGGAGGAGGATGGAAAAATGACATTTCAGTCCTGCAAGTTCTCGAGGAACTTGCTCTGCAGATACCCTTTCTCAGGAAGCTACTAGAGAATGTGCTCCAGCAAAATGAGGGAACAAGTCAAGAAAGAGAAAAACAGGAGGTCCAGGAAGTAAGAGAGAGGTAAAGGAATGTTCACAATGACCTGATACCTGAGGTGCCCTGAGGGTCTTGTGGACCAAGGCTGCAGAGTGAGCACCCTGAGGGAGCAGCAGCAGGAGGAAGGTCCTAGAAAGACTCCTTCCAAGAAAAAAAAAATGCAGCTGGTGGAATACTTGATGTTTCTGAATGCATTGAGAAGAGATTCATATTTCTGGTGAAGGGTTTTGGAATAAATTTGTAATTGGTACAAAAAATGTAATAGCCTGCAATACCTTACAGTGGAACAAACAATATCTTTTTGTGGCATGAAATGCTTGCTAATTTTAAAAAAATGAGTGGCTTATTTTTGTTTTTAATGTCATAAATGTTGGCTGCATCTGTTGCTTGAAAGTCACCAAAGTTGAAATTATCAAACACATTTTTATCAGAATTGGCAGTAATGTACTGGTAAGTTCATGGTTCAAAGAAAGAAAATTTGTAGTCATCAATGCAAAAACATAAAGGCACATTATGAATTGGTTACATACAATAAAACATTTGACATATACTCGAGGACAAAAATTATGGAAGGATATTGATAATGCAAATGAAAAATATTTAGTAAATATTATAAAAAATCTGCAATATTTCTTTTAACATCTTTAGTGGAGTATAATTGCTTTACAATGGTGTGTTAGTTTCTGCTTTACTAAAAAGTGAATCAGCTATACATATACATATATCCCCATATCTCCTCCCTCTTGCGTCTCCCTCCCACCCTCCCTATCCCACCCCTCTAGGTGGTCGAAAAGCATCGAGCTGATCTCCTTGTGTTATGCAGCTGTTTCCCACTAGCTATCTATTTTACATTTGGTAGTGTATATATGTCCATGCCACTCTCTCACTTTGTCCCAGCTTACCCCTCCCCCTCCTCGTGTCCTCAAGTCCATTCTCTACGTCTGTGTCTTTATTCCTGTCCTAAAAATCTGCAATATTTTTGACTGCATAGTTAAAAATAATTGAACATTTTCAGACATGATATAGTTAATGGAATTTAAAAAATAATAATATTGATATGGGTATGTCATTGCAATCTAAAATTTATGGAATCAACATTTTGCAAACTATGTATCTGACTGAAATAAGAAAACAATTTTTGGGAAAATTTATTAATTAAAGCAGTAATATTTTAGTCATTACCAACAAAATGCATAGTTACATAGCTGAGATATATTGTATTAGTCTTCTCAGGCTGCCATAAAGAAATACTGAGTGGCTTAAACAACAGAAACTAACTGTCTTACAGTCCTGGATGCTGGAAGTCTGAGATCAAGGTGTTGGCAGATTCAGTTCTTGGTGAGAGCCCTCTCCCAGGCTGCAGATGGCTGCCTTCTCGTTGTGTCCTCACATGGAAAGGAGAGAGGAAGCAAGCTGTCTGGTGTTTCTTCTTATAAGGACACTAATCCCATCATGGGACTCCATCCTCATTACATCACCTAAACCTAATCACCTCCAAAAGGCTCCACCTACAAAACCATCCCATTGGGCTTCAAACATATGAATTTTGGGAGACACAATTCAGTCCATAGAGCATATCTAGACTTTAAAGAGGAGATAATTCTCTGGCTGTGGGTGGGAGGACACTACCCCTTTGGAGAGCAGTTCCTCATCTCTCTGAGGCTAAATGGGCACATGCCTGTGACCTGGCAAATCTGCTCTCAGATGTGTGCACATGTGCATGTAAATATAAATGTCCACCCACAGGAGCATGAATAAACTGGGGTACATGCCTGTGATAGAACACCACATACAATGACATAAATGTATCTCAAAGTGGTAATTACGTGCTCAGGACAGCAAGTTGCAAAAAGTTGCATTCCATATGATGCCAAATATGCAAAGAAAAAAAACATGCAATACACTGTGGTCCGTTGTTTGTGGATATGTATATATGTAGTATTTGGATTAACTTTAACTATGTGAACAAATTCCAAAAACAATATGGTGATGATTTAGACTGAAGTCCTATAAAACATATAAGATAAATTGAAGAGAAGGGACATATATATTCTACTAAGTTTCTCCATCAAGAAATAATATATGTCTCACCATACAAACAGTTTTTGTATTCTATTCTGTAAATATTGATAGTTTTCTTCCTTAGGCACTATACACTTCTTTTAGGATTATCTATAGGTATTTTCTCTATTTTTGTTGCTGTTACTTCTGCTACTATTAATGGAATCATTCTCCATTATAAATTATATTCTGTGATTGTTGTGTTATAGAAAAGATATTAATTTTTTATTCTTTATTCTTATATATTATCACTTCATACATTATAAGAATTTTAAGATGATTCTCTTAGTTTTCAGTACATTACTCCATTATCTTCTAATTATAATATTTTTATTGTCTCCTTTTAAATAATTGTATGTCTTGTTCCTGTTTTATTTTTTAATCTTCTGCATCGGCTGAAACTTCCAGAAAAATGTTAAATAATAGTGATAACAGGCAATTTTGTTTTGCTTCTAACTAAAATGAGAATGTCTTTGAAGTATGTTACCGGTTGCCGCTCAAAATTAGATTTTTAGATTTCTCAACTTTTTACTACTAGTAGATGTTAAATGGTATTAAATTTACTTTGGGGCATTAAGTGAAACATTTTAAATTAGAACCTTTTCATGTCAACGTATAACATTAACATCTTTCAACAGATTATATTTTAAATGCACAATTCTACCATTAGATGGTGCTGTGCCCCCAATTTTTCTGATGCCCTAACATTACTGATTTGTTGTTAAAGTTTAAACCTTTGAATTTAATATGATCCTCAAATGAGTGTCCTTTCAACTTTCTCCAAACTGACCCTAAATTAAGAATATTTTTTAAACCTTTCCCCCCGCTTTATTTGGTCAGTTTTATGGGAGGTATAATTTACACACAATCCAGTCTACAATCCAGTCCACAACCCGGAGTTCTAACAAATACATAGAGTCTTGTAACCACCCCACAGTTGATATTTAGAACATTTCCATTACCCTGATAAGTTCCCTCATACGTTTTTGTAGACAGCCCTCTTCCCTGACCAGCCCCTGGAAACCACTGATCTGCTTTTGTCAGTGGTTGCCTTTTCTGTAGTTTCACGCACGCAATGTGTGATCTGTTGTGTCTGGCCTCTTTTCTGTAGCATCGTGCTTTTAGGGTTCATCCATGTTGTCAAGTGATTCTGTAATTTGTTCCTTTATATTGGAGAATAGCATTTCATTGTACGGATATATGACAGTTTATTTATCCGTTCACCATTTGATGAGCATTTGGGTTGTTTTTAGCTTTTGGATATTATGAATAAAACGGCTATAAACTTTCACGTACAAGTCTTTGTGTTGACATATACTTTCACCTTTCTCTAATGAATACATAGCAGAGGAATTGCTGAGTCAGATAATTCATGTATGTTTAATTTGATAAGATGCTGCTTCCAAATGGTTTTTCCAAAGTGGCTGTACCATTTTACATTCCCCCCAGCAGTGCATGAGTGTTCCAGTCTCTCTCTCCACATCTTCACCAACACTTGGCATCATCAGGCTTTAAAATTCTGCTGGGTGTATAGTTATATTTCATTGTGGTTTTACTTCACATTTCCCTAATGTCTAAGGTTGTTGATCATCTTTTCATGGGCTTCTTGGCCATCTGATACTCTTAGGTGAACTGTCCAAATTGTTTGGGCCCTTTTAAAAAAGTGGGTTATCTCCTTTATTATTGAATTGTAACAGTTTTTCATATATTCTGGGTAGAAATCTTTTATATGTTTTGTAAATATTTTCTCATAGTCTATGGCTTGCCTTTTCATTTAGCTTAATGGTATCTTTTGAAGAGCAAACATTCTCAATTTTGAAGTCTATTTTACTAAGTTTTAAAATATATGGTTCATGCTTCAGGGGTCCAATTTAAGAAATCTTTGCCTAAACCCAGGAGACCAAGATTTTCTTCTGTTTTCTTCTAAAAGTTTCATAGTTTTAGCTTTTACATTTAGATCTATGAGTCATTTCAAATTAGTCTTTCTGTATAGTGTGAAGTAGGGGTTGAGTTTAATCGTTTTGTTTTGTTTTTACACGGGGATAGCCAATTGTTTTAGCACCTTTTGTTGAAAAGATTATAGTTTTTCCATTGAATTGCCTTGGCACCTTTGCCAAAAATTAATTGACCTTGTATGAGTGGGTCCATTTCTGAACTATTTTTTTTTCTATTGATCTATAGGTTTATTTCCCGTAGACCTTATTACCATGCTGTCTGGGTAATTGTTCATTTCTAGTACGTCTTAAAATCAAGAGTGTTGAGTCCTAAACCCTGCTCTTCTTTTTCAAAATTGGGTTGGCCATTCTAGGTCCTTCTCATTTTCACATACATTTTATAATTAGCTCAATTTCTACAAAAAAGGCTCCTGAGATTTTGCTTGGGATTGCACCAAATCTATCCATCAATTTGGGGAGACTTGACAGCATAACAATAGCAAGTCATGAGCATAATATATCTCTCCATTTATTTGAATTTTCTTTAATTTTTCTCAGATTTGTTTTATAGTTTGTGCATCTTTTAATTTAATAATAAACTTAAATAAATTTATATAAACACTTATATGAAATAAGTATTTCATATTCTTTGATATCATTGTAAATGGGATTTAAAATTTTTTAATTTTCCAATTTTTCATTGTATTTCTAGCATACAAAAATTTCCAATACATTGTACTTCTAGTATATATGAATACAATGGATTTTTGTATATTGACCTGGTATCCTACAACCTCATTACACTCATGTGTTAGTTTTAGCAGCTTTTTTTGTAGATTCCTTAGATTTCTCTACACAGAGTCTCATGTCTTTGTGGACAAAGCTGGTTTTATTTCTTCCTTTCCAATCTATATGCCTTTTATTTAGTTTTCTCTCAAGGACCTCTGTGGTAGGCAGAATCATGGCATTAGAATGTCCACGTTCTAATCCTTAAATCTGTGAATGAATTAGCTGACATGACCTAGGGCAATTAAGTTTGTGGATGGAATTGAGGTTGCTAACCAGTGACTTCAAAAGATTATTCTGGATTATACAGGTGGACCCAGTGTAACCACAAGCGTCCTGATAAGGGAAGAAATTGGCAAGGAGGAGGTCAGAGTGATGGGGTGAGAGGGACTGGGCCACAGTTGCTGGCTTTGAAGATGGAGGAAGGGGCGGTGAGCTGAGGAATGTGGGCAGCTTCTAGAAGATGGAAAAGGCAAGGAAATGATTCTCCCCAAGAGTCTCCAGAAGGAGCCAGCCCTGCCCACACCTTGATTTCAGCCCAGTGAGATCTGTGTCAGACTTCTACTCTACAGAACTGTAAGATAATAAATATTAAAAGAATGAAATAATGCCATTTGCAGCAACATAGATGGACCTAGAGATTGTCATACTGAGTGAAGTAAGTCAGACAGAGAAAGAGAAATATCATATGATATGGCTTATATGTGGGATCTAAAAAGAAATGATAAAAATTAACTTATTTACAAAACAGAAACAGACTCACAGACTTAGAGAATGAACTTATGGTTACCAGCAGGGGGGAAGGGTCAGGGGAAGGGATAGTTAGGGAGTTTTGGATTGACATGTACACACTGCTGTATTTAGAGTGGATAACCAGGGACTTCCCTGGTGGTCCAATGATTAAGACTCTGCACTCTCAATGCAGGGGGCCTGGGTTCAATCCCCAGTCAGGGAACAGATCCCACATGCCACAACTAAAGATCCCATGTACCACAACTAAAGATCCCATGTACTGCAACTAAAGATCCAGCATGCCGTAACTAAGACTCAGCACAGGCAAATAAATAAATAAATAAATATTAAAAAATATAAAATAAAATGGATAACCAACAAGGAGGACCTACTGTATAGCACAGGGAACTCTGCTCAATATTATGTAATGACCTAAATGGGAAAATAATTTGAAAAAGAATAGATACATGTATATGTATAACTGAATCACTTTGCTGTACACCTGAAACTATCACAACATTGTTAATCAACTATACTCCAATATAAAATAAAAAATTAAAAACTAAATGTGGGTAAGATTCCACTCTCCTAATGCAGGGTGCCCGTGTTCGATCCCTGTTCAGGGAACTAGATCCCTCATGCATCCCGCAACTAAGAGTCCACATGGCTCAACTAAGATCTGGCGCAGCCAAAATAAATAAATAAAAAATAAATATATAAATAGTAAAAAATATATATGTGGTTTTAAGGCACTGAGTTTGCTGTAATTTGTTACCGCAGCCCCAGAAAATCGAACAACCTCCAATGTTGAAGAAAAGTGGCGAGAGTGGACAGAAGATGCTTTTTAAATGGAGTACATTGATTTTTAAATAATGCTCTTTACAATAACAATTGAAATCATGGCCATTTCCTGGACACCTGACATGAATTTGATCTGGAATAAGATGGATCTGGACCCATTTAACATTAATCCTGGTGATTGTTACTTGAGAACCGAAGGATGTTTTTAGGCAGGGGTCCCCAACCCCTGGCCACGGACCGGTACCGGAACCGGGCTGCACAGCAGGAGATAAGGGGTGGGTGAGCGAGCCAAGCTTCATCTGTATTTGCAGTCGCTCCCCATTGCTTGCATTACTGCCTGAGCTCCGCTTCCTGTCAGCAGTATGGTGAGTTGTATAATTATTTCATTATATATTACAATGTAATAATAATAGAAATAAAGTGCATAATAAATGTAATGCACTTGAATCATCCTGAAATCATCCCCCTACCCCCGGGTCCGTGGAAAAATTGTCTTCCACGAAACCAGTCTCTGGTGCCAGAAAGGTTTGGGGAACACTGTTTTAAGGGACACCTCCAGCTCAGGGTGGTAAGAAGTATGGCTGTCATTTTGCTTCTCCATTAAACTATTTTTTGTATGACATTTACTTTAAGCATTTGGGATTCCATACCACACTGCCTGAAAATCAGGACTCCATGTTGACTCATTTTCTGGAAAAAGTTATGAGAAATTCATCTCACTTAAAAGAGTGTAGCAAGGTTGAGACATGTTGCTAAAGTCTCCCTAACACTCTGGAATCCAGGTGGAATCAAATCCATCTTTCAAGCTGGCCTGTCTCAGGGGGATAATCCCTGTTCAGTAGGACTTACCTTGAATGGATTTCTGAGATCCTGGGGCAATAGGTTGGTCGAGGTTTAGGGCTGGTTTTCTTGGAGAGTCTGTCTGTGTTGTTCTTTCTCTCACTGTCTCTCTGTCTCTGTGCTTCTGGTGAGATGTCATGTTTGGCACTTAAGCATACAGGAGATGCTACCTGGATCTTTCTCTGGGCCTGTTTCTGTCCTTTGGCACTGGGCTGCCACTGCCACCACCTACCAGTCTTTCTTTGCTTTCTTTTGCCTCAAATTTCTCACTGTAGTTATGTTTCATCTTGCAGCACAGAATTGTGTGTTTATTTGTAAGCTGCCACAAAGTATTTCCGGAGACAAATAAATAAGTGTATGTGTCTCAGCCTTTTACTGTCTATGCTTAAATGTCCCTGGGCCCCAGGCCAGCTGCAGACCTTCATAGGATATTCTGTCCATGGAGGAGTTAGCCACCAGGACGGTTGGGCTACAAATCACCCAGCACACTGTGCTGTGCTTTGTGCCTGGACGCCCTCATTCTGCTCTGGAAGCACACAGCGCACACCTGATACATGCTTTGTGGGGCAGACACGCCTTGTCTCCTGGGCCAGTCTGGCCTTGGCATGATGGAGGTGGGGACACCTGGGAGGCTCTTTCTTACTCCTGGCTCCTTGTGAGAGAGGAGGCATCCATGTTACTGGGGCCACTAGGAGAGCATTTCCTTCCCTTGGATTTAGGTGGTAGGGTTTCTGAGAATTGGGATCTGTCTTTCGATTGTGTTTCTGCACACTGTGCAGAAATCTCCTCTCCAGTCAGGGCTCTTCCGCTTGTCCTGTAGTTTCCCCCGTGCACCTGTTACGATAAAGACCATAATTCTATGGTCTTTCCTGTTCTCTTCTCCGTGGTGCGTCCCTTGCTTCAGTTCTTCACTGCCGTATAAAAAATATCCCCAAGCCGAGTGCTGTGGAGCAACAGCAATGCTTTGCTCACCACCCCTGTGGGCTGGGGCTCCTTGGCCAAGTGGGTGCGTCCTTTCAGGGCTCCTCAGGGGGTGACGGCCACTGTGGCTTGGTCATCTCCGATTCCCTACTCCCACATCTGGAGGCTGACGCTGGCTTTTGGCTGGGACTTCTGCTGGCACTGTTGGCCAGGATGTGTGGTCTCCCCTTGTGGTGTGGGCCTCCTCAGAGCACGGTGGCTGGGGCCCTAGGGACACCTATTATGCCCTGACCTCAGAAGACACTTGGCATCTCTTCTACCATGTTCTGTTCCTCAGATGCAAGTCACATGCTTGAGCTGAGGGGAATGGGCTCCATCTTTTGTTGGAAGTCATGTCTAGAATTTTTGGACATGTTTTAAAACCACCACAAGGTCCTTTAGGGATTGTACGAGTTTACAGGGGCTGCTGTAAGAAAGTACCACGGACTGGGCTGCTTAAACAACAAGAATCTATTCTCTCAGGTTCCAGAGGCCAGTGTCTGAAATCAGGGTGTTGGTGGGTCTGCTTCCTTCTAGGGGCTCAGCACGGAATCTCTTCCAGGCTCTGGTGCTCCCGCAGGCCTTGGTGTTCCTTGGCTTGCATCACTCCAATCTCTCCTCTGTTTTTATGTGGGCTCTTCCTCTGTGTGGTCGTGTCCAAAGTGCCCTCTTCTTCCAAGGACACCAGCCATTGGATTTAGGGTCCTAACTTCAAGGTAGCAGGAAGTGTGGTCTTCCTAGGTGACTAGAAGGAAAGTAGAACAGAAATGTCCTCCACACCCATCTGCAGTGGGGAGCCACACGTCAACATGCAGAAAGGAACAGGTAAGAGACACAGGGATCCTCAGGACTTTTCTCCTCCTGGACACAGGTCCATGGGGCCAGGTGACCTCTTTTGATCCAACACATGGCTCATCTTTCACAGCCTTGCAGTGAGCTGTGACACATGTCTAAGTTTGCAGCCACAGAATGCAGGAGCAGAAGTGACCTATGAGCTTGGGCAGAGGGTGTGGCAATCCCAGGTGGACAGGGGTGCCGTGGGGTCCACACAAAGTACGCTCCTTGGACTAGTCTGTAACTGCTACACCCACGAGGAGAGATGGAGCTAGTGCAAGAATGCAGAGCAACTGCATTGCCAAGTACATTGTTTAGTTCAGGTAATGCTTTCTTTGTAAACAGGACTTTCTCGATGAAGGAAGCACCATGTCGATTCATGTCTGGTGCAAGTTTCTTATCTAGTTTCAGACCGGCCACTTTGGATACTACTGCTGCAGGGGATGGTGGAAAATGACCCAGGACTAACCTGGTCCCACTGGCCTGCTCACCTCAGAACTCATCTGAGAGAGAAATGAACTCCCCATCCCCAAGCGCCGTGGTGTTAGATCTGCTCATGACAGCACCGTGGCCCTTCCTCTTACTGACACATGTCTAACCAGCTTCTCACACTATTTGATGAATGAACAAATGATCACCCAGCTTCTCTCACTTCTGATTATGCGTTCAAACAAGAGTTCTTCCAACTTTAAGAGTCTGGCAATACTCCAAGATAAGTAGGAGTGTGGGCTTTTTTTTTTTTTTTTTAAACATCAAAGTTGCTAAGAGACCAGATCCCGACTGTTCTCAACACACAAAAGAAGATGATAATTATGTGACAAGATGGAGGTGGTAACCAATGATACTATAGTAATCATATCGCAACATACAAATGTATCAAACCAACACATTGTACACCTCAAATTTACACAGTGTTATATGTCAATTATACTTCAATTTAAAAAAAAGAAGAAGGGAGGTGGGCTCTGGGGTCAGAAGCCAGGGCTCAGTCCTGACTACTTGCTGGGGCCCTGGGCACATTACATAACACCATGAGCCTCAGTTTCCCCATTGATTGGCATGGTAACGATAGGAGTGCTACCTTACTGGACTGTTATCAATATTAAGTGAGAGTATGAATGTAAAACGGTCAGCACGGCACCTGATATGTAAGTGCTCAACTGACATCATTATTTCTATTATTGCTGCTGTGAATGACATAAAGAAAGGAAATATCATCACAGAAGGACCTTCTTGACTCAGGGAGAGTCTATTCCAGTTGGATTCAGGTGAACAACTGCAAACGTTTAAGAGGATGTGATGTGAATGCTATCAACATTGTCACTTTACAGGAATTAGTCCAGTTGCACACATTCTGTGATGCCATTCACAGCGGACAAAATCCAAGGTCCAGGTGTTCCCCTACAGCGGAGGGGGGGTCTGGGGACCCTGCTGCCAACCCACCCGTTCTGCCCATGGTTCACAGGTGGAATGGAGGCTGTGCCCCTGGCTGGCCCCTCAGGGGCCAGAGGACCTTGCTGCTGGGGCAGGGTCTCAAATTAAGCACACACAGAGGCCGGAGCCTTGAATGCGAGGTTCACTCGTGGTGAGAACTGCCCACCTGTTTCTGGAGCGCTGCCCTGCTTTCACAAAAATGACCTGGAATGTGCAATTTTAAATTTATCTTTTCTGCCATTCCCAGACATCTAGGCTGTTCGGTTTCTGCATCCTAAGTCCTCCTTGGGTGGCAGTGTCACCACCTGGGAGGCTCCATGTGCTAGCTGGACTTGAGGCTTGGAGCCACCCGGTCTAAGCTGAAGGCGGTGGTCATGGAGGTCTCTGGGCAGGTTGTGGCTGGGCCCACTGTGTTCCCCCTGCCTTTATTTCTGTCCCTGCCTTGGTGAGTTCAAATATGTCTGTGGGGGCTTCCCTGGTGGCGCAGTGGTTAAGAGTCTGCCTGCCGATGCAGGGGACACGGGTTCATGCCCCGGTCCAGGAAGATCCCACGTGCCGTGGAGCAGCTGGGCCCATGAGCCATGGTCGCTAAGCCTGCGCGTCCGGAGCCTGTGCTCCGCAACGGGAGAGGCCACAACAGCAAGAAGCCCGTGTACCACAAAAAAACAAAACAAAAAAATGTCTGTGGGCATCAGGGTATAAATTGTACTTCCCAACATGCTCCTAAAAATTTGAGTGAATGCTACTGTTTGAAATTGTATGTGTGTATATTTAGACCAAAATCATGAGAAACGCTTTCCAAATATCAGACCCCTTGTGTTAAGGGGAGAATTTCTAAATAAGTCATACGATTGAGGGTGGAGGGAACCCTTGTTGGAACCTTCTGGGATTTAAGAAGTGATCAAGAAGGTGCTAGAGTGGTCTTTGTTTTTAACATCCATGAAGTCTGCAAAATGTCCCCCTGCCCTTGCTAGTTGAGTTGTGGGGTGATCATGCAGCCAGCCCCTGCCTGGCCTGGGGAAGAGGCGTGGGGGTGGGGAGTGGACAGCTGGCCTTAGCCTCAGATTGTCCCCTGGATGTCACCTGAGCAGCTGCCACAGAAGCAGCCTGCCAGGGATCACCATGTTACTTCTGCTTAGCTTGGTCCAATTATCAGCAATAAAAGTTCCATCAGAGCGTGCACTTTGCGTGGGGTGACGGGGGTGGTGACATCTGTGTCTGGGAGCCCGGGTGAGGTCGGCTCTGCTCCCCCTCTCACTGGGCACATTCTCTGCCCAAGCCTCACGCCACAGACAGAAGCTGGGGCTCAGGCTGGGCTCCCGGCTGGTTGAGCCCATGTGAACGGAGGTCTGCAGTCCTGACCCTGGCGGAGGGAAGGTCTCCATCCCTGCATGATGTCCAGTGTGCACAGTGCCCCTACCAGGCTTTCCTGGTCCTGGTGGTGACTGGTTGCATGAGGGAGGAAAGTGGCCATAGGCACCCAGCGCCAGGGGGTGGGCAGTGCATCACCCCGCAGAGTGGCCCTGTGCTTGGCGGCATGGCCCCTCACCCACCTACTATCAGCTCAAGGGAAAGGCCCCTAAAATTCATTTACTCCTTGTTATTGTTTTTGGAGAACTCCTCCCCATCTTCCAGATCCCAGCTTCCTTGAGGAGGGTGTCACAGCCTGGAGCGGCATCAGAATCCCCTGGAGGGTTTGCTGTAACAGATTGCCTATCCCACGTCCAGAGCTTCCGATTCAGGAGGTTCAGGTGGGGCTGAGAATTTGCATTTCTAGCAAGTTCCCAGCTGATGGGGATGCCCGGGGACAAACGCCTCACAGTGTCAGGGCTGGGAGACACTGGGGACCTGTACCCCCATGCTGTGCCCCATGGAACCCTGGTTGTATGATCCACGACAAAGGGTTTGCGGTCAAGTAAGTCTGGCATTGTGGCAGGCCCTCACCTCTCTCTCGGAGGTTCCAGATACACTGTGATAGGGTAACAGCTTTGATAAATCCTGCAGGGCAGCACCGGGTTTCCTTTAACCCCACATTTCCCAAACCTATTTAAAAATGGAGCATGTGGGCTTCCCTGGTGGCGCAGTGGTTGAGAGTCTGCCTGCCGATGCAGGGGACACGGGTTCGTGCCCCGGTCCGGGAGGATCCCACATGCCGCGGAGCGGCTGGGCCCATGAGCCATGGCCGCTGAGCCTGCGCGTCCGGAGCCTGTGCTCCACAATCGGAGAGGCCACAACAGAGAGAGGCCTGCGTACCGCAAAAAAAAAAAAAAAAAAATGGAGCATGTCTCTTGCCACCATCCCTTCTACCCGGGGAGGGTTCCATCAGGCATTAGTTTGAGAAGTTGATCCAGAGCTTTATCTTTCCCCTGGGTGTGGCAGAACCCCTCCCCCCACCCCACCCCCCGCCCCGTTCACATGTCCCCTCCTTGACCTGCCAGGTTGAATCCAACTTTGTGAGTTTGTGCTTGCGAGAGCAGTGTGGACTGTCCCTCACCTGACACCTGTGCCTCTTTCAGCCTCTTCCTTACCCCCTTGCATGCCTGCCTCCTTGACTTTTGGGGAGCTCCTGTCAGGGGTTGCAAGAAGAGGGAGGCGGTGATGATCAGCAGGGATCGGGGTGCTGGACGTGGACTTCCTGCAGTCAGAGCCCGTGTCCTGCCCAACCCCAGCCCCAGCTCACTGCCTTGAGCGTAGTACGTGCTCAACTAATGATTATGGCCAAGATGGGCAGGACTGCCTGCCTGCTCCTGTCCTCTGGGTTAAAGCAGAGCTGGCCTCTGGGGAGGACCAGTAAGGATTGTTCTGGGACACATGGATCTTCCTTAGGAAATGCTTTCTGACCCTGCAGAGTTCAGCCCGTGGAGACTCTGTCGGCAGTGGGACTCAGGGGCCCGTGCTCCCCTGCCCTGGAAACAGGGAGGGCCTCCGGGCTCTGAACTGACCAGCGCCCTGGACCACACTGGCTTCTGAGCACTGGGGAGGGCAGCAGCCATGTGGTGGACAGTCGAACTTTCTCAGAGGCTTGCTCTCACCCAGCTGCTGGACGGGGCCTTCTCTGCACCCACCCCCAGGGTTTCTGGGTTATTGGGGGTTGCAAATGGGGCTGCACTTCAGAAGACAACAGTGTCCTGCAGACTGCTTGGCAGAGCACTGAGTGCGGGTGGCCTAGCCTCCTCGTGGGCTGATGTGCTTTGTGTTGCAAGCATCATCTCTGTCTCTCTGTCTCTGTCTCTGTCTCTGTCTCTCTCTTTCTCTCTCTCTCTCTCTCTCTCTCTCACACACACACACACACACACACAGTCATGTCGGGCACACATGGTCACGCAGGCTGGTGTGCCCTGGAAGGCATGTGTGTGTGGGTGCCCCAGGGTGATCAGGACACTAGATTTTCCCTTCTAGCCAGGACTTGGGCTGGATGGCTTTGCAGGAGGAGATGCCTAGGTGTGCTTTGCAGGAGGAGATGCCTAGGTGTGGGATGTGATCCAGGGACATGTGAAGGTCAAAGGCCAAGCACATCATCGTCATGATGGAGGCATTACCATCAGGGAAGGAGAGAGGCCAGGACACCCCCTCCCCCTGGGGCAGAGTGTCCTGACTTGGCCTGTGCCAGGCCTCACTGAGAGGTGTGGGAGGGGAGAGGTGGGGACAGCAGGAGCAGAGGTGACCTCAAAATGTGCTGAGAGTTGGGGAACAGCAGAGGCTGCTGGAGCTGAGTGGGGAGGGGATGGTGGGGGAGCAGGGGCTGAAGCCTGGGCCCTGAGCCAGCGTTTGGTCTTTAGCCACCTGATACGGTAACATTGCCGGCCTCTTCCTCGTTTGTCCTCGCTTCCTGGGCCAGCATGAACGTTGCTCCCACTGGGGCTGAGTCTCCAGGTGGGACTGTTGGAAAAGAGGGGTCAGTCCCTATGGGGTTTCAGGACAAAGGGAGCAGCTGGGCAGGGCAGCCCCGTTCAGTCCCTCGGGGTTGCATCACCTGTTGTGGAGGCTGAAAGCATCCTAAGGGATAGAGCAGCTCTCAGTCCTCTTGTCCAGAAACTATGCCTGTCCTGCTGTGGACTTCTCTGGCAAAATGGAAATACACCACCCAGGCTCCCTTCTGGGCTATTAAAAAATTAATATTAAAGTTTAATGGGAGTCCAGGGAAACTAGGAAAAATTTCCTGCCTATCTAAAATACCAAGGGAGGGATGTGAATGTATAAGATTCCTAATAACTATCCTCAGACCAAGGAGCCTGGATTTGCTGCTGAGTCAGCAGAGTCTCTGCATTTGCAGTAGTTACTGTGCTGTCTAAACTGCTGAATGACCCCCTACATCTCCCTGCAGAGCACTCATGAATTGGAAAGTGTAAAATGGTGACTTGTTGGAGAAATATGGAAGACTCCACCTTGATCAAACGACCACCAATATGGGACCATGAATAAGAACAGACTGATGAAAGCACATAATGATACTTGTCCGGAGGAGGACAAGACATTGCCACCTGCATCCCCTGAATCAAATCATGAGGGAACAGCAGACAAACCCAAGTCCTGGGACAGTCTGCAACATCAGGGGCTGAACTCTTAAGACTTTGATATCAAATAAGATCCATGTCATGAAACAGACTAAGGAGCTATTTCAGACTAAAGGAGACTGAAGAGACATGACAATGGACGGTGCTGTGATCCTGGGCTTCCTGGGCTGTAAAGGACATCACTGGGACAATCGACAAAATCGCACTGTGGTCTGTATACTAGATGGTAGCTTCAACTCTGCCAACGTTAGTTTTCTGGTTTTGATTATTTTGCTATGGTTTATGGAATCAGGAGAATATCCTTGTTTGTAGGAAATATTGACATATACAGTGGTGAAGAGGCAGCGTGCCCGAGGCTTACCCTCAAGTGGTTCAGAAAAATATGTATATTTGAGAAAGAGAGAAAAGGATGAAACAAATGTAGTGACATGGGGGAACTGGCTGAAGGATACACAGGAATGCTTTGTTGTGCTATGCTTGCAACTTTCCTGTGTCTGAAGTTTCATCAAAATTTAAAAAGTTTAAAAAGATCTCCAAAACACAGCGACCGAACACAGCTTATGTCTCTCTCCACAATGACAGTCTGGGTCTACATGGTCAGGTGGGGACCCAGGACTGTCCTTATGCTGCCCTCTCCCCTCTTGCACCACAGCCCCAGGGAGGAAAAAACTGACGTTGATAGAAAGCAATTCCTGTTTGAGCAAGTGACATGCAAGTTCATACTCCGTTGGCCAGAGCAGGGTCTGGTGACAAGGGAGATCGGGAATGCAACGTCCACCCGGGAGACCCCCTGCAAAGGCGGAACTTTATTCCATGCAATAAGGGGGAGTGGACTTGGGAGGGGGGACTAGCTGCTCGCCACCTTCCCCTTTCTCCAATTCAGAGGTCATTTGGCAAATGGCCATGGCTTTGATGAGTCTCAAGGCTGTGCATCCAGTTCAGATGTCCCACGTCCTCCACTGCTCCACTGTGGCCTCTGCTGGGTGCCTCAAATATCCCAAACCTATTATAGTCCGGAATGGCTCCTTGATTTTAGCTGTCCTTTCTGTCCTCAGCCTGTGCTGCACTGTCCACTTTACAGTGCCCTCCTGGTGTTCCTGCCTCCTGGAAAGCAGGTAAGTCCCCTCTCCCACCCCGTCTCTTGGCCTGGTTCACATCCATCACCCTTGGCCAGTGGCTCCAGCAGCGCATCACACACCTGCATGCCACAGGCATCACCCTGATCTTACTAAGATGAGGATTCTCAGTTTGGAGGGCTGGGCACAGCCTGAGGCTCTGCACTGCTGACAAGCTCCTGGGGGAAGCTGATGCTGCAGGTCTGGGTTGGAGCTGAGTCCTTTGGAGATGAAGGAGCTGGCACTGCTATTACTGCCAAGAGTATGATCACAGATGGAGGCGGATGAGTCAGGAGCACACCAGCCCGTGGAGCTACCCTTTTCTGAGGTGGACGTCTTGTGGAGTTCTGTCTGTGCTCAAACTTGGCACTATTTTGGAGAAAGGTACCTTGTAGGTCCCTTCCAGTTTAAATTTGCCTATGAGTTGGTAAGAAAAAAAATAATCCATATATTTCACTTCATGTGGCTGATGAGGGGAGTTCAGAACACCAAAGGACCTGGGGAGATTCAGAGCATTTTTAATTTGAACGGAAAACAGGTATATGAGTCACTGGGCTTCCCCCCCTGCATGGCTAAGTGCTATATGCTATATGGGCTGTGTCTCAGAGGAGCTGTCTAGCGGTGAGGCCAGGTTCTACCCACAGTGCAGTGGCATAAACAGGAGGTTTGCATGAGGTCTGGCAGCGGGCAGTCAGAATCCCAGCTCTGTGATTAGCTGTATGATCTTGGGCATGCCATTAGTCTCCCTGAAACTCAGTTTTACCATCTGTAAAGTGGGCAGGAGTATTACAGCTGACACAATGTTCCCAGTGGTTGGCTCTGATTTCCCCTTTGTTGGTGTGTCTCTGTATGTTCACGCCCTGCATCTCTACTGGTAGAAAAACCTACAGGAGCGTCCTCTAGACCTGCCTGACTTCTCAGAGGCTGCACATCGATGAGGCCGCTGCTTCTGCAAATTAACAGAAGTGTGTGACCAGAGTCTGCAGGCTCCCTAGAAACAAAGGCTTTAGATCAAGGTGTTAAGAGGCTACTTTTCAGGGCATCCAGCTATATTCTCCTTGACCACAAGATGGCACCCTGCAATCATGAAATCCACCACAGGCACCGTCAGATAGGGGCGCCTAAGGCGAGCCAAGTATTTTTTTGAAATGTTTTCATTAGATGATATCCTTATCCTTCGTGGACCAAGTGGTTTTCCCCAAAGGCTCTAGAAAAGGTTTTACAGAGAATTTTGTCTCACCCCTCTTGGTGACGGGCAGGAACTCCATAGCCAGCCGCTCTGGGTTCGCAGTCCGTCTTTGTCACTTCAAGGCTTAACCTCACTGTATTCTTCATCCAACAATAGTGACAAAAGTACCTCCCTAAGAGGGTCACAGTGAGTTTTAAATGATGTTTTCAAAGTGCTTGGAATAGTGCCTGGCACATAGCAAGTCCTATAAAAGTCTGGTAAATAAAACTTTAATACCAATAGTACTACTAAGAACACACTCAAGAGTTGCCCCACTCTTTTCAAATAAATGACATTCAACACCGAATAATCAAATTGTACCTACAAGAGTCCAAAATAGGTTGAGAATACTTAAATATTTTGCACTTCTGGAATTCCTGATATATTATGTAAACAATATTTTCCTAATTTATTGCTGTAATTCCTTTCTGGAAAGTAGAATTTTTTGCCAAAGAAGGAGTGAAAGAACTTTATCCATTGCTACTTGCTAAGATGCACACCTTGGTGAACAGCTTGTCTGCAGAAAGGCACCTGCCCAGGTATTTGCCTGCTGGGCCCTCCTGCGTGCCTCCGGTGTGTGGCCTGAAACTTCATCCCAGTCATTCCAGAGTTAACCTCTGAGTGCAATATCACCATTTTCACTCAGCTGGGAACAGACCTGCATCAAACGGCAAGATGAGTAGCTCAGGAGTCAAATGTCTTGCTCTTGCCTCTCCCTCCCCAGAAGCACAGCCCCGCAGACGGCTGGCTTCTTGATCTGTTACCATATGGTCAAAAATCGCTCGGAATAATGCCCGAAGCAGGAGTTGGGTTGATGAGGTTATTATCCGTGAGAAGTTTCAAGTTGTATTATATAAAACTGAATTGCAGAATATCTAATTGCAGAAAACCATCATGAGGGAAAAAAAATGATCTATAATATCACTACTTTGAGATATAACCACCATTTCTATTTTGATTTCTTTGTACAATGATAGTCATGTGCACTAAATGTTTTTGCACAATCAGAAACACACAGATCTGAATCTTGCTTTTCCCAGTTCCATCTGAGGCTTTATCATGCCATGAAATACTCTTCAAAACATTTATTTAGGGCTTCCCTGGTGGCGCAATGGTTGAGAGTCCGCCTGCCGATGCAGGGGACCCAGGTTCGTGCCCCGGTCTGGGAAGATCCCACATGCCGTGGGATCATGCTGGGCCCGTGAGCCGTGAGCCTGCTCGTCCGGAGCCTGTGCTCCGCAACGGGAGAGGCCACAAAAGTGAGAGCCCTGCGTACCACAAAAAAAAACAAAAAAAAAAATTTATTTATGGTCTTGTAATGCTTCCTCTACGCCTACACCATGAATTAACACTCAGCCTCTATTGTGGCTCCTGAGTTGCACCATTAAAAGAAATACTGCAATAAACATTTCCTTGAAATAAACACTTTCTAAAAAAATTATTTATGTATTTATTTATTTTGGTTGCGTCGGGTCTTAGTTGCAGGCACACGGGATCTTCATTGAGGCATGCAGAATCTTTTCATTGTGGCACACGGGCTCTTCGTTGTGGCACCTGGGTTTCTCTCTAGTTGTGGCGTGCGGGTTTTCTCTTCTCTAGTTGTGGCGCGTGGGCTCCAGAGCGTGTGGGCTCTGTAGTTTGCCACCCGTGGGCTCTCTAGTTGAGGTGTGCAAGCTCAGTAGTTGTGGCACAAGGGGCTAGTTGCCCCTCAGCATGTGCGATCTTAGTTCTCTGACTAGGGATTGAACCCACGTCCCTTGCATCGGAAGGCGGATTCTTTACCACTGGACCACCAGGGAAGTCCCTAATATACACTTTTGAATGCAATTCTTTAGGAGAACTTAAGAAAAGTAGATGTAATAAGTTGACAAGCATGAACACTTTAAACCATTCACTAACTTTTTGCTTAAGGTCAAAGTAAAGTAAAGTAAGCAGCAAAAACTGGCTTCGAGTTCTGTTCTGCTAACTGCAGCCTCCAACATCTTACTGTCCTTTCTGGGTATTTAGGCACTTTAAATTGTCTTTCAGAACATAAAGGAGGGCTTTCAGTTAGGAAGTTCGGTGGCTCTAGTAATCTATAATATGCTATATGTTAATGTTTTCAGAAAGATGACCACAGCATTCCAGCTAGCTGTACATTGGTGAAAGTTTACCCCAAACTCAAATGCTTACTGGAGCCAGGCAGGGACTAAATGTGTCAGCAGGTCTAATGTGATATTTGGGAGATGTCTAGAGTGATATGGAAAGTGCATGCCATCCACTCCCACCTACACAAACAAACAAGTCAGACCTGAATTTGTGAGTCGTTTTAGAGCACTGCCCACCAAACAAAACCCGAATGTGAGCCAAATGGTGACCAGTTGTGACCTTTAGAAACACCCTTTGAGGTTCACGAAGGGCAAAGGGCAGATCTTCATTTCATAGGGGGCGAAACTGAGGTTCAGAAGACTTGGGCACATGGCTAATCCTGGAAGGACAGCACATACGTGGCTTGTCAGGGTTCTCAGCTAGCGTCACTGACTATGGCTGTGACATGTATCGCAGATCATTTCCTACTCATGATAGACAAAGTATCAAATCTATGAACGATCGCCCCTCTCCCAGTTATTTCAGGGATTTCACTGAGCTAATGTGACTCTCGCGCACGCTATGCAATTGCTCACCCAAGAATAACTGCTCCTTCCAGAAAGCCCTCTCCACACGGGGACTGACCACAGAGGTCCGGCTTGTGCTATGTGGGGATTTCCCTTTTTCTGTTTCCTGCTTGCTGTCCCAGCTATCATCTGAAGCCTCCACATCTACAGCCCTCAAATTTCACCTGGGGTTGGGGGGGCCTGCACCGCTACCAGGGCGTGGCAGTGGGTGGGCGCAGGGCTGGCGGCACCGTACCTTTCCTGTTAGATTTTGGGATGCATTTGCCATGACGCTGTTGGGTTTTAAGCAATAGGTTTGTGTCTTGCACCAAGACTTGCTTTCTTCACTGAGTTAATGTAGTATTGTCACTGAGTTATTGCTGTTCACCCCACCGTCCATGAGTTTTTGGGGAAAAAAAACCTAACACTCTTCTTAAAACTCAAGAAGGCCTAGAGAAGGGGTTGGATGGGGTGGGGGTCGGGGGAGTGAGAGCAAGGTCTGGACCACGCGGAAAGGGGCCAACGCAGATTGCTCCAACGGCCCTGGGCCAACATCGGAGACACGGCCTGCAGAATCTGGGACACAAACAGTGCACACTCCATTTGAGCTCATCTTTTAAGAGCCTGGCCCCTATATTTTGCTGTTCAAACTTCAGTTTCTTTTCAGAGATTGCAAATGCAAAGGGGACGAGCAGGTAACATACATGAACAAAACATCTGGGTGTCTTTGCAGGGGCATGGGGGGGCCTCTGCTGAACTGAACAGCAGTGCTCAGTCCGGGGGTCCCAGTGCCCCCCTCCACCTTGTGGTTACCGGGGTGGTGGTGGTGGGGGTGTTGGCTGCAGGCACACGGTGGCCAAATCTTCATCTTTTCCAAGAGAAGCTGGACATCCAGATTTTACATGAGAGTTGCTGGTTTTTGAAAGGGGGCAATGACTTGGACGTTTCCTAAGACATCCTATAGGCTAAAGGAACCTTACCTGCAGGCAGCACGGAGCCCTGGGCAACCCGTCTGTGCCCTGTAGCCTCTGTGGGGCCGGTCCTCATAAAGGGAATGAACCTGCAATTTAATGACAGGGCTTGCGCATGTTCCAAAAGCAAATAATTTCAGAAATTGCAAGAGGGACTGTCTCATAAGTTTACTGCTTACTTAAAACCCACTACTTTCCATACCCAAATGAACGGTGATCTCCACCAACATTTTAGTCAGGCCATGAGAGTGACGGAGACGTGTTCATAAAAACAGCTAAATCTAAACATTTCCAAAGGGCTTTTAAAACAGAGCATCTCTGAGGATGTCCTGTTAATGAAGTCACCATCACCTTCACGATTAAGGTTCAGAGGAAGATTTAGGGGTGCTTGGGTGACATCACAGGCTCCTAGGGCTGGGGCCTGCAGCAGGCTGACACATGCGTTGAATGCAGTTTGGGGGCGTGGTGGCAACAGAGGGGGACAGGTGGGCATTTGCTATCATCAATTGTCTTCTATCTCAGGGTGGGCCAGGAGGGCTTCTGAAGGTACCTGGACTGGGGTGCCAGCTTTGCCCACCCCTCTCCTATAGTCCGACCAGCAAACTGGATATGGGCTGTCCCAGACCCAACAGCCTCTGTACTTGTCTGAACTGCAGGAGTGGGGTGGGGTGGGGGTCTGGTGGAGGACCAACTTAGCCTCCAGACAAAATGTTTCCTTCCTAATTGAGATGAGGGCTTTTGGGCCATTCAGACTGACCTGATAAACCCATGTGAAGCCATATCCTGTGTCAGAAAGGCAGTTTTCCTGAAACTGAATACCTTAAAAATGTGAGTGAAGTTGAATAGCCTCAGGGGGTTGTCAATCAGCCCTCTTCCTCCAGGTTGGCTCAGTGCCAACTGGAAATGCTGTCTCCTGTCCCCGCTCCTCAGTGGCCTTCCTCTGGGAGAAGGGTCTGAGGCTGGGGTGTGGGGAGATTTCTAGTGTTTAAATGGGGGGGGAGGGTAAGCACTAAGATGTCAGATAAGTCTCATTTTTGCAACATTTCCCACGGACCTGGAAGTAACGCATTTTAAGAAATGTTTAATACTTTAAAAAGAGCAATACCTAAGTCTCAATCATTTAAAAATAAATACATTTTATCCAATCAAGGCACACCATTATTTTATATACCACCAACAAAGAAAGAAAGGAAACGGTAGCAAATAAATGCCACATGGTGCTGCCTGGCTCCTGTGATTAGAAAACAATCTTATGGTTACCAGGGGAAAGGGGGGGAGGGATAAACTGGAGATTGGGATGGACATATACACACTACTATCTATTTATAAAATAGATAACTAATAAGGACCTACTGTATATATAGCACAGGGAACTCAATACTCTGTAATGACCTGTATGGGAAAAGAGTCTAAAAAATAGTGGATGTATGTATATGTATAACTGATTCACTGTGCTGTACAGCAGAAAGTAACACAACATTGTAAATCAGCTATATTCCCCCCCCCCAAAAAAAAGACACGTCGGATTTCAGGGATGTTAGGTGAGCAAACACCCAATTCTTGGCATCTAGGAAGAGGTCTGCTTTTGCGGTTGTCCTCTGCCAGCTGGTCACCGGGGGGCGCAAGATGCCAGCACACTCGGTTGTTCTCCTTACCTGTTATTTCCTCTGTCTTGAAGCAGTCTGGGCTCCCAGCGAATCAACCCGCTCCGTCCGCCAACTGTCCTGTCCAGTCTCAAAGGCCTCATCTAGAAAAGGGGGGAGGTGCAATGGAATGCACCCCACCGCGCATTTCAGTGTAGCGCAGAGAGATGCAGACACCAAAAGTGATAAGCTCAGTGAGTGAACCGTCTGAAGGTGCAGGCTTATAGGTCCTTAATGGTCACAGCCAAGCAATGTCTATTAAACGCTCTCAAGCTCTCGTTTAGTTTTATTCTTCTATTACTGGAATACGAGCTTTTAATATATGCATATTTAAGTCAATAAAACATTTTGAAATAGACTAAGAATTATGGGCTCTTCCTCTGTCAGTACTGGGTTGGGGTCTCCTTTCGTCCCCACCTCCTCCCTGGGTGGGTTTTGCAGTCCTTACTCTGCCTTCATTAATGTGCAGCTTGGACCGGGCTCAGTCGACCCTACCAGGGCCGTTTCTTGACCAGAGGGCCGGAGGCCAAGTCCCTAGAGTTCAATGAAAGTGTGGAGGAGGGAGATGGTCAGGGTCTTTCCGGCCGGCCTGTAGATGGCGCCCCGGGAAAGGGATTCCGAGCCGCGTTCCCCAAGCTCTTGGGGCCTGGAGCCTAGAGGTCCGGGCGGAGCGCACCCGGCTGTGAAGACGGTGCAGCAGCCAGGTGTTCCTTCCAACTCCCACTGCTGCTCCGCACTTGTGCTAGAACTGGGTGGGCGGCATTACATGCAAACGTTCAGCAGGGCCCGTGTAGGGGGCGCGCATCGAGGGGCACAGGAGCGGCACGCGGCCGCGACCACCACGCGCCGAGCAGCCTGGCGACCTCCACGCGCGGCGGGCCCTTCCTACCCCACCCAGCGGCAGGTGGACAGTGTCGCTATGAAGAGAAAGCCTCGATTGTCCCTCCTACAAACCGCCACACGCCAGATCTCCGCTATTATGCACCCTCCATAGAAATGCAAACGAGCCGCGTGCGCCGGCCGCAATCTGCTCGCGCGCCCGGGCGCCCCGCAGCGCTCTGCAGCGGGCGGGGAGGTTGGCTAGGACCTTTCAGCTCGCCCGGGTAGGGGCCTTGTTTGTGCTAGGAGAACCTCGCGCTCTGGGCCGTAGTGTCAGCTGGAGGGGGCTGCACTCAGGCCTTTTGCAAGCTTAAAGCCAGCGCTGCGTGTTTTTACTTTAGGTTCCGGTTTAAAAGCAATGGTCTCATAGACTCCAAATTTAAAGTAAAGAAAAAATAGAAAGGTAGCAACAAAAATAAATGCAAAAAAAATCCATTAGATTCCACAAAGGTGCGTTTCACAAATTGCAGCGTACTATTAGTCAGCAAGGTTTTTTTTTTTCTTTTTTTAAAACTTTTTCCTTTTAAGGACTTAAGAAAAACAAAAAGGCGAGATGAAATCTGCAGGCTCCAGTCTGCCTGGTAACACCCCGACAAAAGCGGCAGATTTGAGGCATTGTCATCCCCCGCACCCCTCCCCACGTGGCCTTCTGGCACGAGCCTCCGGCCGCCGCCTCATTTGCATCAGAAAGCAGGCGCGGGCCAATGGGCGCGCAGGCTCGCGCCAGCTGGCTGTGCCAAGGGCCCAGCCTATATAAGGGCGCGCGGCGGCGCCGAGTCTAACTAGCTGGTGGTAGGCGCGCCGGTTTGGGTAGTAGACCTTCTTGTCTTCGCTCGCGTCCGCTCCGCCCTCTCCTCTTGTGGATAATTTGCTGCTCGCCAATCGCAACATGACTCTGGAAGAAGTTCGCGGCCAGGACACGGTTCCCGAAAGCACGGCCAGGTAGCTCGGCGCCGAGCGTCGGAGGTCTTTGGGCTCGGGGATCCTGATCCTGCCCTGGTCGCGGCTGGTTGGGCGTCAGTCTTCGGGCCCGCTGGGGTGGGAACCCGCTGGGTGGGAGCCGGGCGCGAGTGTGCCGGCTGGGCCGGGGGTACGGCACTGAACTGGCGCGCCGGACTTGGGCGCTGGGGGTGCGTCCCCGGGCCTGAGGATCCCGGCGCACCCTCCTGCTAGTCCCCGCTCACGGCGCTGGGTCGTCCGCAGGATGCAGGGCGCCGGGAAAGCGCTGCACGAGCTGCTGCTGTCTGCGCAACGCCAGGGTTGCCTCACCGCCGGCGTCTACGAGTCCGCCAAAGTTCTGAACGTGTGAGTATAGACGCGGCCCGGGCAAGGCGAGCGGGGCGGGAGGAGCGGCAGGGAGACCGGGGAGATGGCGGCGAGGGACACCCCGGGCTCCCCGACCCGACCTCACCACCTCCTGCTCGCCCGCGCAGGGACCCCGACAACGTGACTTTCTGCGTGCTGGCTGCCGACGAGGAGGACGAGGGCGACATTGCGCTGCAGATCCACTTCACTTTGATCCAGGCGTTCTGCTGTGAGAACGACATAGACATCGTGCGCGTGGGCGACGTGCAGAGGCTGGCGGCGATCGTGGGTACCGGCGACGAGGCGGGTGCGCCGGGGGACCTGCACTGCATCCTCATTTCGGTGAGTGTCGCCTTCGTCCCGATGTCGTCCCCGCCCCCGTCATCGGCCAGTGGCCAGCCAGGCTGACCTCTGCGCTCTCCCCGCAGAACCCCAACGAGGACGCATGGAAGGACCCCGCCTTGGAGAAACTCAGCCTGTTCTGCGAGGAGAGTCGCAGCGTCAACGACTGGGTGCCCAATATCACCCTCCCCGAGTGACAGCCCCGCGGGTATCCTTGGTCTGATCGACGTGGTGACGCCCCGGGGCGCCTAGCGCGGGGCTGGCTCTGTGGATGCGCCCTCCGAGGGCGCCGGAGTGCGGCGTGGAGACTGGCAGGCGGGGGCGCGTGGAGAGCGGCGAGGAGGTGCGGCTCCCTCCCGAGGAGGGGCCCGGCGGCGGCAGGGGCAGGCTGGCCCCAGCCCAGGACTCTACAAGTGTGGGGAGCGGCTGCTCGCCCAGGAAGGCCGGAGGCGGGACCTTGGCCGCGCGGCCGAGAAGGACGGACTGGCCGGGCAGGAGTGACTCAGCAGCCTGTACTCCCGGCAGAAAGGAGGAGAAAGGCAAGGCCAGGCGGCCTGGACTTGTACAACAGTTACAGGAGCTCTGACGGATTTAGCAGTATGCACTGCTGTTTCAAAACGGACACGGGTGATGCTTCATTTTCTAAAGGATTATGCTGCTGCAGCTTTGAGTTTTACAATAAACGTACTGAAACAAACTTACTCTCTTTATTGAAGGCAGGGGATCTTTGTCTGCGGGGAGGTGGTTTGCAGGGCTGTTGACTTCTGAAATTCACGAACTCGATGGCACTTGTTCCATCTTCCTGTTGGGGCTGAATTACAGGCTCCTGGGGTGCTGGAAGTGGGGGAGGGGACGCCAGCTGGGTGTTAGGGCAGAACTTGAGCCCTGCTCCTATTTCTCTCCCTTTAGGAAAAATTTTAAACTCTCAAGACAGGAGCATACTTGGGATAAGACATCAGTGCAGCAGCTGGCCATCCAACCTGATAACAGAGGCCTTTCCCTCCCCTGCCCCTCTCTCTCCTCTGCCCCCTCCTTTCCAACAGCTGCTTATCAGAACAGCTTGCAGGATGCAGCCAGCGCCTTCCTGCACAATGAGCTTTGCCTTCTGCAGGCGCTGCCCTTTGTGGTCCCTGAGGATGGTGGCAGACTGCTCTCAGGAACCTTTTCCTCTTAAAGGAATGGCACTTACAGCAATGTCACCAAGGTATTAATATCGCGTATGACATGATGACTGCATTTAAGTGTGAGTCATCATTTTGTCATGGCTGTGATAGAACTTAGAAGATCTGAGCAAAAATGGGAAGGCAGCATCTACACAAATAGGTGTGAGCAATTCTGAGTGGGGCCGGCATCTGCTATCTACTATTTCGAGTGTTCTCTGCCCACATCAGAGTTGTGAGGAGGGCTGCTATTCACAGCAGCTTTGAAAGACTTATAGGAGAAAAATAATTGAAATCTGTTTTGGCAAAGACTTTCCTTAAGGAGGATGTAGGGGGGAATGTACTGAGCGAATCAATCTTTTTTATTAGACCAATGTTTTGATTTCACGCTGGTGCCTGACTACACTGCTTTTGGCAGGGGAAATATACACGGGGCTAGATTGCTGTTAGCAAGCTGCCCAGGGGTCCATTGAGCCTTATAGGCAAAGGAGGGGTAGTGTGCTGTTTTTCTAAGAAGAAAATTCTACCGATTTTTCAGCAGTCCCAGGTAGCTGATTGGGTGCCACTTTTTAAGTTCTCTCCAAATCATGAAAGAATTAACAGAACAGGACTGTACAAACTTAATTATTTCTACTGTAAGGAAAACGTCTTGTTTCACATTCATCAGCTCTTAAAATCCTCCTTGACAGAGGCCCAGTGAAATAATTCAGCTGTGTTTGTGCCCAAGTTTCATTCCTATTTCACCTTCGGCTGCTCAAAACCTTGAGTTTTCCTGGTTGAAGTGGAGCCTTGCAGGGTGGGTCTTTACAGCAGTCTGCATTCTGGCCTAATGACCATTTGCCACAG
The DNA here is from genome assembly GCF_951394435.1 of Stenella coeruleoalba. NCBI lineage: Eukaryota > Metazoa > Chordata > Mammalia > Artiodactyla > Delphinidae > Stenella > Stenella coeruleoalba. The sequence goes on along the minus strand of NC_137153.1, from coordinate 29,957,785 downwards.
CATGCTATAGTAAACACAAATGGGGCATAATTACTTTAAAATGTACCCTTCAATGAGTAAATGTAGCAGAGCATTGCATAGAGCAGGCGGCAGACCCTCCTGCTGGCCCACTGAACCTTGTAGAATAGTCACTTGGCAGACCTAAAGAAACTTGGCTTTCTCGGACTAGAATTTACAGTAGGGGCACCTGTTGGAGCCCCAGGGGCTAGGAAAATTTACAGGGAAAAAAAAAATGCATGCTTGGACATAGTGCCAGCCCCAAAGCTTGTGCTTAATTTTTTTGTGGGAGGTGTGAACAAGCATTTAATGCTATTAAAATGAATAGGTAATAGGATAGGATAGGTAATAAAATGCACGGTGCTTATAAACACATTATCGTATTCATACTTCCAACAACTCTAAGTGGTAATGCTTAGATAAACTAATTATCGCATGCACGGTGAGGTGATCCATGCAGACTCTTTAGCACGATGCCCTGCATCTAGAAAGCACTGGATGAATGTTAATGACAGTAATACTGTATTTATGATGAAGGAGTTTGTCAAAGATCATAGAAATCAAGTGGACTGGTGGATTTGGACCAGGCTGTCTGGTTCCAGGGCCCAACACTACTTGCTGTGCCACACATCTGGGAAGGAAGACTTACTTTCATAACTTTATACGTTTATAAAAGTTTTATGTATTCATTGCAGAAAACTTGTAAAACACAAAAACAGGAAAGAAAAAAGTGCTGTAATGGGCCATCTCCACATTTTGGTGTATTTCCTTCTCGCCTTTTCTACATCTCTGAGGGGTACGTACCATGCAATATACAAAACCACGTGCAACATTTTTTAAGAAGCTCATCTTCCCCTGCATTTGGTTGTCTCTTGCTTCTTTTCCTTGACATTCTGTTGCATGCCCCCATGTCACTCAGTGACCTTGGAGGTCAGGGTCTTCAGCGCTGCAGTAGGCTCCAGCACAGGAGTGACAGCGCACACTGGTTAGGGAGCCCTATGTACCCCACAGGCCTCACCAAGCAAGACAGATGCCAGCTGTTTGTAGGCCCGAAGCAAGGCTGTGCCCACCCCAGGGCAATGAGTGTCAATCACGCTCATCTTTTAGTTCAGACAAAATTGTTTGCATCTGATCATGGCTATAAAAAATTGCACTGGCAGAAACGCTGTTGTAAAGATGAAACGAATACAGAAATGAAAGAGGCAGCAGCTCTGGGGGTCAGGCAACCCTCGTACACACAAGGAGCTGGGGCTTCCATTCTCTCTTTGGTTAAGACAAGAGGACAAAATGATTGCCAAGATTTGTTTTAATTTTAAAGGCTGTCATTCCAGGTATTATACATTTAATGAAAACATTAGCCTCAGTGGCACAATGGGTATTGCTCTCGAGGCTCACAGAGAGCCATTTAAAAACAGCGGTAGAGTTTTTTGGAAGCAAAGCAAGGCTGTCGGCAAACAAAGCAAGGCTGTGAGGTCAGTTCAGGGAGCAGATATTTATTTTCGCTTCTTTTCGGAGTTCTTGAGCTTTTCTGTCGGTTTCTCCAAGCTATCAGCCCGTACACTCCTCATGGGGTGTGTCCCCCCAGAGGTCAAAAGGAAACTGTCCTTCCGCAGTCACTGAGAAGACACTTGACAGCCTAACTGGGGCAGTGAGGTGTGATCCTGTATGGAGAGACCAGCTGGGGACGGGGGTATGCCTGGACCCATGAGGAATCTTTGATTTCTGTTGTAGGGCAAAGTTATACTTGGTCTTTGGAAGCAGCCTTGTTTTTAAATCTAGCTCAAACTTTCGTTCTTTATCTTCCAGGAGATATTTCTCTTCTCTTGGCAAATAAGGTGTGCACATGAAGAGCTCCTGATTTATGTTCTCTCTTCCAGGCGACGAAGAGGGTGTGGCCAGCAGTCATCTGTGAGGGGTGAGGGCTGCTTGCAAGAGTCTGGATTCCAGGAGGTGGATTTCCTGCTGGAAGTTGCTGGAAACACCCCCAGGGCTGCATGATTCCAGCCCAATAGGCAGCAAAAACCTTTAGAGCCTCTGTGAGCTGGGCCTGGGAGGGGCTGCTGCTTCTCCACCTCATGGTGGGGAGGTGGGCACGGCCCTTGGCTACTGGGTTTGGGGGTGGGAGATGGGCTACTCATTCATTCATTCCCTCATTCATTCGTCCATTGGTTCCTTCATTCATTCAGTTGGCAATTACTGTTTGGAGCACAGTTCTAGGTGTGGACTCCTGACGGGTTCTTGCGGGCCTGAGTGGCTTGTTGCAGGTGAGTGTTTGGGTAGGGGAGGGGGGCGTCCAGCTGTGTCCCACACCCATTGGATCCTTGTTTTCAAGGCTGGCCAAGGGCTGTCTGGCACCTTGGGGCTGCTTCCAGGGCGGCTGGGAGTATGTGATCAGAACGTGGGGTCTACCTGCCCGTGACGTTTGGAACCTGGCCTAATTGTCTGGTAATGTAATATTTTGGTCAAAGCCAAGTTCTCTTTCTTATTGCTGCTGTGGCTTCCTGTTGCACAGAATAGATACATTTGTCTCTCTCCAGCTTCTGGATGTGGGGACTGCAGATCAGTGAAATACAGGAAAGCAAGCATGTTTCTTGTGGTCTGAAAACCTCAGTGGAGACAGTAAAATCAGTCATGGGAACATTGTTCAAAAGACCTAGGAGCTTTTTTCCCTCCAGACGGGCTCTAATCCTATAACCGCTGAGCATTTCTGTATCTCATACCAAGTGACTGATGTGGTTTTACTTTATCACCTCAAGGGGAGGTGGGATTTGCTGCCGGTTTTCATGATTCTTTTTCTTCAGTGTTTGGGGTTTGCTTTGGGTTGAAGTTTGCAAGCTCTGTGGTTGAAGTGATTCAGCTTTTTTTGTGGTCTCTGCAGTTATCCCCCAACTTTGTGATGGTGGCCTAGATGACATTCACTTACATCATGTCTTTCCTGAGTGGGAGTAATTCTGGAGGATGATTTCAAATTTGTTGGATTTTTATTATGATAAAGCACAGGTGAATAGAATTGTAAGCAGCACATTAATATAGCAATAAATAGCAAAATGGAAAGAAAAGAAACAGACTGGAGAAAGCATCCTCTTTCTCAGCAAGATCAAAGTTCTGTAGAGTGATTCACAGCAGCAAAGTGATTCCTGGAACTCTTTGCATGGAGAGGAATTCGATGCTAAAATTCCAGGAAGGAGGACACTGATGGTGGATTAGGCACTGCTATCGGGAGACCCATTAAAAACCATTGTGCATTCATTTTCTGTCCTTGGATTTCTGCAAATCACTCAAGTTCTGATTCTGTGGGCCCAAAACAATGATGAGATAAAGCCCACGGATGGGTTGGTTGGCCCATAGTCATCACATGCTCAGCTTGGCTAGCCGGGGGTTTGGGGTCCTACTGGGCAGCCTCAGAGCCCATGCTCCCATTCCCCGTGCAGTCAGGGCCAGGACTACCAGGCACTCTCCCTCCATGTGGTCTCCAGGCCCCTGGGCCCCCAGGTTCTTCAAAAGCACAGAGAACACTGCGGAGAAACCACTACCCACCCAGGGGCAGCTGAGGAAGCCAGAGGGAAATGTGGGCCGGGGGTGAAGCCCTGTGCCTTTGCTGGGCCACCCAGCCTTGGCCATCAGGGACTCCTCTGCCCAAGCAGAAGCCCTTGTCCTGCACCAATCCTGATTATGCTGTTGGAGAAGAAGCTGTCCACCCAATTCCGGCAGCCTATTCCAGGACAATGGGACTATTGTACCTCTCAGCCCCCATGACAGCCTGGCCGATGGGCCAAGGCCTGGGCTAGACCTTGTTCGCTCCCTCTACAGTCACCAGCCGCCAGCAGTGCCCCTGTAGTTGGACCTGCCCTCCCTGCAGCAGAAACATCTCTTTATCTCCCTACCTGTGCCTCCCTCCCCACCTGTCCCTCCCTCCCCACCTTTTCCTCCCTCCCCACCTGTCCCTCCCCTCCACACCTGTCCCCTCTCCTCCCCACCTGTCCCTCTCCTCCATACCTGTCTCTCTCCTCCGCACCTTTGGTGCAGGGTCTCCTCTTCTCAGATCTAGACCCTCCAGCCCCTCTGTGCTGGTCTTGAGCTGCCTGTCTGCCCCCCTGTTGTCATCCCCACCTCCCACATTGCTGGCAGTCAATTACCTTCTCATGACACCGGTGTCATCGTGTTATCCCCTTTCCCTGGAGACTATTGGGACCAACAGATTCCTGTTGCTTCACTGCCCTGCCCTGCTCCAAACATCAGGCGCATCTCCTCCCACTTCTTCACGGGCCTCCTCCTCTACCCTCTCAAGTCTCCTCTTACATATTGTGGAGATCTGTTTACAAGCCTGAGTGTTCCTCACAGAGAGGGAGAGGGTTTCACCTGAAATACCTTGACTCCATCGTGGTACTTGGGACAGGCTCACTCTACGGTCTCACTGGGTGGAAGGAAGCTGTGTTCTTTGGAGGATGGACGCACATCATCCTTACATCCTGCCATGTAGTCTATAACAACTGCACTTTGAATGCTTAATGAGAGAGGGAGAAGTAGAACCATGTAAGCAGGAATGTTGGTTTGGTGTCTGTCATAGGAGCTGGGGTAGGATTTGATCTTTCATCATCATCGTCATCATTTGATCACCATGGTCACCATCATCACCAAGCACATTTGCCGAGTGCCCATCTGGTATCGGAATATAGATCCTAGACAATTTGAAGATGTTAAACTTTACAAGAAGCAACACCAATTTTTAAAAAATCAATAGGAAGACAAACAGTGAGAAGCACTCACTTCAAGAAGGATGCAAGAGGAAGAGCAAGGAGCAGGCAGTGAAATTGTGAACATGGACTACACAGTGGGAGGGTCTTGGCTCTCTTCTGCAGAAAGTAGGAAACCGTAGCGCATCCTGCATAGAAGCAGGATGGGGCCTCATGGGGATGGGAACAGCAGTCAGCCACTGAGGACTGACCTGGGTGTGGGGTGTTCCTGGGGGGACAGGATGGCTTCTGAAGGTTCCAGTGTGTCTGATACTCCTAGGGCCTGGGGAGACCTGGCAGCAGCAAATGTTGAAGTGAAGGTAGGCCCAGGGGTCCCTCAGCAGCTTGAGGACTTTGGCAATTGTCTCAGTTTCCCTGCAGAACAAACCATCCCCAAACTGTCTCTCATGATTGGCTCGCTTGGGCTCTGCAGTCCTTTTGCTCCACCTGGAGCTGCCTGAGATGGTACCTGGAGGGCCTGGTGGAAGACTGGACTTGGCCAAGGTGACAGGATGTCTGAGCGGCTCTCCCTCCCCATGCGACCTCCCCCTGAGCATCCTACATAGGCGTGGTGCCATCCCTGCTGGATTCTGTTGGTTCACTGGAGCCACAGGCCTGCATTAAGTACGGGAGTGTGATTCCTGGGACGGTGGTCCCGGGGTGCCCTCTTGGAGAGTAGCTTGGAGTCCTGTTTCTGAGTCAGGTTTGAGCTAGTGAGTCCCTCGGAGGTGTATTTAAATCATATAACCCACTCTGAGGGAAGAACAACATCAAAGTACAAAATGTAATCATCCGTAAACTTTTAGTTGGTGTGCGCTGCTGCTCTTTGCTAAGAAAAGTCTTCTTTAAAGGATGTTTACAAACACTAAAAATTGCTTAGATAAATTCCACAGAAGACACATCCCCTCCTCAGCTCAGTGCATGGTTATTCAGCAAGTTGGCATGAGGGTGTTTTGTGGTCCACATGGACAATTTACTGGTACCCGAGGGTGCCAGGCTTTGCGCCCTCCAGCCTTGCAGATGTGGTATCAGCCCCGCCCCCCCCTCCCCATAGCCTTCCCCGGCCAGACCCTGCCACACCCCCCAAGCAAAGCCCCAGGACTTGACTTCCCTGCACCTCCACCCTGACCCAGGTCCCCTCAGATGTTCCCCCATGGACAGTATGGCTTCACATTTCTGAAAGGTGGATCCTTTATCTGAAACATCTGGGTGGTCTGAGCATCTGTTAGACAGTGAGTGGGTTCAGTGACGGGGAGGCCATCAGATTGTGCAAAGAGGAGCCGTTCAGCAGGGGCTGAGAGACCCTCACGTACTGGGAGTCAGCCGGGGCTGGAGGTGCGCCTCCAGGTGCAGTGAGGAAGGGGTTTCAGTTCTAATCCAGACCTCTGTTAACTCACTGTTCTTCCCTTTTTGGTGGGAAAAAATAAGGTAATTTCATACAATGATTTAGGTTTGAGTACTAAAACTATCAACTAGTACAATATGCTAAAATCTGGAATTGAGTCGAGGTGCAGTTGTGCTTGTCACTCTCCAGCACAGGCTCCCTGGGCCCCCTCTGGTCGGTGCCTGGAGGAGGGCATTGCCCAGGCTCTGCCCCAGGGCTTCTCCTTGGACTTGGCCAACCGGAGGGTCGGGGGGAGAGGTCGGTGTTTCTTCCCTCTCCCTCCTGCTTTGGAGCCCTGTCTCTGGCAGTGCCCCACCCCCTGCATCGCACCTATGTCAGAAGCCCCTCCCCATGTGCTCTGGGCTGACCACCTCCCCTGAGAACACCTGGCCTTGAGCCCAGCATACCTGACCCTCCTCTCCCCTGTCATTGGCCAAAGCAAGGTCTGCGACTGTGCCTAAATCAGAGAGCAGCGCACCCGACACGTGCCTGCATGGAAGGGCCCACGCTGAGGCCTGACTATCGGTGGCATCCACTCGGACCCCTTTGCCAGCAGGTGCACCAGCCACTCTTGCTCTGCAGAATCGCCCTTGGCCACAGGGTGCCTTCAGCCAGGGCAGGCTGCCTCTCCACAGACTCAGCCGAAGACCTCAGACAAAGGAGGTGTGAAAGGCCACTCCGTGGCATCCACGTGGGACTCACGTGGTGCTCTCAGGAGGGAGTCAGGCAGAGGCCCCCCAATGCTCTCCAGCCTCCTCATGACCCCTCTCCCAAAAGCATCCCGTCAGTCACTTGAACTGAGGCCCTGTGTCAGCCTCTAGGGTATGGGGAGGAATGCCCCTGCTTACTGGCTGGGTCAAGGTATTCCATCTGAAAGGCAGGACTTGCCTCATCAAGTGGTGTGAGGATGCAGAGGGGCAAATGCATGCAAAGGGCCTGGAAGCAAGCCTGCAGGACGAGGTCTGCAGAGGACATGGCCAGAGCCACCTCAGCTTGTTTGGTGGTTTTAAGGACTAGGGAGTTCCCCCATTTTTACACAGCAACAGAACTGGAGACATTGTGCAGCCCTCCTATGCACTTTTCTCTGCTGACAGGAGGACAGTTGGGCACTAAATGACAAGCTCAAAAAGTCGCTCAGCCCCAAGGCTCAGGCCATCTGCAGGCGTGGCTCCAGATCCTGCTGTCCACTGTGGCACAGGCCTCTTTGCTCAGGTGTGGCGAGGGACAGGCCGTGGCCAGTGAGGCAGAGGGGGCAGGGGATCTTCCAGGGCTGCCTTTGGGGGCTGGGGAGAAATGTGCCTGAGAGGAAGGCCAGGGACCCCGAGCAGGGTCCCAGGGGCCACTCTTGCCGGCTTCCACCAGATTCTGTCCGGTGGCGCTTCTTGGCCCTGGGGAGAGCAGCCCGCAAGCGTCTGCCCATCTCCTGGGGTTTTGTACAGCGTCTGGGGCCCTGGAGACTTCTCTTTCCCATCAAGTCCCGGGCAGTGCTGCAGCTGCAGGTCCCTGGATCATGCTGTGAGCTCTGAGGGCACAGAGGCTCCCCCCTGCACCCCTTAGGGTCGGGGGGGCTAACCCTAAAGTTACCCTGAATGGGAGTTTCTGCTTTCATTTAACACATGACGGCCCACAGTGCGCTAGTTCTGGCTGACCCCTGGCAGGAAAGGGGTCTGCCCCACCCTGTGGATTGGACCCTGTAGAGGTAGCCATGGAGAAAAAGGAGAGGTGCCAGCCACCTGATGAGGCAGGAGCTGGTCCCAGGCCCCTGCCCCTATTAGGCATGAGGCCAGGCTCTGTGTTAGGAGCCTGGAGAGTGGGGGAGTTGGGGGCCTGCATTTGAATTCCTGACCATGGACCACTTTCCAGCTGTGACCTCAGGACTCTCGGAACCTCTCTGAGTGTTGATGTCCATATTTTCAAGAACTCTGACCTCGCACAGTACCTGTGGGCTCAGAGGTACCTAATGCACCTATTGATTCCGGACCTGAGGTCTGGTTGGGTTGTTGTCAGTCCCTGCCTCAGTCACTCAGTGACTCTAGGAACAAGCTAGAGGCCTTTTTGCTCTTAAACAAAGCATTGAAGTCCATGAGCTCTTCAAGTCTCACAGTTATAAGATTCCAACTTTCTACGGTCCCACAAACATCTGTTCTATTAACAGCTTCCTCCAACACACCCACACACTCACTCACACACACACACACACACACACACACACACACACACACACATTCCCATAGTCCTCTGTTGTGAGGCCCAATCTCTCGACCTTGCTGGACCTGCAGCTATGAAATGAAGTCAGCAGGCTTTGCCGACTTCAGATGGCCGAGGATGCATGAATAAAAAGGAAGCTCCCTTTCAGAGGGTGAAGGTGCCCTGAGAAAGACAAGAACCCCAGGCTCAATGGCATGGCCATGTCCTGCAAGAGCCTTTCAAACATGCCTGGCAGTTTGTTTTTAAAATTGTGAGCGCTGGAAAACAACAGACAGTGCTTCTCTGGATTTTATTTCCCTTTCCCAGGCTGCACTTTCTGAGATGTACTCTCTCGCCCTTGTCTTCCTCTGACTGTCACCAAGCCACGAGCTGCACAAAATCTCAGTGCTTGCAGCCCTTTTTCCTTGCTTTTGCTCCTATCCGTGGAGGCTGACATCTGTCTCAAAAAATGCAGGGAGGCAACCCTATTTCAGAGCTGAAGGATCCAAAAGGTCTCTGCCTTTCCCACAGGGTAACTATTCATCCCAACTCTTTCCTACAAGCATTCTCTGTCCACAGCACTTGCCTTATTATTGTTTTTCTCAGGGCTGCAAATTACTTCAAATAAACAAGCTAGTACGTAAAAAGTAATGGCTGGAACGCTTGGTTTCCACTAAATGATTAAACTATGGGAACATTGCGACTTCTGGAATACCAGGGTAAGGTGATAGATAGACAGCCGGTGCACAGAATGTTCTGTTCTGAGCTGCAAGTTGGTGGCTTTCATACTCGTGCTTGGCCTTGCACAGGTTAGCAGTCAGTGAGGAGAACTTGAGCTCTCAGGGTTCTCTGGGAGCCTGTCTCCTTTGCCCGGGGCCAGGTTCTGGCACAGAGAGTGGATTCCAGAGCCGGCCCTGCCTGCACTGCTTGTGCTGCTTGTGTGCCTGGCTGACAAGCTCACCTCAGCAAGATGGAAGCTGCCGTTTGCATACCTTCAGGGAGCAGAGGCTCCCCAGATAAAGCTTTCTGGTGGGCGGGGCAGGAAGAAAACTCTCGGGCTGGGGTCTGCTCCAGGTCAAACCTGCGGGAAGGCAGATCCCTAGCAAGTGAAGCTGCCCCTGCCCAGGGCTGGCCCCACTAACTGATCCTGGCCCCCAGCCTCTCCGTCTCCTCTTCCGCCCATTGAGCCCACTCAGATGTCTCTCGTGGGGCCACTGCTGAAGCCGACTGAGTAAAGACGTGAAGGTGCCCCGTGTGACCCCGTCCATAGTGGACGCCCTGTAAAGGGTGGATGCCTCTCTCCTACCTGGAACGTGAGCAATGCTGATTTTCTACCGCACGTTGAACGTGAGGCTGCAGCTTCACCTAGGGACTCCCCACCCCACAACCTGACCCTGGGGTAATTATGTCTGCATGGCCATCAGGCTGACCCCCGGGGGCAGCCTCGCCTTGGTCAACCTTTCCCATTAACGCATCCTGACCACCCCAGGGCTCACTTTTCAGGGAACGCACGGGGGCTCTGGGAAGCTGTTCAGTAGGACTGTCTGTGTCTCGTCATTCACCATCAGGGAAATGTGTATTTCTCAACACGGCCACCATGGGAGGTTTCATGGAAGGAGGATCTACTGGGGTTGCTGGGGACAACAGCAAATGAACTCAGGAGACAGAGAAGCCACCAGGAGAGACACGTACTCTGGAGGGTGAGGAAGCTGGGCCACGGGCAGCCCAGCTGAACATGAAAGGGATTAAAGTACTTGTGGTACATGGTGAGGTGGCATTTCTGTTTTATTGGAAAACAAAAGGAAAGAGGGTCTCCCGGTAGCCTTGGTGTGTCACACCATCTTTCTGGCAGAGAGTGAAGGCCACCAGACATGGGGATGGAATGGCTCTGCAGTTCCCAGCGGCCTTGCAGAGCTACTGTGTCATAAGCCAGAGAGCAACTGAAATTACACATACGTCCATATTTGCTGTTGTTGAAAGATCATCGAAGCAAGATTCCCGGGGCTCAGCTTTGTGGCCCTTCTCAAGCTGGTCCAGGAATTGTTTACGAGGCCAGGTTTAACACTATGCCAGGAATTGTGTATCACAACTGGACTTCTTGGATATCTGCTGGAATCAAGGAGCCAGAGAGGGAGGGAAATAATCTGAGTGAGAAGGAGGGGGGAACCGGAGCCAACTCTCTCGGTGACTTGGGATGACCTGCCCTTGTCCTCACACTGACCTGTAGCCTTCTGCTGGCAGGACCTCGTGTACTGCTGATATCTTTATCTCTGTATTAAGTGGTACTTTACCTTTATTTTTCTGGTTCCCCATCAACACAGCTTGCCATCTTCCCTTCTTTCTTGGCACTGAAGACACACACCTGCCTGCCTTTCCAATCTTTCTGGCAGGCCTGGGGTAGCAAGAGGAGGGCAGGAGGTTGCCAGCAGGATCCCCCTCCAACATTGGACTGTGCTGAGAAAGTGCAGGAAAAGCAGGTGGGCCCTGTAGGCTCCCGGCCGCTGTCAGGCTATGTCCCTTCAGAGTGGCTCGCCAGGGCCCTGCCTGGTCAATTTGCTCAGTCCTGGGTCATGTGTGCATGTTCCATGCACAGGCCGTCCAGGAGGAAAGGATCAGAAACAACCACCCCCCATCTCGTGGGCCAGGGAAACTGCTGCCCATGTGAGAGGCCCTCGGCACCCCACGGCCAGCTGGTTTGCAGCCAGGCGGTACTGAGCGTCCTTTGTTTCTCGCAGCGATGACTTGCCTCTTTGGGTCAATTATGCAGCCTAAGAGCTGTTATTACTTCTGAATAAAGTGTGCCTTGCAGCCTGTGGCAGCTTTAAGGGCAGCCCTGCCAACCAGCACCCTGCCACCCTCCAAAGATGGGGGAGAGGGCGCCCCCAGCAGGTGGCGGTTGCTTGGCGGGCTGCTTGGTCTTGTGGCCACCACCCTGCCAGGGCCGTGAGTTACCAGAGGGCATTTGCTTGTTCGGGATGCCAATGGGAGAAGCTGACGTGCCAGGGGGATGCTCAGAGGGCCTCCTATTGACCTGCCTTGGAGGCCAGCTCAGCAGCGTGAAGAAAAGCTGTGGGGCTCAGTTTGTCCCTGGGTGCCTCGCTCAAGAGAACTGAAGCTCAACGCACACCAGGTGAGAGGGGGCAGCTCCAGGGGCGGGGCTCCTGGGAAGCGGGATTTGGGATTTGGAGGGAAGCTCAGAGCTCCCTTAGTCCTAATCTCTACCAGCCTAGGATCCACGTCTCCAGCGCCTCTGCGGCTCATCTCTGATTTTCCATGATTTCCATGGGTCCTTAAAGAGAGGGTGAGCCCCACACCCGCCAGTGGGTGTTATAATGTGGTTCTAGATGGCCCCCCTCAGCATGTCTTTGACCAGGGTCGTGAACCCCATGGACAGGAGCTGTGTGTTCTCTGTGGCGGCTCATGCAGAGCCCAGCACGGATGAGCTGACCTCAGGTAGTTCTGGAGACAAACTACTAACTATGACAAAACCCAAGTAGACGGTGCAGAAATCTCATTCTATCTTTTTGTTTCATGGACCATTCTGGGATGTTTCACAGGCTGAAAAGGGATGAATCTGAGGCCACCCCCCCTGGTATATTTGATAGAAGAATTTAAGAGGAGTTGGAAGGAGGGCTATGAAAGGGAGAGATGGCATGGATGGGACCTGTTTCCCGGAGGTTCTGCTGGGCCAGTGCGCACGTTTACAGTGGTTAGGTCAAAGCCCCTGCATGGAGAGCTTGTTTCCCCTTAGCTCCCGTGGAATGTTTTGGAGTGAAGAGATGAGGCTCCCTGGCTTCGCTGCAGCTCTCCTTGGGGCTTGTTTTCTCTCAAGGACAACACAGACTTCTCTCCTGGGGATCCCTGAAAGGGGCAGAGGTGGGTGTGGTCACCCTGCAGATGTTTTGGGAGCTCCCCTTCTAGGTGACAGACTGGGCTGGGCAGTGTGGGGCTCTGAGGTTGTCAGCTACTTCCTACCCTCGGGGAGCTGAGGGTCTGTCTTGTCCACCAGTAGCTGTGGTTTGCGGGGGAGGGGATGATCTCGGACCAGCTGGGAACAGCACTGTGGATGCTGCAGGATCAGCAGGCAGGTGGCCACCTCCACCGGACATCCAGGTGTGCAGAGATGGGCCCGTTCAAATCGGACAGCGATAGCTTACTTCATAATCAACACCTTGGTCATTGCTCTGAGAAGGCCAAGTGACCATGACAGCAGCCAAGCCTGCAGGTAAAGGAGCCCTGTGCATGAGGTGGCCATGGGTTGCCCAGGCTGTGGGAGCTGGACTGAGGGGCGTCAGGGAGACGGGGCCTCCACCCTTGTGCCAGGATTGACTCGGTGCTTCCTAGGATGATGCTGGCCTTGCCAGTCAGTGGAACCCTGAGCACCATGCATTTTAGGTGGTTTTGTCCTTTCACGGGGCATTTTCGGTGTTGTTGAAATGCGGCACATAGCAATGGGATAATAAATTGACCTTTTTAAGGGTTGTCAATAATTAGCGTTGTTTTAGCTTAAAACAAAACATTAACTTTTCTGTCTACTCCTTTGGCTCAGTCACAGGTTTTCTTATTCACCGTCAGGCAGTACAAGGCTTTTTGCTAGTATGCACCTCTTAACTGTTCAGCTGCAGCTCAGTTCCGTGTGAGGGACCCAGCTGACGACATGCTCTGTGTGGCCCCATACCTCCGAGCAGGGGCCACTGGGCTGCCCTTTGCCACCACGTTTGCTCCGTCATAAGTCATAAGCGTCGCCCACCATCAGGCTCTCTGGCTGTGCCCCTGCTGAGCCGTGGTGCTGTTCACAAGCTCAGTGAAGTAAATATAGCTGCAAGGCCAGCCAGTTCCGTGCTTCCGAAAGTTTCTTTTTAGGTCCATCACAATTCATCTCAGTGCCACATACAGGGCAGCTTAAATCAGGGGGCAGATTTCTTTTTCTTTTCTAAATTCAGATTCTCTAGAGTGAAGAACTGAAAGTGAGGAAGATGGGGAGAAACTGAGGTCCAAGACCAGCCTGCAACCTATGCAGTCACTCTGACCCTGTGCTTGGCTTGATGCTCTGTCGTCACTGCCCTGCAGTTCTGAACATCCTTGAGCAGGGCCCCTCACTCTCATTTTTTTAAAAAAAACAATTAATTAATTAATTATTGGCTGCATTGGGTCTTCGTTGCTGCATGTGGGCTTTCTTTAGTTGCGTCTAGCGGGGGCTACACTTTGTTGCGGTGTGCGGCTTCTCATTGCGGTGGCTTCTCTTGTTGTGGAGCACAGGCTCTAGGTGCGTGGGCTTCAGTAGTTGTGGCACATGGGCTCAGTAGTTGTGGCACGCGGGTTCTAGAGCGCAGGCTCAGTAGTCGTGGTTCGCGGGTTCTAGAGCGCAGGCTCAGTAGTTGTGGCACACGGGCTTAGTTGCTCCGTGGCATGTGGCATCTTCCCAGACCAGGGCTTGAACCCGTGTCCCCTGCATTGGCAGTAGTATTCTTAACCACTGTGCCACCAGGGAAGCCCCCCTCACTCTCATTTGACACTGGATCCTGTGTGTGCATGGGGGGGGCCTGAGGTCTCCCTGTGAGCAGGTCTGGTTTGCCCATGGCCACATGGAGATGTGCTGGGCATTGTACCGCCTTCCAGGGTCCATGCAGTTGGTAGAGGTGTCTCCTTAGTCTGGGTGGGACTCTGCTCCTGGAGTGGTCTTCCCGTTATATCTGGGGCTGGCCTTGCGTGGGTCTCTCTGGTGCTGACCAAGCCCCTGGGCCGGTCCTGAAAGGCCCCACTGCCCAACTGGCCTCCACATTGGACTCTCCCTGGCATGTCTGATTTCTCCTGGGCTCTCTGTCCGTGTCATGTCTATGTGGTTCCTTGAAGGGCAGGACCAACCCAGCTCTCTGTTGCCCTTGGCAGGTTTCACCTCCCGCAGACGGCAAATGTTGGCTGAAAATCCCACTCTGCCTGTTGGCCTTGGAGGAAGGGACGTGGCCTCTGGGTGGCTCCCTGTGCAGCCCTGAGATAGAGTCCCATAGCGCAAGGGGACCCCAGAGGCTGCACCCTCCTGAAGTCACATCATTTATGCCTGCAACACGGTTTGTTCTTCAGTGTCCACCTGCTTGGGCATTTTTGCTTTTCCTCAGGGCTCCTGTCTTGCATGGGTAGTTCCTGCAGCCCAGCTGATGGGGCTGGAGGCTCACCAGTGGGCAGAATGGCCCAAAATTCACACAAAACTCTATGGATGAATGTTAATCGGGGCTACCAAAGTCAAGGTCTGAGCTTGCTCACATTTCTTCTGAAAATCAGGGAACGCTCAGCACTCAGGCGGGTGTGAAAAAGCCCATAAGACATGACTTACTGGCCAACAGAACCATTCTGAGAAGTGGGAGAAGTGGTCCTTATATTGCAGCTCTGGCTCATGGTCTGATATCAGCCTGCATGATGTCAGAGGGAAATAGAGTTTGACAAGGTCAGCCGCAGAGCTCGGAATCCTGAAAGGGAAACTGTCCTCCTTCCCATTGCCTCTTGGAGAGGACAGGAAATCCCACAGGTGCCGGATGCTGCAGGGCCTGGCCTTCAGTGATGTATGGTCCTGTAGTGTAAACAGAGAATGGGGAGGGGCTGGGAGTGGAGGGGTGATAGTGCAGGTTTGGGGCTTCAGTTAAGGAGCCCCTGAATTCTGTTACTCACCCAACGCATTTTACACACTTAGTGCATGCCAGGTGCTGTTTTAGAAGCAGCAGACACACGGGGTGGGGGGCAGATCCTGCCCTGGGAGGGATGGACATGTGGGGCAAAGAATCACACGTGTCAGGTGATGACAGAAGTAAGCACACGATTACAAAGTGTCACGAGTCCATAAAGGCACATGCTAAGGAGGGAACACTATGCTGAGAGCTGAAGGACCAGTGGGAGGGATGTAGGTGATGTGTGTGTGTGCAAGGTTATCCCAGATAGAAGGGACAGCATGTGCAAAGGCCCTGGGGCAGGAAACTCTTGGCCTGTTCAAGGGACTGACGGGGAGCAGGGGGGCGGAAATAGCCTCGTGCTGTTGTGGTGCCACCAAGAGGAATTTACTTTAAATAAAGGGTCCATGAAACGACTTGCTTTTCCGGTGTGTGTGTGTGTGTGTGTGTGTGTGCGTGTGAGTGCGTGCACACACATAGGCGGCAAGGCAAAGAAGAAGAGCATAGGGGGAAGGAACCGGGCAGCCCCTGGTACCCCACAAACAGCATCCTGCAGGAGAGTGAAGCTGTGGTCTTATCGACATCATGGTATGGACCTGGCAGATGTCAAACATACCATCCGAGTGGGTCACACCAGTCAAGGGCAGCCTGGGGGCAAGGGTAAGACAGGGGTAGAGGGTCTTTTCCCCCACAGGAGGGAGGCTGCATCTTCCCAACATTCCTAAAGGGCTAATCGCTATTGATTAGGGGGGGACTCTGGGATTAGAAGAGAGGGGGGGTGGGACATTTTTGCTGTCCTTTTTTGTTAAAAAGGGAGTGGAAGTGCCATTCCCTGAGCACCTACAGGGGTCAGGCATGGTCCCCTTGCTTTATCACAACCGCCTCTTGAGAAGGAGTCCCTTAATCCCTGAGTCCCTCAACCATCCAACAACACTGAAGGGAGGGCTGGCGGTGGCCTGGGGACCCACGGGCTATGCCTCTCTCTGCAGCCTGCTTGCTGGTTGGCCTTGCTCCAGGAGGCCTGACATCACAAGCCCCTCTCTACTCATCCTCTTGCAGCCCTGGTCCTCGCCAGCCTCCCTGTCCTTTGGCTGCGCTGCCTTGAGGAGGGCCTGGTCTCCAGCCCTGTCCTGCTTCCGCCCCGAGCTTTCCGGCGCCCAGCCCAGAGCTTCCCACACCTGCAGCCTCAGGTTTCTCCTCTCATCCTCCTCTGTGGCCTGGAGAGCTTACTGCCCCTGAGAGTGTCGGGAAGGGGGAAGCCGAGGGAGGCGCTAGGTCCAGGGGGTGAGGGCGTTGGGAGGGCGCCAGGCCTTCGGTTTCGGGGGAAACTTGGGGGTTCTCCATCGCCCTGATCACCAGCAGGGTGAGCTCACTAATCTTGCTTTCTCCTTTGTGCAATGGAGATCTGGGTCCCGTTGGTCTAACTACTGTGAGCTGAACCCGTGGTCTCTGTCACGCAGACATGGCACAGAGCAAAGTCTGCCCCTATAAGCCTCCTTTCTGCCCTTCCTTCCACCGTTGACCATCCCTGGCCCCCGACAGAGCTAAGTTGTCCTTGGGGTCCCCAGGAGCCTGGGGTGGGGCTGGCCTGGGCCAGGTGGTGGTCCCAGGTTCCCACATGCCAATCCATTCCCGTCCCCACATGGATACCCCAAAAGATCTTGGGGGCGGAACATTCCCAGGTCTAGTTTACTCCTTTCAGGCAGTTTCTTTCTGGAAAACAGAAATTTGCCAGTAATAAGAGGCATCCCTGGGACTCGTTGGACCCACATGGATTGTTTCTGGAGCACAGATCCCACTGCTTATCATTAAGACTAGGGAAGAGGGAACCCCAGCACCCACTGTAGGCGCCCAAACAGTCTGCTTCCAGAATTGGAGTTCCAGGCCCTGTGCTGGCAGCCAACTGATTTTCTTACTGTTGACTCTTTTATCTTCCAGAAATGACCCCTCACA
Organism: Stenella coeruleoalba; assembly: GCF_951394435.1. Taxonomy (NCBI): domain Eukaryota; kingdom Metazoa; phylum Chordata; class Mammalia; order Artiodactyla; family Delphinidae; genus Stenella; species Stenella coeruleoalba. Next base: position 29,940,872 of record NC_137153.1, on the reverse strand, counting down.
ATAGCCTCCTCGCCCCACTATGTGTGGCTCCATTTCTGTTTTGTGCCCTTCGTGCTCCCAGCTCTAGAGAAACCCCTGACCATCTAGTAAATACAAAAGGTATCGTCCCAGAAAGCCATCTTTTGAAGTCAGTTCGTAAAAGACAAGCTCCCTGCCCATTTGGAAGCCGCATGCCCCTTAGAGGCAGCCAACATGAAATTTATTCCTTGAATCCCCCTTTTTTGGCTTTAATAACAACACTCTTCAAAGCCAGCCTGTGTAGCAGGAGTTCTTTCCTCATCGGTGAAGGAAGCTCGTCCTCGCTCACGTTTGCGGTCGTCCCTTTCTCCTTTAACAGTGTCTACAGAATTTCGAGGCAGCCGTTCCTGCTGACAAGCCCCGGTTTTGGCCTGGTATTCGTGGGCCTGGGGCTCTGAGCTGAGAAGGGGAGTCCCGAGGCACAGATTCCCACTTTCCCCTTGATGAGTGTGATATTATGATTTATAATAAATATATAGTTTGGGCTTTGCCCAGTTTCCTGGCTCATGGCTCCCAAAACCCTTAGAATTTCTGAGCAATTAGTGGAAGCATCTTTTGTTATAAGGCTTTGTCCCTTGTCCTCAGTTTCTGAAATTGCTTCAGAGCCGTAAAGGTGAAATGGATGCCCTTTTCCACCATGCCTGAGTTTATGTTAATGAGGTGACTTTTGGACCACACCTAAGGATGGGGGGCTTGTTGCGAGGGGAATCAACCACGAATAGAGGGTTGGAACTTTCAGTCCCATGCCCTGATTTCCAGGGACGGGGGAGGACGTTGAATCAATCACCAATGGCCAATGATTTAATCAATTGTAACTGTGTAATGTAGCCTCCACAAAAACCCAAAAGAATGGGGTTCAGAGAGCTTCTGGGTTGGTGAATCAGAATGTTTCCATATGCCGCTGGACTGGACCCCAAACTCACAGGGACAGAAGCTCCTTTGTTTGGGACCTCGCCCTAACAGGTGATTTAGTGAGTAAATGGGTTTCCTGAGTTCTGTGAGCCTCTCTAGCAAGTTAATGGGACGCAAGGTTAATGGGAACCCCTGACCTATGGCTGGTTTGTCAGAAGCACAAGTGACCACCTGAACTTGCAATTGGCATCTGAATGGAGGGCAGTCTAGTGGGAATGACCCCTTAATCTGTGGGATGTGACACTACCTCCAGGTAGAGAGTGTCAGAATGAAATGAAATTGTAGGGCACCCAGTCAGTGTCTGCTGAGAACTGCTTGGTGTAGGAAAACCACATAGCATATGGTAACAAGCTACAGGCAGGTAAAGTTTAATGTGGTGGAAAAGATTCAGGGTGAATGCTTTCCTGAGGCAAGACAAACACCAGGGTCAGGCTGGGAAGTGGTTGAAACAATTGGCGCTTAGTGAGGAAGGCGTGGCATTGTCCCTTGGTGACTTGGAGGCATTTACATGGGTATTGCTATTTTGTTTATTCTTGGCATGCCCAGAACATCCTTGGGTGGCCAGGTTGTGTGTGGCCCTTTGAAGCTCTAGCTTGCTGGTTCCTGCACCCAGTCTGCAGAAATGGCTCTTTGCTTGGTGGCACTGCCCCAGTTATAGGCACAGTGTCTTGCTGGAGATGAGAGGATCTCTGAAGTACTGGCAAGCTCCACACTGGACAAAAATGCTGCTCTGAGAGTGTCCTGTGGAGGGAACCTCACCCAGCTCTCTGGATCTTGGGGACAACATTGCTCTGGTCCAGTAGGGCCCCGCTGCCCTCCTGAGCTAACCTGAGAGGGCCAGCCACCAGCCTTGCGTGGTGCGTGCCCTCCGCCATGGGCCTGGGCCTCCACGGGAGCGTCTGCGCAGTGGCAGCCCCGAGTGTCTCCTGGTTTTCGTATGTGAGCTGTAGTGCTGGGCCTCTGGGTGATGCCATTCTAGGTATGGGCTTTATTGGTGTCCAAGCACTCGATGGGTCATATGAACAGTCCCTTGCAGCTGCCCTTCCCCTCTAACTATCTGTAAATGTTAACATCTTTGCAAGGTTTTGGAACACTCAGCCCAAACTGGATGAATAAGAATTACAAAATTATAGCCCAGGGGAGGGGGCTGTTTCTATCATGACTGGACCCATTCTGCATGCTCCTTCTCTCTTCCTTTCAAAATAAGCAGGATATCAAACCTGGAACTCACAGGGAAGGTTTGGTATGGACCCCGCAGAGGTGCTTGCAGGAAGGGAACGCAATTCCCTTTCTCTGAGCTGCTGTTGGCCACACTCCATCTGACACCGCAGGCTTCGACCGGTACAGACGAAGGCTTTGCACCTTGGCCTGAGTGGACCCCTCGGTCACTGCCGTCCTGAGGAGGCTGGGGCACAGTTAATGTGCCAGAACCTTGCAGTGCTTATCAGAGGCTGCCAGGCCAGGCAGCCAGTAGCTTGGGGACTTTCTGAGCCCTCAGGATGTCTCCCCAGCACGTCCTCGTCCTTGAAAGGCACCCAGGAGTCCAAAAATGAGAGAGTCTGATGTGGGCCTCAGACACTCTGGACTCCTTGTTCGTTCAGAATGTGAGATCTGGTTTATAACCGACCGTGTTGGCATTTGCTTATAAGGTCTTTACGAGGCCAAGCTTGGAAACCATGCAGAGTGTGCAGAGTTTCCAAGGCTCCAGCTCGGTGGAGGCTTCACAGCATGCTCGACTGTTTGCCTGCGCTCAATTGGCTAACCTCCACTGCTGCATGTACTTATCAGCAACTTGTCGAAAGGGAAATTTTTCTGTTTTACAAGAAAATGGAATGTTTTCTGCAGGAGATTTCCAGGACTGGCGGGCAGAACACCAGCAAAGGTTGAGAGAATTTAGCCCATGTTGATCCTGTGTGATGTTTGATTAAAGGTTTTTGTAAACTTCTGCCTCAGAAAGGGCTGGGGGGAAGGCGGGTGGGTTCAAGGGTCAGTCTTATCAGAGATCATGAGAAGTAAAATGCTTGCAAAATACTCTGGCATGGAAGACAAAACACAGGTCACATCCCAGGGAAACCTGCTTCCAGGAGGAGATTCCTGGGGTGCTCTTGGGATTAACACCATAGAAGGGAGCAGAGAGCAGTAGGGTTGGTCAGATGGAGGTGTGCAGACTCCGTGCAAGCCCACTCAGGCCGCAGATGAGCCCTCGGGGCACCGGGGAGCACAGTGAGGGGCAGCGCAAAGCCCATCACAAGGTGGAACAAGACCAGGCTGCAGGATGATGTGGGTGCACATGACTCAGGCAAGCCCTCCTTCAGCCACAGTTCCTGCCTGTGGCTTCTGGGCACGCACCTGCAGCCCATAGGCTCCCTCTATGAGGGAGAGCAGCCTGCAATCAGTGGGAGCTGGGTGTTGGCGGATAAATCCTGACCCCCACATGGATGACTCTGAGGCAGCATCTATGTGTCACCATATTGAAAACATACAACTTTTATCTGTAAGTGTTCCCCAAAGAAACAGAACCAATAAGATAGACAGATAGATGGATAGATGGATGTAAGAGGAGATTTATTACAGGAACTGGCTCACACATTTATGGAGGCTGAGAAGTGCCACCATCTGCTGTCTGCAAGCTTGAGAGCAGGAAAGACTGGTAGAATTCAGTCTGAGTCCCAAGGCCTGGGAAACAGGCGCTCCATGTCTGAGGGCAGGAGTAGGTCCCACCTTAAGAGGAGAGAGGGAATGTGCCCTTCCTCTGCCTTTTTGTTCCTTTCAGGTCCTCAGCAGACTGGCAAGGGTGATCTTTACTCAGTCCATGGAATCAAATACTAATCTCTTTTGAAACACCCCACAGATGTGCCCAGAAATAATGTTTTACCGGGTATCTGGTAAATAGTTTCACTGGTCAAGTTGACATATAGAATTAACCATCACACAGCCTCTTCAGAAAACAACCCCAGTGTGGCCCTCTCAGATTGGCTCTGCCTGGAGAAGTAGGACTGGAACCACCCGGAGCTCTTCGCAGGAGTAGGAGGGATGGAGCTGGTTCTGGGCTGGCTGGGGAGAGATAATCCAAGTGGCCCTGAACAGGCCAACATGGACACAGCCCCCTCATAGTGTGGGTCTTGCCTGGACATCTGGTACACCTGCCATTTAGGGGTAAGATGCCCCATAAACTGCAGGTGGCTCATACCAGACCGAGACTGTCCATGGGAGGCCAGAGGGTCTAGGCTTTGCTTTTCCTCTCCAGCCAGCTTAGAGGAGCCATATGAAGAGCAGTTAGGCCAACAGACCTCCTGGTGGTTGGAGGGATTAGTCTTTGTGGGCAGCGTCTTTAGAAACCACAATAAGGAAAGTTCTGGGATTTTGATCAGTGCCAAGTATTTCAGGGTCCAGGCCATGGCTGTCATCCCTCCACGGTGCCATTGGAGGCACTGACCAGTGTGCCCAGAGAAGTTCTGAAGGCCGGTTATGGCTTGGGTGCTAATGTTGGCCAAACCACCATTCTCTGTTGGAAGGCTCTGAAGAGGGTACCAGCTCTTCTGAGGATGAACCAGGGCGATTCTTTAACCATGCCAGTCACCATCAATTTTTAGACTTAGGTCTGTGCTCGGCATGGACTGTTCTCCTAGTAGCTGTGACGATCTATTGAAATGGGCACAAGCTGCCCAAAGATGTCATACTCTCGTAGATGTGTGGCTGGGATCCATGCAGATTTTCTTTGATCTGACTCATCAAATTGGAGAAAGCACCATGCCTCCCTGTTCTCCTGTGAGCTTCCTTTAAAATCAACAATGAAGTAACTTCTGATGACCATAGATAACAATCGACATAGATTTTAGAATTAAAATTAAAGAAATACAAGCAACAGGGTGCTGATAGCTTCCTTCCAACTCCTCTCAGTTCTCGGCAAGCACTCATTGCTTCATGGAACCCCAATACCACCCTGGATCTGGAAAACTTGTGCTGGACCTTATGGGAATGGTTCCACTTCTGCCAGTGGCTTTGCCAGTGTGGAAACCCCAATGGCCTTTCTCTCAACCTGCAGATGTGTGCAAAATCTTCCCTGTGCCAAGGGCTGAGGGCTTAGCCCTGCCCTGGAGAGAGAACCTCCTTTTGGAGGCTGAGGAGGGCTCCTGACTCCTTGGGGAGAGACCTAACCCTAACCTAACATTAACCCTAACTGATGGTGGATGCAGCATGCAGCCGTGGGGCTCACGGAATCAGTGGATTTTTTACTGAGTTACAGGCTTTCTGCCCCTTCCAGTCAGCTATCTGGCTGCCAGTTTTCCACTGATTAGCTCCCTTCATCTAGTAAATTCCTGAGATTGATTTTTTTAATCCCTGGGTTGTGCTAGATACCATTCATCAAGGGAAATGAGGATCTTTCCTCTAATATTTAAAAATACATTAAAAATACTTTAGTCGAGAACTGAGAAACTTGAAGGTGGTTCTGCATTTGCAGACACTTGTTCCTCTGTTTTTTGGGCTCTGTTGTACCTTGTGGCTGATCCTCCTTATTAAGTGGACCGGGGAACCCAGGCCTTTTAATGGCTCTCACCAGATGGTGGTCTCTGAGAGCTGACCGGGGGCTTCCTTCCTTTCCTGTGAGTGATGAGCCTGGCTGTAGCGGGCAGTGTGTTTGGGTGCCCTTGCTGGTGTGAGACCAGTGTCTGTGACCTGGGTTCTTCAGTCCAAGGAGAGGCCTGGGAAGTTGAGCCATTTGTCCTGCAGGATGCTGGGTGGTGCAATCCTCAAGCTGTCAGCAGCATGACTATCCAAACACGACCCTGAATGCATTATCTGTATGCTGATCTGAGAGTGCCAAGGCTCTCCCCTCCAGATTCCCAAGGCGGCCATGGGCGTGACCGTCCCCTGACCCAGAGCCCTGAGTCGGCCCTGTCCTTGCCCAGATGAGCCCTCCTGGGGAGCCTCCCTCCACGTGAACCTGCAGCCATGGGGCTGTGCAGTCCTTAGCCCCGGCCTGCCACTGCCTCTCTCAGGCTACTCAGGAGGGTTGAGGTAGATCGAGATTGCTCCTCCACTAAGCTGGAAGCCTCAGGGGATGGGGGACGTGGCTCAGTTCCCAGACAGCTTCAACATCCGCTCCTGCATTTCGAGCATGTTCAGTGCGGTGCCTTCAGAGGGGTAAGCAGTCTTCAATGCTCCCCACCCCTCCTTATTGTAAACCTGGGCATTTTTTGCAGCCACCAAAGGCATTGGGAAGTGTCACCTTCTAACTCTGAACTGGCATGAATGTCATGATTTCAAGCCAGTTAGGGACCATGGCCCACAGGGTAGGCACCGGGGCTGCTTCTGGGAGGCGGGGACAAGAGGCCCGGTTCACATAGGTCCCAGCACTCAGGTGCAGCTTCTCTTTGTGTCTTTTCAGTCTGCGGACTATGCTTCGCTGTCTGACCTCCCTTTCCAATAAGCACTCCTTGGGTGACTCACTGGCTGAGGGCTGCGATGACGTCAGAGAGCATGTGAGCAGAGGGCAGATCTCCAGGCACTGACTGATGGATGCCCAGACCCTCTGCTCTGCTTCCTTCCTCCTCCCCTCTCTGTCCACGTGGCCAGATCCCATAGGGCCTTCCCATTTTAGCTCACATCTCACCTGCTCAGTAACACGAGCTCCCACGAGACCGGCTGCCCGTCCCTGGACCCCCTGCTTTCCCTTTCCTGGCAGCTTGTTGCTGTCTGCATTCTACAGGACTTGCTTCTTCAGTGTTTTCTGTTTATGATGGGTTCCCCCTCTGCTAGAATGCAGACCCTGAGGGCAGAATCTTGTCTTGTTCAGAACAAATGCCGTGTTCTGAGCAGAATGCAGTTCTGGGGTAAATATCTGGTGATTGAATCAAACGCAGGTTGAAGCTGCGGGAGCCTGGTGCACCTCGCCCAGCGTTCCATCCTCAGGGTGTGAAACCCAGGCCCCGAGAGCCCACTGACTTGCTGGAGATGACAGGATAGCCCTGGCAGAGGTGGAGTGGGTGGCCTGGGGTCCACTCAGGGACCTTCCAGTGGCTCACCATTCCCAACTATGAATTCCCCATCCCCTTGTCCTTCTCAACTTCCCACTGCAGATGGGGTGGAGGCCTGTGGGCAGCCCTCCAGGCACTGAATGAACGAGCAGGTGAGCGTGTGTCGAAGGCTCTGACCAGCCACCCCTGTGTAGCATGTACGGGGCACTGGGCAGAGGTTCTCGAGCCTGGCCTCCATCACCAGGTACTTGGCCTGGAGCAAGCTATGCCACTTCTCCGTACCTCAGTTTTCCCATCTGCACAGTGGGGATAATAAGAGCAGTGCTTACCTCCTAAGATTACTGTGTGGTTTAAAGAGGAAACTGTGAGGCAAGTTCTTAGGACAATGCTGGCCCTTTAGGAGGGACGCAGTAGATGTTCACTGTTGCATTAATAAGAGCAGTAAATGTTCTTGTTACAGTGTTCAGTAAACAGTGTGGGAAGAAGGAATGATACACAAGTGCATACATCCTTGGAGGGACCTGCAAGCATCTCACAGGCGCTTTCTCAGTGCATAGAGGGCAACACAGCAGGGAGTCTTCAGTTAATAGGTTTTCTTTTTGGAGTGTCTACAACCCTTTCTCTGTCATTTACTAGCCCTGCACCCACGCCCACCGGGAAGCTCACTGGTTTATCCTGCAGCAGCCTGTCCACTCAAGGACATATCAGTGGTGCCAAGGAATCTGTTCTGCTCTTTCCCTTCCTCCCATTCAGAATTCCTTCCTCCTCAGCCCTGTAAACTTGCTGCTGCTCATGGACTAGTCACTGTACTGAGGCTCCAGGGCACTGCTTCTTTCCTCCAAGTGTTGGAACTGCATCCCACATACTAACACGCTATGCAGCCCCAGGACCCATGCTGGGACCAGGTGGGGTGACCTGCAGTGAGAGGAGGATGTGGATTTCAGAAGAAACGGCCGTGGAAATGACTGTGGTGAGGCTCACTCAACCTGGAATGCCTTCCTGCAGCTCTCTGTCCCAGCATCCTCTGGGGCCCCACTCCAGTAGCTTTCTGGCTGCTGTCACACTGGCCATCACCTCCCACTTCCTGTATGGCGTGTCCTCCCCTGGCCCCACGGAAGCAGGTCTTGCTTCCGGCCAGCTTTGTTCTCCCAAGTGTAGGTAGGACTCTGTTCCTTTTCCAGGGAGTTGCTTTCTAAGCAGCCCTGGTGCCATCAGAGAGAGTTTTTTTAGGGACGAGCGGGCAGTCCGGCATTTGTAGCAAATGTTCTGAGCCGACCTGGCCTGTGCAGGGTCACCAGTGGGAACTGTGTAACAGGAAAGCGAGTTGCTTCTGAGCTCCTAGTTTCACTGACATTCCATCCGGCTGCCTGACAAGCTTTCTTTCAGGGCTCCATCCAAAGAGCAGCTGTGGCTGCTGGTCTGGGTCTCTACCACCTGGTCTTTCCTTCCTCCTCCCTGACTTCCGCATCCCTCCTCTTCTGCCTTTCTTGATCCCCATCCTGGCTCTGGAGGAGGGAAGAGACCCAGGCTGCAGGTCTCCCTGCCCCCCAACACAGGCTGCAGAAATCCCACCCCTACCCCAAGTCACAGATCAAGTCACAAGAACAAGCCAGTCCAGGAGATGCTCAGTCTGCAGGCTCTCTGGGGAGGGGCTTGGGTCTCCCAGGACACATGGGTTGGATGCTCTCCAGTCTGCCCTCCTTGCATCCAAGAACCCATCGGTTGGCTTTTACTGGCAGGCAGGCTCCCCCATCGCTGCAGTCTGTGGGTATGAGGAACATCAGACTTTCACTTCTCCAGGCTGATGACAAGAGTGCCGGTAGCAGGAAAAACACAGCCAACAGGCAGTCCCAAACTCCCAGGGAGGAGCAGAGACCTTTCCATCCTGAAGGCCAGCACTCTCGCCCGTAGCCCCTGCGGTAAAATTCCTCTCTCTCCTTTCGGTGTCCCAAAGCAGAGGTCGTTATGGCTGGAGCGGGAGGAAAGGATGGAGGAGGGCTGTAGGGCCTGGGAGAAGTGCTGAGGAGGGCTTAGTGGCGCCTTTGGCCTTTCGCATAGACTCCTGGGTAGCTCTACAAATCACCACCACCCAGGGCTCCTGGGAGGGGCTGAAGGCCTGTTGTGGGCCCCAGAAATAACAGAGGGGGCTTGGTCAGCTGCCTTCTTTCTAGAAGGCATGGAATCTGCTGTCCTGAGGGTGGGTGACCTCCCTTTCTGTTTCTGTTGTTCAGCCTCCTCCGAGACCCAGCTGCCCTGAGCCAGGCGATGATAGGACATGCAGGTGATTGGATTTCCAGGTGGGGCTGCCCTTGATCAGGAGAAGGGGCATCTGCAGCTGCAAGTGGACCCTGACTTCAGACCCAGGAGGGAGTTTCTGCAGGGCAGTAAGGAGAAGTGATGACTGGCTGCTGGGTATCGGGACCCTCCTCTAGGAACACCACACCCCACCCTTGCATGCTCAAGGTCCCACCCACACTGCTCCTGACAAGGAGTCGGAGCTCGAGGGGAGCTGCCTGTCCCCCAGCACAGGGGGTGCCTCCCCCAGTCGGTCAACAGGCCCAGTTATTGGAACAAGCTGCGAAAGGAAACAAGAGCTGCCCAGAGGATCCGGGGCCTCCGGGACTGGCATCTAGAGGAGATGGTAAACAAGTCTTTCTCAGTGTCTCCCTGTTCAATGTGCATTTATCAGGACAAGGGCCCCTCCCTCCCAACCCAGATGCAACTTGCGTATCTCACTGTGGGGTGACGGTCAGATGGCGAGGCCTCTGTCCACTCCTATAATATTCTTGAGTTACCCTCTACCCAGTGGCCCCATCCCTAATTATTCCCGAAGTCCAGTGGAGTAGGGGGCTGGGGGAGAGAGAATGCGGTCTTTCAAGACCCCAGAAAGGCTCTGTGGAGTTCTTACAGCCAGAGCTGAGTCCTGCTTTCCAGGGCAAGGCTGGGGTGGGGTCCTGGCCTTTGCATTCCTTGAACCCCACGTGTTAGTGTTTCTATACTAAGGTCCCTGGAGGCCTGAGGTCAGAGGTCTATTTCCAGCATCATTCCCATTCCCCGACCCCACCCCCCCCAGCCCAAGGCAGTGTCACCTGCAGAGGAAGCACCTGGGGGCTGAGAGGGCAGAGGGCAAGTGCCAAGTCACCGAGCAGCAAGGCCCGCGACCGCAGTGCTGTTGGCAGGGCCACTGGAATTCATACCTTCCTCCAGCCAGCCTGCGCGGCCACTCTGGCAGCCTCCGTCTAACAGTCTCCAAGGTTAATCTTTTCTCTTCTTTAAAGGCACCCAGCTTGCTGCCTCAGGCCTTTGATCATGGTGAGAATCTGAACCGAAGGTGTGTGATGGGTCTGGGAGAGGAGAAGAAAGGGACCAGGCGCTGCGGGCCTGGCCAGTGCTTATCGCTCACTGGTGCTGATAATACAGACTTTCAGAGTTTACCCGTTTCTTGTCCCTCTGAGTTGGTGCCTCCTGTTCAGTTAGGGCTGACAACCCAGTGCTCACTGAGAGAGTTGTGTTAAGAAACAACTCCTCCTGAGTGGAACTTTCTAGCAGAATGCTGGGGGTGAGGCTTCGGAGCCAGACCACCTGTGTCCCGGGGAGACTATCCCCCTACCCTTTCCCTGTGTGAGCTTAGTCAGGTGGCATCTTTTAGGCTTACCTAAAGATTTGCATGCTAGGCCCTGGGGCAAACTATACCTTCCAAAGGGATCACACCAGCATCCATCCCACCCACTAGCTCTCTGACAGTGTGACTTTGATATTCCTACACCTTTCTGGAAATTGTCGCCCCAGTGAACTGTGCTGGAGGTCTCGCTGTGAGGCTCTGAGGCCATCAGGCGTCACAGACGTTGCCCGGCTGCCCCTCTGGTTTCGCTTGCTCTGGGGGAAGCCAGCTGACCTGCTGTGAGGACATTCAAGTAGCTCGAGGATCATCCAACTTGCCCCCCGGGAGTGACTGCAGCCTCCGCTGTCCCCTGACTGACCCTCCTGGGACCCTGAGCTGGAAAAACCCAGGTGAGCGGTGTCTAAATTCCTGCCCCAGGGAAATCGGGAGAGATAATAGAGATTTCTGTCATGTCCAGACACTACATTTTGAGTTTTGTTACTTAGCCATTGCACCCCGAGCAGGTCCCCAGCAATGAAAGGAGACCGTTCTTGCATTACTGAATCTCAGATTGCAGGCAGGCTGAGACTTCCTAGCTCAATGAAGCTTCTTCCAAAAATCCGGACCATATGCTTCACTTTATGAATAAAATATCTGTTGCACCCACTGACCATTTAGGTATCGATTTCTAAGGCTTTTGGATGTGGCTATCTTGTCTTTGTTAAAACTGAAAGCAAAACTGAGATGCATACCCTTCTGCTGGGTCCCCCTGCCACCTCACCCATGCACAGCACATATTAGTACCTGGGCTCCTAGTTTATTTTTCTCCTTTTCCAACCAGAAACCACTGGAAATAAGAAGAAAGAGACTGCTGACCTACCTGTTTGCCTGGACATTTAGAAAATAATTTTAAATATTCATATGTGATCTGCAGGAGCTTATACATTTGCCACGGAAAACTTCAATTATTAGGTGATCCACTAGAGTAAAAAAACTGTTCCCTGTCGGGAAAGCACTTTATAGGCCTGCTTGAAACTTTGCTCTGTTCTGCTTAAATGTGTTTGGAAAAAAACATACAAACAAAAACTTGTACTCACAAAAGCAAGTTGCCAAGTGGTTGAAATGGAAGGATGCCCTTGGCTTTGCAGTTCTAGGCACTGGCTCTGAACGTCCAGCTGTGTGCCCGTATCCCATCAGCCCCTGCTAAGAGCAGCGTTGTCACTTGGAGCAGCTTCCAGTGGAAAGTTTCTACTGTTCCCTGGGTGGGGCCAGCTCGACTTTTGTGAGGGGCAGTGTGTGTGCCCCCCTCTCCATATTGAGCACCAGTTCCCACCGCAGGGAGATATGGCCTTGGGACCAGGTTCTGCAGATGGGACTGGGTGGAACACGTCTTCCTTTGTGTTCTCCCCTCCCTTGTACTGGAGGGAAGTGGGGGGCTTGGATGGTGACAGGGCCTCTGGAGAGAAGCCCGATTCCCAGATGACTGTGGAACAGGCACCCTACCCTACCTGCATTGGACTGGGGAGGGGGGAAAGCAAATTCTTATCCTGTTACAACTCGCCTTGGCTAGCCTACCTGCAGACACGCCTGGAGGACAGGTGCGTTTCTGAGTTGTCCTGGTCTTTGCAGAGTCTAGTTGGTGATGTTCACAGAATAAGTGAGTGGAAGAGAAGTGTGACTTCACTTCGGATAGCAAGTGCTCAGTGTCTCTGAGGAAGGAGGAGGAAAGGGCTGAGATAAAACACTGAATGGGAAAGTGGAGCCCGCCAAGCTCCTTGCGTCTTGTCCCTCGTTTATGGCAGAAGAGCGCTCCTAAGAGTTATGGAAGCGGGTCAGCCTTTTGCGTGGGCGGGCAGGCAGAACAGGATGTATTTCCAAGTGTTTACCTTTCTTTCAACCTATTTTGCACTGTGTCTTGGTCAGGCAGCATTACTTAGACTGAACTGTTTTCGTCAGTAACCACAACTGGCAGTAGCAAAATAAGTGAGTGAGGATGTTTTATATAATACGAGTCCCTTCCTTGACTATAAAGATTTCTTTAGGAAATCTGGTTGTTTGCAACTGTAGACAAAAATCAAGGCACCCCTGGAAAGGACCAAGGTCAAATGGGTTTCTCTATTAGCATTATGTATGCAAACTTGAAATGCAGACAAGTGTATTATTGAATATTTTCTGCATGTGTTTACATACCCATCCATAAAGGTACTAACTTGTCCCTCTCCCCTGTGTGTAAAAATGTCATTCTAGGTACATGCACCTATGGGCCTCACAAGCCTGTCCAGAATCAGATTGCCCACAAGCACCCACCATAGTCAACTCCAGTACATCAGAGCTGACATTCATAAACAGCCATCAATCACCCTGTTTCAACTGGAAAAGGAACGTGCAAAATGCCAAGTGGTAAACTATGATGGAAATCTGTTTTTTGGAGCTGGTGTATTTGGAGTTAGAACAATTAGATTTCCAACATCTTAAATGATTTTTATAGTGCATGTTCATGTCAAAGTGGAATTTTTTTACTTTTTTATTTAAAAAAGTAAAAAAAATGTTATTGAAGTAGAGTTGATTTACAGTGTTGTGCTAATTTCTGCTGTACGGCAAAGTGACTCAGTTATACACATACATGCATTCTTATTTTATAGTCTTTTCCATCATGGTTTATCCCAGGAGACTGGATATAGTTCCCTGTGCTATACAGTATGACACTGTTGTTTATCCATTCTAAATGTAATAGTTTGCATCTACTCACCCCAAACTCCCAGTCCATCCTTCTCTCTCCCCTGCTCCCCCTTGGCAACCACAAATCTGTTCTCTATGTCTTTGAGTCTGTTTCTGTTTTGTAGATAGATTCATTTGTGCCATACTTTAGATTTCACATATAAGTGATATCATGTGGTATTTATCTTTCTCTTTCTGACTTACTTCACTCAGTATGACAATCTCTTGTTGCATCCATGTTGCTGTAAGTGGCATTATTTCATTCTTTTTTATGGCTGAGCAATATTCCATTGTATGTGTGTACCACATCGTCTTTATCCACTCATCTGTTGATGGACATTTAGGTTGTTTCCATGTCTTGGCTATTGTGAATAGTGCTGCTATGAACATAGGGGTGGATGTATCTTTTTGATTTATAGTCTTGTCTGGATATATTCCCAGGAATGGGATTGCTGGATTGTATGGTAGTTCTATTTTTAGTTTTCTGAGGAACTTCCATACTCTTTTCCGTAGTGGCTGTACCAACTTATATTCCCACCAACAGTGTAGGAGGGTTCAAAGGGGAAATTTTAAATGGAGACGTGGAGAGGTACAACTATCCCGCATGAAATTTGCTTAATTTCAGGCCTGGCTGTGTGCTGTGGTTAGTGTATTTGTACTGGTCTATACTCATACAAATTTTACTGGAATTAGTGGCTAGAAATGCTCAATTTTCAAAAGTATATTAGGAGCTTTTAAAAGATGGGGCTGCAATCTCCTACATATAGCATCCAAAAGCTTTCTGTGTACCTTTATTTTGAGCTGCAAGAATGATCTTGGGCATACCCTTCTATCTCTTCAGTGTACAGGGTATGATTTAAAGTTTTTATGACACAAGCACTGTGCCAAGAATGCTTGCGTCTGCAAAGAGCAGGGCACGATCCTAGCCATAGCAAGTCACATTTCAATGCTGAATGTTTCAGAGATTAGATTTTAATGTGTCTCACAGGAGTTAAGGGTTTCTTCAAAATCCTCTGACCGGTGGATTCCAAGTTTATGATCATATTTGCTAACTCCTCCTGTGGGAGGCAAATCCCTTTCAGAGCCGTGGCTGCATTAATGAGGATGACTGGGCTCAAGTGGAGTAATGTTTTGCTCTTTTCAGCAGATGGACTTGTTTTTCTCAAGCTTTGGGAGGCAGGGGTAGCGGTGATGATGCCGGGGAGGTTGCATTGCCCCAAATCTCCCCACTCCCCAAGACTGGGGAGTCATAAGACCTCAGTTAAACTGAGTATGAATGCAAACCTCACAGCCAAGGCCATGATGACAAGGAGCAGAGGGTTGAGGCAACCCTGGGATGGACAGCCACATGCATTGTGGTTTCAGGGACCCCAAATTCTTTGATACTTCTCCAAGTGAGAAGTGGGGTCTCTGACTCCCTCCCTCTATTCTGGGTGGGTTGGTAAGTGTTTCAGCCAATAGCCTAGTGAGGTGGGAGGGAAAGTAGGTGACCTTGGAGGCCCAGCAGCTCTGCCTCATCCTTTTAGGACATCAGTCTCAGGATGTTTCTTCTCAACCTAGCAATACACTGTGAGGAAGTCCAAATCACGTGGAGAGGCCACGTGGCCCCCAGCCTATACACTAATGATGCAATCCTATACACTAATGATGAAAAATCTGAAAGAGAAATTAAGAAACATTCCCATTTACCACTGCAACAAAAAGAATAAAATACCTAGGAATAAACCTACCTAAGGAGACAAAAGACCTGTCTGCAGAAAACTATAAGACACTGATAAAAGAAATTAAAGACAGTACAAACAGATGGAGGGATATACCATGTTCTTGGATTGGAAGAATCAACATTGTGAAAATGACTCTGCTACCCAAAGCAATGTACAGATTCAAGGCAGTCCCAGCCTATGCCATCCCACCCCAGGCTCCAGCTTCAGTGGGCTGCGGCTGCTGGGGGCTCCAGCACTTCTGGTGACCTCAGCTGGGGATGCAGACACTGGGCAGCAGAGCTGTACCCTGACTGAATTCTCACACACAGCACCAAGAGCATGGCTGCTGTTTTAAGGTGGCGTGGCCTGTCACATAGTAAGGAATATCCAGGACCCAGGTAGGTCTCCCTTCTTGCTGGGTATAAGGACTGAGGCCGGGATAACAAGGACAACAGCAAACACGAGTGTGACAATTTCCAAGGGCAACCGTCCTCCAAGCCCTTTACAGCTGCTCACCATCTGCTGCTCACGACAGCCAAGGCTCAGAGCCCGGGAGCCTGGTCACTGGTGGTGAAGCCACGTCCTGGGAGAGCTGAGGTTCATTGTCAGGGGCATGAGAGTTGGGGCAGTTCTTAGATGGGGGAAGGAGGAGAATGCCATGGAGGGAAGAATGAGGCCACCCCACAAGGCCCAGTGACATCCTTGTCCCAGGAATCGTGGACATCCCTGCCTCGCTCCAGTGCGTGTTTGTAGGAAGCATAGCTGCGCCATCGCACACACTCAGCCTCACCGTGGGATGGTGGCCCTGGCATGTGCCCCTTGCTCAGCACTTACCTGTGGCTCCTTGTTTGTGACACGAGTCCAGAGCCGATGCTGCTGTTTCAGGCTGTGAACCCACAGGAGGCAGCAGGGGTGCGGCGTTGCTGTCCTCTAAGAAAAAGGAAGGTGCCCAGTTCCACCGTCTGTGCCAGCCTCCATCTGTATCTACTTTTTTTTTTAAATTAAGACTGTACTTCTTTTTAGACAAGTTTTAATTTCACAGCAAAATTGAGGGGAAGATGCTTCCCCAGGCGGATCAGTGTGTGTGTGTCTAGGGTGAGGCCTCCTGGAAGCAGGATGGAGACAAGAAGTTGATACAAATGGTTTATTTGGGAGGTGACTGCAGACAGTCCTGCTCAGGGAAGGGAGCAGGGAGACGGGGAGGGGAAGTGGAACCATAAAAGGGGTGCCTTGTTGCAAACTGAGCTCCCAGGTGCTGCTTTGGGCACCTGGGCTGGATGCTGGGGAATGCCTCAGGCCTTCCCAGTGTGGTCCAGCTGCTGTATCCCTCCCCTCATTCCACACCCATTGGCTGAGGCCACTCCTGGAGGCTTTGGCTGAGAATTACAAGTCTGAGGTAAGGCCAGGCATCCGCCCTGGCCGCTGGAGGAGGACTCAGCACAGCCTGGCTTCCTGCAGGGCTGTGGGAGAGCGGTCTGTAGAGAGGTCTTGTGGGAACCCCTGGGGCCAGGACTCAGACATTCTGGCTGGTGGTGAGGTCACAGGATTCATAGCAAGGAGTTAGGAACATTCTTTTGAAAAGAGACCTGCCCCATCACCCGCCACAATAGCCCGCAGGTCTTTCTCTGTTTCCCAGTGAGGAATCCCAGCCTCCCTGGTGACAGCCCAGACCTGCGATGGAGTTACAGGATGTCAGCTGTCGGCAGGGCCAGTGCAGCTCTGTGTGGGCCCATCCAGGAGGCAGCTCTTGCTTTGGAGAAGGAACTGCTGCCTTCAAACACCCCTTCTCCCTTCTCCCCAGCCTATGCCAATCAGACCACCAATCAGACCACAACCACTAGCAGCCTTGGGATCAGGTCTGAGGTTGGCATTGGGCCCGACACAGGCCATGTGAGAGTCATTCTTTGGCCTTGGCCAGTTAATAAACCAGTTTCCTGTCTCAGTACATGCCATTTTTATGACACTGCACAGCGTAAAGCTCTATCTCATGTGCTGGCTCACCAGGTCTCAGCCGCCCACGACTGCATGGCCAGAGCAGGCAGACATCATCACCTCTGTCTTAAAGATGAGGAAACAAGGGCCTAGGAATTGGCGGGGCTTCCCTGGCTCACATGATCTTGTATGTAACCAGGCCTGGCCCCTGCTCGTAGGTGCTTGGCATCCTTCCTTCCCCAGACCACATGGCTGTTGAATCTCAGCACCACCTCTGAGAGTTCCTCAGATACAGCGGAGGACAGGAGCCCACCTTCTCACTGTGCCAGGAAGGGCTGAGCAGACCCTCTGGAAGTAACCAAATCATGCCATGCTTCTGATGCTCTATGTACTTTTCACCAGAAAACCCCCAATTCATCCAAAACTCTGAGCCAAGTAAATGATACTTGTGCAGACATGCTTGGGGTGAAGTGCATCGATGTCTGTCACTTACCTTGAAATGAGCAAAAAATATGTTGCAGTGATGGTTGAAATTGACAGAAAACAAGAGCAGCAAATGTTCACAGTGACATCTAGGCACTGGGGTTCACTAAGCGACTATTTCAAATTTTCTCTCTGTTAGAATGTTCACAATAACACGTTGGGGGTTCTTAGAGCTGCGAAGTCCCTTAGGATCACCCACTCATTTCTTCGTCCTGTCCTGATCACATATTCAGAATACTGTAGTGGAGACAGGGCCACCTACCCGGGCTTGAAGGCCCCGTGATGCGTGTTCCTGGAAGCAAAGAGCTGCTGTGGAGGCCCAGGCGGCATCTTGAAGGACAGTTAGAAGCTGTGGCCCCAGAACTTGACTCCTAGCGTCCCTCATCGCCGAGACAAACCCAAGGCCCAACACATCCCCAGAGAGCCTCGGAGTGGGGCAGCACCACCCCAGGTTGACAAGCACTGGTTTACCCCTCATTTGACATGAGGGAAGCCTAGAGAAAGCAATTCACCCCAGAGACGGCACACAGCATTCAGGTGCCCACAGTAATCTAGAGCCAAGGGGTTTTGAGTCCTTGGCTGGGGCTCTTTCTTTATTTCCTGGCTTCTCCTAAGACTCTCAAAAGTCGAGGCAGTCAGTCATTCAGGGTAGCAATTCTTTGCACCGGGTACCATTTAAGCTACTGAAACCCACTGTTAATGTGCTTTCTCTCTTACCCAGGTCACAGTGCCACCAGCAGATGTGCTCGGAACTGTTCCTCCAGGAGCTGTGACAGGGTTTGCGGACTCAGGCACAGCAGAGCAGCATTTGACAGGGCTGACCAGGTGTACGGATGCAGCCAGTGACACTGGAAAGGCTCTTCTTCGTCTGAAGTCCCTGGTCTAGGTAGTTATTCAACCTGAGACCAAGCGGTTCCTAGCGTGGGTTCCTGTTGAACTCCACTGAGTCAGATTCATCATTCCTGGGAAGCTCACTGGGTGTGCATGGTGGCTGCACACCTAGTGGCTGCAGCTGACCCATGCTCACCTCATCATTCCATCCTGAGCTCTCTGTTCTGATAACGTATATACATGAGGCAAGGTGGGTGAGGTGCCACTGGACTCAGAATGCCTATCAGAGACACAGCAGTGTTTCTAGAGGCTGATGAAACTCTAGAGGCTGAGGCTGAGGAAACACACCTGTTTCCCAAAGTTTGGCCTCAGTTTACCTGAGATGATTTAAATTTGGAGCATTTTAATTTGGCTCTGGGTTTAGTTATTCAGAATCACTACAGAAGGTTTGCTGCAACCTCTCTTGAAACTGGCAGATTAATTATGTGTGTTTTTATTTGTTCTCTCTGAATCATCATAAAATTATAGTGAATGAATACAGAAAGGTATAAATCCAGAGGGATGTGACAACAGCAGACTGGACATGTTAACAAAATTTTGGAAAATGGGAAGTACATGGTTTAATGGAATAGATCAACTGCACACGACGTGCCAGCAAGTGTGGGTGTGCGCATGTGTGTGGTGTGTGTGTGTGGGAGATGGGTAATGGGATAATAATAAGGAAATTTAAGGTTGTTCCAGTTACCGTTGGTGTACAACAAACCAACCCATAGTGACAGGCATATAATATCCTCCTGGATTCAGTGCTCAGGAATTCAGACAGGGAAGAGTGGGACTGGCTTATCTCTGTTCCTCCATGTCTGGAGACTTAGCTGGGGAGACCCAAAGGCTGGTGGACCAGAGCACCTCACATGGCCCTTCATGTGGCTTGGGCTTCCTCACAGCATGGTGTCTGAGTTCTCAAAGGAGCATTCCAGGACAGCCAGATGGAGGCCGCTTGGCTTTATGTGACCTACCTTCAAGAGTCACACAGCCTCGCTTTGGACATAATCTGTTGTTGAAGCAGTCATGAGACTGCTGGTAGGAAAGAAAGGTCCATAGACACTCACCTCTCAATGTGAGGGCGTCAGAGAATTTTGGAGCCATGCAGAAACCCAAGGGACTTGAAATCATAAGCATCAGATACTCTGAAGGCCAGAGTGAGGGCATAACCACCCTGCAGGAGGCAGAAGGGCTACTCTTTGGAGAGACTGACTTAGTGAGGCTCTGAACGTTGAAGCCCCAGTCAGAGCTGAGAATGGAGAACCCAGACTGAAAACAGATGAATCAAGTAAAAATCTAAAAACCTGTTTTCCAAATAGTCCGATCCCCTCCCACTCAGTCCTCTTTCCCCACTCAACTTAGGTATGTTGCCACCCTGCAGGCAGAATGTTGACAGATTCTTCTCTGGTGAGACTGAGAATGCAAAGAGAAAAGACCTGTGGGATTGACATCAGTGGGTAGCTCAATGAAATAGCCCAGCACCCACCTGATAGTGTAATGACCAGATGGCAAGCTCAGCCACACTGAGCTTCCAACCAGCCAGCTAGGACCTTAAATAGGGGAGAGACGACTCCAGACACCTGAGCATTTGAGGAAAGCTTCTAGTGGGAATGACAGAGATAAACAATAACAACAAAGGATAGGAAGAAGAAACTCAAGGAAAGAGAGACAATGCAGAAAATAAAGACATATCCATGAACCTATAATGTGGTATTAAAAAGAACATTTAGAATATGTGAAAGAGCTCTTAGAAGTTAAAATTATGTAGCAGAGGGACTTCCCTGGTGGCTCAGAGGGTAAGAATCCGCCTGCCAATGCAGGGAACACGGGTTCGAGCCCCGGTCCGGGAAGATCCCACATGCCGCGGAGCGGCTGGGCCCGTGAGCCATGGCCGCTGAGCCTGCGCATCCGGAGCCTGTGCTCCGCAACGGGAGAGGCCACAGCAGTGAGAGGCCTGCGTACCGCAAAAAAAAAAAAAAAATTATGTAGCAGAAGTAAAAAAAAAATCAATAGAATTTTGGAAAATAGTATTGAGGATATCTCCCAGGAAGTAGAAGAGAAAGACAAAGATAGTCACAAGAGAAACATTAAAGGATTAATCAACAAGGTACAACATCTGACAAATAGGAGCTCCAGACAAAGAAAAAGGAGAGGAAATGATCAGAGACAGTAACCAAAATGGAAGAATAGGAGTTTCCAGACTGAAAGAGCCACCAAGTGCTTAGCACAACAGTCCATGAAAAGACCCACATCAATGCATATTATCATGAAACTCAGGACACCAGGGATAAGGAGAAGATACTAAAAAGCTTCCAGAGAGAGAAAAATAAGGTCATATACAAAGGATTTGCATTGAGCATGCCATAAACCTCCTCACAGCAGCAATGAGAGTCAGTGGAGAGATGCCTTCCACACTGGCAGGGGAGGTGATCTGCATCCTGAAATCCTATACCCAGCCAAACTATCAGGCAGGTGCATAACTCAAATAGTACATTTGCTGCTAGGAAACTTGACTGATTGCATGTGAAAATGCTCATATTTTCTTTGGTTTAGATTTATGTGGAATCTTTCAGGAAGGAACTATATAGCTACACTTGGTGTAGTATTTATCCTGGGGTTTATTCTTACCTCCTTGACAGACCCTGCCCTTCAGGCTTCTCCCATCTCTGCTTTTCTTTAGGGTCAAACTTGAAAATGTAGTGTGGGTTTCTCCCGATATCTGAAAGTAGAGTGTTCCTATGAAATCTTTCACAAGCAGAAATGGTGTAAAGTGAGGAATCAGTTATCTTAGGACACATTTTGCCAACAGATGCACAAAATCAACTGAGAAAAAGCACAGATGCTCGCAGACACAGTTCAAAGCTATGGCAGCTTGATGCCGAGATGCTGAGTGTGGTTCCTGGGAAGAAGATTGGAGGGGCCACTGTCGCTGCTCGGGGTACACAGTGCCTCTGAAACGGCCACTGCAAAACAAATGCCGAACGCTATTTTCACTTTTTGCCTTTTTTCATCAAAGTGCAAATCCTCTTTGGATATCTTTTGGTGAGCGAAAACAGGTACTAATGCAGGTCTTTCGTAAAAGTGAAGTGGTGCAAGGTGAACTTTTGAAAAGAGGGGGATACCTGGATACATGAACGGTTCTAACTTCCGTTGGATCCATGGACTCATTCTGCCTCCTCTTTCTCATCCCAACAGTCCCCGTGCATTCCATTTTCTCAACTGCCTTTTTATCCATTTCCTTATTTTAAAATAATAAACATAATACAACACAGAAAACATTAGTCAAAGAGAAAGTCCCAATTCACCCATTTACTTACCATGTGCCTCTTCCTCCCTCAGGTGTTACTATTTACAGTCTGTTTCATGTTCTGCTTAGGAAGGTCTTCCCCATGCCAAGCTTATAAATATTTCCTCCCACATTATCTATTCAATTCATATTTTAAAAGCATACTTATATACTTAATCCAACTGGCATTTATTTTGATGTGTGTTGCGAGGAACTTGGGTTTCAGCTGAGGATGTTTCCACTCCACTCAACCCACTCATGGTGAGGACACCTGGCTTCCCATCCAAGGAACGTTCTCAGTCTCATCTCGCTTCCCCCACTAGGTGTCTGGCTGTGTCCCCACTCCTTCCTCACAACTCCTTGGGCTCCAGCAATGGGATGGGTTCTCTCCTTCTTCCCTGGCTGCCCCACCCCAGAGTCCTCCCGTGGCTCCTTGGACTGGGCACCACCCCCCGCCTTCCAGCTGGCTCGGGACACCCTCCCCCTGGAGCGCCAGGGTCCCCCTCCATCTTTCTTCCTCCTGGCTGCTCCCCACAGACCTTACCTCCCCAACGCCTGTCTCTTCTGTATCCCTGAGAGACCCCAGGGTCATTTCTGCTTCTCCTCCATCTGCTGTCACTGCAAGTCCCGTGGATCCTGACCTTGCTGAGTGTGAACTTCCAGCTTCTGTCCCTATCTCTCCCCGCTGGACCCGCAGAAGTCCCCACCCTTCCTCAGTCTGAGCTTTCATACCTCTGGGCCTTTGCAGGGCCATTCCTTCTGCCTTGAATCCCTTTCCTCTAGTCTGTCTGACAAAGCCCACGTTTCCCTGAGAACTCAGTCCAACTCCACTCCCTTGCTCCATTCCCTGAGCTGCCTGAACACTGAACCTTCCTCTCTGTCTGTGTTAGAGCCTGTGTACCCCAGACCTGGTCCTCTTCTTCTGTGACGCCCATTCCCTGTCTCTCGTTTATGAGGCTGGAGCCCAAATCCTCCGGTTCCCAGGCCCTGGTGCTGGAACCTCACACGGGCAGGGCCTTGATGAGAGCACATACGGTCCCTGGGAAGTGAGGAGGACAGGTACTGTGCCGGCAATGGTAAGAATCTGACACCGAGGGAGGCTAGCTGCCTGAGGCGGTGCTGTCAGCCAGGGCCTCTAGCCAGTGGTTGGCCTTCCTACTGGGAGTCAGGCTGCGGCTGGGGGAGGTCAGGCTGCCCCGTTACAGCCCTTAACAGTGCAGCTGAAGGGATTCAACCAGGAGGCTCCGTGGCTGGATGCCCTGCCTGGACTGCAGGCAGATTCTTTGTAAAAGGATGCATTTTGTTCTTCCAGATCCGAAAGCCTTGTGCAACCCTGAAAAAATGCAGGCTCCCAGAACTGCTGTGCCACGATTGGGCTGCCCAGCACCTCTCACGGGGAGGAACAATGGCTCCATGTCTCAGGGCTGACGTCTCTGGGTTGGATCTGACACACATGCACTGTTTGTATGCTCTCCCTAAGCCCTGGAATGAACATGGTGCTGTGGCTCCGTCTCCTTCAGCATGAGGTTTTGATTTCCTGGTCCTCTGAGCGTGGGGAGTGACTGGAGAGCTGGCTGCTCGAAGCACACGCTCTGGCCTGGTTAGAGGCGCAGGTCTGGTGCAGGCAGGGTCACCGTGGTCCTTTGTCCTCTTGGTGCAGAGTAACTAAGAGGACCAGCTGTGTTTCAGGCTCAGACACTGGCCAGCACCACGATGGAGGCACCGCTTCCCTCGGTGGGACTTTTTCTGTTATGGCTCTGTCTGTCTGTCTGTAAGCCTTGCTCCACCCTGACTTTCTATAAACCTGGGGTGGCAAAGCGCCAATACACAGCCACCACCACTTCCTTCCTCCTCCTTGGCAGATGCCACTAAGTAATCATGGTGGTATCTGAACGTACGCTCAGAATCCTTCTCAACACTTGCTGAGAGCTGCCATTCCAGACGAACATTGTAGACCATCTGTGCAACTGGGCCAGTCAGGAGATATCCTGTGAGGCGACCATTCGTGGCTCTAGTGTGAACACCAGCCCGTGTCCACAATCACAGTCACAGACAGCACTGGGCGGGGCTACAGCAGGCGCTCCTGGTTCACTTCTCTTGTTCCACAGGCAAGGGGGTAGAGCCCAGAGAGGGTGATTGCGGGATGACTGGCGTGCCTTCAAGCGCACCCTATAGGAGACGTGGGGAGCACAGGCCCCATTTCGGAATGCTGCATTTGGGGGTTCCCTCTTGGAGGTGGAGTATGAAGTTGACGTCACAGACTCTGATGAGTGTGGCGGTGAGGGGCTCTTTTGCCCTGACGCAGCCCCGCAATTCCCTGAGGGCAGAGCCAAGCTCAGAGCACAGCATGTGCGCTGGTGCAGTTTCTGCCCTGGTCCTTGAACCTGTTTTCCAGGTGAAGATACTGAGGCCAAGCAGCTTGTCCAGATCCCTGGTTGGCAAATCAGAGCCAGGCAAGGGCCAGATCGCCTGTTCCTTTCCATGAGAGCCTCTCTAAGTGTGCCGAGTGTCACTCTTTTTTTTTTTTTTTTTTTTTTTTTTGCGGTAGGCGGACCTCTCACTGCTGCGGCCTCTCCCGTTGCGGAACAAAGCCTCCAGACACGCAGGCTCAGCGGCCACGGCTCACGGGCCCAGCCACTCCGCGGCATGTGGGATCTTCCCGGATCGGGGTACGAACCCGGGTCCCCTGCATCGGCAGGCGGACTCTCAACCACTGCGCCACCAGGGACGCCCCCGAGTGTCACTCTTTTGTTCCTTTGAATTTGCTTTATCACCTTTGGGGCATTTCTGCTTGTTAGAAAGAACCTCATGCTCTCAGGACCAAGGCTGAGGCTGGCGAGGTTTTGATCATCCTCACAGTGCACAGTGATGAAGACAGAGCATCTTGCTACAGTGAGAAATGGGTCCCCACAGGCAAAGAAGAAGCAGCACTTGGGACCTGTTAAAATCTCTCTAGGTGTTTGCTGCAATTCAACTGAAATTAGTTACATTTATGTCTTTGTTAATAATGCCTCGGTGCTCAAGCAAATTGGCCTGACTGGAGTCTTGGGTGCATGTGGATGTGTAAGACGTGCATCTGCACACCTGACTTGTCACGGCAGTAGGTAGCTTTGCTTTCAAAAGGCCACATGTCCCTGGGTACAGCACGGGTGAGCACTGGCCCTATGCATGGATGGTGTCACTGTCGCTTCCCTGACTATGCTTGGTGTGGCTGGTGTATGGGGACAAGTTTGTGGAGGTGGTTGAAAGTGAGATAGAGGTTTCTGTCCTGGTGATCTATTGCCACATACCCGCTACCCTGCATTTGGAGGTTTAGAACAACAATCATTTTCATTGTATGTCCTGATGTTGCGGGTCAGGAATCGGGGCAGGGTGTGGCTTATCCAGCCCCCTGCTCCTCCCAGGGCTGATAGAGGTCACTCTGTGATACCCATCTGGTGGGTGGGCTGGTCTGGGGCATCCAAGACTGCATCTCTCACATGCCCAGGGCCTTGATGGGGGTGCCTGACCAGAGCGCCCCCATGTGGTCCTTGCAGGGTCCTTGGACATCCTCCATGGACTTTACCAGACTGAGAAGGTTCCAAGAGAGGAGGTGGAAGCTGCAAGCCCTGCGATCTAGTCCCAGATGTACCAGAGGGTCTCTTTGGCTGCAACCCCTTGAGGAGCAAGTCATGGGAGCGACCTCGGATCCCAGGGAGGGGAAATCGGCTGCCCTTCCCACTGGGAGGAGCGTAAAGACTTTGCGGCCATCCTTCATGCTCCACATCCCACGTTGAGCCACCCGGAGTGCAGCGCAGTGACTGTGCAGCGCGGAAGCATGACACCTAGCGCTCCAGAGGGGTCTGGTGAGTCAGAATCAGAATCTCTCCTTGCCCTTCTCTGTGCCGGGAGAGGCTGGTGCTCTAAGCAGCATTGCCTGGGGCCTCCTCCATAGAAAGGAGACAGGGGCCAGGAATTTATCCTCCCCGTCATCTCCCTGCCCCTTTGGGGTTTAGCAGTAGCTTGTTTCTCTCCCCATTCCCTCCCCACCCCCAGTCCCTTATCCCTTGTCCTCCAGTCCCTCCTGTCCTCTACTCTCCGGTCATTCCTGCTGTTTGGAGGGTGCACACTGCACCCTCCCTGCTGGCTGCTCACCAGCTCCGCTCTGCACGTGTCCCTTCATCAGCCCCTCTCTCCTCAGCCCTTTACGTTGCCATGTGTTTCCCGACAGGTGCCTGACCCGTAAGGCACATTTAAAAATAATTAATTTGATCATATTTTCATAGTAAAAGAACATGACAACATTTTTATGAACTGTGAGAAATAAAACAACAAATGCTAACAAATAACTTGTGAGATTTCCCTTTTTAGGGGAGTGTTTAAGAGGTCGCCAGGCTGTATACGGGCAGCTACTCTGTCTCACAAATCTCGGGCCACTTGTTGTGCTTTCCCTTTATCTTTGCAGCTGTGGCCCTGGGTGTGGTCGACGGGCAGTGGCTTCTCATCAGGTTTTGTGGGGCCTGAAACTCGTCCCTCCTTACGACAAGGGCAGGATCTGAGCCCCACATTAGGAGAGGGCATGAGGGTGGGCTGGGGCACGACGACCCCAGGTGGCCACACTGCCCTTTCTGATTTGACCCTCAGCAACGTGTGTGGGGCCACGTGGCTGTCTGCGCCGCAAGTTTGCCGCCGTGGCAGCTGAGACACTGTTGTGAAGCTTCTGGCCCGAAGCCCTGCGGCTCGTCTGGAGGTCCTCAGTGCTCAGCAGGCCCAGCCCACCACACCCCTCACCACCACCTGCCTCCAATCCCGGTGACGCCGAGATGCTGGTGGATGCAGGCTGGGGAAGATCTCGGAAAATGGGGAAACCTGGGGGTCGAGGTCAAACATCTGCTAGGGACATTTTCAAGAAAGAGGGAGTGAACTTCATACCCTGCGCTTCTTCCCTCCGCAGCATGAGCCTCCTGTGCCCCGGTGGACCACCACCAGCAGACGCCTTCCCCGCGGGTTCCATAGCCCAGCCAAGGCTGCCTCACGCTGCACAGACCACGATGACCTCAGACTCAACTTCATCAGCATCCGTACCAAGCCTCTCCCTGAACTACTGATGCTGACATCTGGTGATCCAGTCAGCCCACGTCTGGAGATGCAGGGAGGGACCAGGGCCCGGCAGCCAGGTTCTAATTAAGGAGCTCAGGAGCAGGAAAGCTTCCGTGCCGTGGCGGCAGATGAAGAACCACTTCCTCCTGGAAGAGTTAGGCGCGTCCTTCTTGGAATTAGGTGAATTGAATGAATTGACACTGTGCCTTGGAGCCAGTCCAGGCTCTGGTCTACCTGGAGGATCACCTTCTCCTGGGAGTGCTCTGTGCCAAGGCCACTTGACCAAGGGGCCGAGGTAACCCTGGCTGGTCTTGCTGTGTCCACGTGAGTCTCCTCCCTTCAGGCTGTGGCATCTGAGTCTTTTGTGCTTGTCTTAGTAGGTCTGTCTCCACTTCTCCAAATATCTGACAGTCAAAGCCCCACTGATCACTCTGGAGTTTCCCAGGACCCCTGGCCCTGTGCCCATGTGGAACTTGGTCCAGCTCCATGAAAATGCTGTGCAGAAGGCTTGGCCTTTGTCATAGAGTTACCCTGACCTTGGCCCAGACCTTGGGCTGGGCTAGATGTGAGCCAGGGCTTCCCACAGGCTGGGTGCAGGGGGGCGCTCTGTGCTTACACAGGGCTCCCCCAACTGTGACCTGCAGTCCCGTGTATGTGGCAACCTCCTGAGGACAGGAGCCCCTCTATGGGCTGCCATCCTCTCCCTCCTGAAGGGTCCTAGCAGGCTCCCGGCTGAGTTCCTTGTCCTGTTGGCATGGTGCCCTCACTCACTCCCACCAGTGGCTCCTCTTTCAAACCCTCTGGGTTCCTCACAGCAGGGGATGGGATGTGGGGTACAGCCCCTCTCCTTCCCTGCCCTCCCTGGCCCTCCATACTGAGACAGGCTTGCACTGGGAGATGAAAGAAGGTTGCTCTGTGTCACCGCAGCTGGGTGAACTCCAGGTGTTGTGAAGGCAAGGAGAAACTTCTCAAGGAGGAGAAGCTGAGGGTGAAAGTCACAGAATTTCAATGCAGTTACATTTCCCTTCACAAAGACGCCTGTGAGCCCCCTTAACTCCTTTACTCATCTCACGGACTTTAGGCAAATCACGTTGCGTTATTCTTTAATGGAATTATCCCCGCTAAAAGAATATCCATTAGGTTGCATTGTGCATCTGCAAAGTCTTGTCTTCTTTATAAACACAGTTTCTTTTGTGTTGGAGATCAAGCCCCAGTACCTTCCATTCTCACCTTGCAGAGAGGTACTATTGCAGTTCCTGCAGACAGGAACCTTCAAGTGTCAGAAATTCAGCCCAGGAGGAAGTGGCAGAGCAGGAGACAGCCTCTCTCTGTATTGCCTTTTAAAGCTCCCTGCAGCATTTAGTATACAGCATTAAGTATATTTGGGTTTGAAGTACACCGTTAAGTAAAGTGTGTTCTAAGGGAGATGTCTAAGGGGTGGTACTTTTCTCCCTTAGCGGGACCAGTGTACCCTGCCCATGCACCGAGGTGGCCGCAGGAGGAAGGCTGGTTTCTCAGGGCCCAAACCCTCTCCAGGGCAGCCTGGTCCCGGCCTTCCAGCTGCAGAGGAAAGATCTTGCGTGCATTTTGTGGTCTGCAAGCAGCTGCCACTGTGGTGAGGCCACACCCTTGGTGCCCAGGAAGCTCTGTATGCGGCATTCCACAGATAGAAAATCAGAACCGGGAATGAGAACACACCCCAGGTGGACGTGTGATTGACAGAGCCCTGCAGCGAGCGGTCATGTGCAAACGTGTGAGCACAGAGCACAGACCACCTCTCTGGGACGTGTGCGCGGCACGGAGTAAAGTGTTCCTACTTTTTGGTGTGGTTCCCTCGCCTGAGCAGAGGGAGGGTGTGGCTGCTCCGGGTCCGTCTGCCTCTCTTGGCTCAGCTGGGGGACAAGAAGTCTCTGCCCATCCCCTGCTCTGGCTGGCTGCACATCATGTAACAACCCGCAGTCCTGGAGGGGCCTCTCCCTGTCGTGATCCCTAGTTACCACCTCCTTGCGCCGAGACTGAGGCTGATCACCTGGCACAGGGTCTCAAATCCTTTGGCACATCTGAGAAGCCGGCTCAGCAGCAGGGCGTCTCTGCTGGGCTTGGGGACAACCCTTGAGTGCCTCTGGACTCCTGCCCGGGGCAGGGCCGGGCGGGGGCCTGGAAGGCTGAGATTTGAGGTTGGGGAGAGCAGCCGAGATGAAATGAGATCTCGGAGGAGGGACCGTGCCTGCCCGAGAAGTGGCTTCTTCCCAGGACCAAATGCTGACAAACAACACCGAGAACAGGGGGAAAAACAGCATCTCCTCTGCTCCACCCCCTTCCCATGGGCAGTCACCTCCTCAGTTAATTGGAAACGCAGAAGACACTGTTGTGAAATGCGACTCCTGTGCCATCAGCCCCTCTGCGGGCTCTTCACCGTGTTTATGGACAAATGGTCACAGGCTGTTGTCAGCTTCAGAAGGGATTCCGGGCAGCACACGGCCATCCCGAGAGGGAGGCCAGGAGCACATGTGTTGCACAACGCAGCAGGGTCATCTGTCCCCTGCGCTGACGGCCCCTGGAAGACCGTCCGCTGACGCTGGGTGGGCAGGCCACCTGTAAGCCTCCCCCAGAGCCAATCAATCGCTCACTGCACATAAACCAGCCTTGGAGGTGCTGCCTGGGCGCTGACATCACTCACAGCCTGTTTCCCCACCTGCTGGGGTGCATGGGGTGCAGTCCACATGTGCTCTACCAGGCCTGCTTGGTGTGAGTGTGACCCATCTCACAGGTGGGAGAACAGCTGGGTGGTGCCCCCGTGCTCGTGGCCTGCTGCGACCCGTGGCCAGGTTGTAACAAGCCAGGTGGGGAGCAGTGTTGCTGCTCTGTGGGCTAAGTGGGTAGTATGTGGGGGGCTATTAGGACCAGGTTAGACCCAGAGCTGTGCCAGGCTGGCTGGACAGGCAAGTCCCCTGTCTGTTGCCTGATGCTGCTGCCACACGGCTTGTCGGAGGGAAGCGGCCAACGGAGGCCCTCCCCTCGGTTCTCTCCCGCCAGGCCGCTTGTGAAGCTGTCTAAGGTTGTGACACCGGGCTGTCCCCGCACAGCAAACCCCCAACACCTTTAGCTCTGGGGGTGGTACTCACAGAGCCTGGTGGGAGGTCATGGCTTGACCTTGGGACGCTACATCTGTTAAAGTACAGATGTCACCTGCAGAACTGCCACAGGTTTGAACCCTGAGGGCTCGGGAAGAGCAACAGAATGTGGACAGGATTCTCAAGGCGAAAGGACACTTATGAAAGGGCCTGAGATCAGCTGGGATGTCAAGACAAAGGGCCCAGGGACTCCCCGCACTCCAAACGGGCCCAAGAATCCCCAGAACAATGGGGCTTTGATGCCACACTCTCCACTCACCCTCCTGGGGCTTCCACAGGCCATCTGGGCAGCTCTGGTATGTCTTGGGGTCCCCATCACTGCCCCCAGAATGTTCTGACCTACTGGTAGGCAGGGTGGAGCCAGAGGGGGAGTAAGGTGAGCAGGCTTCCTTGGGGCTCCAGGGCTGATGGGGGTTGGGCTCTGTGTGAACTTCATCCTCCTGGGAGGTGGCTGGCTTGGCCCGGCCCCACCCCGGCCTCCATAAGTGTGGTGGGTAGCCTTGGTGCCTGCCCATGGCACATGGCCCTGGGGAGATGTCAGTTTCCCAGACAAGAGCATCTCCCTCCCCACCACCCCACCCACCACTGCCCCGCCCAAGTCCATGGCCCTCTGGTTAAAGCATCAGGCAGCCTGGAGCCTGGTTCTGCACTCTGCTGCCACTAGCTGGGTGACCTTGGGCAAACCAGCATATCATTGAGATGATAACATCACCTCCTTCATAGGATGTTCTGAGACACAAATGGGAGAATGTATGTGCAAGCCTGAGCGCAGTGAATTTCAACCACTGTTAGTTCCTATCTTCCCTGCTGGAGGAGGGAGAGAGGTGAAAGTGGCTTTTAGGAGCAGTCCACTGGAGAAGAGTTGCAGGCTTTGTTCCAGGGCTCTGTTGGAGGGTGGGGCTGCTGCAGTGTCCTATGGTAGCCTGAGAAGGGGCAAAGAACAAGAACAAGATGCCGCAGGGCCCAGGATGCTGCGCTGTGCACATGGAGACTAAGCCCCTTCCCCAGAAACCTGCTCTCCAGATGGGGTGGGGGGTGACACACAGTTGAATTCAAGAGGGCCCCCCATTGAGCCCTGTGTCCAAGTGTGAGTGGCTTGCTGGTGTTGGCTCCACTGATAGGGCCTGGGAATCCTGCACAAGTGAGTGTGTGAGACAGGTGCATGCAGGGCCAGCCCGTGCAAGGGCATCATAAAGGTATAAACACGCAATAAAGGGTGATGGAATGGGCGCCAGGAAGCAATGGTAAATTTGCCTTCATTGAGTTCTGCTCCAGGACTCGGTTGAATGTTAAGGGTAAATGACCAGGGATAAAATTCACCAGATGACTGGGATTTTTAAGGACTCCTCAGGCTTTGTTATGCCAGTGCCGTGGAGTGGATGGGCTGGAACTCTGGGGCTCTGTGGACCTGTGGCTTCAGAATCACCCAGGGAACCTCTGATAAACACAGATTCCTGGGGTCTCCCTGTAGAGATTCTGGTTGGCCCAGGGCTGGGGCATCTGCATTAAAATCCTCTCCTAGAGTTGGAACCACTGCCATAGAAAACTATGGAGAAGAACTGGGCAAGGTGGTCTTCTCTCCAAAATCTAATTATTGGGGGCCCTGCTGGCAGGTGCCATGTCCAACCTGCCCAGACCCCTTCTTTGCGGGGCCAAGTTACGGGTTCCCAGATGTTGCTGTCCCAAGAACCACACAAAGCCTCTGGCCTTTCTCTCCGAGCCTCTCCTCATTTTGCTCTGAAAACTCAGCTGAGTTTAACCTCCACAGAGGCTGACTTTCCTCCTCCCCCGGTATACTCCAGGTCACGCTTGGGGACGCATGAAGGATTTGACACCCACGTACACATTTGTCAGCTTCTGATCACACACCGAGCTGGAGGTGAAGGCAGCCGTCCAGGACACTGGAGGGACGATGTGTTCCAGCTTGCACGTGCTCAGCTGCCACCTGCAGAACCTGTTTGCCCACTCTCGCCCAGGACAGGAGCCAGAAGGAGCTGGGGCAGGACCGCCCCCTCCTCTGCCAGCACTGGCTCCCTGCTGTGGAGACCTGGGAAAGGCCCGCCCTCCACAGGTGAGCTCAGGTGAGCCCTTAAGCGGCATCTGTGATGTGGTGGTAGCCTTCCAGCTTGAGGAGGCCCACGGAGGCCTGAGCTTCCTGTCAGCTGGGTCACCTGGCACCTCCCCTTCACAGCCCGCCTCCCTTCCCCCAATCATGAGTGTGTGTGACATTCTTAGACTCCTTTAAAGGCAGAGGGAGATGGATTTGCTTGCTCAAGTTCAGGACTGCTGTCCGCAGGGATTGGACCAGCTGTCCGAACCAGCAAGCCCTGGCCAAACGCTTCAGCCAGTAGACCAGAAGACACTCCCAGAGAAGTTTTATAACCAGTTCTGATTCACTTTGTTGGATTTAAATGTGCATCTGTAGTCTCCACTAAGCCTAACGTTTCTGCTGCAAATACTAAAGTCACCAGCAGGTCGAGGGTGGACGATCTCTCTGGTTCATTAGCTTATCTTCTGTTTGGTAGGAAACCCGTGTTATGCCCGGAATGTGGTGTGTCTGTCCACATACTGATCACAGAGCAGGAAAGTGATTTAGATAAGGTTAGAGATGCCAGTAAGTCCAGTTTTGAATGCTGACTCTCAAAGACACCGACTTCTCACAGGATACAGGTGCTGGAGGTGTGCCTCCATCCTTACGTCGGCCATCTTCACTTGCTGGACATGAGGACCGACAGTGCTTCTTGTTTCTCTGCGGTTGGTTGTGCCACACTGCAGAGGCCACTGGCACACGTGAATTGGTTTCTTCTCAGTGGGGTGGGGAGACCTCGTCGGGTCTACATGACTAAATTTGGGAACTTGAAGGTGCTCCTAAAAGGAAGATGCTCACTGCTGAGTCACGTGGGCAGGCAAGTGAGGATAGTCGGGGCATCTGGTTAGCAGTCCCTGGGGGAGGTGACTCTGTCATTGTGGTCTGACTGTCACGGATGAGATGGATGGATGAGGTCCACGGACAACAGCTAGAGGATGGTCAAGCAGAAATCTCGGTTCTTGTCCATTGTGCTTCTTCAGGACGTCCTCAGTTCAAGGGTGGCTGATGGGGAAGGCCTGGGAAGGGTGCCGCCCCTCTGACATGTCTGCCCACATGCGTGGGTCCAGTGCAGCCTGCGGGACACGGATTCACTTTGGAAGTCGCAGCTCAAGGGAACACGACGAGCCGGAGGCAGAGACTTCCATCTGACCCCAACTAGACTGACTGCCATTTGCCAGATCTGGGCTTGGTCACCCGGCTCTGCTCAGCCTGGCCATCGCCTGTGAATGGAGGTGACATCAGCTCCTATGTGTTGAAGGCTGTGAGTGCTCCCCAGGCCTTGCTGCGTTCCGTCGTCACAGCAGCCCTGTGAGCTGGGGATTGTCTCCGCTCCATTTCCCACCAGGGAGGTATGTCTCACGGAGGTTGGAAAAGTGGTCCACGTCCCATGACCTGGCAATGGCAGGAGTGTCCCGTTACCTGCAGGCTGGTTTGGACGGCTGCTTTGTGCGCCCCGCCCCCCCACCCCCCCCAGTTCTGGTGTAAGGTATAAAGAGATGTCCAGGAGGGATGTGAAGTCTGCGGGTCAGGGGGAGACTCAGGCTCTCAGGGGGAGGAGGAGACTTCCAGATTCAGAGCCCTGTCAGCTAAAGTGCAAACCTGTAGAATATGTGGACCTGGGACTGATGGGTAATTTACAGATTCTTTGCTAATGTATGAGGGACCTCCCTGTGAACCTGAGCTGGTCTGGGCCCACAGAGCTGGTTGTGGCAGGGCCAGTGTATCAGAGGCAGAGGCTACCAGGTGGCTTCAGGACACCCCACACACCTAGCAGGGCTGACATCTTGTGGATGGGTCTTCTTGCCACACTGGTCCAGGTGCTGACAAAGGCAACTCAGAGCGTCCATAGAAGGCCCTCCCTTAGCCACTCAGGCTTTGATCCTTGGAGGACAGAGCCTTATCCATCACCGGGGGATGCACACCGTGCAAGGGCTGGGCTTTGCACAACCCCCTTGCCTCAGGCTGATTGTTCTCTCTGGTGTTGGTACTCACTAGGAGGAAGAATCTGCAGTGGGTCTCCAAGGGGTGTGTTTTGTTGAAACGATCCTTGGGACTACTGGTGTTTTGTGGGCAGGGCCCAAACTTCCTGGAAATGCAGCTACCATATACATTCAGGAAAGATCTCGACTCCATGTCGCTCAGAGCTTTGTCAATCTTTATAATTTCAGAAAACCACGGCACCAATGGCGATGCCACCATCCAGGGGGCTGAATCACTGAAGCAACACCCGCTGTCAGGCTGCATCGCACCTGCTGCGGCCCAGAAATTTTATATTTGATGCAAGTATTGGAGGACTTGATCATGTTATCTCAGGCAGCTGTGCCTAAACATTTACTATTGAAATAGATTATACATTACTTTTCTTCAGTTTTCTTTTATATTGACATTGTCATTTTATAGTCTATCTGTCATCTATCGCTTATGTTGTTGTAGATACATTATATTATCCAGTTATTTAACTTCAGAAGAGTAAAGGGATTATTACAAATACTTGTTATGAAAGGAGCAGATTGATCAGATCATCCACATGCAAACCGATGCTGGAAATGGACGTGCAGCCCAGCCTCCCTCTGGTGAGCCTCCCTGCTGGAAAGGCAGCCTGCACCTGCAGCAGGCCTGCTCTGACCTTGCTTGCCCTGCCCTGCAGGGGCCCCGACCCGATGTCCAGGCCAGCTCTGACTGTGGCTTGCCCAGCCACATCAGGGGTTTGCATGGAAGGCTTATTGCTGAATCTAAGGGGGGCTTGTGGGCCCCTGGGCTCTGAGGGGGGCAGACCCCAAGCCAGGGCTGACACATGTGGTTCCCTGGGACTTTTCAGTGGTGTTTGGAATGTGTGTTGACACAGGGAGGTAAGATGGCAGGACGGGAAATGGGAAAGGTGAGCTGGCACCGTCCAGTGAGCACCCAGCGGCCTGTTGAACCCTTGGGTTCTTTCCAATGCTTCAGAAGGAAAACATAAGAACACCCAGAGCACCTCCTGTTTGGTCCGGGGTCCCTCTCTTAGAGGTGAGGGCCTTCATGTGCCATAAGGAGCAGGCTGGTCTTAAACAACCACCCAACCTGGGTGACTGCTTCAGTCTCCTCGTAGCAGGTATGGGAGGAGCTGGGTTTCTCTGCTGACTCCACAACCAGCTTTGAGAACAGTTCCAGGAGAGGGTTCCAACACCGTTTGGGAAAGAATCTCGGAAGTAAGCACAGGGCCCTCCCAGGAGACCCCTTTGCCGAATACCTTCCCTTTGGTTGTATAAATTCTGGCAGGTTTGGTGAACAATTGGGAAATCTTGTTC
Organism: Stenella coeruleoalba; assembly: GCF_951394435.1. NCBI lineage: Eukaryota > Metazoa > Chordata > Mammalia > Artiodactyla > Delphinidae > Stenella > Stenella coeruleoalba. The sequence continues at coordinate 29,905,779 of NC_137153.1, read as the reverse complement.
ATTTACAGTCTCGTCATGTCCATTTTCCGGAGGATTCTAAGTTGAGCAATCTGAGTGCAGGCTACCACTGGTTACTGCGGAATCCAGCAGACAGCTGTCCTGGGGAAATCTGATATGAAAGATATGTGTGTGTGCCTCTGTGCATGTGCGTGTGTGTGCATGAGCATGTAAAGGTGTGGACCTGTGTGTGTGCACACGTGTTGGCATGTATGACTGTATGCATGTGCATGTATATGTGTGTTTGTGTGCGTGCATCTGGAGGGTCATCAAAGGGCTGCGATGAGGAATTCAGGCCCCCAGGGGCCCTTGGCAGCCATGCAGCGAGTCAGCAGGTTTCACAAGACCCAGCGGCATTTGGAGGCCTCCATCTGTGTCTTCTAGGGTCTTCTGTCCAGCCTGTGGACACATCCCCTTCTCTTGTTTGAAAGACAGGTTGGAGCAAATATGACTTGACTTGTACCTGGGTCCCAGTTCCTAGGTGGGTTTTCTGCTCCCCTCGCCTGACCAGTGACAAGCACACCCAGCAAGTTGGCAAGGCAGTGAGGCTGCACTGCGACCCCGGCCTTCCTGGGTGCTGGGCCCCTTCCCTGCGCATGTGGGCTGGGGTTCGGAACCAGTTTTTCAGCTGTGCACATGCCATGAACTACATACCACCTCAGTGAAGTGCTGGCAGCATCCTAAGAGCAAACGCCTTAATACGTTGTAGTGAAACTCAGCAGGGCAATCAAGCCTCACATCCACCGGCTCAGGTTGAACCTTGTCTGCAAATGAGTTACAAAGCAATTTTCAGTTCTCAGAGCTTTTTGGATTTCAAACGACTGGTAAAGAATTACAGAGCTGCAAAAATAAACAGACCCAGTTGACATAACTAGACTTGAAAGCCAGACCTGGGTTTTGCCGGCACGCAGTCTGTGTGTGTGTGTGTGTGGTGTGTGTGTGTGTGTGTGCATGTGCGTGTGTGAGTGTGTACTCTCTCCAGGCCTTAGGATGGTGGTGAGGTCAAAAGTCACCCCTAGATTAGCCCCCTCCTCAGGGCCTCTGCTGAAAGCGGCCCAGCTGCCACTCCACGGCTGCAGCAGCAGATGGCCCCTTGCCTGGGGCAGGCAGGTTGGGGGCAGGGAGGCTAGGGCTGAAATCTCAGCGCTCAGGCTGCCAGCGCACCCCCCTCCCCCATCATTCCTCTCAGCCAAGAGCGCCTGAAACGGTCAGTAGCTGTTGATAGTGGACTCAGAGGGGGAGGCACCTCAGGTGGGAGGTGAGGGGGACCCGGGGACAGGCTGTGGCTGCTCTCAGGGAAGGAGAGCTTGGAGAGCCCCGGGGCCAGTGGGGCAGGTGGATCATCCCCTCGATGATCTGGAGGGAGGGTGGGGGAGGGTGGGTGCACCTGCAAGGGCAGCAAGGACGGGGAAGGGCATGGGTTAGAGGTGACTCTGCACCTGATGCATTTAGTAGAAACATCGCCCACCTACGTGCCAACTTTGGGATAGGTGCTGCCACTGAGCTCTTAGAACGTGTCTGCACGGGAGCCAGAAGTGTATGGGGTCAGAGAAGGGGTGGCTCATTTGTCACAATGTCAAGCTGTGCTTGTCTCTCTGAGGTCCCCATACTGCTTTCCCCTCTCAGCAGAGCTCTGGGGCCCAGATCAACCTTCTCGGGCTTTCGTGGAAGCCGCGCTCAGTGACAGGGCATCCTCGAGGGAGAAGCTGCCCTCTACGCAGGGCCCGGAGGCAGGGCTGTGTGACGTCACCAGGGAGGATGCCGACTGGCCCTGCGTCTTGAGCGGGGGCTGCAGGGCGTCTGCCATTACCTGTGACAACCCATGGTCCTGGTGGAAGGGGTCACCCATGTCTTGGGGTTGTCTGAGGCCCAATGAGTCTGAGATTGGGTTTCCTACACCCTCAGACAGACGGGGCCTAGAGTTACCTTTAAGCTAATTTAAACAAAAATAATGAGAAGTGATATCTGAGGTCCATGGTTGAGCGTCAGCTTACAGACATTTTACCAGAGGCATCTGGGGTTGGAGAGTCATCTCAGGGGCTGACTTGAGGGAAAAGCTCTGGGTTTGTGACACCCTTGTGAGCACAGAACACATTTTGAGAAGGGGGTTTCCTACTGGAAAGATTCCATGGCCGGAATCAAGGGTCTAGAAACTCCTCATCATACTTTCTTTTTTCAAGTTGGAGATTAAGAAGTGTACAATAAATCTGAAATATACTATACATACGAGTCTAATTTATATGTACACTAGAAAGAACAATAATGAAAAACACCATACGCCTGGGGGGGGCGGGCCCAGACTAATGGTAGAATGTGATGCACACTCCTTTTCTCACTTTAGCTTCAGAAACCACTGACCTGAATTCTGTTAATCGTTATCTCATTTTGTTTAAAGTTTTACTGTTTATGGAAGTCTTGCTCAGCAATAGATTGCTAAATTTTGCCAGTTTTTGAAACTTTTACAAATAAAATCATATTGTATAAATCCTGTGATTTGCTTTTTTCTGCTCATGCACGTTGAGGCATAGACCTGTCGCCCAATCATTTCCACTGCTGCATAGTATTCCATTGTAGGAATTATTTGGATTGTTTTCAGGCTTTTGCTATTGAAAGCAATGCCCATCTGAATATCCCTTAAAGGCACAGATCCCAGAGTGTGACTGCTTTGGTTCAAATCCTGGCTGCCAGTTCCCGCTAGTGTGACCTTGAATAAGTCAATGTACCCTCTGTGCTCCAGATTCCATACCTGTAAAATGCAGATACTAGTATGTGCATTGGAAAGCTGTAAGGAGGATTAGGTGAGCTAATTTAGATAAAGCACTTAAAATGACGCCTGGCATGGTCATTTTAAAGATAAGATACAATGAAATTGGTGGTAAGGATAGTGGTGATGATGATGGTGACAGTGATGGTGGCGGTGGTGGTGATGGTCATAGCGATGGTGGTGGTGATGGTGATGATGATGGTGGTGGTGATAATGATAATGGTGGTAGTGATGACAGTGGTCATGATGATGTGATAATGATGACGGTGGTGATGATGATGGGGATGGTGGTGGGGATGGTGGTCTGGAGGGGATTGTATGACAACTGCTTGGACACATGTGCAAAAGAGAATCCCTTTATATAATACTTTAGTCTCCTTTTTCACTGAAACCCTTTATTGGTTTCCTTCTGTGAGCAATAATTAGCTCATAACTCCTTTCCCATCCCTTTCCTCTTCCGAGCATCTTGTCTTGTCCCAGTGCTACTCTGAGCAAGGCTTTACCTTCCTGGCATCCTTAGCTGAACTGAGCTGAGGCTTAAGGAGAGCCTGGGTGGAGAGTTCCAGGTGCTTGCAGCCAGGTGCTCTTGGTGTGCTGTAGAGCAATGTGTGCAGAGACCCATGCCTGGGACACCAACAGCATCACCTGTGTAGACAAAGAACATCGAAGTAGCAACTCAGCCAAGGAAAGGTTGCAGGAAGAGGCCCTGTGGGACACTTGGAGCTAGAGCCTGAAGTCAGAGGTCTTTTGAAACTGGGGGTGGGGTCCCAAGGAGACATGTGCTTGGAAAGGGACCAGCCATCTGGTAGGACTGCTTAGGGCCTTTATAAGTTCATGAGGAGAAGTCAGAATGATTAAAAGTATCTCATCCAATGACATTTACCAACAGAAAAGAAGTGTACGGGGAGGGGTGGGGCAACAATCCCATGGGTCCCTTCCTTCAGCCTGGCTTGTTAGCCTGTGCTGGGCATCACCCTAGACCCCGGAGGTAACAGTACCAAGGTGCCTACATCCTCTGCCTTCAGGAAGCTGGTCAGGGAACAATGTAAGGTGAGATGACAGATACACTGGGGAAAGTAATGCAGGGTGAGGGATGGCGGATGTGTGCTGGCTGTTAGAGGCCAGGGGAAACCTGCTGTCAGCTTCCCTGAAAAAATGAGAGGGCACCATCTTGGGATGGGCCGGGGCCGAGAAATGACTGTGGAGCCTCTGGGAGGAGAAAGCTTGGAGTGCTCAGGAAACCCAAAGGGAGATCCCTGGGAGAGAGAGCGGAGCAGCCGGGAGAGGCTGCAGGTGAGGCAGAAGGTGGTGTGCAGGTGTGCAGGTATGCAAGAATCAGAGTCTCCAGTGGCTCCTGGGTCTGGGAGGTGTGAGCCATACTCTCCCCCATGGTAGAGAGTGGGTGGGTGGGGGACGACCCAGCATTTGGTCCCCACCTCCTCTGCCCTTGGTGGGGGGAGGCAGCTCCCAGGATAGCACCTGGAGGCCAGACTCACTCAGAACTCTTTGGCTTTGAGGGTATGCCTTCAGACAAGAAGTATTCCTGTTTGAATTGACCGCTTCACCCCTTATCTAGACACAACCACAGGGACAGACCGATGGGGGTCAATTTGTGTCCCTCCTAAATTCATATGTTGGAGTCCTGACCCCCAGTACCTAGAATGGGATCTCACTTAGACAGAGGGTCTTTATGGAGGCCATCAAGATAAAATGAGGTTATTAGGGTGGCCCCCAACCTAATATGACTCGTATCTTTATTCAAAAAGGGGAATTTGGACATGCACACAAGGAGATGCCGTGTGAAGATGGAGGCAGATATTGGGGTGATGAATCTACAGGCCAAGGAATGACAAGGATTGCTGGCAAAGTACCAGGAGCTGGGGGAACAGCCTGGAACTCCCTTACAGCTTCAGAAGAAATCAATCGTGCCAACACCTTGGTCTTGACTTCCAGACTCCTGAACTTTGAGAAAATACATTTCTCTTGTGTAAGCCACACAGTGTGAGGTACTTTGTAACAGCAACATTAGGAAACTTACACAGGTGATGTAAAAGAGAATTTCTCCAAATTGGAAAGGTTCTTATCATCTTCAGGAGATTGATTTTTTTTTTTTAAATATTCTTCTACGGCTGTTAATTTTTTTTCAAAGAATCTGTGCTACTTTAATACTCAGTGTTAAGAAGGAGAAATCTAGATGAAACCATTTTGGGCAGAATTTGATGGGTAACCAGCATTGCAGAATTCACATAGATTCTGCCTGCTGTCTACAGCAACTCTTGAAGTCACCTTAATACAGACATAAGGTGCACAGAGGACACTGCTCCGTGTTGCTTTGCTGGAGGAATTAAGACATTGAGGGAACAGCAGCAAGCTGATGCCAGCATTGCGTTTGTCAGGAAGCTGCCACCAACATTTGTGGGTGTATTGCCATGTGGCACATGACAAGCTTTATTGGATGGATGGGTTACGAGGATCCCCCTGGAAAAAGTCGTAGTCGTTAACCCTTAATCTAGAAAAACTGTCAATTGTACTTGCATTCTTTATGCAGCCCTTGGTGTGTGTTTAGTACGCACGTTTATTCAGGATGACTGCTTTTTAAGCAATAGGCTGAATTAAGATGGGAAAGTTCACAGAAATGTTTTCTTGAAATGATATTTATCCAGCACAGAGACTGAGGAAGCTGATCCAACATCTGGAGTCTTGCCTGCTCAGGAGCTGAAGTGCAAACCCCACCCCGAAAAGGATTTTGGTTGTCCAGACGTAGTAGAGAGCTGACGCCAGGTCTGTGCTCAATTTTGGCTGAAGAGGCTATTAGCAGAGTGGAAACTCAGTGGTGCAAACCTGAGCACTGCAATTCTAAGAAGCAAACGATTCCTCTGGGCCATCCGGTAGCAGGAGCTAAAAGGAGGATTGAGATTTGAGAACAGGCAAGCAAGGAGGAGAGGACATCTCAGGCTCCTCCTTTGGACTATCTACCATCCAAAACCAAGGCAGCCTTTCCATGTGGCCAGGTTTAAGGTGCACGTTTCTGTGGAAGGGAGATCCAGGGCCACTAGGTGCCCCTTCCGTAGTTCTGCAGATGTCACCGGGAATGAAAGTACGCAGCCAGCGTGCTCGTCCCTTGTGTGCACATCCTCGTGTGCATACCACCATGTCATGTTCCTTAGACAATATCTCCCCCTGGGGTCTCAGCAGGCTCAGCATCCATCTGTACGTAAAAATGACTTGTTTGAGTGAAAGCCACCTGTGTAAAGCTGAAAACAAAACTTTGGGCTGAAGGATGTGAGACTGCCTTTCCTTGGGCACTTCCTCCCCCGTGGTTAGATTGCTCAGGGCGGGGGTGGCCTGCTGGCTGGTGTCAGGCAGTCTTAGCTGAGTGAAGATACCAGGGTCAGTGAAGGCTCTCGGGGCAGGCGAGGGTGTGCAGGGGGTTGCCTTGAAACCAACATGATGAGAATACAGCTTTCTCCTTCACCACTTGTGCTCTGGGAGCGATGATGGGAGGGGTCCTGGGCGCCCACTGTCAGCTCCTGCCTCCTCCGCCCGGCAGCCGGGAGTTCTGCCCTGCAACCGGGCCACCCTCCATCTGCTGTCTGGAATAATGAGCTCACCCCGCTGCTGCTGGCACAAGCCAACTTTCATTCTTCTATTCACTAGGTTACCCTTTCAGCTTCCCATTGTTCTTTGCTAATGGCCTTACAACGTGCCTGCCTGTTACCTTTCCTCCCCTGCTGGCGGAGGGCCGAGGAGGAAAGCCTCAATCTCTCTGACTTGAAGAGCCGGCGGAGGTGGCAGGTCACCCCTCCCAGACTTCACTGCAGCCACTGGTCTGGCGAAATATTTTATGGGGCACCTCCCCCTTCCACTGGGGACCCGGCCGGGTTGCCACACATCCTGGCTTCTGTGTCTTTTCAAGCCCCACCTCAATCAAGCACATGGTTGTCTTCGTGCCTGTGACAGATGGCCCGGGTGCCTGAGGTGGGTTAGAGGCTTGGCCCTCAGTTCCTGAGAGGAGAGGCGGCAGGGCAAGGTGCCCGGATGACTTGAGTGCCCCCAGGCTACATCGACTTTTAACTCTTTCTGGGTTGAGGGCCAGGTCCTACAGGAAGAAGAGCCATCAGAAATGGCCCTTTCCACTTGGCCTTCTTATTATCTGCTGGTGCAGTTGAGGGCACAAAAGGGCAAGAAGGGCTCACATGGCAGTAAGAGAGCTCACTTCTTCTGCGGGGGTAGTTGAGAGCTTAACCGTGTTATGCAATCACCGCCCTCAGGAACAAGTGTCAGGTAATAATTTACCAACACGTGGCTATTGTCCCTTTGGCTTAGCTGTACAGATGGATCCAAAATAGAGGGGTTTCTTATCTGAAAAGGAGATATCAAAGAACAGAAGCTACTGGGACCCCGTCCCGAGTTACACGAACGTTGGCTGTGCCCAGCTCTCCCAGGGGAGATTCGGCCTCCACCGTAGGGGGGCTGCAGGACAAAAGTCGAGGAGATGACTCACCGGCCACTGCCCTTTCAATGGCCAAGTTCCGACCTCTACAGCGTCCTAATCCATGACATTCACTTTGTGGGCAGAGGTTCTCGTGGTGAAATGGGAGCACGTGCACGGCTGCCGGCTGGCTTTGTGGTTTGAGTGCATGGCTTTCTCCAGACTTAAAAGCAGTGGCATGCTGTGCCAGAGTCGCCCGGCATCCAGGCATGTGGTCACGTCGAGTATGCAAATGAGTCGGACGCTTGCCGGTGGCCTGGGGCACCTGAGCCCGCTGCCCCACAGCCCTGGGAGGCCCAGCAGGTGCCACGTCAGGCAGGTGTGCAGCTCACCATATGCTCTGGCCAGGGTCGGGTTTCTGCCGGCGTCTTTCAATTCCCCACCAGGTGAGATCCAGTGGGTGGAAGGGGCCCACACCAGCCTGTGGTTGCACTAGTCACCTCTGGGCATTTGTTTGCTCTGCACTGACAGGTTTGTTTGAAACTTTGGAGCCGGGACAGCCCTGAAACCTCGACCATGGCAGGTAGAGCAAGGTCAGAAGTCAGTGACCAGGGAGATGGGGAGCTGCAGCTTACTGTGAGTAGCCTACAAATTGGGTAATTCTTTGTAAAACCCTCTGTATTTCAGAGAGCTCTGTTTATGGCTAAATTAGGCAGGTGCCTTCCAAATGCACCGTCCTCTGCAGAGCCCAGACTCTGGCTGCAAGATGGTCTAAGGCGGGGGCCTCCCACTTTGTTCCCTCTCTTATCCCCCTGGGGAGCTTTAAAGATCCCCGTACTTAGACTGCACCCTTGAGAATGAGATTGAACACCCAGGAAATAGGACCAGGCATCTGTACGCTCTGCTGCTCACATGACGCAACAGAGTGTTTGAGAACCCACAGTTCAGAGCTCTGCTGCCCCACACAGCAACCACCAGCCACACGTGGACACTCACACTGAAGTTATTTGAAATAAATTGAAAATTCAGCTTCTCCGTGTTCAATGGCTGTCTTGGACCGTGCCGAGAGAGAACATTTTTGTGGTCGCAGGAAGTTTGATGGGGCAGTGCTGCTGTGGAGAGTCCCTCTGACGCCCACTTTCACAAGCTGGGCACCAGGGAGGTGACCTGGTAGCTCAGGGCAGTGGCTGGTCTCCTGAATCCTCATTCCTCAGTGCTCAGGCTCCTGGGGTGCAGATGTGTCCAGAGAAAGGCCTCCACAAAATCAAGTGTGCAGAGATGGGGTGCCCCAGAAATGCCTTTTTGGACACCCTCACCGCCCTGCCTTCAGAGTCCTGGGCTCGCTTTGGTCGGCCTCAGTGGTATATATTTCCAGGGAACCATCGTGTCTTCCGGTCACATGTGTGTGGGGAACACTTGCCCCACATCAGACTTATTGCCGTGACTCCTGAAAAGCATTAATGCAACTGAGCTGCCGCCCCCCAACGCCTGCCGAGGATGCCAGCGTGGCTCATGCGCTGTGAGGGTGCAGCCTCTGTCTCCCCCTCTGGGTCTTGCCCTGTAATTTATCAGATGATCATTTTTTGCAGCAAAGGGACCATGGCACACGCCGGGGATCTCTGACACAGAAGGTTTGGTCCTCCAGAGCCCAAGTGCAAACCAAAGAGTGCGGCAGTGAACGGGTTTAGACAAAAACGGTGCTGGGAGGGGGGCTTTCCTGGCATTTCACAGCACGTGCTGCCAACTGTTGCAAAAAGAAAAAACACCACCCCTAAGAAGAAAGCGAGGGGAGATGTACATATTACTGCAGGCTGCAGCCTCCCTCCTCCTCCGTCATTGTTCCAGGGCCGGCGGCAGGCCCCGCGACAGCTGGGTATCACTAACAGCTGCTGTTTCCTGGGGTGAAATTAAAAGATTAGGGGATATGGGCACGTGCTGGCCTCAGGAGCCCAAACAATGCTTGATTTAGGGTGAAACTTGTCTGGGGAGGCTGACAAAGGAGGAGGCTCCGAGTTGGCCAGGGGTCAGAGGGGGAGCTGGCTCTGCCAGAGACAAAAGGGCTGAGGGGGGAGGGGGCAGAGGGCTGGGTGGGGGACCTGGCTGAGTGAAAAGAGGCCTCGCAGCAGCTGCTCCTGCTGCAGAAATTTGAGACGGTTCTTTTCACAAACACAAATGTGGGAGAAGAATAGGGGGCCACGCTTAGCTGAAATGACTCGTTTGCAAATGAAAGGGAGATTGAGAGCCCTTACATTGTCCAAGTTTTCACCTAAGAGGATGGAAAATGATTAGTGCACGCGGCAGCACGAAGTGTGCCTCGGAGCAGATGGGCCAGCCACCCCGCGCTGGGCTCTGTGTTTACATAACAATCGTGGGCCCAGCCCGGCGGGTGCAGAAGCCCCGGCCCCTTAAGTGTCCAGCTTGGCACACACCCGGCCGCCCCCGACTTGGGCTGATGCAGTTCCAGCCGGAGCCCACGACGGGAGGCCTTTGCTGCAGGCTGTGTGGATGTTAATTTATGTACCAGGCTAAATTAAATACACTTCATAGCCAAGAAGCCACAGATGACTGCTGGGGAGGCAAGCAGGCCCGCGGACGGTGGGCACTGTGGCTCACCCCCGAGGCGGGACGTCCCACACTCCCCGATGGCTGTTTCCTCTTGCTGACTGGTGATGGATGGACAAAACAGCGCGTTGGAGGGGTGCGTGGTCCTCCCTGCATGATGCGAAGGGTTTAACCATGAGAGAGCACACGGCCTATCCCCAAAGTCTTGGGAAAGGCTCGGCCACGGGCACCACGGAAAGAAAGATGCAGCAGGAATGACCTCAGGGCTTCCCACGTGCCTTGAAGCCTCGGGGTGTGGTGGTGGTGCAAGGGTGGGGTCCTTGGGTTTGCACTCCAGCCTCACTTCTGAAATCTTCCTGCCCCAAAGGCATAGCTTACTCTAGCTCACCATGAGGAAACAGACAAACCGCACTGAGGACAGTTTACAGAAAGCCTGGCCGTATTTCTCAAGTCATCCTAAGGCAGAAATTCTGAGGACATGCCAGAGAGATTGCCCGCTGAGTGCAACCCACACTCTGCTTTGTTCTTTGCTATAAACGGCATTGTTGAAACAACTGGCAAAATCTGAGTGAGGTCTGCAGATTAGATACTTAACATTGCATCGGGTTAATTTCCAGAGTTTTGTGATTGTACTGTGGTTACCCCTGCCTTTTAAGGAAATACACAGTATATAGGGGCAAAGGGCATCACCCCTACAACTGACTCTCATGATTCATAAAAATAATTGTGTGTGTGTGTGTGTGTGTTATGGAGGGAGAGAGTGAGGGAGAATGACAGAGACAGAGAGATGGAGAGACAGGGAGAGAAGGAGAGAGGGTAAAGGGGGAAGAAGGGAGGGAGAGAGGAGGAAGGAAGGATAGAGTGGTAGCTCTCACATCTGGGAAACCCGCTTGAAGGTGCTATGGTAGCTCTTTATACTATTGCCAATTTCCTCTAATCTGAGATTCTGCCCAGATACAGATGTTAAGATGGAAAGGCGGGCAATAGGGACACAGAGATTGAGGGGTCTCTCTCGCACCCGCCCAGGTGCACTGGAAGTCCACAGTCCTGGGGCCTCTCAGCACGGGTGACTGTGGCCGTGGGATGCTGGCAGGTCACTGGGTGGGAAGGTCTCCCGGGGGCGGAGGATGGAGGCCTCCGGCTGGCAAATGTAGACGTAGGTGTGAGTGGGGTTCCCCGGGGAGTCAGAGGGAGGAAACCCGTCCCAGGGGTGTCCCTGTGCACCCCATGTGAGAGCTACAGCTGAGGTGCTGTCTCTGAGGTGCATCTGAGGTACATTTTTCCCTCCATCCTTTGAGTCATTACCACGTTATCAAATTCAATTAACTGCCCCTCCTACTAAGTTTAAGCTAAGCTTAACTACTTTTGCTGTTTTGCTTCTCACTTCTGCCTATACATTTGTATCACCTGGAGAGGTTATTAAGAAATGCCCAGGCCCCATCCCAGAACACCTACATCAGAATCATTGAGGGTGGGTGAGCGGGAAGCTGGCAACCTTGTGCTTTAAAAAGTTATTTTAGCGGTTTTGAATGTGCACTCTGTGTTGCAAAGGGGTCCTGGAAGGTTGGTCTCAGAGACCTGGCTATGTTCTTAAAAAGAGCAGGGGGCTTCCCTGGTGGCGCAGTGGTTGAGAGTCCGCCTGCCGATGCAGGGGCCCGGTCCGGGAAGATCCCACATGCCGCGGAGCAGCTGGGCCGGTGAGCCAAGGCTGCTGAGCCTGTGCGTCCGGAGCCTATGCTCCGCAACGGGAGAGGCCACAACAGTGAGAGGCCCACGTACGCAAAAAACAAAAAACAAAAAACAAACAAAAAGAGCAGGGATGTGACACCCGCACTCACCGTGCCTGGAGTGGTCCTGAGGGCAGGGTCAGGCGTGGGGCCATGCTGGCTTGAAACTTCATCACACAAAGGCTGATGTTGAGAGCCTTGTGTCCTTTAAATCCCCCATCCCAACCCTTGCTTAGCGCCAAGGCACACGTGGCAACAATGAAGTGTGTATTGCAAGGGACACGGTGTGAAAGCACATGCTCTCAGTTGCTAATGGTTAAGGAGACAGGGCATCTTTGTCATGCATGGATGGGTCTTGGCGATACAGAACCCAGAGGTTTCCCCCTAAACCTCACTGAGCAGGGCCCGGTGTTAGCGCTGGTGCAGAGCACGAGCCCTGCAAGGAGGCTTCTCAGACCCTTTCCTCTCAATTGATTTTAGTGATGGAATTTTAATCACTTCTTCCTTGTAGGGTTTCTGGGACATACAGGCATTATTTTTGCTTTCTGTTCAGAATGTGTAGGGCAGTATAAAACTGTCATTTCCTGTATGTGTTTTTACACAATGTCAGATGCAGCAGGAATGTTTCCACACAGGTGAATTTAGCTGGTCCACCAATTATTCTGCCTGGGTTAGTGACCATGAGATGTGTACCCGCCCAGCTCCTTGAAGAGTGGAGGAGACGTCCAGGAGTATCTGGAGGAGCCGTAAGGGTACTGTCTCAAAGTGAACTCTTTAGAAATGAACGCTTCTGAAGGCATCTGCGTAGACTGTCTGCCTGCTCTGAAACCATGGAAATATGCACTGTCCCCACAGGAAGGCAATCGAGGCATTGCTGGGGGGAGCACAATGAATGATAGGATGCGGTCCCTTGATTGGGCCTCAAGTCCTGTCTTAGTCTTCATTGTAGACTTACACAACAAACATTCATTTCTCACAGTTCTGGAGGCTGGATGTCCAAGAAGAGAGTGCCAGAATGTTTGGGTTTGGGAGAGAGCCCTCTTCCTGGCTTACAGACAGCCAGCTTCTCACTGTGTCTTCATGTAGCAGAGAGAGCAAGCTCTGGTCTCTTTCTCTTCCTATAAGGACACTAATCCCAACATGGGGGCCCCACCCTCATGGCCTCATATAACTCTAATCACTTCCCAAAGGCCCCACCTCCAAAACATCATCCCACTGGCAGTTAGGGCTTCAACATATGGATTTTGGGGGGACACAAACATTCAGTCCACATCAGTCCAGATGATGAAGGGGTGCTTGCTCGGTGCATTCCTAATGGCATCTCATGCAAAACTTAATCTCATGTATATGAAATATATTTGAAAATGGTCTATGGAGGCAAGTAGGGTTGAATTTTAAGTATAGGGCAGTTAGTGGGACTGTAGTTTACCAAATTGAAAAAGAAATAAAGAAAAGTTATCAACAAGGAAAACGTTGTTCTGCTACTTTGATAAGTCATTTTCAATTCCTCTGAGAGACTTCAAACCCTCAGCTTGTAATGTCACAGAATACATTGGGTTTGCATGCAGACCTTTCCTGCTGAGGCGTTGCCTACACCACTGGAAAGGGCTGTGTGTCCCTGGAAATTTTAAGGAAAAGGAAAGGCCAGCAAAGAAAGCTCCTTCCCTGTCCTTCATTCTGCCTCTGGGAATGGGGTGGCTTGAGTGATAAGCAGGTTTGCGTAGGGCTGGTGGGCAGCTTGGCCACTTCTGTGCAGTGGTGTTCTTGCTACCTCAGCATGGGCACCCTTCTCAGAGGCTGAGGGAGGGATGCAGGGTGTCAGGGGTTTTTGTGGGTCACAGGACACCAGGGAACTCTGGCACAAAGGCACCAGCTGCTGGTGACAACGTTGGCTGGAGTGAGGGCTTATTTGCGAGGCACTGGCTTCTGGCATCCTGGGTGGCAGGTGAGGCCGGCTGACCCCTGCTTGCCCGCCACCAGGGATCCACAGGGAGCCGCAGTGTAGGGGTCCGGGACAGAGCCCTGCCTCCAGCCCAGATGTCCTGAAGGATGTGTGTGGGGACACACCCTTCCATTCAAATGCGGCAGTATTGTACTCTTCAGCACGGTAAACATGGCAAAGCTCCCTTAGGCGGACTCTGTGTACATCCTTGTCCATCTGAATCCAAACCTTCTCTGTCCTGTGACGTTTGTGCCCCCTGAAAGCTCTGCTTTGCTGTGCTGATAGCCCTGGAGAGAGTCTGTGTGCTCAATAAAAAGTAACAGCCACATCCCACGAAGACAGAATTCAGCCATGGTCCTGCAGCCAGCCGGGCTGGTGGCAGGGCAGGCGTCGGCTGACTCGAAGACCTGGAGTTACTTCTCTGTTCAGTCTCCTCATCCATGGGCTGGGGACAGGAATAGCCCATTGCTCTGCAGGGGCCATGATCTCACGGGCTGCCTGCTCAGTGCCTGGAACCACGCGTGGCTCCCAGAGGCTGAGTAGTGTCATCCCTGTGCGGCATAAGAGAAGGACCCGAAAGAAAGAAACTCTACTCAGAAATGGTCCTCGGCACCACATGGCGACACAGCGGGAGCTGCACGTGGTTCACGTGTGCGTGGACTCTGTGTGTGCACTGCCTGCGCAGAGGAACCCTAAGAAAAGCAGAGTGAAGGAGGCAGCCCGTCATAGCACACGCTCACCATCCGCCCTGCGACCCAGGGCGCAGCTGCAGTTGGCTCGAGTGTGGCTTAAGGCTCGTGGCCCAAATCTCCTGTGTTCTCCTCCCTCCAACCTTCCTGGGAGGTCTTAGAGAGTTGACATGGCAGTTGTATCAGCACGTGGTGTCCCCCAGAGGTGGCAGAGATGGCTGGGAGGTGCGGAAGTGTCGTCTCCCTCCTTGCATTGCTCCTGCGTTTTCCATTGGCTGTGGGATTCTGAGCTGCAGAAGCTGAGACCTTTGCTTCAGGCCTCAGCGTTGGGACATGCTGGGAGTGGCCTGTGTGGGCAGGCAAGCTGGCTCCAGCATGGGATGAGTGTAACTGGACCTGGGCTGTCTGGGGCACAGGGCCTGGGAGGCCGAGAGAGAGGCCCCGGGGATGTCCGGCATAGACAGAGCCCAGAACAGAAGCCTTGGCAACACTCAAAGAAGGCGCGGACCTTCTTGCAACTGCTCAGCCATGCCCCCAAGGAGGTGTGCACTCGTTTCTTCGGTATGGTGTCCACTCTGTGGCCCACAGGGTACCCAAATCCCTTCATTCACTTTCATCCAGCCCACAGTGTCAAGGTCCTCACAAACCAGCATAGCTTCTGAGGGTATTATTTCCAGCATGTGCAGCAAAAGGCATGAGTCTGAGAGTAGAAAATTGGCTCCTGTGCTTTTTTTTTTTCCAATGAGAAAGCACATATTGTGCTGTCCTCTTAGCCTCAGAGCCAGAGGCTAATTAGACTCTAGTTTTCCATTGTTCTCAGGAAAGCAAAAGCTAAACATGCTCCTGGCAAAGGAGGGGGCAGCGGTGCCATGGGCAGCCCCTTTCTCTCTGGCACAGAGATTCCAGCCAGCAGCCTGGCATATGCTTGGCCTGAGGGCAAGGGGCTGGCAGGGCTCCGAGAGGGCTCTGTGAGGCACATTTTTCTTCTCCGGCTCTGCCTTTCCATAGAGGCACATTCCCTGGGCAGCAGATGCTCCCTGGGCAGCAGGAGAGATGAAATGGCTCCAGTTGGGGCCAGCAGAACTTTGCATGCCAGGGTGTGGGTGTGGCAGTTTTAAGATATGTCCATCTGTTCTGTGGCACCCCTCCCATCGAGGGGTGAAGTCTCCATCCCCTCCCCTTGAATCCAGGCTCATTTTGAGGACTGGAGCCCTGAGCCAACATGCAGGAAATCCTACCATCTTGTGCCGCCATGTTGTAAGGAAACACAACACAGCCGGTGGGAGTGAGCACAGGTGGAGGCCTGAGACCACATGGTGAGGGCCTGGCCAGCCCCCAGACACTCTAGCCCCCGCCTGGCTACAGCTGCTGAGGGCCTATGCCAGAGCTGCTCAGCTGATCCCTCCCAAACTGAGAAATCAGAAAATGACTGTGGTTGTTTTAAGACACTAGATTTGGGGTGGTTTCTACAGAGCGATAGTCAGAATACTTGGTATTCCCTACTATTAACTGCTTCCACTCCCAGATCCGGAAACCAAATGCTTCCCTGGACGGCTAGTGGACACTTAGACTAGATGGCCCAGGAGTTCTTCTGTATCTCCTGATATTGGCTGTCCATTAGGCCTGCTTATACGATGGGACACAAATGCCATGCCCTGCGCTTGCTTATTTGCAAGTGCCTCTTCGCTTATTTACTTTTAATTTCTCTCCTGCTTTCAAAGGGATGGCATGTGCCTTGGCAGCTCACACAAGAGGTTAAAATAAAATCAAGGAAATTGGGTAACTTTAGTAGAAAAGTGAGGAAGTGAAATGAATACATCAGGAACCTGAGATAAAGTAGAGACTGGAACTGAGTTAATATTTAACTCCAATTTCTCAGCAGTGAGAAGTTTTTAAAAGTGCCAGTTCTGAATTTAAGAAAAAAATGGCAGAGCAGTTCTTCAGGAGAGACAAGTTACTTACTTTCCTGGCACTTATGTCCAGGAGAATTAAGTATTTGAACATACAGCATAGGCAGTAACATAATATTCAGTGTTTCCCACGATACTTGTTTTTTAAGAAAAGTCTTTTGCATGTAGTAAATTTTACTGTCATTGCATAATAAATCTTTGGGTGAGACGGTTTGTCCTCTTCTGGGTATAGTCTATCTGTTGGCAGCTGGATGGGGCCCAGGAAGCCTGGGGGACAGAACCCACCGGACGGTGGGGGGTGAGGGCAGGCTTCTCACTGTGCTTTTGGCAGGAACAGGATGGTGTCCGGAGAATGCCAGGGGTGGATCTTCTGTGCTGTTTGATTAAGGCCAGATCCTGGTGCTTTAGAGCCCTCTAGACAAAGTGAAATGCTGACATTCTGTTCTAAAAGTTCTGTAGGAGCTCTGGCTCAGGCTGAGAGCCAGGGGAGAGAGGAGTCCCTGGGGGCTGCTGGTCAGTGTCTGCTTCTCCCTTAGAAGAGTCTCTTGAGCTGACCTCTCTAGAGTATGAGCTCGTCTTGAATGGTCAGCTGGCCCCACTGATCCATGCACGTGAACCAAGACCCAGGCTGGGGCCCTCCAGGGGCCCCTGGATCTGCGGGCCTAAGGGATGGCTCGGACTGCTGTCCTTCCACAGGAGCTGGGCCAGGCTTCCCTTCTCAGGCACCGAAGAATGGCTCTGTGGTCCCAGTCATGGGGATAATGCGTTCATTCCGCACAAAAGGCAGACACACATGGTATGAATGCCTTTATGCATTATTTCCCTGCATCAAAAATAAATCTTTTTTACCTGACCTGACCTGGGGATTTCATGACGGAGTTAAACATACTTCTGCCTTTGTGATTTCCTTCCTCCTACACACTTGCTTATACTCACAGACAGGCAGGGGGGCGGCACTCGGGGGTCTCTCCTTGACACTGGACATCAGGGAGGGTTGTCTGTGTGTCCCTGGTCAGGAGGCCTGTGCCCTGTCCCTTGGTGATGCCTGGGGATCTGGTGGGCATGGGTGCTCCACCTTAGGCCTCCAGGTCCATAGAGGGGCTGTCCAGCCCGGCAGAGCAGTGGACCCGGCAAGAGGGCCTGGGGGCCCACATATGTCGGGACATGGCTACCGGTGTCCTCTGATGGGCTTCTCCACGGATTGGCCCTGGATGAAACTCAGAGACTCAGGCAAACTCTGGGGCAGGATAGGGGGAGACCGGTGACTCCTGAGATGGAATTCCCCACCTACTTGGTGTGCTGGATCTAGCTGTCGCTCTGTAGAGAAAAGGAGGATGTATGCTTTTCTGTTCACCAAGACTCACAGAAGCTTCAAGAACATTATTATTTTTTGACAGGATGATAAAATGCTGCTTCCTCCTACTTCTAACTCCATGCGATTCCATTAATTCACACCGAGCTGGCTCTGCTCAGCCTCTTACAGAACACCCAGACAGACACTGTGACATCCCCTCCTGCCACCCCTGGTGGAGGTGCCTTCCTGGGCAGGAGCTCACCCCCAGGGAGCTGGCAGCCTTTCCCCGCCACCTCCCTCTCTCCCCACGAAGGGACCTGGCCACTGTGGAAATTTATCCCAGGTAGAGCAGACGCGGAATCTTCTGTGGTCTCGCCCTTACTCTGCATGGACTGATTCAAGTTTGAATTCTGATTTGTGCCACCTCTGAGGGCCGTGTGCCTTCTGAACAAAGGATTCCCTTTGGGGAGCCCTTGGCCCTCCTGCTCTGTCTGCTCCAGGGGCCCCTGTGCTGCCGCCTCCACAGGGTGGATGCCTGGCGGGTTAGAGCTGGGACTGCTGGGACTGTGGTTTAGACCTGGGACCCATACACTTCCCAAAGCGATTCCACTGCAGGGGCATTTCCTCATATCTCTCTTTGAGGCCCACGACAAAGTTGCTCTTTGGGCGACGATGTTTCTTCAGGCCTATTCTCACTTGGTAAATAAAGTGACGAATGAAGATAGCCTGGAAGACTTTACTGTGACTGTGATGATGTGACAGGTACTGGAAGCTGTGGTGACCCTGGGATGTGCTCCTAGGCTCCCTTCAGGGAAGGACTTGTTGTCCCAGCTGCAGGAAAGGTGGTCAGCAGAGGGCCTTCAGCTGTCATGACCACAGAATCACCTCTGCTACTGTTGCTGCCCTGCCCAAGGCCATCCCCTTCCAGGTGGCCTCAGGTGGTGACCAGTGGAGACACGGGTGCAAAGCCTGACAGGAGCGGGGCTGCTGGATACTCCTGGGTCCTGCTGACTTTGCTGGATGTGCCAGGTAGAGAGAGAGGTCAAGTGTGAGCTCACATGACCTTGGTCTCAGCCCTCTGTGCTTCCTGGGAAGACGCTGAGAAGGGCCTTGGGAGCAAAGGAAGGTGAGTGCTCCTGGAGCCCAAAATGTCCTGGGGAACAAGCATTCCTCCCCATTTGTAGAATGAGAATACCCTAGGCCCCCTGCCCTCTGCAGAGCTCCTCTGAGAGGAGCCGCCTTTCCACCCAGGGCACAGCCCCAGCTGAGCACACCTCCTGAGCAAAGATTAGTTGAAGGATCCCTGAATGACAAGGCCTTGGAAAGAGATGTCCAGGAAAAAAAGGGTCCAATAGATGAGACATTGTGATTCTGAACCTGGAACAATTTTGCGACAATAATCAAGGCAGTTATCACAAGGAGAAAAACAGGAGGCTCCCAGAGAAAGTTGTGGTACAAATATGAGATAAGCAAAAAAATGGCATGAGATGAAGCCATAAAGAGCTATAAGAAATGAGAACTTGACCTCAATGCTAGGAATATTGTCCCCAGCCTGCAGTGTGTGAAATGGGTTCTGCAGAGAAGGACGTCCATCTGAAGTTGGCACTGCTTGGCGCAGAACTGCACAATGTTTTATAGTTACAATAATACAGACAACACTTGGTTGGTTTTTAATTGTTAGAAATAATAAATACCGAAGTGGTTACTTGTTTTTCACTAAAGTAAAATGGTAAATGTTAATAACATGGACAATGTCCAAGTAAAAAGTAGTGAAAAAAGAAGGATGGAAAAGAGGGTGGGAGAGTTGTTATTCTCATCTTATAAAGTAAGATGCCAGGAGTTGCTTTTGGAAGCTCTGATGGAAATAGAAATACGTATTTAGGAATAGTCTTTGGGTTCCAGAGGCAACAAATAAAATAACTAAAATACTAAGTGTAAGTACCAGACATTGGGCCAAGAGGGTAGTATAAGTTAGCAATAGTAGAGGCAGAATAGTTAAAGGTAGTATAAGTTACAAACCTCATTGTTCAACTGGAAACCCAACCCGCATTACCCAAAGCTGATGACTTATGAAAACAGATGCATAAGCCACAGGCAATCACAGATGACTGAAAACCAGAACTCTTCCATGGTTCTCCTCTGGGAGGAGGGCGGGTATGGGGTGCAAGACTCTTGCCTTTTCATCATAAGCTCTTCTTTTATTAAGTGATGTACTGTGAACTTCATAAAAATAATAATAAAAAATCTGTCTTTGTAGAAAACTGGGAAATATAGAAAAAGGAAAAGTAGTAAAAAGTATTCACAATTCTACTGAGATATAACCAGTTAAGATTCTTATTGTTGGCATTTTTCAAATTTCAATATGGTAATTTCTCTTATATAATTACTATGTATATATTTTTTGATGTTTTCTCTTTTAAATGCTAGATTGTATTGTAAGCACCTACTGATGACATCAGATTCCTTTGTAAATAGACTATAACTGTATTATACTCCATTATTTTATGTGCCATAATTTATATAATAATTCTCCTAACATTGGATATTTGGATTGTTTCCAATATACGTTACTATGACAAATTCTGAGGTGAACATTTTTTTACAATATAAATCTTAGTATTCCTGATGATTTCCTTAGGATATATTCCTAGAAAGGGGATTACAAGGTCAACATATATAAACATTTTAAAAACGCTATGTTGCAAAATTGCTTTCAAGTAAGATTCTACTTAATTTTTTTTTCGACTGGAGACCTCCTGGTCTACACTTTGTCTTCATTTGTATTGTTTGAACCTGCAGAATGTATTCAATGTTAGTCACATATTTATCTGGGATTTGAGGTTTGGCTGAGAGAAATTCCATGAGTGTGTGACATTGTTACCATGCTATAAATATTGACCTCTGTAGCTAGGTGTAAAACCACAGGATTTGTAAATTCAAACCGCTAATGAGTTCTCAAAATAGCAACTCTAAGAACTGAGTCAAGGCTGACTCAATTGTGCTGATAGCAGGAGAGAAATATTGCTGACTGCATGGAGACTGTACTGGTTGGGATGGGCTGATCAACCAAGATAGACCAAGATTAACTGTGAATGTGACCAGCTTATCTGACTTCTTCTCCTTTCCTCTCCTCTCCTCTTTCCTTCCCCCATCACTCCTTGTCTTTTTTCTGCCTTCCTCATCTATTCATCCATTCATCCACCCATTCATCTACTCATCCTGCATTTTATCTATCCATCTACTCATCCACTCATCCATCAATTCATCCATCCATTCACCTATCCATCCATCCATCCATCCACCCACCCACCTAGTCATACATCTACCTATTCCTCCTTCCAGCCACCATCAATCCACCCACCCCCATCTACAGATCCTCCCTCTCATCTTTCCATGTATCCATCCATCCATCCATCCTACCAAGATTTTTGTAAGCTTCTTCAAATTACTACAGCACCAAATCTCTTTCAGTATCTCAAAAGGTCATAGATTTTTCACTACAAAATACTATGGGACTGAAGACCTATATGACATTTAACCATCAAAAGCAGCTGCAGAAAACATATCTCAAATAATCCAGCACACAGGCAGTGTTTGTGGGAAGTCTAAGAAACATTCTCCTAAAAAATTAGATATTTTTATCTACAGTGAAGAAAGCAGAAAATGAAAAAGGATAAAATTCGGATCCTAGGAGTTTAAGAAGACCAAATCCATTTTTAAGGCTTTTGTAAAGAATTCAAAGCTCTCCAGAAGTTTCCTGTCACTGGGCAGGGCAGAATTTGATAAAGTACAAGGAGGGAGGACTGACCTTAAACTGTGGTTACTGTTAAATACTTTTCTGGTTTTGACTTCTCTTTTGCCTAGGCAACAGCTTTACTGAGAGGGCTTCTTTCCTGTCCAGAGAAGGGAGCATCTACACTCTTGATGGTTCTTCTGGATCATTAATTTCTCTTTGGTCTTGTGGTTCTATCAATCAAATCAAATATTTCGGGAGAATACTGCCATAATGAATGGCAGTATTTTATGAATCCTCTTGTGTCATCCTCTGAAGTCAGCCCAGGCTTATCAAATATTTATAAATCCAGTATCTCACTCAACAGGGCACACTGAGATTTCCCTGTGTGCTCCACACTGTGCAGCATATGCTGTAAATGAGAATACGGCTCTGGACACTAGGATCTTCAAGCTCATTGAGGTGACAAGATGCACTTATGAAAGAGACTAAAAATACAAATGAATGACAATAGGTTAGTACTTAGTCAACATTCATGTTGGAGAGTAGTGGGCCACACTTAGGATGAAGTGGCCAGCAGATCTGAGCCCTGGGAGTTTGGAACTCTATCCTGGGGTCAAATGGGCATCACTGGGGATTTTGAGTTGAAGAATAAAATGAAATTTGTGTCTAAAACTAGAAAGAGATTTACTCCTCTCTTAGACTCCAAGTGGAAAGATAGAGATATAATACCTGTCACAGAATACTGACTGAAAGATGATTAATTCTCATCCTAGCAGATGTTATTAAGGCAGTCATATTGATCATTAAAACAAGGGAGACTGGGATGTCAGAGTTAGGGTCTGACAGAGTTAATTGGTCAGTGCTGTACATGAGAACAACACTAGAAAAATAGTCAAGGAGGTCTACAGGGCCATAGTCAGATGGAGTTGGAGGTGATCTTTGGTCAGTTTCTCGAGCAGAAATTTATAGTCAAAATGGTCAAAAAAAAAGGAAAATAGTTGTATCAGTGGATGATGGTACAGGTGGTGGCCTGATTTAACGGAGAGAGAAACTATGTTGAAAAACTAAGGGAGTGAGTAAGTAAGAGAAGGGTGGTTGGATGTTTACTTTTTTAACATCTTTATTGGAGTATAATTCCTCTACAATGGTGTGTTAGTTTCTGCTGTATAACAAAGTGAATCAGCCTTACATATACATATATCTCCATATCTCCTCCCTCTTGTGTCTCCCTCCCACCCTCTCTATCTCACCCCTCTAGGTGGTCACAAGGCACTGAGCTGATCTCTCTGTGCTATGTGGCTGCTTCTCACTAGCTATCAATTTTACATTTGGTAGTGTATATATGTCCATGCCACTCTCTCACTTCGTCTCAGCTTACCCTTCCCCCTGCCTGTGTCCTCAAGTCCATTCTCTATGTCTGCATCTTTATTCCTGTCCTGTCCCTAGGTTCTTCAGAACAATTTTTTTTTTTTTTTTAGATTCCATATATATGTGTTAACATACGGTATTTGTTTTTCTCTTTCTGACTTACTTCACTCTGTATGACAGACTCTAGGTCCATCCACCTCACTACAAATAATTCAATTTTGTTTCTTTTTATGGCTGAGTGGGTGAGCCTTTTTTTTTTTTTTTTAAAAAAAGGAAGGACAAGCAGAAAACTGAATAGATGAGAGCATGGATGAGATGAAGAGGATAAAATGGTATGAAATATGGGTGAAAGATGAAAATGGGCAAACTTCTTTTTGATTCAGAGAATTAAGGGAGTGAAAGCCCAAGAACAAAGCTTTGGAGGGGGGTTGGAGAATTTGGATGGGATGGGGATGATGTGGAGAGAGAAAGGAGTGGGCACTCAACTCTGAGAGGCGGGCTTAATGTTCTTATCGCCACCTGCCCCCTGCTTCCAGGCAGCCAGCCCAAGAAACACACCAAACAGGATTGTGCAAGCAGACAGGACACCTGCGAGGATCCAGGGGGTGGGAGATGAAAGCTGCATGAGCTGGAGTGCAAGGGACATCTGGGTGCAGATCTGGTATGAGTTTAGGGTAGAAAATTAACCATTAGAAATAACTGTAGATGCACCGATTTCCATTTCCTTTTTGGTTCTTGGCAGGGAAGAAGGTGAGTTGTCACTAGGAGAGAGAGTTGTCACTAGGGAGAGAATTCCCTACCATCATTTTTCTGCCTCCTGTGACAGGGCTGGGTGTGCTGTTTACCCAGGGAGGAAAGTCTGTGTGCAGAGAGGGTGTGGGAAAGGACTTGAGGAGGGGACTCTGTTGCCAGGCAGGAGGGATGCCTTCGTGGGAGTGTATGCAGGTCTGGAGTGCTCAGGGCTCATGGCAGCCTGTGCTCCGGCCACTGCCCACCCTTATCAGGGCACGGGGCTGCTGGCTGGATGCACTTTGTTTGGTGGGGGTAACCAAGTGACAGCCTCTAGTGACGAACCTCAGACTTTCTTTGCTGTCTCATGTGTGAGCTCTGGAGAAGAAAGGGGTGCCCAGAACCCCTTTATTGTGGTTACGGAGAGTGAGGGGTGATCTGTGCACAGGCGGCCATCCAGTGGAACGTTGGCCCCTGGCCTTCCTCCCGAGGAGTGATGTAATCAACCTGCTCAACCCAGGCCTCAGGCAGGGCCTCCAGTCTAATCTTAAGCTGCATTTCAGGGTTCTTTACTTCAACTAGGGTGGACGCACTGGGAGGTGACATGAAAATTTATGCAAATAAGAGGCAAATCAGCCCCTGGCTCCAGTCTGGACCCCTGTGTTCTCCCCTTCCTCAGGATGGGATTCTGGGGCTGAAGAGAGCAGGACCCTACCTTTGGCACATGGCAGAGAGGGCTGTGGTTTGATTTGTCCTCCAGCACAGCTCGGGACCTTTGTACAAAGCTGTGCCTTTTTTGTCACTCCAAGAAGAAAGGGGACCGCTTGAACAGCTAGAGATGTCATGGGCAGCATGGCTGGGTACATGGACAGCTGTGATGGTTAATTTTGAGTGTCAACCCAGATGGGTGATGGGGTGCCTAGATACTCGAGCAAACATTAACCTAGGGTTTCTGTGAGAGGGTTTTGAATGAGACAAACATTTAAATCAGTGGACTGAATAAAGCAGATTGCCCTCCCCAATGTGGGTGGGCCTCATCCAATCAGTCGAAGAATAAAAAGACCAGTCTCCCTGAAGCAAGAGAGAATTCTCTAGCAGATGGCCTTTGGATTTCTTCTGCACCATTGGCTCTTCCTGGGTCTCCAGCCTGCTGGAACCATTGGCTCTTCCTGGGTCTCCAGCCTGCTGCCTTGCCCTGCACAGTTTGGACTCACCAGCCTCCACCATTCTGTGGACTAATTCCTTATAATAAGTCTCTTTTTCTCTCTATACATGCCCTGTTGACTCTGTTTCTCTGGAGAACCCTGACTCTAAGCCTCATTTTATTCTCTCTGGGGTAAAAGACACCTGAATCACAAAAGTATATGGAGGATGAAATGGGATGATGGAGGCTGGTGGTCTTTACACTTTAGCAAGGCTTGCAACTATTTGGAAGTTTGTTAAAACTCAGATATCTGGACCTTAGTCCAGGAGACCCTGATTCAGCAGGTCTGAGTAGGGGCTCAGGAATTTGCATTTCTACATGTCCCCAAATGATGCTGTTGCCCAGGGAACACACTTTGGGAACCACTGATGTAGGTGATGGTGCGATGCAACTGGTAGGTGTCCCTAAATTCATCTGCACCAGGATTGGTGACTGCAGTGGGACTATGAGAGAAGACCCTGGTATCCTCGGGCCCACCCAAATGAGGCTTATAAAGTCCCTACTTAGCTACAACACAGCTCATCATGGATCTCAGCATTTGGGAACAAAATCCACACAGACAAGGAGGCACCTGCAGAGTTTGCTGGTTTGCTTAGTTTCCAGAACACAGCGCATGAGCAGCTCTGAAATGTTCTCATCCCCCCACCTCCAAATGCACACGGGTGGCTCACAGTCTTGTAATTAAGGTGAATAAAGTTTAATTTGACTCCAAAGACTTGAAAGTTTTACATTTGGCACTTTAGAATAATTGAGTGCATTTTAAAGCCCTGGTCAAAAATCATCACTAATTTAAACAATACTGGACTGTATTATTGAGGAAAGTGAGGGGAAATCAAAGAGCTTAATCTGAATCCTTGGTCTCTTTGGGGATGGGGAGCTATGGTCAAAGGCCCAAATTTGGAGAAAATTATTTTGAGGTGACATGTTTTACTTTAAGTTGCCTTCTTCAAATTCAGCAGAGCCCTGGGAGCCGTCTACAGCACCCCAGCCACGGGACGTGAACTGTGCATGCTGCACGCCACGCAGTGCCCATCACTTGGATCTGGGCCCCCATGGAACTTAGCTGGTGATCTCCTCTTTCCTGTTTGCCCAGGTGATGCCCAGGAGCTCAGCACACCTGCGGGTAACCACTCAGCTGCCTGTGACTGCCAGATGCCCATTGCTTAGAGACGGGTCATCAGTTTGCATTACTAGTCGTCTCTGCTCCCACAGCAAATGCAAAAGGGCACCCAGAAGCGGGCTGCTGAGCCGGAGCACAGCTGCCCTTTGGAGCCTGGGCGAGTGGGGGTCTTGGGGCTCAGGAGAGGCCTGTCAGGAGATGCATGGGGAAAGCTCATTAGCTACTTTGACCCAAGGGTGGGCTAATGGAGCCCATTGTTGGGGAAAAGCTCCAGAGAAGGTTCTGAAAGGAGAACTTTCCTTGCCATCCTGTGAGGTGCCTGGATGACCAGCAACAGCCTAGGTGGGCAGCTGTGGCCACGCTTGGAGCTCAGCGTGAGGGTCCTGTGGCGGCAAGAGCTGGACTGGACTTGGGAGCAGGTCTCTGCTCATGCCTTGCTGTCAGGGACCTGGGAAAGGGGGCACCTGGGACTGAAGCACCCCAGCTAGCTTCCTGTTCTCTTCCAGGCAGGGGAAGCATGGGTGTCTCCGTGGGACAAGCATCTTTCATGACTAATGGGGATCTTGCAGGAATGAGGATGCTGACTCAGCAGGTCGGGGTGGGGCCCAAGGGTTTGCATGTCTCACAGGCTCCCAGTACTACTCCTCTACAGACCACACTGAGCCACGGTGCTCTGGTCTAGATGGACACTCCTGGTAAAGAGAAAAGCCAGCTTTCGAATTGTGGATGCAAATTGGAATAGGGAAAATTCCTTACTGTCTACTGACTTCCATTTGCATGATTTTTATCTTCTAATGGGAGACTCTTTAATGTTATGGGCTGTGTTGTACATGTGTAGCAGTGCCTGTCAAAAAAGTCGATGTTTTCTTAATTAATGACCAATTGAATGGACAAGGTCGAGGATGTCCCCCTAAACACAGTCATCACCATGGGTTTTACGTTTGGTAAACCGGGCAATTAACTGCTTTTGTGTGGGTCTACAAAGAAACTGCCAGCTGGCTCCCAGGGATATGCTCTGGATTCTTGGAACATCTGTAGCTGAGTGTGTTAATAACTTGTGTTTCTCAGGCCCATCCTCCTACCCTCAGGTTCTAAACATGTCTTAGACACCCTCCATATCACCCCCTTATCCCACACACTCCCGATGGAAGTCAATAGTCATGTTCTCAAACCCACACTTTCCCTCCCATTTCCACCCTCCAGTGACAGTGGACAATACCGACCCTGTAGGGTGGTGTCTGCTCAGCCATTGGGAACTGGGTTGAGATAGGAGTTGCCCTTCACTGCATTTGATATGGCCCTACCCTTCTTGTGCTCTAAGATGTAATTGGCTCCACTCTGCCCACTTTAAATGACCGGAATCACTGTCTTATCCACAAGATTCATGTGTCCCCATATGTGGAGCTTTGGATACAAGTTGCCTTGTTACGTAACATCCTCCAGCACCATCTTTTCCAACCCTTCTTCAAATTCCACCCAAGCCTCACTAGGTCTGTGCATCCTTTCCAGGTAAACCACAGGCTCTGGGGTCGAGACCTTCACTCCCTTCCCTGTGGACTCCTGTCTTCCTTCTTCACTCAGAGCTGGATGCAAGGACCTCCCACTTTTCTCTCACATTTGTTTGTTCATGCACATTTCTTTTCACCACTTTCTTTCTCAGCTGGAAGGTCCCTGATATGCCCATGTCACTCTCCAGAGTCTCAGGAGTGACCCTCAGAGTGCCGGGGGAGTTGCCATAGAGGTTGTAAGTATCCATCTCTGGCTCCTTCTCCACACATATCCACCTGGCTGCTCGTCATTTACAAATATTCTCAACTTCAGAAATAATCCATTTTGACTCCTACAGCACAATTTACAATGGACCACAGTTGCTCTGTAACATTTACACATTAAATGGACTTGGAAACTTAAAAAAATCAAATTGAATTCATTGGATACGTCTCTGGTTAGAAAACAGAGAGCTACTCCTTGTCAGAAATCTGACCTTTAGAAAGCAATCTTTCCACTGGGGACAAACTGAGAGACAATATTCATCATTTGCATTTTACACTGACTCTTCACATTTGCTAACTTTAGAGCGTCTCCAATGGTGCAATGGTTTCATGTCATTTGAAAGGGAATCAGAAGTCTTAGAATTCTAGAAATTCTTCAGTAACCCCCTTAGGAGACGCTGAGTATATTTCTATCTCCCCATAGCTCTGGGCCTTGGGCTAAAGGCCATGAATATTCTGATGGTTGACTGTTCCATGCTCTAAACTGCACATGAAAAGTTCTCTAGCATTTTTCAGGTATGAAGGTTGGAAATGGAATCTGAGAGTGTTGAGAGTGCTGGGCTGCCCCTCTGCCCTGTTTCTAACTTCCTTTATTGTCACTGAAATGAAAGAGGCTCTTACTGTGATGCTGGAGGGAGCAGGAAGTGGTAAAATGTGTGTGGTCAGCGATCAGGGGCAGAAAATGCAAAGCTGTTTGTACTCGGTGCATCCCAGGGATGGCTCTGTAATTTCCCCAGGCGAGGCTGACTAGACTTTCTTGGGAAAACCCTGAAAATGTCATTGCTCTTAGGCCATGCTTTGGTGTTGGGACAGTCCCATGGGACTGAGCAAGCTGGCTGGCTGGAGGGGAGCCCTGCCCTGAGGTCCCCATGGCAATGGTGGCTGCCCAGGTGCCAGGTGTGGGCAAGCGTGGGGTCGCCGCTTGTGCAGGCTCCAGGCCTGATTGTCTGTGTACTGGAGGTGAGGCCACCACCTGGATTAACCAGATTGGAGGTCTGGTTCGTCCTGCCCCTCCCCCTCGCCCTGCCCTCAGAGCTGGTGGGCAGTGGAGACTAGTGAGGGCTTTCAGTGAGACTGCATGGGTTTACCCCTGTGGATGGCCACTCTGCTCATTGCCTAAGTCTTGGATGACTAAATACAGGCTAGAATTGGCCCTGTTTTCCCACAGACTTCCTTTCCCTGATTTTGTTGCAGGCTGAGGAGTGATTTTGGTTCTGGGCTGACCTAGTGGACATCTACAAACTGTGACATGTATGTGGATTATTGTGAGTTTGGTATCCATACAGAATGCTAGTTTGTGCTTCCTGGATAGGAGAAGTGGGTGAGTCCAGGTTTTGCAGGCCTGATGTTTATATGATTTGGGGGCCACTGCGTAAAAGTCTATAAAATTACAACACAAAAAGCTGATGACACATGCTAGGCGGGAGGAGAGATGTGAAGAGTCAGCAGGTGTAAACTTAGAGCCTTACTTTGTCAAATTTAAGAGAAAACATGACGTTTCTCCATTGTCAAATTACTTTGAATATGTGGGTGGCCTGGGCAAGTGAAGGGTCTTGGGGCTTATCTTCATTCAAGTCATGGAAGGTCCACATGGTAGCCAATGACATGGTTCTAGAACATTTCAGAAGCACTGATACCATGTGAGTGGGTCAACTTGGGCTGGGTGGGATGTGGGTAGTACCTGGAAAGAAGCAAGTATGTTAGATTCTGTACATTCACTTTCTTCAGTCTTCAGCATGTGTGTTATGCCTCAATACAAAGTTCAATGAAACGGTAACATTAAAACATTGAACTACACTGAAGTTCCAGAGATAAAAAAAAATGTGATAACCTTGGTGTGGGGAAATATGACGTTCTCATATAGGGCTGGTGGGAGTTTAAATTGGTGCACCATCTGAGAAGTGAAATTGACATTCTCTATCAAAATAACAAATGCAATTCTACCTCTAGTTACTGCAGAGAGACTTGTGCAAAATGACATCAATGTATGGAAAGCGAAACACTGGAAATAACTCAAATGTCCCTGTATGGTGACTACCTACTCCATGGTTCATCCTCATCATTGATTGGTATGTACCACATAAACCAGGCAGGATGCTCATAGTGTATGGGCACAAACAGTTGCCAAGGCAACAGGGGAAGCTCTCTGCCTATTCCATGTATCCTTGTATATCTTTTGCATTTTGAACTACCATGTATCAATCAGCTGTTGAAATATAAAGAAAATTAAAATAGAATTTATACTCATAGAATAATATCATTTTGTATTATTTTCTACTTGCAATATTCTACATGCTTTTCCAAGTTCATGGTCTTCCTGCTTATTTTGAATTGTGGCATCTTACAATTGTTATTATGTCATTAGATTGATGTACCGTAATTAACCCAACCACTCTCTTACTGTACATTTAGATGATTTTTCACCTTTACTATTCATTTTACCTTTTTGATTTATTTTCTGGAGACTGTTTTCTCATTAGTGAACCCCAGGCTGCATGATTAGTCTCTGTTTCCAGGCTCAGGATGGATGGCTCTGTGGCCCCCACCAGGCTCCCTCTTTTGCTGGTGCCTTGAGCAGGACAAGGAGCTCACTGATCCAGCAAACACAGGACAGCAGCTTTCCATGTCTCTGCCCTTTTGGGTTGAGGACAGGACTGGAAAGGGTGAGAAGAGGCTGTGTGGCTGTTGCTGACTTCGTGAGAACTTCACGGGAAGGACAGAGGCAGGGACTGTAGATCTTGTCAGGCTCTCCGGGACTGGGAAAGAGCTCCCTCTGGGAACCCTGCCACGAGCTTTCGTCAGCAGTGGCTTGCAGGCGAGGCTTTTTCTGCCAAGTCTTTCTGGATCAAAAGCATTGGTGAGAACTTGCTTCTGGTATAGGCTATGACAATTCCTAACTCATACCATGAACAGTGGTTGAATGTGGCGACTCTGCTCTTGAGAGGGGCAGGCTGGTCCCCTTCATTGCACAATGGACTTTACAGTTTACATAAGTTTTAGCTCCCGTTTGCATGGGAGTTGCTGTGTTTGAAGAGGAGAATGGTCCCACTGTGGTCGAGGCGAGCATCTCAGGGCTGCAGCGCATCCCTTGGTCTACCCTCACCTCCCTGTCTCCTGACCTCCCTGAGTTCTCCACCTGCATGGTCTGCATCTCCCCTTCTTAGGTGCCGACTCTTCAGAGGACCAATGTGGGAAACAGCAGATTCATTCAATGACTCTTCATTTTATCCCTGCTGGGGCAGAGGACCTGGGCTCAGTGTTTATGCTCTTTAATAGATTTCCGGTAATCTCAAATGTCTTGATTCTCTGGGCTCATTTTTCTTTAATGTCTACATTAAACTTGGTGAAATGAAAGTCTACAGCCATTAGTGAATTGAAACCTTATTATGCTAATAATTGTGAAAGTAGGTCAGTTTTGTAAAAGAAAATATGTAAGCCAAACAATTGGGAAAGAAGTATTTGAGAAATTTAACATGCATGTGTGTATTCTGTAGCTAAAAAGATTTTTCCCTCTTTGCCAAATGAAACAGAATTTTCAGAGAGATATTTTTTTTTGAAATTAAAAAATCATTCTTGTATATGTTTTGGTGGCAAGGACGTCCATTGCTTTTTGACTATTTTTCAAAGACATCTTGGGAGCAACAGAACATTGAATATTGCAGAAGAAGATCTGGAAAACATTCAGCTGACATGCATTTGCTGAATTGTCCCCAGGGAAGATTCTGTGGGAAAGCACTGCCTATAAATCAAGGATGTAGTTAGCTTTTGTGGAAAAATTTAGCCCTCATTTCCACATTGGAAACGTGTCTTTGGCATTCCTCTGTAATTTCTAAGTGGACTGTGTTGGGTGAAATGCTCATTTTCACATGGCAAAACTCCCCAGGGAAGGGTTGAATCATGAAAGGCAGAATTAGGAGTAACATGGCTTGTTTGGGGGGATGAAGGTGGCCCAGGGTCCAAGTGGGGTCCTGCCTGTGAGGTGGCACCGGCAGTGGGAAATCCACTCTTCTGTTGGACGGCACTAGCTTGTGCACTGGAAGAGGAACATCTCCATCTTCTTATTCTGCCCGGGTCCAAACAAAGGGGACCCTCGTCCCCTCAGACAGTGACGAGCAGGCCAGGGCTCAGCATCTGGGACGAGGTCGGGGCTGTCATGCTGAAGGCAGGAGGGCTCCTTTCTCAGTCTATATCCTGGGGGGCTTCTGGACCAGGGCTTCTAAAATTTAGCTTGAGAGACCCGAATGGTTTGTAACCATCGTTTACATTTTTGTTTTCTCGTGGGTGAAGAGCAGAGCAGAGGGAGTCTTCTGCATGGGTTGTCTGACCCTCGGTGGGGCTCATCTGTCCCTTGGTGGGGCTCATCTGTCAGTGTGCATGGGCTGTCAGGTCACACGCATCTCTCTCCAGTGTCAGAGAGAAGTCTGAAAGCTGCTATTCTAGAAACAGGCCTCCGAGTATTTTATTTAAGGAGATAAGCTCCTCTTGAGCGCAAATGTGAGAAACCTCCTCAAGCTACAAGGTTCTGGAGTCAGCCAGGAGCAGTTTTGCAGGTCTGCAGTGAGGGCTCCAGCTGAATGTTCCTGAAATGTTTATACCTTTCATGATCTGTGGAAGAGTTTCACCGGAGAGTGATTCCATTTCTCTTAAAGAAGCTGGAACTGTATTCTGGGATGTTACTGTAGGAGCACAATTTCTGTCTTTCCTCCCAGGACGCATTTGTCAAGGATCGGTGAAGGGCACCCAGGGGTGAAGCCACCCAGCCCGCAGGCCTCCGTCCCCAGGCTGTGGGGTTCTGGTGCACACTGCCCCCACCCAGAGGCTGTTTCTGGGAGGCGTGGGCTCGAGAGCAGCCAATTCGAGGAATACATGTCAGCCAGGGGAAGAGGCCTGGACACTCCCCAGTCTGGCCCCTACATGTCCATGTTCCTTCCTCACCTCCCTGACGATCCTTTGCACACCAGACAGCCCAGCTGGAGTGGACAATGCTCTGGACAGAGTCAGGGCCATGCCACTTCCTGCTTCACACATTGCACTTAGGTGCCTTCCCAGTAAACCCCCATCCCGGCCCCTCTGTTCTGTCCACTCTCCACCATACGGCAGGCCAGGGCCAGGCTCCTGCTACCAGTTCCACACTCTTCCCCCACCCTCTGCATGACTAGCTTTCTGTCACTCTCATCCAAGCTCACAGTTTGCCTTTTTAGGGGCCCTTCCCTCCTCCCACCAGGTCTGAGTCCTGTTGCACCTCTCTGTCTCTTTCTGCTGTTGGTTGCCTTCTTCACTACCTATTTCTTGCCTTTACTGCTACCTAAAAATGCACCCACAAGTTTAGTGGCTTAAAACAGCAAATGGTTACTCTCTCCCACGCTGCTGTGGGCTGACTGGCCCAGCAGCCTTTGTTTGGAGTTTTTGATGCGATTGTAATCAGATGATGACCAGACCTGGAGTCACCTGAGGGCTCCATGGAGGGGATGTCGGGATGGTGCCTTTGACCACGAGCCTGGGGAAGGTGTTGGCGGTCAGCTGTCAGCTCCCAGGTGCTCTTGGTTGGAGCTCCCACACGTGGCCTCTCCACGTGGCTTTGGCTTCTCACAACATTGCGGCCGGGTCCCAAGAGCCAGCATCCCAAGTCCTGGGCAGTGGCAAGCCTTCTTATGACCTCGCCTTGGAAGATTCAGAGCTTCTACTGGATGAGCAGGTCACTGAGGCTAATACCAACCAGGGTTCTAGACCTTCCCCAATCAATAGAAATTGACTAGAGGCCAGACAAGAAATTCAGGCAAGGATTTATTGGGGGCCCTGCTGCAGCAGGGGGGAGCCAGAACAAGTTACAGGTTCCCTTGCTCACTTGCTCCCTTGGTGGGGGAAAGTGAGCTGGTTCTTTTTATGGGGTGAGCGTAGGGGGTGTCCAGGGGTCGGGCAGGACGGCTGGCTTAGGTGGTTTGCCCACCCCTTTGGTGGTGCTGAGTGCTGGGGGCATGTGCAGTACTTTGCTTTTGCTCCCAGCTCTTCAGAAGTGGCGGTTGGGATTTTTTTTTTTTTTTGGTCTTTTTGTACATTGTTGTCCAGAATTTGCCCCAGCTGATTATGCACCCACTTATTTTTAGTCCCTTATAGTTTCTTTGTATTTTGTTGCTGGAGGAGACGTTTGTTCAGGTGCAAGAATTGCAGCAAAGGGTCCCAGGTCCCAGCCTGTCACAAGGCCAGCCCAGGTGCCAGTGAGGAGGATTAGACCCCCAGCTGGGGGCCCACAGGCCATACTGCAGTAAGACGGTGTTTGGTGGTGAGCCATCTTTGGAAAATAAAACCTGCCACTGTAGACTCACCTGAAATCACTGTTTTCATTTATTTATTTTCTTGCCCATCCCAGTGGGTTGGAAGCTCCTGGAAAGCAGGGTCCCCACACCTGGACATTCATGTTAAAATGAAAGAAAATGAAAAATTCCCTGTTGCATTTTGACAGGAAGATAAAACTCTATCTGATTAATGTCAAAGGAATAACATTTTAACAGAGGTAGTACAAGCATAAGTAACTGGGATTGTTGCTTAATATTTAGGGGCTGGTGCTCCTGTACTCTCATCCATTCATTCTTTGCTTTTTAAATTCAAAAGATAGGAAGTGAGATTTCCATGCCAGAAGCAGCACTAGGTTCTAGGGACTGAAAAACATGTAGAAGCCACACCTCTTGTGCTCTCATTGGTGTATTTCCTTGCGATCTCATGGTAGTAATGTTACTTATCTGTTATTGAACTTGTGCTCCATGCCGTGCATTGTGGAATTCTTACAACAACTGTATTGGGGGCAGCAGCAGTCCCACCTTACAAATGTGGACTCAGGTTTAAAGAGACTAAGTGGCACCCCCAAGTTTCTACAGCTCATGTTCTTCACCCTGTTTTGTGATTGGGCTCCATCACCCTGTATAATTGTATGATTGGGCCCCATCACCATGTATGCTTGTATGATGGGCCCTCATCACCCTGTATGATTATATGATTGGACCCACATCACCCTGTATGGTTGTATGATTGGGCCCCCATCACTCTGTATGTTTGTATGATTGGGCCCCATCACTCCGTATGGTTGTATGATTGTAAGATGGGCCCCCATCACTCTGTATAATTGTATGAATGGGCCCCATCATCCTGCATAATTAAACGAGTGTGCCTGGGTTTCATGTCCTAGGATACTGCTCCAGGCCGTGTATGCCAAATCAACAAGGCAGGGAGGAGGGAAGTGAGCAGGGCCCAGAGGGTGGCTGGCAGGGTCCTGTGGGTAGGTGGTCCAAGGCAAGTTCATCTTGTCTCAATAGGAAAGAGTCTGGAAATGAAGTCTGGCCCAGGACTATGAAGCTAGCAGGCTGTCAAGGGATTTGTACAGAACTAACCCGCATGGTGCCAAGTTTGTTTATTCTTGGCTGAAAATGACTTCTTTTTTCTGAAAAAAGAGGCCCGTGGTGGACATAAAATATTTCTTGCAAACAACTTTGTGCTGAGCTCAGGCCCAGTGACTCAATGTCATGTGGATTATATTTCCTATAAAATGATCCAGGGGTGAAAAATCAAGGGGAAAAGTGTTGGATAGGAGACTTTTGGAAGTGGGTTGTCCCCAGTGTAGACAAGTTATTTCCCCACACTCCTTCCTGTGGAGATGGAGTGCCAGACTGAGAGGGAGCCAGTGTGGGAGGGGTGTGAGGCAATGCCTCCCCACTGTTCTCTGGGGGCCCTGGGCCTATGCACAAATGTTAGGGCTTAGCTGCTGCTTCTTGAAGCATATTCATTACTTGTTGGGTGTGTGAGTGTCCTGCAGCTGCTGTAACAACATACCACACTCTGGACAGCTTAAACAGGAGAAACTTACTGTCTCAGTTCTGGAGGCTGGAAGTCTGGGTCACGGTGGCAGCAGGGCTCGTTCCTCCCGGGCTGTGAGGGAGAAATCTGTTCCAACTCTGGGGGTTTGTTGATGATCTTCTGTGATCCTTGGCTTGTAGATGCATCCTCCTGATCTCTTTCTTCACATTCACATGACATCTCCCTGTATGGGGGTCTGTCACTGTGTCCGAATGTTCCCTTTTTTCATAAGGACACGGTCATACTGGATTAGGGCCCACCCTAATGACCTCATCTTCACTTGCTCAACTTCAAAGACCCTATTTCCAAATGAGATCAATTCACAGGTCCTGGGGTTAGAGCATTAACAAATCATTTTGGAGGAACACAACATATCACAGCGGTTGTTTAAAGTTTTTCTCCTCTACTCTGTCCCTTCCCTTTCCTCTAGCCACACTGCTAATAAAATCTTCCTCACCACGTGTATCAGGATACAGACTGAGCTGCTGTAACAAAAGGAACCCCCACTAGACTAGTACAGCTTTCCTTCCTTCATGTGGGGCAGTGCAGAGGCAGCAACATGGGTCACCAGGGAAGTTTGCTCCTTGGGGTCACCTGGGATTCCAGATTCCTTTGGTCTTTACCTGTCTTCTCCTAAGGAAACATTTCTCAACAGGGAGCCGGCCTCAGTGTCCCCTGGATGGCTTCCTAAAACAGGCTGTTGGGCTCCCCTCGAGGTCCACACCATGCAATCACACCCATGTCCCTTTGCAGACAGATGGAACTGACTGCAGGATTCCATCCCCTAGGTGACCTGCAGCCCAGGACTGGCAGGTTCATGACTCTGCAAGCCCAGCTGCCTGCCATACAGCGAAATCTTGGGTGCGACTAATGCTCCAGAGCTCTGTGAGATGGAGCAGGCTGAGGCTGGAGCTTTGCCTGAACTTGTCCCTGGCTTGGCCTCCTTCCCCCCTGTGCTCCCTGCCTTCCCGCTCCCCTCAGAGCACATCCTTAAGAAATCACATGCGCATGTGCCTGCACTTCAGCTCTGCTTCAGGAAGCCAGACTTGGGCAGCAATGTAATGCTGGGCATAGAGTAGGCATGGATGAAAAGCCCATGCATTCAAGAGGGAAGGGGAGCCCCACTTTCTCTGTACACTTGTTCTCTGCTGGACACTGAGGCCAGTCCTCCCTGCCTCATCCCACAGGAGAGCCCAGGGATGTGCCACAGGACCTTCGAAGTGAGCAGTATAGCCCCACATTACAGAAGAGGGACAAGGGACAGATGGAGCTGGGAAGTGACTTCACCAAGCCATGTGGTCGGGCAGTGGCAGACCAGGGATCCGAACCCAGAACTGGGTCACCCCCAAACTGCATCACCATCCCCATGGCTTTGGGTGAGGAGGCTTACCTCCACAGAATACCTCATCCATAAATTGGGAGTCTTGTGTGTAAAGATTCAATGGTCTGATCCACACAGAACACATACACGTGTGTACACACACACTTATACACATATATGCACATGTACACATGCATACATGCATTTGTATCTATACACACACACACACATGTGCAAAAATGCTTGCACATAGGCTCAATTAATACTGGCAAGTGTCCACACTGTTCTTTTAAGGAAATGTCCAGTGTTAAGTAAACAGAGTCATCGAGCCCTGGACCTTCTCAATCCATCAGAGCTGCCCGTCTGAGCTCACATGTGACAGAGGTCCTGCGGTGCTCAGCTCCTGGGAGGCCACACTGCGTGGAGGGCAGACAAGCTGGCCCTTGGGGAACATCGAGAGCTCCCTGGGTGTGCCCCACTGCTCCTCTGCCTCTGGTTATGGGGGCTCCCCCTTTGTGTGTCCCCCATGTGTAGCCATCCATGTCTGCCTGTTGCTTGAGGACCAACCATGCTCTTAGAAAGTTGCTTCAACCGCATCTAGGGAACAAAGGGCCTTGGCTCCTGCTGGGGCCACTTCTGGAGGTCTGGAGTGGGTGGAGACCCTTCGGCAGCCTTTC
Organism: Stenella coeruleoalba; assembly: GCF_951394435.1. Lineage (NCBI taxonomy): Eukaryota > Metazoa > Chordata > Mammalia > Artiodactyla > Delphinidae > Stenella > Stenella coeruleoalba. The sequence goes on along the minus strand of NC_137153.1, from coordinate 29,868,690 downwards.
TCCCCACCCCAGATAAATGTTGCTTCCCCAGTATGTGGGCCTGGTCAGCCCCCAAACCTCAACTCACCTTTTTTAGGGTGCTGTCTTAATCTGGAAAACACAGCCTGCGGCCAAAGTTCTGTGAGAGCACTTTGCAGGGAGTGCAAGCCAGGAAACAGGACGAGGGAAGGGGCTGGAGACAGCTATGACTGAGAGCAAACACCGGGGCGCCAGCCACACCAGCCACAGCGTCACCACTAGCACCACTGCCTGCTCCCTCTCGAGGACCAAAAACAGGGCCATTCAGAATGGTCTGCAGTCATGGGACAGGAGAGGGAGAGGATTCTCTGCCTCTTTTCTCTCTAAGACGCAACTACTCCCTACACACCCCTGGTCCAGCATTAGCATCTACAGTCCTGCTGGGGAGCTAGAGCCACAAGTTCAGTCTGGTCAAGAAGCCAGTGTGTAGGCAGGTGACACTTCGCTGCCATGGGGCCCCAGATCTGTAGTGATGGTGGTGGCAGTTTGGGGGACCTGAAAATACAGGCATGGATCAGAGGTGTCACATTAAGGGAACTCTTTTAGGGAGCTATGGGGGAATAAGAAGTCATTACTCATACTCTCATTCTCATGTAAGAATATGCATGAGAATTACCTGGGTCCATCCTGGAAATTCTGGCTGGTTAGGTCTGGGTTGGCCCTTGATCTTCATTTTAAATAAGCCTTCCTAAAACAATATGGAGGTTCCTAAAACAATACGGAGGTTCCTCAAAGATTAAAGATAGACCTTTCATATGATCCAGCAATTCTGCTTGTGATTATACACCCAAAGGAAATGAAAACAAGATATTGAATAGATATATGCACTCCCATGTTTATTACAGCATTATTCACAATAGCCAAGATGTGGAAACAACCTAAGCGCCCATCAACAGGTGAGTGGCTAAAGAAGACGTGTTATATACACACAATGGAATTTTATTCAGCCATGAGAAAGAAGGAGATCTTTCCATTTGCAGCAACATGGATGGAACTTTAGAACATTATGCTAAGAGAGATAAGTCAGACAGAGAAAGACAAGTACTATATGATATCACTTATATGTGGAATCTAAAAAAGCCAAACTCATAAAAATAGAGAGTAAAATGGTGGTTACCTGTGGATGGGGGTGGGGGTAATAGGACAGATTCTGTTTAAGGGTACAAATTTGCAAAGAGTAGTAAATAAGCTCTAGAGAGCTAATGAACTTTATAGTGAATATAGATAATGGTATTGTACCATAATCATCAAACTTGCCAAGAGACTAGAGCTCAATGATTCCAACTATTGAAAAGAAAGGATAATTATGTGCTGTGGTAGAGGTGCTAATTATTGCTACAGCAATCACATTTCAATCTATAAATGTATCAACATGTTCTGCACCTTAAATTTATACAATGTTATATGTCAAATATATTTCAGTAATTAAAAAAAAAGTCGGGCTTCCCTGGTGGCTCAGTGGTTGAGAGTCCACCTGCCGATGCAGGGGACATGGGTTTGTACCCCGTTCCAGGAAGATCCCACATGCCATGGAGTGAGTAGGCCCGTGACCCATGGCTGCTGAGCCTGCGCGTCCGGAGCCTGTGCTCCGCAACGGGAGAGGCCACAACAGTGAGAGGCCCGCGCACCACAAAAAAAAAAAAAAAAAAAAAAAAAAAGTCTTCATAGTGATGCTGATTCCTGAGGGCCACAGATGACATTGGTCCATGGTCTTCCCTCACACTCATTATTTCCCTGTTCCCTGACAAGGAAGATATCATAATCACCTATGACTGCTTAACTAATTACCCCAAATGCAGTGGTTTGTAGCAGCAACATTTATTACTGCATGGTTTCTGTAGGTCAAGGATCTGGCACCAATGATGGTGGGGAAGATGTAGCTGAGCCCCTGCTTCAGAGACTCTTAAGGTGTTGGCTGAACTGTAGTCATTGTAAAGCTTGAAGTTGGGAGGATCTTTGTCTTTGCAGGCAGGATTCAATTCATTTTGATCTGTTAGTCAGAGGATTGATTTCCTGCCATGAGGATTTCTCCAACACAACAGCTTGCTTCATTAAACCAAGCAAGCCAAGAGGAGTGAGTTCAAGCAAGATAGAAGTCACAGTCTTTTATGGCCCAATCTTGGAGGTGGCATCCTGTATTCTGTTCATTGGAAGCAACTCACCCGGTCCAGTCCCCACACATTGGGAGAGGATTATTCAAGAGTGTGAATACCAGGATGTGGGGATCACCAAGGAACCATTTCAGAAGCTGCCTACTCCAATCTGCCCTCTGGACCACAATGATTCATGTTTCTCCTCCAAGGTCCTCAAAAGTCTCATCACATAGCTCAAAGTCAAGAACCTCATCATCTAAGTGAGGTTCAGGGGTGGGTGAGGTTCCTCCAGTGTTGTTGTTTAAGTCCAGCTCCTCTGGATCTGCAGACCCATGAACTAAAAAGACAAGTTATCTGCCCCTACACACGCTGTGCACATTGGAGGGACAGGCATAGGGCAAGTGGTATAGACATTTTTGTTCCAAAAGGGGGAAAATGGGAGGCACTTGTCTATAGCAATTCTGAAATCCATCTGGGCAAAGGTGAGAAGTTCCTTGATTAGGTCTCAAGGCCTGGGGAAAAATTCTCTGTGCTCTTGGCAGCACTCTCTTTGCTCTTGGTTCTGTCCTCTTAGTCATTCTTACTTTTTCATCAAAGATGAAGGGTGTTTGCCTCTGAGCATCTCTCAGGCTGCTTCCTACCAGTATAATTGGGGTTGGGGGGCCCCAAATCCTCTTTTCATTTTGTACCATCTCTGTCCTTTTTAGTTCAAGCTGAAAGTGTTTTTGCTGATGTAATTTTCTCAAACACTTTTTGGGTCTTCTGTGAATCTCATTGGGGCAATCTCCATTAGACAAAAGCCACCACCAAATCTCTTTAAGATAAGCTCTTCTCTGCCTTGGGCTTCTGCTGAAAGAGATGAGGGTCAATGCTTCCAACTTTCTAGAGACCCTATTGTTCAGTTGAGAGGAAATGTGAGATACACACTTAGTCTCTTGAAAGGGTCCTTTGTGAGTCTCAGTAGTACTCTGATGCTTTGATCATTCTGAGGTCTTAACAAAAAGATTGTACAGTCTCACTATTGACTTTATTTCTAGATCACTTTTGAAGATTGCTCAGAAAGCTTTTCTTAATTTTAACATCTTTTACCACCAGAAGAAGCTGAGAATTTTCAAAATCATCAAGTCTTGGTTCCTTTTGGTTTAATAATTTTTCTCCCAATTTATCTCTCTCCTCTCATATTTTACTATAAGAAGCAAGAAGAAACCAGGAAACATGTTTAACATTTTGCTTGGAAATCTCCTGAGCTAGACCACACAGTTCATTAGGTACAAGTTCCACCTTCCATATAACTGCCGGTGACAGTGTTGCTAAGCTTTCTGTTGTTGCGTAGCAAGTATTCCCCATTCCCCACAATTTCCTATAGTGTGTCCCTGTCCTTTGGAGCTCTCACTGGAAGTGTCTTCAAAGCCCAGATATGTGTTAACAGTCTGTTCAAAGCAGTTTAGGCTTTCTCCATCATTTTTCTCAAAATCCCTCCAGCTTTCACCCACTGCCCAGTTTCTGAACCCACTTTCACATTTTTAGGTGTTGGTTGCAGCAGCACAATACTGGTACTAAAATCTGTCTTGATTATCTATTGCCATATAATACATTAATCCAAAACTTTGTGTCTTAAAACAATAACAGTTACTATCTCAGTTTCTGTTGGTCTGGAATCTAGACACAGCTTACCTGGGGCCCTGCTTCAGGGTCTCACAGGCTGCAACACAGGTGTTGCTGGGGCTCTGGTCATCCCAAGTCTTAACTAGGGAAGGACCGTCCTCCAACATCACTCACATGGTTGTTGGCAGGATCTGGTTCCTCACAGGCTGTGGTCTCAGTTCCTTGCCACATGGGGCCTCTCATTTGTGATAGCTTGCTTCATCAAAGCAGTAAACTGGGAGGGCCAGAGGGGGTAGAGAGCAAGGCTGAAGTCAAAGGCCTTGGTAGGTTAAACTTGGAAATGGTGTCCTGTCATATTTGTCATATTCCATTCATTAGAAGTAGAGCACTAGGTCCAGCTGGCACACATATCCCCATGTACACACACACACACACACACACGGCAACACAATACACATACAATCACATATGTGCAAACACACATGCATACTCACACACACACATTTAAAAACACATATGCACACACATACATGTACAGTCAACTACCCAAATACTTGCACACTCACACACATGTGCATGCACATATATTCAAAACCCACAGTACATACCTGCACACACACTAAGACATACACATATACACATATGCTTCCATGTAAACACACACTCAAAACCCCCACACACATGCTTGCACACAACACACAGGCATACTTGCATACAGATACACATATACATATGTACACACGCACAGGGAGGGGGTAGGAATCCTAGGGTGTAGGAATCACTGGGGGCCATTCCAGAAGCTGCCTAGCACAGGGACCAAGTCATGAGGAGGTCCCTGTGGGCCCCTTCCCCTGGAGTTTCTGGGGCAGGAAACCTCTGCTCCTTTGGCCTCTGTTTTCTCAGAGAACGGAGCTTTCCCTGGTTCTGCAGCAGCAGCTGGGGGGCTTCAGCTCCGAGATGGCACACCCATAGCCAGCAAGTTGGTGCTGGTCTGAACCAGACACTTGGCCATTGTCAGGGCCCAGGAATCCCTTCCACATCCCTCTGTGTGTCCTGTGCTTCCTCACAGCAAAGCCGCTGGCTTTGCAGAGCAAGCATCTGAGAGTGAGCCAGGAGAAAGCCTCAGAAAGCACACACGGTCCTGTTTGCTGAACTCTGTGGATGGAGGCCATCCTGGAGGTCTGCCCGGGTCTGGGGGCTGGATGTGGGCTCCCCCCTGGATGGGTGGGTGGTGAGATCACTGTAAGAAGAGCATCTGGGATGGGACAGTGTAATGACCCTCTGTGAAAATACACTCTTTCCCACTAGCCAATCAGATGGTTTAAACCCATCACAAAAGGGAGCTGTTAATTTATTATTGTCCCTCCCAGAGAGAACACGCACAGCCTACAGGATGGGCTGGAGACTTGGACTCACGAGGCCTCCAAGGGCAGGAGACCCTGCCCAGGGAAATGCCATGGGAATGCTTTTGGGGACACCTGAGACTTTTCACACAGCCAAGTCAAAAGGACTTGGTCACACTCTGGCCAGGTTCGCTCCACTTCGGTGCAAGTGGCTGGCTCCCCTCCAAGACCGGCCTTCAGCCATGGTGACTGGGCGGTGGCTGACAAGAGCAGAGGTGCCCTCAGGGGACACCAGGACACGGGGGATGAGTCACTGGGTGGTGCCACCACCAGGAAACCCCGGCCTCCCGGGTTCTTCTCTGCATCCAGAGGTGGCAAGGCTGCACCCCTTTGGAAGGTGGACCCCCAGGAGCACGGGGCAGAAATTCCCCATCTGGTGTGTCTGGAACATGGTTCTGTACTGTCTCTAGGTGTTTTTCCAGGGCCATGCTGCAAGTTTGCAGATTCTAGCAGGCGGGAAGCCTGCTCTTTCCGGGTGGTCCCCAGAAAAGCTCTCCCACTGGCCTGTGAGAAGAAACGATGGGCATTGTGAGACAAGAACGGGTGGACAGAGCCGGTGGGGCCTGAGCTGAAGTGCCCAGACCAGATGCTGCTTCTGTCCTAGATTCCTGGTCTGTAAATTAAGGGCTGTATCTCACTGTCTGGCCCTCCCCAAATTCTCATGGGCATTGGGGCCATTGTCTGGTGTGCAAATCATTAACAAAACGCACTGGGTTGCAAAATGTTATTGATTCCTGAGCACTTTCATTAGCTCCATCTGCATTTCCCAATATCTTCCAGCTGACTTCCTCCCTCCCTCAGCTCTGGCGTCAGGACCCTCTCTCTCTAGCTCGCAGCGATCCTCCTGCAACTCTTTTCTGGGATTCCTCTTGGCAACAGTTCTCTCAACAGAAACAACAAAAGCCTTTGTCTGCCTTCAGAGAAGTCAAGGAGACTCCTTAAACTGGGTTAAGGGATGATTTTCTAGTTTTATGTTTTTCCCTAATTAGCTTAATGTACTTAAGGACTCTGCATTTTGTAAAATGATAATGTTATTTAACCCTTTGTCTGTGGAGTTGCATGATTGATAATAAACATCCACTGACGGAAAAGCATCGTGCTAGGAGATTCATCTACACTGACTGTATAATCCTCACAACAGGTAAACTAAGGCACAGGCAGACTAGACTACAGTCAGCAATGAGTCATTCTCCAAGAGTAGTGGCAAATTCTGGGACACTCTTGCCATCCAGAGGTGGATTCAAGCTCCTTATTCTGAATGTGGACTGTATTCAGTGGTGGAAAGGATGGTGTGTGGATTTAAGGCTAGATCAGAAAAGGCAATGCAGCTTCTTCTTGACTCTCTCTCAGGATCCCTATTCTTGGATCCCAGCTGCCATGTTGGGAGGACGCCCAGCTGCCACAGGAAAGGCCACAATTCCAGAGGTCCCAGCTTCGTGACAGCCAGCATCCACTGCTCACTGTTAAGTGAGTGGTCCTTCAGAGGCTTGCAGCCTCTAGGCCACACCAAGCTATTCCTGCTGAATGCTGCCCAAGTTGCAGATTTGCGAGCAAAATAAATGTGGTGGTTGTTTAAGACACTACATTTTGGGGTGGTTTGTTGCCCAGCAATAGATAACCAAAGGCCAGGACTGAGATTCAAACCCAGGTCTCTGTGTCTCTAGGGACCCTCCCAAGATGCAAAATAAAAAGAGGAAGCTGACCATGCCCCTTGGTCTAGGTCTGCTGCCAGTTTTGATCTGGTCACCCTCATAACGCCAGAGCCACAACAGTCATTGGTGATGAGGGCTGCCCTGCTAACACTGCTATTTCTCATGCTTTCTATGCAGTCACTGTGGCTCTGGTTCCCTGACAGACCCCTGCCAGCCACTGGAGCTGTTTGCTTAGAGGAAAGGAGGTAACCAAGGGCGCTCACCACCTCTCAGGGCCACTAGGATGAATGCCTGCACCTGAAAGACGGTGTTGTCTCCCCTGATTTTGGTGCCCCTCATCAGAAGCCTCGAGCTTCTTACAAGTATTTTCATCATCATGTGCCCATGAGAGATGGGGCTGAGATGCAGCTTGTGATTCACTGTTCTAGCCCCATCGTTTGGGGGGACAGCTGCAGAGACCTGCACTGAAAGCCTCAACCCCACAGCCCATCAGAGGTGAAGTCCACACCTGAACCCCGTGACCAGCACTGTGGGACCACCACCAACTGGAAGTTTAAGGACAGACAGTTTAACACAGTAGCTGAGGCGTGTTTGGGGTGCTGAATTCCACACTGTACTTGTTTTTACCAAGATGAGGTTCTTGGAATATGCAGTTTTCATTCCAAGACCCGGGGAACCCCAAGCACTGTTGAAGGCAGATCTTACATACGCGATGAATTTGTAATGCATTTTTCCTTTTTTAAACGATTTTTTTTTGATGTGGACCATTTTCTAAAGTCTTTATCGAATTTGTTACAATATTACTTTTGTTTTACATTTTTGTTTTTTGGCCACGAGGCATGTGGGATCTTAGCTCCCCAACCAGGGATCGAACCTGCACCCCCTGCACTGGAAGGCGAAGTCTTAACCACTGGACTGCGAGGGAAGTCCTCTGCATTTTTCCTATTTAAAAAAAAAAATTGTAGGGACTTCCCTGGTGATCCAGTGGTAAAGAATCCACCTTCCAATGCAGGGGACTCGGGTTCGATCCCTGGTCGGGGAACTAAGATCCCACATGCCGCAGGGAAACTAAGCCCGTGCGCCACAGCTACTGAGCTCGCACGTCTCAACTAGAGGGGAGAAAAACCCACACGCCACAACTAGAGAGAAGCCCGAGTGCTGCAACGAAAAGATCCTGCATGCCTCAATGAAGATGTCGTGTGCCTGCAACTAAGACCTCATGCAGCCAAAATAAATTAAAAAAATTGTAGTGAAAAACATAACATAAATTTTACCATCTTAGCCATCTTTAAGTGCATGGTTCAGTAGTGTTCAGTACGTTCACATTGTTGTGAAGCAGATCTCCAGAACTTATTCATCTTCCCAAACTGAAACTGCCCCTATTAAACACCAACTCCCCATTATACCCTCTCCCCAGGCCCTGGCACCCCATTCTACTTTTCTATGACTTTGACTCTTCCAGGGACCTCATATAAGTGGAATTACATAGTATTTGTGATAGAATCACTTAACAGAATGTCCTGAAGTTTCATCCATGTTGGAGCATGTGGCAGAATTTCCTTCCTTTCTAAAGGCTGATTAGTACTCCACTCTCTCTACATACCACATTTCGTCTACCCATTCATCCATTGGTGGACACTTGGGTTGCTTCCACCTCTTGGCTGTCGTGAACAATGATGCTATGAACATGGGTGTGCAAATGCAATGCATTTCTCTGTGTGCCTTGGGTAGCGGCGCTTTCCTCCTGGGCAGACTCAGGGTACCTTGGACCTCCAGCAGTTGGCTGTTCACGAGGTCCAGGGTTTGGCCTGCTCTGCCAGCTTCCTGACAGGGTAGGGGAGTGTGGGGTCTGACCTTCCTTGAAGGGTGTGCTGCAGCAACCTGGGCAAAAACTGGCTCCAGCAGCTGCCAGATGTCCTTACATTTAAGAGGTCCAGGTGCCACCAGACCCAGCCCATGAATTACCCATAACTAGTTTTCTGACAGCTATGGGTGTCATCCCACCTGTTGCAACAAAGAAGTCTCAAGTTTCTTTGGCCAGGTTGGCTTAAGCATTTCCAGCACCAGTGTTTGCAAATACAGTTGTAGGGCCTATGGCTCTGGGCCTTCCATTAAGATTGTCTGCTGAATTTGTAGGCAGGCCCAGGCAGTTTGAGAAATCCTGATGGAGCAACACAAGAGAACACTTAAAGAAGCCAAATTTATTGCAAATAGATATGAAGCTGTGGCCTTCTAGTCTGGCTGTACAGCTGTGTAAAATCGTTCAGCAACGTGAGCCAACAGATACTAAGCAGAGTGAAAACCTGGCTGTAAAATTTGATAGGCTGCTGGGGCTTGCAAGACAGATGGGCTGGGGTGGGTGAGGGAACTGGGCCCAAAGGTTATGCTCTGGGTGGCTCTCAGACCTACAGGGTAGTCTGGGCATTAAGACATACGATAGCCACCCAGGATCTCTTTCGCAGAGCAAAAGTAAAGACTGCAGGCTGACTGCTATGATAAATGAGAGAGATGAAGGAGAAAGGGTCATAAATTGTGGAGTTTAGGAGGTGTTAGAATGCAAAGAGCAGTGGGGAAGCGAGAAGCGTCTGATTGCATTTCCCATAGAATATGGTTTAGCTCCTAAATCAATCTCACATTGTATGCGTTTGTAGTACACTTCTGAATACCAGATTATGGGCAGTGCTCTGTAAACTGACCAGCAGCCCTAAACAACACCGAACAGCTCAGAGATGATAACAATGCTATCAGGACCAGAGGGCATTCCCTGGGGCCAGAAAACCAGCTGTAGTTTCCCTTTAGCTCTCACCAGCCCTCAGAGAGGAGAGGCTGAGCAAGCAGGGGGAAGCTGCCCCCATACCTAGCTCTCACCATCTCCTGCTCTACCTGCATGGCTCTTGTTGGGGCTTTAAACTGTTTGCCCCATGGCAGCCTGACAGACGCCCATCTGGCTATACACTGAGGGCTGGGAGCTGCTGCAAGGACTGCTGGGCTCTGCCCTGTGTGTCTCAGAGCTGAGTGAACACCCTAGACAATGGCCAAGCTCTGGTCCCATCCTGAACGCTCTTTGTGGTCATGATTTCGTCTTCTGTGAGTATCGGTTTGAATTGAAACTTATCTAAGCAAGAGAAGGATGACCACAGGAGCTGCAGTCCTGGCTTAGTTATCCCCCAGAGAGTTGGATTTGTACAGCAGAGGAAAGCAAAGCTAAATTCAGTGTATCTAGAAGTGAACAGAAAGGGGAGAACCATATAGCAGAGCTGAGTGTATAGAGTCAGAGTGGCACTTGGAGGGAAATTTAGAAACTACAATCATGGGATAAGAAACATATGATTTAAAGAATTTTAACCAAGTACTAACCCAAGAATCTAGAAAAAGGCCAACAACGCAAACCTAAACAAAAGGAAAGAAGGAAGAAAAACAAATGCAGTCATATTTGAAACAGTAAATAAGTGAGAAACACACCCAGTAGGTAAGATCCATGAAATCCGAGACCTGTTTGCTCTCTCCAACATTTACACAGGCACAGAAAGCTCTTGCAAATATGATTAGGGAGGAAAGAGAGCTGACATAGCGCTAGAGGTAGAGAGAGCTCAAATATGAGAGGCTAAAGTATCAATTTTATATAAATAAATTTGGAAATCCAGATAGGATTGATGACTTTCAGAAAACAAATTCCATCAAACTGAATCAGAGGAATTCTGAATGTACCAAAAATGATAGAATAAATGGAAAATATAGTCAAAAGTTCTGCCTCTATGAAAGGCACTGTCCTTTCACAGGTTTTAACACTCATGCAACCTTAAAGGGAAGGCCCATTCCCACATTATTTATCATATTTTTTCATGGGATTAAAAAAGTTTTGTATGCTATTCTACAAAGGTGGAAACAAACTTGAGAGTCAAGTTGAACAGAATAAAAATGTGTGTAAATTAGACATATATTTAATGATGAAGTATCATAAATTTAATGATATAATATTTAATGATGATGTTCTGGAAGCATTTCCATTATTGTCAGAAAAAATACTTGTATGGCTACCACAAATACAGATATTCAACACTGTTTATAAGATCTCAGCAAAAACAGGGAAAAAATAAGTAGAAATATTTAAAAGGGAGAGACACATTGTAATTATTTGCATATAAAAAATCCAAGATAGTAAATCACACTAATTTGAACTCATATAATTTAATTGAGTAGTTGGACCCAAGATAACTTTACAAAACCTAATTCATTTTCTAAAAGCCAGCAAAAGGATAATGTAATTTTTAAGGAAATATTCTATTCATATCATTATTGAAAACTGACAATATTGTGTAATATACATAAAAAGATACACATTGTTATGAATTGAATTGTGGTCCCGTCCCCAAATCCAGATGTTGAAGTCCTAACCCCCAGTACCTCAGAATGTGACCTTATTTGGAAGTATAGTTATTACAGTTGTATTTATGTTGGAGTAAGGTGGCCCCTACTCCAACATGACTGGTAACCATATAAAAAAAGGAAATTTGGAGACAGACACACACATGGAGGACACCATATGCAGATGAAGACCGAGATCAGGGTGATGCTTCTACAAGCCAAAGAACACCAAAGGTCGCCAGCAAACCACCAGAAGCTGGGAGACAGGCCTGGAACAGATCCCCCCCATCATGACCTCAGACGGAACTAAGCCTGCTGACACCTTGATTTTGGACTTCTGGTCTCCAGAACTGGGAGACAATACATTTCTGTTAGTTAAGCCACCTAAGCTGTGGTACTTTGTTATGACAGCCCTGGCACACTACCTCACCTATATGTAGAATGCTAAGAACATTTACTGAAAGATCTAAAAGAAGACTTGGACAAGGTGAGACATGTGCCCTATTTGTGGGTGGAAGAAGCTGCCTCTGGGAGGTTGCCTTGTAGCTGTGGAGTTCCTCTCAGAGGAAAGTTGTAGTTTCCTTCCAGAATAGCAGGAGGGTGCACCTGTTGGCAGTGCTCTGGGGAAACTGGACACGTTGCCACCCCACCCCAACCCCAGCTCCTGGACCAGGGCAGAGATGGCTGCTGCTTGCCTCCTTGGGTCCCCCTCTGCATCCCATTCTTACCTGAAGACGAGGGAAGCCCCTGCGCTTCCACAGGGTGGGTGACTACTAGCTCATTCCCCAGAGGGGAGAACTGGTCCATCCTTCTGAGACACCCATGTGATGAATGAACCTTTTGAGGGGTCAGGTGGAGGGAGAGTCTTGTCTTGGGGAGTTTTCACATCACCCACACTATCAGCCTCTCCCTTGACTTGGGTTTTTGTCCTGTGAGAAGGGGTCAGTGCAGGGCCTGGTGGGGCTGTCCAGGGCTGTCCCAAGGCCTGCAGAGCCTTCGCTGATGCTCAATGTGCTGTGTGTGTAAGTGTTGTGTGTGTATATATGTGGCATGTATATGTGTGTGGTGTGAATGTGTGGTGTGTGTGTGTATGTGTGGTGTTTGTATGTGTGTGGTGTGTGTATGTGATATGTGTGTGTATGTGTCTATGTATGTGGTATGTCTGTATGTGCATATGTGTGTGATGTGTGTGTATGAGATATGTGTGTATGTATGCAGTGTGTATGTGATATGTGTGTGTAGGTGTGAACGTATGTGGTGTGTGTATGTGTATATGTGTGTGTATGAGATATGTGTGTGTATGTGTGTATGTATGCGGTGTGTATGTGATATCCGTGTGTATGTATGTGGTGTGTCTGCATGTGTGTATGTGTGATGTTTATGTGTGCATGTGATATGTGTGTATATTGTGTGGTGTGTGTATGTATGTGATATGTGTGTGCATGGTGTGTGTATATGTACGTGTGTATGTATGTCATGTGTGTATGTTATATGTATGTGTGTATGTGTGTATGTATGTGGAGTGTGTGTATGTGAGTGTGTGTATGTATGTGGTGTGTGTAAGTATGTAGTGTGTGTATGTGTATGTGCGTGGTGCCTGTGTGTATGTGATATGTGTGTGTGTGTATGTGGTGTGTGTATGTATGTGAAATGTGTGTGTATACCTGTGGTGTGTGTGTATGTATATGTGTGTATGAGATATGTATGTGGTGTGTGTATGTGTGTGGTGTATGTGTATATATGTGTGCATGTGTGTATGTGATATATGTGTGTATGTATGTGGTGTGTGTATGTGTGTGGATATATGTGTATGTATGTATAAGTGTGTATGTGATATATGTATATATGTGGTGTGTATGTGATATGTGTGGGTATGTGTATATGTATGTGGTGTGTGTATGTGTGTGTGTGTATATATGTGATATGTGTATATGGTGTGTGTATGTGATATGTGTGTATGTGTATGGTGTGTGTATGTGTGTGTATGTGTATATGTGTGCATATGTGTGTATGTGATATGTGTGCATGTGTTTGGTGTATGTGTATGTGTGTGTACGTGATGTGTGTATGTGATGTGTGTGTATGTATGTGGTGTGTCTGTATGTGTGTGGTGTGTGTAGATGTGTGTAAGTGATATGTGTGTGTAGTGGTGTGTGATATTTGTGTGTAGTGGTGTGTGTGTGTATGTGATATGTGTGGATGTGTGTGGTGTGTGTATATGTTTGTGTGTTTGTGTGTGTAGTGGTGTGTCTGTATGTGTGTGTATGTAGTGTGTCTGTATGTGTGTATGTGTGTGGTGTGTGTATATGTGTGTGATATGTGTGTGTATGTGTCTATATGTGTGTGGTGTGTGTATATGTGTGTATGCGTGTGTGTCTATATGTGTGTGGTGTGTGTATATGTGTGTATGTATGTGGTGTGTGTATATGTGTGTTTATGTGTGTATGTTATGTGGGTGTATGTGTGTGTATTTGTGTATGTGGTGTGTGTTTATATGTGATATGTGTGTTATGTGTGTGTATTTGTGTATGTGGTGTGTGTTTATATGTGATATGTGTGTATGTATGTGGTGTGTATGTGTGTGGTGTGTGTATGTTTGTGATATGTGTGTATATGTGTATGTGATATGTGTGTGTATGTGTTGTGTGTGTATGTGCTATGTATGTGTATGTGTGTATGTGTGTAGTCTGTGTATGTGATGTGTGTATGTGTGTGGTGTGTGTGTGTATGTGTTGTGTGTGTGTGTATGGTGTGTGTATATGTGATATGTGTGTATCTGGTGTGTGTGTGTGTGTGATATGTGTGCGGTTTGTGTCTATGTGATATGTGTGTGTATCTGTATGTGTGTATGTGTGTGGTGTGTGTATATGTGTGTGTATGTGATATATGTGTGTGTATGTGGTGTGTGTATATGTGTGTATATGTGTCTGTATGTGTGTGGTGTGTGTATATGTATGTTTATGTGTGTATGTGTGTATGTGGTGTGTGTTTGTATGTGGTGTGTGTGTGTGTATGTGTGTGGTCTGTGTGTATGTTTGTGATATGTGTGTACATGTGTGTATGTGATATGTGTGTATGTCTGTATGTGATATGTATGTGATGTGTGTGGTGTGTGTGTATGTATGTATTGTATGTGTGTGTTGTGTGTGTATGTTGTGTGTGAATGTGTGTATGTGATATGTGGGGTGTGTGTGTGTGTGTGTGTGTGTGTGTGTGTGTGTGTGTGTGTGTAGTGGGATGAGGCAGGAATCTTCATTTGCTACAGAGGTCCCACTACAGAAGTTCTGGAAATCATACTGCCTGAAACCCTGGGTCAGGGCTAAGCCACGTCAATTTGCATTCACAGATTATATACTAAATATGGTTGAAAAGTAGGGAAACAAAAACAGTCTGGATAGTCTTGTAGAGAAATAAACCCCACGCTCAGTGGGATGCTGGATCTTGGTAAACTCGGGCCTCCCCTTCCTGCTGTCTCGGGAGAAGGCTGGGGCAGTGTGGCCTCCAGCTCAAGTCCTTTTGTCCAGGGAGCAGTTTGTCAAGCAGCAGGGGCTGGTGGTCACACCCTCCCTCTGTGGTCGGAGGCCCGGTGAGTGTCAGCGGGCAGGACACTGTTTAGACAGAAAGGACCTGCCTTTCTGTCAACCCTGGAGAATTTGTCTCCTGCCGGCTCCTGGAGCAACCCTGGAGCATTTGTCTTTTGTCCGGGAGCTGTTTACAGGAAGTCTTCGGAGCTCCCGGTGCAGCGAACATTCTCAGGGCAGGTGCCCCAGACAGCTGCCAGGCCCAGCACCTGATGCAGCTCTGTTCTCTGGCTTTGCCAAAAAGTCCAGGTTGATGGTTTGAAGAATATTGCTAGTTATCTATAAAACAACATATTAATAGCTGAATTCTTTTACCTGAGAAAGTTCCAGTATTGGTACTTTAAATACTTTTGTCCTTGGAAATGTATTTAATTTTTATTGTGCAAATATCTGAGTCTGTTGCATTTGGGTCCTAGTTCAAGACTTTCCTATGAGAGATCCTCTTTTCTGATGGTATATGATATATGATTTGATACCTATCTATGATATATGTCCATACCTATATCTGTACCTCTGTCTATCTATGTATTGTATATACTGTTACTTAACTGGATATAAATGGAACAACCTACTTCCTCTCCGCATCTGCTCTCCCAGTTCATCTTCCTAAGACCATGTTGTCGTAATTTCAAATGTGAAGTGCTTCTCAATTGTCCCTCAACCTAGTGATTCAGGCTCCCAGCTCCCGGCTCCCGTTTCATCAGTCTGTGGTTGTCTGTTTGATACTGCTCTTGCCTTTTGGTGCCCACTCAGCCTTGTTCCCTGTGCACATCCAGTCCCCCAGGGGTCCCCAAGGGAGGTGTCCCCTGGGGCAGCTGCCTGGCCCTGCCCTCGGCAGGTTTTCTCCTTAGCCGCCTTCCAGGTGGCGGCTATGCCGGCTGCCCAGCACCCTCACAGCCGTCTCCCTCCTCTTGCTTCCTTTCGGGGCTCTCTCTCTCTCTCTCTCTCTCTCTCTCTCTCTCTCATGAGATCGCAACTCTTTAAAGAGGGAACTGGAAGGTCTTCCTTGTCTCCTTACGCCTCTAGGTCCCACACAGATGCTGATACCTGCTTGTGGGCAGGCAGGGCTGAAGACTGCTCACTGCCACAGCTTCAGCATATAGGAGAAGGGGAGAGAAGAGTGTGTTTATATGAGAGCTGGGGGGAACCTCCTTGACCCTGTAATCCTGTGACTTTCAACTCCTGTGTATCAGCAGAGGTATCTCTTTAAATGCCCAATGTGCACAGCAGATGAGGGCAGAGCCCGCTCAGCTGCAGTGGTGCGCTCTGGTAAGTTCTCACAACCCACATAGCACCCCAGGAAGGCTTGAGAAACCAGAGGCCTTGGGGACAGCAGGGTGTGGAGTCTGAGCACTTTGTCCCTAATAATTATACAAAAGGGCTCCAGAATTTTTTTTCCTTCTGGGGCTTAAGGAAGCAACATTTGGATAACTTTATTGTTGGAGAGGAAAGAATCCTTCAGTTAAAACATCTTTTGTGTTCACCCTTTCCTCTTCTTTGTGTTTTCAGGGAAAGTTGGAAAGGAAGAATTGATTCTGCTGTTTTGATGAGCAGATTTTACCATGCAGGTGGAGGAAGGCCTCGGCCCAGGAAACAGGCAAGTATACAAACAAAGCATCTGCTCTATAAATAGTCCTCCCCAGGCATGACTCAGGGGACCTGGGCCAGAGGCTCCAACCATTCAAGCTGACAAATCCTGTGTTGCTTATGGAAACGTGGCAAAAGCAGCTTGTAATTCTTTATTCTCCATTCCTGTTTAGCCTTTGGAGAGAGTGTGGGCCGACTTTCCTTCCATGGCAGATCATAACCCACATCACTGCTGATCTCGAAAATCATTGTGTCTGTCCTTCTGGGAAGACAGATGTGGAGGGAATGGAGCTCTAAGTCCTGCAGCTCCAAGGTCCTGTATAAGCGGGATTCCGGGCTCCAATATCAAGAAAATAATGCACAGGTGCTCCGTACTGGCAAATGCACAGCTTGCCTTGTTGGTTGTCAGATGTGCTCACAGCAACAGGAAAATGATCTTCTCTTTTGAAAACAGCGATTATTTACAGGGAAAGTATATGTTACATGGCTGCTCTGTGTGCCTGTCTAGAAAGTTTAGGTTGAAGGCAGAATCACAGGAAAAGCCCCTCCACTCCCACTGAATCCTTTCATGGGAATTTGTTTTCAGACAATTCTGCTGTCCTTGGGGCTTTTGAAACAAGGAGAGTGATTTACCTGGCTCTGGGCCACGTTCTGTCCATGTTTTCTTTCTCTGGTTCCATGTAGAAAGGATGGGGTGCTGGGAGGTGGATTCACAGAGGGACCCAGGATTTTAATTGTCATGAGCTGGCAGCCTTGCGGAGAGACTGTCAGAGACTTGGGACGGGATATCGGTCCTTGTTTTATGACCTAGGTTGAGATGGGAGCTTTGTGAATTTTCCCTCTGACACTACTGTGATGGCTGGGTCCGTCAAAAAGACTTGTCACACAGCCTGGCAGTTGAAAAGGTCACACTGGGATTTCTTAATCCTGGGTCCACAGACCTTTAGGCAGCTGATGGATAACATTCAGAGGGTTGTGAAAATGGATGAGGAAACACTGTGTCTTTAGTTTCACTAGCCTCTCACTTCAGCATTTCTGTCCACTGTATTGACAGGACCTCTGACCCCCCACTGGCAGAATCCCAGCTCATGTCCTTTTTGGACAATTGTTATAGACACCTTAACATTCCCTTTATGCTTATCAATACCTCCAGGTTGTAGTTTATAGACAAAGCACTAATTCGTTATTTAGTGTCTTCATGAAGAACATTTCAAATTAAAATTTTTTTTAATAATTCTAGTTCACTCTAATTGGCTTCCTTTGTAATCCTGTGCATTTTATTAATTTAAAAACAATATTCCATGAAGGGGGTCCGTAGACCTTGCCAGACTGCCCTAAGAATCCATGTATGGAAGTTGTTGGGACCCCTGTGGGAAGTTGCACTCTTGGACAGGAGGAGAGTTGAGTCTGTGTGGGTCCTGGCAGAAGAGCCTTCTGGTGCCTTCCCAACCAGCGTTTGTAGTGAGGGGGGTGGCCCTTGTTTACTATTAGTACAAATTATATGCCTATTCATTCATGTACAGAATAATGACACAATTACATGTGTGGAATGTACATGGAATTTTAACTTAGATGAAATTGCCTTTTGAAGCAGTTTTCTTATCGCCTAAAACTGGAAAGGTGAATTTCTTACATCAGTAAGGATAAGTTAATGTAGATGGATATAGAAAGACAAACTCTAGTACGAAATATGCCTTAAAAGTTCTTTTGGGGGGGTCTATTTTTTTGAGGTGGTGAAGTGCTTAGTAATTCCTGATATGGCCCCTTTTGGGGTGATGTTCATCGCTGATGTTGTCACTGGTGATCTACTCAGACAACCTAGGACAATGATCAGGCCCACATTCCCTGGCCAAGATCCCACGAGTGAGCTCAGCATTCGTGGGTTGTCAATACCTTCAAGGTGAGAAATTGAAAGTGCCAACATCTTATTTTGTTTGTGTTCAGAAAAAAACCACCAGCACTTCTGTGGTTTAGCAGATAGTCTGCCTTACTTTGTGTAAGTGAGACGTTTGTGACTATGATGAAGTGGACATGAAGACCCATGAGACCAGGCAGTTCCTTACTCACCCAGAGCAGGGAGGAGTTCTGCCCCCAGAGCCCTGGCTACTCTCTCAGATGTGGTGGTAACATGCAGATAGGCCAGGGGGATGCAAGAATGTCAGTGCTGATTCTCTACTTCCTAGGGCATGGCGAGGCCGGGGACCACCCAGGTGACTGTGGAGCAGTCAAATGGCAGGGCTGGCCAAGGGTGGGCTGGGCAGGTTGTGTCCAGGGCATCTCCTGAGTCCCTGCACCTTCCAGAGGGAGTGCTGGTCTGACGGTCTCTGCTGGGACCCAAGGCTTTCCAGAGTTGCAAGGACAGAAGGGCCCAGGTGTGGTGCTGGAGTTGGGTCAACTTAGCGAGGCTGGAACTACACTGACCACCGTGCCCCCGTGCATAGCTTTCTATTCCCACATAGCAAATGATGCAGAAACCAACACCCATTTATTACCTCACAGTCTCTGAGGGTCAGAGGTCCAGGAAGGACTTATCTGGGTCTTCTGCTCAGGGTTTCAAGGTGTTGGCTGGGCTGCAGTCTCATCTGGGGGCTGGACTGGAGAGGAGTCTGCTCCCGACTCATTCAGGTTGGTGGCAGAGCTCATTCCATGTGACCACAGGATGGAGGTTCCCATGTTCTTCCTGGCGCCCAGCAGGGGCTGTTCTCAGCTCCCAATGGTGCTCCCAGGCCCTTACCCTGTGGCCCTTCCATAACCCCTTGCACAACAGGCCGGCTCCCTTCTCCAAAGCCAGCGTGAAGAGAGGGCCTCTCACTTCAGCGGGGGTGGGGGTGGGGTCCTAGTCCTTCTCTCAAGGGCTTTCATTAGATTAAGTCAGGTCCCCCTGAAGCATCTCTTTTGGGATGACTAACTTTTAAAAATCTTTGAGCCTTTAATAACATCTGAAAGCTTGATTCACCTTTGCCGTCTCCTATGGGTAATTGGGCAGCAGTAGCGAAGTTGGGACCACTTGCACCTGCAGTTGGTGTGGGGTACAGCTCACCTTCAGCTCCCGAGGGTCCCTGATGGCTTCTCTGAGCTCCAGCCTAGGTGCCTGTGCAGGCTCATGGTGAAAGATACCAGCTCCCTGTGCATTGGGGTTGGAAGAGGTGAGGGGGACATGGATACCCATCTCCAGCTTGTCTCTAGGGGGTCTGCTGTCCCCCACCTCACGTCTGTTGGCTGAGCTACAGTGAAGCCAGGCCCTCCACCAGATGCAGGACTCTCCTTTCCATCAGCCCCATCCTTGTGGAAGACCTGATCCCTCTGTGTCTTGTACCCCTTATTCTCTGCCAGGCTTAGTGTGTCAGCCTCTGATGGAATAACATGTGGCCCCTGGGGTCAGCATGCTATGGCCAGAGTTCAAGGTGGCCAGGCTAGGGACTGTGTCCTCATGAGACTACCCCCATTGTGGACATCTTCATTGGTCTCCTCCTGTTTCAGGAGCTGGTTCTTGGTTTCACTGTTTGCAGTGAGGGCCCCACCCCCGAGACTCCATTCCACACACGGAAAAGCTTGAGAGTAGAAAGATGAGGTTCCTTCCCCAGGTCACATGGGGAATGATTGGGGATTTGAAATCCATGGGCTGGCTTCATCACCCTCTGATGATCGTTGGTTGTGGCCTCGAAGTTCAAAGCCTCAGGGAGGTTACACTCCAGGCTTCCTTTTGTGTTACCATGGCACCGTAATTCCTCCTCCATCAGTGTTGGAAGGGACATTTTAGGCCATGAGCACAATGTTTTGCTAAATAGCCCAAGGACCCACTCCTCTGCAAAGCTTTCTACCCACTGATCTTCCCACAGACATGCATCTCCTTTTCTCTGTGATCCTTGGTGCTTTGCATAGATGTTGCACAAAATTCCATTATGGTACCCTACAGGCTTTATTATAATTGCTGGCTTGTATGCCCATCTCCTGGCTGACCAGTGAGCTTTTGGAGACAGGCAGCCACACCTTTTCATCTGTGCAACCCCAGTACATAGTTCATGACAGGCACTTGGTAAATGTTGACTGAATGAAGAAGATGAAGACACAGAGTTGTGAGTGACAGAGACAGAATAACATCTGGGTCTCACTGTTTACCAGTCAAGTAAAAACTTCGGCATCTGTGACTCTTGGTCACCTGTAAAAGAGCGAGATTTTGTCAGCACCAAATGATGAGACAACCACTTCCCGAGGTTCCTTCTGGACCTTAAAGTTCTTTTTAAGATTCACTCTAGGTTTCTGTCAAAGATACAGGTGGTCATTTGATCCAAAGACGTAGACTGTGGATTTAGCAGAGCTGAGTCTAAATCCTGTTTTTGTCACTAATGAACCAGATGTTGGGCCCTGGCAAAGTGACCTGAGCTTCCTGGGCCCCAGCTTATTCCTCCATAAACATGGAGATGATAATAAGAGCCGGAGTTCAGGGTGGCTGTGAAGTTCACCTCCCAGGGGACTCACTGATGCTGTGCTGTCATTCATTCACTTGCTCAGCAAACATCCATTTGTGCCTTGCTCCTGGCCAGGGCCTCGGATTCTGAGGATGAAGACCTGTGAGAGCTCAGTTGTGTGGGGGAAGCCAGACATCAAAACAGAAGATTGGGACCCAGGTGATAATACTGTTGGCCACATGGGTGGGGGACCCATGCTGGGATGGAAGTGAGGGAAAATCAAGGAAGGCTTAAATAAAAATAACAAAGGGCTTCAGTTGATTCTTTAAGATGGGATCAGGGGTAGGTGTTCAATATACACTAGGTTTCCTCCACTCACTGTCATTAATTTATCTATAATCAAGTACAGCCAATCCCACACTTATGCAACTGCTCCTTTCCAAAAGGTCTTTCTCAGCTTGAACTTTGCATGAGAATAAAAAGAAACAAACTCTGCAGCTTTCTTTCTTTTTCTTTTTTTAAAGATTGCTTTGGATTTAAAGATATGGAACCCTCTATATATGCACACAAGTTCATATCTGTTTACTTGTTCCAAAATACTTTAATGTATTGAACTTATGTGCAGGCGGAGAGAGGTTTGGCCATGTTCATACTTCAATCTGCTCACTTTGTCCTCTTGACTGTGAGCAGGTCCTGTCCTTCCCGGCCGGGTCCTTCTAGGCACGGCCATCATGCAGCCTGGTGTTTGCAGGGGCCAGTGCTGGGGATGGAGGGGTGGGCCATCTCCTTGGGGAGGGCTCCCCTGCAGCCTCTGCCCTTCGGTCTCTGGGGGGCTCATCCCTGAGACTGTTTTGTGCTATGCTGGGGACCTGGCTTCTCCAGGACCATGCTCTTCGACTCTGCCCTGCACTGTGCCCTGGAGGCTGATGTGTACGGAACTGTCAGACTGCTCTCCTACCTTTGTCTTCATTTTAGGGTTCAGTCAGTGGGGACTCCCAGCAGGACACAGGTCCCTGTAGGTGGCTGCGACCCTGGACACTTGGCCCCTCTCCTGTGGGCGGTGTCCTCCCAGCACACTTGCTCTTCCCTTTGCCCAGCAAGCTCTCCCCACACCTGGCCCCTTTCCTGGTTCAGGATCCTGCTTAGGACAACCCTGGGAGCTCCTGTATGCCCATGTGGATGGTGCCCCTCAGGAAAGTGCTGCTTACATCACATGGTGCTCCTGCTTCCCCTCTCCCACGTCCCTTCTCCTTTATTATTTTTCAAAGCATGCATCCCTCCCTGAAATCCATCATGCAGCCATGCTCCTGTTTCCAGGTAGGTGAGCTCTAAGAGAGAAGAGACATTTTCTATCTTAGTCACCAGTGAATCTTTACCACCTGGATCAGGGTTTAGCCCGTAGTAGGTGCTCAATAAATATTTGCTGAGCAGGTGGATGAATCAAGGTTGTTTCGCTCTGCAGTGTCAGTATTAGGCGATTGACACCAAGGAGCTAGAAATATACTTGAGAGCGGTACCAAGACCCGAGTCCCTCAGATGAGTCCAATTTCTCTGAATAGGCGCGTTCTCCCTTCCTCTGCTTTCTGTGCTTGGTGGCAAGCCCTGGGAAAGGAGAAAAAGGGGCATTTCAATGGACTACTGGAGGGATGTAGACATGCCAGAGAGAAGAGAAAGCCATCTGGCTCCGGGGATCCCGAAGTGCCCAACCACGCGGGATTGCGAGTTCTGGTCCAGCGCCCACTCAGGAGATCCTTTTTTCCGGCCTTGAGGAAACAGTCTGAATGCTTAATTGTCATTCAGTTTGTTTTCCTCTCTAATCTCCGAAGCAGTGACCACATCCTTTCTCTTTCTCATTTTATCTGAGCCTCCTGAGAAGTTCACACGAGTCACAGTTAGCGGTCTGAGGAGCGGGGTGGGAGGAAGGGCTTCCTGTTGACCTCTGCCCTGAACTGCTAGTGATTTGCGTGTGTCAGTTGGCTTGCAGATTCTGAATCAGATGGGGCTTTCCTCTTCAGCTTAGCAGACAGTCATCATTGCACAGTTGTGAGTGTTGGCTCTTTTTTTTTTTTAAACAATCTGAGAGTGCAATGTACAATCTGAAAAACTGATCATAAAAGTTATTCAGATGGCATTTTCTTTTCTTGGAAAGCTGGTGGCTGTTTATGTCCTTGGGACTCTAGCTTCTGATGATGCAGCAACATGAATGGCTCTTTGAGCCCGGGGAAGGTCACTGGGATGCTGGCGATCACCTTAGAGAAAGGAAGGCTGGGTGCTGGTGTTCGTGGGGCAGTGATGCAGGAGTACGGACAGGGGGGTCTGCCACAAGGTGCTAAACAGACCTGGGCTTTTAGATGTGCCCCTAGCCCACAGACCCCTCACCAAATCCCAGGGCCCAGCTACTCAAGTGGGGTCCCTGGACTGCAGCACTGGCGTCGTCTGTTAGAAATGCAGAGTCTTAGGCCACACTCCAGCCCCCACTCCAGTATCTACATTTTGGCCAGATGCCAGGGGATGTGTGACTGTCAGCATGGAAGCACTGCTCACCCCCTTCAGGCTCCTGCAAGGTTCATGGCACCAACCAGAGTCTCTGAGGGCCTTTGATGGGGAAGTGGGCCAGGTCTGAGCAGAGCAGAATGGACGAGTGGATGTGTCCCACAAGCCCCTCCTGTCAGTGTGACCTCTGAATAAGGTGGGCACTGAGCTCAATGTACTTTGGGCTGGAGGTGCTGCCTAGCCCAGGGGATGCTTGACGCCTAAGAGGATCTGGGCCTGGGAGATGTGGGATGGTGTGCCACAGAATGCCCTTCCGGAGGGCCCTGGTGGTGGCGGCGCTGGGGGTCCCTGTCATCTGGTCCCTTTCCCTGCTGCTCCCCACTGTGGTGTTCTGGGCTGTCCCTAGCTGGCCTCCTTGGCATGGGGAGACATAAAGGGGCCCGAGGCCACGATGCCTGTCCTGATGATTCAGGGCACTGTGTCTGTCCAGCATTTGCTGCCTGAAACAGGAGGTTGCCCCTGTGGCCCGGTGGATTACCACTCCCGCAGCATCTCTAAAAGGTCAGACCACACTCCTGTGGTTTCTCCTACTGTTTACTTCAAGCACCAAGTTAATCTCACCAAGTTCCTTGCAAGCTCCTTATCTCTTTGGGCACCCCCCCTGCGCACACAGTGTATTTCCACAGCCTTGGCTCTCCATGACCAGTGTCCAGAGGACTCCCTCCAGCCCCTCCTCCTGCCCCCAGAGGATGAGGCCTGAGAAATGAGCTTGTGGGGCCACAGATGCATCACAGCGCATCCTGTGCTCTTCCTCATTGTACTTTTGCATGAAATGTGCCCCTAGTTCTGCTGTGACCACTGTCGCTCGCCATTTGACAAGCACCCGGGCATTAGCAAGTTTCGCACTTTCTTCCCGTTTTGGTTGTGTGTGGCTTAAAGGTTCTGTCATCACGTGGTTCAGGAAATAATCTATGTCCAAGTGACTCCTCTCAGAAACCCTGGAGGTGTTTTATATGGCAACATGGTCCCCGGTTGCCTGCACTGTCATTGGTTGGTTGAATTCTTTGTGACCTAGATTTTTAAATTCAACGATATTTGCAGAACCTGTGACACATGCCATTAAGGCTTGTCTCTCCTACTCCATCTTAAGGCCAGGAAAGTCTCTGGCCTTAAACACATGTTTTCACAATTGGTCAGGGTTAGTGCATCCTTCCAAGTTCAAAAGACACAGGCAGGTATCATGCCCAGCCCCAGGCCTGGCAAACAATGAGCTCGCAGTAAATGTTCTACACGATTATTTCTGGGTGTTCATTGTAATGATCTTAACATGCCCCCAAATAGGAAGATGCATTTTATAACAAACCTGGAGCTTTCCCCAGTCCGGCTGGACACTCTGAGCAGTACAACCTCCCAGACCCCAACTCACAATGTCCAGGAATCTGTATTCTAACCAGACCTTATTCAGCCAGGGGTGTGACGCTTGGGAACAGGTGCCCCGAGAGAACCACAGTGGATTTTGCCCCAGTATGTTCAGAACAAGTTAAACAATGTGTTGCTGAATTGCTTAAAGGGATGGCTGTTAACCCAAGCTGTCTGACGTCAGCAGATGACCGATGCTGTGTGTCCCTAGGCCCTCTTTGTGTCACCATCTGCCCTCAGAAGACAAACGATGGACAAGTCAGACGAGAATAGCAAAGGGCTTTCTTCTGGCTGGGGAAACACTTTCTCAGCTTCCCAAATCTACAGGGGCATAGAGCTGCAGAAGGCCCCGAACTGTGGGCTGAGGCAGAGGGCAGAGAGTCTCATGTTGGCCCCACCACTCTGACTCCCACTTCCCTTTGGCATCTGACATTGTCTTCACAGGGGGCGGGGAGGGGGGCAGGTGAATGCTTAGTGGTGTCTTGAAGAGACCTGGCCTTAAAAGGGACACTGGTGTCTGGGATTGTTCCCATGAAGCTGCGAAGGTAGATGGCGGGCTTCGTGATCTAAGGCCAATTAGTTACTCTTCTTGCAGTCAAGGACTGCAGTGTGAAGAAAAGACTCACAGTGGATGTGAGCGAGGGCTTTCCCATGATGTTTCCAATCCATGGCATGTCCCATGTGATCTGCAGCCGTGAGTGTGACCCAGGCAGCCGTCCAGGACTCTGAGGCCACAGATTCTCAATGTTTTGGGTTTTTGAATAATTGTATGTGTTGGCAAAGGGCTCTGGGGCACTTACCTGACCACTGGTTGGAACCGTGCCACTGGACTTGGGTCGTTTTCTGCTGCAGGGAAGAGAAGACAGCTGGCAGGTGACTACCAGGCTAGAAAAAGATGTTCATACTTCTCTTGACGAGGGATGCTGAAGAAGTGGGCTGGGGTGAGGACTCAGCACTAAACATATTCATCTAGTTGAGATTGTTTTGTGTTCCAACTCCTGATTTTGGTGCTACCTTCCTCCTCATTTCTGAAAAAGAAATTTAGGTTCCAACTGCACTTTAAAAATACCTAGGCTGCCTGGAACTCAAATAGACACTTGTTTGCTAATGTTCACAGCAGCTTTATTCACAATAGCTAAAAGGTGGAAACAACCCAGTGTCCATTGGTGGATGAATGGACAAACAAAATGTGGTAAATACATGTGTATTAATCATGTTGTTTTATTTTTTGTCATGCTTGTGCTTTGACATCTTCCTGACCCTGGAGAGACTGTCCCTCCCAGGGCCGGCCAGTGCCTAGAGATAGTAACTGACTTGTGAGCACATCTTTCACATGCAAACCAACCCATCCAGAGCCCACAACCCACCCCCTCCTCTATCTGGCTCTCTTACTCAGGTTATTTTCCACCTGCCCTAATAACACCAGGTCCAGATTGCAGGTAACTAAGGACAGCCTCGATGCGCCAGAGTCTGCTGAAATTATTCAAACTAGCCAATGCTAAGCCTGCTCACTCTGCCTCACCTGTTTCTTCCCAGAGAAACCACATGTCCTCCTCTGCTTCCTCCCTGACTCTGGTGCTTCCCTGTGTGGCCCTGCATGGCATGCCCTGCCTCCTGTTTCTAGGGATCTGTGAGTATAAAAACTTCTTCCTTCAGGACAATCATTTCCATGGCTGTGTGTCTTACCACGCCTGAGCAGGTACATTTAAAACAGCATACAATGAAATATTATTCAACCATAAGGAAGGAAATTCTGACAATGCTACAATATGGCTGAATCTTGAGGACATTCTGCTTAGTGAGATAAGCCAGTCACAAAATGACACATATTGTGCGAGTCCATTTATATAAGACTAGTCAGATTTACAGAAACAGAAAGTAGAATGGTGGTTGCCAAGGGCTGAAGGGAGGGGAGAATGCAGAGTTAGTGCTTAATGGGGATGGAGCTTCAGTTTGGGAAGATGAAAGAGCTCTGGAGATAGATGATGGTGATGGTTGCACAACAACGTGAATATACATAGTGCCACTGAACTGTACAGTGGATAATGGTTAAAATGGTAAATTTTATGTTATACATGTTTTATCACAATTTAAGAAGGCGTCTAGGCTGCTGGCAGAGGTGTCCTTTAGCCCCCATGGGTCATGGCTCCCTGAGGGCAAGATGAGGTCATTGTCACATCTCCCCAGCACCTGGCAGGTGCCTGGCCTCAGGTGCCCACAGTGGGGGTATCAAACCATGGCTCACCCACCCACAGAGCTCTGCTTCGTCCTCACATTTTGTCAGCTGCAGGAGGCTGGTTGTCTGCTGGCCCAGGGGCTTTGCCATGATCCCAGTGGCTGCTGAGATGCTTCCCTCTTAGCAAATCAGCACAGAAAGGCAGCTTCCTGGCAAATAACGCAGGAGAAGCAGCTGGTCCCATGAGTGTGGGGCTTCTCTGGTCTGGAGGGGCAGCTGCTACCTGAGAAATGGCATTGAGGTGGGAGCCCAGGCCCTGCTTGTTTAGGGAGGCCAGGATCGCTGGGGGCTATTCTACACCTGGCTTTCTGCCTCATTTTGCATTTTCATTCATTTGGAGGCATCCCTGCCTCACCTGAAATGCCCAGGAGGTTGCACATGCCAGGACGTCTGGGGGGTGAGAAGATTCAGTGTGGTAGGCGGCTCCACCCGCTGTGATTTGATGCAGCCCAAGAGCACCTGCCCCTTTAGTTTTGATAATTAGATTTTGGATAGGCTCCAAATGAAACCACAACCCAACCCTAAAGGAAACACCCTAGCACTGTGCCAACACAAAGCTGAGCTTTTCTGAGGACCCCCGACTCCCACATCATAGGCCAGGGAACACGTGGTCTCTAGAGCTGGGGAGACTGTAGACGTTTGTCTGCTTCCTTTCAAGGCTTGAGGCTGCTTTGCCTCCCCTCCCCAGTCTTGCAGGTTCTTTTGAAAACCCCCGACTCCTGCTTTCAACTCTTTCCTCTGGTCTCTGATAAAAGGCAAATTAAGAATCACTTCTAACAGTCTCCCTGAGAGCTGAGAGGGCTTGTCTGCAGAGACAGGACATCAAAGAGCAGAGCTCAGGTGCACCCTTGGCCTGAGACGGTGGGAGGAGGGAGTGTCTGCAGCCCCTGGGTCCCCTGCCCCAGGCTGCATGGCCACAGTGCTGCCTGGCCTCCTGACAGGCCTCCAAAATCTGCCTGGGCACAAAGCCCAGGACAAACCCTGCAAAGAGCCGAGCTGCCCGAAGACGACATCGTGATTTCCCCATGAAGAGCAGATTGGCCACTGTCCATTTCCCTGGGTGGCACGGTTTGAGCTTCACAGGGATTCTCCTCTGCTTTACAATGTTTACAGCAGCTCCGGGAGTAACTGTGCTCTGGTTCTAGAGTCCAGGGCACCCCCATTTTCAGACTGCCCTCTGCTGCCCTGGGCCTGCCTCCAGTTCCTGGCTAACAGCATCTCTGTCCCCATCTCAGCAGTGTCAGGACACCAACCACGGGCCTGGGCCTGGGATTTGGGCTGGTGAGCTTACTAACTGGCCCAAGGCCTCACCTGGCTGCCGAGGTTCCCAGAGCCCTGCCCTGGCCGCGGGCTGCAGGAGTGTGGGAATGAGTGTGCATCTCTCCCTGCACTCAGGGCTGGGGGTCTGGTGGGTGACAGGTTATTTGTAGGGTTTGTTTCTTTCCCATCTTCTTGACTGCGGCCTCCTTGAGGGGAGGGTTGCAGAATCACGATTCTGGCTGTTCTTTACGTACCAAGCACTCAGGCTTAACTGTGGAGAGCATGGAGTGGTGCGCGATGGACCATGCACCATGCACCATGGAGTGTCTGCTGGAGACCAGACACTCACAGGTCCAGCGACCTGATGCTGAATCACCATCTACCCAATGCTTAGAGGCACCAAAGAAGCTCCACTTCACTTTGTCCATGGATTCGGAGGTCAGGATTTCAGGCTGGGCCTGTGGGAAGACTCACTCCATGGGGGTGACTGGATAGCTGGGGCTTGGGTCACCTGGATGTGCTTCTCCCACAGATGCATGTGCTGAGTGGAGACCCTCTGTGTGGTTTGGGCTTCCTTCCAGCATGGCGGCCTCAGGACGGTCAAGTGTCTCCTGAGGTGAGCTGCAGCTTCGGAGCCAGAGTCCGTGAACAAGGCGGATGCTGCGAGGCTTTTGGCGTGCAGCCTTGGAAGGTACCACACACCCGGGGAGGGAGCAGCAGAGACTCCAGGGGGAGGCACAAGGACCTACCCTCAGTGGGGAGGGGCAGACACCACACTGACTTGTGTGCTTTTCTCAGGAGGAAGACATTTCCACGTGGAAAGAATTGCATCCTGGTGTCAGACGTGCAGGGACTTGAGTGAATGAGGTGCATCAGGCCGCAATCACTCTGGGCCTCAGGCTTCCCATCTGGGCAGCCAGGGTACGTGACAGTCACTTTATGAGGGTGGAATGCATGCTCCACACCAAGCCCCCTTCCCTGTGGTCTGCAGGGCTGCTGGGCACTGCGCTGTAGTTGGCCACCTCACCCCCGCCCCACACTCCTGTCTGTAGCAGAGACTGGTTTTGATTTGGGTGTGAGGAATTCGCCCAGTCCTGGGTGGAGCCGGGAGGCTGCAATGGAAAGCAGCTGCAGAGAGAGTTAGCCCTGGACCACTTCCAACTATGACAAGAATGTTAGCCTGTGCCTCTTTCAGCTGGGATGGGTGAAGCAGCCATTTTTAGCAGCCGTGGGGTTCCAGCCCAGCCTCTGCCAAGCTGATGGGCTGGGAAGCTCTGGAATCTGCCTGATCTGAATTGCACTACATGGGGAGGCAGGTGAGGGGCAGTTAGGCTCTGCACTGCACATCTCTCAGAAGCATTGGCTGGGTCACAGAAAGGAGAGGCACGTGGGCAGGAACACGCCCCTAAAGCATGGACTCCTTTCGTGGGAAAACTCCAATCTTGTGCTGTCCAGCAGGGTGGCGGTGCTTCCCTGCAGGCACGCCAGTCACCTTAAATGACTCCTAGGGCCTCTTCAGAGAGTCTTCGAGCTGCAGGGTGTAGGGCGAAGTTTTCCTATGGCCTATGGAGGGCTTGCGGCCATGCCTACCTCACCCACCACCATCACCTGTCCGGCCAGCCTGAACGATGCGGCATCTGCAAAGACACGCATGAGCGGGTGTTAAATGTGTGATCAGATGTCTGGCTCCACTTCCAACGCCAACGTGATTTTGTTGTTTTCCCAGCCATTTTGTAAGGGAATTGATTGCGGGGATCCATGGTGATGGAAGAGGCAGCTCAAGGACAGGGCAGGGTGGGGCTCAGACCTCAGCCGGCATCTGCTGGTCACCTGGTAGTTGACCCTCAGAGCCCTCACCTTTGAATGAGGAGGGGAAATCACAGCCACCGCTGCAGGCTGGAAACCCCCAGAAGGGCAGGGATGTGTGTTTAAATGTCACCTGCCAGGCAGCCCCCAGCAGAGAGAGGACAGGAAGGGCTGACTGCAGTGGCGCTTTCCTACTACAGGATGAAGCAGAGGGCCAGCTGGCCGCTCACTCACAGCCTGCAAGGGATTGTGTGGTCCAGAGCCCCCTCTTGCATCACACGGGGGGATCCCCCACCCCGTACATTTTGTACCTACCTGCTTTTGCCATGTGCTGGCCTCCTGAAATACCCCTCCCTCCCTCTCCACCTATTGCCCACCTATTTTTCCTCCAAAACACCTCAGTAATCTCTCTCCCTGAAGGCCCCCAGAGAGGCCCCCAGGAAGGGCTCCTTGTAGGAGCAGACATCACGGGGCCTGCACACACACTGTGGGTCTTGCCCATCTGCTGTGTCCAGCCCCTTCAGCTGCCTGCATTGGTATCTATCCGCCCAGGGCCTTTTTATAGAACTGCCACAGCTTGCTCGTTTTGAGCTCACAGCAGGCTGAAGTGCCCGAGCTTAACAGCCCCAGGAATTCAGCACTTGGACTGATCCAGCCTCTCGAGTGAAGAGGAACACCCAACTCCTTCATTCTCGGGGCAGCCTGGGGGGCGTGTTTCGCACCAGGGGGCTACAAAGCCTGGTTTGTGGATGGATGCAGAGCTGTGAGCTGTTACTGCTCCACTAAGAGGTAAACACAGAACTCAACAGTAAGTACAAACTTTTACAGCGATGAGATGTAGGGGCTGCGGTTAAGCTCTTGGTCATTGTTCTAGCAATGCATTTCACAAAAGTGCCAATCTGCAATACGCTGGAATTAAAGAACAGAAAACACTGGTCCTTCACCACCCTGGGTATTTTGAGAACATCGTTTCCCACCGTGTCCAGAAGTTCACTGCAGGAGTAAACGCCAGCCCACTGGCTGTCCTCTTGGGCCCCCATGCATTCGCTGTCGCTTGTCATGCCGCTTTCCATGGGGTCTGTGAGGGCTTTCTGTGCAGAGTGGAGTCCTTTGGGGCCGGATCCATGACTCACTGGCACCTGGTCTCATCAGCACCCCTCGGTGGACAATAATGGAAAGTTGGCCACTCCATCAAGTCTCACTGAATGGTCCTGAAAATACCATGAACAACTTGGTACCCAGCCCCTGTCTGGGCTGTATGTTGGGGCCTGAAGCAGCTGGCCCATTCCTGTTGGACCCCTTAGCCTTCAGGGACTCGGCTGAACCAGGACAGAAGGCCCCAAAGGGTCGAGAAAGGGTGGGGAAGACTAACTTGGAAGGGAAGGAGGTGGACATTGTCATTCTTTTTAGGGAACAGGCCGCCCATTTCCCATGGAAAAGCACAAAACATGAAAGGGTGGCTCCAGAGACAGTGATAGCCAAGTAAGCACTCAGCCATAATGGGGCGGCTTGTGTGAGGTCAGGGCCCCTTTGAGGAGCTGCTGAAAACTGTGGACTCTGTTATGAGGAGATGCACACACACGTGCACACATGCACGCGATGCACCTCGTGTGTGCAATTTCCAAAGGCCGTCGACACAGAAGCACTTTCATGGTTTCCAGGGTTAAGGAGTCCTGTTTTGAAAGGAAAGAGGACAAAGAAAAGCTGCAAAAGGAAAAAGCAGAATGCAGGAAGGAAACAAAAATTCCTCAAAAACCTGTATGATTAAAATAGGGAAAGTCCATTTCACATGCTCATGTGCAAACTTGAATTGCTGATAAAAGGCCATCTCCTCTACGAACGGAGCAGATTGGCCTACCACCTCCTCTGTTGGCTGGGAATTTATGCAGGAAAGCCAGAGGGCACACCCCAAACTTCAGGGCGATGGGCCTCCACTCTTCTTCCCCAAAAGTGGGCCCCCAAGAAAACCCGCACAGATGCACCACCCTGGGCTGGCACTGCCCTTCTGGAGAGACCCGGTCCTCAGAGAGACAGACTCAGGCCATGGGCCCCAGGCTTGACATTAGTGGCTGGGACTGACCGTGCCTGCAGGGAAAGAGGCTAAGTGTATCACACCATCAGCTCCGTCAGGCCGTCAGGGACGGGAATGCCTAAGAGCCCACGGTGCTGTGAGGTGTGTCTAGGTACCTGCTCTGTGCTGGCAGCTTCTCAGGCACTATCCCGTCCAGGCAGGAAATGTATAGGCACAGAATGGCTGAGCTGGGATGCAAAGGCTTCCAGAAGGTTCTGAAGTCAGAACCAGGTCTCTGGGATCCCAGACCACTGCAGCTACCTCACAGCCCCTCCTGCAGCTTGAGGAGGTCAGGAGAAACCGGGAAAGTGCCTTCATGTCAGGGGTCATCGAAGGTCCCTGTCCGACTAGGTAGCTGGGGGTCCTCCTGAGGGTGGGTGGCAGGAGCCTGGCCAGGTGGAGCAAAAGTCAGTGGCCTGGGAGACACCTGTCTCTGGGAAGACTGCACTCAGCGTCCTTGCTGGGGCAGGGCAGGCCTCATGCCACCCATTGCTGCCTCTCCCAGAAACCGGGACTGGAGGCCCATTCTGCGTCAGGCACGGATGGGAGGTCCACATGAACTGTCACCTTTAACCTTACAGGGGCTGTGGTGCTGGAGCAGCTCCGTGGCACAGATGGGCATCTTGCCTGCCTTTTACAGAGAAGTGAGGCTTCATGAGGTTACATTTCCTAGGTCACAAGGTGAGTGGGTTGTCCAGATTCAGACCAGGTGGTCCGGATGCAGACCAAGGCCTGCACCCCCATCACCCTACCCACATCCCTGACCTTCCCTGAGGACCAACCTGTGCCTGAGTGCTGAGGCTCGATGGGTGTGGGCTGAGCTAAACTGTGGGGTGCTGGGTGACTCAGGCAGCTCATGGTCATCTGAGTTCCCACAGGATTTGCTGTGGGATCTGGAGGCCATGGGCTGCAGCTCTAGGATCAGCTCTGGGAGAGGACGCCTGTCCTCCTGCTGTTTACCCAGTGTAGACAGTGTAGATGTCTGCTCCTACAAGAAGCCCTTCCTGGGGGCCTTCAGGGAGAGAGATTACTGAGCCCACCTTGGCTGGGCCCCAGTTGCAGGCAGGTCTGTCGAGGGAGGTGCCTGGAAGCAGGATGGGCACCAGGTGTGCCTTATGGAGTCACCATTACTGCTGATGGCCCTGAAACAGCTGCTCCCGGCCTGGTAGCCTGGTGGGCCAGAGCAGGGAGAGGGCTGCAGGCAGCAGAGGGTCAGTAAAGGAAGTGGACCAGCTCTTGGCGGGAGGGCCATGCTGACGCTGGGGGCCAGAGGCCAGCCTCCCCCCGGGGAGTGGTGTCTGTCAGCTGGATGGCCGGGCTCTCTTGGTCTTCGTCCTCCTCTGTGTGGAGAGAGTTGTACTTCACTGTTAGTTTGGTTGTGAGCACTGAGGCGGGCAGAACAGTCCCCTCACATTGTAGCACTCAAGAGCTACGAGAACTGCCTGAATTTCGTCTGATTTTCCACATGCTGTTCACAGTGTTGCTGGCCAACAGGACATGCTGGGGACGTGGGGCAGTAGTGGTGCTGGTGTCAGACCAGTTGATGTCACAAAGGGGTCTTTTCAAGCTTGAGAATGCTGCCTCTCTGCTACCTCCCCTGTATGAGCAAGAGCTGTTGGTAATTGGGGTGGTGATGAACTACCTGAAAATTTAGTGGTGAAAACCAACCACTGGTTATGCCCATGGGTTCTGTGAGTCAGGAACTTGGAGACAGTGGGAACAGCTTGTCTCTGCTTCACCTGGGAGACTTGAAGGCTGGAGGCTGGATGATCTGAGTGGTCATTCACTCATAAGTCTGACAATTGGTGTGGGCTCAGTTCTCGCCATGTCAGCTAGTTGGGCTTCCTCACTGCATGGTGGCCGAGTGAGTCTTCAGAGAGGCCGGAAGAAGCCATGTGCTACTTATGACCTCACCTTGAGAATCACGCAGCATCCCTTCCACCATGCTCTCCACACATGTACCGCCCTGGTTCAAGGGTAGAGGACAAAGATCTCCCCTCAGTGGGAGGGGAGCATGTGGGATGGATATGCACATATGCAGACATATGCATACTCGGGGTGGCATCTCTGAACAACAAAATTTGTAAATCTGTCACAGTGCTCCTGTGATGGTTTCCATAAAGAGGCCAGAACTTTGTCCGGACTCTCCATCCTGCACACTTTTGCAGGGTGTGAGAATATTAAGGAGTAGGACCTCTGGGAAAGGGAGTCTCCCCGAACCTGGCCTCAAGATCTGACAATCAAGGGGAAGGGGAAGACCCTGTAAGTGTACACAAACATGACAAAACATTTACACAACATTCTGAGACAATGAAAGAGCCATGTTAGCATAAGATGTGCTTAATTATGAAATCGTGCGGCGTCCAGACCTTGACCCCAAGAGAGTCTTCAAAATCCAAGAGAGAAGTTTCAGGCTCACTGTCTGCAAGGCTATTTCTCAGGACTCGCTTAGACTGATGTGTTACCATTTAAACATATTAAAAAATATCCACTGTGTGTAGAATTTAAAATAATGATTTGTGTCTTCTTTAATTTGAAAAATAAAGGAAAAACCTAACCCCCTCTTCAAAAAAACACCCCTCTTTTTCTCTTTCCTTTCCTTTTTCATTTTTTCAAATTGAAGAAGTCAACATTCCTCCCTTATCTTTCCTGGTCAGACCCCGGTGGCAGCCACAGTTAATAGATTGATGTGTATTGTTTGTTTATTAAAAAAAAAAAAAAACCTAGATTTTAATCGTTTTATCTATTTCATGAAGCTTGCTCCAGAAAGGGGGGGGCTGCAGCCACGTGGGATGGATGATGACCAGGGCTGAGGGACATGTGTGTTTGATGCCCACCCCCATCCCGCTGTGCCAGGTGTCCCCCTCTTTGACTGAGTGGTGGTGAGGAGGGAAAGCAGTGTGTGTCCAGAGGAAGGGCTGGGGACCAGTGTTACCGACCAGGGTTCTTGGCCTCCTTCTTCAGTAGAAATTGATGAGAGTCCAGACAAGAAATTCAGGCAAGGCTTTACTGAGGCCCCTGATGCAGCAGGGGGGAGCCAGAACGAACAACAGGTTCCCTTGCTTGCTCGATCCCTGAGGTGGGGGGGGGGGCGGGAGAGCTTGTTCCTTATATAGGGTGAGGGTAGGGGTGGGTCAAGGGGTTGGGCAGGAAGAAGAGTGGCTTAGGTGGTCTGCCCACCCCTTAGGTGGTGTTGTGTGCAGGAGGCATGCGCAGTACCCTGCTTTTGATCCAGGCTCTTCAAAAGTGGCAGTTGAGTTTTCTGGTCTCTTTGTATCTTTTGTCCAGAATTTGCTCTGACTGCTAATGCACACAGTTATTTTTTGTCCCATATAGTTTCCTTGTATTTTGTTGCTGGAGGAGAGGTGTGTCCAGGTGCAAGAGTTGCAGCACCGCAGGGAAGGGTCCCAGGTCCCAGCCTGTCTTATGAGGCCATGGGGCACTGGGGGCCAGGACAGAGTGTGTAAGTGGTTAACAACTCACATCACAGTTCCAGCACCAGCCTGCTGATTATATTATTCTTAATTGTTTGCAACATGCTGGTTTCATTCTCTGATCTTTCCCAGGTTAGAATGTATGAGTCATTGCATTTTGGGGAACTCTTTATTGAAATGTAATGCCCATATAGAAAAGGGCACACTTTGTATGGTGATGGCAAACTTTCATCAGGTGACCTACGTGTGTAATCAGCTCAAAAAACAACATTACTAGCCCCAGACGCCCCCTGTGCCCCTCCAGTGACCACAGTCACAGACAGTCATCATCCTGACCTCTGATACCACCACTTGCTTGCTTTCGTCTGTCCTGGAACTTTGTAAGATTGGGTCTGGCTTCTTTAGCTCAACCTCATGTTTGTGAAATTCAAACATTTGCATTCTTTTCAACACCTTCTCCAAAGTCCCCTTGGTTGTGTAGCACTTGCTTATTTATAGAAGCTATTAATATTGTAATGAGTTTTTTTTTCTGCCAAGGAGGACCTCAGCGGCTTCAGGACTTCCTTCAAGGGCAGCAGACCGGGGCAGTGGTTAGGACTCTGCACTCTCACTGCTGAGGGCCCAGGTTCAATCCCTGGTCAGAGAACTATAATCCCACAAGCCCTGTGCAGCATGGCCAAAAAAAAGAGGCAGCAGAGCAGGGAGTGTGTGGAAATAGCACAGGCCGTTATGAAGCCTGAAATGTCCTGGGCTTGGATAGTGCCAAAGACTTGACTCTGGCTGGTTCCTTTGGGCTTTGTGATTTCTTGGGCTGTTCCTTATGGTGAGAGCTTGCATGAGCAGGGCTGTGCAATACACCTTATCAGTACAATGTCCACTGAGCCTTCACCATCACCTGGAGAGGCCACATCATTGCCACCACACATATGAGTTAACTGAGGCAGGCACATAGGGCTGGGAAGGGGGTGCAGCAGAATCTGGACTCAGTGTTCGATATCAGAGGCCAGGCGCCCAAGCTCTAGGCTGTATTGCTTCCTTGGAGGAGAATGGGAATATCCGTGGGCCTCTGAGCCATGGCCATCTTCCCACAGAGCCCACGGGCCTTCTACAGGGCCCTGGGGGAGGCCACTGCTCTTCTCCTTTTAAAGGTGAGTGCTTCCTAAATCCTGTCCATATCCAGTCCCCAGGTTCAGGTTGTTGTGTTGGCTGGCCTGATGGCTCCTTCCAGCACATTCTCTTCAGTTATCCAGGCCTGGGGCTGCAGGGTGGGTCACTTGGGACAGCCCATGTTCAGGAGGTATTTCACCACAATACCCTTGGGGCATTGCTGTGGTCACAGGAACAGGTGCCCTCCGCATGGAGATCCAGAAAAACACTTTTCTTTAAAGAAGTGAAACACCACTTTGGACAATCATACCAGCCTGCAGGCTTTTAAGCACCGGTATCTTCTAAGTGGGTTTGTTCTACCCACACGTACTTCTTTGGGGATTCTTTTTTACATTTTAGAGTTGATTCACACAGTCTCCCTGTGCCAGTGAATGGGAGACATCACACAAGGAGCCCAGAACATCCAAAACTGCACCCAGTATCCTGGGAACACCTTTATCTGCAAATGATGAGGTGAGTTTTCCTTTCCTCTTTCACCCACTGCACTGGGCTTGGAAGCCTGTACATCTGGGGGCAGGTGGCAGGTTCTCCTCTTGGTGTGAACAGGGCCTGGTAGGGTGTTCTTACACCTCTGAAATAGCCTGAGTCCAGCTAGGACAGACAGCATTGCACCCACGTGGGCTCCTTGCCAGCAGAAAAGGGAGTCAGACAGTGTGAAAGGGCCCTGCAGGGGGTCTCAGCCGAAGCTGGTCTAAGGGGAAGTGGGGGCTGCTGGCAGAGGCAGGAGGGGTTCCTGGCTGGGAGGGCTCCCATCTGCAGGCTAAGACCACTGTACCTCTCCCCAGCTCTGTCTCCCTGGGCCACTCCTGGTCTTGCTACTGAGTCCAAGCACTTCCTGCTTGCTGCATGACAGACCAATGAATTGAGAGACCGGTTATTGGGGCAAGGAATAGTGACTTCATTTGGAAAGTCAGCAGACCAGGAAGATGGTGGACTAGTGTCCCAAAGAACCACCTTTCTCTCAGTTAGAATTCCGGCTTCTTTTATACTAAAAGGAGAGTGGGTAAAGTCAAATATCTCCTGGTTCTGGCCAGACTCCAGAGGAGATGTGTTAATTTCTTCCTTCCTGCAGCCATTCATAGGTGGCGCTGGTCAGGATGTTTCCTGTAAGCTAAACAAAGGTATCTTAGTATAAAACTCATTACATGGGAGGCAGGGCTCCCAAAGATGGGCCATTATGTATAATTTAAGCTTCTAGACAACATCCCTTTAGTGATTAACTTGTAGCAAAAAATAGAATACAAAGGTTAAAAGTGAAAGAAACAGATCTAATATGGAGTCAGATTTGTTCTTCCCTATTACCGTGTTACAGGGAAAAGACATCTTCTGGGCTCTCAGCCTTTGGTATCCTAAGTTCTTGCATGTACCTCCCTCTTGTCTTCTAGGGGACAGCCACTCACAAGGAGGGGAGGATGCAGGGGCAGGACACCTGTCCTGTAGACACCCAGAGCTCTCCCATCTACAGGTCAGAAGCTTGGTCCATATCCACCAGTAACCATGAAGCAGATGTCACCCTGATCCTTGCCCCCCCATCTCCTGGGGCACTCACCCCCAGGCCTTGGCACCCCTGCATTCTGTGTGTCTCTTGAAGTCACACGTGTCCTCCTCGGCTCAAGGCATGCCTAGACTATGGTGACAGTTGTGCTTTCAACCACGTTGCATGATGCCAGTCTGGTTCTTTGTTAACCTTTCTCAACATCAGTGTGATCAAGTCTCTCCACCTTAGACCATTCAGTACTCTTGTCCCTGTGGGCCAGGTCCTGCTCCCAACATGGCAATGTGGTCCATTTCCTGCCTAACATTTTATTATGAAAACTTTCAAACATGCAGAAACGTTGATTCAACGGTACAGTGAACACCCATCTTCCCACATCTTGATTTCAGGGTTCACCTTTTGCGGCATTGGCTTCATCACCCATCTCTCCTTCTCTCTGTCCCATTGTCACTCACCCACCCATTTCATATTTTTCGTGCATTGCACAGGAAATTTCTGATATCAGTAAACACTTCACACACATTATTAACTAGAGTTCAATCTTTGTTCACTTTTTCTCTTGGAGGGGTAAGAGACATTCAGTGAAACGTACAGATCTTAATACAATTTGATGATCCCCCTGTGTAATCCAAACCCTATCAAGATATGGAACACTCCCATTACCCTAGAAAGTTCTCTCATGCCTTTCAGTGAATCCCTGCCCCTCATCCCAGTGGCAGCCACTGTCTGGCTTTTATACCCCTAGTTTAGCATTGCCTCTTCTAGAACTTCATAGAATGGAATCTATGGAGTGTATATGCTTCTGTGCAAAGCCTCTTTTGTTTGGGGTGTTTTTGAGATTTCTTTGGATGTATCAGTAGTTGGTTCCCTATTATTGCTGAGTTGTATTCCATTGTGCAGACACTCCACAGTTCTCCTGCCGGCGGACACCTGAGTTCCTTCCAGTTGGGGCAGTAAGTAATAACAATGCAAAGTTGTCATGTTCCTTCTTGTACACGTCTTTGTGGGTAGACATGTTACCAGTGTCTTGGGACAATCCGTTTGCCTACTTCTCTCACATTACAGCCTGGCCGTGGAGAAGGGCTGAGCCAGTTCTCAAGGCTGGGATGTTATTCACATGCGGGGATCACTCGCAGGGGACACCTGCCACATCTGACATTCTCTGGCTCGTTTTCTGGGCTTTACCTGATGGACAATTTGGGTTCCTGAGGCCAGGACCGAGTGTGGGGTTTCCTTTTGGAGGTTATTTCTGGAGATACTGGCAGTGGTGGGGAGGGAGTTGTCACCACTGTGGACATCTGGGGCTCAGCCCTGGGGACCTCAGGCCAGTGTCCCCTCTGGGAGGCGAGGGAACTAAGGAGTGGGGTGTTTACCCTTTGATCTCCCCTCTGCCCCCACCATGGGCTGAACTCTGCTCCCCAGGCAGGCAGGTAGTCAACTTGCAAGCTCTCTGGCTCATCCCAGCAATGGGCTGAGCCCACCTTGGAGAGCCTCAGGCAGGTACCGGTGGTCTGTACCAGGGCACGGATGTCCAGTGCGAGGTGGGCAGGACACCAAGGGCACTCAACAGGCCTTGTCAGGGAGCCTCCCTTTCACCTGCAGGCAGACTTAAGTGTGCTCTTTTCTCTATGCTCTGATCGCACAGGTGCACATGCCTAATAGCGCTTGGTCACATCGTGTCCCAGTGGTCTGTTTATGAGCTTCCCCTCTCAGCTAAAAGATGACCTCTAAGACCCCCAACAGCCCATATGCATGGACGCTCAACCGCTCCCTCCAATGACTCAGTTCAGTCTAGATGCTACCCATCTATCCCTGGAATCACTTCCTATAATGCCAGTCACAAGGGATCTGCTGGGATTCCCGGTTCTCTGCCCCTCCTCCCCACCAAGCTGGGCCTGCATGCTGTGTGTGTAACCTCTCCCTAAGTTTGCCATCTAAAGGTTAGGCTGGCTGGGCTGGAGGTGAGGTGAGGACAGCATGTGTTAGCAGTTGTGGAGTTTTGCCAGCTAGGGCAAGCTGAGGTCCACATCTTGGCTGAGAAAGGCTTCATCAAGAGGCCCTGCTTTCCTGGTGGCGCAGTGGTTGGGAGTCCGCCTGCCAATGCAGGGGGCGCGGGTTCGTGCCCCAGTCGGGGAGGATCCCACATGCCGCGGAGCGGCTGGGCCCGTGAGCCATGGCCACTGGGCCTGCATGTCTGGAGCCTGTGCTCCACAACGGGAGAGGCCACAACAATGAGAGGCCCGCGTACCACAAAAAAAAAAAAAAAAAAAGAGGCCCTGCCTGAACTTGGAGCTACATTGGAGGACCTTGGAGGCTGGCCTTCGTCAGACAACAGGTGCATCTGTGTCCTCATTAGCACATCTCTTCTTGACTGTCTGGAGGAGTGAGCCCAGAACTGGGCATCTTCCATACCACTCAAGTCCTTTTTGCTTAAGGCTAAGCATCTCCAGATCTCTGTTATAGGGATCAGTGGAAGCCAGTCCTACTGGCACTGCCACTGGGTCCCTTGATGGCCAAGGAACTGGGCTTGATATTTGAAACTCTTAATTTATGTGATTTTCTCATATGGACCCATATGTGTGGCACAGAGCCATTCAGTTCTCAACTCTCTTGGTGACTTCATTCATTCATTCAACATGGGTCTTTTGAGGCCCTCTCAAACGCAGGCAGATGGCACAGTGTATCAGTCAGTGTGGTTAGCGTTCACCCCAAACCCCAAACCCAATGGTGTTCTGCAGTAAAGGGGAATTTCTTCCTCACGTCCTCTGAGGGGTGGCTGAGGACTGAGGCAGGGGTGCTGTGCCCAACAGTCATGCACCTTCTATCAGGTAGCTCTGACACCTTTGAGGGCTTTGGAGTTCTCCGTAAGAATCTCTGAATCCAGGAAGCAGGCGAGAGCGAAGTAGTATAGAGGTTCCCGTGGGAGATTTCAGCTTGAAGGTGATGCACTGACTTCTGCCCACCTTCCATTTGCCGGAAGCATCCCATGGCCCATCTAACTGCTAAAGAGGCTGGGCGTTAGAGTCAAGCAGTGTGCAGGATGAAAGGGTTAGATGGACACCCAGCGTTATCTCTACCTCACACGGGAAGAGAGAGATGGTTAGAAAAGCATGTCAGCCACGGGGGGCTTATGGTGGAGTAAGGAAGATCTACCACGCCCGTAATGATAACAGCGCCTCCAAAGGGTTGTATGCCTTCAACACAATACCTCAGTTTCCGAGTCCTAAGTCAGGACATATATTTGGACTGATATTTTTTCAACATAAAAATTCCCATAAAATTCTAAAATTAAATCCCATTTGTTTTTTTTTGTTTTTTTGTTTTTTTTGGCGGTACGCGGGCCTCTCACCACTGCGGCCTCTCCCGCTGCGGAGCACAGGCTCCGGACGCGCAGTCCCAGCAGCCATGGCCCACGGGCCCAGCCGCTGCACAGCATGTGGGATCCTTCCGGACCGGGGCACGAACCCGCGTCCCCTGCATCGGCAGGCGTACTCCCAACCACTGCGCCACCAGGGAAGCCCCCCATTTGGTTTTATATGTAAAATATTTCCCCCCCGAGTGCTATCCCACAGCCCATAATCATACCTATAGAGCTTCCTGGGGACTTCATTGCAGAGCTACTGTGTGGGTGAATCAGTTTGGGATGCTCAGAGTGGACCAGGGCTCTGGGCCGTGTCCCATGCGATTCTACGGGAAGGATTGTAAGAAGCTGTGTTTTCAAATTTAGGGGACAATGAGACCGTCTAAAAATGGAGCTCTTATGTGCAAATGGTCCCCAGGACAGCTTGCAAAAAATATGGTTAAAATTCATCTTTAAGAAAAAAAATGAAATTGCATAAATTAACCTATCATTGGAAATCTGAGACTTGAGTTATCTGTCTCTGCAAGAGGTGAACAGACAAGAGGCACGGGGAGGGAGATGTAGGGCCACCTCATGGGAGAGTGACATCTGTTCTGGTGAGGGGGTGACTGGGGTAGGGTGGGAGAGAGCATGGCAGGCAGAGGTAGCATGTCACAGGGCTGCTGAGGGCAGGAGCAAGTTCTGATTAAATCCTGGGGTTCAAGGGCAGAGACCAAGACGTGCTCCTGTCTTCACCATGTCTTTCCTTTTTTTGAGGAAGAGTTCAGCCTCTTTTATACTTGAAGTATTTACTACCATAAGATTCTTCCAGGCTTTATTGAGGATCTAGGGGAGGTCTTATTAATTGAAAATTAGTAATTCATCCAGCACAGCAAATAAAAAAAGTGAGCAGAATGAGGGATAGCAGTAACATTAAAGCATTTTTGTGTGTGGGTGTATATAAAACACCAACAATTGCAGGCTGAACTACTTTGTTTCACAATGAAAGCTGTTACAGGAAAATCTTAGAAATACTTACTTACTAGCAGCTCTATCCATAGACTAATCTCTTGGAGAATTGATTTCATTTGGAAGACATCCTCAGCCTTTACCTAGAAGTGCAGAGGACCCCTTGGGATGCCTTCTGGCCTCAAGATCCTTTCTGGAACTCATTTGCCTTGAAATCTGGCTTAAGATCATGCATGATTTTT
The DNA here is from genome assembly GCF_951394435.1 of Stenella coeruleoalba. Taxonomy (NCBI): domain Eukaryota; kingdom Metazoa; phylum Chordata; class Mammalia; order Artiodactyla; family Delphinidae; genus Stenella; species Stenella coeruleoalba. The sequence goes on along the minus strand of NC_137153.1, from coordinate 29,826,045 downwards.
GCAAGACCCTGGTCAGTTTCCATTTGAGGCTGATGCCTGTGTTTAGTCAAAAATCAAGTTCTTGATTCGCTCGCACTTGGGTTTCCAGCTTTTAGAGCAGCCAGCACGGGGGGCTTTGTTTGGGTGACAATTGCAGTTGTTTTCCCATCAATTATTTCCACCAATCTTCGATGTGTCCAAGTAACCAAAGACAGTTCAGTAGTGAAACAGCAAAATTCTGAGCCAAGTCAGATGAAATATCGTCATAGTTTCATAGAAGCGCTGTAATGATTATCTATCCTTCCTGTACTCAAATGCTAGGATGACATCTGAGAAGAGACAGTAAGCCAGGTCTCCTATTTCTGTTTCTTCATGAGCTGGTCACTGGATGAACAGATAGAACTGAAATTGTAGCAAAGCAACAGGGAACCATCACTGGCATAGAACCATAAGTATTTCTATTGCCATGGAGCCCCTCAGGAAACAAGATCTTGTTTACACCTAAACATACTCAGTTTTATAGACATACAATAATTTTATGTCAACAGCAAGCATTGAGAATCTAAAGGACCACATACTTCTGGAGACATGGGTTCAAGGCTGGAGATGGTTGGGCAGGTCTGGGAGAGCAGAGGAATCTGAGGTGTAGTAAGCTGCCTACTGGACCTGTCCTGGGCTCAGGAGCAGAGGGAGGGGCCTGGGTGCTGGGCTGCAGGCTGAGGGGTCGTGTTACGGACTGTGTAACAGTGACCTCTTTTTATTGTTCAATGTTATTATTGAGGCAATGACACAAGCCTGACAGGCTGACAGGTCATCTGGAATCGGGTAGTGTTGTAGCATGTATTGATCTTGGATTGGCTCAGATCCAGGTTAATAAATGTTTTCTTTCCAAAAGCAGCTTTCTTTACGCTTACGTAATAAAAATAACATGCAACTCCTGTATCTGCAGGCCTGTCAGATGTCGGCTCAACAGAGGTCACCATGACACTAATTCCAGAAATCTATGGACCTCCCAGGGCCCTTCTCCCTACCCTGCTCTATGTAGTTCTCTGTTGAATGAAGACCTCTGAGCTGCTGTGAAGTGTCCCCTCACTAGTGTTTCCAGTCCCTTGTGCTCCAGGGTGCAGCCCCAGCTGCTGACTCCCGGTGTCCCTAAGCAAACTATTCAGGTCCAGGGTTCCCTGCACACCTCGGCCCAGCGTGGAGCAGTTCTGGATGGCACCGGGTGGGGTAGGGGTTACTTTATCCACCACACTTGTCCCTTTGTCATGTGGGATTTCATATAGCAGGTATTTGGACCCTTCAACAGAAAGAAATGTTTTACAGATTCAAGCCTTAGAAAGCACGCACACCACAAACAACGCATACAATGAGTGCAGTAGCTCTTTGACTCTCTGTATTTAGAAGTAATATGGTTAATGTTTACTCCAGTAAACCAGTAATGTTTAATAGTCATGGTTAGTGTTTCAGGAGACTGAAATGACAATATTGATAAGTCCCACAGGTCCTTGTCACAAAATCCTTTTTCCTCCTTATCTGGCAATAAACCAGATCGTGCGTACTGAAACCTGTCCGCCATCTGATGAAGGCATCGCAAGAGTGCAAATCTCAGTTTGGTCTCAGCTGAGACCCTGTTTCATATACACACACACAGCTCTTTCTAATGGCGACTTTCACCTAGTTATCTGATCTTGTCATCACGATAAGTTGAGGAAGTTGGTTTTGTTTTTTTTTTCCAAGAGCTCCCCTAACCTGCACCAGACCTGAGAATGTGGAGGCTTGGAGAAAGTTCATGCCCGAGATCACACATCCATGGACTTGTGAAGCAGACACATTTCATGGACCTGCTTTTCCTTTCCAGTTTTTAATAAGTGACCACAAAGAGCTCTTTAAGTAAAAGTCTTATGTAAGGAAAACATCTATTTCATGTAAGAGGAAGTCTTAGGTAAAGAGAATACCTACTTCACGGATGCCTTTTCACCTAGTCCCCTTTGATACAACACTTCGTCTTTGTCCTGTAGAAACGAGTCCCTGAGCCTTCGGTGTTTGAGCAAGTCGTCAACTACTTTGACTGAAGCACGTGCTTGTATTTGTGAAAAGTCTTCAGCACTTCTTGGAAGTGTTAAACTTGTAATTTTTGAAAATAGCAGACAGCGGCTGGCTTGTCTTTTGGCCCTTTCTCTGTCTTTGACCTTGAATTCCAGATGTAGAACTGAGGCTGTCAGAATATTTGGATGTGGGATGTATCTCGTTTCACTGCTGCTCCCTGAAGCTTAGGTGGCAACCCTCCATTTCTTAAAGCCTTATTATGCCTTCCCGGTATGACAAGAGTCAACGCCAAGGCCCTTACCTGGTGTCTAACCAGAGATCCCAATGTTTCATAGTTTTTATCCACTCTCAACATGCACCAATAAGGTCTCATGCCCATGTGTTCATTCAGCAAACGCCGAGTGCCTACTGAATGCCAAGAACCAGGCAAACACTGGGCCTACAGTTGTCACTTGCATAGACACACTGGTGCCCTCCACGGTGGACCACAGATTATGTGGAGAAGATCCTTTAGAATAAACAATAGCACCATAAAAAAAGATTGTAATTTAACAAGCATTAAGAAGGACCTGATCCAAGGGCTGAGAAAATCATGCTGGGGGATGGAGGCGGGGACTTTGTTATTGCTGCAGGGGTCAGGGCAGCCTGTCTGAGGAGGCCCACTGACACTGAGTTGACAGGTCTTGTGAGAAGTGGGTGGGACACTCCTAGCAGGAGGATTAGCTGAGGTGGAAGGAGAGACATGAGGGAACAGGTCAGTGGTACAGGTGAGGTGGGAGGGCCAGTAGTGGCCCCATGATGTGGGAATGTAGAGGTTATGACAAAGAACTTGGGTTTTTTTTTTCTTTTTTTTTTGGCTGCACTGCATGGCTCGCAAGATCTTAATTCCTGACCAGGGATCGAACCCATGCCCCCTGCAGTGGAAACACAGAGTCCTAACAACTGGACTGCCAGGGAATTCCCCTGGGTTTTCGTTAAGTCCAAGAAAAGCCACTGGAGGATTTCAAATAGGGAGGACCCCATCTGATTGAAATGTTAAGAAAACCATTAGCTGTTGTGTGGAGAATTGATTGGGCAAAGGAAAGAGCAGTAAGGGAAGACCAATTAAGAAAGCCTGCCTTATTTCAGGGGAGGTGACGGCCACCTGGGCCAGGTAGTGGCAGTGCAGACATGTTTCAGGGGGTCTATCTGTGTGGGCACAGAGATGGAGGATGTAAGAGAGGGAGGAATCTAGGTTTGAGGTGAGATCAGCTGGGAAGACCTCAGTTTCATTGACTGAGGTGGGGATGAGGGCTTTGGACCAGGTTTGGAGAGGAAAATCAAGAGACCTGTGGGTATCTTTTGGGTTATTTATTGCTGCATTAAAAAATACCCCAAACCTATTGACATAAAAGAGCAACAATTCTGCGGACTGACTGGGCTGACCTGAATGGTTCCTTGGTGGTGATTCTTATTGGGGTCTCTCATGTGGCTACAATCTGCTGGCAGCTAGGACTGGGACATCCAAGATGGCTTTAGTCACATATCTGGTACCTTTGAAGGGACTGTTGGAGGCTGAACTCAGCTGAGACACTGAGTGGCTGGACCTCTCTCTTTTTCCATGACATCTCAGGGACACTACACATGGTCTCTCCAGGAGGGTAGACTGCTTACGTGGTAGCTCAGGGGTCCCAAAAATGCCAAGGCAGGTGCTGCCAATTTCCTTCCTATACATACTGTTGGTCAAAGCCACTCCCTTGTCCAGCTCAGAGTCAGTGATGGAGGGCACGGCACAGGTCCAGTTTGGGTGGCGGGCAATTAAGCACCTGGGTGCAGATTTCTAGTTGGCATTTGAGCGTATGAGTCAGAGCTTGGGGTGAAGTCTGGACGGAAGATGTGAATTTGAGTTTGTCAGTATGTGGATGGCATTTCAAGTCATAGGAATGTGAATGAATGTGATCCCAAAAAGAGCATGTGTAAAGGGAAATTTTCCCCAAGGAACAACACCATTTAGGGTCTGTGAACAGCTGAACCAGTTCAAAGGAGTTAGACAAACATCCTGGGTACCGAAGAGGAAGGACCCCTGGAAGGAGGAAAACTCAGGGAGTGTAGTTAAAATCCAAGAGAGGAAAGTCTTCAAGGTGTGTGTGGTTGACCTTATGTAATTCAGGCAAGGATAAGTAAGATGAGACACATAAGATTGGGTCTGTTAACACGGAGCCCTGGTCAGGAGCGCTCTTGGAGGGAAGGTGGGTGTACGCACTGGATGATGGGGAAGACAGGAGTGCTGGACCGGGGGAGACAGCAGATAAGACAATTCTTCCTGAAAGTTCAGCTGTTGGAGAGCCCAGAAATAGCATGTCCTCGAATGTCCTTTTTGGAGGCAGGATGTCATGGAGCCTCTCAGCTGCTCCCACTTCTCTCCTCTCACTCTCTTTCCATAAGTTCTTTACATTCACTTGACACTTGACAGATGATACCTTTCACTGTTATTTCTCTGGTCAGAGACTGGCCCAAGTCCTCAGTATCACTTTAGTGACCACTTGACCAAGTGTACCTATGCTGGAAGCTTTCTCCAGGGGGAGGTCAGGAGATGGTCTTGAGTTCTGCCCTGATCTGAGATGTTGGCTGCTTGGTCATGGTGGATGGAGGGAAGGGCACAGTGACCTGCCTTCTACACATCACACTTCCCCAGTTGGATTGTAAATGTTTTATAATAGTAGTTTTTCTATTTTAAGGACCGGACCATTTCTTCAAACAAAATACCATGTCGAAGCCCAATAACACAACAGATGCAAGCCGGCTGCCCTGCTGGATTGCTGTTTGGGGATGCTGGTCCTAGGGGAACCACCTGGAGTCTTTCTGGGATTCTTACCTATTTTGCCACTCCCCCCCCCATCAGCTGACCCCCCAGGGCTCTGGGGGAAACCTGGCATATGTGCAGAGAAGTTTTTAAACACCATTGCCTTGAAAAAGAGGTGCATTTGTCCTGTTCTTCCTTTATTCCTTTGAAAGTGAAACACCTCATGGTGAAATGACTTTCATTCCTTTCATGAATTTGGAACTTCTGTAACCAGGAAGGGCTTCTCCCTTCAGTCCGGACATGGAGATGGAGACTTCTCAGAATGCACCTTCTGCCACGTGTCCTTGCTTTTACTTCATTCCAAGTTTCCAAAGCTAACCACTTTTATGGCCTGCTATGATACTGTTTACATCATAAATGCCTGATGATGGGAAATATCCGTCAATAATTGGAGCAGAAATGCATGTTTCAAATACCCCAAAAGAATTTGGCATCTTGCAAAGTTAAAGACTCTTATAAACTTGAATAATAAAAACAGAACAAGTCCTATTACAAGGAGTAGGGAGGAATTAGTTTTTATTTCTTTGGACATCCTTTAGTGGCCTGATTAGAATCAGCTCTGACAGTCCTGGCAAGGAAAGAAATTCATAGACTTTTATCTTAATGAATGAATCTATCATTTCTTGTTATCTAACAGCTGGAGAATAGAACTTCATGCACAGAAGAAAATGTTAATTCTAGGTGGAATTTACTTAAGGCAACTTGGGTAACAATTTCTTCAACTTTGATTTTGCAAAAGACATAGAAATACTTAATCTTAAAAAAATGCATCTTAAAAATGAATGAGCTGTATACAGTCACCCCATAGAAGCCAAGGGAATACTATTACATATTATTTGGGTGAATTCATTTCTTGGGGTACCATGATAATTTGGCAATAAGACCCAGGTAATATTTCTCTCGGAAGATAGAATCTAATGTAAGGATAGTTGACATGTCCTGTCAACTGTCCTGACTGCCTATGAGATGTCTTGAGCCATCTTTTACCAGCACGAGTTCACAGCACTCAGGCTTGAACTCTCAGAGGAAAGCCTGAGAGTCTGGTATTCAGGGTGGATGATTAGTGGGGCACACACGGCATTAGATAGCAGACAGACAGGCAGCAGAGTGCACATTCTTTGTTCCAATTTAAAAGTCTGCCTTGTACTCTCACCCTGAGAGACAAAGTATTCATTGACTGTGTCTCTGTTGATATGTACTTTTTAACATAAAAGTTTTAAGAACAGATTTATTGAGGTATAATTTACATACGATAAAGTGTACAATTCAATGATTTTTAGTAAATTTACAGAGTTGTGCAAACATCATCACCACCCAGTTTTAGAGCATCCTGTCACCTCATGCCCTTTTGCAGGTAATTTCTGTTTTTCCCCTTCCCCAGCCCCAGGCAACCACTTATCTGCTTTCTGTCTCTAGGGATTTGTCTTTTATGGACATTTCATATAACCAGAATCATATAATACCTGGCTTTTTGTGTCTGGCTTCTTTTGCTTAGTATAATGTTTTTAAGGTTCATCCATGTTGCAGCATTTGTAAGGGCTTTTTTTTTTTCTTTTAAAGTAATTGCTTTTTGTTGCAGTATTCTATTGTACGGATATACCCCATTTTGCTTACCCATTCAACTGTTGATGGACACTTGGGTTGTTTCCATTTTGGGGCTATTGTGAGTCATGCTGCTGAGTTGGGTTGGTATTTATGATTTCTACCTCATGGTTCATTTATTTATCTCTGGCTGCATTCCTCATTGTGGGCTGTTAGAAAATCCAAGTGCTGGTGGCTAAACTGGAAATTCCAGAACTCAGTCTCATACTCACTCTTTTGATCCTGGGGCTAATTACTGCCATTCTCCCTGAAGATGTTTCATGTGTGGGCAAATCTTGCAAAAAGAAAGCAGCATTTAATACCTTCAGCCAGTAAATTACAGCTGATGTGTTGGTTATAATGGATTTTTTTTTTCCTTACCTGGAGAAATATTTTTTTAATTGCGGTAAAATACACATAACATAAAATTTACCATCTTAGCTGTTTTTAAGTGAACAGTTCAGTGGCATTAAGTACATGTCCTTGTACAACCATTCTCCAGAGCTTTTTCATCTTGCAAAACTGAAACTCTGTCCCCATCAAACACTAACTCCCCATTCCCCTTCCTCTTAGTAACCACCATTCTTTCTGTCTCTATCACTTTGCCTACTTATTCTAGGTACCTCATATAAGTGAAACCATACAGTATTTGTCTTTTTGTGTCTGGCTTTTTTCACTTAGCAGAATGGCCTCGAGCTTCATCCATGCTGTGGCATGTGTCAGAATTTCCTCCTTTTTTAAGGCTTGATGATATCCCACTGTGTGGGTAGACCTCATTTTGTTTATCCATTCATCTGGTCAAGGGACACTTGGGTAGTTTCCATCTCTTGGCTGTTGTGAATGCTGTGAACATGAATGCCCAAATATCTCTTCGAGACCCTGTTTTCAGTTTGTTTGTGTATATACCCAAACGTAGAATTGCTGGGTCATATGGTAATTCCATTTTTAATTTTTTGAGGAATCTGGTTAGGATGGATTTTAAGTGAGACTTCATTTTTGATTGCATTTTTCTTCTTACTGTGTTTCCCTCCTATAGAGTATGTTCATTTAGTAAAAATATTCACATACAATATTTAGAGGGACAAGGAGTATTTTGACTGTGGTTCTTCGTACTGAATAAGAATTTTGGCAGCAATGACTGGTGTGATACTAACTAGGGGTGCCTGACATTCTTTATTTCACAACAGGAATGCATTAAGAAATTTCCATCTCTTGGGATTAAGAAAACATGAGATTCTCATAGGTTGCTCACTGATGTCTGCCCCATGGGCACACCCAAGGGAAGAGCCACAGGTGGGTGCTGACCTCAGTGGCTCTTAGAATGTTTTGGGTCCTCAGGCTCAGAAAGCAGGGAGTACACTGGATACCTCAGCACAGGTTTCCCAGCTACCTGAAAGTAGAGCGTTCCTAACAGAACTTTTGTAAGCCAAAATGGCATCATAAAACAAAGAAGTAATTACCTTAGGACACATTTGCTATTGGATGAAAAAAATCAATTTGAGATAAAACACAGATGCTCACAGATACAGTTGAAAGCTGTGGAGGCTTCATGCTGAGAAGCTGAGTGTGGTTTCTGGGGAAGGAGTTTGGCTGTGCCCTGTAACGGTTTCTGCAAACAAACACTGAACGCTATTTCTTATTTTCGCTTTTTGCCTTTTTTCATAAAAGTGAAAATCCTCTCCAGATTTTTTTCCTTTCGTGAAAACAGGTACTAACATAGGTCTACCGTAAAAACAAAGTGGCGCAAAATGCACTGTCGACAACCAGGAGATACCTGTACTTGATTATGGAGATCGCAACGATAGGGCTTGGGTTTATTGTCTGAAACGCTTTCTGGAGGTAGAAGTTTTGTAGAATACTGAGGCACACATCCTCCGAAACTGAGACCAGGGTCGGGGCAGGGGGACAGCTACTAGACGAGTCCACTACATCTCAGGCAGTCACATGAACTGACGGGAAGGATTTCTTGAAATGTTCCTAGAAAGTAGGCAGCAGCAGCTGGCAGCATCCTTTTCTGCTTTGGTAGTAGGGTGGGGCCCAAGAAGGCACTCCCTGGGGAAGGACAGGAGCTGCTGAAGATGGGGTGACCAGCTGCCCATGGCCCCTGCTGCACCTGCAGAGATGGACACCGTGCCGCATGGCCAGAACGTGGCCATGGCACGTGGCCTCCATTTGGGGCTATTAGCGTCCGGGGCTCCAAAGGGGCGAAGGCTGCCTGTGCTGTTCAAGGAGCAGGCAGGAGTAGCATGCTGTTGACAGGCCCCCTCCTGGGTTGCTGTGAGAATTAAGTGAGGGAAGGTGTGTAAAATACTTGGCAAGGTGCTGGGGACACAGCATCCTTTCCAGAAATGGAACAGGCGTGACTAAGCTCTGCACGAGAAAGTGCCCAGGCATCTGCGCGTGGTGGTGGGAGCAGCAGGGGGGCTGGCTGACCTTCCCAGGGACCGCATGACCTCTCTCAACTGGTGCTGGGCAATTTGGACTCCTTCAGCTGGTCCAATAGCACTAGCACTGTTGGGGAAGGGCAGGAGCAAGGGCTGTTTTGAGCAAGCCCCATCTCTCTGTGGCTGGCTGCTGGGATGGAGGGCAGCCAGGTTCAAGTGTATGTGCCTCTACCTGTCATGCATGTATTTCCCCATGCCGTACCCATGTGTGAATGGATGTGTGTGCCTGTGTGTACAGGGTGTGCACTCATGTGCATCTGTGTATGTGTGTGTGTGTACATGTGAGTGTGTCTCCATCAGGGCTGGTTGTGGTGAAGGGTTAAACAGAGGTCACATGCTCACCAGGCCCCTGGACAGAGCAGGTCACAGTCCTCTCTGTGGGGCCTTGGGAAAGATGGTGAGCTCCTGGGGTTGCCGCCAGGCAGAGGGAAGGGAGAAGGGCCCCATGTGGAGTAGAGACTGCCTTGTGCCAGGTCCCGAGCTGCAACTCCGTGAGCCCAGAAGCCATGTTTGTGGTGTCCTGTTGCACAGCAGTAGACAAAGAAACAGCAGCACTGAGAATCCCTACTCAAGCACCAGTAGCCTGATCCTGAAGCTCAGGTCATAAACGTAAGCTGCCCATCAGGCAATAGGCGGGAGACAGCTGAATGGACCCCAGCTAAAGGCGGCATCTAGTTCTTCTAGTGCTGACCTCAGCTAACAGAATTAGTGTCTATCTCCACTCTTTGAAGTAATCAAAGACAAGTTCTTACAAGTGAAACATCTCAAAAATACTTTGTTCACTGCTCATTGCATTCTGTTTAGTCCAAGTTGGAGGTAAAAACAGTCAGGGGCTGTTCTGGGCATATCCCTGCAACAACCACTATAAGTAATTACTGTTCTTCCCATTTGACACATGAGAAAACTGAGACTTAGGTCAACTAAGTTGTTCTTAAGGTTATGACTCAAGTCCGGAAGTGTCGCAGTAGGGAACTGAACTCAAATTTCTAACTCTTGGTCTACAGCATGCAAATTACCTCTCCTACATCACAGGCTTTCCCAGTCAATTTGCAAATGGTCCTATTTCAAAGAACTGTTTAATCTACTGACCTAAATTGTTCTAGAAACTTACCTAGGTGTTAGTGAGTTTCTCCTTGACTGAAGCCTGTGAGGCTAAGGAGGTCTCCTTTAATAGGCATAGGTTTTTTTCTCGGTTTGCTTGAAGGATTTCCATGCCAAGGAGACTATCTCAGCTTTGGAGAGCAGAGATTCATTCCATGGAATCACTGTTATGTATTAAAGGAGTATCACTAACAGGGCCAGTGTTATAGCCAATGTATTTGGGTCTTAGTTCTGGGGGCCCACACAGGATTTTCAAAGGATAGAAGGGCTGGGTTTATTGGAGAAAGCATCTTTTTCAACTGACTGTGAGCTGGGAGGCACACACAGAGCTGACAGAGGAAGGGCCTCATGCCTGGCTACCTCATGTAGCCTAGCCAACCCTATAGCTCAGTCTGGAAATTACCTCAAAGCCCATCCCCAGTTGGCATGACCCGGACGTTGGCCCCGATGCCCCTTAGGTCACACTCCCAGCACTCATCTCCCTCCTGTTATGCCAACACGGATGACTCTGGTTATTTGGAGAGCTTTCATTCTGATTTCTCCTTCAATTTCCCAGTTAAAGAAGACACAGATGGTGGGACTTCCCTGGTGGTCCAGTGGTAAAGAATCCGCCTTACAATGCGGGGATGCAGGTTTGATCCCTGGTCAGGAAATTGGGATTTCCACATGCCGTGGGGCAACTGAGCCCACGTGCCACAACTACTGAGCTCGCGCACCTCAGCTAGAACCCGCATACCGCAAGCTACAGAACCCACGTGCCCTGGAGCCTGCGCGCCACAACCAGAGAGAGAAAATCCGCATGCCACAACTAGAGAGAAACCTGCGCACCACAATGAAGAGCCCGTGTGCTATAACGAAAGACCCCGCGTGCTGCAACTAAGACCCGGTGCAGCCAAAAAAATGAATAAAATAAATAAATAATAAATAAATGTTAAAAAAAAAAAAAGACAGATGGGTAGACCAGATGCTTCATTAATCTCAGCTGGGCTCCTCTTCTGATGTTATGGAAGTCAGACTGCCCAATTTGAGCAGGCGTAGGTGTAACAAAATTGAAATTTGTGCTTAAACTTTTATTGGGTGAAAAAATGTAGCCATACAGGGCTCCATCCAGTCAGGCATGGGAGTCACAGAAAAGACTGGAGTGTTACCACTTCTGTGGCAGCCCGACCTGGGAGGCCAAGGAGGGGAGTGAACGTGGATGCAGCCTAGGCTGGGGCTTTATGACAAAGGGAAATAAGGCTTCAAGATCCCATTTCTGAAATCAGTGGTTCAGTTTGCTCGTGATTTGAATCCTATTTGCTGGCTTGTTATTTGCCAGAGGGATGAATGGCTTTGGGGAAAGGACTTCTAGGGTAGCTGGAGTCCTCAGGTACATGGCCGGAGGAAGATTCTACACCTGCAACGTGGAGCATGGTGTCTGTGAGTCACTCCATCAGAACCAAGGAACAAAGGCTGAGCCACGTTCACTCTGAAAGGAAATTGGTTGCTGTAGATACACGTAGTTCCCTTCCCATCTTCTTCAGGGGATTCTGGAGTCCAGGTCCTGGAACCCTGTTCCTGAGTTCCCTCTGTCTCTCAGAGATCAGATCTGCCCTTCATTTCCACCATCCACACTGCCTGAGCCTGCACTTTCCACCTGACATCCCCACACTGCCCCCTTGGCCGGCCCTCTGCTCCCATGGGGAACCCACCTGGATGTGGGACTTGCCTCTGCTCCAAGGCCCCCCAGCTGCACAGCACCCCCAAAGAGAGAGCATCCAGGTCCTAGGGGGACCTCATTCAGTGTCTGAATTCCAACAAACAACACCCATCCACTCTGAGCTGCTTTCTGGGGGCAATGGAGCTGCCCAAGAAGGGCAGCCCTGAGATGGTTCAGGGAGGAGTTTGAGAGCCTGGGCTCTGGGTTCAAATCCTAGCTCTTCTTAACCTTTTACACTCAGTCTGGTCATGGGCACAACAAGAATACTAATAGTGCCTTCTCATGGGTACTCAAAGGTAAAGCATATTTCCTGGGGGCTGGCACTGAAGAAGTTCCTGTCCTGAGGAGGGTGGGGGAGTTGTTATGCTCGTGATATGGTCCACAAAGTAGGGCATCTTTCAGGGTAAAATTGTCAGGCTCCCCTTCTCCTCCCCTCTCCTTATCCATCACATAGATAGGGGAGCCCACTTAGAGCACTATCCTTGACACTCACCTAATTATAGTTCATTTCTGTCATCATTGTTTGTCTGGGTCTTGTGGTTTCATGGAATCTCAGCAGCTCATGAGGTGCTCCTCAACAAAGCATGAGGCCAGGCGGTCTGCTTTCCCATTCCCCTCGAAGTCTGTGTGCTCAGGGTCTCCACGGCTCCGAGAGCTGACCCTGAACCCGGGGAGAGCAGTCCATGACTGTGGCCTGCGTGGGACCCATACTCCATGCCAGGCCACACAGCACCCTCTCTCGTCTTCCTTACAGCTTCTTGGACATGTTCAGATGCCATCCCCTGCTTGCTACAGCTCTCCCTGGTTTCTGAAGCTGATGCAACCGTAAGCTGTGAACAGAAGGAGCAGAGAGTTGCAGCTCTCTCCAAGCCCTTCAAGGACACGTGGTCTGCCTCTACCTGGGGACAACTCCATCCCTGGACCATTCGCAGATATCAGGATCTTCCTCTGTCCCAGGAGTGCAAGCCCCTCCTACAGTGGCTCTATGCCTAGCTGACACCCTCCCAGAGCTCAGCTCCAGGCTGGAGAGGGCAGGCTGGCAACATCCCCAGGGCACAGGCTATTCCTGAGCCCTGGCTGGTTCTGACTCTCTCAAGAAGCTGCTCAGTCTGAAGCTGGCTTCTCCATCAGTAAGCCAGCTCCATGAGGAGAACCAAGAACTTGTGGTCAAGCCAATCAGCCATACTGTGGACAAAACAGGCAGACGTCTGGACCCTGCACTCACTCCCACCATCCCCCAGAACTTATCTGGAACCTCACCCGCATGCAGAGGCCATTTCTGTGGAATGTCCTGAGCCAGTTCGAGCTCCAGAGCCCCAGAGTTCCTTCCGCTCTTCTTTGGGCTCTATGAAAGTGAATTAGACCACCAGAAAAGATAGGAGGAATAAAAAATGTTAAGGTGTGGTTTGGGGCAACCGATATACTAGACGTGGATTTGACAGGTAGAACTTGCAGAGACAGATTCCAGCCCCTTGGCCGGGCCGTGCTCAGTATGCAGACAGTCATCATCTTGTTAGTTGCCTTTCTGTTTTCAAGATTAGAATCCACCCATGGATGACATGTGGAAGACTTCCCTTGGTTTCCTGAAGAACAGTCATCAGTCGTGACAACAGAAGAGGGGGCAAGGCAGGGGCTGAGGGCCCGGGAAGCAGGTCAGGGCTAGCTCCTCATTTCACGGGGTGAGGGAAGAAAGACCAAGGTAGAGAAATTTAAGCATAATATTTGATTTAAAAATAATGAAGCCCCTCCCCCAAAGTAATAATAATGAGGCCCCTTAGTATTTAAGAATAAAGGTCATGAGCTAAATGATCGTTATTCAGAGAGTCACATCCTAACTGATAATGTATATCAGTTTTTGTAGTTATGCTGTATTCAGTGAATAATTAATAAATGTACTCAATAGGTAAATAACTAAGGTAATAATACTATCAATAATAACAGAGAGTGCATGCATGCTGCCCTGTGCGGGCAGGTGCTCAGTGATTTTGCAATTCATCCCTTCCTGCTGGTCTTTCTGGATATGTCCTTGGCTCTAGGTGTCGGCTGCACCTGGAATCCTCCTCTCCTCACGTTTGTGTGGCTGACTCCTTCCTGCCGTTCAGCTCTCAGCCTACTCTCAACTACTTTCTTTGTTTAAAATTTCTGCTCATCGCCTATGGCAAGCTGAACGAGTTTCTTGTCAGTCACTCCACTGCCCACTCTCACACCCCCTGGGACTAGGGTGTTCTATGAACGTACGGATCTACCTGGCACTTCATTTCTGTAGCTTAGAGCCTGGGACGGTGCCTGGCACCTCATTGATATACTCCACAATCTTGCCTATGGTTCCATTCTTGTCATTCTCTGTTCCCCTCCCAGGCTGAGTTTGGCTGCTGAACTAGTTCACGGTCCCCAACCTGCCCATCCTGGCTCCTCTCCAAGCCCGCCAGCCTGGGGTGGTCTCACCTGGCCTGCTTTCCCCCTTACCTAATTAGCTCTTCATCAGCCTGGTGGTTTCAGCACAGACACCACTGCTTCTGATCCAGGCAGGGTTGGTCACATCCTGGAATGTCACACCCAGTGCTTGGGGACACAAACGTAGATGCATGGGTCCCTTCCTTGCTGCTCCTGGGCAGAGCTGTGCCTGGGTGGGCGCTACAGGACACACTGGATGTGCTCTCAGGACAGCCCACCAGCCCTGTTGCTCTCCTGTTTTATAGGGCAAGTGAGAGCAGCTTTGCCAGGAAACCAGAAAGAGCCCGAGTTTCCACACCCGGTAGTCTGAGCGTAGGTGCTGTTTCCCTGGGGGAGGTTTAGGGGGCTGAGGGGAGGGGGAGCCAGAAGCTCATCTCCAGGGAACCTGGAGAGGGTGCCTGGTGTAATTCATCCGGCAACCTGCTTGTTGATACCCTTCTTTTAGCAATCATCATACTACATGAAAATTGGGTGTTTACTTATCTTTCCAACTAGTTTGAAAGATTTTTAAGGCGAGGGCTCTGTCTTATTGACCATCATAGCTCCAGCACCCAATGGGGCTTCAGGTACTTTACAGCCTCTGAATGAATCCATGTCTGAGTGACATGCCTTCTGAAGTGACACAGGGAAGGAGCTGCCCATCCAGCTTTCTGAACCCTCTGATCTACATGTGTTGACTGTTTGAATGCCCTGATGGTCTGGAAACCTCACTAAGAGCCAAAGGAGAAAACCTCCAAGTGGAATACAGGAAGTCAGGGTGAAGAATCACATTCCTTTCCCCTCTTAATTCCCATGCATGTGTGAGTGTATGTGTGTGTGCGCACTCGCTCGAGGGTGTGATTCTACACTGGCTTTGGTCAAGATCACAGACAATACTTGCATTGGAACTCGGAGTGAAACCAGATCGGGAGGGTGATTAACCCAAGCATAGTCTTCAAAAGCATCAAGATAATCTAAAACATTGGCTTAGGTAATGCAACTACACCTCCCTCTTGAATGACTTTAAAAGTTTTTTTTGACATCCTGCATTTTGGGGGAGCACGTTTCTGCCTTTTGAGATGTTTGATGGATGAGTGGGAAAGCCATGGCAACGGGGGAGCTGTATACTTGAGAGCAGCCGCACTGCAGCAGGATACTGAACAGTCCCCCGGCTTTTTGTCATAAAATCTCCAGCCAGTTCTTCCTTTCCTGCTGGGCAGAGCAGAACAACACACCCTGAAGGAATAGGGAAGGGTCGCTCTGACCTCATAGGTTCTTTTTTGACCCTGCTGTCAACCTGAGACTCCCTAAGCTGCTAACAGATGACTCAAGACTACTGGTGAATGATGGAGCACAGATCAACAGCAGCCTTGGAATCTAAACGGTGACGGTACCAGGGTGTTTCTCAGCAGGGGCAGGGCACCTGGGAATGTTAAGGACCACTTGTAAGAAAGGGACCCAGCCTACTTCATCAAGACTCAGGACTTAAAATTTTGTGTTTGATTTTGTTCTCTCTTGAGAAAAAAATGAATATACTTAATATTATGTTTAGTGGGAAAAACACTAAGTTAAAAACAGTGAATTAAACTTGAATTGAAGTTTTTAAAAAGCATATAACTGATTCACGAACACAATTGCTTTTGAACCAAAAATGTGGTAAAGTTTTTGGAAATGAAATCAGTGTTCTTAAATCTTAGATGAGGTTGTTCTCTTGGATCAGTGCTCTCAGCTTCACTAGTCAGAATGGGCTTCCCATTGTAAATGGGCTGACTTCCATGATGTGGATCTAAACACAAACCTACCAGAACCACCTTACACCCATTATTTTTCTTGGGAAAGATACGTGCTATTCATTACAGAAATGTGGGTGAGATCACACTGATGACTAATGAATACCCTGTACTTGAAGGACTCCAATTGGATGGTGATGACTCAACCTACTGTTCTGTGTGATTTATTAAATGTCTAAATATCTAATGTAGAGACACATCCAGAGGATGTCAAATCAGGTCACCACCAGCCTGTGAGGGTACCTGCCTGGCCACATGCATGCACACTTCCTATTGGATCAGAGGTGCACAGAGTGGTTTGGCCAGAAGGCTTCTCTTAGTCCGAGATATTCGAAAGGACCAGGAAAAACTTACTCAACCAAATTGTTAGAGATTAGTCATGCTTCATCTAGGAGTTTGTGAAAAATATCCCACAGGAATACTAGCATAGTATTTAAACAGCACAGGAACCATTCTCTCTTGGCACGGGAGTTAGACTACTTGCATTTCCTTTAAATTAGCTCTGGTTGGGGATGGGAATTTGCAGAAAGAAATGACTAAACTCTCAGTCTCACCACTAAAAATGGTAACGATCATCCTTTTTTTTTTTTTTTTTAACCTTCTGTACAGAGCTTTTGCCATGTATTCTGAGCCTTCCTTCTACAGCTTGGTCATAAGGAGTCAGACTCTGGTCTGGAGTAGGTATACGTGTGTTTTGTTTATTTTTTTGTAGGAGCTATTTATTTATTTTTTAACTTTCTATTTTATATTGGAGCATAGTTGATTCACAATGTTGTGTTAGTTTCAGTTGTAGAACAAAGTGATTCAGTTATACATATACATGCATCTATTCTTTTTCAAATTCTTTTCCCAATTAGGTTGTTACATAATATTGAGCAGAGTTCCCTGTGCTATACAGTAGGTCCTTGTTGGTTACACCATAATTCAAAAGGACACATGGTCCCCAGTGTTCATTGCGGCACTATTTATAATAGTCAGAACATGGAAAGAACCTAAATGTCCAATGATAGATGAATGGATAAAGAAGATGTAGTACATATTTACAATGGACTATTACTGACCCATAAAAAGGAATGAAATTGGGTCATTTGTAGAGATGTGGATTGACCTAGAGTCTGTCATACAGAATGAAGTAAGTCAGAAAGAGAAAAACAAATACCATATATTAACGCATACATGTGGAACCTAGAAAAATGGTGCAGATGAAACTATTTGTAGGGCAGGAATAAAGACGTAGATGTAGAGAATGGACATATGGACACGGGGTGGGGGAGAAGGGAAGGGTGGGACAAATTGGAAGATTAGGTTTGACCTAAATACACTACCATGTGTAAAATAGATAGCTACTGGGAACCTGCTGTATAGCACGGGGAGCTCAGCTCTGTGCTCTCTGACGACCTAGATGGATGGGATGGGGTGTGGTAGGAGGGAGGTCCAGGAGGGGATATAGGTATACATATAACTGATTACTTCATTGTACAGCAGAATCTAACACAACATTGCAAAGCAATTTTATTCCAATTGAAAAAAATAGTAAAAAATAATATATATATATAGCAGTGTGTACATGGGCTTTTTATTTTCAAAGACTCGACCTTCAGTCAGCTAAAGCCACTTTCCCTAATCATCAAAGAATCCTGGAAACCAGCCTTGCACACACCCTTGGGATGTTTCTGGTCCACATCTTCAGTGTATGGTGGGGAAAGTGACCCTGAGAGGTTTGCTTCAGGAGAGAGAAACAAGAAATTGATCATGTTAGGAATGGGTCACTTAAGTGTCACCATTCTTGGAAAATCCAAGAGCAATTTTATTTACCCTAAAAAGAATTAATTTGTAGATTAACTGTAGATTGTCAAAGCCCCATGGAATCAAGTGGGTGAGTCTGATGGGATTACTTTTTGGGAATCTAGTTGTTTCTGCTGCTTGGGTTCTCCCTTGAAGAGAATGAACAGGTAATGTGTCTTCCCCACAAGAGGATGGAGGTGACTGTGTCCCACACTTGGGTCTTCCTTGCTTGGGGAGCACCTAACAGCTTATTGTGCTTTGGGGCTGAACAGAAAGGGGAGCTGCCAAAAAGCAGGGAAAGGACCCCAAGCAGGATTTGTTTAACGGAGTGCTGGGAGGCAGGCCAACTCAGACTTGCTTCTCAGGGAAATGGGGTGTGGACTTTCCCCTGTTTTCCTGGACAGCGTTAGCACCGAACAACCCAGGATCAGGAATGGGGCCGCAGACGGGACTGATGCTGGCCTTCCCATTTGATAACTGCTGGCTTGAAGCCAGATCTGATTCACTTTAGAAAAGATAAATTATGTCTTTCATGTCAATAGGCTCAGTGATTTACTTGAGCTTTTCATCCAGTGAATGCATTAAAATGCACCCTACAGCCAAACTGGAAATTGTAGCTGACTGGAAGTTACCGAAAATCTCTAGATGGAGGGCAGGAGCGGGATTGGGGTCCAACCCACGTCTGTGCTTTCCTCCTTTCAAGGGGACAGAGTCTGGAGTTATTCCACATGACCAGAGACCCACTAAGGCACATTTCACAGCTGTCCTGTGAGAAGGATTGCTCTATGAAAGGTACACGCTTTAGCTTCTCCCTTCCGTCCATCCTCCTGCTGGGAGAATAGCTTTGTAGCTTGGTACTGCAGCAGCCCCCGTGGGATGTGAGGCGAGGATAAGAGCCTTAGCTTTCAGGGAAGTGAAGCACAACTCTGGGGCCCTGATATTGGTAAAGTCATCTCACCAGAGGTCTGTGGGAGAGACTGCCTGGGGCTGTCTTTAAACAAGCTCAGCTGAGGTTGGAATGATCCTAGAGATATTGGAACCAAGCATGATATGACTACAAATATATCTGGGTCAAAACAAAATAAATATCCCTTGCCTGGCTCACAGAGAGGCAACTTCTTTTATCAACTCACTGTTTCCCCTGTCATCTGAGCATGGTGGTCCAAGAAAAGAGGAAATCACAGCCACTGTGATAGTAACAGACAGCAATAGGGCTTTGAAAAGCTGTCGAGTCCGGCCCTCCTTGGGAATAAGTAGACACGAGATCCCCCATCCCCCATTTTAAAGGGTGTATCCATGCAGTACAAAGAGATGGGCTTATTTCTGTGCATGTTGTCAGCAGCTTTCCCAGAGCTGGCCTTGCCTTCTGAGAGACGACAGGATGGAGCCCATTAAGACATGCAATTTATAACGATTTATAAAGCATTGTTCTCTATCCAAAGGATGTTGCTGTCTTTTCTGCCTTTGCTCTCTCCCTTTTCCCCCTCCTCCCTGTCTTACTCTGCCACCTTCCTCTAAGCTTTCCACAGTCTCACCAGGTTGTGGTCACATCTCACAGTGACCTTGGCACTGCGTCCCCACCTACCTGGGGCTCCCCTTGGCTGCCTCCCAAGCACGCATTGAAGAGCTGTGGTCATCGGGAGGCCCTGGTCCCTTCTCTCCAGCTCCTTGGCCATGTGCATAAACCATCAGTTTGTATCATTCATCTTGTAATTGAAACTCCCTTTGGTTAAATTCACAGGCAGGCTCTGAGTCTCCCTGAACGGGGCATTCTTCCAGATCCTCTGAAAGAACAGGTGAGTCTCCTTGATCTCTAAGTCTTGTATCATTCCAGAACTTCTTTGATCCTCAAGGCTGCTTTCAGACCCGCCAGCTGGGGGCTGGAGGGCAGATGCTGGCTCCTTGACACCTTTCCAGGATAGCCGGGCCTCTAAGGGAGAAGGGACAGTTCCAGTGGTTTGTTTGAGGAAACTCGGGATGGAAACAGGATGCCCGCCATCAAGCAGTCAGACGCTGCAGCCACCCCCGACAGTGCACCCTGAGGAGACTCAGGGTGAGAAAGCACAGGATACTGGCCCCAGATAGCTGAGGTGCTTATCAAAGGAATGATCTCAGTGAGCCCAGTCTTTTGCATCTTCCCCTACATAAAAAAGTGCTAAATTCCTTAACTCGAGATATCTCATTTTCTTTAATTACCAGTAATATTTTGATGTTCTACTACCTGGTTTTGTTGCAAAAACTCCTATATATCCTGGCTCCTCCCTGACCTCTTTTTTTTTTTTTTTTTTTTTTTTTTTTTTTGCGGTACGCGGGCCTCTCACTGTCGTGGCCTCTCCCGTTGCGGAGCACAGGCTCCGGACGCGCAGGCTCAGCGGCCATGGCTCACGGGCTCAGCCGCTCCTCGGCATGTGGGATCTTCGCGGACCAGGGCACGAACCCGTGTCCCCTGCATCAGCAGGCGGACTATCAACCACTGCACCACCAGGGAAGCCCCTCCCTGACCTCTTTGAGGCAGAGTTCCTCAGAGCTATCTGAAAGGCTGCCTCCCAGGCTTGAAGTCCTGAGTTTTGTCTGCCAAATAAATATAATTCTCAACTTTTATGTTGGACATATTTTTCAGTTGACCACACACTTGTAGAAGCCCTGTCCCTTGGGGGTCTTTCCCCCTCTCACTGGCTTTTCAAAGTATGTGTTCTAGAAGACAGATCTCTGCTGATTAAATGAGGTTATCCTCCCATATTTTACACATCATTTAAGTGAAACAGACAATATATGTTGTCTCGTGTAATTGTCCCAAGAGCCCAGTGAGGCTGATACAGATGAGAATGCTGAGGCTTAGAGAAATTAGTTGTGTCCAAAGCTGCACAGTAAACATGGCAGAGCTAGGTTTGAAAGTCACATCTGAGTCCAACAATGTCTTTCACAAATTGATCTCTCAGTTGACACTACTGGCTTCACTCATTATCTCTGGCCAGAGTACTTTTTGTACTTAACACCATCTGGCTATGGGTGCTCTTGGGTCTTATCCAAAATTACACCAATTGAAATTAAAAACTACTTGTGCCTTACATAGAACACGACTTAATATAGAGGTACACCAATAGAATGCTACAGATGAATTAGGATTTTTAGCTAGAAAATTATCTGATTCAATCTGAAAAAAAAAAGTTGAAAATTGCTTTTTTCTTTTCTTTAATATTTTAAAGTTAGCTTTAGAAATGCTTTCATGTGCAGTATTTCAAGTTGGTTTTGCATCTCACAGCAACACTGTGAGGTAGGTAAGTCTGGTATTGCCATTCTTATTTTTGTAGCTGAGGCTTACATATGTTGAGGAACCTGCTTAATGTCCTAACAACTAAGAAATGTAATCCGGACCTCAATCCTCCATTTGCGTACTCCAATTCAAACGTTTTCATGTACTCATTCATTTTTTTCATTTATCTTACTTTTATATTTTCTACCACTTATAGAGACTGTACCAAGCACCGTGAAAACAAAAACTGA
The DNA here is from genome assembly GCF_951394435.1 of Stenella coeruleoalba. NCBI lineage: Eukaryota > Metazoa > Chordata > Mammalia > Artiodactyla > Delphinidae > Stenella > Stenella coeruleoalba. The sequence goes on along the minus strand of NC_137153.1, from coordinate 29,804,838 downwards.
GCAAGATCCAGCCTCATCTTTGAAATGGTTGGCATTCTAGAGAAAGGAAAGGCCGGTGACGAGATTGGCATAGCACCTCATGCTGGATGCTCAGATGGCAATTTGGACATCAGGGTAGCATAACCAGTGCTGTGGAGAGAGACTGGAAAGTGTCACTGAGCTTGTGGCATTTCAGTGGGCCAGTGGATGTGTTTGGGCAAAGGAGGTGATGAACGTTTAAATAAAGAGCATCTACAAAGGAACTGGCATTTGGTGGCCAGTGAAAAGGCCGTGTGTTAGGAGCTGCAGAGCACTCAGGAAGGTGAAGGAGATGAGAACAGTAATAGATATACCGTCTGGAATTGAGATGGATTGTGCGTGCCACACTTAAGGGTCTAGAATTTATCCTGTAAATCTGTGTTTGAGCTTTGCCAAATATTGGAGGCCTGTGGATCTATTCTCAGAAATCCATGAGCACTTTCTGGTTATGATGATATTTAAGCATAAGATATCACAGGTATATTCTGGATCAGATGGAGAGCTACCTTGGATGAACTTGACTCAGATCATACTCACTAGAATTTGTGCCACCGACGTTTTGTGTTGAGAATAGCGTTCATGCCAAGTATGTCACGATGAGGTCATGAAAAGTTTCACAGGAGTTTGAATGGAGAACGGGTATGTGGAGACCAAGTCATTGCAGTGAACATGGGATTATCACCTTGGTGTCATCAAAAGAATGTGGAATCTGTTTGTCAAAACAATAGTCACACTGTGAAAGATGTCCTTTGCACAGCCTGTCCTGTTACCTACTGTATCATCACAGTTTATTGGCAGTAAGTGTTGGAGTAAAGACTGAAGAATTTTTCTGTTCTTCTTGCAGAATGGTTTATATTAGAAATCCAGCACATATTTAAGTAATGGAACAATGGCTGTTGTACTTTCAAGTGAATAAGACAATGTGACTAATTTATCCAGACATTTGATCAAAAGTGATTTGAGGATTGCTTACTGGCATTTTTGATTAACTATAAGATTATCCTGAACTAATAAACCACTTATTAGGATGCTTATTACTCTTTAATATGCCATTAACATCAAACAAGAATTCTTGGTGTTGTTATTATTTTAAAAATGCTAAACATTAAATATAGAATTGAACCGAAGGCGATGTTTTCCTCCCCATCATTCAGTTAGAATGAAACAGCACCATTCACATTAAATATATGATTTTAATGTGATGTTGGTTTTGTAGTTTTATTTGTATTAATATGAAGTTGGATTTGCTTTATAGTTAAATAAGAGTATAAGAATATTGTGCTTACACATAAGTTTGTTTTTGAACATACAAAAATAAGAACAACAAGAATGATACAATATAATCTGAGGCAACACTAGAGATGAAAGAACATTATTTTGTTCTTTAAAAAGGGATATGATCATTTCTAAGATTTAGAAGCAAGTAGGAGTTATAATCAGAGGACTTTTAATACATGACCATATTTTTGTTGCAGATAAAGCATTGATGACAGTGTGGATAACACATAGGGAGGGAAGTTGGAAGACTGGCTAAGAAGATGATACAGCAGTGGGGTGGGGAGAAGAGATGCCATTAATAGGCTTTTCTGCAATAGAATAAAACACATTTGTGACTGGGGTGGTATCAAGGGTGTTGCTGAGATGGACCAGTAAGATACAGATTACACCACACACACACAGGCGCGTGTGCACGCGCACACACACACACACACACACACACACACACCAAGCACCTCGTAGCTGAGAAAGCAAGGAGAAAAAGAATTGATGAGGGACCAATAGGGCGAAGGTAAGTTCCTTTCAGCTCTAACATTCCATACGTGATTCTGTGGTATAGAAATAATATTATGAGATTTTTTTTTCCTTTTCAATTATTTGCATGAAGAACATCATATATTTTCTCTAAGGTCTTTTCTCAAATTAGTACTTTAAAAACTTTCAGTCAAAAGTTAGCCATTGGACAGTTCTGGTTCCAGGTAAGATGGAGAAAACACACTCCACTCCTTTCCTCCCAGTGGGTGAAATCAAAATGCTGAACAGAATGCACAGAGCAGCTATCCAATGATTCTGAAAAGCAAATATTAGCAGGCATATTGGGGGAGGGGAACCAAATGGTTCTAAGTATGATTGATCTGGTGGTGAATTCCTTTTCTTTCTTTCTTTTTTTCTTCTGTATCTCCCAGTCTGGACTTCAAGCCAATATGGATCCGGGAATGGTGCTCCAGGCAAGGACAAACAGAGCTCCAAAGAAGACTGTCATTCTGGTCTGAGGAGTGGAAAGGAGGAGAGAGAGAGAGAGAGAGAGAGAGAGAGAGAGAGAAAGAGAGGAAGGAACCCCATACCTCAATGGATCCCACTTCTGTGGCTGCAATCCCATGTCAACTGTGGAGTGGGATCTGGGAGGGCATCTAAAACTCCGAGAGGGGGAACATTTCTCTCTTCAGAGAATGTCTGAAGAGTGTGGGCAAAATCTTCATTATGTTTCTTTCCTCTTTCTGTCCTCCTATAGACAGACACTTGAAGTAAGTGCATGGCAGACAGGAAAACAAAATCCCTGGCTGTCTCAGAGGGCCAGGAAGTCAGATGCCTGGGAGCCAGAGACCGACAATGAGAATGAGAGAGGGGAGCTCAAGAAAGTGATGCCCCAACTTGTATATGAACTCTTGGCCTCACCCACCCCCCCGAGTGTGCATGGAATTGACCCAAAACAACATGCCAAAGTTTTGTAAACTATGGAGTAGACAATCCCCCAGGATTCAAACTTGCCAGTGAGTTGTGGAGATGCAAAATAGACCTGAATATCATTGCAAAGTCTTCAAAAACTGAACTGACATGAGAACCATAGCTCATAGAAAGCATGTTGGAACACACATTCTGAAACACCTGCATCGATTACCTGGCAAAGCAAAAAACAAAACCTCAACATCTCCAGAAGATTTAAATATGGCCCATAGCCTCATAACAAAATTCAAAATGCCCAGTATGTAACCCCAAATTACTCAACATGTGAAAAAACAGGACAGCTTAACAGAATTTCAGTGGAAAGGATGATGAATGTCTGTCAACTCTAAATGACCACACGTTTGAATCAGAGAATTTAAAGCAGCCATTATAATATGTTCCAAGAAGTAAGAGCAAACGCTCTTGGAACAAATGGAAAGACAGGAAGTCTCAGGAGAGAAATAGAAGTTATTAAAAAAGAGAACAAAATGGAAAGTTTCGACCTGAAAAATACAGTAACAGAAATGAAAATAATTCACTAGGTGGGCTCAATAGAAGGATGGCGATGACAGAGGAGTTGACATAAAGATAGATCAATGGAAATTATGCTTTATAAATGAAAGAAAAATGTTGAAAAAATCATCAGAGCCTCTGTGGAACAAGATCAAAGGTCCACCATTCATGTCAACAGAGTCTTAAATAGAGAGGAGAAAAAGTGTCCCATGGGGAAAAAAAATTTGGTGAAACAATGGGCAAAACTTCCAAATTTTGGTGAAAGACATGAAGTTACAGATTCAAGAAATTTAGTGAACTCCAGACAGGATAAATTTAAGGAAACCCACTAGACACATTAAAATCAAACTTGAAAAACTTGAAAAGACAAAAATTTTGAGAGAAACCAGAGAAAAATAATACATTATATATGGGGGAGAAAACTATTAGAAAGATTAAAATATTTTTATCAGACCAGAAGACAGTGGAAGTACTGTCTTTTTTAAAGTACTGAAAGAAAAGTACTGTCAGCTCAGATTGACATAACTAGCAAAAGTATCTTTCAGAAATAAAGGCCTAGTAAAGACATTCTCAGATGAAGACAGACTAAGAGAATTTGTTACCAGCTGACTTGCTCTAAGACAAGCATGACCCATTTGAATTTTCAGGTTTGAAAATTATTTGTTGTGGGGGCTGTTTTGTGCATTGTAGGATGTTTGGCAGCATCCCTGGAGTCTACATACTAGATGCCAGTAGATGCTACCTTCCTCCAGTTCTGACAATAGAATATGCCTCCAGATACAGCCCTTTGGAGGTAAAATAGCACCCAGTTGAGACCCACTGCTCTAAAATGAATGTTAAAGTCAAGTTTTCAGTTAAAACTTCAGAAATAAGAGAAGAGCAACAACAAACATAAATATATGAGTCAATGCAATAGATGATCTTTCTCCTCCTAAGTTCCCTAAAATATGTATGATGGCTAAAAGCAAAATCTTTAATAATGTCTAATGGGCATTTTCAATGTACATAGATATAATACATGACAACAACAAGATAAGGTGAGGAGAGCAAAAGAGACATTTATGGTGGTAAATTCCCACATTCTACCTGAAGTGGTAAAGTATTAATTCTAAGTAGACTAAACAATTGGTATGTTTATTGTAATCCCTATAGCAACCATCTGAAAGACTATATAAAGAGACATAGTCCAGAACCCAATAGATAACTTAATTAAGATTGAAATCTAAAAAATATTCAAATACTTCAAAAGACAGTAAGAAAGGGGAAACAGAAAAAACAAAAGGAACAAGCAGAAACCAATAAAAAACCCAAACATATCAATGATTGCATGAAATATACATGGCTTACACATACCAATTAACAGGAGGCCTAACTAAGTGTGGATTACAAGAAATCCACTTTAAATATAAAGGTATAGTTAAATTAACAGTATGGAAACACTAATCAAAAACAATAATATATAACATGCAAACACTAATCAAAAAGAGCTGAAATGCCTATATCCCTATCAGACAAAGTAGAAGTCAGAGTAAGGTAATTAACAGGGATAAAGAGGACATTAGGTAATGATAGAAAGATCAATTTGTTGAGAAGCTGTGACAATTCTGAATATGAAAGCACCCAACAAAAGAGCTTTGCAAGAAGCAATACTGATAAAACTGAAGGGAGAAATGAGCAAACTCCAGTTACAGTTGGGACACTTCAACACTTCTCTTGGTGATTGACAACTTGTTAACAGGAAATCAGCAAGTGTATAAAAGAAGTGAACAACAGCACAATCAACATGAACTAATTGACTTTTATCAAACACTTCACCCAACAGCAGCTGAATAGGTGTTCTTTTCAAAGTCACATGGAACAGTCATCAAGAGAGACCATATCCTGAGTTATAAAACAAAACTGAATAAATAGAAATCGTATAAAGTATGTACTTTAACTGTAATTGAATTAAACTAGAAATTAATAATGGAAAGATATCAAGAAAAATCCTCAAACACTTGGAAATTAAATAACACACTTCTAAAGAGCTCTTGAGTCAAAGAAGAAGTTTCAAGGGAAATTAGAAAGTATCTGGAATTGAATGAAAAGATAACATATCAAAATTTGTGGAGCAGCTGAACTAGTGCTTAGAGGGAGTTTTTAGCACAAAATGCCTATAGTAGAAAAGAAGTGGGGTAGGCAGAATAAAGGTCTCCAAAAAAAAACCACATCTTAATACATGAAACTTGTGAATACGTTATGTTACATGGCAAAGGAGAATTAAAGTATCAGGTGGAATTAAGATTGCTAATTGGCTGACATTTACTTATTTATTGCTGATAAAGCAGTTTTATTTTTTTCTTCCACTTTTATAATTGACACACAGCACTGTATACATTTAAGGTGTACAGCATAATGATTTGGCTTGTATACATCATGAAATGATGACCACGATAAGTTTAGTGGACATCCATCATCTCATATAGATATAAAGTCAAAGAAATAAAAAAAATTTTTTCCTTGTCATAGAATTCTTAGGCTCCCTCTCTTAATAACTTTCATATATGATATATAAGCAGTGTTAATTATTTTAATCATGTTTCTCATGACATCCCTAGTACTTATTTATCTTATAACTGAAAGTTTGAACTTTTGACTGCCTTCATCCAATTCCCCCTCCACCTACTCCCCACCTCTGGTAACCACAAATTTGATCTTTTTCTGAGTTTATTTGTTTATTTTTGAAGTATAATTGACCTACAAACTCTGTTAGTTCCTGGTATACAACATAGTGACTCAATATCTCTATACATTTCAAAATGATCACCATGATGCATCTAGTTACCATCTGTCACCATACAAAGATATTACATAATTATTGACTAAGTTCTTCACACTGTACATTTCATACTTTTGTAACTTGAAGTTCATACATCTTAACTTCCCTCACTTGTTTCTCTTATTCCCCCCTCCTCCCCGCTCCCCCGGCAACCACCTATTTATTCTCTGATCTGTTTTGCAGGTTGTTTACTTGTTTTGGTTTTTAGATTCCACATATAAGTGAAATCATGCAGTATTTGTCTTTCTCTGACTTATTTCACTTAGTGTAATACCCTCTAGGTCCATTCATGTTGTCACAAATGGCAAGATTTCATTCTTTTTTATGGCTGAGTAATATTTCATTGTATGTATGTGTATATATATATATATATATATATATATATATATATATATATAATATTTCATTGTATATATACATCTTCTTTATCCATTCATCTATTAACTGGCAGTTAGGTTGCTTCCATATCTTGGCTCTTGTAAATAGCAGTGCAATGAAGATGGGGTGCATATGTCTTTTCAAATTAGTGTTTTCATTTTCCTTGGATAAATACTCAGAAGTGAAATTGCTGGATCATATGATAGTTCTATTTTTAATTTTTTGATGAATCTCTATACTGTTTTCCACAATGGTTGTACCAATGTACATTCCCACCAACAGTGCATGAGGGTTCCCTTCTCTCCACATCCTTGCCAACACTTGTTATTTGCTGTCATTTTGATGATAGCCATTCTGACAGGTATGAAATGATGCCTTGTTCTGATTTGCATTTCCCTGATGATTAGTGATGTTGAATATCTTTTCATGTGCCTGTTAGCCATCTGTATGACTTCTTTGGAAGAATGTCTATTGAGATCCTCTGCCCATTTTTTTTGCTAATTAGCTGACTTTAAAATAGGTTATTCTGAATGGTCCAGGTGGCCCAATGTAATCACAAGGGTCTTTATAAGTGGAAGAAGACAAAATAGAGAGAACCAGAGAAATGGCAGCATGGGGAAGACGACCTGACATCACTGGTTTTGAAGATGGAGGAAGTGGGCCACGAGTCAAAGGATGTCAGTGCCCTCTGGAAGCTGGGAAAGGCTGATCATCTCCCAGAGCTTCCAACAGAAAGGCAAGCCTGCCAACACCTTGATTTTAACCCAGTGAGACACATTCCAGACTTCTGGCCTCTAGAATTGTGAGACTGCGATTTGTACTTCTTTAGCCACTAAGTATGCAGTTGTTACAGAATCTTAGGAAACTAACATAAGAAAAGAGTGTCAAACTGATGACCTCTGCTTTACCCTGAAGAAACTGGAAAAGGAAGAGCAAGTGGAATGCAAATAAGAAGTAGAAATAAAGTAATAAACATAAGTGAAGAAATCAATTAAATTGAAGACAGAAAGATAATTGAGAAAATCGATGAAAATAAAATACATGTTTTATAAAAGGTCAATTACACTGCTATTGAGCCAGTGGACCATTGCTGGATTCTTCCTCATTATTCATGCCCCTTTGAGTTGTGTGTCCTGTCCCTTGCAGCCAAATACATCTAAATTCAACATGTTATGAAGGTGAGTGCTTTTCTACTGGGGTATGACTGACCAGGGACAAATGTTATTTCTCAGGAGGAGAGTATGGAATGTTAACAAGTTATGCTCTATGTGTAACACACTCAGGGGTACCTTCCCTGGATAAAGCACTGGGCAACTCTTGTCTCTAATGGGCAAAACAATAGGAGTTCCTAAAATCTTTGCAGTTGAGAATTCACATCTCCTCAAACACCATGTTATAAATAGCCATAAAGCATGGTTTAATTATACTCTGGGTATACGACACACTAAATAAAATTTTGTGGACTAAATCAGAACTCCAGTTATCTTGCATTATCCAGTTACTATGAGGTAATATATTTCAAATTATAAAACACAGGGTTCTTAGCAAATTTTTTTTTTTTTTTTCGGTACGCGGGCCTCTCACTGCTGTGGCCTCTCCCATTGCGGAGCACAGGCTCCGGACGCGCAGGCTCAGCGGCCATGGCTCACGGGCCCAGCCGCTCCGGGGCATGTGGGATCTTCCCGGACTGGGGCACGAACCCGTGCCCCCTGCATCGGCAGGCGGACTCTCAACCACTGCGCCACCAGGGAAGGCCCTTAGCAAATATTTGAAACACAACTTATTTTCACTATGTATTATTAATTGCTCAAGTGAGGAGCACTTTATAGGATTATGACAAGATTTTAGAAAAAAGAGAGGCACTGAGGATTGATGAAGCTGGGAAGATGGAAGAGGCCAAGAATAAGGGAAAGAAAGAAACTGATTCCTATCCTAACTTGGTTTGTTGGTGGGAGGGATGCTAATGTCATTCATTAACATTGGGAATTCTGGAAATAATTAGATTTTCAAGAGAGTTGATGAGTTGGGTGTCGGACAGGTGTTTGCCATGCTGGTGGTATTTAGTGGAGAGGGGGATAAGCAAGACTGGGGCTCGGGGGAGGTCTGGGTTGGAGATTCACATCTAGACTTCATGAGAGTCAGAGGGATTGCTAATACCAACCAGAGAGCACATAGAGGACAAAGGACCAGGCAGCTGGGGGAATGTCTCCATTTTAAGGAGGAAGCAGAGAAAGATGCCAAGGGGACTAAAAGGAAGGATAAGGAGGATGACTTCATGAAAGCCAAGGGGAAAGGAATTTTGAGAAGGAAACAGTGGTGCCAGTGTTGAATGCCAGGGAATGTGAATTTCCATGGATTCAGATCAAGGTCATTGGATGTGACAACCACAGGTGAGCACTGGCCATGGAGTTGGACAGCTGGAGTGGTGTGTGTGAGTGTGTGTTTTTTTGGGGGGGGGTCAGTGGTTTTTGTGTCCTACTGTTCAGAGTAGAGATGACTCTGGAACCACAGAGAGCATGTGGCTGGCAAGGGAAAGATGTGTTTTGTGCTAGTGTGCAAATGACTGAGTCTGGGAGGTGTTTGGGGGACTGGGGGCCGGGTTGGGGCAGGTGACAGAGAGGGTGAGGAGGTAAGGGCATGAGAGACTGAAAGCACAGAAAGTGGAAGAGACAAACAGGTGGTGAGACCCTGGGTGACATGGTAAAGTGGGCAGCAGGGGCGTCTGCATCAAGACTACAGTAGAGGAATTAACCCTGAGCAGGTAAGAACCACTCTTTTCTAATAAAAAGAGTGACTATGGGATATCAGGGATGGCAGCACAGTTGAGGGGGAGGGAGGTCTAGACAGAGCAGGCTCAGGCTGCAATAAGGAGGGTTTGGGAGGAGTAACATCCTGCACTGCTGGGGTTTTGGAGGAAAGGAGAAGGTAGGCAATGAGGGTGAGGGAGTGGACTGACAGGACTCCCAAATCCTTGTCTTTGTCACCCCACTTCAAATTCATCACCTTCCATGGCCTCTCCTCAGTGGGGTTCACAGACTAGGGTTCATCTGGCACATATTCCTGTCTTTTTGCTACTCATGGCTCTGCTCCTTTGTTACCTCATTGTCCAAGATGGCTTCCAGTGCACCAGCCATTTCATTTACATTTTAGGCAGCAGGAAGGAGAAAGAGAGGAACAAGGTGAACCCCCTCTTTTTTAGGTAGACTTTCTAGAAGTTCCCCAAAACACTTTGTTTTTTATCACATTAGCCATGACTTAGTCAGGGGCCACACCAAGTCGTGAGTGAGGCTGAGAAATGCTTGCTGCCCAGAACAGAATCAGAGCTCAATGACCAGGGAAGGGGAGGGCAAGGGGCTTGGGTTAGGCTCCTGCATGCTTTGCCATATTTTCATATCACACTCACAAGTGGATTCTTTGATGACCTTCTGCCAGTGAAGAGATTGATCTCTGGTCAGTGCCTGGGCTGGGTCTCTGGCCCAGGTGGTCTGGCCCTCACACCACACCTGTACCCAAATGTGAGGGCCCTGCCTGCTGGGCTGGCCCACAGCCAGGTGCAGGGTTAGCTGTCTCATTTGGCTCTGGGGGCCCTTGCTCTGGGGCTCTGTGCCTGTCTGTGCTGCTCTCTGGGAGGTTACTCTGCAGGCCTTGGACAGTTGAGTTTGTGATACCTGGGTTCCCTTCCGTCCTGGGCCAGCCTGAGGTGGTGTCTGCAGCAGACCATGGGGTCTTTCTTTCAAATTCAGGGTGGGATCAAAATAACTGGCTTTCAGATGCATCTCCCAGAGACTGAGGTTTCCTTCCAGATCCTCAGAGGCCTGTCAGTGGGAGGGATCCCTGGGGGGCTGGGGCAAGCTGCAGCCAACTCCCTCTCCTCCTGTGCATTTGGGGAGAGGGAGGGAAGCATGTTTTGGAGGGTGTATCCTGGAATGTTCAGTCATCTGGGTTATTCTCCAATGAAAGTCCCCGAGAATCATTCTTGCAGGAGGAATAATTGGTCTGTTTATTTCTGAAACTTCTGTTTTTACAGTGGTTATGGGGAAAGTGAGGCCCGGTCACATCAAGTGCCATGCATGGGAGCCAGGGCTCAGTCTAAGTCATCGCAGGTGATCCTGACAGCTTGCCAGTGCATTCGAGCTGTGTTTCCTGGCCTCATGCGGCCAGGGGATAATTTCTCCCTGATGTGTGCAAGTGTGCGTGTGTGTATGCATGTGTGTGCCTGTGTGTATGTCTGTGCACATGTGCACGGGTGTGTGGGATGGCCATCTTTGTCCTTACAAAGGGGCTGGGCCTCTGGTTCCTGTAAAACCAGCATAGAGCAGGTGTGGGAGGAAGTGCCTGCCTGGCTCAGGAAGGTGGGCTTGGAGGCCATGTCCCTGGACTTCTGTTGATCTCCTAGGTGAGTAGCCAGGCAAGAGAGCATACAGTTTCCACAGGAGCTTTTGCACTAGTGTGGGGTCACACGCATCCCCACTTTGACCAGAGCCACTTGGGTTGGGGGCAGGTTTGTTTTGACCTGTCTGGACCACAGCTTCCAGATTTCACGGCCTGGAGGAGAGGAGACCCTGGCAGATGGGGCAGCTGAGGCATGATGGACTCCTTTCCAGGGTCCCAGTGGGTCTGAACTCAGGGCCACTGGCGTCCTGGGAATGCTTTACTCAAGGGGGCATTTGCTCGGAATGTGTGCCAGGGAGACGTGGGTTTTCTCTTTTCTGATGCTTTGTGGGCACAAGACTCCTCACAGGGAACAAAGCCTGAATCTTCCTTATTGGAATATTTACTTTTCCTAGATTATATGTGGGTTTATTTCATGCTGGGGGCATGGGGGTGGTGCCCAGCAGACTGGGCACCTGTACCCATTGATACAGGTACACCCGCCAAAACATGCTTCCCTCCATCTCCCCAAATGCACACATGTAATTTTTAAGAGGCAAAAGTCATCTAGCCAAAGGGAGGTGGAACAGAGGTTGAGCCAGCAAGAGGTTGGGGGTAAGCAGCATGTGTGTGTGTGTGTGTGTGTGTGTGTGTGTGTGTGTGTGTGTGTGTGTCGGGCTCTGAGATTGTGGGAAGAGGAGGGCTGTCCAAGTTGGGAACCTGACATCCGGCTGGGAGGGTCTGTAGGGGCTCCTTCCAGCCCAGACCCCACCCCCTGCCCCACTCGCCTTCCTATCTGCTCCACACAGGCTAAGAGCAGGGTGGCGGCTGGCCGGAAACCCCAGAACTCCTATTCTTTGCCACCCTGAACAGTTACCTGAGCGACTGGCAGCCCTTCCCTGGACAGCTGAAAAGTAGCTGGTGATGCCAGTAGGTTAGACCAGGTCTCCTCTAAGTGTGGGCCCTGGACCAGCCACATTGGCTCTTGGGAACTGTTTAGAACTTCAGGAACTCAGGCTCCACCATCATCTATCTGCTGGGTGGAAACTGCAGCCGTGGGGCGTGCTTTAATAAGCCCTCGGCAATCCTGAGTCAGGTGAAGTTTGAACATCACCTTAGGGGTTGGGGTTTGGGCTGGGCTCCCCTCCCCTGACCTACAAGTCGAATAGTGCAGAAGACCTCAGTGCCCCAGTGATTCCTCGCCTGGCCCGCCTCTCCTCCAGCCCAGTGTCTGCTGGCAGGGCTGTGGGCCGTGGGTGGACCTGAGGCTGCCCCGCCAGACACTCCAACTGCAAGAACACGTGTCTCTCCTCTTCCAGGCCTCAGACTGCCCACCAAAGTAGACACAAATTACAGTCTTTGGGGTCTGGGGCAAACTCCCAAGAGGCCAGCCACAAGCAGAAACCTTTTCTCTTTTTTAAAAAAGTTTTGTTCAATTGCAGGCACATTTCCAATGCTTAGTCCAAAATACAGGCCTGTATGTTTGGTATGTAAGTAACCCTTGCCTTGATTTACCACACAGCAGCTCTGGGATGACACTTGGTTGATGTGCTCCTCTCCTGGCATAGGGGTGGCTTTGGGAGGGGTGGTATCTTCTAGGCCAAGCTTACTTTTCTTCCCTGGCCCCCACAGGATTTTTCTTCTGCCTTGGGGGTATCAGCCCCAGCTGTTCCCACCATGCTGTCTACTGAGCACCTATGAAGAGTAGAGTCCTTCTAAAGCCTCATTTGGTTTAGTTCTCATGCTTGGAGTGTAGACTGGAGCCCAACACCATGGGGGCCAAGTGGAGGGGCCTCTGGCTGACCTTGACTGGTGGTTCTCAGAGTGCAGTCCTAGGAGAAGTGGCAGCATCACTGGGGAATGTGCTAGAAATCCAAATCCCCAGTCCCCCTCCTCCTAACTGAGTGAGGAATTCCAGAGTGGGCCCACTAGGGGATTCTGACGCACACTCAAGTCTGAGAACCACTGGCTGATACCAAACTGTCAATGTTTGCTCTTGCCCAGTGTCAACCATGCAGACACATGGCCCCTTCCCCTCCGCCCTGCGGGATTACAGATGGGTCTTCTGATGGGAGATCATCACTCAGAAGGGGTCCGTCCCCATCCAGGTCTGCCTTTTTGAGAAGCTGAGAAAGAAATACAGGAAAGAAATAAGTGGAAGGGATGGAGGAGGAGAAAACACAATTCCCGGAGCAATAAAACCTCGAAAACTGTTGTGGGAAAGTTTCCCAGTCATGGTGGATTAAAAATATGTGTCCAGATGAGCCTTTCTAAGTAGCAAAGAGTGGCTGAAAGGGAGGCGGAACACCAGGAACTTTGGCTGTGGTCGGGCTCTGAGAAGGTTTCCTAACACATCTGTCAGTGCTCCCTGAACTGACATGGGCTGCTTCCAACCTGCTAACTGCGTGTGCATGCCACACACACGCACACAGACACACATGCACACACAGACATGTGAACAAGCACACACCAATGTAGATACACGCATGCACACTCAGATATGCACAGGCACACAGGCACTATATACATGCACACACAGAGACACATGCACAAACACATATATAGACACACATATGCACAGCCACACATATATGCACACACATGCACACTCAGATACACACAGACATACATGCACAGACACCCGCACAGACACACACACAACTGGCCAAAGACTGGATCTGGGGCTCCCTTTCTAGCTCAGCTGATTGTCTTTTATCAAAACAAATGCTGTGTCTCTCATCCTTCAGTCTCTGCCCAGGCTCTTCAACACACCAGAGCCACAAGGGGTTGGGGCATACCAGGGAAAGTCGAAGCAGAGGTTATGTACAGTGTCGCCCACAGGATCAGTGGCACTGATTTCCAGGAGGTATGGTGACAGAGACTGGCCGCCGCTGGGACTCGGGAGGTGGCAGGAAAGGTACCTGGTGTGGGACGAAGCCTGGATTCCATCCTGGGGAATGAGAAATCCCACATGGGAAGCTCTCAGCCTACAGTGGATTCCGGGTGGGAAAGAAGCCCCACGCTTGGCCTGGTCTTGGCAGAGCCCGGTGGGGGCAGGCAGCTGGGCCTGGGTCTGGGAACACTGCACGCTCGCACTTCCTGCAGTGCTGTAGGAAGCACTGTAGAGCAGAGGTGGCGACATTTGGAGCCTCCAGAAAAGAGCCTGCCTTTGTCCAGGCAGCCAGTGCTGACTGCGGTGGGAGTGGATGCTCCTTACAGGAGGTGTGGCAGGCTGCTGAGGCCTGAGTCTTGGCCCAGGTCATTTACATCTTCTTCTGGTTTCTGCAGTTTCTGCATATTAGATTTTAGATTGGTTTGAGTTGCTGAAACAAACAGGTTTAATATTAAATGGAGAAACTTAAAATCCCCTAAAGGTTTCTGTGGGGTGTGACTGTTAGTAGCAAGTCTGTGATTTCGGGTCCTGTACGTAGGGAACATTCCTTCACTTCTGAGGTTCTGCTTCTCACGCCTTGAGGGAGCTCCTTGCAAGGGGAGGGCACCTCCTGGGCATTATCTAGGCTCTGAGGCTTGTCCCCCCTGCACAAGGGCTTGGTGAGCCAGGTATGGGGGCTGAAGGGTGGGGCGTGCAGACAGGCCAGGATCTTGAGGCAATGGGTTTTGCTTCTACTCAGTTGGTGCTGAGACTTTGGAGAAGGTTCCAGAATGATCCATAAGGTTCTTTGCATCTCTTTCAGCCCGAGTGTCCTGTGGTAGCCATTATGCCCCTGAAGACAGTGGAAGAGAATAGCCGTTCAGTTGTGGAGGTCTTGGTTCTCAGAAACCTGGGGTCTCAGCCTGGCCCTGGACATGGTGCTCCATCTCTAGGACAAAGTCTCCAGCTTCTCCTAGTTCTAGAATGTGTGCTTCTACAAATGCCGGGGCTCCATGGAGCCCCACAGCCTCAGCACTTTCTGAACCCCAAGCTCCTTTGTGTGGAATCTCCAGCATTGGATGCACAGTAACTGCCCTGGGTGGAGTTCTGGACCCAGACCTCAGTTTGTGTCTTATTCTGAAACTTCTTTTCATAAGGCTGTGAGGAGTCAGGAGTAAAAATGGTGACCCTGGAGGGTCACAGAGTACCCTGAATTTAGTGTTTTCATCCACTCGAGGTGATGTCTTCCTGCCTCACTTTGCTGTTGGGGACATGATGCTGGATGGTATAAACCTGACTTCTTTGGCTGGGGTCCTCCAGGCTCACACGTGGTGGGCGGCTGACTTCAGAGCAGGGGCAGTCATTCTTCAAGATGGGGGTGATGCTCGGCAGCTGACAACTCATCCAGGTGGGCGACTCATCAGGAGGGAAGGAAGGACCCCAGCCTGCAGGGCAGCCTCTTCACAGGATGGAGGTCCATGTCAGGTGGTAGGTCTGTTCTGGTAACTCAGAACTGACTCTCTGCAGCCTCTCTCAAAGTCTAAGGTAGAATTTGGTGTCCCTGAACTTGCTGAGGTGGGCCTTCCAGAGGCTGCAGGTCTTGGTGATAGGTGGGCAGAGTACGGTCGTCACTTAGTGGGCTTCAGAGAAGAGTGAGAGTCTGATGGAAACCCTAGGGGTGGGTGTTCCCAGGCAGGGGTCTGGGAAGTGAGAGGTTTGTGCTGCCTTCTTCTTAGGAGCAGGTTTTCCTGTTTCTACCAAGCTGGGAAGGTGGGTATGTTGGGCCATCATAACAAAGCACCACAGATGGGGTGGCTTAAATAACAGAAATGTATTTTCTCACAGTCCTCAAGTCTGGAAGTCCAAGATCAAGGTGCGAGCAGGGCTGGTTTCTCCCGAGGGCTCTCGTTGGCTTGCAGACGGCCGTCTCCCCCTGTGTCCTCACAAGGTCTTCCCTCTGTGCGTGTCTGCGTCCTAATCTCTTGCTCTCTCTCGTAAGGACACCAGATGTGTTGGAATAGGGCCCAGCCTAATGACCTCATTTTACACTAACCACCTCTGTAAAGGCCCTGTCTCCAAATAGAGTCACATTCTGAGATACTGGGGGTTAGGATCACATGGATTTTTGGGGACACCCTTCAGCCCATAACGGTGAGTGGGCCTGCTTGAGAGGGCACCTTCCCCCTACCTCCTCCAGCACTCAGTCCTGCTCTCAGAAAGTGCCTGATCTACAGCACCCTGGAGAGAGACAGAGAGGCAGAGACAGAGAGGTACCAACTCTCCACCCCATGCTGTGTGCTCATGCAGGGAGCCTGTTTAAAGGGAAGCAGATACTCCCTGCACTCTCGGTCTCACACAGAGTCTGTTTAATATGATTGACCTTGATCATGCACACCTGCCCTGAGCCCACCCAGTTGTGAGTCACCCAACTGTGGTCGAGGCTTCCACCACTCTGAGCAGTTTCTCAGAGGGTCCCCAGCAGGATGCAGCCCCATCGTCCAGGGCTTTCACATCTGCTTCACGGCCTCTGGCCTTCCGGTCTCTCCTTCCCCACTTCCCCACTTTCCTCAGCATCCAGACTGGTGTCTCAGAGGGTTTTGAGGGGACCCAAATAAGACACTGGACTACAGATGACATGCATCCCCCACCTTGGCTTTGAACTGTGGGGAAGCATTTGTTCATGTCCTTCACCAGTAGCATCTTTTGGCCTCTGGTTGGCATTGACATGTAACTGCCATGTTAAGTTTGCCTCTGCACCCTTTTGTTGAGGGTGATGATAAGAGTGGGACTTTATGGTACTAACTGAAGTTTCAACCTAAACACGACTCACATGGAAAATGGCCAGAGGGGCACACTTATAGCAGATGAGTCAGAATGTGCTTTCTCTTTTTTTCCTTCTAATCCAGTTTTTTTTTTAACTTAAAAAAAAGTGATAAAATATACATATCATAAAATTTACCATCTTATGTATACAGTTCAGTGGCACTAAGTACATTCATGTAATGTATACATGCAATATTGGTGATGACCACTATTCATCTCTGGAACTCTTTTCATCTTGGAAAACAAAAATGTGTCGTTGGGGATTCCCTAGTGGCGCAGTGGTTGAGAGTCCGCCTGCCGATGCAGGGGACACGGGTTCGTGCCCCGGTCCGGGAAGATCCCACATGCCGCGGAGCGGCTGGGCCTGTGAGCTATGGCCGCTGAGCCTGCGCTCCGCAACGGGAGAGGCCACAACAGTGAGAGGCCCGCGTACTGCAAAAAAAAAAAAAAAAATGTGTCGCAGTTAAACACTAAATCCTGATGTACTATATAGCACAGGAAATGATACTCAGCAATTTGTAATAATCTATAAGGGAAAATAATTTGAAAAAGAATGTGTATATATATATATATATATATATATATATATATACACACACACACATATATATGCGTGTATATATATATGTAAATATAACAGAATCACTGTGCTGTACACCTGAAACTAACACGACATTGTAAATTAATTGTTATACTTCAATTAAAACAAAAACAAAACCCACTAAATCCTCCTTCTCTCCTCTCTCCAGCCCCTGGCACCCACCATTCAACTTTTTGTCTCTATAAATTTGACTACTCTAGGTCTCTCATATAAGCAGAATTTGTCCTGTTTCTGGTTTCTTTCCTTAGCATAATGTCCCCAAGCTTCATCCATGTTGGAGCATGTCAGATTTCCTGCCTTTTTAAAGCTGAATAATATTCCATTGTATGGATATATCACATTTTGTTTATCTGTTTGTCTTTCAATGGATATTTGGGTTGTTTCCACCTTTTGGCTACTGTGAATAATGCTGCTATGTACACTGGGTGTACAGATAGCTCTTTGAGACCCTGCTTTCAATTTTTTTGGATAAACACCCAGAAGTAGAATTACTGGATCATATGTTAGCAAAATGTGCTTTTAATAATTTCTAAAGGTTATAAATGTCAACAGTATCTGTTGGTCTTCGTGAAGACATCTTCAGACAAAGGATCTGTGGACATCAGCATGAGAAAAGCCACTTGTCCTGGTTTAGTTTCCCACAGAAGCATACCCAAGATGGTGACTTGGGTGCAGAAGGTTGCTTGGGACATGATCCTGAAAAGGACGGTGAGGGTGGAAGGGAAGACCCAGGGACAAAGTGGGTGCCTACCGCCTGGTTACACTACTGGGTCCAAACCTTCCTTTGTCCTGTGCTTGGGTGAGCTGGGGCTATGGCCCACTAAGGGGAGGTGCTTCCTCTAGGCAAGGAGGGCTCTCAATGTCTCAGGGAATCCAACTGTCTGTGGGCTGTTTATTATCACCATGCACTAGGATTCAAAACAGTGTGGTGATTAGACACTGCTCCCCGGAAAAACATGCTTGTTCCAAACAATGGCTCTGTTTGCTGTTGAGTTGTAATAATATCTATGTCAAATTGACATGCAATACTACTTATGCTTTAGTCAAGATCATCTTCTACGTGGAAGTTGATTTGGAGGACTCTGGTGACACGGTTGACCCAACACACGTTTCTTTTAAGAGGAAGCTTATAATGGTTCAGAATCATTTCCATTCCCTTTGCGTGAGATGTGTGACTCCCACGGTCATACATGACCTTGTGTTTAAACAGTCATTTGAAATAAACAATGATAACTCGGTGGTAAAAAAAAAACAAAAAAACAAAGAAACAGAACTAGAGTTATTGCAGCTCTGTCCTAAGGGCATTTGCAGTGACAGCGAAATCTCAGGACTAAGCACAGATTTTAGTGGATTTGTTCCATGTCATGATTATTTCTGATATTTTTATCATAGAGAACAGAGCTGTAAACACATTCTCACATCCCTGACCCACGTTCTTGCTGTGAAATGGGTCCTGGCCCCGGGGCGGAGGTGTATGGTATCTGATGTTTGGTGTGTAGGATGAACCCAGAGCCGCAGCAGAGGGAGGCCCAGCTGTTATTATTATTACCTTAGGGGGGAATGAAGCTCTCCTGCCTCATAAGGGCATTTTTCTTTGCCTGTGAAGGAAGATAAGGGGACTGTTCCCTTGGGAGGAGACCAAGGGAGCAAGTCAGGGCCCTGACACCCCTGAACTGCCCACCCTGGGGTGGTGTTTTGTGGATGACCTAACCTAGAAATTTTGTTTTTATGTGAATATACCTGTTCCTTCCACAAGCATTAACTGAGCTTCAGCTATGAGCAGGTATTTTCTGGTGCTCATACCTGAAATAAATGTAACTTCTGTGTCAAACAAACTGTGATGAAGATGTGGCTTATACGCTCTCCACTGCCCATTTAAAGGTTCTTCCAGAGCAGGGAGTCTCCCCTCCAGGAGGAAAATGTCTCTGTCCCTTCCCCCCACCTGCATCCTCTTAGGTCATAAACGGTCCTCAGTCACTTTTGTCCACAAGAACAATTGATCTGGATTTTAAAAACTGAGCAGGTGTGACCTAAGATTGATGGACTGTAAACTTGATGTAGCATCTCCTCTGATCCTGGCCGGGCTGTGTCAGTGTGGAGTGGCAGTGGGCGTCTTCCCCACCCTCCCCAGCCCCCGAGCTCGCTAGAGAGTTCCTGAATCTCTAGGGTAAGTGTGGCTGGAGAGAGGACGGACACAAGGGTCTTCCTGTGAGGTGGCCACCCCTTGCTGGGGTTTGGGGCTCTCTGCACTCCCATCTCTGGGCCTGGTGGATGAGCTATGCGTGGATGCGGCTCTATGCAGGCTGGTTTCAGGTGACTCCTACAGTCCCTGTGGTGCAGCTAACCTATGGGATTGCAGGCCCCTGTGCCCCTCCCCTTCCCCCAGCATGGAAGATGGCCCCTCTATCTCTCACTATGTAAATTTCCTTGGTGGGGGGCACAGACCCAGTCCTGACTGTAGGGAACACTTGTCATGCTCTCAGCATGGCCCCTCTGAGCCTAGGATCCAGCAGTGTCACTCTTCCTTCACTCATCAGGCAGGCCAAGGTGTCCCGGATCAGATCTCTCTGTTCTCAGAGTAGGGGAGAAGCTGTGAGAGCCATGATCCGGCTTCATTACTGTTTCCCTGACTATTTGGAGAAAGTGGTGGGTGTGTCTCTTGGCCCACATGTTTCACACCTGTTACATCTTGATGAATGGGATGCATACTGAGGCGTTAACATCTCATTTTCAGAGGGACACATGGCTGTATGTTGATGATGCAAAGGAAGAAGATCCAGGGTAGACAATGGCTAGTGCTCTGAGGGCATGTGGACAGAGGCGGGAGAATCTTCCAGCTGGCCTTGGATATGGGAGGCCCTGGACTCACAGTTGCATGAGAAGGGAGCGGCAGAGAGAGGCAGAAACTGAGAAGTGTGGGGGAGCACACAGACCCAGACCCCTGAAGCCTAGGCGGGTTGTTGCAGGGGGTGGAAGGGTGGCAGCGACATTAGCTGCCACCAAGTAGGGTAACCAGGAGCGAGGCCTGGCTCCCCTACACCGGTTCTGAGCCCCGTGTTTCCTAATGGAATGACCACAACTTCCTATCCTTTTAAAGTTCCAAGGTTATTCTGAGCCCCTTGGAGTAAAGAGGTTACATTAATATAACATGTTCTGCTTTTATTATAGGAGTGACATGGGATGGACACATTCACGGGTAGACACCCCAAGGCAATTGAATCGACTTCCACAATTTTAATAGCATGGACCATCTTGGAAAACAAACAAACAAACAAACAAAAAACTTTACCCTTGATCTTCCCTCCCCCTTACTTTTTATTCATTTATTTTTTTTTCCTTTTTAAAAATGTAGGAAAGAGCTTTGAAGTGTCCTAGAGCCTTGAGGTGGGAAGGGGTGGAATTCCTCTGTCTGAGTGCAGCAGGCTTCTCTGTCCAGAGCAGATGGATTTGGGCACCAGCAACAATGGCAACAAATGTAGCCTAGTCCTTTCCTTTGATGTGAGAAGATTAAACATCATGTCAAGCGCGAAGATTAAACATCATGACAAGTGAGCGCTGGAAGCTTGACTGAAATGTGATAATATGGAAGCCTGATACCTCAGGGCCAAAGCCTTATAAAGATAAAAATAGGATTATTAATGACAGCTTCCAGTTAAAAAAAAAAAAAAGTCTTAAGATGTGTTTGATCAGCAGGTTCCATGCAGACACCCCTGCTTGCAAACACATGCAGACCACATGCTTGCAAATGGAAAGACTCAGTTTGCAAAGCAAAGGCTTTGGGAGCAGACTAGCCCGAGAGCCCCAAGTCCACATCGTCTGAGTAGGAGGCTTGGCATGAAGCCAGTGCCACTACCAAGTACCCAGACCTCTGGGCTTGCTGCTCTCCGAGGGTGACCAGCACGTTGTTTCCAGCTGGAGGGGAACCCGCGTGCGGAGATCTGAGTCTGGCTGCCACCCCTGCCTGGAGACTGTGGGGGGTTAGGAGAAGACTCTGGTGTGGGAAAGAGACACAGGTTTCCGAAGACCCCCTTGTATTTGGACGGGAGGTTGGGGAAAGGGATGCAGAAGCTCCAGCAAGACAATCTGTGGCGGAATGGGAGATTGAGATTTGAGAGTCCCCCCAAAGGGGCTTCATTGGCTGCCCTGGACCTGGAGAGCCTGTACAAGATGCATTCCCCAAGAGGGCATGTTCCTTTCTCCACCTGAGTGGTTTCAGTGGGAGGATATACTAGGCACGTAGGGAAAATGTCTCTGGAACTGAGAGTGGTGAGGGGTAGATTCTAGACTGGGTGAGGTTCCAACTGGGCATGTGAAGTGGGCCTCAGTTTTCTCAGCTGTGACTGCAGGGTCAACCCATGTGATGACCCTGGTCCTCTGCCATCAGTCATGGACACCTCAGTGTAAATAGTCTCTAGAGTCACTTTCCGGGGCTGAGACTCAGTACAGACACTCAGATTAAAGAAAGGGTTGGAAAGGGAAGTTTCCAAGTGCAAGAATCTGCCTGGGCTGGAGGCTTCTGGGAAACCCTGGTCAGGTAGCAGGAGGAAGTTAGCAGCGGGGCAGGAGAGGGACTGGGAGCGAAAGCACAGGAGGGAGAGGTGGCCCCAAGCTTCAGGGTCATTACCATCCTCTGTGTTTGGAGTGTTTCCCCATTGGAGCCTCCCCAGAGTGTCAGGGGACATGCAGGCCCTGTCTCATTTGTATTGGATGAGTAAGCTGAGGCTTAGGTCGTATATCCTCAGTCAGGATTTGAATCCCAGCCTCTTGAGTCTAAGCTAGGTATCATGACCACAGAGCATTTAATTTATCACTTGGATCAATCCACCTACAAAGCCCACCCCTGGTGTTGGCCACTGGATGCCTCTTTCACCCTTGGAGGTGTGCAAAGGCAGCCCGGCCAAATGAGGGATTTGCAAGGCTCCCGAACAGTCCATTCCCTCAGATGAGATGGTGCCGGCCCGTAAAGGCCCCCTACTGTGATACCAGGACCATGACACCAGCTGCACAGTGGCTCCAAGGGCAAATGATAGAATGCTGGTGTGGCATCAGCGGACCAGACTTGGAGGCTGTTTCCCAGTATGCCAGCAGGTCTTCCCTCCTCTGTCCCTCTGCTGGTCAGCGGTCGGGGAGGCAGGGGCGTGCACACTTCCTCTGGAGTCGCTGGGTGGCTCGAGCTCATGTATGATCACCGCGTCTCGACCTGGCACACAGGATACGCTCAAATGGTGACGGCTGTTGCCTACCCACTGGTTGTATGGCAGTTAGCGTGTGGGCCAGAAAGTACAGAGCAGAGGTATAGATGTTGGATTAAATGCTTCCTGAGCACAGAGCAGAGGCTTTGTACCCTGTGGAATTGTTCTCAGGTGGGTCTTTAATATGAGTCTGAGGTTGATGTGCAGTGGGCGATGGGCAGGCCCACACAGGGTCCTCCACAGAGGCAGGGCAGAAGCAGGCTGGTCAGAGGTGACCTCCAGCCATTGTCCACACCCACGTGTCACAGGAGGACAGGCCAAGCTGTTATGCGCAGGCCCTTGAGGACGTGGGAGGGCACGTGGGGATGGAGAGCCACTTGCTAGGTTATAGTGACTCATCTGAGGAAGATAAAGGCCGGGGCTTGGAGAGTGGGCAATGTCGGTCATCTGCTTCCTCTGGGTTGGGACATGAGTGATGAGAGTTCAGCCTGCTTATTCACTGACAGGTGTTCTCTTCCCCTGAAATCACTGTGCAGGTGAGAAGGGCAGAGCTAGTGCCCCTCCAGGGAATCCTGCTGTCAGCTGGGCTTGAGAATCTCTGCTCCACAAATGTGATATTCCAAGTCATGAAGAAATTCGTATTGACCCATTTCTGCCGGTCCCAGTCACACTGTATTCCATCACGTCCCTCTGCACCTACAGCCCCCGAGGACTTCCATCTGCCCTTGAATGCTGGGCCTCGAGCAGTCTGGTCCTTTTCAGAGGTCTGGGTTCCCTACGCTGGGGAGTGTGGGCAGCAGGCTGTGTCTCCTTCACTGGTGCTCTGCCCATCCCCTTGCCCTGCTTTCTAAGAAGTGTTGCTATTTCCAGCCCGCAGTGGGATCACACATTCCTACTTAGGCAGATGGATACAGTGGGTTTCACTTTAAAGTCTGAATCTCACTCTGGATGGGCCAGGCTTTGTTACTGCATTCAGTGTGCGATGCTGTCTTTCGGGAGAGACCTTCATGTATCTCTTTCAAAGGTGAATTAGGAATGTTTCCAAACTCTGTTTGATGCCTATTTATCCAGAAACAAACACTCATCAAGCATGGAGATCCATGACTAGACAACAGCTTCACAAGGTCCTCGCTGCCCCTGCATAATGCGTTCATGAGAGTGGGGGTCACAGCCCAGATCCTGGACCTCCTCACAGGAGAGGGGAGGGGAGGCACCTGTCTCTCTGCTCCACCCACCTCCGGTTTTTCACTTTTGATCTGCAGCCAAGTCTCTTCATGTGTTGATAAAGGGCTAAAAACTTACGGTCATGTTGTCACACTATGTCGTAGATGTGGGTCATGTCTTGGGACAGATAAGCAGGGCTGCAGTCCACAGCCGCCTTGTCCACACTGGCCCTAGAACTAGCTGGCCCTGGCTGAAGTTTATATGCCAAGACCTGACCTCACCTCTCACACCCAAACCCAGGGTTATCTGCTAGGTCACCCTCCTCCCATCCAGTCCCTTTCTATCAGGCTACATTTTTTTTTTTTTTTTGCGGTACACGGGCCTCTCACTACTGTGGCCTCTCCCGTCGCGGAGCACAGACTCCGGACGCGCAGGCCCAGAGGCCATGGCTCACGGGCCCAGCCGCTCCGCGGCCCGTGGGATCCTCTCGGACCGGGGCACGAACCCACATCCCCTGCATCGGCAGGCGGACTCTCAACCACTGCGCCACTAGGGAAGCCCCCAGGCTACATTTTTGCCTTGGGAAAATTGTGTTTGTGAATTTCCTTCAGTAGCTCCATCTAAAAAAGTGGACTTCCAAAGTGCAGGTCACGAGGACTCAGATGGTCCAAACATGTGTCTAAGAATGCACAGAACTCCATATTCCTTGGCTGTAAAGTTCTACCCACCAGCCAAGCTACCCATAGGACATCCTGAAACAAGAAGGTGCTTCTAGTCAGGCAGTGCGCAGAGCCCTCTGCACGCATTCTGCTCCAGCCTGGGCTTCTCCTTTTCCTTCTCTAGCATGAGCCTGGTGGGTTAGTCACAGGATCAGTATTGGTCACAAAGTCCCCCTTGCTCCTAAACTGATATAACACACTTGCCTCCAACTGTGAGGCATCAGGGGCAGTATCACTTAATTTCCACCACCCTCATTTCAGTTTAAAATTTTCTGACATTGACACTTAAGAGGATTAAATATCAGCTTCAGAACGCACGACCAAAGGTAGACTCTCTTACAAAGTAAAAGAGCATCCCATGTATTTCAACATAGTAGCATTTGTTCTGTTAACCCATGTTCCCGGCCAAATACGGAAAGAGGGATGCACTTTGCCAAAGCTGCTTTGGGCCCCTGAATAATGCAATTCACGTAATGAGCCTCAGTAAGAACATGTTCTTTTGTCAGACTCTGTGCCCTATTTCACATCTGCACAGGCCTTTCATGTCCAAGCCTGCTGAAGCACTTGGCAAGTGTCCTCTTTACTGTGCTCCAAGTGGGAGCTGAGGATGGGCTTCCCAGATGAATGAGAGTCAAGAGAGTGGCAGGCTCGCAGCCGGGGACACTGGACTTGGGGGAGGGGGAAATAAGTGGGACCATAGTGAGAAACCCGGTGCCACCTTTGCTTCTTGCAGGCACCCTCTCCCTCTGCCTGGGCTCCCCGGGTCATCAGGAGGCAGTCCGACTCAGAGAAGTAACTTGACACTGGGTGGAATTAGAGATTCACATCCAGGCTTCAGTGCAGAGCGTGGTGTGCAAAGCTTGGGTGGTCACTGGGTGTCTCTCCACTGGGCAGTGCCATGCTTCCTTTCAAAAGCTCATTAGAGACCCCCCTCTTTCTGAAAGGCACAGAACTATTTCATGTGCCATTTTCAATTTGTTCACAATACTAATCCAAAGAGCCTGTGACTACAAGAGGGCGTGCTTGTGAAACCAGAGGAGTCTCCCAGACCACAGTTCTGGGGACGGTGTCTCACTGAGCCTGGTGTGCAGGGGCTGGGCTGGAGCAGACGGCAGGGTACTGTTTTCAATTCTTAGCCTGGCTCTGCATCTGAATGCGGGTGGCGTGAGCCCTATTCCAGGAGGAGTTGAAGGTCAATTTCAGTACTTTGATGTTGGCTTTAAAACAAAGGGGGAAATCAAATGCAGACTCCTGAAATATTAGCAACCCTGGGGTTCTGGAGTATTGGAAAAGATGATGCGGGAAGACCTTGGATTTGACTACCCTTCTCTTTAAGCTGATTAACATCTCCTCTCTTCGCCTCTTCCTGCTTTTCCGCCAGACACCCAGTCAAGTGTCTCTGCTGCTCTGGGGCGGGTGGCATCACAGCAGCAGCTACCTGTTGGCCAGACCTGTGTGAGTAACTGAGACCTGGTTCAAACCCCCCACTCTGCTCCTGCTCTTCTTCTCCCCCCTACCCCGCAGGAGCCCCAAGGGAGAGAGTGCTGGGTGCATGCGTGAGTCTTGATGGCTGCAGGCTTCTGTTTATGCTGGTGTCTTAACGCTCCAGCCCTGCCTTCTCTGCGTGAAAACACTCGACAAGGTTCTGCCTGTTTTCACTCTCATAG
Organism: Stenella coeruleoalba; assembly: GCF_951394435.1. Classification (NCBI taxonomy): domain Eukaryota; kingdom Metazoa; phylum Chordata; class Mammalia; order Artiodactyla; family Delphinidae; genus Stenella; species Stenella coeruleoalba. The sequence continues at coordinate 29,778,981 of NC_137153.1, read as the reverse complement.
TTTGTTCCACCTGCTTGCTTCTTCTTGGGAAGCAAGGCACTGTGGCCATATTAACTTGTGCAGAGACCTATGTGCTGGCTGAGTAGTGAGGGAGCCTCTTGTGACTTGCATGTGACTCGGTTTCCCATGGGTTGCATCATGCTCTGAGAGCACAAGGTAAGCCTGGGAAGTTGCAAGGGGTCAAGTCCCTGGGAAAGGTTCATGGCAGTGTCTTCTGTGTCAATATTCTTTTAAACTCTTTCCCAGTGTGCATCAATAAAAAAGGCCGTGCCTTAAGAGGGTGGTCAGTGAACTAACAGAGTGTCCCTGACCTGTCTGGAAGGTCATGACCTCCAAGGCGGTCACAAAGACTGCTGGATCTCAGGTCACAATGGCTAAGAAGGGTGACAACAGTGACCAGCCTCTGGTTGTCTATAGGTTGCCTAGTGAACAAGGCAATTGAAAGTCAGAACACAGGAGCGAGGCACAGGAGAGACCCTGGAGCTGGCTACACAGAGGTACATGTCCCTGTATGGGATGGATGGATGCATGGACACCAGGCTCTGACAAGGTGGTGTTCACAGCTGAGTCACCCAATTCCAATGTGAGGGAGGAGGTTCCCCACACAACCAAGTGGTTCTCTGAGACCAGATGGGAACCCTACAATTCTACTCAATTCTGACACTGTTGACCCAGAGATAGCATCAGATTCTGCACGTTAAGGGTTCAGTCCTGCAAGACTGCCCCCCGCTTCTCCCCAGACGCCAGTTTCAAGTTCACGTTGTCACTTGGGCTTTAGCACCAACCCAAGACCCATTCTTAGAGTTTGATTAGTTTGCTGGAATGACTAGATTACTAGCTTACTGATTTATTATAAAAGGTTACAACTCAGAAATGTGTGGGAAAGGGTGTGGAGTTTCCATGCACTCTCGGAGTGCGTCACTCTCCCCAAATCTCCTGGTGTTCAGCAACTGGGAAACTCTTGGAAACTCTCCTTTTGGGTTTTTATGGAGGCTTCATTACACAGGCATGATTGAGTAAATCACTGGCCAATGGTGATTGAGCTCAGCCTCCAACTAGCCTCTCTGCCCTCCCAAGTCAGGGGGTGGGACTGAAAGTTCCAATCCTCTAATCACTTGGTTGCCCCTCCTCCCACCCCCTAGACCAGCGGCATCCTTAGGCGACCTAGGGTCTTTCCAAAGTCACCTCATTAACATAACAACAATATCTTTATTGCTCTCAGAACCCAGTGCTAGAAAAGGGGGCCGAGACAAAGACCACGAATATATTTCTAATTATAATCACAGTATCACACTGAGCCTTGCCACATGGCTATGCTCCAGGTGAGAAAGGATTTTTGTAAAGTAAAAACTCATTTATGGGCTGGCTGACATTTTGACAGTCCAGTCCCCACATCTGGGGGCTCCAGTGGAAGCAGAGCTGATGGAGAGGGCAGTCCCACTCCTGACTCTTTGGGCAACAAGACCTGAGGATCCCCGCATTGGAGACCAAGCATACTTGTGCCTCATCCACACCTGTACTTTTGACCCCAGAGCCCATGCGTTCCCTGGCTCCACTCCCACCTCATCTATTCCAATGTCTGCTTGGGTAAGTTTGGGGTCTGCTGCCCAAATAATGTGAACAGAGAAGGCCAGTCCTTTTGTTGGGGGAAATCAGCGTTCAAGGATAAATATTGCCTTTATCAATAGTTATTGTTTCCTTATCTTTACTTGGAGTTACGGTTTTTATATTTATCTCCCTTGTTTTCACAACTGACCCATGCAGTAGGCATTCTCATTAAACTCATTTAACTGATCAGGAAATGGAGGCTCAGAGAGGTGGATCTCAGATTCCAGGGCACATTCCACACATCACAGGCTGAGAGGCAGAATGAGTTATAACTCAAATTCTGAATATTCTTTCAAATGTATCCTGTAACTGAAAACAAAGCTCAGATCTTCTTCCTATGCATTCGATACTTTAATTATGGTGATACCTCAGGGTGCGGCCTGATTCTTAAATCTCTGCATTGTATTAAAGCAATACAGAGAGTATAGAAGTCACCACTAAGAATCAGAGTGAGTTGAGATGACCTGGGATATTCTCATTATTTTTGGAAAGATGTGAAGGGCAAAGAGGAGAATTTCCAGGGATGTCCCAGGCTTGTCACCCACCCCATGCCTTCTGGGACTCTAAGATTACAAAACGGGGATTTGTTATTTCAATGAGAAGGCTCTAGTGCTCCTGCAATGTCCCTGATTGCTACTGGAAATACATTTAGGCTCAGGATATTCCCTTCTGGCATATTTTAGAGCTGCTTTGGACAATAAGGGATGAAACAGAGGGGTATCTACATAATTTTCAATTAAAAAAATAATGCATTGCTGGAGTGTGCAATGCTTTGCAATTATAATCAGTTAAGTATCAGTTTCTAGAGAACAGTTTTCTGGAGGGAAGTACTGGAAGGAAGTACATATATATATATATTTTGTGTGTGTGTGTGTGTGTGTGTGTGTGTGTGTGGTACACGGACCTCTCACCACTGTGGCCTCTCCTGTTGCGGAGCACAGGCTCTGGACATGCAGGCTCAGCGGCCATGGCTCACGGGACCGGCCACTCCACGGCACGCGGGATCTTCCCAGACTGGGGCACGAACCCATGTCCCCTGCATCGCAGGCGGACTCTTAACCACTGCGCCACCAGGGAAGCCCCGGAAGTACATATATTTTGAGTGTCACTTTTTCCAGAAAGCGTCATGGCTTTTGTGATCCTGTGCCATTTCCCCGCGAGCCTCAACTGGAGTTCCACTGTGTTCGGCCTCACAGGGCATATGCAGGTTTTCCCAGGCAGGGTGGTGTCACTAATACCTACATATGATGGGTGTCCTGGAAGCAGAGTGGGCCATGATGCAAAGATTTGATAGAGAATTTATAAAGCAATATCTCATTTCTGGTTGATGGCAACAAACCTGAGATGTTGGCACATCTTTTCTTTATTTCACGTCAAAGATTTGTTACCAAATGCAGGTTTGTGTGCCTGAAGTGCAGGGAAGCCAAACAAGTGAAACGTCAGAGTTTGGAGCAGAGAAAGGTTTATTATAGGGCCAAGCAAGGAGAATGGGTAGCTCATGCTGAAAATACCCCAAACTCCCTTATGGTTTTCAGGGAGAAGTTTATATAAGGCAAAATTTGGGGTGAGGGCCACAGGGTGTGTAACTTTCTTCTGATTGTTTGGTGATGAGGTAACAGAGTGGTATTCCAGGAATCTTGTGCTCAGTTTGAAGTTAACATCCTCCACCTGGGTTGGGGTCTTAGTTCCTGCAGAAGAACTCAAAGGTATTGTCATGTATATTCCTTCAGGAGGAACCAGGACTTTGTCCCATCACTGCACTATTGTTTCTTGAATGCTCCTCCTTTGTTTCTGCATTCCCTCTGTTCCCTGATTAGCAACTGTTTGAATCTGCCCTTTGGAACTCAGGGAAGGTCAAGGAGGCTGAGCGAAGCCATTTCCTGCACACAGGAAATGGGGGACATGGAAAAGATTAGTATTTAGGAGGGTGCCCACAGGGTCCTGCTGGGTTTCAGATTCATGGTACAAAATAGGTTAAAAAGATGTTTCTAGAGGACAAGTTAAGTACAAAAAAATAAAAGCAGCTTAAACATCCAGCAAAATGAATATTGAGTGAACTCAGGCATTGCCTTTACTGTGCCTGTCCTTTTATCCCAGCCTAGGTAATGAGGCGTGGGTTCACACAGTGGGGTGCTTGGTGCCATTAGAAGAAAGTGCTGAGGGAACTCACAATTATGTCCTAGTTTTGTTTAGTACTTACAATTATGTCCTAGTTTTGTTTAGTCAGATCCCCTGGTGGTTTTATTAATGTTCTGGAGTTTTGCTCCCTTGTCAGGTGGAAATGTTTAACCGTGACATATGGCAGAACCACAGCCAGTTGAGAATGGATTCATCAATACCTTCATAAATGAAGACATGAAAATGACACATAACCCAAACCTTATGTCAAATCTTAGAGGCAAAATCAAGCTTTTATTTTATTTTATTTTTGGTGGTGACCATAAATTTGGCTACTTTGCATTTACTTTTATGTAGAAATATTAACGGGGTTCCAAAAAAACCAGGAGTTTTCTCAGAAAAAAAGATGAGATTGTCTACAAAGTAAAACTGCAATGGGGAAGAACAGAATCTGACTCCATATTGGATCTGTTTCTTTTACTTTAACCTTTGTTTTTGTTGCTTTTGTTACTGTAACCACTAGAAGGATGCTATCTATAGCAGTAAGCATACATAATGGCCTGCCTCAGGGAACCCTGCCTACTGCCTGAATGTTAAAGTGCCTTTGTTCAGCTCACAGGGAGACATTCTGACCCTGCTCACCTGTGAATGGCTGCAGAAAAGAAGAAATTAACACATCCCCACCCCTATGCTGGCCTAGCCAGGAGATATTTTGCAAAACTAATGGCTTACTTTACTTCCTTACCTCCTCCCTCTTTCTGTTCTGTAAAAGAAACTGGCGTCTGACCCAGATAAGATGGTTTTTTGAGGACACTAGTCTGCCATTTTCTCAGTCTTCTGGCTTTCCAAATAAAGTTTTTATTCCTTGCCTCAACACCTTGTCCTCCAATTTATTGGCCTGTCGTGTGGCAAGCAGAGCAAACTTGGACTCAGTAACAAAACCAGCCGTAATGTACTGAGAGTCACTCACAGGCTCTATCAAGGTGGAAGTTACCTCCCTGGGAACTGAGGCAGCCAGTGTATGAGAAAGTACACCTCTGCTCTTACAGAAAAAGCCCGAGATAGAAGTCCAATCTGAGGTTGCACGTGGGGCTTGAAACTGAGCAGGACCCTGAGGGCCTCCTGGGCACAAAAGTCTTTCTCTGCTCCCCGTTTCTTGTTTTCAGGAAATAGGCTTCATTCAGCCTCCATAACCTTCCCTGAGTTCCAAAGGGCAGGTTCCAACAGTTGCTAATCAGGGAAGGGAGGGGATGTGGAGACATGGGAGGGACAGTTAAGAAACAGTAGTGCAGCCTTGGGGCAGGGTCCTGGTTCCTCCTCAAGAGACGCACATAACAGTATCTTTGAGCTGTTTTTCAGATGCTGAAATCTCCACCAGATGGGAGAAGTTAACTGTATGTGTCCACAAGCATGTAGACCCCAGACTGGTAGGAAACAGAAGATTGATGATGCTGACTCCCAATTGCCTTACCGCCAACCAATTGGAAGAATGTCCATGAGCTGATCACATGGTCCTCTTTGAACCATTACTATAAAACTCCTCACTACCCCCTCCAGGTTGGGACACACAGTTTTGAGGGCATTAGTCCACTGTGGTCCCCTTTGCCTGGCAAAGCAATAAAGTTATTCTTTTCTACTTCAACCAAAGCTCTGCCTCTGAGATTTAATTTGGTGTTGGGGTACAGAGTCCAGGTTCAGCATCAGGCTTAGGACTCCTGTGGTGATTCCAGAGTTTGCGTAAGGGCTGCCGAGTACGTGAGGAAGACTCCTGCTTCAGTGGCAGGTGAGAGAGATCCAGAAATTCACCAAGTGGAAAAAAAGCAGTTGAGAAAGCCTTGGAGAATGGTGGGACATAGAGGGCCACAGGCAACCCTTTTCAGGAAGGAGGGCTGAGGGGGAGGTCACGTGATAACTGTGTGAGGGGTTGGGGTCACAGCTGGTCATCGGACCCCCAGCAGACTAAGGCAGAGGTGTGAGTTCAAGCCAGTGTTCAGGAAACAGCAGTCTTGACTTGGGGAGCAGGGCGTGTGACAGATGGGCTTGAGGATGGTTGTAGGCGTGGACAGTGATGGACTGGGAGACATGGGTGACATTACAGACAGAGGTGTTAGGATTGCTGGAAGAGCCTCAAAAAAGTGACAGGGGAAATCCAGGTCGGGCTCTTTCTTCTCTATGATCATGGGACAAAGGAGTGCAAGAAAGAAGAGTTTGACTTTATAGACGCTGAGTTTGAAACCTGAAATTTGTTGTATGGCAGATTTGGCTGACCTTTGTCCCGGGTTCCTGGGAAGTACCTGCTAAATCCTTGGAATTTCCACAGTGTCTTTCTTATTTGAGGTGGGCCTCTGACCACACCTGAGATTATGCTAATGAGGTGACTCAGGCGGTGGGTGGTCTTACCTGGAAGACCAACCATAGGATTAGAGCACTGGGGCTTTAAGCCTCAGGCTAGCAGGCCAACCTCTGGGAACAGAGGTGGATGGAGACTGGTTCAACCTCAGGGCCATTCAATCAATCATGTCTACATGCTGAGACTACAGTAGAAACTACTCACCTGAAGCTTGGACTTACCTCCATGTTCTGGGAGGGGACAGGTCCTGAGAACACAGAAGCTTCCCATCTGGGAGCTCCATACATCTCTTTCTTTGTCTGGTCTTTATTCACATTCTTTATAATAAAACTGTAATCTTAAGTATAGTGCTTTCCTGAATTCTGCCAGTTGTTCTAGTAAATTATAAAAAGTGAGGGGGTCGAGGGAACTCCTGAATCTGTAGCAGGCCTGTCAGGGGCCCTGGGGACCCCTGAATTTTCAGCTGCTGACTGCAGTGAGGGCAGCTGTGTGGAAGACCATGCTTCAGCCTGTAAAATCTGACCTCATCCCGGGTAGCTAGTGTGTCACGACTGCACTGCAGACCCTTTGGTGCCAAAGTGGTGATGTCTTTATGTCATCAAATCAGATCGCGTGGGAAAGGATGCCTGAGTAAGGAGATGCGCCCTTGTGCTGGCCAAAAGCTGCCTCTTAAAATGCTCTTCATCAGGTTATTTCAAGTCTACAGGTTAAATTGCTAGAAACAATAAATATATATACAGTAAGAGAAAACACATTGCTGACAGTAAACTATAAGTTGTTGATGAACCTCGGGTTCTAAGATCAGGGCTGTGGGGTTTTGGCATGGGGACGGGACCACCCCCACTGGATTTTATTGTCTCTCCCCAGAGCTCCTTCCATACTTGTTCAGTCCTGCATTAGAACCCTCATTGCCCTCCTCCTCTCTGGGTCCTCTCCTGCAGAGAGTGGAGGACAGGCCTTGCTTGTTTACTTCAGTAACCCCTCGGAAAACAGTGAACTGCACGCAAGAGGGTGTTGTTCTGCCAACATCTCGCCAACAATGCAGTTTTCCCAGAAAGAAGAAAGAAATCCCACTTTGTAGACACAGTACTGTGTTGTTTACCATCATTAGCATGTGCTGTTGGACCCTCAAGCATCTTAGCACTCCACATCTGGGAGCTCAATGAACCTGAGGCAGGTGGAGCCTGGGCGTGGTCTTGCACCCCTGGATGACTTTTCTCTGCAACCTATGCAGGTCTGTCACTCCTGACAGAAGAATCACAGGGAATTCTTTGTGGCTGTGGGTCATTGTTCAAAACCCTTTAAAGAATGGAGGGTTTCAAGGGGGAAGGGCAAGATAGGGGTGGGGGATTAAGAGGTACAAACTACTATGTATAAAATAAATAAGTTGCAAGGATATATTATACAACACAGGGAATATAGCCAATATTTTATAATAACTATAAATGGAGTATAAGCTTTAAAATTTGTGAATCACCTTGTTGTACACTTGAAACTTACATAACTTTGTATTTCAACCTTACCTCAATAATAAACAAACAAAAAAAGAATGGAGGGTTCCAGCCTCATCTCTCTCTCGTTCCTGTCCTCCTTATTTCTGCTCCTAGTCAACATCCTGCAGAAGCTGACAATTCAGGAAGAGAGACGATTAGATAGAAGTGTTTTTCCTGCTAAAGCCTCCTGGGGAAGGTTCATGAATATTCTCAGCCAGATGACCTCCCTTCTCTGGCTGCTGATCGTTTTCCGCTATCAAATGTTCCCCCAGCTGTGGCAGCTGGAGTTCAAAGCTGTCCCCTTGCAACAGAGTGTGTCCTTGGTGGGTTTTCTGGAGAGCAGATTAATGCCTGACAGCATGTGGTCCCTCCATGCAGCAGCCCTGTGTTGGCTTCTTCAAGGCAAATAAGAATCTGCCGGAAAGAATGATAAATTCTCCCTGGCACTGGGCCCTCCGCCTTGGGTTTCGCAGACTTGCTTCTGTAGAATGTGGAGTCATAATTTGAGTGTTTGTGCACCCAGAGCCATGCCTCCGTGAACGGCCCAGAGTGGCCCAAGTGCAGTCTGCCCCATGCAAGACCGAGGCCTCCAACCTCGGCGAATTTCATGAAGACTGTACGTGGTTGTGATCTGTCTGCCTGTGTATCTGATCCTGTAAACTGACAAGCAGCACAGAAAGACCCCTGCGTTGGAGCTGGAGGACTCGGTGGAGGTGTCAGAATGGAACTGTGGCCAGATACAGCTAACGAAAAAGGGCAATTAGTGGGTGGACAGAAAAGTCTCATCACCTGGGGCTGGGCTTTTCCAGATCAGCTGGGCATGGCCAGTGTGCACGGAGCATCACAGGAAGTGGGCCTGGGGCCTTGGGTCATGCCAGCCCGCCCTCCTGATCTACGCCCGGCAAGGACAGTAAGCAATAATTTTAGCTGATGGGCTGGTGCCGACAGAACAGCTTAGCCCAGAGCCAGCTCCTTCCCTGCTGCAGACGCGGCTCCCCGCTGTGGGTCATCACGGGCCTCTCTCAGTGGGTGACAAGCTCTTGATGAGCTATCTCCTCTGAATCAACCTTGAGCTTGGTAAAGCAATATGCCAGCAATCACTCCTGAAAGCTCCTGCTGTAACCTGGCAGTAATCCCAATTTACCGGCTGCCATCCTCAGCCAAGAGACTGTCAGGAATGATTGACAGGGGCCACCTTGAAGGCCCGGTTATTGTTCTTCCATTTTAAAAATTCTGGATATGAATCTTACAGAAAACACAAAAGCAATCCTAAGAGAGAGCCCAGGTGAAGCCTACTTAATTGGGTGAAATCATATAAAGAGTTGTTTTCTTGACTCAGAGCTGGGCTTCCTAACTAGACATGGAAAGAAACGAAGCAAAGCTTGATAGGCTTTGTGGCTTCACAGTGCTGACGGCAGAGGATGGGATCCTCAGTAACACCTGCCTTCCCATCATCATGGAAGATATTTTCCAGAGATGCTCATCTCTCTACATCCCATCCTCCACACCCTTCTTACAATAAGACATGGGCTCCTGCACTGAAGGGAGCCCTCTGTGTTCCCTCTCTTTGGACCCTGCAGGCCTTTGTGACTGTTTCCATCAATAGAACATGGTGGAAGTGGTGCCAGGTGTCTTTGGAAACCAGATAGCAAAGGTCCTGACAGTTTCTGCCCTGGTCTCTTGGTTCTCTTGTTCTTGGGACACTTGCTGTAGAAGCCTCACTGCCATCTTGGGAGGAAGCTGGGGGCACATGCAGAGGCCACGTTTGGGGGTTCCAGCTGAAAGTCCCTCTGGGTCTGCATGGACCACCAGACCTAGGAGGAAATGGTTTTCAGGTGGTCCCTGCCCCGATTTGAGTCCCCAGCAGAGGCTCCGGACACCACAGGGCAGAGACAAACCACTTGATGCTCCCTGTTTGAACTCCTGACCCACAGGAACTAGGAGAGGTAATAAAGGATTATTGTTGTTTTAAATCACTAAGTGACTCATTCAACCATCTTATCTAAAGTAGTGGGAGCTGACTGGCCATGGGCCCCAGCATGACCCCTAGCATGACCCTTTCTCGTCTTCCTTTAAAGGAGGATGCATGAGAGCCTGGTGTGTGGAAGGAACTTCAGTGAACAGGAAGCACACGACTGTCATCAAGGGCAGCAGGGCCTCTGTTCCTGGGCACGTCTTCCCTCTGCTGGTTTTAGCTCCACAGTGATTTGTGAAAACTGCAGCAGTAGTCAGGCCTGCCTCTAGAAGTAACAAAGAAAAAGCAAATGGTTGGAGGAAGGAGAGCTTTGGGGAAACACACTTATAAGAGTTCTATAGGGATTCAAAGAAATGCAGGGATCCGTAAGAATCCCCACCTCTCAAGCAACTTTTTAGACCCCAAGTGTTTCCTAGTTCGTTACATCCATCACCGCATTTCCAGGCATTCTGTATCTCCCCCACCACTGCGCCCCCATGATAAAGACTGAAAATGCTTCATCTTTCCGAGGGCCTGGCTGCTGTGTCTTCTGCACGGCACGTGGCGTCAGCATGCTAGGGGTTTCCTTGGAGCGTGTCCTGGAAATGTGAGAAGGCATGCAAGGCATCTGACACCCCATTACCTAGAATCGAAGTTTTCATGACATTTTGCCCAGCTGTACCTTTATATAGTCATAGGGTGTGGATATTATGTAGGTTCAAAGAGATTAAGCTTTCTTCCCCACCCAGCTGCTGGAGAATGACGCCTGGCAAATGGAAGATGGATAGAGTTACCCACTCTGAAGTGTGCTAGGAAACCTGTCTTGATTTTATTTTAGTGTTTTAATAAGTAGCTCAGATCATCGGCATTGGGACAGGATGGCCAGTGTCTCGAAGCCAAATCCCACGTGTGGCGCCGGCTGGGGTGATCTGGGCGGGGCGAGTCTGTCCATTCAGCCACATTCAGCATCTCCAGTCAGGTGAGGGGCTCCCTGCTCCCCTGAATTGGGGACACATGTTTGAATTCCTGTGGGAGATCTGTTTCTTTGTTGGGGAGTCACAGAGAGGCCTGAACTGAGGCCGGAGCTGCCCTGTGCTCCCTGAGTGTGGGATCTTGAGCAAATGGCCTCTCCCCTCTGGCTCTGGGTCTCCTCCTCTGGGGTTGCTTAGTGAAGACTGGAACTCAAGTGAGTTTTCCAGATGGATGGACTGCCACTTGAATCATCTCAAGCAGCTCCTGAATTCCAGGGAAGGGCCTGGGATTTGCCCTGGGAGGGGCCTCCTCTCCCAGGGCTGCAGGGCTAAGCTGAGGGGGCAGTTCATGGACCTGGCCTCTAGGGAAGGAGGGCTCTGTTGGGACGTGGCCTTGCTCTGGGAAAGCAGCCAGGAGCCGGGCAGGTGCTGGCCCCAGAGGAACTTGCAGGTTGGCTTGGGGCGTGGGGAATAGAAGAACACACATGTGGAAGGGCCAGTTCCAGAATTGGGGGAGTGACAGCTGGGGGAAGCAGGCCTTGCCTTCAAAGGTAGCCACTGGAGGCCACCACAGAGGTTGGGTGGCTCTCTCACCAGGGTCCTTCACTGCAGAGAGCACACAGGGCCTGGTGGCTGAAGAGGAGGCTCCATAGTGTCATTTTCAGAGCATGAGCAAGGCTGGCCCTAGGGACAGTCAGGAATCCCAAGATGTGGGCACAGTGTGGCCTTTCTTCTCTAGCAGTTTTGCCACTGTGGCTGGCAGGGAACCCAATAGTGTGGGGTGGGGATGTGGGAGAGATGGAATGGGAGAGGGGTGTATGGAGAAGAGGAGATGGGGAATGTGGGGAAGTAGATGGGAGGGGAAGATAGGGGAGGTGATGGGGTGGGATGTGGATGGAGAAGATGGGGTGGGGGAGATGGGACAGGGTTGGGGAGGTGTATGGGAGAGGTAGAGTGAGGGAGGGGAGGGGGAAATTAGGGGGAAGTGGGGAAGGTGGGGGAGGGAAATGGGGGGGGTAGATGGAGGTAGGGGAGGTGGATGGGGGGAGGAAGGAGGACAGAGTGGGGGCATTTCTAGGCCCAGGCAAGACAACCCTGTCTAAGACAAGCCTGACAATCTCCATTTCCTTTCCATCCGCATGGTCTGTGACATAAAGAGCAACTGGGAGGGTAGATGCAGAACTCTCAGGACAGCAGAGAAGGGAAGCAGATTTCACATTCATTGACAGCTGAGGCGTGGGTGAGGTGGTGGTCCCATGAGGTGGAGGCTCAGGGTTGGGTCCTTTCTCTGCAGAAAGCCCACCTGCCCTGACCCATGGGCCTCTGCTGTGCCCAGACTCAGCGGGTCTTGGGCACAGGCTCTGCAGGTGGCCCTGATGTCCTGGGGTCTGGCCACAGAGGCCAGTGGTGCTCTTCACAGTACCTGCAGGTGGTCGTGGCCCAGCTTTGTGGTGCTGTTCTGACCTCATGCCCTGCTGGAGGACAGGCCTCCTTCTCCTGAGCAGGTGGGTAGGTGTCCCTCCTGAATGACAGGAAGCAGCTTGGCCCCCCCGGGGGGAAAGTGGGCCCTCGGTGTCATTCTCAATGAGTTCATCCCCACTTGGGAGGAAACTTTCCAGGTTTGGGAAGGCCATGCTGCCTCTTGAATTACGACTGTCCCCTTTGCAGGGTAAATTTCACTCCTTTGCTGGATGCGGGGTGGAGCCTCAAAGAAATCTGGGGAGGTGACATCCTCATTCATCCAGACAACATACATGGCGGGCCCTGAGAGGTCTGTGCTAGGAGATGACTGGGAGGAAGGGATTGGACCTGAAAAGCTCCAAATTCTGTAAGAGGTTGAGCACCTTCAGGCAGAGTGGCAGAGAGCATCCCCCAAGCCTCATGTTTCCAGGGCCAAGGCTGGGCACAGGGCAGCAAATGAATGGGTGTGGTCAGGCTCTGATGGAGCTGAGTTCTGGCTCCAAGCTGAGCCACGGTCCCTGGGATCTGAGTGCTGACGTGGTGTGCAGTCACTTTCAGGGGGAAGCACAGCTCAGAGGAACACTTGGTAATGCAAGCGCTCCTGGCCTGTCTCCAGTGAACAGGCTGGGACATCTGTGTAAATGTAGCTGGGCCTGGTGAGGTGGCCATGGGTGTGTGGCTGCAGCTCCATGGGCACTATCTGGAGTCATGTGCTTTTGGCCTTTTACTCCCTTACCAGAGTCTGCAGCAGCGAATACACCAGCTGCCCTCAGACGTCCAGCTGCCTGCACAGCCCTGCCCAGGGTATTGCATAAGGAAGCCTCTTGTGACCTTTCACATACAGTTAATTTTATGTGTTAATTTAACTGGGCCAGGGTGTGTCCATATACTCTGTCAAACATGGTTCCGGGTGTTTCTGGGAGGGTATTTCTGGATAAGATTAACATTTGAATCTAGGCTGAGAAAAGCAGATTGCCCTCCCCAGTATGGGTGGGCCTCATCCAATCAGCTGAAGGCCTGGTAGAACAAAAAGGCAAAGTAAGAGAGAATTTCTCTGGCCTGATTATTGGGCTGGGACATTAGTCTTTTTTTTTTTGCCTTTAGACTCGTACTGAAACATTGGCTCTTCTTGGGTCTTGAGCCTGTCAACATTCAGACTGGAACTTCCACCATCACTTTTCCTGGGACTCAGACCAGAACTACAGCATCAGCTCTCCTGGGTCTCCAGCTAGCTCTCTGCAGATCTTGGGTCTTGTCAGCCTCCATGATCATATAAGCCAATTCCTTATAATAAAACTCTTTCTGTATGTGTGCCTATACCTTATTGGTTCTGTTTCTCTGAAGATCCCTGGCCAATGCACTCAGTATTCACCATCACTGAGATTCATGGCCCTCGTGCTTGCTCCCTGCTGTGACTTGGGACAAAGATGCAAAGCTGCCCTTTATGCTCAGGCATTAGGATGGGACAGTGGACAGGCCTGGTCACCCCATTACAAGGCACGGCTTTATGTGGGAGGTCACTGAAGGCACAGTCGTGGCAGGAGCAATACTTAGCTGACACCCCTGCGTGTTTAAGGGCTTATAGAGCCTTTTAAATTCTAGCAAAGACATTTGCACTAACCGATGACCTAAGGTTAATTTGGATTTCTTGGGAGAAGCCTAAAATAGGATAGCTTAATAGAGGAGTTTGGATGTATTTTGGATGGAGAGCTGAGAGTCCTTTTACTCCTGCACAATTTGAGTCTCAGATGGTATTAGTCATGTTATTTCCTGGGTATGGAGGGGTGAAAAGGAAAGGGAATGATTGGGGTTGACAAAAATTTTTATTTTAAAGTGGTGCTAATGCACCACGTGAGTTTGAGACAAGATCTGTCTAAAAGCAAAGGAAACAAAAAAATGTATATTTGAACCTGCAAGTTGGGGTCCTCTCAGTCGCACACACACACGCATGCGTGCACACACATGCACGCAAACACATGCACGCATACACACACACAAACATGCACACACACAAGCACGCACGTGCATGCACACACACAAGCACACACACGAACACACATGCACACGTGCGCGCACACACACTCTCACACAGGCACATGTGCACACACACATGCACGCACACATGCATAGCCCACCTACACTATTTACACGTTGATATTGCACTTCTAAAAGCATGTGAAATTTGCAGGCACAAGGTGATGTGAGTCTGGGAACTTGTGACGATCTCCATGTAAAACCCGTATTTGGGTAACAGACCCTTCTATGAGAGCAGTTTATGACACTGTAGATGACAGGGTGAGCGACAGGAGACTTTGGGGGTTCTGGTGACACCATGGCTATCAGAGAAAAGTGAACCTGAGAACTTCCAGCACGAATGTAAAAGTCAAAGGGAGAGCCAAGGGCTGGCTCCATCTTCAGTCAGATCAGAATGGAAAGCTCTGGGCATTTCTGTGCCCAGGCCTGTGGCTTTGCAGCCATCCTCAGAGCACCCTCCTGCCCTCCCTCAGGGTATTTAGCTCACTCTCACTGACCCAGAGCTAAACTGCCTCCTTCCCTGAAATATAACAAGAGGGAAGCCTGACTTTGGCCTTAGTTGTGCTCTTCTGGCCACTTCCTCCAGCCACCAGCAAAGCTCCTGTTTTGTGAAGCTGTTGGTTCCTGCTGTGCACTGAGTCCCACTAAATAGTTTATGAGAAATGGCTATTTTTATGTGAGGAGAAAAGGCCAGTTCCTGGAAAGCTGGGGTCAGCCGTAATGTCAGATGGATGAAACAATCACTCCAGGAAGCTGCTGCCCCCAGGGACAGTCTTCACTGCACTGAAGCCACTGCCCAGCCACCTGTAGAAGTGGCACGGGGCGGGGGCTTCTGTCGGGAGAAGATGACTTATCTCCAGTCCACATTCACTGCTGTTCACCTTTTGACATTTAAGAAGGAAATCCTGAACTGGAGAGGAGACCGGAGAGGGGCATTTGATGTGGCATGGCAAACTGATTCTCAAAGTGGGTTCGCGGGAGGGAACGGGTTAGAAATGCATGTTCTCGGACCCACCCACCTGCTGAGTGGGAACCTCAGGGGTGGGGCTGGGACCTTCGCATTGCTAGCCCTTCCTCAGCTCAGAACACCCCTGCCCCGCAACCAAGCCCTTTCCTGAAGAGGCCTAGCTGGCTCCCTATCTGTTAGCTTTCCTCTATTGTACTGGTTCACCACATTCTTTATTTCTTTAATAAGACTGATCACAATTTGTATTCATTTTCTATGGTGACTGCATTGATTCTCACCTATAAGCTCATCAGCTGAAAGGGCGGCAGGGCTGTCTCTCAGTCGCCAGTGTTTATCTGGCACCTCACGCCCTGCCAGGCACAGATTGCGGGCTCATATTTTCTGACTGTGAATGCATATGTGAATTCTCTTAGTTTCTCATTCACAATTTAGGTAGACTCTGCTTCAGAGAGCCGTGGCTAGGATGATGGCAGGCAGTGCCTGTAACTCACCTAGCCAATGTCCCTTCTATTAGAGACCTCTAATAAATCCTAGGGACCTTCCTTTCCATCACACAAGGCAGGGAAAGAAAACAGTGGTATAAAAGGCAGACCACAGCTCTCAGGGTAGTAGTTCTGGGTCAGTGAGAGTGAACTAAATGCCCTGAGGGAGGGCAGGAGGGTACTCTGAGGATGACTGTAAAGTCACAGGCCTTGGGCATGGAAATGCCCAGACCTTTCCATTCTGATCTGACTGAAGATGGAGCCAGCCCTTGGCTCTCACTTTGACTTTTGCATTCATGCTGGCAGTTCTCAGACTCACTTTTCTCTGATTAGCTGTGGTGTCACCAGAACCCCAAAGTCTCCTGTCGCTCACCCTGTTGTCTGCAGTGTCATAAACTGCTCTCGTAGAAGGGTCTGTTACCCAAATACGGGTTTTACATGGAGATCGTCAAGTAAGCAAGCTTGGGCCACAGCTTACATCCTGTTCAATTCTATATCCCCGTCCTGAGTCAGGGCCTTTCTTTTTCTTTTTTTAATGTCTTTATTGGAGTATAACTGTTTTATAACTGTGTGTTTGTTTCTGCTTTATAACAAAGTGAATCAGCCATACATATACAAATATCCCCATATTTCCGCCCTCTTGCGTCTCCCTCCCACCCTCCCTATCCCACCCCTCTAGGTGGTCACAAAGTACCGAGCTGATCTCCCTGTGCTATGCAGCTGCTTCCCACTAGCTATCTAGTTTACATTTGGTAGTATATATAAGTCCGTGCCACTCTCTCACTTCGTCCCAGCTTACCCTTCTCCCTCCCTGTGTCCTCAAGTCCATTCTCTGCATTTGTGTCTTTATTCCTGTCCTGCCCCTAGTTTCTTCAGAACCATTATTTTTAGATTCCATATATATGTGTTAGTATATGGAATTTGTTTTTCTCTTTCTGACTTACTTCACTCTGTATGACAGACTCTAGGTCCATCCACCTCACTACAAATAACTTAATTTCGTTTCTTTTTATGGCTGAGTAATATTCCATTGTATATATGTGTCACATCTTCTTCATCTGTCGATGGACACTTAGGTTGCTTCCATGTCCCAGCTACTGTAAATAGTGCTGCAATGAACATTGTGGTACATGACTCTTTTTGAATTATGGTTTTCTCAGGGTATATGCCCAGTAGTGGGATTGCTGGGTCGTATGGTAGTTCTATTTTTAGTTTTTTAAGGAACCTCCATACTGTTCTCCATAGTGGCTGTATCAATTTACATTCCCACCAACAGTGCAAGAGGATTCCCTTTTCTTCACACCCTCTCCAGCATTTATTGTTTGTAGATTTTTTGATGATCGCCATTCTGATCGGTGTGAGGTGATACCTCACTGTAGTTTTGATTTGCATTTCTCTAATTATTAGTGACGTTGAGCATTCTTTAATTTTCATGTACAAACACATGAGTGGCGCACTTAGTATTTCTTTTTGCAAATAAAAATGCCACCTTGGGGCTATTCCTTAGGGACAAAAAAAAAATGTCTCCCTCCCTTGGCCATTGTGACATGTAAGAAAATCTTATGTCAAAGGCACAATGCATGTTATCACTAAAGGAACGTTGACTCCAAAGCATGTGCTACAGAATGCAACTGGATCAGGATTCCAGAAATGGAAAGACCTATAGGCTGACATCCAAGCTAGGCCTTGAAGGCCAAGGAAGGTTTGCATAAAGGGGACAGTGAAGAGGAAAAAAGATGCAAAATTGACAGAAGGAACTGCCTGCATCAAGCCAGAATTTGGGCAAAAGTGTGTTGTGGGCTGATTGGGCTATAGGGGCACCAACCTTTCTGGAGGACAGGGCATGTGTCGGGGGAGTTGGGAAGACAGGGATTTCGGAGGGACACTGGTGCCATACTTAGTGCTTTACTTAAAGGATACCCACAGCGGAGTTCTCAGAAGTTAGTGAGGTGGGCCCTCTGCAGATGGGGCAGGCATGCCAAGGAGAGCTTTGGGGGGTTCAGTCTGGCAGACATGGTCTTGGTGAAGCAGTGGGAATACTGAGGAAGTGTCATGGAAAAGGACTTTCAGGAAAGTAAAGGACAGACCTTAGCATCTGTGGAAATAGGAGCAGGACGGGCAGCTTCAGGATGACCAGGGCTTCCCAGAAGGAAGACCCCAGAGGGTGACCTCAGGCCCACAGTGGAGCTGGAGCTGATGGTGGGAGCCGTGGGAACTTACTGTGCCAGTGTGGGCTGCCTGCAGACTGTGGGGAATTTGGAGATGACTTACAAGAAGAAATCAGGAGTCATGATGGAGAATTCTGGAATCTTGCATTGAATCCACACTTCAGTTTGGGGAGAGTCATCACGATAACAATGTTGAGTCTTCTGTCCCAAAAATCTGGTATATATCTTATTTATTTAACTTTTCTTCAATTTCTTTCAGTATTATTTTGTAGCTTTCAGTCTTCTTTTCCAAATACTACATGCATGTTTTAACTTGATAAAATAAAAAAATTTAAATAGTTTTCGGATGAAATTAATTTGCTGGAAAAGCTCAGCAGGTTCTGTAAGAGAAGATACCCCAGTCTTTAGCTCTGATCATAAGAAATGCATCTTCTTCATGGGACCGTCCCTTTTCGGATTCCCCCAAACCAGAGTATGCTGACCCCTTTGTTAGACCCCCTGCCTCCCTGGAACCTTCTCAGCCACGTCAGCATCTGAATCTTGTTCTAAATGGATTTTAATGGGAGAGGGACGTGCTCTGACTCAAGACGTTTATGGTCTCTCTTGTTGAGAATGGAGTGTGAGAGTTGAAGCAGGGGCCATGGGGATGTTGAATTGGACTCACCCATCTCCCTGAGGAGTGAACGCTGAGCAGGTGAGGATGCTCAGGTAGAGGCATCTGCATGTCTGACTCCCAAACTTTTTGGGCTCACTCTTAAAAACCATGAAGAACCCCGAGAGTTTTGTTTGTGTGGGTGTAACTAACAATATTTACTACATGAGCTATCAAAACTAAAACAATCTTAAAACACAAGAATTCACTTACATGCACTTGCTTGCTGGAGTGATGGACTTGTTAACGCATCATGTGGCCTCTGGAAATGTCCACTGCCCACCTGTGCACACCCATGTGAGAATGAAAGGGGCATATCACGTACTATTATTATGAAAACAGTCTTGACTTTATCCGGCCCTGAGAAGGTCTCAGGGAGCCCCCAGGAACTCCAGGTCACACTTGAAAACTGCAGACATAGGCCAGTGCTTCCTGTCCCTCAGGAGGTGTCTCGGGGGTTGGAACAAGGACCTCTTCCTCTGTGGCCAGGGCGCACCTCTCGGCCAGCTCAGTAGGGCCATGGGCCCTGCCTCTTTTTTTAAAAAAAATAATTTATTATTTATTTATGGCTGCATTGGGTCTTCGTTTCTGTGCGAGGGCTTTCTCTAGTTGCGGTCAGCGGGGGCCACTCTCCATCACGATGCGCGGGCCTCTCACTATCGCGGCCTCTCTTGTTCCGGAGCACAGGCTCCAGACGCGCAGTCTCAGTAGCTGTGGCTCACGGGCCCAGTTGCTCCGTGGCATGTGGGATCTTCCCAGACCAGGGCTCGAATCCGTGTCCCCTGCATTGGCAGGCAGATTCTCAATCACTGCGCCACCAGGGAGACCCGGCCCTGCCTCTTTTAGGAGGTCGTGAAAGTGAAGTGTCAGGTGCCCAAGGGGCCCACCCTCCTCTCTATCCAGGTTCTGAAATTGAGGAATCACAGACGTGGCTGATGGGAACCTCACTGCCATCTTCCTCCTGACAAAGACTACGTTAGGGACGAGGCTTGGGGTGACAGCCTGTGAGCCTTCTAATGGGCCCCAGCATTGGGCAGAACTGCTGGGCTCCTGCTGGCTGGGCCAGGCCTCACTGTGCAGTGAGTAGGCCCCGCTTGGAGCAGGGAGAGGTGCAGAGGGCCTGCATGTGCCCCCGTGTTCTCCCCCCTCTCCCCACCACCCCAGGCCAAAAGCAGAGAAGCTGGGATGTCTGTTTTGCTCCCTGTGTCCCTTGTGTCAATTGACAGCTAACTGAAGTCTGCCTGCCCTCTCAGGCACCGGATTTGTTTTCTTCCCAGTTTGAGTCCGGGGCTGCATCCTGCCTGGGATGCAGCCAAGAAAGTGCCTTTGCTGTTGTTGACGTTGGGGGCAGCCTGTGTTCCCCTGTGTCCCAGCAGCCGCTGCGTCCCACCTGTGCTCTGGTGTGGGGCTTCCCCAGCTCCTGACATTCAGACCCCAATGGCTTCTACCTCTGGAGAATTTCTCACAACTCAAGTCCACCTGGAAGACCCATTGTGTATTTTCCAAGTGTGTGTGTATATGTGCTCTCACAAATGCCCATTTTACCATCTCGGTGTAGTTTCTGAGTTGAGTTTTTTTAAAGTAAAATATATGTCCTGGAGGAGTTGAGTCTCTCATTTTCACAAGGTTGTGAATGACTCTAATGAATGAACTGGTCGTTTCTCCGGAGAGTGGCTTCACCCAGGAGCACATGGGATGGGACAGGAGGAGAGCAGATGGATTTGGGAGCCTGGGTTGTGGGGACCTGCAGAGGGGTGTGGCATCCCGTCAGAAGCAAGAGCTCTCCTCTTGGCAGGCACCGGGAAGGCCAGCTCTGGCCATCCCCTACCCTTGAAGATTTTCCCTGTGAGTGAAATGACTTTGGTTCTCTTTTCTTATTGACCTTACTGTTCAATCCTTCTGACTGAAACAGCTGTCCTGGGAAGGGAAGCCCAAGTCTCCCCAAGAAACTGGTCATTTCTCATCAGGACCACAAATCTGAAGACTCTTTCTTCCTGCTGAGACTCTGAACGGCCCCTCGTGAGCTCAGCACACAGTCTGTGGCAGTGTGGTCTCTCATCACCGAGAAGGCCTGCCTTTCAGGACATGGCTCTCTGTGTCTCTATCTATCAGGTTTAAAAAGATAAATAAAGGAATTTCATGCTCCTTATAAACCCAGAAACAGCAGTGATTCCCATGAAGGGTATATAAGCGTCTGGCCATGGCCAGAGGGAGTCACTTACTAGCTCAATGCATAGCACTTAGGGGATGTCTCAGTGTGTATGTATTTTTGCACAAATGGAAGCCATAGGTGGGTACTGTTTTGCACTCTGCACTTTTTTTTTACATCACAGTATGTACTGGACATGGTTCCCCATCAGCACACGTTGATTCTTCTGGTTTCTTAAGAGACCACAGTGTATTCTATAGTATGGATTGTGATTTATTTACCCAGTCTTCCCTGGATGGATGTCTGTCTACTTGTCTCCGGCAGAAATGTGATATATTTGACAGTAAGATCACAAAATTGTACTGAAGTAAGGAAATGCCACCAGATGGTAACTCAGATCCACAGGAACAATTGCAGAATCATAAAATTGGGAGTAAAGGGTTAATAGAACCACTCCATTACTGTATACGTGATCTCCCTTCTTCGTATAAAGACATTAAACAGCCCAATTAAAAAATGAGGAAAGGATCTGACTAAATATTTCTCCAGTGAAGATATAAAAGTGATCAATAAACACATGAAAAGATGCACAATGTCATTAGCTAACAGAGAAATGCAAATCAAAATCACAAGGAGCTATCACTTCACACCCGCAAGGATGACTGTCATCAAAAAGACAGATAATAACAAATGTTGGTGAGGACACAGAGAAATTGGAATCATCATTCCCTGCTAGTGGGATTATACAATGGTACAGCTGCTCTGGAAAACAGTCCAGCAGTTCCTCAAAAGGTTGAACATAGAGTTAACATGTGACCAGTCAATTTCACTTCTTAGGCTACATGCAAGAGAAAGGAAACACATGTCCACACAAAAATGTGAGTAGTAGGATTATTCAGAAGCGACAAAAAGGGGAAGTGACTCAACCAATGGATGGATAAGTAAAATGTGGCATGCTCATATGATGGTGTATTATTCAGAAATAAAAATTAATGAAGCACTGATACATGCTACAGCATGGATGAATCTTTTTTTTTCCTAGTGCATGTATTTATTTATTTTATTATTATTTTTTTAACATCTTTATTGGAGTATAATTGCTTTACAATGGTGTGTTAGTTTCTGCTTTATAACAAAGTGAATCAATTATACATATACATATGTTCCCATATCTCTTCCCTCTTGTGTCTCCCTCCCTCCCACCCTCCCTATCCTACCCCTCTAGGTGGTCACAAACCACCTAGCTGATCTCCCTGTGCTATGCGGCTGCTTCCCACTAGCTATCTATTTTATGTTTGGTAGTGTATATATGTCCATGCCACTCTCTCACTTTGTCACAGCTTACCATTCCCCCTCCCCATATCCTCAAGTCCATTCTCTAGTAGGTCTGTGTCTTTATTCCCGTCTTGCCCCTAGGTTCTTCATGACTTATTTTTAATTTTTTTTCCTTAGATTCCATATATATGTGTTAGCATACAGTATTTGTTTTTCTCTTTCTGACTTAACTTCACTCTGTATGACAGACTCTAGGCCCATCCACCTCACTACAAATAACTCAATTTCATTTCTCTTTATGGCTGAGTAATATTCCATTGTATATATGTGCCACATCTTCTTTATCCATTCATCTGTTGATGGACACTTAGGTTGCTTCCAGGTCCTGGCTATTGTAAATAGAGATGCAATGAACATTTTGGTACATGACTCTTTTTGAATTATGGTTTTCTCAGGGTATATGCCCAGTAGTGGGATTGCTGGGTCATATGATAGTTCTGTTTTTAGTTTTTTAAGGAACCTCCATACTGTTCTCCATAGTGGCTGTATCAATTTACATTCCCACCAACAGTGCAAGAGTGTTCCTTTTTCTCCACACCCTCTCCAGCATTTATTGTTTCTAGATTTTTTGATGATGGCCATTCTGACCATTGTGAGATGATACCTCTTTGTAGTTTTGATTTGCATTTCTCTAATGATTAATGATGTTGAACATTCTTTCATGTGTTTGCTGGCAATCTGTATATCTTCTTTGGAGAAATGTCTATTTAGGTCTTCTGCCCATTTTTGGATTGGGTTGTTTGTTTTTTTTGATATTGAGCCACATGAGCTGCTTGTAAATTTTGGAGATGAATCTTTTGTCATTTGCTTCATTTGCAAATATTTTCTCCCATTCTGAGGGGTGTCTTTTGGTCTTGTTTATGGTTTCCTTTGCTGTTTAAAAGCTTTGAAGTTTCATTAGGTCCCATTTGTTTATTTTTGTTTTTATTTCCATTTCTGTAGGAGGTAGGTCAAAAAGGATCTTGCTGTGATTTATGTCATAGAGTGTTCTGCCTGCTTTCCTCTAAGAGTATTATAGCGTCTGGCCTTATATTTAGGTCTTTAATCCATTTGAAGTTTATTTTTGTGTATGGTATTACGGAGTGTTCTAATTTCATATTTTACATGTACCTGTCCAGTTTTCCCAGCACCACTTTTTGAAGAGGCTGTCTTTTCTCCACTGTATATTCTTATAGATAAGGTGACCATATGTGCATGGGTTTATCTCTGGGCTATCTATCCTGTTACATTGATCTATATTTCTGTTTTTGTGCCACTACCATACTGCCTTGCTTACTGTAGCTTTGTAGTATAGTCTGAAGTCAGGGAGCCTGATTTCTCCAACTCCATTTTTCGTTCTCAAGATTGCTTTGGCTATTCAGGGTCTTTTGTGTTTCCATACAAATTGTGACATTTTTTGTTCTATTTCTGTGAAAAATGCCAGTGGTAGTTTGATAGGGATTGCAATGAATCTGTAGATTGCTTTGGGTAGTAGAGTCATTTTCACAATGTTGATTCCTCCAATCCAAGAATATGGTATATCTCTCCATCTATTTGTATCACCTTTAATGTCTTTCATCAGTGTCTTATAATTTTCTGCATACAGGTCTCCTTAGGTACGTTTATTCCTAGATATTTTATTCTTTTTGTTGCAATGGTAAATGGGAGTGTTTTCTTAATTTCACTTTCAGATTTTTCATCATTAGTGCATAGGAATGCCAGAGATTTCTGTGCATTAATTTTATATCCTGCTACTTTACCAAATTCATTGATTAGCTCTAGTACATTTCTGGTAGCATCCTTAGGATTCTCTATGTATAGTATCATGTCATCTGCAAACAGTGACAGCTTTACTTCTTCTTTTCCAATTTGGATTCCTTTTATTTCTTTTTCTTCTCTGATTGTGGGGCAAAAACTTCCAAAACTATGTTGAATAATAGTGGTGAGAGTGGGCAACCTTGTCTTGTTCCTGATCTTAGTGGAAATGCTTTCAGTTCTTCACCATTGAGGATGATGTTGGCTGTGGGTTTGTCATATATGGCCTTTAATATGTTGAGGAAAGTTCCCTCTATGCCTACTTTCTGCAGGGTTTTTATCATAACTCGGTGTTGAATTTTGTCGAAAGCTTTCTCTGCATCTGTTGAGAGGATCATATGGTTTTTCTCCTTCAATTTGTTAATATGGTATATCAGGTTGATTGATTTGCGTATATCGTAGAATCCTTGCATTCCTGGAATAAACTCCACTTGATCATGGTGTATGATCCTTTTAATATGCTGTTGGATTCTTTTTGCTAGTATTTTGTTGAGGATTTTTGCATCTATGTTCATCAGTGATATTGGCCTGTAGTTTTCTTTCTTTGTGACATCTTTGTCCAGTTTTGGTATCAGGGTGATTTTGGCCTCATAGAAAGAATTTAAGAGTGTTCCTCCCTCTGTTATGTTTTGGAAGAGTTTGAGAAGGATAGGTGTTAGCTTTTCTCTAAATGTTTGATAGAATTCGCCTGTGAAGCCATCTGGTCCTGTGCTTTCGTTTGTTGGAAGATTTTTAATCACAGGTTCAATTTCAGTGCTTGTGATTGGTCTGTTCATTTTCTATTTCTTCCTGGTTCAGTCTCAGCAGGTTGTGCATTTCTCAGAATTTGTCCATTTCTTCCAGATTGTCCATTTTATTGGCATAGAGTTGCTTGTAGTAATCTCTCATGATCCTTTGTATTTCTGCAGTGTCAGTTGTTACTACTCCTTTTTCATTTCTAATTCTATTGATTTGAGTCTTCTCCCTTTTTTCTTGATGAGTCTGGTGAATGGTTTATCTATTTTGTTTATCTTCTCAAGGAACCAGCTTTTAGTTTTATTCATCTTCGCTATCGTTTCCTTCATTTCTTTTTATTTATTTCTGATCTGGTTTTTATGATTTCTTTCCTTGTGCTAACTTTGGGGTTTTTTTGTTCTTCTTTCTCTAATTGCTTTAGGTTCAAGGTTAGGTTGTGTTTTTTTGAGATGTTTCCTCTTTCTTAAGGTAGGATTGTATTGCTATAAACTTCCCTGTTAGAACTGCTTTTGCTGCATCCCATAGGTTTTGGATCGTCGTGTCTCCATTGCCATTTGTTTCTAGGTATTTTTCGATTTCCTCTTTGATTTCTTCAGTGATCACTTGGTTATTAAGTAGTGTATTGTTTAGCCTCCATGTGTTTGTATTTTTTACAGATTTTTTTCCTGTAATTGATATCTAGTCTCATAGCGTTGTGGTCGGAAAAGATACTTGATATGACTTCAATTTTCTTAAATTTACCAAGGCTTGATTTGTGACCCAAGATATGATCTATCCTGGAGAATATTCCATGAGTCTTGAGAAGAAAGTGTATTCCATTGTTTTTGGATGGAATGTCCTATAAATATCAATTAAGTCCATCTTGTTTAATGTATCATTTAAAACTTGTGTTTCCTTATTTATTTTCATTTTGGATGATCTGTCCATGGGTGAAAGTGGGCTGTTAAAGTCCCTTACTATGATTGTGTTACTGTCGATTTCCCCTTTTATGGCTGTTAGTATCTGCCTTATGTATTGAGGTGCTTCTATGTTGGGTACATAAATATTTATAATTGTTATATCTTCTTCTTGGATCGATCCCTTGATCATTATGTAGTGTCCTTCTTTGTCTCTTGTAATAGTCTTTATTTTAAAGTCTATTTTGTCTGATATGAGAATTGCTACTCCAGCTCCTTTTGATTTCCATTTGCATCAAATATCTTTTTCCATCCACTCACTTTCAGTCTGTATGTGTCCCTAGGTCTGAAGCAGGTCTCTTGTAGACAACATATATATGGGTCTTGTTTTTTTTATACATTCAGCCACTCTATGTCTTTTGGTTGGAGCAGTTAATCCACTTACATTTAAGGTAATTATAGATATGTATGTTCCTATTCCCATTCTCTTAATTGTTTTGGGTTTGTTATTTTAGGTGTTTTCCTTCTGTTGTGTTTTCTGCCTCGAGAAGTTCCTGTAGCATTTGTTAAGCTGGTTTTGTGGTGCTGAATTCTCTTAGATTTTGCTTGTCTGTAAAGGTTTTAATTTCTCCATCAAATCTGAATGAGATCCTTGCTAGGTAGAGTAATCTTGGTTGTAGGTTCTTCTCCTTCATCACTTTAAATATGTCTTGCCACTCCCTTCTGGCTTGCAGAGTTTCTGCTGAAAGCTCAGCTGTTAACCTTATGGGGATTCCCTTGTGTGTTATTTGTTGTTTTTCCCTTACTGCTTTTAATATTTTTTTCTTTGTACTTAATTTTTGATAGTTTGATCAATATGTGTCGTGGTGTGTTTCTCCTTGGATTTGTCCTGTATGGGACTCTCTTTTCTTCCTGGACTTGATTAACTATTTCCTTTCCCATATTAGGGAAGTTTTCAACTATAATCTCTTCAAATATTTTCTTACTCCCTCTCTTTTTCTCTTCTTCTTCTGGGACCCCTATAATTCGAATGTTGGTGCATTTAATGTTGTCCCAGAAGTCTCTGAGACTGTCCTAATTTCTTTTCATTCTTTTTTCTTTATTCTGCTCTGCAGTAGTTATTTCCACTATTTTATCTTCCAGGTCACTTATCCATTCTTCTGCTTCAGTTATTCTGCTATTGATCCCTTCTAGAGAATTTTTAATTTCATTTATTGTGTTGTTCATCATTGTTTGTTTGCTCTTTAGTTCTTCTAGGTCCTTGTTAAACGTTTCTTGTATTTTCTCTATTTTATTTCCAAGATTTTGGATCATCTTTATTATCATTATTATGAATTCTTTTTCAGATAGACTGCCTATCTCCTCTTCATTTGTTAGGTCTGGTGGGTTTTTACCCTGCTCCTTCATCTGCTATGTGTTTTTCTGTCTTCTCATTTTGCTTAACTTACTGTGTTTGGGGTCTCCTTTTCATAGGCTTCAGGTTCGTAGTTCCCGTTGTTTTGGTGTCTGTCCCCAGTGGCAAAGGTTGGTTCAGTGGGTTGTGTAAGCTTCCTGGTGGAGAGGACTAGTGCCTGTGTTCTGGTGGATGAGGCTGGATCTTGTCTTTCTGGTGGGCAGGTCCGCATCTTGTGGTGTGTTTTGGGGTGTCTATGGCCTTATTATGATTTTAGGCATCCTCTCTGCTAATGGATGGGGCAGTGTTCCTGTCTTGCTAGTTGTTTGGCAAAGGGTGTCCAGCACTGTAGCTTGCAGGTTGTCAAGTGAAGCTGGGTCTTGGCATTGAGGTGGAGATATCTGGGAGACTTTTGCCGTTTGATATTATGTGGAGCTGGGAGGTCTCTTGTGGACCAGTGTCCTGAAGTTGCCTCTCCCACCTCAGAGGCACAGCACTGACTCCAGGCTGTAGCACCAAGAGCCTTTCATCCACATGGCTCAGAATAAAAGGGAGAAAAAATAGAAAGAAAGAAACAAAGAGGATAAAATAAAATAAAGTAAAATAAAGTTATTAAATAAAAAAATCAATATTAAGAAAAAAATTTTAAAAAGTAAAAAAAAGAAGAAGGAAACAGATTGACAGAACCCTAGGACAGATGGTGAAAGCAAAGCTATACAGACAAAATCTCACACAGAAGCATACACACACACACTCACAAAAAGAGAAAAAAAAGTGGAAAAAATAATATATCTTTGCTCCCAAAGTCCACCTCCTCAATTTGGGATGATTCG
This sequence comes from Stenella coeruleoalba, assembly GCF_951394435.1. Taxonomy (NCBI): domain Eukaryota; kingdom Metazoa; phylum Chordata; class Mammalia; order Artiodactyla; family Delphinidae; genus Stenella; species Stenella coeruleoalba. Next base: position 29,751,588 of record NC_137153.1, on the reverse strand, counting down.
TTGTCATTGCCCACGAAAGGGCTTCTAGTGTGTGGGAACATTTCCTCCTTCACAACTCCATCCCACTGGTGCAGGTCCTGTCCCTATCCTTTTGTCTCTGTTTATTCTTTTTTCTTTTGCCCTACCCAGGTACATGGGGAGTTTCTTGCCTTTTGGGAGGTCTGAGGTCTTCTGCCAGCGTTCAGTGGGTGTTCTGTAGGAGTTGTTCCACGTGTTGATGTATTTCTGATGTATCTGTGGGGAGGAAGGTGATCTCTGCGTCTTATTCTTCTGCCATCTTGAAGCTCTCTCTCAGCATAGATGAATCTTGAAGAGATTATGCTAAGTGAAAGAAGTTAGTCCAGAAAGACCACATATTGAATAATTCACTTTATATGAAACATCCAGAATGGGTGAATCTAAAGAGTCAGAAAATAGAGTAGTGGTTGTCTAGGGCTGGAATGGGAAAGTTTAGGGCAAAATGGGCAGGGACTGCTGATGGATATGGGATTTCTTTTGGGGATAATGAAAATGTTCTAAAAGTGATTGTGATAATGTTTGCCCAAGCCTGTGAATATACTAAAAACCATTGAACTGTTCTGTTAAAATGAGTGAATTATATCTCAACAAGTTGCTATACATTATAATTAATAATAAACTGACCTAACATCTTTCTATTTCTGTCTATCAATCTGTCATCTATCTATCCATTTCATGTCAACATTGGCCTCATGACCAGTTGCTGAACTTAGGACTGTTTCCCATACATGTTTTCTCATTGGATGGTTTATATTTATGTATGTTTACCAGCTTTCCTCTGCTTTTTTCCCCCTACTGTTTTATTTAGGGTGTGCTATTGGTTTTAATACTATGATTTAGCCCTTAGATTATTACAGGATACTGAGTCTGGGTTTTTATGGAGCTAGATGAGGAGAGAACATCTCTCAGCCATGATGCAGTGACAGATGGGACCAGGGTCTTCACTTCAAGGGAGAGGCGGGTGTCTTCCTTTGATGTGGGGAGGGTCGCATTTCAAAGGAGAGGCAGATCAGTGCCATTGTTTGGAGTGTGACTGCTGTGGGAATGGCACAGAAGGATGTTGAGAAGCCACAGGGTGGCTGGGTACATATGATGACTCCACTCTCCCTTCCTAGACTGTCTTCCTGCACAGCAGAGACAGGAAAGTTCAAATGCATGATTCTGAGATCCCTTTCGAGTCGGGCTTCTCTGTTTGACTTAGGTTTAAATGTCACACACTTTGGCCTTAGATTTGCAACACAGAGGGATGTGAAGGCTGCTCTTCTGCTGCATCTGCTGTTTCTGCTGAGAATCATGGTGGTGGAGACGTTGCCTTGCTGGTGGAGGGATGAGCAGGGCAGGATCCAGTCTCTGGGATTGTGAAGACTGACCAGCAGGACACAGGGCACCCATTCAACAGGTCACAACAGGGTGGTGTGACCCTGCAGGTGGTAGCTGTCTTCCCAGTCAGACCACGTCCTGATCCTAGTGGCTTTCCAATGGAGGCAGCTTCTTGGTTGTGGCCTTCTCCATCTTGGCGGTGGCAGGGTGGTGCTTTCTGATTGTGGAGGGGGCAGCAGCCCCTCCCTGACCCAGTCAGCTATGCTGCTTTGGGAGTTGTTCGAAAAGCTCATCCTGGCGCCTGTTTCTCCAGTCCTGCCTGGGTTTCTGTGAGCCACTCAACAGCCCACGATGAATCTTTTTCTGTACTAAATGAGCTAGAGAGGATTCTAGTTTTTGTAACTGAACCCTGACCGATACAGTGAATTACATAAGTGGATTTCCTAACACTGAACCATTTTTGCCTTACTGGAATGAACTCAACTTGGGTAGAGTGTGTTCTCCTACTGAATTATATTTGCTAAGATGCTAAGTGAAAGTACTTAGCTGAATACTACTGAATTATATTTGCTAAGATGTTGACATTGCTTTCTTATGTAAGGCTGGTCTATTTCTGTTTCATATTAGTCAAATGTAAGTATTAGTATCTTGATGACCTTGAAAAAAAGGATCTGGAAGATTTCTTTCTTTGTTGTATTCTAGAAAAGATTAAGTGTTAGTGAAATTATTTATTCCTTGAAAGTTTTCAAGATTTCCCACATAAAACTATCTAAATAAGGCATTTTGGGGTCCAGGTCGGTTTTAGCTAGCTTAGGCAAATTCTTCCATGGTTATTGACTTATTAGGTTTCCAATTTCTTTTGATGTCACCTTGGCAAATATATGTTTACCTAAACAATAGTCTATTCTACAGTAGACTACTTGATCCATCTAATAAAATTATTACTTCTGTTTAGTAATATAAATATGAATGGCTTACGAATTTTTCTCTGAATATTATTTTGTATTTTTTTTGTAACATATAGTTGGGTTTTCTTTATTAACCTATTCTGAACTTCTTTCTATTTTAAGCAAATAAGTTTATCTCACGTTTATGAACATATCAAATCAATTTGGTCTTAATTTTACCTCATATCTACTGTTTACTTAAAAATGTTTCTTTTCCTTTCTGTCTTTTGTTCCATAGTCTTCTTTGTCTTTTCGCTTACTTTGGTAATTTAGAATACATTTTTCTTATTTTGGTTATCTTTAAATTATGTCAAAACGTCTATATTTTGAGTTACCATTGTTAGAAGCAGCAACAAGAACAACAGTATTTATTGAAACCTCACTAAAAAGCATGAGCAAATTAGCTCACCTTTACCCTTTCTCATCTTTCATTCCTCCATCACCATGTGTAGACTTTTGTCCCTCTCCAGTATGGATATGTACAATGTGGATATATTTTGAAAACATGAATGAGATTTAAAAATTTCTACTAAGTAATATTAGTAAAACTAATAATTCTTATTAATCATGTTGCAGCCCTTACACATTAATTTTAAGCTATAAGTCTTTTTCACTGGGAAAGGAGAGAATTGTTTCAAGAGAGGGCATGACATAGAGAAATTTCCAGTTGCCAGAAAGAAGAATCAGATAGACCTGATTCCAGGAAAATGGCCTGAGGGAAAATGAAGAGCAGTTGGTCAGCTATGTGTTTTCTGGCTTTGTTCTCTCCAGACAAAAATGATGCAGGTAAGGGGCTCTCAGAAGAGTGGATCCCAATTCCTTTTGGGTCTTTTGGAGGATACCATCCAAGGAGGGCCTTGGATAAATCTGGGAAAGCTTCAGTAGAGAGGAAATGTCAGTTTTGCATGTTTAGGCTGTGAGAGATGGTGTGGGCAATACCACATCCCACCCCTACCCCCTCTCCTGCCCACTGTACCCTTGGTCCCAGCACCATGAGTGAGTTGTAGAAGTTTCCCTTTCATCTCCCTGGGAACAGAGAGAGGAGCTTAGAACTGAAAGTCAGCAAGCCTATGGTGGGTTGACATGGCAAAAGGCAAAATGACATGGTGATACACATATTTTTTTTGAAATATGCTTTAAAATGTTTAGATATAAGGCATATTTTCAGTTATTTTATTGGCATTGGTTTCTGATTTTGTCATCTGATTGACAGAGAATGTGGTCTACATGATATTGATTTTGGAGTATGTGTTGAGACTTCTTTTGTGGTCCAGTGGGTGGTCTCTTTTAGAAAACATTTCATGCATACTTGAAATGCATGTTGCATTTTCCATTTGTTGGATGCAGTGTCCTGCATGTCTCCTAGATTTGTATACTCAGCAGGATTCCTAACTTTTTTTTTTTTTTTTGGTCTGCTTCATTTTCTGAGAGAGTAATACAATCTCTTAGTATGATTGTATATTTTTCACTTTCTTCTGGAAATTATGTTAATTTTTGTTTTAATTCTTTTGAGGCTATGCTGTTAGCTCTTCCCAAGGTTAGTAGTATTATAAATTCTTGAGAAGTTATTCTTTTTATAATTAAGTTAAGACTTTTTATTACTCTTTTTCTTTATTGTCTGTAATGTCTGAGCTATCCAGTCTGTGGTATTCTGTTATGGGAGCCCCAGCAGGCTCATGTAACTATGATTAGCTTTATAAGAAACTGTTAAACTGTCTTCCAAAGTGGCTGTGCCATTTTGCATTCCCACCAACAATGAATGAAAGTTTCTGTTGTTCCACATACTCACCACCATTTGGATTTTAGTTATTTTAATAGGTGTGTAGTCTTATTGTTATTTTAATTTGTAATTCTATGATGACAAATTATGTTGATCATCTTTTCATATGCTTATTTGCCATCTGTATATCTTCCTTCGTGAGATGTCTGTCCAGGTTCTGTAGTCATTTTTAAACAAGTAGTTTGTTTTATTAATACTGAATTTTAAGAGTATTTTTGGGTATACAAGCATACCTCATTTTATTGTGCTTTACTTTATTGAGCTTCACAGATATTGCATTTTTTATGAATTGAAGAGGTTTGTGGCAACTGGGCTCTGAGCAAGTATATCGGTGCCATTTTTCCAACATCATTTGCTCACTTCATGTGTCTGTGTGACAATTTGGTAATTCTTGCAACATTTCAAACTTTTTCTTCATCATTATATTTGTTACAGTGATCTGTGATCAAAGATCTTTGCTGTCACTATTGCAAAAGGATTGACTCACTAATGCTCAAATGATAACATTTTTAGCAAGAAAGTATTTTTAATTAAAGTATGTATATTCTCTATTTAGACATAACACTGTTACACACTTAATAGACTACATAACTTTTATGTGCACTGGGAAACCAAAAAATTCTTGTGACTGACTTTATTGCCATATTTGCTTTATTGGGATGGTCTGGAATGGAACTTGTAATATTTCCAAGGTATGCCTGTGTTTGGGGTTTGAGTCCTTTACCAGACGTGTTTTGCAAACGGTTTATCTGTTACTCTCTTAACAATGTCTTTTGCAGAGCAGAAGTTTTAAATTTTAATATAGTCTAAGTTTTTTTTTCATAGGTTGTGCTTTTGGTCTATCTAAAAACTCATTACCAAACCCCAAATCACCTAGAATTTTTCTTATCTTTTCTTCTAGAAATTTTATAGTTTTACATTTTAGGTCTTTGATCTTAGTGTTAATTTTTATGAAAGGTGTAAGGTATGTGTTAGTTTCATTATTTTTTGTGCATGTTAGTTTTCATTAATGAACATCCGGTTGTTTCAGCATCATTTGTTAAAAAAAGACTATCATTTCTCCATAAATCCCTTTGGTAATTTATTAAAGACCAGTTGACTATATTTGTGTCAGCTATTTCTAGGCTCTCTATTCTGTTCCATTGATTTTGTCTATTCTTTCATCAGTACCATGCTGTCTTGATTACAGTAGCTCTATAGTAAGTATTTAAATCAAGTAGTATCAGTCCTTCAACTTTGTTCTTCTTCTGCTGCTGCTCCTCCTCTACTTCCTCTTCCTCCTCTTTCGTGTTAAATACTGTTTTGGCTATTTTAGATCTTTCGCTATTCCCTATAAACTTTAGACCCCGACACTATAGTTTGCTGAAATTTTTTTTTTTTTTTTTTTTTTTTTTTTTTTTTTTGCGGTACGCGGGCCTCTCACTGTTGTGGCCTCTCCCGCTGCGGAGAACAGGCTCCGGACGCGCAGGCTCAGCGGCCTTGGCTCACGGGCCCAGGTGCTCCGCGGCACGTGGGATCTTCTCGGACCGGGGCACGAACCCGTGTTCCCTACATAGGCAGGCGGACTCTCAACCACTGCGCCACCAGGGAAGCCCTTTGCTGACATTTTATTGCTATTTCATCGAATCTATAATCAAGATGGGAAGAACAGACCTCTTAACAATATCGAGTCTTCCAACAAGGATCTTTTATTTTTTCCCTAATAGTTTGTCATTTTCTGCATATAGATCCTGTAAATTTTTGTTAGATTTATATATAAATCCATTTGTATTGCTATTGTGAATGACACTGTGTTTTTAACTTCAAATTCTAATTGTTCATTGCTGGTATAGGAAAGTGATTGACTTTTTCTATTAGCCTTGTATCCTGAAACTTTGCTATGCTCAATTATTACTTCCAAGAGGTGTGTTTTTCCGTTGTTGTTTATTCTTAGGGATTTTCTACATAGACAATTATGTTACCTGTGAGCAAATCAGTTTTATTTCTTTCTTCCTAATTCATATATCTTTTATTTCCTTTTCTTCTCCTATTGCGCTAGTTAGCACTTCCAATACAATATTGAGTAGGAGTGGAAAGAGGAGACATCTTTGCCTTATCTCACATCTTAGGGAGAAAGCATCTAGTTTCTCACCATTAACTATGATATTAGCTATAGTGGCTTTTTGTTTTGTTTGTGTGTGTGTGTGTTTGGTACATGTTCTTTAGCAAGGTGAGGAAGTTCTACTCTACTCCTACTATGCTGAATTTTTTTTTTTTTATCATGGATAGATTTTTTTTAATGCTTTTTCTGCATCAATTGATTTGTTCGTATAATTTTTCTTCTTTTGCCTGTTGATGTGGTAGATTATATTAATTGATTTTCTAATGTTGAATCAGTCTTGTGTACCTCACAATCTCACTTGGCCATGTTCTATAATTAAAATTTTTATCAATTATTTGAATGACTATTCAAATAAGATTCTTACATTGGAAAAGATCACTATGCCTTATAACTCTCTTTTAATCTATAGCTTCCCTCTTTATCTTTCTTGCTTATTTTCTCAAATTTAGTTATTTGCCTCATAGAATTCCCAACAGTTAGGATCTTGTTGATTTCCTCCCCATATTTTTATTTACCTTGTTCTTCTGTCTTTGGTATTTCCTATATATTGGTAGTTGAATTCAGAGGCTTATTTTACCTTTAGATTGAATTGATTAATTTGTTTGGGGGAGAGGCTATTTCACAGATGGTGTGTACTTCCATCAGACAGTACATGATATCTACTTGTCTCTCTTTGTGATATCAAAAGCCACTGAAGTTCATTTCCCCAATACATAACCTCATTAATGGTACAAAATTTGATTTCTATTTCTAGCATTCTTTCATCATTCATTAGCTGGAATATTTCTATAAAGAGGAAATTTTCTCTCATTAGCTACTTGATACCCAGTGAAAAGTTTATATAGGGAAGGCAGGATATATCTTTGATGCTTTCCCTTTATTTACCAGTTTTCAAGATAATGAGTTAATTCCTGTAATAACTTTTGAAAAAAAAATACCATTATGTATTCAAGGATTTAAATACCTTGTTGTGTTTTAATCTACAGCCCTTATGATCTTTGTTGTTGCTCTTACTGTCCCTTCTATGGCCATGAGATCCCATTCTCAGTGGCTCCTGATTCTTTTTTGCACAAACCTCATAGTTTTATTAGCATCCTTGCTTTCAGATAAGAGCAATTGTTCCTGTCCCATCTTGTACATTTGCTGCCCCAGGTATGGAGTCAGCCATTCCTCAAGGAGCCTTGGTCCTTTTTAGTGGGAAATTCAGAGATTGCAATCTGCATGCTTAGCAGAGTTTTAACGAGAAAATGGAAGTGGCATGTGGAGACCAAGCCTGAGCAGACTGGGGGCCCAGATCACATGTGGGAGGCCTGAGTCACGTGTATCCTGGGTTGTGAAAATATTCCCACGGAATGGCTTTGTTTTTCTTCTGCTGGGAGGCCCCAGGTTTCACCCATCCAGGGCAAGTTTTTACGTTCATTTCTTGGCTTAAGATCCCCTGAACCATATGAACAGTGCAAATTTGGAATCCTTACATGCATGTGGTACAGATTGAGGGTTTGATTTCTCATGGGAAACCTTTTTCTTCCCATTCAGAGCCGCAGGCAGATGGCAATCCTGCTTGACACATCCCAGGACTGGCAGCTGGAATTCCTCTAACCTCCTCTTTTCACAGGGAGGGACGGTCATTTATGGATAGCTCTTCCGTTCTCACAGCTAGATGCTGGGATCTTGGTTGCCTGGGTGGGTCCACATCCTACCTCCCACCCAGAATATCACTGGGCCTGTTTCCAGGTTGTGGGGCATGGAGAAGCATAGGTTTTTGCTCCTGTTTGAGTCTCTCTGCTTCATTTCTGGTACCTAAGGACTGACTCTTCTCTCTTCTGAGCTGAGCTAGAGGTTTTTTGTTTTTTTTTTGCGAGCCTCTGACTGTTGTGGCCTCTCTCATTGCAGAGCACAGGCTCCAGATGCGCAGGCTCAGCGGCCATGGCTCACGGGCCCAGCCGTTCTGCGGCATGTGGGATCTTCCTGGACCGGGGCACGAACCCGTGTCCCCTGCATCGGCAGGCGGACTCTAAACCACTGTGCCACCAGGGAAGCCCCTGGGCTAGAGATTTTTGAGACAGTCATATGCAGCATTTAAAAATCTGTTCCCCCTTCCACCTTCTTATTAACGACGGCACCATAAAATTCTATGGTCTGTAGCTTTTTGTATCTCTGATGGGGTCGCATTTTATCCATGAGAGTGGGGCATGAGGAACAGGTGTTTCTCCTGGGGTGCTGGCTCCCAGCTGATTCCCTGTGCGGGAGAAAGACACCTCCGTGACATTTCACACATCAGATACAGTGACCTGCATGGACCTTCTTACCTCCAAGAGGCTGGGTAGGCGACCTGTGTCCATTCTTTAAACACCTGCCTCAGCGTTATGTGGGCTCCTGGTGTGTGGCTTTGCCCTCATGGAGGGAGAGTTGTGTCTCCTTCTGAGCACTTGCCAGGCATCTTAGCTGGAGTCTTCTCTGCCATCTTCCCATTCTTTACCAGGTCACTTTTTAAAAAAGGCATTTTTAAGAACATTACTACTAAATAACTCATGCTTCCTTATCATCAAACTCTATTGTCCTCTGAAGGAACCACAGACACTTGCCTTCAGAGATATCAGTGCCAAGCAATGCCTGAGGGTCATTGGGGATAACACTTGACCCACTGGTGAGCCCGGGTGGATGGAGCAATGAAGCTCTCTGGGACTCTTCCCAGACATGAACACAAAGGCCTGTATTCTTTTCTTTTCAGTGTGTGCTGTTTCCTCTGACATGTTTTAGTACTGATTAGGGACTGATGGGTCCCTCTGTTCTTAATTAGAAGTGGTTGTATGTAAATGTTCCACATTTCTATTTTGTTTTTCCCCAAACTTAAAAAGGCAGAGGCTCTAGCAGACAGACTCAAAATCTCATACCGTGGTCCATACTTCTTCCTGGGAACAAGGGCCACTTAAGTGGGACTTTGGCAGATCACATTTCCGTCTAATTTTAATAGTACAAAAGTCTTCTCAAATGTAGGTGTCAAGTAGCAATGGACTATGCATATCCATAGCGGATGCTGATGTGTCCTGTGGACTCACCCAGCATATGGTTTCTAAGCAGCCAGTTGGTGATGCGCTCACCACAGCTCTGTATAAATGGTGCATTTGCAAGAAAAAAAACCAGAGAGATTTTCTGACCTAGTAACTGTTGCTTAGAGACTTCACAAAACCTAGAATTCAGGAAAGGGCATTGGTGAAAGGGAACAAACACTAGACCTGGATACAAAAGATGTAGGTAAAAGTCCCAGTCCCAGTATTGGGGTGTGATCCTGGTACATTTGTTTGAATTTATTACAACCTTGTTTCCTCAGCAGGCCAGCTCAGGATCCAGGGATACCTACTTCATGGGAATGCGCTGTGGATCAAAGGATACCACCAGGAGGAGAGGTGGGAATGTGCTCAGCATCCGGCACCTGAGGCTAGACAATGAACTTGACAGCAGGTCAGACCTCCTAGAATGGCTGTTTAAGACAGGCTTTGTGGTTCCAAGCAGCACAGTTCTTGGATCACCACCTCTCCTCCGTGCCGGGCTCTTTCAGACTCACCTCCATTTCGCCTCCATCCTATGCGGCACCTGCTAGGTTCTCAATAACGGCTTGTTCATGGGCGAGCAGGGGTCTGATGCAAAATATGACCGTGACCAGCGTGACTTTGTCCCTTTTTGTTCAATACAAGAATCACACTGCGTTGAAGCTGATGATATGTCAATCGATGCAGGCAAGCAAAACAGACCTCTTTGTGTATGGAAAGTTCTATGCTTTCTTCCTCAGCATTCACACCTATGCCTTGCACTCAACATGGGCAGATCCGTTCCTCAGGGGCTAACGATATTTGGTTCCTGCTTCAATACTGAAGTTTGGATGGCGAAGGATACCCTGTCCTGACCACTTAGTACTTGCTGGACTACTTTCCTGCTGCTGGAAATGGAGACACAAAAGCAAGGTCTGAACTCTCCTGGGGCCGGAGCTTGAAACTTCTAAGAATATTCCACGGATCCTGCAAAAATATGGGCCAGTGGTCCCCTTTGGAAAGAGATGGACACAAATGAACTTATTTTGCCTAAAGCTTGTTTTTAGATCACGGTGGAAAGACTGTTGGATTTCAACTAAAAGTGACCAAACTGCAAATTTGTTTTTGCCTGGCCCAAACAAGCTCCTTGCACCTTCTGAGACTCGGTTTCTTCATCTGTAAATAGGGGATGGGAATCTTTCCTTGACACAGTTGATTGCTGGGTCTGTGAAATGATGATAATTGGTGAGCATTGCTCATCCCTTCCACACAATTGGGTTGACACCAGATGGATTTATTCCACCACTGTTGTCCAGCTTCCCTGAAATGCCTTTTCCTGTGGAACAGAAAGCCTGGGTCATCTTACATATTTTCCCCTGCAGTTAGGTCCCAGTACACTGAAAGTAATTTTATTCAGCTCCCATTTCACGGACTCCAAGTTTTACATGAATGGAGACTTCATGTATTTGTTATATCTGACTAGAAAACTTCCAAGTCCCAATAAAGGACTTCTAGTGAAAATTGTCAAGAGATTTTAGCTTCAAATCCAGAAACAGTTAAATCAACCAATGCCATCGAGCAGCACTTTATCCCAGAAAGTTGAATGTCACAGGTTTCAGAGTTTGTCTGCAAGTGGCATGTAGTTTGGTCAGCAGAAGAGTAAAAATGCTGGTTAATTGCTTGAATCTTTTTCTCCTTCCTTCTTCTAAATGCATTTCGATTGGCTTTTACCAGGCATTTTTTTCTCCCCAGGAACACTGGCTGTCTCATAGGTTACCATAGGGCACCGTGTATTTGGGGATGTGCAGGGCTTACTGGGGGAACGCTGCGTTTGATGGTGTGCAGGGGTTACTGGCGGCACCCTGCGTTTGGGGGTGTGCAGGGCTTACTGGGGGAACCCTGCATTTGGGGGTGTGCAGGGGTTACTGGGGTCACCTGTGTTTGGAGGTGTGCAGGGGTTACTGGGGGCACCCTACGTCTGGGGTTCTGCAGAGGTTGCTGGGGGCATCCTGTGTCTGGGGGTCTGCAGAGGTTACTGGGGGCACCCTGTGTTTGGGGGTGTGCAGAGTTTCTTGGGGGGCACCTTGTGTTTGTGCAGAGCTGTGGGAACTCACAAGCTCCTGCTTCCTGTTACCAGGACAGGATTGCTTTTCCTGAAAAAGGGATTGATATTAGCGTGGGTTTAACTGCCAACAAATACGAGGAATTTGTACCTTAAGCTTTCCCTGGAAATGTGTCATTCCTGGTATGGTTGTGGAGCTTTTGTGTCTGTTTACAGCTCTCTCTCCTTCACTGGTTCCTCGGAAATCACCAGGGTCACTCTGGCATCCACCAGACAGGGCTACAGGAAGATTTGTCTTGATGTTGCTTTATAAATAAAGGGAGGTCTGAATTGAAAGCCCAGTTACATGCTTACCGGCGTGAGTTCGCTGTGTTAAATATCAGTCCATAGCATAAATTCCTTGTAATGTCTTAAATTTCTAGATGAGGCAGGGTCACTCACTGAACATGTGCTTTGCCAGAGCCTGCTGGTTACCTCCCCCAACATCCATTCTCTATTCCTCCTTAGTAACAAGAGCTCAAAGTTTTATCTGAGCTCATTACGGCAGTCAGTGAAAGACCATGTTTCTCAGCTTCTTTATGGCTACATGTGACCGTGTTCCTACATCCTCCTCCATGAGATGTGGCCCCAAGCATTGTGTGGACTCTGGAGGAGCCCCTGGTTCAGCCCAGCTTCCCTGGGGAACAGCCTGCAAAGCATACATATAGAGGCTTTATTGGGACGTGTCATCCCAGGGCAGTGGGATTCAGGAAAATGAACTCTGCAGCGGGAGAGACAGATGGCAAACACAGGAGATGCCTTACTGAACTGTCCACAGCTTCCCAGAGAAGCATGGCAATGTACTTGGTCATATGGAACTCCTCTCCAACAGAACAGTCCATCTAAGGGAGGGAGGGAGACCAGTGTAACTGCCAGCATCCTGTCTCAAACCTCTTATTTTTCAAATTTTGACCCATGGGATACAACCCCCTACTTCCTGTCCTGTTTGTATCACTGCTGAGGTAGCCTTGGGGAAGACCAGGTTCTACCACTGATGGTGTGAGGCTTCATCTGAGCCCAGAAGTGAGGAGAAGTGTCAGAGCCTTTGTGGGTACCAGAGTTGCTATCATCTTCTGTGGTGGGAACAATAGAAGCTGTGATGCAGCCTGCCTTTACCTCAGACACAGTTGAGACAGCCAGTCTAGGAGAGGAAGTGATAGAGCAGCAGCCAAGCCCTAGCAAATCTAGGGAAGGACAAAAGCTGGGTTTAGCACAGCTCCTTAAAAGGAGTGAGTGTGCCCTGGAATACAGATGTGATGGCTGGAGCTCTGGTAGCTATTTGGAAGCCCAAGGAAGGGGGCAAAATGTTAACAGTGGCTATGTAATCTAGAACAAAGCTTGTGTTCCTGATAGTATTTTGAAATTACACTACTAGTTAACTGAACTGGTGACCTCAACACTTCTTTTGCTACTTTTACTGTCTTTTACACAAAAGAGAAACTTTTATTTCTTTTAAGCTAATGTTATATTTCTTTGTATTTAAAGCCCAAACTAATTTAAACTACTATAGAACATGGTAATTGTCTGTTGGATGAATGAATAAATACCCTGGTTCATTAACACTTGTCATATATCCAGAACAGTAGATTTATTGCAGTATATTTGACACCAGTGTTTGTCCTCTGCACCTGTGCAAATCCTGCCTGTCGCTAAGGCTGGGAAAGGTCCTGACCTAGCACACGTTGATCTTGCCAGTCCCTGCATTATAGCAGTTTTGTTTCTTCCTGTTTCCATATTTCCCCACATTTTCTTTTCTCAAATCAGCACCCCACCCCTCCACCTGCATCCACCCAGCAAATTCTTCTTCTTTGTCTAAAATTCCCTGTAAATGTTACTTGCTTGTGAAGCCCCCAGCATCCTCATGGGCAGGGAGCCCTTACCTGTGTTCCTCCAGCACTCATAGCACACACAGTCCCCTCTGCTTCCCTGCCTGGCTCCCTGAAGTTCTCTCTCCTCACACCTTCCACCCTTCCTTTCCCTTCCCACTCTCTACTGAAGATATGACATATCTTCCATAGAGAAAACACAAGCCTCCAGATATGAACCTGCACAAGCCCCCTGCCACATTGGTCAGCCTCTGTGTGTAGCCCTGGGTGCCATCCTCTCTCCTGGGTGATGCTTCAGCCTCCCATGGGGTGAGGACAGCCTTCATCACTGGGGTGAGTCATCAGTGCTCCTACAGAAGGACAGAGTCTCCATCATCTTCCACACTCATTTACTCTCCTTAACTTTGCTGTAGCAATTTCCCCTTTACTCTTGCACCATCAATTTTCCTATCTGCGGAATCATTCCCATTAGCATATAAACATGCCATAATAAATCTCCTAACCACTCTTTCCAGCTGCTGCCTCATTTCTCTGCTCCTCTTTACAGCAAAACTTTTTGAATGATTCTCTGTTTTCACTTCTCTTCCCATTCTCCCTTGAGTCCATTCCAGTCCGATTTTTTTCCCCTTCAAGGTCACCTTTGACCTTGACATAGCTAAATCCAGTGGTCAGTCCTGACTCCAGCTATCTATTGCTGCATGACAAGGTGCCCCCCAATTTAAACAACAATGTATTGCTATGAATCATTATGATTTTGTTAGTTGACCAGGCCCAGCTGGATGGTTCTAGGTGGGCTTTTTGTGTGGTCGCTGGCAGATGGCCCCCGAAGGCGAGATTGGGCTGGGCATCCAAGATGGCACACTCACCCAGCTAGCAGTCAGTGTTGCCTGTGGGCTGGGAGCTCAGCATGACCCTTGACCATAGCACCTGCATGTGGCCTCTCCATGTGTCTTGGGATTGTCATTGAGTGGCGTTGGGTTCCACGAGAGAGTATTCCAAAGGTGAGCATTCAGGAGACAAAAAGCAGAAACTGCCAGGCCACTTATGGGCTCCACCTAAGCAGGTGCGGGATACTTTTGCTGGGTTTTGATGGTCAAAGTGTCACTGGAACCATTTGGATTCAAGAGGGAGGGTGAAAGATAAACTTTGCCTCTGAAAGGGTGACAAGGTCGCATTATAGAAGAGCGTTTGGCACAGTGGGCCCCTCCCTCCCCTTTGAAACACAGTCTTCAGTGCCTTCCCGGACGCACTCTCTGCATCTCCCATCTCACTAGCTGCTTGTTCTCAGCACCTTTCCTGGATCCTTCCACATGCCCAGAGTCTACACATTGTCACTTCCCAGGGCATGATCCTTGGCTCTTTTCTGTCCACAGCTTCTTCTAGATCATCTAATCTAGTACTGTGGCTTAGAGTGGCACACAGATGTCAAGGCCTGGGGTAGGTCGGATGGGGTCATAGTTGCCACAAGGCAATGCTATCGTGGATGCACCCATAGGTAACTGTTCTGTGGTTCAGAAGGATGGGGCTTCTTCCCCAAAGGATTTAAGAGGGGTTTGTACACCAGGGTGGTCTCTCTAAAGTTAAAGAGAAATGGAATGGCCCCATGGCAGATCTCACAGTGCTCCCAAACGTGGAGATCTATATTGTACCTGCCTGAGAGAGTGGTACCTCCTGGACTCTTGGATTTACTGTGATCAAGTGAAACATGAGTGGAAGTGATGTGTCCCTTCCAGGCCTGGAGGTATTTATTTACCAGTGCTTGCCTCTCTTCCTTCCCTTGCCTCCCTGATCTAGGAAGCAGGTATTGATACGGAGACACCATTGGTGGCTCAGAATGCCAGTCCCACAGGTAGAGAAATACCTGGTACCCTGGCAGGCTTGAGATGACTGCAAAATGAATGCTGGCTGTGCTAAGCCACTGAGATGTGAGCTGGGTCATTACCGCAGCATAATCGGACTGTCATGACATATGTAACACCTAAGAGAGCTTTTCAGAAAAATAGGGCATATTTGTTTTTTTCCCCTCTATCTAAGCAGATAGGAACCTTTCCACACTCCCAGACCTCCAGCTCCCCAAGTATAGAACAAGAGGAAATGAAGATCCTGAGTTCCTAAACATTCTGGATGTGACTTCTAAAGCACTAAAGATTCACTAACATTTGATCTCTATATGCAAGTGTCCATCAAGTAACCGACACATGTCTTACCTATGAGGCTGATTACAGAGGTCCAAGGCAGAGTCCAGTCCTGTCTCTAGCTGAGATAAGACAAACACACCCAAAGCCATCACATATGCAGTTAGAGAAGAGATGCAGGCAATCAAATCCAAGCATTTGTTGAGCATGTGAATATAAATGAATGTAAATGAGACAATGCCTGCTTTCTAGGAGTTCCTGATATGATGGTGCCTGTGATATGCTCATTCGTTCATTCAGCAAGTATTTATTGAGTGTCTGCTATGCACAGGCTATGTTCCGGGCACCTGGGGTACAGCAGGCAACAGAATCGATTGAATGAAGCCTCTTTCCTGAAGCTCTCACTTCCTGGGTGGGATACAGGACAATCAACAGTACATGGCATATCTGCATGGCATATGGTGATAAGATCTATGAGGAAGAGTATCAAAGTATGGTCAGAGATGCCTCATGAAAGGAGGTATTTAAGCAGAGACCATAAGTAACATTAGTGAGACAGCCACGTGGGTTTCTGGGGAGAGGTGTTCCAGGTGGGGATATGAGAATGCAAAGACCATGAGGCGGGAACTCGCTTGGAATGTTGGAGGAAAAGCAGAGATTCTCAGGGACTCTGGAGCATGGTCAGTGGGGTGGAAGGAAGCAGGAAGAGTCTGGGGACCACCGTGTGGACTTAGGTTAACAGCCCAACCTGTGAACATTGCACCATGGATGCCCTACCAGGGGTGACTCTTATGAGGTGATGAGCACATTGACACCAGCCTGATCCTGTATGCTCAGAAGGCCGACTGTAGCTTGCACTCTGATGGAAAACGATTTAGCAGTTCTTTAAAAACGTTTGTAGTACAAACATCAATAGAACACCGAGTAAAAATGGAGGAAAAGCCTCATCTCTTTGTAAATGTCTTAAAAGCCACATAGCTTTATTTCATATCCTTAAATATTTAGACAGAGTTTAGAGATTCAAATGCACTTTTTTATCTTCTTAAAGCATCCATGATCTCCTAGTTCCTGCTCTGCACACGTTGAGCTGTTCTCTTGAAATGTTTTTTTTCATCTCTGACTTCCTGGAATGGGTTTGCTTAAGGAAATAGTCTTGGAGTTTGGCTTTAACCCTGGCATGCTCGTGGGAACCTTATTATGGAAGCAGCATATCCTATGAGCACCTGCACTGCAGGGCTATTTTCCTGACCCCAAGACTGCTGGCCCATTCGCTTGACCCCTGGCTGGAGGAACACCTTCACTTCTATTTGTGGGACAGGCATCCATGGCTGCACTCTGGTCCCTTGGGGAGACAGGGGCAGGGATCCAAAGTTTCAGGGCAAAATAATAATCTGAAAAAGATACATTCATTGGAGGTCAGTTCCCAATTCCTGAGGATATGGTTATTGCTCTCCATTTTAAATTGGATTTTTCTTTGAGGATGTGGTATTTAAGAACAAATCATTATCCGTGTAGGTTTCTATGGAAGCTCCCTGGATCCTTGTGGTGAAATTAGACCAGACAAAGAAATGAAGGGAGGAGCAGATGGGCCCATTTTCCAATTTAGGTTCAAGTCGGTCTCAAGGAGAAGTACAAGGACAATTAAAAATCTAAAATGTCATCTTCGCAGTATGCTCTGATTGGTTTCCATCTAAAATGTCATCTTCGGAGTATGCTCTGATTGGTTTCCATGGAAAGAGCTGTCTTTCCTTTGTTATCACATTCCTGTGGTGAAATGGACCTGCTTGTGGGCTGTACTTCACTTGATTTGGGTTGAGGAAAGGTAGTGAGGGCATCTCATGTGATGTTATGAACCAAATTGTGTCCCTCCAGATTCATCTGGTGAAGCCCTAACCCTCAATGTGACTGTATTTAGATATAGACTTTAAGGATGTAATTAGGGTTAAGCGAGGTCATAAGGGTGGAGCCCTAATCCAGCAGGACTGGTGGGCCTATGAGAAGTTACCCAGTCAGCCTGCTCTCTTTCTCTGTGCCTCTGCAAGAGGCAAGACCATGTGAGGACAGTGGGAAGGTGGCCATATGCAAACCAGAAACAGGGCTCTTACTGGATCTGCTGGCACCTTGATCTCAGATCTCCAGCATCAAGAACTGTGAGAAGTAAATGTTTGTTGATTAAGCCACCTTACCCTGTGGCATTTTGTTATGACAGCCGGCATTGACTAAGACACATGGAATCAAATATTATCACAGGACCAAGTCAATAAAGAGGTGAGGGGCAGTGAGGACATTCATCAGCTCCCACTGACCACTAACACCAGGCTCTTATCCACAGGAAGCAGGCCCACCTCCAGGTGCTTCTGACCTGGCCGAGCCAGCCAGGACCCCATGGGGCTGCCACCCACTTTAGCGGGTGCAGGATTCCTCCCCGGGGGCACGATCGATGAAAAACTAAAGCAACCCGCTCCAGAGGGCAGCAGGCCTCCCACCCCACCCCATGCTTCTGTGTAAGCTCCGAATCTTCGCTCTGCCTTCAAGGCTGTTGTCCTGCTCAAGAAGCATTTCTACCCATCACTTCTCACCCACTCACTCGCTCAGGAATCCTTTCAAACCATCACTGCATTTGTTCAATGATGACTTGTTGATCACCACAAGGGACCAAGGCCTGCGGTGGGCATGTGCTGAGCTCTCAGCCAGGGCTCGGTTGGTTGTTGTTTTGGCATGAGGAGTGGGTAATAAAAAACACTTTACGGGATCCTATCTCGACTACAGTATTTGACAACTAAGACAAAGAGTCACGCGTATGGTAGTTACAATATTGGCCTCCTAAGTGACAAGACTAAGTTATATGTGAGGCAAGAGATGCTGGTCCTGGACACCCAGGAGATGGACTCACTCACCTGTGACCAGGCATCAGCTGTACCCTCAATGCTTGTGAAAGGGGCACAGAGCAGATCGTGGGCCCTCTGCCGACAGGGTGGGCTCCTGACACGAAGCATTCCTAATTTCTCTCCCAGTAAAAGTCCCTCATTCTCCCTTGGAAGGGGTGAGTCAGGAGACATGGAGAGTCGCCAAGAGTGTCACTCCTGGTGCAGCTCCTTGCACGTGGGTGCAAGCTTCAGGAAAAGGAAGCAGCACACCCTTCCCTGTACAGTCTAATTAGGGGCACAGAAGTGAAACAAGTGAAAGAGCTAATCAGTCAATTGGTTGATCACAATTGCAGGTTGTGATAAGCAGCATGAAGGAAACAAGCAGGGCACAGGGGAGGAGGAGAGTTGTTGGAGAGCCCTTGCTTCACCCGGGGTAGTTAAGGAGATATTTAGGTTGATGGACTGGGAGCTGTCATTGCTGAGAGTGAAGGGAAAGGTGTTGAGGTGCAGGGAACAGCACGTGCAGGGCTTTGCAGTGTGAAAGAAGGTGGTGGCATGTGCTGAGAAACATAAAGAAAGCCAAGATCACAGCAGAGTGAATGAGAGGAAGGATGGAGTAGAGGCTGGAGAACTGGGGCTGGGTCACCCCAGATGGAGCTGGTGGAGAAGAGGCCAGGAGGGAGGAAGCTGGGGGAGACCAGTTAGGCTGGTGTCACGTGGTCCAGGCAAGGGCAGTGCAGCTTGCACTGGCCCATTGGCAATGGGCATGGAGAGCTTGGGGCAGGTTTGAGACGTGGTTCGGAGGTGGAGTTGGCAGGTTTTGTGATAGACTTTGCATGTGAAAAAGGAAATGGTAAGGACCAGGGACGACTCTGCGCTGGAGTCGCGCACACTTGCCTCTGGGTGGCCACTGTTGTGAACAATGGCCAGAACATCTCGAAGATAACAACCTATGTGCAGAAAAGTCATTTAAATAAAGATTACAGGGGCTTCCTTTGAGTTTTGGAGAGCTCAAAAGCTAGAGATTTTAAAATTCACTGGAATGGAGGCTGGTGGGGAGGTGTGGGAAGAGGTTCAAGTTGAAGGGAAAAAGATGCCACACGGTATTAATTCATCTTTCTGGCGTCTCCTCTTGTTGTTCCCATGGATCCAGGCAGTGATCCATGTCTTAGGGCCATTATAAAATTTTAATAGATACACACTTTTTTTCCATTTTACTTTTCTGGAAATATCTATTTAAAGGAGGGCTTGAGAGGCTTCCAAGTCCAAGTAAGCCTAGTCATTCCTTAATCCACTGAGCAGGTGCCTCACAAGCAGCTGCAGAGAAAGAGTGTTTCCACGGTGCCCGCCAGCCGGCTCAGCTGTCGTCCAGGAGCTGAGAGCTCTGTGGACCTACGGGAGCCTTTTTCCAATTGCTTCTTGCTCCTAACTCCCCATGTGGAAATCAAATTGCCAGGAGATTAAAGGGCTCATTTTACCTCCAGCAGGAGTCCCTGAAGAGTTTTAAGGAAAATAGTGATTCTCCAAGGAATGTGCAGATTGATCTAAACCACGCTTTTATTTGGAATTTATTTAGTATGGTTGGCTGAATAATGGCCCCAAAAAGATGTTCACATTCCTCACACCTAGAGCCAGCAGATGTGTTACATTACATAGCAAAAGTTTCTTTGAAGCTAGAATTAACTTAAAAATCTTGAGATGGAGAGATTGTCCTGGAATACCTGGGTGAGCCCAATGTTATCACCAGGTTTCTTATCAGAGAGGGGGCAGGAGAATCGGAGGTGGAGCTGAAGAGCAAAGATGCAAGGATGGAAGCAGAGTCTGGGGCGATGTGCTTTGATGATGGAAGAAGGGGCCATGAGCCAAGAAAAGGGAGAGGCTCTGAAGCTGGAAAAGGCAAGAAAGCAGGTGTTTCCCTGGAGTCTTCAGAAGGAAGGCAGGCCTACTGGCACCTTCAGTCTAGCCCAGTGAAATGGACTTAGGGCTTTGGACCTCCAGAATTATAATACATTCATGTTGTTTTAAGCCACACAGTTTACGGTAATTTGTTACAGCAGCAAGAGGTACCTAAGACACCTAGCAGCTCACTTCTGCAATGATCTAACTGCATGGAATGAACATTTAACCATGAGTTCTCATAGAATTCACTGGTCTATGTCATCCTGTACTCCTGTCCTTAGTTCATCTAGGCTGATTTTGATACTTGGTCAGATTAAGTATTTCTGTCCTTTCCTTAACCGAAGGAGAGGCTCTTAGCTGATTTCCATTGTTTGGGATGGGTGTGAAATTAGAATCTAAAGTCACCTTGTTACTTGGGTATCTGCAGGGTGGTCGTAAAGTCTGGAAATAAGGATAACGTTATTTTATTTAGAAACTAACATGGATGAACCATTGAGCATACATTCACCTATGTTCCCAGAGTTGGTGACTGCCTTATGGAACCTCCTGTTACTGCTGTCAGAGGGATTGCTCTACTGCAGACTATGTACACAGGGCTAAAGACTGCTGATGAATTTTTACTACTTTGCTGAGCCAGTAAATTATATTTATTGGTTATAGGCATTGATTAGACATTAGTGGCTTCTCTTGCTCTTATTAGCTGATTTGATACCCTTATATGAAATTCATTTATTCCTTCCACATATTTTTGCTGAATACCTAGTATGTGCCAAACACATGATAAGGGGATGCTGTGGGTGCCAGTATCATCTGCTGTGTGAAGAGTTTGGGGGTTGCGGCCTGGCTGGTGGGCCACGTGTAATTTGAGGGGATCCTCCTGGCCAGAGTGGAAATGGCTAGAGCAGCTCCATGTGGAGGCAGCCCTGGCGAGCTTGCTCTGCATTGGGGAGGTCCAGGTGGGAGAGGTGGGCAGATGTAAGGGACTTTGAGGAGGTAGAATTTCCACAACCTCATGACGGGTTGGCTCCCCTCCCCACCTGCATAGCTGCCATCCTGGGCCAAGCCACTGCCATGTCCTGCATGGAGCAGTGCAACAGCGACCCCATGGGCTCCCTGAGGCTGCCCTTGCTCCCCTACCTTCAGTTCTTCATGCAGCACTCAGAGAGAGCCTCTGGAAACCAAAGACAGGTCATGTTACCTCTCGGCCCCAAACACTCCAATGCTCCCCATTTCCCTCCAAGCAAAGCCACGTGCTTATAGTTGCTCACAAGACCTGACCGGGTTTTCAAATCCTGACTGTTTTCTTCCTGACCCCACCTGACCCCTGTGACTGCCCTGATCCAGCCACTCTGACCTCATGGCTCTTCCTTCATTATGTCAACCTGAGCCTCCAGCCCTGTTCACTTGCTGCTCCCTCTGTCTGGAGCACGTGTCTCAGGTCTTGGTTTGTTCCCACCTCTTCAGATCATGTATCAGATCTTGTCTTCTCAGACCACATGATTGAAAACTGTGATCTGCCCCAACCCTCCATTCTCTATCTTCCTCTCTTACATTTTCCTACAGTGGTTGTCACTGTATGCAGCACTGTGTGTGTGTGTGTGTGTAGTTTTTGTGAGTGAATGTGTCTGGGTAAGTATGTGTGTCTATGGTTGTATGAGTGTGTGTGTGTGAGTTAGTGCATGCGAATGTGAGTGTGTGTATTTTAAATGTACTTGTTGGCTGTCAGTTTCACCCTAAGAGTATTCCTTCCATCAAAGCTTAGATCTCTTGTCTCTTGGCCACAGCTGGTCCTCAACCCCTGGTCCCTGGCTCAGGACAATGACTTCAGGGCTAAATATTGTGGGATGGATGACCTGGTGGACAGGAGGGAAGCCTCTGCCCAGAGGTCAGTGTGAACGGTTTGCTGTCTCTGTTTTTCAGGCTGTTTTGACACCTTTTCATTGGAAGGGTTCCCTCCTTGCATCTGGCACTCATGAGGCTCCCCCAGTGGCCCTGGAGGGTCACCTCTGGGCTATGCACCTGCCCCGAGCCACTTCTTCAGGTCTTATCTTCAGGAGGTCGCTCGACCTGGCCTGGTTATGTGCCTTTCCTGACCCCTGCCCCTGCCCACAGTGCTTTCACAGCAGACAACACTTGCCCTCCTGGAGGACAAGCTGCTCTACTGTGACATCATAAGTCATTACAATCTAAGCAATTAGGCTTTTCCATAAGACCATGTGCTTCTTGAGGTTGGAGACAATGTGTGTCTCATTTGCTTCTGCATACTTAGAGTGTAGCCCAATTTCTTGCTGCCCTTATATCCTGATCATCAATAAATACCAGTTGAGTGAATACAATATTACAGGTGCTGAGAAATACGACATTTTTCTATGCAAAGTTTTTTAAGTAGAGGGTCCATCGATAGAGGACAAGGGTGTGTATATTTGTACATGTACATGTGCATAGGTATTGATACACTGAATAAGCAGTGATATATTGAATATGCAAACAAACAATGGCTAGACCACATACGGCAGCAGAATTCTGACCTGGGATC
This sequence comes from Stenella coeruleoalba, assembly GCF_951394435.1. NCBI lineage: Eukaryota > Metazoa > Chordata > Mammalia > Artiodactyla > Delphinidae > Stenella > Stenella coeruleoalba. The sequence continues at coordinate 29,729,029 of NC_137153.1, read as the reverse complement.
TCCATAGCAACCAGCCCAGGATGGTTGAAACTTGGTTGATGACCACTGGCTTCCCTTTTTCTTGCCCTGTTTCTAACACTGGACCAACCAGAGAAAGTCAAATGTGCTCCCTAACCAATCGCACGGGATGTCCCTTCTTGTTGGCCCTCCCCCAGCTTCCCCAGGCCCACTGTCTCAGTTTAGTGCACTTGACACTTTCCCTTCTTGCTCTGTGTGAGGATTTGAGTCTCTGTCAAAGGCAACAATGGTGGCTGACTCCCTTGCCACAGCAAGCTTCGAATAAATAATATTTGGTCCTTCTCATTTGGGTGGACTTCATTTATTTTACACACACACACACACACACACACACACACACACAAACACACACACACTCATTTTGGGTTTTGGGTTTGATAATAACTTTCAAAGGTTAATAGAAGCATATCAAGAATGATCCAGCTGTCCATCACACAGACATGGACCATGACTTCTATACCTGCATCTGAATGTGGACTTATGTCATTACTCTACCAAATGAAGACCAAAAGGCCAGGAAAGTGAATAGCTGACAAGAATTTAGTAAAGAGAGTGATAGTGGGGGAATGAACTCTGCACATGGAACATGCTGATGTGGGCATGCCCAAAACAGAGGCTGCTGCTTGAGGGCTGATGCTGGGTCCACTTTCCTGTCTCTGGCACGTGGTCAAGGTAGAGAAAGCTTGAGATGGGCGGGGCTGGGTCCCTGAGCCACTGCCTGGAGGAGACCTACCTGCCCATCAGAACAATCATTTTTGATTTCATATGTGTGCAAAGTAAACTTTAATTATAGCTGGCTAAGCCAGGAGATTTTGGGGGCTTATTTGTTACAGTAGCTTGCATTAGCTAAATAAATACCTCCCCCAAGACACAAAGAAATGAAGATGCACAATAGCAGAGAGCCCCAAGTGCTACATAGACCTCGGGGAGCTGGAGAGTGACTGGCTGGCCATGTGGGTGTTTCTGTCACCTCTCCCAGGAGGCAGCCTGAAGCTGACATAAACCTTCCGGGCAGAGACACGGGCTGGCACAAGGGCCCGAGGTTTGAGGTGTCTAGAGTGTTTGAGAAGCAGAAAGAGGCCAAGGCTGTGCTGTTATCAGCCAAGGTGAGTAGAGCAGTAGCTAAAGACAATGAAGAAGTGGGCAGGGGTCAGAGCAGGGGTCTTGGGTAGAACAAAGAGGAGAGTGGATTTTATTCCAAGTGCGCACTGGGACTCCTACAGGGTGCCACAGGGCAGGGTTCTGTTTACACGTGTGAAGGATGGCTTAGGTGTAGGTAGACAGTGGGTGGTGGCCAGCAGCCGTGGGAGGCAGGAGGCTGCCGAGCAGACAGGGCCTTAGTGCAGCAGGGCATGACGGAGGACAGACACGGAGATGCTGGGGCATATTTTGGAAAGAGAGCTAACAGGACTTGCCCAGCATTAAGTGAGGGCAGAGAAGAACCAAGGGTGCTGCCTAGATCATTGACTGAAGACCTAAGACAGAAGTGTTTCCAGAGAGGATGTGCCTGGGCTTGAAGGGACAGGCCATCCTGAGCCAGAAAACAAGGCCTTGGAATTATTAATATCTTCAGAACAGCGTTATTATGGGACAGACATGCCCTGTATTTTTTTAATTGAAATTATAATCCAGAAACATCATCTCTAAAATGAGCCCAGAGGTGACAGCTTCCTGCTCTAAACCCAATACTGGCAAATTAGTTTCTGCCAAATGACATCACCTGTCACATTAAATTAATGTGGCCTATTTGTATTTTATGGGGTGTGCAGTTTTATAGTCCTTTATTTGAAAATTATTATAGTTATATAAAAGCTGAAAAGCGCACAAAGTTTATACATAATTTCATGTTGTTACATATTTAAGTCACATCACAATGAGAATAATTAAGTCAGGAGATCCATGATGAGTTTTTTTTCTTTTAAAGGGAATGTTGTTTTTGTTCAGGTTTGGCAAACACTGCTTGGGTGATCTGCTGAAAAATGCTGTGTGAGTCTGCGGTGGGTACACAAAGATGCTCGTTTGTCTCTGTGGGTGGAAGGACGGAATTCTACTAAATGACGTGTGCTCCCTGCCCTGTCCCTGTGGGGAACCATTGCACACGCTTGTGGGATGGTGGTAATCCCTGGGAAAGAGCTGTCGCTCCTGCACTGGCTACACGTGACTGTCCATCATTGGGGAAGTTTACAGAATGCCGAAGTCTAGATGCTAAACCTACAGATACACATTTAATTCATTGGAGTGAGGCCTGGGCATTGGAGGATTAGAAACTTACCCGGGTGATAGGAATGTGCAGCCAGGTTAGACTGCAGAACAATCTGGGTCTGTGATCGAGCTGGTGATCCCGTCTCATCAACGCTAGTCAGTGGCTTTGGGAGAGATGGATGGATAATGTAAAAGTCAGCAGGAGATCACCTCCTCTGAGGAGTGCTGGACACCTCTTGGAAATAACCTCATAAAATGAAGACCTCAGTCTCTCCACAGCATGTGTTTTGACTGAGGAATAAGAAAGGGAAAATGCAATATAAAAAATTTAAAAACAGACAAGAAATAGGAAATTCACCTTCTTGGCTTTGAACAAATATATTTTTTATTAAATCCCTAGATCTAGCAGGCATCTCAGAATGAAGTGTATTTCTGAGAAGACAGCAAAGCAAACAGGCAGACACTGTCCCTCTATGCCTGGAGCCAGACTGCCCATTGCAGGAAGTGATGGGGTAGGTCTGAGCTGCTGCTGGGGCTGCTCCAGGTGTCTTTGTGACCAGCATTCCCAACATCTTCATGTGTCTGGTCCAGGCTGGAAGTCATGTTGCCCAGAGTGTCTCTTTGATTTCCCCTCTTTGTGGAAGCAAATGTTAATTTCCCACTCCTGTGTCTTGCTCATACCTTTCCCATTGTGCTTCTAGTGTTTTTCTGAACATGTTTACTTACATTCTCCCTTCCTTTTAGACGGGGTGGGGGTCAGGGGCCTCAGAACATTAGACTCCTCTCTGGTCCCTTAACCCTTACCTCCGTGCTTGTATATAGTAGGTACCTAGCAAATGTCAGTGAGTCACGCACCAAACCAATTCAGGATCATTTTTTTCCTAGAGAGCTTCTGCTTTTGTTTCCATTCTTCCATGTTAGAGTTGTTAGTATGGGTGGTGGTTGGCCCTCCTAGAGGATAGTCATGACCACTGGCCATTGTTGGAGGCCATTAGGAAGCCGGAAGATGTGTAGAGCTCAGGTGGGACTTGTCCAGTGCAAGAAGACTCTGAACTTTCTGGAACTGGCCACAGCAGCGTCAGCTGAAATTGAAGGTGGGTGACCAAAAATGACTCAGGAATTTTAAGAAGATTTCTTAACATATTATACCTTCTACCTCAGCATCTATCACAAGGGTGGCTTGGAAAAGACAATCCTCAGAGTGGGGTTATCAAAGGGAGGTGGGAGGACCAGAAGCTGATGGTCCTGTAGGACCTACTGAATCAGAACCCTGCTTTTTAACAAGCTCTGCAGGGGATTTTGATGCACGCTAAATTTTGAGAACTACTGACCTATAATTTCTTCCATTTTTCTCATTTTATCCTCTGCATTTAATCCTTGAATGCATGTTTATTGAACTTCGGCCATGAGAGCAGCATTATGCTGGGCTCTAGAGAGACAGAGATAAGAGACAAAATCCTTGGCTTTGAAAGTTCGACAGTCTTGGGAGGGTGGCAAACACTCCAACTCTCGTCGTGCAGGGTCAGGGCTGTGCACGTGGAGTGCTGGTACAGGTGGAGCAGAGAGAAAAGAAGCATACGTCTCCTGGAGCATCGTCCTGGGGATGTACTGCCATTTTCTTTTCATAAGATCTCAGCTGCTCTGCAAAGTGGCCCCTATTGTCCCTGTTTCACAACTCACCACTTTGATGTAGGGGCCATGAAGCCACCTCTAGAGGAGGGGGCATCTGATCAGAGCTTTGGTGTTGAAAAGAAGTTATCCCGGAGATCTGGAGGAGGGCCGGGGTGAGGGGCATGGGAGGTGGGGCCAGGACCACTGGCACTTTGTTGAGACATGGCCCATGGCAAGAAACATCCATAAGAGACTGTGTGAATGTGAAATGAAGCTTTGCTGTGTCCAGACACTGAAAGTTGGGTGTTTGGTAGAAAATTAGCCTGATTAATTATAAGTACTTATGGAACAGACTGGCTCTCAGAGCCTTAAGAACTCAGGCAGATCTGGTTGGACACCTGGCTGTATAATGTAGTGGAGAGCTGAGAAGAAAGCAGCTCTGTGGGGTGGATGACCAGCTCAGCTTTGTGTGTGCTGAGTTTGGTGAGCCAGAGAGCTATCTAAAGGGAAATAGCATGTAGATAAATGGCCCAGTAATTGGGTATTGCATGAAGACCTAGGACTGGGAATTGTAAGCATATTGCTAGTGAGGATGCCCAGGAGAAGAGGGTTTGAAAACAAGCTCCAAGGTGTTCCAGCATTTAATGGGTGAAGAGCACCCACATAAACAGAGCAATAAGAGAAGCCAGAGAACACAGAGTCTGAACGTGAGAGTTCTCTGGAGAAACCTGTGGCCAACAGTGCCAAATGCTACACAAGGATAAAGAAGGAATTAAAACTGACCCTTGGTTTACCTGCAGGAAAGTCCTGTGGGAGCATTTTGGGAAACCGTCAAGGGTAAAGCTAAAAGATGGAGTTGAGGCATGTCTGAAGTTCAGGTGCTAATGCCAGTTTGCATGTCATGTTGTCTGTGAGGAGACTTCCTCAAGTAATAAAACATTGAAAACATAGATAATAAGAGTGACAGCTGCCTGGGCACCTGCACAAAGAGTGAAGAGCCATATGACCTGTGCTTAAATCAGGCTCCAGAACTAACCATATGTGTGACCTTGGAAAATGGCTTATACTTTCTATATCTCAGTTTCCTCATCTGTAAAATGGAGTGATAATAATAAGAACAATCTCATAGGTAATTGAAAGATGAAATTAGTTAATATATATCTAGTGTACAGAACAGTGTCTGGCCTGCAGTAAGTGGGAAAAATGTTAGATATTACTATTTTATCTAGTAGCATTTCATTAAGTGTGGGAAATACTAACACTGAAAATTTTAGTGGCAGCTCCCATATCAATGGCAGCCTGTACTACGTTATTTTTCAAAGTTGCCTGGTTAAGCATCACCTAGGGCACTTGTTAAAGATAGAAATTCCTGGGGTCCACCTGAGATGTTCTGACCCAGATTCACAAGGAGATGATCCTGGGAATCAGTTTCCAGCAAGTCCACAGGGATTCTCATACTCAGATGAGGAAGAGAAATTATTCTCATACAAAACAAGGCATGTGTTATGAAAAAGATGTTTTCACAGGGCTCTAGGAATGAGATGGTGCAGGTTAAATCCCAGGGGGTGAAATAGGGCAATATTTGATTTAGCAAAAATCAAGGGCTATGTGGAAGCAATGTCAGCAAGATGGCAAACCATTTCCAGGTCCTCACTCTTCTACAGAAATATCAAGTAAATAACAACATGCAGACCAAAGTGACCTTGTGGGAACTCTAGAAACCAGTTAAAGACTCACTTTAGATTTAAGGACATGCACAGCTTGGAAGTGAAAGGTTAGAAAAAGATATTCTATGTAAATAGTACTCAAATGAGAGCAAGGGTGGCTATACTAATACCAGGCTAAATTATACTTAAATCAAAAACTGTTACAGGAGACAAAGAAGGATATTATATAACAGTAAAAGGGTCAATTTGCCACAAAGATAGAACAAGTATAAATATATATGTACCACACATCAGATTTCCTAAATATATGAAGCAGCCATTGACAAAATTGAATGGAGAAACAGACAGCTCTAGAATAATAGTAGAAAGAGTCACATAAGAAAGAGCCATAATAGTAGAAGACTTCAATATCGCACTTTCAATACTGGATAGAAGAATCAGACAGAAGATCAATAAGGAAAAGAAGACTTGACAACACTATAAAACAATTGGACCTCACAGACATATGCAAAATACTTCACCAACAGTAGCAGAATTTATGTATTTTTTTCTCAAGTGCATATGGAACATTCTGTAGAATAGACTATATTTTAGATCACAAAATAAGTCTTGATACATTTAAAAATAATAAAATCTTACAAACTATCTTTCCCAATTACAATAGAGTGAAACTAGACATCAATAGCAGAAGGAAAACTAGAAAATCACAAACATATGGAAATTAAGCAATACACTCTGAAAAAACAAATGAATCAAAGAAGAAATCATAGTGGAAATTAGAAAGTATCTTGAGACAAGTAAAAATGAAAGCACAGCATACCAAAACTTATGGGATGCAGCAAAAACAGTGCAAAGAGGGAAATTTATATCTGTAAAAGTTCACATTTTAAAAGAAGAAAGATCTCAAACCAACAATCTAAATTTACTACTTAAGGAACTAGAAAAAGAAGGAGAAACTAAATCTAAAGCTAACAGAGGAAGGAAATATGAAGATTAGCACAGAGATTAAAATAAAAACTCAGAAAACAATAGAGAAATCAATGAAACCAAGAGTCATTTCTTCAAAAATATCAACAAAGTTGACAATGGAAAAATGAGAGAAGACTCAAATAGCTAAAAATGGAAATAAAAGCAGAGACATTACAATTAATTTTACAGAAATAAAAAGGATTATGAGAGAAAATTGTGAAAAATTGTATGCCAAAAACCTGGACAACTTTGATGAGATGCAAAAATTTCTAGAAACACACAACCTACTAAGATTGAGTCATAAAGAAACAGAAAATCTGAACAGACCTATAATCTCTAAGGAGATTGAATCAGTAATCACAAATCTTCCAACAAAGTAAAACCCAGGAGAAGATGGCTTTACTGGTTAAGTCTACCAAACATTTGAGGAAGAATTAACATCAATCCTCCTAAAACTCTTCCAAAATATTCAAGAGGAAGGAACATTCCAAACTCATTCTATGAGGCCAGAATTACCCTGATATCAAAGCCAGACAAAAACACTACAAAGAAAGAAAACTACAGGTCAATGTTCTATATAGATATTGTTGCAAAAATTCTCAAAAAAATACTAGCAAACCAAGTTCAAAAGCACATTCAAATGATTATACACCATGGCAATGTGGAATTTATTCTTGAAATGCAAGGCAATTTAACGTATAAAAATCAATGTAAAATACTTCATTAACAGAATGAAGGAAAACATACGATCACCTCAACTGATACAGAAATAGCATTTGATAAAATTCAGTACCCTTTCATAATAATAATTTTAAAAACACCTAACAAACTAGGAATAGACAAAAACTACCTCAAGATAATAAAGGCCATATATAAAAATCCCTCACGTAACATGTTACTAATGGTGTAAGACCGAAATCTTTTCTTCTATTATTAGGAAAAAGACAAGGATGACTGCTTTCACTGTTTCTATTCAGCATAGTTTTAGAAGTCCTAGCCAGAGCAATTGGACAAGAAAAAGAAATAAAAATCATCCAAATTGAAAAGAAAGAAGCAAAACTATTTGTTCTCAGATGACTTATATGTAGAAAACTTTGCACTTATATGTAGAAAATCTTAAAAAGTCTACAAAACACTTAGAACTAATAAATAAATTCAGCAAAGTTTATAAATGTAAAATCAGCACACAAAAATCAGTTGCATCTTTTTATGGCTGAGTAATATTCCATTGTATATATGTGCCACATCTTCTTTATCCATTCATCTGTTGATGGACACTTAGGTTGCTTCCATGTCCTGGCTATTGTAAATAGAGCTGCAATGAACATATTGGTACATGACTCGTTTTGAATTATGGTTTTCTCAGTGTATATGCCCAGTAGTGGGATTGCTGGGTCATATGGTAGTTCTAGTTGTAGATTTTTAAGGAACCTCCATACTGTTCTCCATAGTGGTGGTATCAATTTACATTCCCATCAACAGTGCAAGAGTGTTCCCTTTTCTCCACACCCTCTCCAGCATTTATTGTTTCTAGAATTTTTTTTTTTTTGGTGGTACACGGGCCTCTCACTGTTGTGGCCTCTCCCATTGTGGAGCACAGGCTCCAGACGTGTAGGCTCAATGGCCATGGCTCACGGGCCCAGCCACTCCACGGCATGTGGGATCTTCCCGGACTGGGGCATTAACCCGTGTCCCTTGCATTGGCAGGCGGACTCTCAACCACTGCACCACCAGGGAAGCTCTGTTTCTAGATTTTTTGATGATGGCTATTCTGGCTGGTGTGAGATGATATCTCATTGTAGTTTTGATTTGCATTTCTCTAATGATTAATGATGTTGAGAATTCTTTCATGTGTTTGTTGACAATCTGTATATCTTCTTTGGAGAAATGTCTATTTAGATCTTCTGCCCATTTTTGGATTGGGTTGTTTGTTTTTTTTGTAATTGAGCTGCATGAGCTACTTGTAAATTTTGGAGATTAATCCTTTGTCAGTTGCTTCATTTGCAAATATCTTCTCCCATTCTGAGGGTTGTCTTTTGGTCTTGTTTATGGTTTCCTTTGCTGTGCAAAAGCTTTTAAGTTTCATTAGGTCCCATTTGTTTATTTTTGTTTTTATTTCCATTTCTCTAGGAGGTGGGTCAGAAAGGATCTTGCTGTTATATATGTCATAGAGTGTTCTGCCTATGGTTTCCTCTAAGAGTTTGATAGTTTTTGTAGTGAGATGGATGGAACTAGAGTCTGTCATACAGAATGAAGTAAGTCAGAAAGAGAAAAACAAATACTGTATGCTAACACATATATATGGAATCTAAGAAAAAATTAAAAAGATCATGAAGAACCTAGGGGTAAGACGGGAATAAAGACACAGACCTATTAGAGAATGGACTTGAGGATATGTAGATGGGGAAGGGTAAGCTGTGACAAAGTGAGAGAGTGGCATGGACATATATACACTACCAAATGTAAAATAGATAGCTAGTGGCAAGCAGCCGCATAGCACAGGGAAATCAGCTCAGTACTTTGTGACCTCCTAGAGGGGTGGGATAGGGAAGGTGGGAGGGAGGGAGACGCAAGAGGGAAGAGATATGGGAACATATGTATATGTATAACTGATTCACTTTGTTATAAAGCAGAAACTAACACACCATTGTAAAGTAATTATACTCTAATAAAGATGTTAAAAAAATCAGTTGCATTTCTATATACTAGCATTGGACAATCCAAAAAAGAAATTAAGAAAACCGTCCCTTTTACAATAGCATTAAAAAGAATAAACAACTTAGGAATAAACTTAACCAAGGAGGTAAAAGTCTTGTACATTAAACCCCACAATACTATTGAATAAAACTAAAGAAAACACCAATCAATAAAAAGATCTTCTTTGTTCATGGATTGGAAGATGTAATCTTGTTAAGATGTTAACACTACTCAAAGTTATCTACAGATATAGTGCAATCCATATTAAAATCCCAATGGCATTTTTCTTTTTGCATAAGTGAAAAATCCATCCCCAAATTCGTATGGAATCAATCTCAATCAATCAAACCAAAACAATTTTGAAAAAAGGAGAGCAAAGTTAGAGGTCTCATAGTTCATGATTTCAAAACTTATTACAGAAACACAGTAATCAGAACAGTGAGGTATTGGCATAAAGGCAGACACATAGACCAATGGAATTTAATAGAGACCCCAGTAATAAGTCCCCTCATTTATGGGCAAGTGATTTTTGACAAGAGTACCAAGATCATTCAATGATGAAAGAACAGTCTTGAGCAAATGTTGGGAAATTTGAATATCCACAGGCAAAAGAAAGAAGTTCAACCTTACCTAACACCATACACAAAAGCTAACTCAAAGTGGATCAAAGACCTAGATATGAGGCTTAAAACTATAAAAGTGTTAGAGGAAAACATAGGGGAAAATCTTCGTGACATTGGCTTTGCCAATGATTTTTTGGCTATGACACCAAAAGCACAGGTAGTAAAAGAAAAAACAGATAAATTGGACTACATCAAAATAAAAACTTCTGTGCACCAAAGGACATAATCAACAGAATGAAAAGGCAACCTGCAGAATGGGAGAAAATGCTTGCAAATCATATATCTTAAAAGGGATTAATATCTAGAATATATGAAGAACACTACAACCCAAAGACATAAAAACAAACAACTTGATTTAAAAAACGGGCAAAGAACTTGAATAGATATTTCTTCAAGGAAGATATATAATGCAAAATGATGCTCAGCATCTTTAATCATTATAGAAATGCAAATCAAAACCATAATGAGATACTACTTCGCACCAACTAGATTGGCTACTATTTAGTATAGACAATAAGTTTTGGCGAGAATGTGGAAGAAGTGGAACACTTGTGCATTGCTGGTGGGAATGTAAAGTGTTACAATTCCAGTGGAAAATAATATGGCATTTCCTAAAAAGATTAAAAGAATTACCATATGATCCAGCAATTCTGCTTTTGGGTACATAACTAAAAAATTGAAAGCAGTTTCTCAAAGTGATATTCATACATCCATGTTCATAACAACACTATTCACAGTAGCCAAAATGTGGAAAACAACCCAAGTGTCCATCATTGACTGAATGGATAAACAAAATGTGGTAAATACATGCAATGTAATATTATGCAACCTCAGAAAGAAAGTAAATCTGACACATGCTATAACATGGATGAACCTGAAGACATTATGCTAAGTGAAATAAGCCAGCCACAATAGACATGCACCATATGATTCCACTCATATGAAGGACTTAGAGTAGTCAAATTTATAGAGATAGAAAGTAGCACGGTTGCCAGAGGCTGAGGGGAGAGGAGAATGGAGAATTGTTAAATGAGTACAGACTTTCAGTTTTCCAAGATGAAAAGAGTTCTAGAGATGGAAGATGGCTATGCTTACACAGCAATGTGAATGTACTTAATACTACTGAACCTTACACTTAAAAATGGTAAGGAAGGTAAATTTTGTTATGTGTATTTTACCACAAATGAAAAAAACGTGGAGTACTGCTATATTTAAAATAGATAACCGACAAGGACATACTGTATAGCATGGGGAACTCTGCTCAACACTCTGTAATAACCTATATGCGAAATTAATTTGAAAAAAAATAGATACATGTATATGTATAACTGAATCGCTTTGCTTTACACCTGAAACTAACACAACATTGTTAATCAACTATACTCCAATATAACATAAAAATTTTAAAAAAAGTGAAGGACCAACAAAACCATGGGAATGAGGGAATTTATCAAGGAGGCAATGGAAAGGCCTCCAGAATCCAAGTGAGGGAATGACTTGGCCTCTGAGGCTTGATAGTGGTAATTCTTTGTATGTAGAAAGCATGGGTTAAAGGAAGGACTCTCTGGGGACAGAGCCTCAGGAGTTAGCCTAGAGATCCATGGTTCTCAAAGGTCCAGGGGCATTGGAATAGCTAGAGAGCTTATTTAGGGTGTAGGTGTAGGCTGTCACCACCCACTCACATTCAGTGGGTCTAGGAAGAACCTGAGAATGTGCATTCCTAATAAGCTCACAGGTGATGCCAATGCTGCTGGTCCAGGACCCCACTTTGAGCACCACTGTTCCAGGGAAAAAGCAGGAGGCTATCAATAGGTACTGGAAGCAAAGTGATCAGCTAGCCTGTGGCCGGCAGGGTGATGTCTGTGTCCATTGTGGGGTCTGGACACCTGGTCTGGTCTGTTTACACTTGTGCTGCAAGGTTTACAAGAAGCCACCTGAGGTAGATTTACTACCCACTCATAAGACCAGCATCATTGCATAAACACCCCCAAACGATCCATTTCCTGGATGTTCCCTCCCTGCCTGCCCCAGGTTCAAAACTGAAACCACCTGCCTCTCTGAGAGAGGCTTCCTTATACTTTAATTATCCGCTTTTATGGGCTCTGTGATATGGGTTCTGACCTTGATGATTGTGTTCTTGTCTATCACGTGACCTGGCAAGATAGCAGTCTGTACACTGTGAGCTCCATGCTTTGATGCTTTTTAGGGCTGAATGCAAGCAGCTGCTTTTCAAAACACAGAGTTAATAATTCTCCAAGTTGGAAGCTGGGATTTGCACCCCGGGGAGGGTTGACTTTGTGCTGGGAAGTCTGCTTCAACATCTGGCCCTTGGCAGGGTTTCCAGGAGATTCAGGCAGCTGCTGCTTCCTTCTTTCCCATCCGGGAAAAATGTTATGATTGCTACGACCTCCACAGCAGCTGGGAAGATAGCAGAGTGTGTTCTGGGGTCTTCTACACTCAGAGCATACTCTGGACAAGATATTGGGGCTGGGGTTCTAGGGCTAGTCATTTTTGGCCTTCAATCTGGTACCATGAAACCATCAATCCCTTTCTCTGGGCATCTGTCAAGTTGGGGGTAGGGGGTATTCTGGCTCACGAGTGTGTGTGTAGCAGTTCCCTCTGGTCCTCAGCACTGGGGAGCTTGCAGATACAATCCATCTCCTCAAATAAGGCCATCTTGCCAGCAGCTGATCATGGACACATGGGTATCCAGAAAGCAGTGCAAAGTGCCTTTTGACTCTGCCTCTCAGCAGCAGGTGACTCCTGGTCTCTGTGCCATTGGCCTTGAGCTTCTGGGGGCCCAAGGGTCCCTCCTCCCTACTTTCCTTGTTCTCCCATTCTGCCACTGTCTCTTGTGCCGAAGCTGTGGGGAGGTCTTCCTATTCCTAATGGCACTATCTTTGCCTGATGGCTGTGTCTCCCCGTGGTTCTCTGCAGGGTGTGGGCTCTAGCGAGGCAGGAGAGTGGATGTTGAGCCTGAGAGATCTGGGTGAGGCAGCATGTGAGTGGAGCCCAGCTCCAGGAAGCATCTTGGTTATATGAATCTCTTCCTCTAGACAGCATCTCCCCTCTAGGGAGTGATGTGTCGTCACAGAAGAGCACCCAGTGCCTGGCATATTGTAAGTGCTCAAAAAATGTCTATTATTATCACTCTCATGACACCATGGTCTGGGGAGCTCGCTGGTCCTTCCCCAGGCTCCCCTGAGCTCTTTGTGGGGCTAAAAGGTGCATCCGTGACTTTGAGGAGCTCATTGGGAGAAATAATCGCCTGTTTCCTCTTCGGAGAACCCGAGACACTCTTCCTGTTGGATGATTACGGAGTGAGGTTAGGACTCAGGAGGAGAGGAGTGTGACTTTGCTTCCCGGGGGCAGTTTCCCACTCCCTGATGGCACCAGGAAGACAGTATTAATACTTGTTGGCAAAAAACAAATAACTTGTAGCCCTGGGAAAACTGACTTGGAGAGAGTGCGCCTGCTTCAGCTATTGCTATTTGAAAAGAACAGGCTTTCTCAGCCAACACTGAATCAAATGTGATGAACTACAAAGCCTCTGACACTGTCTCCCTGTGGAAACGGCACTGCTTCTGGGGAGATGGAAACTGGATGACAAAGCTGTGGAAAGAGGACTAAGGTGTCCCAAATTCTGGATTCTGCCTCTAAACATGCAAGTCTCCACGTGGAAAAGGAGCTGCCTGGGTGGTTCATGGCCTCAGGTGCTGTAACAGATGGCTCTTGACTGCCAAGTGTCTCTGGGCATGGTGTCATGCATGGCCCCACCTCTGGACGGACCTGCCTGGGCTAGAGGTGGCGCACTAAGGGCAAGGCCATCTCCGGTGGGGAGGATGGAGCCCAGGGCCCTGCAAGAGCTGCCACCATGACTGGGTGGGGTTTTCTTCAGGTCAGGTGAGCAGCATGCCCTCTTCCCTTCTCTTTCCACTGCACAGTGGACTGGTGTGTGTGTGTGTGGGGGGCCATATAAGGCCCTGTAAAGTGGCATAAAGTGCAGAGTGAGGGGGAGGTGCTGAATGTTGAACATGGAAAATTCAGTCTTCTGTCTTCATTAGCATGGAAACTACTCAAATGTATACTTGGAGTATAAAAGAGTATACATTTGAATCTCAGTTTTGTATTTATGAAAAGAAAAGAAATTGAATACCTGGGGATGATGCTTCAATGCACAAATGTGTGAATATTCGAATATGCGTGGAAATGCATTTTCAATAAACTTATACCTTGGAATTGCTCTGCATCTAAATCCTGAATGGGGGCTTCCCTGGTGGCGCAGTGGTTGAGAGTCCGCCTGCCGATGCAGGGGACGTGGGTTCGTGCCCCGGTCTGGGAGGATCCCACATGCCACAGAGTGGCTAGGCCCATGAGCCATGGCCACTGAGCCTGTGCGTCCAGAGCCTGTGCTCCGCAATGGGAAAGGCCACAACAGTGAAAGGTCCGCGTACTGCAAAAAAACAAAACAAAATGAAAAAAACAATAAATAAATCCTGAATGCACGAAATAAATGTACTTTTGTCTCAGGGGAATCTAATCAATATTGTAAATGAAGCTGTGAAAAAATCCTTTGACAATTTCAGGTTACTGGTCAAGGCACCATTTTTATTTGAGATTTCACAGTTTATGTTGGATCATTTTAAGTGTCACTTTGTAAGTAAATTTTCGATTTTTGAAATTGGCTCTATATTTGTTTCAGGAGTAGTAACTGAGCTTCAGATGAAAGCAGAGGGCGTGAGTTTATATACCTCTGTCTAGAAAACCTGTATGTAGAAAACTATGGCACCCTATCATGCTGTGATATCACAGTTCACAAAATTCCTCCTTCAGTAGCATCCCTGAGTCAGGGATCAGGTTCTGTGCAGTCAATGGCGATAAGAGAAATTAAGATAAAAAAAGACTGAGAGGAAATAGCCCTGGAGTTGGGCAGGAAGCATCCAGTCTGGCTATTAAGAGCTTTGTGACACTGATGTGCCGAGATGGCTGCAGAGGAGGCTGTGACAAAAGTTCGGGTGGCTTTCCTTCACGGGAACACCAGCAAGGAGAATGCTGGAGTGGACTGGCATGTGGGTGCCCCTGCTGTGACTGGCCACCCACGTCGTCCTTTAGGAATGTGGCTTAGGTGTCATTACCCTGACCCTCTAGATAAAGTAGGGGGCCTGGTTCACACTCCCTTAGTCTCTTCCATGACACCCCCTCAGCTATGCTCGGCAGAGGCCACTGGAACATCTTGTTGAAGCCCCTGCATGCACAAGCCCATCCCCTGTGTGTTCATTTCTTCTGGCTCTGAGCTGGATGCCTCCTGTAGCCCCTCCCAGTCACGCATTTTACAAATACTAAAGGGGTGAGTGGTCCTTCCTCCAGTTGGACTTGGCAATGGCTACTTTGCTTGGGGCGCTGAGTTTCAGATGAAGAAGTACTGGATGCAAAGATATTCCTAAGTTTTTATTTCCACCATCAAGAGGCAAGTAAAGTGCATAATGGTGGTTAGGTGGGGCAGACGTCCTGGGCTTTGTCCCCATGGCTACAAAGGCCACCGTACCCCACATGAGGGGTAGGGATGGAGCCACCAGCTTGGACCTGAGACCAGTTCTGGGATGGGTGGGTGTGCCCTGCAGGGCAGCTACTCACCTAGACTTGCCATCCATCCATCTATCCATCCACTTGTGTCTACAGGCCCTTCCATCTCCAACATGACTCCTCTCACCAGGACTCTCTCACTCCTCTCACTCCTCTCACCAGGACTCCCCACTCTTCCCACCACTGGGTCTTTCTCACTGCTTTTAAATATAATGAAGAGTCTCATTTTAAACAAACACCTCCCTTCCGCTAGCCTGCCCCACATCTACTCCCCATCTCTTCTCTCTCATTCTCATGAGGTTCGTGAGAGAACGCACTTTCTCAGCACCTTCCCCTCCCCAGCCCACTCCCATCCAGCTCCTCCCACCCCCAAGAGAGAACACACTCAGCTCCTACTCAGGCCACCGGGGACTCCATGCATCTACATCCAAGTAGGCACCTTCAGGGCGTCCCCATAGCCCCCATTTCTTCATGATGCACCTTCTCTTAGGATCCCTTCAGGCTATCACCCTGGCTTGAGAGATGTAGTTGTTACATATTCGCTGGACAATTGAATTATCCTGAAGGCCAACAGGTTGTTCTCTTTTTTCTGTGGCAGGGAGGATGCATTTCTCACAACTTTTATCTACTCAGGTTGAGTTGGAGGATTTTTATTGCCACTACAAATTTAAATGGCCGGAAATGGGCCTTCTCTGCCTTTCGCCTTCTGACAAGGAGTAGTATTCACGGGATGTGCTGCGAGAACCTCACCTAAGCTGGAGCGACCTCCCTGGAAGCAGAATTGCCTGGGGGCTGGTGGCAGGTACGTGGAGACCTGGGCATGCTGGCACCTGGGCTGGGACACTGGGTTCTGGACGCTCCTCTCCCTGCATCTGCGTCCTCACTCCCAGCTCAAAGGTGCAGGTGGAAGGAGAGAGTCCACAGTGGGTGATTGTACATAACCTCTTGGTCCTGGCTGTGACCCAGGGAAAGGCAGTCACTGGGAATCTCTCTCCCTCCAGGACCACATGCAAAGGGGAAATCTGTAATAGTCGGGTGATCCAAACAGGGCATATGTTTCCCAAGGTGGCATCTGAAGGAATACATTGAGTTACATATGGCCTGCTGCAGTTGCAGGTTCTAGTGCAGTTGGGATTGTTTCTTTCTGGCCACGTCAGAACACTCGAGGGCACAGTTTCTGGACCCGGGGCCATTTTGTCCCCAGGGAAGATTAGGCGATGCTGGAGATACATCTGGTCGTCACAACTGGTAGGAGGCCAGGAAGATGCCAAGTGTCCTCCAGTGCAAAAGGCAGCCCCACGACATCACCCGACCCCAAAGGTCCATGGTGCCGAGGTCGAGAAACTCTGTTCTGAGTGGCCGCCTGGAGGGCTGGTTCTACTTAGTGGACTGAGAGAGTTTCCATGTGTCCGGGCCTCATGCTGAGGTTCTAAGGAGGAGAGGAAAGCTCTGGGTGTCCTGCCAAGGCTCCGAGGGTTGGCTCATTGGCCCCAGCTGCTGCCCTTCCTCCTTGTGTAGCTCTCTGTGTCCCCAAAGACTGGACCCCAAGCACCAGAGAGCTCCAGGCACACTAGATGTGTGGGTCCGCCCCAGGGGCTGTGAAGGGGGCCCTGTTCTGCTCTAAAGCAGTGAAGGGGGACCTCATGGTCAGTCCAACGGGAACTGGAAATAGTGTGAGGAAGACATCACGGTCGCTTGTGCTCTGTCTGGTTATCTACTGGATGACATCTCCTCAGAACTCAGTAACTGGAGAAAATTTGTTAGAAAATTTGTTAGATCTACCTTGGGTCAGGGATTCTGGCAGGGCATGGCTGGGTGACTTTTCAGCTCCAGGTAGCATGGGCTGAGCTAACTTGGTGGTCATCTACTGGCCAAGAGGTGTCTGGGTGTCCAAGCTCTTTGTTCCCATACCTGGCACATTGGTGGAGGTGGTTGTAGGCTGCACCTGGCTAGGGCAATGGCTCAGAGGGCTTCAGCAGAGCACCTGAGGGTGGCAGGCTGCCTAATGGTGCTTCAGGGTTCCCAAGGAGGGTCCCACGAGATGGGAAGAGAATGCAGTTATTTCATAATTCTTGAGCCCAGAACCTGGCATCATGTCCTGTCATGTCAGCCATACTTTATTGGTCAAAGGAGACCCAGAGCCACCCAGATTCACTGGGGAGGGGACGCAGACAACCACCTGTCTATTGGGGGGGGGGGTGTCAAAGAAATGGGAACCATCTTTAATTCCCCTCACTCCAGCTTCATCCCAGAGTGAATGGGAGGCATGTTAGGGGTAATGAGGTCCAGACACTGAGCCAGATGTGCTGCTCTCTTCTTCTGGAATGGCCAAGTTCTGAGGAAGGCAGTGTCAGGATGTCAGTAGTGCAGGAGTGACCTGGTGATGAAGATCACGGCACGGGTAAGTGGCCCAGCTCTGCGGCAGTCCCTTTTTCATGTGGGTGGCCTCACCATTCCTTTCTTCCTGGTGGCCACCCTCACTGCACATTAATGCATGGGTTTCCTGATTACAGAACAGCTGGCAAAGCAGGATTTGGTCCCCATAGTCCACAGTGACATGGCTCCCTGGCCCAGACTGTGCTTATCAAGTGTCAGTTTGGTAAGAATGGTTCTGCCTGAGCCCCCGATGGAGAGTGTGGAGGGAGGTAGAATGTTCTAGAACAAGCCAGCTCTGCACCTACAGCTCCTGCTTCCTCACAAGGGGTCCTCAGGATTTCATGGCCAACAAGACTGTTGAGAAGACTCATGGGGACTTAGGAATAGGCCAAATGGGGAAGCCAGGAAATGTAGGCAGGAAGGCCCACGGCTCCTGTTTAACCCCTCGTGTTAAAGGTATGTGATGGTTTGAAGTGTGTTGACATCAGATTCCCCTTCAAGGAGAAGTCTGTGGCTCTCCTGTTTCTCCCACACATGAGGGGTCCTTAGGACTCTGCTTCAGTCTCTGCCCTGGAGTTCCTCTCCCTTCACTCTTCCTCCTCGAGCCTGATTTGCTAAGGCTTCCAGGTAAACTGCACTCTCCCTACAGATCCATCTTGGGAGTAAAGCCGTTTCTGGTCATTTAATTCACTTTCGACATGGCCAATGACTATGTGCTGGAGGGGAGATTACAAGCAAAGACGTAGCACAAAGATGTAAAGACGCCTGCAGAGATAGTCATAGCTCCCAGAGTTATTCACAGACATTTAGGAGATGCTGGCATGCTGAGGATGGCTGGAAGAAAAGCATCCTTCCAGATGTTATTTCAAATGTGATGCTAGTAAGGCAATTAAAAAGCTTCACACAGAGAAAATATTTGATGAATTTTAGCTATTTTTTAAAAAGTACTTTATATTTCCTTTGATAATTGCATTTTAGAATAATTTTCTCTATCAGTAATTTAACTTTCCATCCTATTGGTCCTATTGGTGAGATATGGTTCAGACTTCTGCACTGCACACGTAACCTGTTAAGAAAAGCCCCCTTCCCCGGGAAGTAGGTGACTGGTATGAAAATATCTGTGGCTGAATGTACTCAGTAAATGTGAGATGGTGTGGAGGGGGCATCTCTCTAGTTTTGAAACAAACCTTGAATGATCCTTTAGACAATTAGAAAGTAATTCATAAATTGATTTACTTTCCTTTTGATTTTGCTTCATCTTGGAAGGTAAGGATCCTGGGCCATGAAACCCTGAACATCAAATTCCCTGCTGTGCGTCATTCAGATGCTCAGGAAATGTTGGTTGAACACCTTTTCTCAACACAGATCCCAGCTGCTTCTCGGGAAGAATGAACTGGTGATGTCAGCTTGGAATTGCCCACCTCAATTCAACCCTTTGCCTCTCTGTAGGGGACAAATTAGCCCCCAGAGACTCTATTGTACTTGTGTTCTGTTTTCTCGGTGTGTAGGCATGGTCGTACATGCATGAAAACATAAAAGAAGGAGGAGAAAACAGCTCTCTAAATGACCTGAAAAACCAACCCAAGTCCTGTTGATTTTTCATGCAGGCCACAGCCCCTGGGATTGTTCAGCTTGGGAGCCTTTCTGGGTATCAGTGATAAATGACTGTGACTTGGCCGGATGTCCCTGTCTTCCTCCTGTCCTGTGGCAGGTGCTGTATTTACTTAGCTATTTTCTCCCCCAGTGGAAAGTACATTAGAAGCTGATGATTTATTTACTTAAGGACTACCAAAGAAATCATGCAGAAAACACCTTGTATTGTATTAGATCTTGTGTGTCTGTTTCCTTGGAATATATGTTCTACTGAAAAGGAAATCCAAGAATTGGACCCTTAGGGAATACGAGGAATTGGAAGAGTGTGTACATTCCCAAACCTGCACAGTGAGAGAGGCGCTCTTGTCAGGAAGGACCTGCTCGGTGCCCCCTTACTTGAGCAGACAGGTGCCAGCTGCCATGGCCCGGATGCAGCACTGCACTAATTGTGTGGCTGTGCAGGAGGCATCGCCATCACCTGCCTGGGAGCCGCACCAGAAAGCAACACACAACCAGGGAAATGCAACAGGACGTGAGAGAATCTGGCCAGGCCTTACAGGGCCACTTTGAATCACCTTTTCCCTGTGAACGGTCTCCTGCTGCGAGGCCCTGTGGTGAAGGGCAGTAACCCAGGAGAGGGCCCTGTAGTGGGCCAGGGAGGTGGGCCTCTGGCTGAGGGCGAGGAATTACGTGCTGACTCTTCAAGGCGGTTGGCGATGGCTCTTTCGTCGCACTACTTATGGTGGAGGGACCAGTTGTCTGTTGAAGGCATTAATGCAAGGATGCTTGCAGGATATAGCCAGCAGGCTGGAGCAAGGTGGGGAGTCTGGTGAGTCTAAGCCCTGACCACACATTAAACTCAATCCTGACCTCTGAGCTGGGTCCCAGGTGCTGCTTTGTTCAAATTTTCAGAGTGATTCCCAAGACCTCCAAGGGGTCCCGAAAGGGACAGGGCTTCAGAGAGTTATGGTTTCATGGGGCTCAGGAGGTTGGAGGACAGGCTCCCAGCCTGGGCCGATGGCTGTCCCCATGTAGGTTTGGATAATGGAGCACGATGTCCACACTGACCATGAGGGCCAACCAGTCCTCACAGGACCCACCCCTAACCTTCCCTATTGCTTAGGACCCCAGAACTGTGCACTCCTTGGGGCAAAGCTGTTCGGTAGTGTCTAGTAAGGGCTAACCAAACACCTGCTGCAAACACTCCGCGACCCAGCCATCTAGCTCCTTGATACGTACTCTAGAGAAATGCGTGCTTGTATCCAAAAAAAAGATGAACTCAAGTGTCTGTAGCACAAATTGTGGTCATTCCACACTATGTAATAGACTCTGGCCGTAAAAAGAGTGAAGTGCTGACACACTACCACATGGATGAACCTGGACAGCATGATGCTCAATGAAAGAAGCTGACATAAAAGGTCACATATTCTATGATTCCACTGATGTGAACCATCTAGAATAGGTAAATTCAGAGACAGAATGCAGACTGGTGGTGGCCAGAGGCTTCAGGTGGGGCTGGTGGTGAGGGAGAGTGGGGAGAAACTACTTGATGGGTCAGGGCTTTCATTTTGGAGCAATGGAAATGTTTTGGAACTAAATAGAAGTTAGTGATTGCAAAGCATTGTGAATGTACTAAATGTCACTGAATTGTTCACTTTAAAATAATGTGTTTTATGTTATGTGAATTTCACTTCAATAAATTAAAAAAATAAATTAAAAAAAACCTGCCCATCAGCTTTATTAATAGTAGTCCCAAACTGGAAATGACCCAAATGTCCACCAGTCTCCGAATAAAGTGTATTTTATCCACATGCTGGCATCCTACACAGCAAGGACAAGGTATGTAAATTCAAACATGGGTGCCTCTCACAGACTTTGTGTTGGGACACAGCATGCTCACACCATGTGCGTCCGTTCATATGAAAGTCAAGAATATGCAAGACCATATTGCATATTGGTGGTGGAAGCAGAATAGTGGCCATCTCTGGAGGGAATTTCTGGGGTGGCAAAATGTTCCATGCATCGATGTGGGGGCCATGACACAAGCGTATATTCTTGTCGAGACTAAACTGCACCCTTAAGATTAGTGCTCTGTTCTGTATGTAAATGTACTTTAAAAACCTAATAATTCCAAGAAAGGAGAAAGATCTATTTAGAGAAATAGAAACATTAACCCTTGTATATGGACTCACCAACTCCAGGCTGGCCAGATGTCCACATGGGACCTGTCACCTGGCTGGTCCTTCTCCGTGCGCTGGCAACACCTGAGTCCAGCTTCGCCCCTCTGCTTCCGCATTACTTTGTCATTTCCTGCTTTGTGTATCTGTCCCCAGCAGGTCTGCAAGTCCTCGAGGGCAGGACCAATTCTCACTCCCTGTGGGGACCCTGGCCTGGAGCATAGTAGGAGCTTTATGAAGTGTAGTGGAGGGACCCATGGAACTGGACTTCCTCTGGGTGGACAGGGGCAGGGAGGCAGGAGGAGACCCCATGGTCACAGTGACCTCAGGTGTCCCAGCAGTGATGGCAGGCATCCACAGCACTGCTTGGCACCTGCCCACACGTGGACAGGAGCCCTGAGGAGGTGTCTGGACCAGATTCTCAGTGTGCTCTGTCCAGGTAGAGTGACTTCTGGGGCCTCACTCAGCCAACAGCCTTCACACCTGCCGTCCTTTCTGGCTGCAGGAAGCCCTCTCACTTGTAGCAGCCCCGTGTGCTGAGACCTTGACCCCAGGAAGACTCCCACAGCACGCTCAGTCCTGCTCTGGCATTTGGGGCAGGCCTCCAGGAACTTGGAGCAGAGCTTCTCAGACTTTCCTGGACCCCAAGACGCCCAGGGATGTGGAAACACGCAGATTCTTACTCAGAGGGTCTGGGGGTGGTGAAGCTGACGTTCTGGTCTGGAAGGTCTGGCAGGAAATAAAACCTGGTAAAAAATGATGACCATGTATGTTTATATACATATTAGCTAGCTCATACACACAGGAGCATACCCAAACCTAAATGTAGAATTTAAAGGACCATCAATCAATGAACCCTGAGGTAACATAAATGAGGCAGGCTCACACCCCCAAGCCCCAAGCCCTTTCCCCATCACAGCACTCCTCACACACCACCCAGATTTTTTGCATTTCTCTCCATCTGGTGGCCTGCTGGGGGTCAGACACAGCTTTCTCCTCTGGCATGGAGGCTGTGTGGGAACTACCCTGCCCAGCCTCACCAGGAACTTTCCCGCTGCACCTCCTGTTTCCACAGAGCTACTTTTAGAATCCTATTTTTAACCTGTTTGAAGTTCACATTGACTTCACAGCCTAATTGGAAAGGTCACCTCCCTGGAATTGTCTGTCCTACACTCCACCCTGTGGACAGTACAGAGCAGAGATGATCAGATATCCCTAGCTGGGGCCACAAGCCAGCGTCCTTCCCTGCCAGGGTCCAGGCGAGGTGACGGTGGAGTCCGGCCCCCAGGCCAGGTCAGATGCAGGTCAGTTCTCAGTTCTCTCTTTCACCTCCCACCCGTGCTGACCCATCAGGCACGCACACCCTGGGACGGACACAGACCCTGCTCCGTTCTCTCTGCAGCCCAAGGTAAGGCTGAGGGAAGGGTCTGTGTGGGCCCTGCACAGGCTGTGCCTTTCCTTTTTAGGAATGCTCTGCCCCAGCCCCACGGACTGTTCCTCCAGGGCACCTGCCCTTCTCACCTGGAGGAGTGTCACAGCCCTTGGAGTGCTTGCAACCACACAGACCACTGGGCCCACCCCAGAGTCTCAGATCGAGTAGATTTGGGTTGGAGCCTGGGGTTTACATGTCTCACCTGATGCTGCAGGTCTGGGGACTGGGCTCTGAGAACCGCGGGCCTGTGCCAAAGGGTGTCAGGGTCTGTTGGGGAAATGCCAGGTCTCCCACCCGGCTGCTACAGGCCACGTCTGTGTCTTCTGGGAGGGCAGAGTGCAGACTGTGGTCCCCAAGGCTCCTGGGCTCCAGTCTCCTAAACATCCTTTTCTGGGTGACGAGAGCAGATCAGTTAATTCCACTACACCTTAGTTTCCCAGTCTGTAAACATTTCTTATCTCATAGGATTGTAGCCTTGTAAGGACCAGCCGGCCGCCCAGTGTGTTCTCTGGAGCTCCGTCTTGATCCCAGGTTGGGCTGAGAGTGGCTCCTTGGGGCAGAGCCATCATGGGCTCTGGCTGTGAGTCCTTTGGCTGTGTGCCCCTGAGCTTTGCCTGGACCACTCTGAGCTGGGTTTCTGTCTGTGATATGGGAGAATACCCCTCCTCAGTGCTTATCGTGCTGCTCAGAGGCACCTTGAGGTGGTAAATTGGGTGAATGCCCGGCTGGTCACGGAGTGTTCTCTGGGAGCTCGTGGCTTTAATCCTGTGAGGGCTCACGAGGTCTGATGCCCCCATCCTGATGCCTCGGCACGTCTCTGCCAAACCAGGTGAACTCAGGGCACCCCAGTCCTGCCTGAAAGCTCTGAAGACCTCTGGGAATGAGTTCTGCAGAATTCTTTGGCCTGAACGCTGACCTGGAGGTGTCAGTTCAGAACTACTTGAGTTTGCCTAGGCACGGGGGCAGCTTGTGTTTGCCTTGCTTCCTCTGGACCCCCTGTGGTCGCTGACACCTTCCTTCTCTGGAGCTAGGCATCTCCGGCCTGGCACTGCCTTCCTCCCTTCTCCCACTCCTGTGTAAACAGCAGGAGAGCCGGGGACTGCTTCTCCCACCCGTGCATCTCCTGCAGCCCCTGACACCCATCCTTCACTCAGTAAACAGCTATAATTAACCACGCGCTGGAGGGACAGAGGCTGCACGTAGGGCAAGGTCCATACCTGTAACCAATCCTGCCTCCTGCTGAGGGCTTTCCGGGAACTCTCTCCTCCCCTCACTCCCCTCCCCTCCGGGAAGCCGCTGGCAGAGGAATCTGGGCAGTGGGACCTGGCGGGAAAGCCGTACCTCGAGTCATCCAACTCCGGGCAGACCTAGTGAAAGCAAAGGGCAGAGCACGTGGAGGCCGCTGCTCTCAGCATCAGTGTGGGGAGAAAGTGAAGCCAGGACGGGTGGTGTCTCCTCCACAGAGTGAGCCGGCCCAGGGGTGGGTGTTCGGAGCCCTCTGGGCTGCAGTCTGAATTCTACATTTCAAAGGACACACCAGACAGCCAGGTTTGGGCACGTCCCCTTGGTTGTGTAAATCCAAGGGTCTGAGTTCGCAGGGCTCAGCACTCGTCTTCTGACTGCCAAGTTTCTGTCAGGACTTGGACTTGGACGTGACCTCCCTCAACCCCAAGCTTGTTCAGGTTTACCTTGGGAACATTGCTAGCAGGGGCCTCCGGGAGCCACCCGTGTCTAGAGGGATGTGGGCCAGCCAGCTCCCAACCCCGGGCATCCAGCCCCTCACTGCTGCCCGAAGCCCTGCGCCCAGCTTGGGGTTTAGCACCTGCTCCCTTCCCAGGGAGAGCATCATGGAGACCAAGGAGTCCTTCCGTGTGCCCGAAATGCTGCTTCTAATGGAAACTCTTCCCTCTTCTATTGTTCTGCAAACATAGAGAAAAGCTGCCGAGCTGCTTCCACACAGATCTTTTTTTGACCTCCCTCTTTTCATTTCTTTTATCTTTTTCCATTAAGAAACAGCCACCAGCTCTGAGAGTCATGCTGCCTGCAAAGCTCTCTTACCTCCAGGAGACATCAGATTTTTGTTTAAGAACCTCAGCCAGCTGGATTTCCCATCTGCCATGTCCACGCTGATGGCAGACAAAGAAATTCAGCCTAACGTTCCCCAAAGCTTTCTCACAATTGCTGCTTCTGTGGAGGAAGGTCAGGGTCCTTCTGTGCTTATGCTTTGTGGTCTCTGTTCGTAAGGGGTTCAATTTTCAGCAGGGAACACCCCTTGGGGGTCGCCTCCCTCTGGTTTGCCCGAGGACAGTGGACGTGTCCTTGGAAGTTCAGTCCTGGGCTGCTGGGCACCCATGCTGCTATAATGGGTTTGGAGGAAGGGACAGCAGAACCTGGGTGAGGTGACAGCCCAGCAGTCCTGACTAGGGCCAGAGGGGAACAAAAGGCACTCGGACCAAATGACCAGGGAGCCAACAGGGCCCCTAAGTACTAAGATAACAATAACCAGAGGGAAGCAGCCAGGTGACAGAAGATTAAAATAATAATAATAAACTCGAGTTAAAAAGCAAACAGAAAACCACAAGTTCCCTCCAATGGGAAACCAAGTCCCTTGGGAGCGAGCTCTCCTTCATTCCTCTTGGCGCTCTGGGTCCAAGTCCTCCCCAGGGAGCACACGTGTTTGGGTGGGGACTGCTGTCCGCATGTCAGGAGGAACCCCCCCGCCCCCACCGCCTGGCTGCAGTCCTACATGGGTGCTACCCAGCTCCTCTCTCTAGCCAGGTCTCACACTTTTCTGCCTCAGTTTCCCCACCTTTAAAAGGGAGACACACATAATAGCTAGCACCTGGGATGCTGTGAGCACTTGATGGCTTAGTCTTGACAGGGTCCAGCACATCCCAGGGCGCAGCAACTCCTGGCTCTGTTCCTGTTTGTTTTGTTTTGTTTTTTAAAATTAGAGTATAGTTGATTTACAATGTTGTGCTAGTTTCAGGTATATAGCAAAGTGATTCAGTTATACACACATATATATATTCATTCTTTTTGTTAGTTTCAGGTATATAGCAAAGTGATTCAGTTATACACACATACATATATCCATTCTTTTTCAGATTCTTTACGCATATAGGTTATTACAGAATACTGAGTAGAGCTCCCTGTGCTGTACAGTAGGTCCTTGTTGGTTATCTATCTTATATATAGTAGTGTGTGTATGTTCATCCCAAGCTCCCAATTTATCTCCCACCTGCCACGTTCGACAGCAATGCCTGTTTAGGGGAGGAGACTCTCCCTCCAGGCTCCTACAGGAGGCCTCACAGGGCCGTCTGTCCCCATTTTTCCCACATTGGTTACCAAGGGTTTCAGTGCCCTGTGAAACTGCTCTCCTGTGTGTGTCTCTTCATATGAGATCTTCACAATTAAAGGACTTTTTTTTGGGTAAAAACTGGGTCTCAGGCTCCATGTAGTCTCTTCAGATTCTTCAGTCTAAAGTTGGAAGAAGCTAGAGGGCATTTAGAGTCATTTTTGTCACCAAGCTAAAGCTGTCCACACCTTCCTCCCCACAGCCTGGGGCACAGGCTGGATGTTCAGTGCCTGCTGCCTGGGCCCCGAGTGATGGGTCATGTGGAGGGCTGTGGGTAGCGCGTCTGCACTGGGCTACCAGGGGTGATGGCCTTTCACAGCCTTGACCTGTGACTGGTTGGCGGGATCATCTCAAGCTTCAGAAAGCCTTTCTTACAGACCCCTGTTCTTCTAGTAAGTCCCAGAGAGAGGAAAAAATGGGATTTGTGAGGTAACATATCAGTTATGACAGAGAAGAGGGCTACATGAATGGTGAGGGGCTGGAAATAGCTTTAATGGTTTAAAAACCTGGTGTTTACTCTGGAGCAGAGATTAGGGGTGAGCTTAAAAGCTGTCAGTGATCAAACATCAAAAAAGGAGTCTGACTCTTCGTTACAACCTTGTACAGCCATGACTGCAGCAGCATTATTTACAATAGCCCCCAAATGGAAACATCTTAAATGTCCACTGACAGATGAATGGATTAAAAAAATGTGGTATATCCATGCAATGGAACATGCAGGAATGTTCCACAATGAAGCAGTCCAGGAAGGAGGCTCATGCGTCAATGGTCAACGTGTCATGTGCTGGAGGCTGTTAGAGAGAGGACCCAAGGCTGTGTGCATAGAGAGAATGGAGAGGATTCGGAGGGTGATGTGGGACACGGTTTTACAGGATGAGTCAGTGTGGACAGCATACTCCAGAGGACGGAAATAGTGTGTGCAGAGGCACGGGGCCCTGGGCACCAGCTGGAGTGATGTCTGCCCGGGTGTGCCATTGGAGCTATGGGAACTTTGGGGGTTTATCCTACAGGGATCATCTGGGAAGGGCATGGGCAGTCCTTGTCTGTGACACCACTTTGCCTGCTCTGCAAAGCAGCTGTGAGCTGTGATTATTCTCTAGTTCTCACAAGGGAGATCACAGGAGTTCTTCAATCTTGGGGTCCCCCAGCTTACTGGGCCCAAGATACATTGTGGGCCACACATTGTGGGGGTGTGCTCACACCCCCTTGAGCTCTCCCACCATGCATTTGCCAACAATCCTACCTACCAGGGTTGTCCAGGGATGCTGGCTGGGAGGAGCAGTGGACCCCTGGCAGGTCCATCCTCTGGTGCTCAGTACTCCTCATTCCTTGATATTTGTCCTCCCCCCCAGGGACGCTCCAAATGGAGCCACATCAGACTCCCCAGAGGGCTGGTTAAAAGACAGGCGCTGGCCCCATACACCTAATTTCTGAATTAGTAGGTTTGGGTGGGGCCTGCATTTTGCTTTGCACACAGAGTCCCAGGTGATGTTGATGGTGCTGGTCTGAGACCACGTTTTCCAGAACTGTTGCTGTAGAGCAGGACAAATCATGTGAAATGGCAGAAGAGCCCATGCATGTGGGTTGGCCTCAGTCTGTTGTAACAGAATATCACACACTGGGTGGGCAAAAACAAGAATTTATTCTCTCTCAGTTCTGGAGGCCAGACATCTAAAATCAAGGTGTCGGGCTTCCCTGGTGGCGCAGTGGTTGAGAGTCTGCCTGCCGATGCAGGGGACACGGGTTCATGCCCTGGTCTGGGAAGATCCCACATGCTGCAGAGCGGCTGGGCCCGTGAGCCATGGCCCCAGAGCCTGTGCGTCCAGAGCCTGTGCTCCACAACGGGAGAGGCCACAACAGTGAGAGGCCTGCGTACCGCAAAAAAAAAAAAGTAAAAATAAATAAATAAATAAAATTAAGGTGTCACTATGGAGAAC
The DNA here is from genome assembly GCF_951394435.1 of Stenella coeruleoalba. NCBI lineage: Eukaryota > Metazoa > Chordata > Mammalia > Artiodactyla > Delphinidae > Stenella > Stenella coeruleoalba. The sequence continues at coordinate 29,700,786 of NC_137153.1, read as the reverse complement.
AGTATGGAGTTTCCTTAAAAAACTAAAACTAGAATTACCATATGACCCAGCAATCCCACTACAGGGCATATACCCTGAGAAAACCATAATTCCAAAAGAGTCATGTACCACAATATTCATTACAGCTCTACTTACAATAGCCAGGACATGGAAGCAACCTAAGTATCCATCGACAGATGAATGGATAAAGAAGCTGTGACACATATATACAATGGAATATTACTCAGCCATAAAAGGAAACAAAATTGAGTTATTTGTAGTGAGGTGGAAGGACCTAGAGTTTGTCATACAGAGTGAAGTAAGTCAGAAAGAGGAAAACAAATACCGTATGCTAACACATATATATGGAATCTAAAAAAAAAAAAAAGGTCTGAAGAACCTAGGGGCAGGACAGGAATAAAGACGCAGACATAGAGAATGGACTTGAGGACACAGGGAGGGGGAAGGGTAAGCTGAGATGAAGTGAGAGAGTGGCATGGACATATATACACTACCAAATGTAAAATAGATAGCTAGTGGGAAGCAGCCTCATAGCAGGGAGATCGGCTCAGTGCTTTGTGACCACCTAGAGGGGTCGGATAGGGAAGGTGGGAGGGAGATGCAACGTGGAGGAAATATGGGGATATATGTATATGTATAGCTGATTCACTTTGTTATAAAGCAGAAACTAACACACCATTGTAAAGCAATTATACTCCAATAAAGATGTTAAAAAGAAAAAAAATATAAATATCAAGGTGTCAGCAGGGCCATGCTCCCTCCAGCAGTTCTATGGAAAATTCCTCCCTCGCCTCTTCTAGCTTCTCGTGTTGCCAGCAATCCTTGGTGTTCTTTGGCTTGTGGAAGCATCACTCCAGTCATGAGGCCACCTCCTTCCTATGTCCTCTCATCATCTTCCCTCTGTGCATGTCCATTTCTGTGTTCAAATCTTCCCTTTTTATAAGGGCACTGGTTATATTGGATTAGGGCTCACCATAATTATCTCATTTAATCCTAATTACCTCTGTAAAAACCCTATCTCTAAATAAAGCCACATTCTGAGGTACTGCAGGGTTAGGACTTGAACATATCTTTTTGGGGAAACACAATTCAACCTGTAACAGCACCCTTGGGAGCAGTGGTGGGTCATGTCCACATCCATAGCTGGGCCTGGATGCAGAGCTGGGCCTCTAAGTAAATCACACAAATTCTCCCTGTTATGCAACACCCTGGCCCAGCTCTATAGACACTCACTCCTCAGAAGAGAGGCCTGGCTCCATAAAGCTAGTACAGGCTGTTCATTGTCTACGAACATATAAGTGAGGGTGCCACCCAGCTTCCCTGCAGCCTAGGAAGCCACTGTGGAAATATTTCAGGACTCTAATGGAATAAATGGTCTTGGAAGAAGAGCTAAGAGAAACATAGGGCCATGTTTCTCAAGGGGTCCAAAGGTGAGGAGGGTGGACCAACAGGCTGTCCCAAACAAGGCCTGTGCAAGAGAGAAAACAGAGTTCTCCTACCATAGTCCCAAGTGCTTAACAATGATGCAGTGGTCTCATAATGTGATAGATAAGATTGGTTCTGTCTTCCCACCTTGACTGCTGTATTAGTCTGCTCAGGCTGCTATAACAAAACACCATTGACTGGGAGACTTAAACCACAGACATTTATTTTTTGCAGTTCTGGAGGCTGGAAGTCCAAGATCAAGGTGCTGACTGAACTGGCCCACCTGAGAGCTCACTTTCTGACTTGTAGACACAGCCACCTCTCACTGTGTCCTCCCATGACAGAAAGAGATGAAACTCTGGTCTGTTTTCCTTTCTTTTTGAGGGTACTAATCCCATTATGGGGTCCCACCCACATGACCTCATCTAAACCTAATCACCTCCTCAAAGCCCCACCTCCAAATATCATCACATTAGGGGTTAGGGCTCCAACATATGAATTTTGAGGGGCACAAACATTCAGTCCATAACAATAATATACCTTCATTATGTCCTGGAAGTTAAGTTACGTTTAGATTCCCTAGACCCCTTGGTCATCCTGCTGGAACGTGGTGGCATGGGGACTTCCTGTTTCTAGATTCTGGCCTTGGGTCTGACCTCTGCACTCCTTACCATGGGGTACCTTATGGGCATATCCAAGCTCTGTCTACACCCCTGGAAACAGCTGCCTCTTGATCACCCAACGGATCTATAATTGTACATCCCCAAGGCATGTCTGAACAGAGAAAAGGCCTGAACAGGTCAGGACACAGCCAGAGAACATTTACGCAGAGAATTGTGGAGTGCTTCTTTAGAAAGATGGGGTGTGGGCTGCAAGTGATGAAAGGAGCCTGAATGGTACCCCTCTAAAGCAGTCTGGGCAGGGGACACTCTCCTTCAGGTTTAGGGAAAGTGAGAAACAGGACTCTCCCCCATCTCTGCAGTTTGTTGAGCTTCCCAGGGGATGACTGTGACATTTGCCTCTGGCTGTAGTGGAGGCCCTTGGAGCTCAAGCAGTGGCCCCGAGAACCCATCAGGAGGTTGTTAAAGCTCAGACTCATGGCCCAGTCCACAGGGGTTCAGTTTGGAGGGTGTGGCCTGGGGCTTGGGCAGCATCCTTTGGACCAGCATCCTTGGCGATGCAGTAGTCTGTGGTCAGAGAGCTGTGGTGGGGAGCAGGGTTGCTGGGGCTGCCCCAGTGCAGATCTGCACCATGCAAGGTATGACTTCACTACGTTACATGGGGAATCAGAGATGTGCTCAGAAACACAAGTTTTTCTGGGAAGGTTCCAGATTTCTGTACCCTGAGATGGGCTGGTGTGTGTGTGTGTGTGTGTGTGTGTGTGTGTGCATATGCACATGTATACATGCGTGTGTATATATATATATATAATTTGTTTAAAAAGTATGGCAATGTAGGTGGGATAGAAGAGGGAGTTTAAAGTATGAGCCCAGGGCACCATCCTGAAGAGAAGTAATCTGCTTTATAGGAGAACATTTTTTTTAAGTTATAATCAATTTCCCACATTCTTGACTATGAGGACATAAAGCCAAGGGTTTGCAGGGAGTGACTGAAGAGGTGTGTGAAGGCAGCTGTAAGAAGAGTGACAGTGACACAAGGTGTGAGCTCGGCCTGGGCCTGCCAGAAGAAGGTACCCTTTGGGGTGTATAATGGTACCCTCAGACAATTCTGAGGATGGGAAAGGAAGTACCGCTTTCCTTCCAGCCCTTGAATTTACTTTTTCCAACTCAAGGACTGCTGGGGTCATCTAGTCTGTTCAGAAAAGAGGCTTAGTAATTTATTCACCAATACACACACACACAGACAGACAGACACACACACACACACACACACACACAGGCTCACAGGAAGTTTTCATTAGAATATGACACGTGAGAGATGGGCATTACATATATATTCTGTCCTGCATTTCATGTGCTTATGTGTATGTAGGTATTAAACAAGTGACAATATTGACCCCATAGGCTTGCACACCCAAATTTATAAGATACACACACTGGGCATATACCCTGAGAAAACCATAATTCAAAAAGAGTCATGTACCAAAATGTTCATTGTAGCTCTATTTACAATAGCCAGGAGATGGAAGCAACCTAAGTGTCCATCATCAGATGAATGGATAAAGAAGATGTGGCACATATATACAATGGAATATTACTCAGCCATAAAAAGAAACGAAATTGAGTTATTTGTAGTGAGGTAGATGGACCTAGAGTCTGTCATACAGAGTGAAGTAAGTCAGAAAGAGAAAGACAAATACCGTATGCTAACACATATATATGGAATCTAAGAAAAATAATAATAATAAAAAAAAAGTCATGAAGAACCCAGGGGTAAGACGGGAATAAAGACACAGACCTACTAGAGAATGGACTTGAGGACACAGGGAGGGGGAAGGGTAAGCTGTGACAAAGTGAGAGAGTGGCATGGACATATATACACTACCAAACGTAAAATAGATAGCTAGTGCGAAGTAGCCACATAGCACAGGCAGATCAGCTAGGTGGTTTGTGACCGCCTAGAGGGGTGGGATAGGGAGGGTGGGAGGGAGGGAGACACAAGAGGGAAGAGTTATGGGAACATATGTGTATGTATAGCTGATTCACTTTGTTATAAAGCAGAACTAACACACCATTGTAAAGCAATTATACTCCAATAAAGATGTAAAAAAAAAAACAGACTCTTGGGAATTCAGTTCAACTACCACGTTAGATGTACATTTTGGTATCCAATTGAGACACTCCACATACCTGATAATTACAACGAATCAACTTACTAAATAAGCAGGAAAAAAAAAATCCAAAGAAACCCCAGGAGGAGTTCTTTTTAAAAAAATATTTATTTATTTATTTATTTATTTTTTACATCTTTATTGGAGTATAATTGCTTTACAATGGTGTGTTAGTTTCTGCCTTATAACAAAGTGAATCAGTTATACATATACATATGTACCCATATCTCTTCCCTCTTGCGTCTCCCTCCCACCCTCCCTATCTCACCTCTCTAGGTGGTCACAAAGCACCTAACTGATCTCCCTGTGCTATGCGGCTGCTTCCCACTAGCTATCCACCCTACGTTTGGTAGTGTATATATTGTCCAGGAGGAGTTCTTAAAAAGAACTTGGTAAGCCCTGAACAACATCACCAAATGAAAGCAGGAGCAAAGCCCTGCCGATTAAGAGAACAGTCTTCCCACGGGCCCTGCTCCCTCCAGGCAGGTGGGCGGCCGATCCCTCCCACCGCTGGAACAGGTGGGCAGCATGTGCTCCTCCTTTACTTGGGATCTTAACTGATGATCTTTATTTTGTTGTAACCGTGTCCTTACACATAGGGAAATTGCCGTGGGGCTGCAGGGAGAACATGATAGAATAGGGGTGCAGATGCAGTCACAACACCACCCCGATTTGGGGCTGTGGGTGCTCTGGAGGGTGCTGAAGGCCCACACTGCCAGTCACCTGTGCAGGGTCAAGACATACCCAGGACGATTCATTCCTCGTGAATTGCTAAGACACAGACTCTGGCAGGGAGGCGAGTGGGGCAACAGCTTGGAAACCCCGTGTGTTCTGGATGCCAGCTGACAGAGGAAGGGGATCTACACCCAGAGCAGGGTTAACAGCGAGGGTGAATCAAGGCTGAGCGTGAGCGCAGGCAGGTCCAGTGCAAGTTGTGTCTGAAAATACCGAAGTGGATGACATGTTCCCAAGGCCTGCTGGCTGCTTCGCCTGATGCAGTAATGGCTGAAGAATCTAAAGAAGAGACAGTTCTGCCAACAGCCTGCTCCCTGGCTTTTCCCAGCACTGGTCACCTCCCCAGACAAGGGAGAGTGCTCCGTGACAGCCAGCAACTGACACCTCAGGCCCCAGGCTCCTCCGTGCTGTGCTAGAGGAGACCTGCAATGTCAAGGTTATGAGACTGGGGGCTGCAACCCACAGGTCTTTTGGCCCTAAACTGAAGCCCTGCGTGTTGCCAATGAGAGGAGCGAGAACTGGATCATTCTGGAAAGGGGAGGATGGGGGCTTATGACTGCCTGGTTCCCAGAAGTGGGAACAGATTTAATGGGGGAGTGGCAGAACCAGCTTCCACTTCTAGAAAAGACTTTATGACAGGGTGGCAAGACACCGGACCCGTGCCTTGATGGGTGCTGCGACCCTGTCTGGGGATGGTGTCTGTCTGCCTGCTCCAAGGGATTGAGGCACGATCCTCCATGGCATGGTGGCATGGGGACCCAGGATGTGACTTCTCATGTGCTTTTAATACCCAGGAATTCTGTGATTAAAAGGCACAGACAGGAATGCCATCTTGAGATAAGAAGAGAAGCCACAAACCCAACCAGAATTGGACATGTAAGACTCAAGGGAGTCTTTCCCCGTAAGAGCCTTGTGAATCTGCATTCCTCTGCCCTGCTGTTGTGGGCTGGTGCCAACACATGCCCGGCGTTGCACGCCAGCTGGCAGCTGAGGAGGCAGCAGTTCTGCAGTCAGCTGCCTTCAGAGACAGGGCTGGTGGATCTAACGGCTCATGGCTTCCTGGGGGAACAGGCAGCCCTGCATTGCCATTCATGGGCATTTTGGCTTCCTTAACTATAAGGTAAAATAAACACACAAAAGGTAAAGTACAGAAGGGTTACTATTTGATTCCACTTACACAATCACTTTGCAGTTAATTCTTCTAATTGTGTAGATAGTACAGTCAAACTTGCTAGATCTCTTTTTTCTTTTTTGGGGGATGCTTTTTACCTTGAGATATATATAACATAACACTATATTAGTTTCAGGTGTACAACGATTTGTTATATGTATATATTGTGAAATGATCACCACAATAAATCTAGTAACAACCAATCACCACACAGTGCTAATTTTTTTTTCTTTGTGATGATAGGTGTCTTTTTTACTATCTCTATTTTTTTGTTTGTTTGTTTTTGCGGTACACGGGCCTCTCACTGTTGTGGCCTCTCCCATTGTGGAGCACAGACTCTGGACGCGCAGACTCAGTGGCCATGACTCACGGGCCCAGCCGCTCCGTAGCATGTGGGATCTTCCCGGACCGGGGCGTGAACCCGTGTCCCCTGCATCGGCAGGCGGACTCTCAACCACTGCGCCACCAGGGAAGCCCTACTATCTTTATTTTGATAAGGATAACTCAGAAGTAAGAGATACCCACTGGAGTGTGGCTTTCAAACTCAATGGGTTGTGAAATCAACTTAGTGAAGTGTGACTAGCATTTTTTAAAAATGTGAAATAGGAATGGAATAGGAGATATCAGAATGCACTAAACCCTCTACTTGTTGCCCATCCAACTTCAAAACGAAGATATTATGCATTCCCATCAGGTCCTGATGCTCAGGCCCTGCCTACCTCTCTGATGTCAATAGCCCCTTGTATCTCCCTCCCTTCCCTCCACCCCCAGTGACCCCCTTGTTCTGTTTCCTATGCGTGGAGGACTTTTCCTCGAATTTTGACTGGCCACGCCATCCCTCCACTCAGGCTGATGCCCAGATGTCAGCTCCTCTTAGAAGTCATTCTTGACCTTGCTCCTTTCATCTGGATCCTTAACCCTGCTTCATTTTTCTTTGAGATACTCATCACTACGTGATGTCATATTATAGCTATGTGATTTTCACTGTGGTCTGTCTCTGTCTTCAGGTTATCAACTCCATCTGGGAAGGGCCATTGTCTACTTCCCTGCCATCTGCCTAGCAGCTAGAATGAAGCCTGGTACACAGTAGATGCTCAATAAATATTTGTTATTTTTGAAGGAATGAATGAAAAATGAAATGGATAACCATCCTTCTGTCGTTGAGTTGTGGTGAGATCAAATAAAATAATCCAAACCCAATGCCCAGAACATAGCACTCAATAAATGCTACTTATTATACTGTTTCACTTTCTCTGAATTTTCAGGGCATTCATTACTCTTGACATTTAAAAATATGTCTTCCTGGAAAAGAAATATATCCTGTGTTCCCCAATGAGTGAGAGTTTCTGAGATGGAATCATAGTTCTTTTAAAACCTAAAACTGAAAATGTAAGTGTCCTGAGAATACACGAGTTGATGGAAGGTGTTAATGCAGTTTCCAAAAACACACATGGCCAGGGATCCTGAGAGGGATTTCAGTGCAGTTGGCACTTTTGCACCTTCTGTGGTCATGAGAGCTTCGTGTTTCAGAGTGCACAGGTCTTTCTGAATACCAAAGGCGAAAGGTATTTCGAGTATGCATTGAATATTTTCAAATCCACAAATTCTTTGGGGTCCCCTTGGTTCAATTTTAGAGTGCTGCTAGTTCCCTATTTGGAAAGGATTTGGGGAAAGGAGTCCCTGGATGCCAGGAGCTGCTAGATGTCACTGGAGAAATATTTCTCTCTTGTGATAGTTTATTAATAGAAGCACTTTGCATTCACACATTCATGCTAAACTTAACTATGTAGTCATGGCTTGGTCTCCAAAGATGAGGTACTTTACCTGTGAAGGAGCCAGGTAGAAGCTAAGGTATCTGAAGATTGCATTTGAGGTGCCCCAGCACACTCCTTGCACTCTTGGCAGGAACAGTTGGCACCACTCATCATCAGGCTAAACCGTGTCTTAAAATAAGCTCACTGTGTGGTTCTCTAAGCTAAGATGGGGTCGATCTGAGAGCTGAAACAGAAAATATTTCTCAGGTTGATCTCTTGGATGTGTGTGGCAGACAGGCTTTATGGAAAAGTATCAAGGTAGATTGCATCCCAACCAGAATATTGTCTGCATCCTGTTACTATGGGAACAATCATCCACCTACGTCGTCTATGCATATTTCTGTCTGTGCAAGTGTCAGCCTGGGGGACAAAACTCAACTATTTGTTTCTACTTTTCCTGCTAGATCTTTTGAAAAAAAAAATAGTTTTAGGACATTTAGAAAATATACATTTTTCCCTTCCTTTTATTCTTTAGTATTTTTTGCCTGTTTTCCCCTCTCATCCTGTTCCCCAGGTTTCACATAGGTTTGGTATTGATTGATCTCCTCCTACATGCCAGGTACCTGTGATAAGTGCTTATGTGTTTTATTACTGCTAATTCTCTCGAGAGGTCTATGAAGTCAGTATTATTTAGTTCATGTTACATATGTGGGCAGTGAGGCTTTCCAGTTGTTCCTTGCCCGGGAAGGATGAGAACCAGTGTTCCCACTCAGGTCTCCGATGTTGGAAGGCCGGCTCGCAGCCTCACTTCTACAGAACTTTCTAGGGAAGTGATGGGAGGCGCTGCAGAACCCAGGGGGCACATCTGGACCACATCCACATCCCACTTCCAGGAAGCTGAATGTCTACACCAGCCTGGGGAACTGCTTCTTCTGCCTGCTCTCTCCTCTTCCTCTTGTCTCTCAAAAGCATGCCCAAAGGCTCCTGGAACTAGGGCACATTAGAGTTTATTTTGCAACTGCACTTTGGGGAATTATGGGATGCCTGAGGCTATGCCTGGGAATTGATTTGCAGCTGCACAGCTGTGTCAGTGCATGGATGTATGGGGAGGATTTTGTTATTGCAGTGGGGTGTCCCAGGCTCCCTAGAAATGAAAGGGCATCCTTACGAACTCCGAGCCCACCTGGGGTCAAGGGGGCATCAGGACCACTCAAACCTAACGATAGCTATGGGTCAGGGAGGGCAGAGCACTATGTCCCCCAGGCCGTGGTTTTCTTTGGGAGTGGTGACAAGTCCTAAGGACACTGTGAGACTGGAATTTTAGGGAGGAAGCAGGGAGGCCTTACTCCTTAGTGGGAAGAAGGTTGGTCAGGCCCCTTGTTGCAAGTGCTTGACCAGGCTGATGATGTAGCCAACACCTTTCACACTTTGATTTGGGTTCTCAGTGGTGTCTTAGAACCCACAGAGTACAGCCAACATCACTGTGTCAGAAGCCAGAAAGGCAGCGGTGATGATCGTGGGGGTAGTGAGTCCTCTATACTAAGTAGGACAGAAAGTTTCAACAAAAGATCCTGTGGACAAAGGGGCAGTTGGGTAAGGGAGGCAATGGCTAGGCTCTTCCTGACAGAAAGGCCTGCTCATCCTTGCTGTGATCTTGCTGGGTACAAGGGGTGAACGTTAGCCTGATGCATTTTATTGGATTATTCCAGGGGTTTCCAGGGCTTGACTTCACCATACCTTCAGTTCCATGAGCACAGGTTCACCTGCTCATCCAACAAGAATTGCTTCAGCCCTACTAGGTGCCATGCAGAGTTGTATGTGCTGGGATACAGCTCCGAGCAGGAGACAAAAGTCCCTGCCAGAGGGAGCTGACTTCTAGTGTGGGGTTGGCACGTTTTCCATAAACATTTTAGGCTTTGGGGGTCATGTGGTCTCTGTTGCAGCTACTGAACTCTGCAAAAGCATCCATAGACACGACACTCATGCAGTGGGGTGGCCATGCCCAGTACAGATTCCTCTACGAAACCAGGTGGCCAGCCTGTTGGTGGGATTTGGCCCAGGTAGTAGTTTGTTGATCCCTACCCTAGTGAACAAGATGAGAAAAGACTCTCTAGGGTCAAGTTCTGCCAAGTTGATTTTTTTCTCAATGAATTTGCAGAATGTCTCCACTCTTAAACTGATTTAAAAGCATCTTGCTCCAGCCCTTGTCACCTTAATGGAGAGGTCAGAAAAGCAGGGTGTGTTGCTGGAAGACACCATCTGTTATGGGCTGAGTCATGTCCCCCAGATTCATACACTGAAGTCTTAACTACCAGGACCTCAGAGTGCGACTCTATTGGGAGACAAGGCTTTAAAGAAGTGATTAAAGTAAAATGAGGTCATTAGGGTTGGCCCTCATCCAACGTGACTGGTGTCTTTATCAGAAGAGATTAGGGCACAGACATGCATGGAGGGAACACCATGTGAAGACAGAGGGAGGAGACGGCCGTCTATAAGCCAAAGAGAGAGGCCTCAGGAGGAACAAACTCTGCTAAATAACACTTGATCTTGGACTTCTTGCCTCCAGGACTGTGAGTAAATAGATTGGTGCTGTTTAAACCATCCAGTCTGTGGCATTGTTATGGCAGTACAAACAAGCTAGTAGACCTGCTCTGTCCCAAGTCTAGGAGACTCCAAATGGTCAGGGCAGAGTAAGGGATGAATGCTGTTCACCAGCTGCTCCCACAAGAGCCGTGTAAACCCCAACCCTTCTTCCTCTTCCTTTTTCCTTCAAGGCCCTAGATGGGCAGCTGCCCTACTGGCTTATCAGCTCTTTCTGGGAAGGTGATGCTTTTGCGGTGAAAATAAACAATTTAGAGAGAGAGAAAGAGTTTGTAGAGATGAGACTGAGAGGAAAACATGTCTCCCAGACTCCACAAGGCAGAAAATATGCATTAAAACCAAGGTGGGCAAAAGGAAACACTTACATTTTTCACTGGAGTCATTTTCTCAAGGAATGCCCCAGGCTGGGTGAGAGCCCCAGTCATCAGCTCAGGCGGCAGACGTCCTGCCGGAGAAGCACTGGAGCTGGGTCTTGGCGTCAGAGGATCTGATTGTCCAAACTCTGGAGTCATTAGAAAAGCAAACAGCTGGCTGCTGAGGTTTCTGCTGTGCAGGCTTCCCGCCCAGGCATTCATGAAAGCAGAGTAGCCCGTTCAAGAACAAAATAATCCATCAGTGCTTCCAGGGTTACGATGTTTTTGAGAATCAAACTTACAAGCTGCTCTTGTAAGCAGAGGATCAAGAGACCCAGAATGGCCCCATTCCAATGCCCAGGAGCCCCTCTGTGCGCCTGTCTCTGAGGCTACTGGGGCCCAGCCCAGAGTGCCTGCTGCATCCCAGGCGGGGAGCCCTGCCAACCACAGTGTGGCCCTTCTCAATGCCCCAACCCCTGCTTAGGCTCCGGCCAAGTCTTTGGCCATATCCAGGGAGGATGGCTCAAATGCCCCTCCAAGATGACTACCAGATGGGCAAGGACAAGTTTGCCATATTTGATTGCCTGTAAACTGGTTCCACCTGATTGATGCCACACATCCCGAGGCCCCGAGGCCACATGGCTCCAGATTCAACCCCTCTGTCTGTCTGGGCATCTGGGGGTCTGTGGGTCCCACAGCTCCAGGAATGGCAGGACAGGGCATGCAGCATGCACCTGTGTGTTAGGGAGTGGCGTCCACAGTCACGGTGGAAGTTCCGTTTGAGGCATGACCTACATAACGAAAAGTGGCTTTGGTGGTTGTAAGAGAAGGGAGTGACTGCCAAATGCCAAGGCCTTTTACAAAATGCTACTAGAATATTTCATTCCAAACTGAAATGCAAACTTTCCTAATTTAAGATTTAGTATTTATAATAAAAATTATTAGTGGGACTCAATAATAGTTTTGTTTATTTGGCTCGTCATGATAGCAGGAGACTTCCAGCTCATAGGGATTGCTCATAGGGCTCTGCTTGGCTAGGGGCCCACAGGGATGGCGACGAGGGTGGAGAGGAGCCTGTTGGCCTGCCTGGGGCTGAGAAGTGTTGCCTTATGCCTCTCACCCACCACCAGGCTGGCCAGGAGGAAGGAAGCACAGTTCCATCTTCTCAGGAGATTTGGTGGAGGCCATGGTCTGTCAAAGGGGTCATGGAGGGAGGCTTGGGGACAAGGAGCTGAGTGGGGACTCAAAGACCTTGGAAATCTTTGGAGAAGCCTGAGGTTGGGGAGGGCATGCCCAGCACCCATTTGCCCAAAGGTTTGATTGTGATTGTCTGGCTCCTGGGGAGAACTAAACTCAGGGGAAGTGGCTGCCAAGGCTTCATGTGGGTTTGTGACAAGGGATGGCTCCCAAGTCAGAGGACAAGGACTCAGTGAGCAGCTCATGCTGGCCGTGTCCCTCTGTCCTTCCCGAGGACCTTTTAGCCGTTATGCTAAGTGTGTCACTGTACTTGGCTAAGAGCTCTGTATGGGAGACCGAGCCAGAGCGCATTCTTTGCAGCCTTCAGGGTTTTGTGGAAATAAGTTTCTAGGGACCGGCCTGATCAGGGACAGAGGACTGTTTTGTGTAGGAACAATGGTTGCATTTTCCCCAGGAAGCAACATGGGGATCCCAGGCAGCTTAGCTTTGGCAGGGCCCCCATCCCTGGTCAGACATGCCTGCACACCCGGGCTCCACACTGGGGCTGTCTGTCGAGCACCCTGACAGCGAGGAAGGGAAAGGCCGTGAAGCAGGCCTGCCCATCCGCTCCACGCGGGTCCACAGCTAGTCTGTACCCCAAACCCCTGACCCCAGCTGCCTGGCTCCCTTCCCTGGAAAGAGCACATCCTCTGAGCCCCAGAGAAAGAGCAGCATCAGCATCAGGAGAGAGGCTGGACGCCGGGCTGGAAACCACTCAGCATCTGAGCCTTTCTCTACCTGACAGAAATCCTGAAGAGGAAACACTGCTGGTGGGACCAAAGTGAAAACACCCAGTGGAAGGAGCAGACTGGGAAGAGCAGGTGATGTCTGCACTCCTGGCTCCTGGGAGTTGGCGGCATTAAAAACACAAGACAGTGGGGGCCTGAGAGTAGAGGGGAAGTCGAGGCAGAAGCTGGTCCTGAGAGTGTTACCAGCTTTCAACTTGTCTGCATTTACCATTCTCTGCTTCTTCTCTCTTTTTCTATTTTTACCAAAGTAATACATGCTCATGGTTTTAAAAAAAAGAAAAGAGGCTCTTAAAATGGAAGCAGCGCCTTTCCTGTCTGACCTGTCCACCTCAGCTCCACCCGGAGGTGACCTCTAGGAAAGCTTCCCGCTTTATTTCTCTCACCACCCTGCTGCCACATGATAGTCTTATGTTATTTTCTTTTTATTTGTAGGTTAAGGCATTATCATTCTTTTCATCAGTTCATGAAGAGGCTTTTTCTGGTTTTATATTTTACCCTATTTATTTCTAACTCCCCACTCCACTCCTATTTCAATCCCCCCTCCAGAGTCACATGTTCCTATATGCCACATGCCTTAAAGACAGAGGTGTGCTTGTAAAATGTTTTGTGTCTTTATGTTTGTTTTTAATCCACATAGAATGAGTATGCTAGATCCTTGTTCTGTCTCACTTTTTAGGCAGTCAGTGTTGGGGTGAGCTCTCTCTGCCAGGCTCTCTGCACATCTGCCTTGATGCTTCTAACTGCAGCAGGTATTATACAGTCTGCTCCCCCGCACCCTTCAATTTCACCAATCACAGACAAGGCTGTCATGAAAATCCTCAGACCTCCTGGGCAGGGACTTGTTGGTGACATCTCTGGGGTACATCCACAGAAGTGGAATTGATGGCTTATGGGTTATAAACAGCTTGGCTTTACCAAGCAATGCCTGGGTACTTCCAGCATGCTTGTGCAAGGCACTAGTAGGCTTTGCACATGAGTGTGATGGTTCCCATCTCCCCAGATCTTTCATTGATATCGCTCAGTTTGCTAGTTTTTGCTAATCTGAGGTATATATAGACATAGATAGGTGGGTGGACAGATAGATATATAGATAGATAGAGATATATATAGATCTCACCAATAATGTAATTTGCATGTCTCTGATTAATAGAGAATTTGAGCATCTCTTCAAATACTTGTTGGCCATGTGTTCCTCCATTTATGATCTGCCTACTTGTATCTTTTGCCCATTTGTAGAAGCTCCTTGTATATTCCAGGTACACACGGTCAGTTTTACATTTTGCCAATACCTTCTGCCATCTGTTACCCACAGATAGACAATTAAAGTTAATGAATTCTGTTAGCACACTGAATACCAGGTGGATAAAAGGGAACCAAAAAATGTCTTCTTTTTTGTTGTTGTTGATATACATTCTATGTGCAACTATTAACCTGAGCTTAGTCATCATATTATTTAACTCATATCTTTGCTTATTTTATGAATCATTATTCTCTTTGTTATAAGAATGGTGTTATATTAATTAAACTATATAGCCACGTATTTTGAGGCTATATCATTAGTTGCCTATATACTCATTTCTTTAACATTTTATTTTTAGATAATTGTAGATTGATGTGCAATTGTAAGAATTAATACAGATCCCATATATCCTTCACTCAATTTTCCCTAATAGTACCATTTTGCATAACTATAGTAGAAAAATCACAGCCAGGAAATTTATATTGAAACAATCCATTGAACTTGTTCAGATTTAATCAGTTTTGCATGTATCAATACCTGTGTGTGTGTGTGTGTGTGTGTGTGTTTAGCTCTATGCAACTTAATTACATATTCAGATTCCTGTGGCCGCCCCACCATAAGATACAGGACAGTTCCACCTCTACAAGGATCCCTTGTGCTCCCTTTTATAGACACAGTTACCTCCCTTCCTTCCTGCCTTCCTTTTTCCCTGGAAACCCCTAATCTGTTCTCCATTTCTGTAATTTTGTCGGGTCAAGAATGCTATTCAATTGAATCATATAATATGCATCTTTTTGACACTGGCTTTTTCAAATCACCATAAATACCTTGAGATCCATCCAAATTGTTTTGGGTTCATTTCCTTTTAATATTCCATTGTGTAGATGGACCACCATTCACTCATTGAAGGACACCTGAGTTGTTTCCAGTTTGGGATTATTATAAATAAAGCTGCTTTGTCATTTGTGTACAGGTTTTAGTGTGAAAATAATTTTTCAATTGTCTAGGGTAAATGTCCAAGAACACAATTGCTGAGCAATATGATAAGAGCATGTTTAGTTTTGTAAGAAATTACTATACTCTTTCTCAGAGTGGTGGTATCTACTTACATTCCCACCAGCTATGTATGAATGATCCCACTTCTCCACATACTCACCAGCATTTGGTGTTATCATAATTTTAAAATGTTATTTATCTGGATGGATGTGGAGTGCTATCTCATTGCAGTTGTAATTTGCATTTCCCTAATGCCTAATCCTAGTATCAGTTTTTATTTCTTGTATTTTGAGGTTCTTGCTTTTTGGTACATTCATATTTAGAATCATTGGTCAATCACTGGTGGATCGATCCTTTTATCATCTTGTAACATCCCTATTTGTATGTAGTAATTTTATTTTCTTTGAAATCTACCTTAACTGATATTAATATATCCAGTGCTGATTTTTTAAATCTATGTGGTTGTGTTTGAAGTGAGTTTCTTACAGATAGCATTAAATTTTCTTTTTTTTTTACTCCATTCTGCCAAGCTCCGTGTTTTCATTGTTGTTATTTAGTCCATTTATATTTAAGGAACTGATATGTTAGGATTGCCATTTTTATTTTATTACTTACTTTCTGTTTTCTCAATTTCTCCTTCATCTGTTTTTATTTATTTACATTCCTTTGGGTTACTTGAACATTTTTTTAGGATTTAGTCTTGATTGATTTAGGGTGATTTTGAGTATATCTCTTTGTTTAGTTGTGTCATCTCTTGGTGATGGCTCCAGGTATTACAATATACATTAATAACTTCTCATAATCTGCTGGAGTTGATGTTTTACCACTTTGCATGAAGTGTAGAAACCTTACTTCCATTTAGGACATTTTACTCTGCCCCCTTTTGGTATAATTCTATTATATATTATATGCACAATTTCATGTGAACCCTATGTTTGCTTCCACTACCAGATGTGACTTAAGAAACTTACAAGAAGTGTCTCTTATATTTATCCCTACTTTTATCCATTCTGATGTTCTTTATTTTTTTAAGTTCCAAGCTTTCTTCTGTTATTATTCCCTTTCTGTTTAGAGAATTCATTTAACCACTGTGTTTATTTTTTTTCTATTTTAATTAATTAATTAATTAATTTTAACAACTTAATTGGAGTATAAATGCTTTACAATGGTGTGTTATAAAGCAGAAGCTTTATAACAAAGTGAATCAGCCATATATATACATATATCCCCATATCCCCTCCCTCTTGTGTCTCCCTCCCACCCTCCCTATCCCACCCCTCTAGATGGTCACAAAGCACCGAGCTGCTTTCCCTGTGCTATGCAGCTACTTCCCACTACCTATCTATTTTACAGTTGATAGTATATATAAGTCCATGCCACTCTCTCACTTTGTCCCAGCTTACCCTTCCCCCTCCCTGTGTCCTCAAGTCCATTCTCTATGTCTGCGTCTTTATTCGTGTTCTGCCTCTAGGTTCTTCAGAAAAATTTTTTTTTTTAGATTCCATACATATGAATTAGCATACAATATATGTTTTTCTCTTTCTGATTTACTTCACTCTGTATGACAGACTCTAGGTCCATCCACCTCATTACAAATAACTCAATTTTGTTTCTTTTTATAGCTGAGTAATATTCCATTGTATATATGTGCCACATCTTCTTTTCATTCATCAGTCGATGGACACTTAGGTGGCTTCCATGTCCTGCCTATTGTAAATAGAGCTGCAGTGAACATTGTGGTACATGACTCTTTCTGAATTATGGTTTTCTCAGGGTATATGCCCAGTAGTGGGATTGTCATATGGTAGTTCTATTTTTAGTTTTTAAAGGAACCTCCATACTATTCTTCATAGAGGCTGTATCAATTTACATCCCCGCCAACAGTACAAGAGGGTTCCCTTATCTCCCCACACTCTCCAGCATTTGTTGTTTGTCGATTTTCTGATGATGCCCATTTTAACTGGTGTGAGGCGATACCACATTGTATTTTTGATTTACATTTCTCTAATAAGTAGTGATGTTGAGCAGCTTTTCATGTGCTTCATGGCCATCTGTATGTCTTTTTTGGAGAAATGTGTACTTAGGTTTTCTGCCAATTTTTGGATTGGATTGTTTGTTTTTTTGATATTGAGCTGCATGAGCTGCTTGTAAATTTTGGGGATTAATCCTTTGTCAGTTGCTTCATTTGCAAATATTTTCTTACATTCTGAGGGCTGTCTTTTTGTCTTGTTTATGTTTTCCTTTGCTGCACAAAAGCTTTTAAGTTCCATTAGGTCCCATTTGTTTATTTTTATTTCCATTTCTGTAGGAGGTAGGTCCAAAATGATCTTGCTGTTATATATGTCATAGAGTGTTCTGCCTGTGTTTTCCTCTAAGAGTTTTATAGTGTCTGGCCTTACATTTAGGTCTTTAATCTATTTTGAGTTTATTTTTGTGTATGGTGTTAGGAAGTGTTCTAATTTCATTCTTTTACATGTAGCTGTCCAGTTTTCCCAGCACCACTTATTGAAGGGACTGTCTTTTCTCCATTGTATATTCTTGCTTCCTTTATCAAAGATAAGGTGACCACATGTGTATAGGTTTATCTTTGGGCTTTCTATCCTGTTCCATTAATCTATATTTCTGTTTTTGTGCCAGTACCATACTGTGTTGATTACTGTAGCTTTGTAGTATAGTCTGAAGTCCAGGAGCCTGATTCCTCCAGCTCCATTTTTCTTTCTCAAGATTGCTTTTGCTATTCGGGGTCTTTTGTGTTTCCATACAAACTGAAATTTTTTGTTCTAGTTCTGTGAAAAATGTCAGTGGTAATTTGATAGGGATTGCATTGAATCTGTAGATTGCTTTGGGTAGTATCGTCATTATCACAATTTTTATTCTTCCAATCCAAGATTATGGTATATCTCTCCATCTGTTGTATAACGTTTCATTTATTTCATCAGTGTCTTATAGTTTTCTGCATACAGGTCTTTTGTCTCCCTAGGTAGATTTATTCCTAGGTATTTTATTCTTTTGATTACAATGATAAATGAGAGTGTTTCCTTAATTTCCCTTTCAGATTTTTCATCATTAGTGTATAGGAATGCAAGAGATTTCTGGGCATTAATTTCGTATCCTGCTACTTCACCAAATTCATTGATTAGCTCTAGTAGTTCTCTGGTAGCATCTTTACGATTCTCTATGTATAGTATCATGTCATCTGCAAACAGTGACAGCTTTACATCTTCTTTTCCAATTTGTATTCCTTTTGTTTCTTTTTTTTTCTCTGATTGCTGTGGCTAAAACTTCCAAAATTATGTTGAATAATAATGGTGAGAGTGGACAACCTTGTCTTGTTCCTGATCTTAGTGGAAATGATTTCAGTTTTTCACTATTGAGGACAATGTTGGCTGTGGGTTTGTCATATGGCCTTTATTATGTTGAGGTTAGTTCACTCTATCCCTACTTTCTGGACGGTTTTTGTCATAAGGGTGTTGAATTGTGTTGAAAACTTTTTCTGCATCTATTGAGATGATCATATGGTTTTTCTCCTTCAATTTGATAATATGGTTTATCACATTGTTTGATTTGCGTATATTGAAGAATCCTTGCATTCCTGGGATAAACCCCACTTGATCATGGTGTATGATCCTTTCAATGTGCTGTTGGATTCTGTTTGCTAGTATTTTGTTGAGGATTTTTGCATCTATGTTCATCAGTGATATTGGCCTGTAGTTTTCTTTCTTTGTGACATTCTTGTCTGGTTTTGGTATCAGAGTGATAGTGGCCTCATAGAATGAGTTTGGGAGTGTTCCTCACTCTGCTATATTTTGGAAGCATTTGAGAACGATAGGTGTTAGCTCTTCTCTAAATGTTTGATAGATTTCACCTGTGAAGCCAACTGGTCCTGGGCTTTTGTTTTTTGGAAGATTTTTAATCACAGTTTCAATTTCAGTGCTTGTGATTGGTCTGTTTATATTTTGCATTTCTTCCTGGTTGAGTCTTGGAAGCTTGTGCTTTTCTAAGAATTTGTCCATTTCTTCCAGCTGCCCATTTTATTGGCATATAGTTGCTTGTAGTAATCGCTCAGGATCCTTTGTATTTCTGCAGTGTCAGTTGTTACTTCTTTTTAATTTCTAATTCTATTGGTTTGAGTCTTCTCCCTTTTTTTCTTGATGAGTCTGGCTAATGGTTTATCAATTTTGTTTATCTTCTCAAAGAACCTTTATCTTTTTCATTTAATTCTGATCTGATCCTTATGATTTCTTTCCTTCTGCTAACTTTGTTTTTGTTGTTGTTGTTGTTCTTCTTCTTCTTCTCTAATTGCTTTAGGTGTAAGGTTAGGTTGTTTATTTGAGCAGTTTCTTGTTTCCTGAGGTAGGATTGTATTGCTATAAACTTTCCTCTTAGAACTGCTTTTACTGCATCTCATAGTTTTTGGGTTGTTGTGTTTTCATTGTCATTTGTTTCCAGGTTTTTTTTTTTTTTTATTTCTTCTTTGATTTCTTCAGTGATCTCTTGGTTATTAAGTAGTGTATTGTTTAACGTCCATGTGTTTGTATTTTATACAGATTTTTTCCTGTAATTGATAAATAGTCTCATAGTGCTGTGGTCAGAAAAGTTACCTGATATGATTTCAATTTTCTTAAATTTACCTAGGCTTGATTTATGACCCAAGACATGATCTATCCTGGAGAATGTTCCATGAGTCTTGAGAAGAAAGTGTATTCCATTGTTTTGGATAGAATGTCCTAAAATATCAATTAAGTCCATCTTGTTTAATGTATCATTTAAATCTTGTGTTTCCTTATTTATTTTCATTTTGGATGATCTGTCCATCAGTGAAAATGGGGTGTAAAAGTCCACTACTATGATTGTGTTACTGTCAATTTCCCCTTTTATTGCTGTTAGCATTTGCCTTCTGTATTGAGGTGCTCCTATGTTGGGTACATAAATATTTATAATTGTTATATCTTCTTCTTGGATTGTTCCCTTGATCATTATGTAGTGTCCTTCTTTGTCTCTTGTAATAGTCTTTATTTTAAAGTCTATTTTGTCTGATATGAGAATTGCTACTCCAGCTTTATTTTGATTTCCATTTGCATGGAATATCATTTTCTATCTCCTCACTTTCAGTCTGTATGTATCCCTAGGTCTGTAGTGGGTCTCTTGTAGATAGCATATATATGGGTCTTGTTTTTGTATCCATTCAGCCACTCTATGTCTTTTGGTTGGAGCATTTAATCCATTTACATTTAAGGTAATTATCGATATGTATGTTCCTATTACTATTTTCTTAATTGTTTTGGGTTTGTTATGGTAGGTCTTTTCTTTCTCTTGTGTTTCCTGCCTAGAGAAGTTCCTTTAGCATTTGTTGTAAAGCTGGTTTGGTGGTGCTGAAGTCTCTTAGCTTTTGTCTGTAAAGGTTTTCATTTCTCTGTCAAATGTGAATGAGATCCTTGGTGGGTAGAGTAATCTTGGTTGTAGGTGATTCCCTTTCATTACTTTAAATATGTCCTGTCACTGCCTTCTGGCTTGCAGAGTTTCTGTTGAAAGGTCAGCTGTTAACCTGATGGGGAATTCCCTTGTATGTTATTTGTTGCTTTTCCCTTGCTGCTTTTAATATTTTTTCTTTGTATTTAATTTTGATTGTTTGATTAATATGTGCCTTGGCGTGTTTCTCCTTGGATTTATCCTGTATGGGACTCTCTGTACTTCCTGGACTTGCTTAACTCTTTCCTTTCCCTTATTAGGGGAGTTTCCAACTATAATCTCTTCAAATATTTTCTCAGTCACTTTCTTTTTTTCTTCTTCTGGAACCCCTATAAGTTGAAAGTTGGTGCATTTTATGTTGTCTCAGAGGTCTGTAAAACTGTCCTGAATTCTTTTCATTCTTTTTTCTTTATTCTGCTCTGCAGTAGTTATTTCCACTATTTTATCTTCCAGGTCACTTATCCATTCTTCTGCCTCAGTTATTCTGCTACTGATTCCTTCTAGAGAATATTTGATTTCATTTATTGTGTTGTTCAGCATTGCTTGTTTGCTCTTTAGCTCTTCTAGGTCCTTGTTAAGCATTTCTTGTATTTTCCCCATTCTATTTCCAAGATTTTGGATCATTTTTACTATCATTATGCTGAATTATTTTTTAGGTAGACTGCCTATTTCCTCTTCATTTGTTAGGTCTGGTGGGTTTTTACCTTGCTCCTTCATTTGCTGTGTGTTTTTCTGTCTTCTCATTTTGTTTAACTTACTGTGTTTGCGGTCTCCTTTTCACAGCCTGCAGATTCGTAGTTCCCATTATTTTTGTGTGTCTGCCCCCAGTGGGTAAGCCTGGTTCAGTGTGCTGTGTAGGCTTCCTGGTAGAGGGGACTAGTGCCTGTGTTCTGGTAGATGAGGCTGGATCTTGTCTTTCTAGTGGGCAGGTCCACGTCTGGTGGTGTGTTTTGGGGTGTCTATGGCCTTATTATGATTTTAGGCATCCTCTCTGCTAAAGGGTGTGGCTGTGTTCCTGTCTTGCTAGTTGTTTGTCATAGGGTGTTCAGAACTGTAGGTTGCTGGTCGTTGAGTGGAGCTGGGTCTTAGCATTGAGATGGAGATCTCTGGGAGAGCTTTTGCCATTTGATATTACATGGAGCCAGGAGGTCTCTGGTGGACCCATGTCCTGAACTTGGATCTCCCACCTCAGAGGCATAGGCCTGTCACCTGGCCAGAGCACCAAGACTGTGTCAGCTACATGGCTCATAAGAAAATGGAGAAAAAAAGAAAGAAAGAAGTTAAAAAATAAAATAAAGTTATTAAAATAAAAAAATAATTATTAAAAGTAAAAAAATTAAACAGTAATTTTAAAAAAGAGAAAGAATGAAAGAAGAGAGCATCCAAACCAAAAAATAAATCCACCAATGATAACAAGCTCTAAAAGCTGTACTAAAAACAAAACAAAACAAAACAAAAAACTGGACAGACAGAACCTGAGGACAAATGTTAAAAGCAAAGCTGTACAGACAAAATCACACAAACAAGCGTACACATACACACTCACAAAAACAGAAAAAGGAAGAAAAAATATATATCTATATATAAAAAAGTTAAAAAAGAGGAAGAGAGCAACCAAATCCATAAACAAATCTACCAGTGATAATAAACTCTAAATACTAAACTAAGATAAACATAAAACCAGAAACAAATTAGATACAGAAAGCAAACCCCAATATATAGTTGCTCCCAAAGTCCACCACCTCAATTTTGGGATGATACATTGTCTATTCATGTACTCCAGAGATGCAGGGTACATCAAGTTGATTGTGGAGATTTAATCCACTGCTCCTGAAGCTGCTGGGAGAAATTTCCCTTTCTCTTCTTTGTTTGCACAGCTCCTGGGGTTCAGCTTTGGATTTGGCCCCGCCTCTGCATATAGGTCACCTGAGGGCCTCTGTTCTTTGCTCAGACAGGATGGGGTTAAAGTATCAGCTGATTAGGGGGCTCTGGCTCACTCAGGCTGCGGGTAGGGAGGGGTACGGAATGCAGGGTGAGCCTGTGGTAGCAGAGACCAGCTTGACCTTGTAACAGCCTGAAGCATGCCGTGTGTTCTCCCTGGGAAGTTGACCCTGGATCATGGGACCCTGGCAGTGGTGGGCTGCACAGTCTCCTGGAAGGGGAAGTGTGGATAGTGTCCTTCGCTTTCACACAGGCTTCTTGGTGGCTGCAGCAGCAGCCTTAGCATCTCATGCCCATCTCTGGTGTCCACCCTGTTAGCTGTAGTTAGCGCCCATCTCTGGAGCTCATTTAGGCGGTTCTCTGAATCTCCTCTCCTCGCGCATCCCGAAACAATGGTCTCTTGCCTCTTAGGCAGTTGGAGACTTTTTCCTGGACTCCATCCTCGCTAACTGTGGTGCACTAGCCCCCTTCAGTCTGTGTTCACTCAGCCAACCCCAGTCCTCTCCCTGGGATCTGACCTCCAAAGCCCTAGCCTCAGCTCCCATCCCCCACCCACCCCGGCAGGTGAGCAGACAAGCCTCTCAGCCTGGTGAGTGCTGGTTGGCACCAATCCTCTCTGTGGGAATCTCTCCACTTCGCCCTCTGCACCACTGTTGCTGTGCTCTCCTCAGTGGCTCTGAAGCTTCCCCGCTGCCACCCGCTGTCTCTGCTAGTGAAGGGGCTTCCTAGTGTGTGGAAAATTTTCCTCCTTCACAGCTCCTCCCAGAGGTGCAGGTCCCATCCCTATTCTTTTGTCTCTGTTTTTTTCTTTTTTCCTTTGCCTTACTGAGGTACGTGGGGATTTTCTTGTCTTTTGGGAAGTCTGAGGTCTTCTGTCAGTGTACAGTAGGTGTTCTGTAGGAGTTGTTCCACATGTAGATGTATTTCTGATGTATTTGTGGGGAGGAAGGTGATCTCCACGTCTTACTCCTCCACCATCTTGAAGGTCTCCCCCTTAACCACTCTTTAAAGGTAGGGATCCCAGCATCAAATTCATTTAGTTTTCTTATGTTTATGAATATTCTTCATTACTATAGGGTGTTTTCACCAGATACAAAATTTGGGGTTGACAGGTTTTTGGGTTTTTTTTCCTTTCAGTTCTTGAAAAACATGGTGTCACTTCCCTCTTACTTCTATGGTTTCAGATGAGAAATCCACTGCATTTAATTGGCATTTTCCTATAAGGAATGTGTTGTCTTTCTCTGGCTGTTTTTTAAAGACTTTGTCTTTAGTTTCTCCAAGTTTAGTTGTGGTTTGTATTAATGTGTATTTCTTAGGGTTTATCCTTCTTGGTGTTTTCTCAACCTCTTGAATCTGTAGGCTTGCATCATTAACAATTTAAATTGGAAAATGTTTCATCATTATTTCTTCAAATACCTATTCAGTCCCACTCTTTCTCTCCTTTCTTTCTTTGACTCTGATGATATCATGAGTTCTTTTGTTGTTGATTTCCAGATCTTTGAGATTGTTGATTTTTTTACTCTATTATTTTCCTTTATTTATTTATTTAATTTTATTTATTATTATTATTATTTTTTTTTGTGATACGCGGGCCTCTCACTGTTGTGGCCTCTTCCGTTGCAGAGCACAGGCTCCGTACACGCAGGCTCAGTGGCCATGGCTCACGGGCCCAGCTGCTCCGCAACATGTGAGATCTTCCCAGACCAGGGCACGAACCCGTGTCCCCTGCATCAGCAGGCAGACTCTCAACCACTGCACCACCAGGGAAGCCCTCCTTTCTTTTTTTAAATTGAAGTATAGTAGCTATGTAATATCATATGTTACATGTGTGCTATATAGTGATTCACAATTTTTAAAGGTTATACTCGATTTATAGTTATTTAAAGATATTGACTATATTCCCCATGTTGTAAAATATATCCTTGTAACTTATTTTATACCTAATAGTTTGTACATCTTAATCTCCTATCTCTCTATTGAACCCCCCATCCTCATGGCAACCACTAGTTTGTTCTCTATATCTGTGAGTCTGTTTCTTTTTTATTATATTTGCTAGTTTGTTTTATTTTTTAGATTTCACATATAAGCAATAACATGCAGTATTTGTCTTTCTCTCTCTGACTTACTTCACTTAGCATAATGCCCTCCAAGTCCACCCATGTTCCTACAAATGGCAAAATTTTGTTTTTTTATGTCTGAATAGTATTACATTGTATATATACTACATCTTCTTTATCTATTCATCTTATAAAGGATACTTAGGTTGCTTCCATATCTTAGCAATTGTAAATAATGCTGCTACGAATATTGGGATGCATTATCTTTTCAAATTGGTGTTTTTGTTTTTTTTGACATGTACCCAGGAGTGGAATTGCTGGGTCATGTGGTGTTCTATTTTTAGTTTTTTGAGAAACCTTCATACTCTTTTCCACAGTGGCTGCATCAATTTACATTCCCACCAACAGTGTACGAGGGTTCCCTTTTCTCTACATCTTCACCAACATTTGTTATTTGTGTTCTTTTTGATGATAACACTTCTGACAGGTGTGAGGTGATATCTCATTGTGGTTTTGATTTGCATTTCCCTGATGATTAGCAATGTTGAGCATCTTTTCACGTGCCTGTTGGCCATTTTCATTTCCTCTTTAGAAAAATGTCTATTCAGTTCTTCTGTTCGTTTTTTAATCAAGTTTTTTGTTTTTTTGATGTTGAGTTGTATGAGCTGTTTATATATGTTGGATATTAATCCCTCATTGGTCATATCCTTTGCAAATATTTTGTCCCATTCAGTAGGTTGTCTTTTTGTTTTGTTGATGGTTTCCTTTGCTGTGCAAAAGCTTTTAAGTTTAATTACGTCCCATTTGTTTGTTTTTGCTTTTATTTCCTTTACTTTAGGAGATGGACCCCCAAAATATCTCTGCTATTTATGTCAAAGAGTGTTCTTCCTGTGTTTTCCTGTAGGAGTTTTATAATATTCTGTCTTACATTTAGGTCTTTAATTCATTTTGAGTTTACTTTTGTATATGGTGTTAGAGAATATTCTAATTCCTTTACTTGTAGCTGTCCAGTTTACTTGTCCTTTACTTGTAGCTGGACAGTGGTGTCCCAGCACCACTTATTGAAGAGACTGTCTTTTCTCCATTGTATATTCTTGCCTCCTTTGTCATGGATTAATTGACCATAAGTGTTTGGTTTTATTTCTGGGCTCTCTAACCTTTTCCATTGATCTATGTGTCTGTTTTTGTGTCTGTACTGTACAATTTTGAGTCTGTTTTCTTTCTGTTGTACAGATTGGGTAAATTCTATTATCTGTCCTCAACTTCCCTGATTGGATTCTCTGTCATTTCTACTCTACTATAGAGCCCTTCCACTGAGTTTTTTATTTTGGTGATTGCATTTTTTAGTTCTATAATTTCCACTTGGTTCTTTATATCTTTGAATCTTTGTTGGTATTTTTCTGGGTTTTTTTCATTTGTTTTAAGAGAACTCATAATTTCTTGTTGCAACATTTTTAGGATGGCTGCTTAAAAATTCTTGTCAGAATTTCAATAAAATGAACATCTGATTCATTTCAGTGTTGGTGTCTATTGATTGATTTTTCTTACTCAAGTTGTGATTTTCCTGATTTTTGGTATGATGAGTGGTTTTCAGTTCTGTCCTGGACATATTGTGTGATGAGACTCTGGGACCTATATAATCTGGAGCTAGTCCCCTGGTAAGGTGTGCATGAGGAATGGGTAGATGTGTACATCCAGCTTCCCGCAGGTCTCAGCTAACACCACTCTGTCGAAAAAGGAGTGCAAACTTACACAGCTTCTTTGTAGAATGATGAGGTGAAAGTTCAGCATTTCTCTGGGCTGCTCTGACCAATGGGGTCACTGACTGGCACCCCCTCATTGCCCCTATGTGGGCAGGAGTAAGCGCAGCTCCCACTGGACCCTGCTGACACCAGGTAGGGGTACATGGAGGGCTGAGCCCCACAAATTTGCTGCGGCACATGGGGAATGGAAGCTCAGCTCCTTGCATGACTCCACAGACCCCTGGGGATGACAACCAGCCCCGCTATCCACTACTTCACTTCACCTCAATAATGCTGGATGAAGGCAGAGGCACAGCTCTCCACTTGAACCTGCTGAGACCAGGGGTGGGAGAAAATAGTGCACTGGCTAGGCCTCACTTGCATGGCCTCATTTGGTCTGGCTGATATTGGACAGGGGTGGGAGCTCAGCTTGCTGGACTCTTCCCTTCTCCCTGCCTTACACCACCACCCTGGTGAGGAATCAGAGCATTACCTCCTTCTGCCTGGTGTGGAATGAAAGTTCAGCTGCCTCTCAGTACTGCTGCTTCCACCCTCTAGGAAAATCAAAGTGCCACCACCTGCTTCTGCTGAGCAGGAAATGAAGGTGAGCTCCAGTCTCAGCCCTCCAGACACTGCTGAGTGAGAGCACTGGATTGCTGCCTCTTGTTTCTGTATGATGGAGGTGAGGCGAGGTGGAAGATCGGCATGGCCTGCAGAAACCACAGGTACTGTGGCCTGTTACAGTGGCTGCCTGAAATCCATCAAGTACCTCTCAATTTTAGCTTTGGGATATTAGAGGTAATCTTGTGTACCCAATTTATTAGAAAACAACAATTTCTTACCATTTCCTTAATGTTACTTCTGTTTATCACCTTGTTTCTTCCTGGATTCATTCTTCATTTAACTACTATGTAGCTAAACATGAAATTCTAGTTTTGGAGTTCTTTTTCTTCAGTTATTTGAATGTCACTCTATTGTCTTCTAATTCTCCATGTTATTATTAAAACATTGATGACATTCAGATTCTGATTTTTTTATTTTGGAAATTATTAACCCCTACTCACTGAACATTTTTAGAAGTTCTATTTGGTTTAATATTGTTAAATATCCCTATAATGTTTCTACTATAAATTTTTCCTTATCCATCTTTTTGGTACCTGGTTAGGCCTTTCAACTTGAAGGCTTTCATCTTTCTTTAATTTAGTAAAATTTTAATTTCTTATTTCTTCTAATAAATCTTCCTCTCTTAATTAGACTTGTAGTTTATGAATATTATATAGCCATCACATTTATTCAGTTTTCATTTAGATTTGCTATCCTTTTGCTCCTTCTAGATGCCTCTGGGAGAAGTTCTTCACTGGGTCTTTCAGCTCACACATTCCTTCTCTGGCTTTATCCATTCAACAATTAATCCCATATACTGACTTTTAAAAAATTTAGTTATTGGGTTCCCTGGTGGCGCAGTGGTTGAGAGTCCACATGCAGATGCAGGGGACACGGGTTCGTGCCCTGGTCCGGGAAGATCCCACATGCCGCGGAGCGGCTGGGCCCGTGAGCCATGGCCGCTGAGCCTGCGCGTCCGGAGCCTGTGCTCCGCAATGGGAGAGGCCGCAACAGTGACAGGCCCGCGTACCACCCCCCCACAAAAAAAAATTAGTTATTTTTTCACTTCCAGTATTTTTACTTGGTTCTTCTTAAAAACTTCTTCTGTCTCTATTTCATGGCAGCAATATCCTATTTTATCTCTTCAAGAATACTTATTATATTTTGTTCTTTATCTGTCTTAGTCTCTTAATTTGTCTTCATCTGATGTAGATTGTTCAATTTATTACTTTTATTATTGGCTATTCTGCTCAGTTGTCTCCTCTTCCTCACTTTGTGAACTCAGATTTCAAGAGGCCAGTTACCGTGACTGAGATTATTTGTCTCAGAGAATGGGATGAGGCCATGGTTTGGGTTTCTGCCTGTACTGATGATTTTAAAAAGGAGCTAACATTCTCCTGGGGGAGAGGATCTGGTGTCCAAGTATGGACTTGAGTTTAGGTAACCCTGCCTATCTAGGAAAACTGCCTCTACCCCAGCTCCTCAATCTACTTTTCCAAGAGATATTCTTTGTATTTTGACCGTGATCCTTGGGGTATACTAGGTAGAACAGGGAAAAGAAAGTCCCTTTGGGCCATCTGATCTATCCACAAGTTCTTACTCTGTAGCATGTGCTGCTGCCTTAATGTTCGCTCCCACCCTCCAATGGTGTGCAAACAGAGCTATAAATTTCATGATTCACAGCATCAACAAGGCAAGATCTGATTCACTCTGGAGAATGAGGCAAGTTTGTCACCCAGATGATTCTCTGACCTTAGTGTCTGGTTCTCTACCACGGATGTTCTGTTTTCACACAGCAGGCCACTGCCACCGTCTAAATCCCCAGGACTTTCTCACAGTTTTTACATGAGACTATCTCACTGTCAGAGAGAGGCACAGAGCCCAGAGCACCTGGGGTTCAAGAGTCCACTGTAAGACATTGGAGGAAAATGATTTAAAAAAAGATGGGCTTTGTTCATTTGGGCTGTGTGAATCATGATTAGCCATATCAACTCAATATGCTGCAGTTGAACAGTGGTCATTGCTGTCAAGAGTACCCCTCTAAGAGCTGCTCCCTGAGGACAGACAGGGCATGGGAAGTCAGTGTCCTTGAGTTACAGGTTACACACGGCTTGTCCAATCTGAGTGTGGGCGGGACCAGGGCTGTTTGGTGGGTGCGTGATGCTAACACTAACATGAATACTTTGATGACTGGAGTGTGAGAATGGATCAGACAGAAGAGAAGTAATGTAGTTCTGTCCTAACAACTCCCACCTATCTATACTTTTCCCTCTTTTGGAAAGCCTTTGAATTTTTCTACTCTGAAGGACAGAGTCCCTCCCAGATCAGGACAGAAGCACACTGGCAGAAAGTGAGGCCTTTCCTCTGCTTCCTGATCTATCATGTGGCAGCTGCTTGCTTCCTCCAGCACGTACCAGAGATGCCAGAGAGTGGCAAATGGTGTCCTCAGGCCACTCAGAGAGAGGACTGCCCAGCTCTGATGCTTTCATGGAGCCTGAGCGTGTTTTCACGAATGCACCATCATGCTTTGAGGGCCTTCACCCACTCCCACAGCAGTGAGGCAGTTTAATTACTAGCAAACTTGGCAAGGTAATCATCTTATCAATAGTTAAGTGTGAACTATGAAATCTTAGATTATGGCAGGGACTTAATCTCACAGAGACAGTGTTATATACTCATGTAGAAACTATGAGAAAGTCCTGGAGATTCACTCATTTATCCGGTCAACAAAAATTTAATAACATGGCACATTCTTAGACACTGGGAAACAGCAGTAAAAACAAAACAAACAAGCAAAAAAAAAAGCAGACAGTGGAATTTACTTTCCAGTGGAGGGAGATTGATAAGTAACATCCAAGGTCATTAGTAAAGATGACTATTTCAGATAAATGCAAAGGAGGAAATAAAACTAGATCAAAGGGATACCAAGCTGGGATTGGCTACTTGTCTATATTGGTAACCAGGTAAGCCTCTGTTAGAAAGTTATGTATGCTCTGAGCTTTGCAGGATAAGGAGGGACAGACTGTACAACAGCCAGAGGGAAACATTCCTGGCAGTAGAAACAGAAAGAACCAAGTTTTTGAGCTGTAGTCACCTGAGGTCTGCTTGAGCAATAGAAAGTGGCCAGTGTGTTAGGAGCATGGCAAGCCAAAGGGTGATTAAGACATGAGCTCTAAGAAGTGGGTAGCCGTAAGTTGTGCAAGAGAAGGAGTCCATTTTGTTCCTATGTGCAGTGCAAGTCCTCCAGGGAATTTTACCAGGTGTTTGTTCTGCTTTGATTTAAAAATCTCTCTGGGTTATTGCAGATAATAGATTGTAGGGTGAAGAATAAAAGCAGGGAGACCAGTCAAGTTGTGATTGCAGTACTGTTCACAAGAGATGATGCTGGCTGTGGCTCTGGTTGTAGCAATGTAGGTGGAATGAAGAATTCAAGCTATATTATGGAGCTGTGGTTGACAGGCTTTTCCACTGATGAATAAACTGGATGCCTCCAGGGTTTGGTGATGAGCTAATTGAATGATATTATTATTTCCTAAGATGGTGAAGGCCAGGGAAGTAACAGATTTGATGGGCGGAAATCCAGATTTTCAATTCTGGATTATATTTGACATGTCTGTTAGAAATGGCTATTCAGTAGAGAATGGCTATCAGTACTGGCCTCAACCTGGGAAGCAGAATGGTTTGGGAATGCAGTTGAGCAGAGGAAAGTGGAGAAAGCAGACTTTAAGGTCCGGAAGTAGTCTAGGATAGACGAATGATGTGGGTTGCACTTGGAACAGGGGGTGGAAGAGTGTGCTGGCTGGAGGTAAGAAGAGAAGGGGATAGAGTTGAGAGATATCTTAGGATGTCAACTTCCAGGATGGTGTTGCATTGACTAAGGGGCAGTAGGGAGAATGAGGTGTTTTGGCTTAACTCAGTGAGTGGAAAGGTAATCATTGAAATAGAAAAGAATTGAAGAGGATCAAGTTTGGGAGGAATGAACATGAGTTTGACTTTGAACAAGTTGAGTTCAAAGCATGGCTCCTGGCACTTTCAGGATACATTATGGTGATACTAAGCCCAAACTAGGGGTGAGGTCCTATTTCTACCCAGTTAAATATCTCTCTTTTATGAAAGAGAACATATTCCTTTTCCTTTCTTTTTTTAAAAAAAATATTTATTTTTGTTAAGTTTAAAACATAATTTTATTATGGTTTTCTCTTTAATTCATTGCTTTTTAGAAGATCACTTTTAATTTCTAAACATAAAAATGCTACCACATTTTAGTTGTTGATTCCTAATTTAATTGCATTGTGATAAATATGTTCTGTGTGTTTTTACTCTTTGAAATATGCGAAGACTTCTTTTTCTGAGCTATTACGTGGTCAAATTTGTAAATATTTTATGTGAGCTTCAACACATTTGTGTGTTCTCTTAGCTTAAGAATCTATAAATAATTATTAGTTTAAGCAAATTGATGCTATTTCATATGCTTGATCTATAACTTTCTGATAGAAATGTGTTAAAATCTCCTTTAGGTTTCCATGGAGTTGGCTTTATATATTTTGAGGCAGTGTTATTAGGTGTATACAAACTTGTGATATTGATATCCTGGAAATTGTTTCTTTTATTATGTAATGTTCTATATTTTTCTACTAATGCCTTTATACCTTGGTGTATTTTGCAGTAAAATTTTGGGATTTTTTTTCTTATATATTTGCTTTTTTTCAAACTCAGTGTATGTTTTGTCTATTTTTTTCTGATGAGTATTTTATGGTATATATTTTTAATTTTTTATTTTATATTGGAGTTTAGTTGATTAACTATGATGTGTTAGTTACAAGTGTACAGCAAAGTAATTCAGTTATACCAAGTATCCATTCTTTTTCAAATTATTTTCCCGTTTACTTAATTACAGAATATTGAGCCAAGTTCCCTGTGTTACATAGTAGGTCCTTGTTGGTTATCTGTTTTAAATATAGTAGTGTGTACATGTCAATCCTAAACTCCCAGTCTAGCCCTCCTCCCACAAGCCTTCTCCCCTGGTAACCCTAAGTTTTTTCTCTAAGTCTGTGAGTGGTTCTGTTTTGTAAATAATTTCATTTGCATCATTTTTTTTTTAGATTCTGCATATAAGCGATATCATATGATGTTTCTCTTTCTTTATCTGACTTACTTCATTTAGTATGATAATCTTCAGGCCCATCCATGTTGCTGCAAATGGTATTATTTCATTCTTTTACATGGCGGAGTAATATTGCATTGTATATATGTACTACATCTTCTTTATCCATTCATTTGTCGATGAACATTTAGGTTGCTTCCATGTCTTGTCTATTGTAAACAGCACTGTAATGAATATTGGGGTGCATGTATTCTTTTGAACCATGGTTTTCTCTGGATATATACTCAGGAGTGGGATTGCTGGATCATATGGTAGCTCTATTTCTTAGTTTTTCTAATCATAAAAATAATATATAGTTATCATAAAGTGTTTGAAAAATCCAAGAAAGAAAAAAAAATAAGTCGAATCTGACTACTCAGAAATAATGAATAATAATATTTGAGGCCTTATAAACAACATACACATTGTGCACATGATTTATAAATTTTATAATGATTTTATTAGGTTTTTAAAACTTAGTGTATATTTTCCTATGTTGTTAAAACATTCCTGCATAAAATACTATTTAATTGTGTCATTATCTTTGTTAAAGCTTAAGAAGCGGAAACCCAGAATTGCTCCCCCCTCCCCAGCCCTATTCTGGGGCTGCTCCATTCGGTTCTTGATCCCTTACATATTTTATGAGATGTGGTGACATTTCCTACTTGGGAAGGATATGGTTCTACTCAAGTATTAAGGTCACAATTCAAGGAAACTGACAGCCTGAGAAAATGTTCTTGGAAATAGGCTGAGGTCTGTAGGTGAGAGTCCCGTGTGATTAATGATCGCTGACCAGCAATGATCTCATTCTGATGTTAGCCTCTCTCCCTCTGCTCATCCTTCTTTTTTCCCTTTTATTTCCTCACTAAATGTTTACAGGCTTAAAAATAAATGGGAAAAAGAAAGTGAGCATAGAAACTGGTGTTGCCCAGAAAGAATTGGACTGTTCTATCAGCCCCTGGGCCGAATCCGCTTTGGAGCAGGGCTGATTTTTATGTTCTTCCTGCCCAGCTGGGGATATGGAGAGCCGTCTGGCTCCAGGTGATGTGGAGGAGCATGAGAAGAGGCAGAGGGTGGCTTCCCACTGAGAGCAGTGGTGGGAGAAGAGGGTGGGCTGGAAAGGATGGAGAGAGAGCACAAGAGGGTGACTCATCTCTCCTCACTCCCTCATCCCTTTGCTCTGGGAGGCATTCAGGTGGGCCTCTTGAAGTGTGATGTCACCCAACTTCACAGCACAGTGATGAAGGAAATTGGGGTTTCTATGGCTGTTGTAAATATGAGTGTGTCCTCTGCTACATAATATGAGTGGGAAGGCACCATGATTGAGAGGCCAGACAGAACTTTGTGATTTAATGTGATGCATTTTGTGATTAATAATATATGATCTTTATTAGTTAGGTTTGATCAGAGAAACAGAACTGCTTGGAGTGATATGAAATAAGGAATGTGTGTATGTGTGTGAGCATTGGACCCTAGGCACTTGTAGCAGTCACTGAGGAAAGAATAATAGTCTGGGAGGGTCCAGTTTGAGGATCAGAATATTAGACAGGGACCACAGGGAAGAAGTCTGTGCTCCCATGTCACCTCTGTGGCTCAGGCTGGTGGCTGGCCTGCAGGTCTTTTGAAGGAACAACTTCAAAAATGGTTAGAGGGAGAATAAGACACACTGCAACCTATGAGGGGAAACTCAGGGGCCCCTAGGAAAAAACTAGGACTCATGAGGGCCAAGTAGACATACATGCCTCTCTTTCACTGCATCTGACCCCAAGGACCCAGGTGACCTACAGAAGGCACTAGAGTCCTTTGCTATGAACTTGTCCAATTACCTGGCCCAGGGCTCTCTCATTTTACAAATCAAGAAAGAACTTGTAGGGCTTCCCTGGTAGTGCAGTGATTGAGAGTCCGCCTGCTGATGCAGGGCACATGGGTTCGTGCCCCAGTCTGGGAAGATCCCACATGTCGCGGAGCGGCTGGGCCCGTGAGCCATGGCCGCTGAGCCTGCGCATCCAGAGCCTGTGCTCTGCAACGGGAGAGGCCACAACACTAAGAGGCCCGCGTACCACAAAAAAAAAAGAAATAACTTGTAGTAGATTATTTAAAGTTGTAAATGTGATCACAAAAAAGAGTAAAACTATCTGTAAAAGTTGAGGAAACTCTCAGACACATACAGGCACACACAGACATTGGATAATACTGAGTTACATCTCACTCAGATTTTCTTTTGGGGTACCAAAATATTGTTGAAAAAGCAATGCATATAGTCACTGAATATCTAAAGAGGCACACATCTACATTTAAATCTAAACAACTGGAAATCAAAGACACATGATATAGTGTGGGTGGGATGTAATTCAGTGTAACATTTTTGGAAGAGCATTCTTCAATTGCTATCAAATTTAAGAATGTGTATTACTTTAATCCTGCAGATTCCATGAGTTAAAATACATTAGAAATGTATTTGACTTGTGCAAATCCTTCTCCTCCTGAAACCCTATGGTTAAACGTAAGGATTTTTTTTTCCATAATTTTTTGAAAAATTAGATTCTGGAAACCATCAAAACGTCCATGTCTAAGGGACTGATTAAATAAATTATTACATCCATAAAATGAAATATTAGCAACTTAAAAAAAAGAAGAGTAGATCTTTTTGTGTTGATTTGAAAAATGCTTACAATATATTATTAATTAAAATAGAAAGTTGAACAGTATGGTTTATATATAACTAAATACTCAATTTTTTAAAGGATGTGTGTATGTAAAGATTGCATGTTGTATATCTTATAAAAAGACACACAAGAAAATGTTAGTGATGCTTTTACCTAGGAGGAAAGGAGAATTTTATCTTTCACTTTACAATCTTATGTTCCTTTTGAATTTTTGACAGCCAGTATTTACTGCTTTTATAAGCCATGATAGCAAATATAGTAGAAAAAATATAAAGTATTTGGAAGTGATTGACATAAGTGACATTTTCACTCCATAACAAATGTCTTTCCAGCTGCCTACCATGAAAAGTGTGATGCATTTTCCTTCCACACATTTTTTTACACATTAAAGACTATCTATCTATTTATTGATTAAATTATCTATCTTCATAATCAAGCTATCACTTATCTATCTATCTATCTGTCTATCTATCCTCAAACAAAATGATACTACCCATGCTGTTCTACAAACCTCTTTTGTCGAAGAACAATGGACCTTGAATATCTTTCTACTCAGTTCAAGCACATCTGTCTTATCCATTTCAATGTCTGCCAGGAATTTTCAATATGGTAGTAGAAAGATATATTCTTGGAAATATCGGAAAACATTCTTGATGAAAGAACAGTGACTTTGACATTGTTTCCCAAGGCAAAGCTGAGCTAGGTGCTGGTGCTCTGGGCTGGTGGGGTCCCAGGTGAGAATTCTGAGAGTGAAGAGTTGGTCTAAGCCAAGCTGGTAACACTGTCACCCTTGGTTTCCCTGCTGCCTGGCGTGGGCTCTGGAGAAATACCCTTCCTGCAGCTCACCAAGTGTTTCTCTTCACTGTCTCCCCAAGAACCATGTAG
This sequence comes from Stenella coeruleoalba, assembly GCF_951394435.1. Classification (NCBI taxonomy): domain Eukaryota; kingdom Metazoa; phylum Chordata; class Mammalia; order Artiodactyla; family Delphinidae; genus Stenella; species Stenella coeruleoalba. Next base: position 29,665,229 of record NC_137153.1, on the reverse strand, counting down.
GGTGGGGGAAGGAAGAAGTTGAAATAACTGTTAGCTATGGGATGGGAATGACTTTCCTTGAGTCCACTTGTGCCCTGGGAAAGGTGGGAAGGGTGAGATTGGACAGGGACCCAGAGGGAGGAGATCGACTCTGCAGGCCCTGGAGATCATTGCTTTGATACAAACTTGAGTTGCTTCTGCCACTTCCGTCTGCTGCTATAGACCGGACCTCACAGCCCACAACAACAGAAGGCTTGGTCATTCCTCCTGCGGGGCTGTGAGTGGACTGAGGTGCCCAACGGCAGCTTTGCAAGTCACATATGCTCAGGTAACAAGTACTGCTTAGGAAGTTTCACCCACACATGTGTGAGCACTGGCCATTGGGGCAGATCTCACCCAGGGAACACAGTCCCGTCTCCCCTCTGTGATGCTGGGGTCAGCAACAGTCAGGTCATAGTTCAACAGGTCACAGCAGGTCATGGATCCCCTTCCTGGTGTTCACTCCCTTTCTGTCCATCCAATACCTCTTCCTGTTGGGGGTCACTCCCAGCACTCTTGTTAGTTCCTGCTTTTATTTTTTATCTTTGTCTTGTCCAGCTCTGGAAATAAGGACTTTTCTCAGCTCACTGACTCTCATTTTACATTCTGCTTGGAAGGAAGAGAGTGAGTCATGGCTGGGAACCAGGAGGACCCTGTGGCAGGGAGCTGAGGGCACTAGAGAGCAAGAACAGAGGGGCTTAATTCCTCCCACTTGGTGTTATTGGATTGAAAAAAGAGGAGGAAATAAGCTGCCCCCCCGGGGGCTCTGGATCCTTGCTGGAGCCTGTCTGTGTGCCCCCAGGGGAGCATGACAACTCCACTGCTCTGACCTCATTTCCCACCTCCTAAAACGACTTGTGGTTATGAAATATGGGGGTTCAAAGGTAACAGGGCTGTTTGGTATTTTTCTTAATCTTGTGTGCTACAGTATTTATTCTCATATTCATCATTGTTTGTTTGGTGAGGATTTTTCCACCAAATTTCCCCTGCTTCCCTTCTTTATAAGTATACCCAAATGGTCTCAGTTTGGCGCATCTTGCCACCATATTCCTTCATGCTGTAGATGTCAGTGTCTATGTGGTTGCCGATGAGCCTGAAGCCACGTCTCTAGAGTGGCTGAGTTGGCCTTCTTTGCTTCTACGGTCAGAATCATTTCTATAACCACAGTCAAGACCTCTTCTGTCATTCCACCTCTTACTGGTCATAATGGCTCATGTAGAAAGCATGTATTTGAATAAAGCAAGAAATGTCATATTGGAAGGGACCTGGGGTAGTCTGGGGGAAATATGGAGGAATTCACTGCAGTCATGATGGGCTAACTCCCGAAGAACTCTCCAGGGTCAGCACTGACCCCACACAAGTTTATTTCTTGCTCATGTGAGGTTGTGCTCTGCCATCTTGAACACCTGCCTTCCAAGGACAAGTCAGAGGAAGTGCAGGAGTAGTCTGTGTAGAGACTTGCGATGGACCAGTTCTAAAAGTAGTGAACACACCCCCACTCACATTCCAGACTGCAAAGGAGCCTGGGAAGGTGACCTGACCACGAGCAGCAGAAGGAAATAAGTCTGGTGGCAGGACACATGGGTTCAAATTCTAGTTCTGCACCTTTTTTGGTGACTTCATCTCTCCAAGTCTTATTTCTTGGGCTTCTGAACATGCAGGACTGGACTGGACAGGTTTTAGGGTCCTTCCTGATTCCTCTGTCTATAAACACTCTTTCTCGTAGAGTAGGACTGCTCTTCAAAAGTGTACTAATTTTCTACTCCCAGAAGAGTTTCCCTGAACCAGCTCAATATTGAGTCAGCCCAAACGTGCTGCAGCAGGTGAAGACTATTTCAAAAGCACCTTGTCTCCAGTGGTGAGGAAACTTGGAATTGTCTGGAAAGGGCTGCTTGTCAGCAGGCTGCACAGCACCTGAGGATGTGTGTGCCGTCTTCTTCAAGGAACAAGTGTGGTGTTAGCAGTGAGCACATGCACAGCATTGTCTGAGCAAAGGTGGGTGAATGAATGAGGACACCTGTCCTCCACCACCCCTAGCCCATTGGAAACTGTGGGGTGTTTGCAGGTACCAGGTGGCCATGTGACAATAATGTCTCCTGATGTCCTCTGCTCACCAGCACCCGGAAGGGCCAACAGATGCCACTCTCAGATAGGAACATGAGTCTCTGGTTTTAGTTGTATACACATACACCATTTTCGTTCATAGTTTCTTTCATGGTTTAAACGATAAAAGTAGTATATGGTTGTGGTAATAGTGTGAGCCACCCAGGGGCAGAAGGGAGCATTAATGAATATTAATCACTGTCTCTCTCTTTCTCTATTTTAAATGCTTAAGGGTGCTAAGGTCAACAGTTTGGTGTGAACCTTCCATAAGTTCTCTCTTCTTGTCCCAAAGGAAACATTTCTACATCTCCACACATGTTGTATGTAGACTGACACAGAAAGATGGTGATAGAGCCATTTATTTCTTCACAAAAATAGAAACCTGACATATAAATTGTTCTGAGAATTTTTCACACTTAAAAATATATTGTGAATATATATATATATTTTTTTTCCTGATTACCTTTCCTGATTAACTAATCTCGTATCATGGGTTGTCATAATTCCTTCAACCATCTTTCCATCAATGGTCATTTACGTGCTGCCAGGGTTTTTTTTTGTTGGCAACATTTGTATGAGGACCATTCTTATTTGTTTCTAGGAAATAGCCCCTTTTATTTCTAAAAACTCTTCTAAAAGTAGAAATGCTGGGTCAGGGGATTTTAGCAAATTTTGCCCATTTATACCCTGGAAAGTTGCAATAATTGATCTTCTCACTCATGGTACATGAAGACTTATTTTCATAAGTCTCACCAACATAGGCTGTTACAATATTGAAAAATTTTGCCAGTCTGATTAACAAAAAATGATGCCTCACTATTGTTTCAGTTTGAACTTCTGTGGCCACTGCAAGGTTAATCATCCTTGCATGGGATGGTTAGCATAGTTAATGGAGCATTTGCCCTGCTTCTGTGAATTTGCAGACTGCTCTCCTTTGCCCACTTTTTCTTATTAATGTTGTAGGAGTGAATTATTATACCACCAACTCTCTCTCTATTCAATGTGCAAGAGGAGTTTTCAGTCCAACTTTTAAAAAATATTTTATTTATTGTGTTTTTGGTGTAAAGAATTATTAAAATGTTAAATTCTTTCAATTATTAAAATTTTAAATTAAAAAAATAATGTCCAGTTTTTCCTACATGGCACCTGGTTTAGGAAGCCTCTCCTATCATTTATTTATTTGATCTTAGCTTGTAATGCCCAAGTGCTGTACCTGGGTTTATGCCGTGCTCTAGGCGTCCAGTTGTCCAGTTTCTCAGTAACATCTGCATGATCCACACAAGGACAATGCAGTTCAGGATGGGATACCCCTAGATGATTGTTCTCTGCAGTTCCACCAATGACAGGACAAATCAGGGTGTGACCTCATTCCTTTTGAATTTTCTTTCCACAGGACCAAGTCACTATATGTGGCTGCCCCTTCCACTGTTGAGTTCTTCCAGGCATTGCAAACAAAAGAATTCATGGAACAGCTTCCTGTATTAAGGCTGTTTGGAAAATTCATGGACTTTTTTGGGAAGGCGTTCTTTTTTTCTCTAAATAAGGGGGAAAGTGTGCCAGAATTATCAATCCAGTCTACATTCTCACATAATGTGCAAATTCCTTCTTTCAAATTGTTTCTTTTATTCGGTAGGAGGGTGGAGTTTGGTGATAGCATGAATTCAAGTTTGGATCTCCATTGCACCCTGCCCCAAGTTCATGGTTCCTATTGGCCCCTGCCATGTCCACTCTGCCATCGCACTAGCACCATTTCCTACTGGCTGCCCCACCCTGGGCTCTGCCTCCATCTTCAAAAGTGATTCTGCCAGTGCAGAGGTTTAGTGTTTTCCTTTTAGGGTAACATGCATGGAGGTAGGAAATCTGCATTATTTTCTATGATTTTAGGTTTAGAAAAAATGTGAAGGTCAATATTTCAGATTTTTTGAATGAAAATCTCCTGTTATTGCTGTCATGCCATCTACAGTGACACACAGCCTTTAGAGATGATGCTGCAATGGAGCTGGTGTTCTCACAGCAGGACCCGCAGAACTGTAAGAGCCTGAGTTCGGGTCCTGCCTGCCTTGTTGATAGCTCTGTGCCCTGATCCTAGAGCAGTGCGTGGCGCATGGCGGGCGGCCAACACATATTGTGGCATGAATGAATGAATGGAAGGTAAGGCCTCTCTCTTAGGATGTGGGGTTCAGTAAAGTGACACCCGTGAAGAGTCCAGCATTGCTGTGCAAGGACTACATCCAAATACCACCAGAGTGATGGAGGAGGGAGAAGCCACAGAGGTCACAGGTCTCACGTCCGGACTCTTCTATTTTTTTAAATTGATACTGAAATTTATTTATTTACTTATTATTTATTTATTATTTATTTATTTCAATTATTCTCATTCAAAAAATGTAGTTGATTCACAATGTTGTGTTAGTTTCAGGTGTACAGCAAAGTGATTCAGTTATACATAGATATATCAATTTATTCTAATTTTTATGTCATGAAATATTACTATTCTTTTGATTTTTTTCAACTATTTAAATTTCTATTTCATTGAAGTATAGTTGATTTACAATGTCATGTTAGTTTCAGGTGTAGAGTACAGTGATTCATATATATGTATATGAACCACTGTGCTGTACATATATATATATATACATTCTTCATTTTAATGGAGAAGATTTCAGGCCCCTCAAATTCATCATCTCATTCTCTAACCACCCCCTTCTCTCTCCTGATAAATCACTATCGGCCACACAAGGCAGGCAAAACCCCTCCCTCTCCCTTCTCTATCAGCTGCAGAGCCCGTCTGTGTCAGCCCCTCATATCTCACAAATCCACCCCTCTTTCCTTAACCAGAGAAATGCATTCAAGAGAGCCTCGGAATTCAAGCTTTACAACAAGTTCCTAGTCCCCCATGTACCAGTTACGGGGTGTGGGTTACAGGTGGAATAACTCTCAGACTCAGCCCCACCCCGTTGTTAAAGTAGGGAGAGGAAGAGTTCTATGTGAACGTGGAGACTTTCTAAGACCGTCAAGACAGATAATCGATGTGAGTATGTGTCCAGCACACAAAAGGAGCCCCATCAACAGCAAGCAGTAGGTATTAGTATCAGGGTCCTGCTGAGGAGGGAGGGAGGTCTTCCTCCTGCACCCCCACTCCCCCACCGAGCCTATGCCCAATGCGGCAGTTGGAGTGTGGAGGAAAGTTCCTAAAGTACAAACACGATTGTGCCAGGCTCTCCTGGGATGCTGCCGCCTCCACAGTTAGTGGAAACCCAGCCCAGCCCACTTCAGCCCCTCCTCTCCCACCATCCTGGGCTGTCATGTGGGCCCTGCCTTTTCCACGGCCTTCAGCACACATTCTTCACTCTAATCTCATTCCTGCATGGACACCCCATCCATTGCCCCAGTTCCGCAGTATCACAGAAAATGTATACTCGGTAACACCATTTTTTTCAAGTTCAAAAGCGTGCAAAAGTAAACAATATATACTTTTAGGAATGTATATGTTTGTAGTAAAAATTAGAAAAGTAAAACAAGGGAGTGATGGCAAAACCAAACATTTCGGAAGTAAAATGGAAAGAAAGCAGCAGCCCAGGGATTTGGGCAGGTGACAGGTAGAATAGTGGGGATGGAAACTGGGCTGGATGATTGGTGAGTAAATCCTACCCATCTTACTGGTACAGACACTGGGTGTAGGGGTGTGATGTGCCAGAGACCGCAGAGTTAGAAAGTGGCAGATCTGGGACTTGAGCTGGTGTTTGGCTCCCAGGCTCATCATTCCTTCTGTGAACTGGGAACCAGTCATCAATAAAGCTGTGCATAGGGATGACCTCATCTGGGATAGAGTGAAGAGTGAGACAAGGAGACAGCAGGGAACAGAGAGCAGGAAGGATGTCCAGTGTCCATGATGGAAACTGTGGAGGGGCTGGAGAGATAGGAAGGAAACCTGGGGAGAGTGTGGTCTGAGAAGCCCACATGGAGTGAGTAGAGAAAAGGGGTGTGGTTAATAGTGTCAATAGGAGCAGATCACACGACCACTGCTGTGGACCGAATGTGCCCCTTTCAATTCATCTGTCGAAGTTTAACCCCCAATGTGACTGTATCTGAAGACAAGATTTTTAGGAAGTAATTGAGGTTACATGAGGTTATAAGGGTGGGGTCCTGATTTGCTAGGACTGGTACCTTAAGGAAGAGGAAGAGATGTCAAAGCTTTCTCTCCACCATGTGAACACACAACTAGAAGACGGCCATCTGCAAGCCAGGAAGAGAGCTCTCACCAGAAACCAACCTGGGGAAGACCTTCATCTTGGACTTCCAGCCTCCAGAACTACGAGAAAGAAATTTCTGTTGTTTAATCCCCTCAGTTTGTGGAGTTTTGTTATGGCAGCCTGAGCAGACTAATTCCAGGAATGGTGGAAGTATCCCTGGGGCAGGGATGGCCCTGAGCCTCCTATTTGAACTTCCACTGACCCAACATTTTTTCGTGAAACAGCTTTTGTGAACTGATGAGAGGCAAGCAGTATGAAAGTACCCAGACTACCTCCACCTAAGCTGTCCCTGCTGAGGGCTGTGGCTCTGCTCATGTGGTGGCCATGCTTCCAGACATTCTTGGGGTGGTGTCCCAGAAACAGGTCTTCCCACCGGGGAGGGTTCTGTCTTGCTTTTGAGGACAAATGCCATATTGCTTAGGGATGGAGCATTTTCAATCCTTCCAAAGCAGGAGGGCAATGAAAGGACTACTTGGCCTTTACGGTCAAACTTTGCTTTTGGAAACAAGTATGTACTGTGGGTGTTTGAGGTCACTGTCTTAAGATGGCAGGGCTGGTGTGCAGAAGGTGCTTTGTTTTAAAGGATGAGGGGTGAAGAGACGTATGATTTCCTCTTCAAACAAAAACCTCTCTCTGAGAGGCCAAACTGGAGGTCCACGTATGCTTGTCCTCTCGTTCTCAGACCACATCCGTGGATTTTACGTTCCCTTCTGAATGTCAACAGAAAGAGCACCACCAAAAGTAATGGCACAGGAAGTGGCACTTCACCACTGGCAACAGACACTACAAGGTGGGTTTAGCCTGTCCAGTCAGGTAAAGTCCAGGATCATAGCCACGTGCACAGGTGAAAATATGGAGTCTTTTAGAGATGTGGTGTATTTGCATCCTTCATACTCTTTTAAAAGAAGGTGTTTCAAATGAAGTGGGAATTGAAAAATACATTTATTTCTGATTGGATGCAAGAGCTTTCAAGTATGGAAACACTACCTCCTTCCTTTTTCTGGATTCCACTTTAAAAACTGAAAAAAATTAATCTTTTCCTCAAGTATTGGGCTTTAAAGTGGGTAATATCAAAACAATATTTTATTTGCAAGTAATAAACTTTATTGTTTAAGCCTGCTTTGAAAGTGCATTAGTATTTTGAGGACACTATAGTTAAACTCTTTGCCCTCCCATTTATCCAAGATCTTTTGCTAGTCCTTGGATGTGACATTCATAATAATGCACTTCAGGCATTGCAGGTATGGATACACCTCCGAATGATAAAAACATCCAATTATCATCAAGGTATTGTTCAACATAAATGGCATTTTCTTTTACTAACCTTTTAGTAAAATAAATAAGTGAGGTGTGGCCAACACATTCAGTAACTGTATCATCTTTTGATTAATCCAAGTGGTCACCATCCAGACCATTCCACAAAGGCAGTTTGCAACTAATGAGCAGGATGCAGCTTTGCCAGGGTGCCTGAGAAACATCTTTGTATCTGGGTGTCTTCAGCTCTTTCCCCTCCTAATGGGATGGGCTTCAAGTGCCAGTGCAGATGGAGCAGATGGTTGGGCTGTTTATCCTCTCAGGCCCCTTGTTCCAGGCGAAGCCTGCGTGCTTCATCCCTGGCTGGGTAATCCCAAGTCCAGCTGGAAGTGAGGACAGAAATGTTTGCCGGGCCGGAGCTTGTCCCACGTCTGTTTGCTCTTGGAGCCAGACTGGCCTGTTCCTTGCAGGTCTCTGGGGAGGCTGCAGCATCCTTGAGTTTCTGATTAACTCTTCCTTGGCTGAGTGAGTCCATGGGGGACCCCAGGCAACCACACATGGCGACGCTGTCCCTGGCTTTGCATCCCATTCCCCCCACTTCCCACACCACAAGTACAAATATCACACCACACACACACACACACACACACCACTCCCCTCCACCAACACATACCCCGCACCTGCAGTCCAACCAGTGTTTTCTTAGCGACTTCCCTGATCCTTACCATCAAAGGGATTCCTGAAGCAAAGCCTTCGAGGCTTCCTCCTCAGGAAGGGCCCCTCCTGAGGACACTGAGAAGGAGAGAACATGTCCGTCTCTTTTTCTGGCAGTTGTTCATTCACCACATTTCTGGTGTCTGTGATGCACCAGGAGCTCTTCCGAGTCCTGCAAGGAAGTGGGGGCAGGATGGGGACTGAAAGAGTGGGCACAGCCCTGTTTTCATGGGGCTTGGGGTCTGCGTTGGCAGCATGCTGAGAACATGTTGGTGAGGAGGACGATCACAGTGATGGAAACCTGGGAGGAGTAAAGATCCGGGACCCCGGAGCAGGAGACCAGCTGATGACAAGAGGAACACCAGCCCGTGACTATGTCCACAGAGGGTGGAGAGCGGCAGGGAGGACTGCGGTGGGGACACGGAGATGTGTCCAAGACAAGGAGGCCCGTGGGCTGGTCAGAGTGGTGTGAGGAGTCTGCGGGTCTTGTGTGCAAGATATTCCTTCCCTGAATGTAGAGGTGGCGATGAGGAGGTGTGCAGGGGGTTCCAGGAAACTCTGGAAAGAGCAGAAGAATCAGGGATTCTAGACCACAGAGTAGAGGAGACCACAGTGGGGATGGAGGGGTGTCCGGAAGAGGGAGATTGGAAGGGGAGGGTGCTGGGTCTGCACAGGGAGCAGCAACTGTGAAAGATAGCATCAAGGTCATGCTCTGCTTTTCATTTTACTTTTCTAAACTTATGCTTTGAAATAATTTTGGATTTCCAGAAGAGCTGCAAGGATAGAGTTTGCATATACAGTCCACTTGGTTTCCTTTCATGTTAACCTCTTACATAACCACAGTCCACTTGTCAAAACTGAGAAATGATCATTGGTAAAATCCTGTTAAGTAAACCAGAGGCTCTGTTTGGAACCCCTTTTCCACTGGGACCCAATCCAGGACACCAAGTCACATTAAGATGTCCTGTCTCCTTGGTCCCCTCCAATCTGCCATGACCCCTCAGTGTCTCCTTGTCTTTTATAATCTTGGCACTTTTGAAGAGTGCTCATTAGTTATTTTGTAGAATTTCCCCCCAGCTGAGTTTGTTTGATGTTTTTCCATGATTAGATTATGGTTAGAGATTTCTGTGCAGAATATCACAGAGGTGATGCACCCTTCTCACTCCACATAAGGGCATGTATGACCTCAACTAGGTTTCTTCCTGGTGATGCTCACCTGGGTCTGTCGGTTAAGTCGGTGTCTGTCGGTTAAGTTGGTGTCTGCCAGGTTTGTCCACTGGCGAGTGACTGTTTTTCCTTTGCCATATTTTTGTTACAAGAGAGTCACTCAGTCTAGCCCAGGCTCAAGAGGAGAGAAGTAAATGCCAGCTCCTGGAGGGGCAAGTGTCCCAGAATTTGTGAGGTTATGTTAAATTTACCACACTAATTAGAAAGTGTTGTTTACAGCATTATTGTTAATTATTATTATTATTAAACTAGTTAGGAGGTTGCCTTTCCTTCTATAAGAAGGTGACATTTTTATCTGTAACAACTTTGACAGTCTTCTCAGGGAATATGTCTGCCCTGTCCAGATAGAAAACTAGAGGTACTGCTCGTTAACAGCTGTGGAAAGCTGTACCGTACAAAGACCCAAGGGGACTTGCAGTCAGGGATAGCAGGCTGACCATGCTCATGCCTTTCTTCTCTCTACTTGCCCCACTAAAATGACAGGAAAGGAATGAAAACCTGATTACCTCATAGAGAAAAAGAGAGCAGGTTGAAGCCAGGGATGAAGTAACCTCACACATTTTGGGATGACTCAGCTGAGTGGCTACTAACAAGCAGTGGTCCCCTTTCTGGCCATCCTACTGGGAAGAGCCAAGCAGTGCAAAGGCCAATGGAGCAGGGGGCTGGAGGGGCCCATAACAGGGCTGGGGCGAGTGTCTACATGGAGACCTCCAGCATCTCATGTTCCTCTCCCACCCTGTGCAGAGAGGGTTTACTCTGGCAGTCATCACCCAAACAAAGTAGGTATTAGTTTCCTGGAGCTGCCATAACAGAGGACCACAGAGTGGGTAGCTGAGAACAACAGAAATGTACTGTTTCACAGCTCTGGATGCCGGGTGTCTGAGATCAGGTGCTGGCAGGGCCAGGTTCCCTCTGAAGGCACTAAGGAAGGCTCTGTCCCAGGCCTCTCTCCAGTTGTTGGTAGTTCCTTGGCTTGTGACAGCATAACTCCAAATTTCACAGGGTGTTCTTCTCATGTGCATGTCTGTGCCCAAATTTTTATAAGGACATCAGTCACATAGAATTAAGACCCATCTTAATGATCCCATTTTAACTAATTACATCTGCAAGGAACCTATCTCCAAATAGTGTCACATTCTGAGGTGTTGGGGGTTAGGGCTTCAACATATGAATTTGGGGGGCACACAATTCAACTTATAATATAGTGGGGAGTTTACCGGCTGAAAGAACAGAGAATCTTCACCTCAGGGACACCAGACTTAGCAGAGAGCTGGAGAGCACTGCGGGGCTGAAAAGGCAGGATTGAGTGAATGTCAGCCTACAGGACTCTGCGTCCTCAGTCCCCTTTCCCGTTCTACTTTCACAGGGAGAGCAGCCAGACCCACCTTGTGCTCACCCAGGGAGAAGATTAGACATTCCCAGAGAAAATGTCACCAGGTATTGGTATTTGGTGGTTTCTCAGTTGTGTCTATATCATCTCATTGCATAAGTCTGCAAGACCTCCCCAGCTCCCATCTGTCCAAATCGCATCCAGCAGTTTAATGTTTCCCTCTGAGATATGAATGGACAGCCTAGGATCACAGACACTGGACAGAGTGTCTACATGGAAGACTGAGACTCAGAAGAGAAAAACCAGAAAGCAAATATGCAGAAGAAACAATTACCAGCTAAAAGAGGACTGAAAAATAAGAGTTAATATTCTTAGAGATCAAGATGGAATTGCATCTATATATAAAGAACAATATGCTATGAAAGAAGAATTACTAATTATTGGTCAAGAGGGAAGGTAGAATATAGATATTTTAGACATGAAAGCAAGACCAATCTATCTGCACATCCATCTCTCATCTACTGATCAATCAGTTGATCAACCTATCCATCCATCCCTCTAGCCACCCATCCAAGAGTCCATCCCATCCACCCATCCATCCAACAATCCTTTCATCCATCATCCATCCATCCATTCATCATCCAGCCAGCTAGCCAGTCACCCATCCATCCAACCATCTATACATTCATTCACCCAGCTATCATCTATCTACTTATCTATCTATATAGTCTGTTCATCTATCACCTATCTCTCTGTCGGTAATCTATTATCTACCTATCTTTCCCTTGAACTCTTTCTTTTAAAACTACTGTATAATGCACTTCAGTAAAATAAGGAAGAAAACTAGATAAGATGGAATTCTGGAAACAGAGGACCCAATGCAGGAGGGAGGTGGGGAAAACTCAAAAATCTCTAAGAGAAAAATACTCTCTGAATACTTGGAAAAGTTTTGAGGTATTTAACACATGTGTTCAAACTTTAAAAACTTTTACTAAGAAGTACATGGAACACTGAGCAAGTGAAAACATAAGGTAATTTTTAGCTTCTGGAAAAAATCCCATAAAACCCGTAAAAGCTGTGTAAGAATGGAGGCATGTTCACTCCATGCATTGGAAACATATGTACCCCATGTGATTAACGTAAACTCTGTCTGTTGGGAGGGGAGGACGTGGGGAGGTGGGGCATGGGGGTGATGGAGAGAATGACTTCTCACTTTCCTTAATAGAGAGTCCATACAGTACTCTAGAGTATTGATTAATCAAGAAATAGCAGGATTTTATGTTACATGAAAATACGGAAATAAATATCAAAAAAAAATCTTCAGAAGTTGATAATACCTTCCTCTAAAGCAGCAATAGAGGTTTGGGCACTGGCCCAATATTTTTTCAATATAAGCTACTTAGAACTCTTTGATTTTACTATGTAGATGTACTTCGCTAAAAATAGAAACAAGATTTTACAGCAAAAAGGAGAGTAGAAGAATGTGTACACACAGCTCCCAGAGGCTTAGAAACAGTGAAAGTCTTCTGGCAGGATTTTATGTTGCCGTTTTATTAGTGAGGCAGGCCAATAGAGTTTTGTATTTATGCTGCCAGAACTGGGAGGAAACCCTTCTTGTTCCTTGGGGCCATACCACTCCATCTGTCACCCTCTCTTTGAAAATGCTTTTGTGACAGGCTGCTTACAGTTCTAACACCTAGCACTACTCATTCCTGAGGTGAGTGACAACTATGCTGTTCCTTGCAGGGGCAGGCAGCTCAGAAGGCCTGGAAGCCCTTGTCACAAGGTGAGAAAGGAAACAGCAGTTCTCTGTTGGTTCTGATAGAGCTGCCATTCTCCACTGAGGAACTTAATTGGTAAGAGATTGTGGGCTGTTAGAAACCTCAGCTCTTAGGGTCATGGACAGTTTGGCCATTATTTTCAGTATCTACTGAGAGGCTCCTGGTTTCATTGCCCCTCCCTCTCACCTCAGCATTTTTGAGTCTGTGAGTCTGCACCCCATGCTTTGCTCACCTTTGGGGCTTCCTGGAATGGCTCTCTCCATGTCCTCCCTTCTGGTATTCTCATTATCATGTCCTCCAACTGTCTTCCCATTAGAGGAGATACAGTGCCTGTGCGGGGAGAGGGATCTTTATGGGAACATCAAGTCTGCAGCCCTTATCCCACCAATTGTCCCCTCCCAAACTTGCCTTATGAAGAGGGGAGACCCATGACACACATGGGAGCCACTCTGGGGAGAAAGAGTAAATGGAAGATGAATGCCAATGCTGTTTGGTTGGAGTAGCAAGACTGGACACAGGGTGGAGGAATCAGGCAGGTCCAGAGCAGCCAACCAGGCAAGGGGGTCAGGAAGGAATACTGACACCTCAGCTAAAAGCAGTGAGTGCATTTCCTGCAATTTTTGTGTTCTGGCTCCTTCAGGGTTTCAGGATTCTGGATCCTGGCCACCTTTCCTCCTTTTCAGACACAACTAGCAGGGGACATACTTTGCTCTTACTTGGGTAACTTTGCAGCCTGGGATGGGAAGGTTAAGGAAATGGCAGAGCATTAGAACATTAAATGAAGCAAACTTTAGGCAAAGTGAAAAATTTCTTTGAATGGCCTTTCAGAACACTCATGTGTAGACCATGTCATATCAAAGAAGTAAATCCCAGACCTTTGGAACATTCAACATTTCCAAATTCAAGGCTATTAAAAAAAATAGTAACACAAAACATTTTAAAAGGCTGCAAAGAGACTGTGGAGGTTGGCCACTACAGACGGTTGGAGGGGTTACATTGCATATGGGGTCCCAGGAAGGGAGCTGGCAGAAGGCATGGGTGCAGCCTGTGGGCAGGTTAGAGTCCTCCAGGCTTCCTGGCTGACAGTGGTGTGGGCAGCTCTGTGCCCACCCCTGACCTCCCCTGACCTTCAGCTTTGGTAAAGTGAAGACATCTCTTGTCCAGCTCTAGTTGGCTGTGTTTGAGCAGAGACTTGGCAATATGGGAGTGTGAACCACACAAATACCTGTCCAAGAAAAGCCCAAGATCAGAGAACCACCCCTGCAAAGAGCCTGAGGTTTTGGAAACAAGTTTTGGGAGAAGTGGACCAAAGTGTGCATGGGAAGGAGGTGGAGGATGTCCTTCCTGCAGAATGGATCCAAGATAATCCAAACGATCCCCCAAAGTCCCCGCTTGTTCATATCCAGTGATGGGTGAGGATCTGTTTTCATCAAGGTGCAATATAGGAAGCCAAGCTCCAAACAAACCACACACAGAGGGTGCTTATAGGACCTGGAGCTCACATTGGAGAGAAGGGGGCCATGCAGGAAGGGCACTTATAGAACTATAGCACACACTGTGGAAGAAGGTACTACACTAAGAGGATGCCACAGTACCTGGAGCTCACACTGCAGAAGAAAGAACCATGCTCATGGAAACTGGAGCTCACTCTGGGGAAGAAGGAACCATGGAATCACACATGAAGGTTGCTGATAGCACCTGGACTCATGGTGGTGAAGAAGCTGGGAAGATGGACAGTCAGGAGATCACCAATTAGAACTGTCAAATTGCTAGCCTGGGTGGCTGCATCTGAGCTTGCAGAGAACTCTGGGCGTGTTCTCAAAGGTGCATAGGTGGGGAGACCATGGCAGCATCCACTTCTGTGCAGCCCCACGGTGAGGCAGTGGATGTCTGGTGGTACCCTGGGGCTGCCGCACACCGACCCAAGGAGAGCAAGGACCTTCTCCATTGCCCGCCAGAGATGTGCGTAGCCTTTGGCTTCCCAGATCTCAGGCCAAGGGTCACTTGTGGTCAGCTCACCCCCAAACCATGTGGAGAAGAGTAGTCTGGGACAGAAGCCTCCAGCTTGACCAAGTTGAGCATAGAGCAGCACAGCATCATGGTGCTTGGTGTAGGGAGCTGGGCCTGGCACCAGTCTTCCCTCACAGGCCAGGCAGTCTTCCAGCCTTGTCCTAAACTGTCAGGTTCCTGCTTGCACAACAAGCAGAGGTGTAAGTTAGAATGACAGCCTCCCAGAAGTTGTCCCCGACCCCTGCACCATGTAGCCTGTTGCTTCTGAGTATTCTTTTGGGCCACCCCTTGAGGGATGAGGCCAAGGTGTGGGTGCTCTTCTCTTGTGTGTCTTCACTGCTAGAGTGTGACTGGGCTGTGTAGCCACCTCTGGGGAGGTCAACATTAATGTGACCACCACCCTGGAGAATCACCGGGCCAAGACTCAAAGGCTCTGAAAAGTGTTCCTCCAAATGCAAACCCAACCTAAGAAAAAAAGGGTGCCCCAGTGACACAGGCCAACCATTTGGAATGTTTCCCAGCTTTTTCACTCGCTGGGTGAGGGTTCCCAGGAAAGACAGAACCAGCTGCAGAGTGTTTGTGTAGGCGTTGGGGGCGGGGGGCCTTGCTCTTTACTGAAGAGAGTCTGGGGAAAGAGGATCAGGGGTTGCCATAAACTCCAGGCTTCGGATCTTAAGGTAATTTGTTGTACTGGTGAGGTCAACAGGCAAGCTTTGATCACAAGCAAAGACTCTAAGATTGTTGTCTACAAAAGTGATTGATTCATTACATCCAGGTCTCAAATGCCAGCAGAGGTCAAACTGAGCAGGGGGTGGTAAAGGGAGGAGGGCAGCATTAGCACAGAAGTCACCGCTCAGCCTTCCGCTACACATCTGCGATTTCCGCAATGCCCTTCCGGGACGGGTGATCTCTGAATTTGCTTATGAATTTGAGACATTTACCCGATTTTTGATGTTAGCTTATTTGCTGGAATAGTCACTGCTTTTATGCCATCCTTGGGGAAAAAAAGAACTGGGTGGAAGAAATGCCCAGGTGCCACCACCTCTGGCTGCAAGTCCTGCTTCCTGGAATGGAGAAAATTGGAGAAAATGAGATGAAATCCTAGGAAAAGGATAGGGCCAGACATCTACCATTGGTCACAGGCATGCAACTGTAGAAATGCATGTCTGTTCTTGCCCTTTCTTCCCTGAAGCTTTTCTGGGGCTTACGCCCCACTTGCTGCACAATATAGGGGGAGTTGACCCCCCATCCACAGAAGTGGATGACTGTCCGTGGCGGTCATCCTGTGTGATGTCCTTTCTTCCTATGTCTGTGGTGCTGCCGCATAGGAAGGGTGCCCACAGATACTGGCTGGCTGGTCATCTTTGGAAGTCATGGAACAGACCTTACTCCATTTATCTCAGCACCCAGGGCCTCCTTTGTCTCTTGGAAATCAGCAGCTATCTCAAGACTACTTCTTTTTCTGTTACCAAGGTCCTGATTTTACTCTGATAACTTTTGGTGCAATTAGGTGCATCTTATGGAATCCTTCTTAGGTAGAAGGCCCGTGGAGTAAGGTCTGATTGGATTGGGCATAGATTGGTACTGATCTACCACAATGGGTTGCTATAGTTCATTCATTCATTCAATTAATGTTTCTTTCCTGTTTAATATACATCAGAAATTTTCTTGGAGGAAAAAGCCATGAGCCATAGAAGCCTAGTCCCTGCCCTCACAGAGTGTGTGGTCCATCGGAAACGAGCAGGTATAGCCCCACATGTTGAGCATTGGGTTCGGGGCCCCTAGAATGCAGAGACTGTGGGAGGGGTGCGGTGGGCAGGGAGCTTCCCAGGGAGGAGCTGAGGGAAGAGAGACTGCTGGGCAGAGGAAGTGGCCTCTCCAAGGCCCGAAATGAGGGCAAAGGAGCTCAGTGTGGCCGAGCATAGAGCGTGAGGGGCATCTGGGAGAGAAAGAGGCAGGGGAAGCACACAGAAGCCGTGATGACCTGATCACTTAAAGATGGTGAGGTCACAAGTAAGGGCCAGGGAAACTATTAAAGTGTTTAATGGTCTAGTAGCACGGTAAGATTTTTGTCTTAAGAAATCTGTCTGGGCACACTGTGGAGAATGGACCGGAGAGGGACAGGTCTGGAGCAGGGCAGCCTGTGTGTAGGGCTTCTGGCAGCTGGGCCAGGAGGGAGACCACGAAGGAAGGAAGGAAGTCAGGAGGGAGAAGGGACAGAGCAGGAGGGGACTGGATTGAGCTGGAAGGAGGGAGGGAAAGAGGTGAGTCTTCCTGTTTGGGGCTCCGGGTTGTTCTAACCTTGTGGTCCAGGGAGCCGTCGCGGGGCTGGGCATACTCCTTTTATATTCACTCTTTTCCTCTCTGGGTTCCAACTCCTACAGTGCCATAGGGTCTCACCTCGGGTTAGGGTCTTAAAAAAACAGTGAAGCCACGCTGGCTCTAAGACTCTATCCAGATTTCTCTGTGAGTGAGCAAGAGGGTCACCCCAGGACCCTACTCTGAGGGACGATGGACTGCAATGCAGGGGATGTGGGTGGTGCCCCCAGAGCCCGAGCACCTGGACAGCAAGACCCCACATGTGACCACTCCAGAATCAAGATGTGGATTGTTTTAAAAAGGGAACAGCATAGATTGCATTGAAAGGTAATTGGAAGACAGTTGGGAAAGAGCACATACTGTATGAGTCTATTTATATAAATTGCAAAACAGGCAAAGCAGATCCATGCCGTTCAAAGTCAGGAGAGCTATTATTCTGGGCTTGGTTCCTGGAAGGGGGCAGGTGGGGGCTCTGAGTCTTGTGTTTCTTTATCTGGTGCTGGATTCACAGGTGTGTCCAGTTTGCGAAAATTCAGCATGTCATGCTCTGCACCTTCCCACCGCCCCAGTCGCCACTGCACCCACAACTTCAACAAAAATGTTTTCCAAAGACGACCCTGGTGCTTCCCTGGAAATGCTCACTTTGCATGCTTCAGGTGTGCAGACAAGAGAGCTCTCTGAAGGTGGGTCCAGGGAAACAATAAAGGCCGAGCCTGTGGCATGTGCCGTGCTCAGAGGAGGCTCGGGGGACAGAGGTGACCTGGTCTGAGTTGGGCCATGGCAGCCCCTCGCCTGCCTCCCTCCCTCAGAGTCCCCCAGGATGCTTGTTGGAGAAGCCCTTGTTGATGCAGGACCCAGAGGTCACAGGTTCAAGCCACGTAACAGGAAGTTCTGATGGGCTTGTTACTGATTTCCAAGCAGGCAGAGGAAGTCACAGTCTTTCTGAAACAACAAGATTCTTGGGCCAAATCCCCTCCTTTTCTAACAACCTAGCCCACAGAGGTTCTCGAGGAATCTAGAAAGGGAAGGGTCTCCAGCTAGAAATGGTCATGACTTCATTTGACTACAACATAAATACAGTGTCTTCAGAGGGAAACCATGGTTCACCTGAAGCAGTTTGAAACCTCCCAGAAGAGTGGAATGTTGGCAGCAGATGTCAGCAGGCACCTCCAGGGAGTGCGTGAAACCTGCCCAGGGGGCCGCGGTCCTGGGCAAGGCTGCTTTCACCAAAAGGAGTCTCATTTGAATGGGGACGAGCACACACAGAGGCCTGTGCCTGACCTGCTGAGCAGGGATTCTTTACCAGCCGCGTGTTCCTGGGAAGCAGTGCTGTGTCACACGGCTGTCACTCCTGGTGCATTTGAACACTCACTCCGTGTGGGTCTGTGCGTGCCCCAGACACCTTCCTTGCAATTGGGGGTTGCAACCCAACCCCCCCGAACACCCACATTTATGCTCAGGAGTCCGGGGCTTAACTCCAGGCCCAGCAGGTGCTGTCACCGCTGCCTTCACCGGGGACCTCATCTCCCCCCATTTCTGGCCTCAGCACTGACACCAGGACAGATGGGGTTTCATGAATTCAGTCCTGCTCCTGGGCACCTCCTACCCCTTGGGGTGGTGGTACCATTAGCTCTGGCCAGTGCTCAGGGAGTGGGAGAGCAGTGGACCCCTCGCCTGGTCACTGGGCATGTTCCAGATCTGAGCTGCTGTCAGCTATGTCCTAGAGAACAGAGGACACTGGGTGGCACCCCCACTGATGGCAATAGACAGTGTGGACAGCAAATGTACCTTGTCATCTCCGCTGTTGAGGTGTTAGGTCTGTCACTGCCACGAGACCCCAATCACCCTGACACCATTTCTTCCTCCAAAGCCCCCAACCCCTGCAGAGACTCCTCACAGCCCCCCAGAGTCCACTCCCACCCACCCCACCGCCTGAGGGGCCCCTCCTTCCTGGAGCCTCACCTGCTCCATCTCATACTTAGAATAAAATCCAAACTCTGAAGTCTGACCCTGCTGACCGGTCTTCCAACCACTATCTACTCCTTCTCAGAAACTCCCATCTCCCTGCTCCTCTTCAGACCATGGACTCATTTGTGTCCCAGCTCTCAGTTGGGAATGCGTCCCTCAGCCTTCTGGAAGGTTCTCTCAAATGCCATGTTCTCAGAGACATGTATATCTTTGCTCTTAATATTCCTTGCTCTTAAACTGTGACCTCTGGCGATTCATTGTCTCCTCCACCAACATATAAACACAGAGAGGTTGGTGGCTCAGTGTTCTGTGCCCCATTCCAACATGTGTGTGTGGTTTCCTCACACCACCAAGCAGTTCTCTGACAGCAGGTGAACGTCCTGCAATTCAACTCAATTTTGACACTACCCACCCAGAGGTAGCATCACATCCCACAGGTTCGGAGCCTGGCCCCACAAGAACAACACCGCAGACACACACAACTCCAGACACCAACTGCCAGTCCAGGTTGTCACTGGTTATAAATCAGAGGTTCCCGTGACCCCCTCCTTGGGCTTAATTAATTTGCTAGAATGATTCAACAGAACTTAGAGGAACATTCTACTTACTGGATTACTGATTTATTATAAAAGGATATAGTTCAAGGATGACCAGATGGAAGAGCTGGATAGGGTGAGGTTTGGGGAAAGGGTGAGGGAGCTTCCATGCTCTTTCCGAGTGCACCACCCTCCCCAAATCACCAACCCAGAAACTCTCTGAGCCCTCTCCTTTTGGGGTTTTATGGAAGCTTTATGACACTGGTCTGATTATTTAAGCCATTGGCCATTGGCAATTGATCCAAACTCCAGCCCCTCTAACCTCCCGGAAGGTGGAGGTCGAACTGAACGTTCCAACCCTCCTATCAAGTTCTTCTGGTGAATATCCCAGTGCTTAGCTGTGGTCCAAAACATAACCTCATTAACACAACAAAAGACATCTTTATGCTTTCCTCACTTCAGAAATTCCAAGGGTTTTAAGAGCTCTGTGCCAGAAACAGAGATGAAGACAAAAATATATATTTCTTATTATAAATTACATTATCACAGCGGCTGTCCTGTTTGCCACTCTTTGCACTACTGCAAAGGCAGTGCTCAGAATCTATCACTCCTGAGAAGTCTATAGGAGGGGCGGTCAGTTCCATGTGGTCCTGGGGTCAGCAGGGAGGGCTCAGGGTGTGGAGCCTGCTGTTGCTTTGAGAATTTACAGCTGGGGTGACCGTGGGTTCAGGCTGGCACCACCTTCACTCACACAGTCTCAGCTCAGATGAGAACTCCACTGAGATCTGAGGGAGGCAGAGGCCACGCGTGCGTGAACAAGGAGAGGGAGCAGGATGCTCCTCGTGTCTCTATGTCAAGGCAACTTGCACACATACGACCTTGTTAATTTCATGGAATTGGCACAACGACTTTCATACTAGGCATTGTTAATGCTTCTCTTCCTGTTGCATAGGGGAGAAAACAAGGGCTTGGAGAATGTAGATGGTCGCAGCCCCGTGGATGGTGACCTGGGCAACTGATGTTTGAGTCTGGGCCTGCCTCCCCACAATGCTGCTCGCCCCCACTCTTCACTGTGCTGACGCTCAGAAGATATTCAAAGGCTACGTCTGACAAAGGCTGGGCTCCCCCGCTCCTATTTCTGGGATTGAGCACTCCTAGAAGGAGCCAGGACATGAGTCATTCCTCTGTAGCTCTTCTGAAGGACCTGCCAGCTTTCCCACCAAGTGTCATTAATGATCAATATGATCCATAAAGATGCGTAACTGTTCATCCACTTTGGGCAAAGGCTAAGACTGCTTCGGAGGAATAAACCTGTTTTGACTCCACTTGCAGCCAGGCCAAGGGGTGAGACCGGTCATCTGGGAGAATGCAGAAATCCCAGCTTCACATATACTCCCCACAGATAGCCTGTCCCCACACTGGGCCTGTGCCAGGATGATCAGGGATACAGCAGATGAAAACGGGGGCAGGTGGGACAAGAGAGGGGTTTTGTCCTTTTCTCCTCTCTGTTTTAGGCCCACCCACATGCCTGTGGAATGAGATAAAGCCCACCCACCACCACCTAGGAGCTGCTTCCTCCAAGGAGTCTTCCTGGAGGTTCAATCCACACTGCCATGTATTTCATAAAGGATCATACCCAGAACAGGCAAGGTACTTCTACGATTCAATACATGAAAGACAAAAATCCAATTATAAAATGGGCAAAAGACTTAGACTTAGTCATTCATCCAGGAGGAGATCCAAATGGACAATAAACATGTGAACAGGTGCTCATCATTGCTACTCATCAGAGAAAGACAAATGAAGCCCCAGTGGGTCCCATTACATGCCTGCCAGTGTGGCTGAAATAAAACAGGCTTCAGTACCAAGTGCTGGTGAGGGTGGAAAAAAAGTGGATATCACACGGGGAGTCTGGCAATACTAGATCCACTTTGGAAAACTCTTTGGCAGTTTCCATTAAAGTAAGCTCATGAATATCCTGGGAACCAGCA
The DNA here is from genome assembly GCF_951394435.1 of Stenella coeruleoalba. Classification (NCBI taxonomy): domain Eukaryota; kingdom Metazoa; phylum Chordata; class Mammalia; order Artiodactyla; family Delphinidae; genus Stenella; species Stenella coeruleoalba. The sequence continues at coordinate 29,643,725 of NC_137153.1, read as the reverse complement.
ATTGACTCCAAGGTGTATTCTTAAGAGAAAAGAATATATATTTTCATGAAAACTTGTTCAACAAAGCTCACAGAAGCTTTATTCATTGTAATTAAAAACTGGAAACAACTCATCCAATAACACGAGAATGGATAAACCAATTCACTAAGTGGAATAAAAAGCAAAATTAAGAAGAAAAAAAGAATAAGGTCCTGATACGTGCAACAGCCACATGGATAAACATCTAAATGAAAGAGGCCAAACACAAAACAGCATGCCCTGTATGAGTCCATTGTGTGAAGGTTAAGAACGGGCGAACAAATTGATAGACAGCTCAGAGTGATGGTTACTGCTGGTGGAGGAACAGGGTGAGTGTTGACTGGGCAGAGCCATAAGACAACTTTCTGGGGAGATGGAAATGTTCCATAACTTGAGCTGGGTGTAACAAAGGTGTATACAGTTGTCAAAATTTATGGAGCTGTACTCTTAAGTTTTGTGCATCTTACTCCATGTAAATGATATCTCAATAAAAAATAAATTGTACCCAGCAATACCATGTTTCTGAGGTTATCTTCCACCAGCAATGGAAAAAAGTTTCTGCTGCTCATCCTTGTCAGCATGTCATAGATTCAGTTTTTTGGATTTCAGCTATTTTAATAGATACAACATCTAGTTTCCCCAGAGCAAATAGTCCAAGAGGTCAAGAAGAAGTTGCAATGTCCTTAATCTAGACTAAGAAGTCACTCATCGTCACTGTCACATACTATCACTTCTACAAATATTCTATTGGTCACATAGGTCAGCCCTGATTCATCATGGGAAGGAACTATTAACATACATAGTAAAGATCACAGGGGCATCTTGAAGGCTCGCTACTAATTTCACACAGGTGAATTTTTCTCCCAGATAGGATAAATGCACTGTGCCAAAATTGCTGAGAGATTTCTCTCAGTTAGATCGAAGTTCACAGAATATATGTTAGGGGCAGCTGGTATCAATTGACTGGCTTCCTGGTAAGGTGAGAACCAAGCTTTATCTGGGTGACTCACGTCTCTTGTTAATAACAAGTTGGCTATTATTATTTTTTGCCCAGATTATTGTTCTAGGGGCTGGAAATTGGCTGGATTACTAAATGTGGGCTGTGTGAGGCTCTTGATCATTTCATGCATCTCATACACTTGTCCTCTTTAACAAGGGAGCCACATCACAGGTGTGGCATAGGGGGAATTCAAATTCTGAGGTCTTGAAGGTTCTACCCATTTCCCATGAAAGACAGCCCAAGTTATAGAAATATGAATGCCACCCAGGTATCCAGAGGCCGTGATGTTGATACCAAGCAGAGTAAGAACCAAGAGGGCCTTTCACTTCTTTAAACTTTTAACATTCAAGGGCAAGATCATTTGATTTTGGCCTTTACTTCCTTTGGTCTTTGGATTTGAAGTTACCAGAGAATTTAATTTCTCTCTGGGGACTTGGCAACGGGAGAAAATGTTTCCTTAAATTTGAGACATCCCTAGAGTTTTTCAAATTATTCAGGGCATTTAGTTTTTCCATTTACTCTTGAGGACTCCTGCTGAACTATACTGAATGATGGAAGTGTACATAATTGGTGAAAGAAAAACAGATCCAAGAATAAGTGTTCTGTCTTGGGTACAGGGTGGTCTTGGAAATCATTTAATTAATAAATTAATTAAATTAATCATTTCAGAGTTTGTTGGGGGTCAAACTTTTTCTGTTTCTGTCATTTCCTGAGTTAGTTTGTCCATTTTGATGACTAGAGGTCTTGTTGTCTGCGATGACTATCTTGGTGTGTGTTTGCCCTGGCCAGCACTGCACTGTCTCCTTAAGTCAACAATTCTTGGGTTGAGAATCAGTGAGCCCACTTGACTGCAGATATACACCACATTCTCAAAGTCGGCTGTATCAGTAATACATGTGATGCTTTGGCTTCCATATGCTTGTACCTCTGTCTTATTTCTCGATGGCTCAGAACTCATGGTGGGAAACATGGATGACATTTATTGGGAGTCCTAGCAAAGAACCCAACAGTGTTTGGTCTCAGCTGATTACCTCATATTCCCCTTTACAGAGAAAAATAGAAGCCACCAGACAGTAAATCCTCCATCCCCTAAACATCCAACACACATTATTATATAAACTTCACAACCTGCCCTTCTTCCCGAGCTATCCAGTGAAAAGCTGCCCTCTCCCTATCTAAAGCAAATCACAGCTCCATTCCACCAAATATCCACAGATGCTTTGGATCTCTTTTCTGTTCACCCTATCAGATGCATTCTTGCAGTAAAATATAAAACAGCCTCAAGTTTCTGTTACAGAACAAAAACATAAGCAAAAATATAAAACTCTACAGCTACTGTCTATCATTTCACTTTGCATTTATAGAAATTTCTCACAAGACTTCCCTATATTTTATGTCTCCACTTCTCACCTCCCAATCACTTCTCAGCCTTTCTAATCCAGCTTCTGCCCTTACCATGTCATTAAAACATCTCTGGCTCAGGTAACTCATGATCTCCATGTTGTTGTCTGACCTTTCAGCTGCATTCTGCAAATGAGCACGACCTACTTCATGAGACCTGTTCTACCCTCAGGTTCAGTAAAAACCTTCTCCTGGCTTTCCTCCTGCTCTTTGGCTGTACCTTAATCCCTTTGCAAGTTCATCCTCCAACCATTAAGCATGTGTATTTCTCAAGTCCTTTTTTACTCACTCTGCATATTCTCCTTAGATGAAGCAAACACTTTTCCCTTAACATCCATTTTCTCATTCTTCTTTTATGCTGGGGCTCCAAATTGGCCTACCCCCTCAAGTGACTTGGCAGTCAGTTCCAATTCAATCAAGCCAGTCACAGTAATTCCCTTCTCTTTGCATGGGATCTGATTTTATCCAATGAGATGTGACTATCCTTCTGCTGGGTATGTTTTGAGAGCTCTTTTTCTCACTCTTAATAAGAGATACCAGGACGAGTTGACCTGATATCTGAAGACTGTTCTACTCTGGACACCCTGCCTCCTTTGCCTCCTGCAAATCCAGTCGAAGTGTTGAGACTGCAGAACAGAAATATAGAAAGATGTGTTATTTATGCCATGGTGAGATTAACCAACTCTGTAACTGCTTTGCCATCACCCTCCTTGTAATGTGAGGTAATAGATACTTTTATTGTCAACATCATTCTAAGTTGAGGTTTTTGTTACTTGCAGATATTTCTATGCTCTCTTGGCTTCAATTAGTGTTTACTTACAAAGTATACACACCTCAATGTCACTATGCCCGACTAATCCTCAGAGTTTCAGATTCATAAAGCTAAGGGCTGACTTGGAATCACTACACAGTTATCTGGAGGACTCCTTTAATTCAATATGCATAAAGCCTAAATTATAATCTGTCCCCTTAAACCTATTACTCTTGTACCTTCTGTACTGCTGTGAGTGATGTCCATGCCCAGCAAGTATGCAAATAGAAACCTAGACACTGTCTTTATTATCTCCTTTTCCTTCTCTCTTCATCCTAGTAAATCTCTCTCTAATTTAACTTCTCTCCTTCTCACTGCCTGTCCTCTGCTATATGCTATCACCTCCTTTCTTCTGGCACTTTTTCTACTCCTCGATCTAAAGTTTGTTATTAATGCTAGCCTTTCCCCCTAGGTAGTAATCGCCATGACCCCCCTGACCAGGTCTGTTTTCATCCACCATTATGTCTGTATTGTCCCCTAGAAAGTACCAATAAAGACCTGTTGGTCATCCCAGAGCTGTTCCCTTCCACAGTGCATGCACCTGGGGGAGAAACCTCACAGGAAGTTAATTTTGTATCTGTTTCTTCCACAACTGAAAAGACAGATTTATTGATGCATTCAGTATCTTGTCCAATTACTTAACCATTGGCTACCTACTAGATATCAAGCACTCTGATCATATGGAGAGGGAAAATTCCATAGACCCTGCCATCACAAGCCAATGGGGCACAGATGTGTAAAGAGATAAACTAAGTCCCCTACATGGAGACACATAAACAGGGGCAGTAGGAGTCAAGAGGAAGGTCTGCATTTCTCAGACGGGAGAAGAGAGGATGGTCAAGAGGTAGAATGGAAAGAAGAATTCTGTGCAAAGCCATGGAGGTATACATCAAGGGCACAGACAGGACAAGGGAAAATGTCATTTCAGACAGTTTGGTCTTGTGGCAGTGCACACAAAATGCGATTGGAGGTCAGAGCATGACAGACCGCAGCATGGTGATTTGTCCCATGGGAAATGAGGAGCCCCTGTCCAGCTTTCTGTTTTGGAAACAGGAGGTGGCCAGGGCAGCAGCATTATTGGCCCTGTGATGGGGTAGGGGCTAGACTCACAGGTTGTCCTGGATGTGCTTCTTATGTGTCTGGGATTCCCGTTGCCGCCCTGCCCTACCTTTGTCTTGGTTCTGGAATCATGTTGGCCAGACTCTCCCTAAACAGACATGGGTTAAGGGCAATGGCGAGTAGCTTTGTCATCATCGTTCCATACAGCCAGCCACTCTACTATAAATAGCTGAAGTCATAATGCAGAATAGTTATTGATCACACCAGTAGGCACATTTTGGAGTGTGGGGAGCCTGGAGTCAGATGCGGTGGGAGTGGAAAAGAAGGGAATGCGCACTGACATGGATTCGGGCAGGAGGGGACTGCGGGGAGTGGGCGGGATACACCATCAATCTGGAACATCTTTTACGTGTCTCTAAACCAGGAAGAGAAAACACAAGCCCATATGTCCTCATCGTCCTATCTTACCAGAGGACAGTCTCACTGCCTGAACCCTCTGAAGGCCATGGTGTTCTTGAATCCTCAGCATAGGACATTGGACAACCATTACCTACCTACCGGAGGTGACACACCAGATGAGACGTGTGTTTCACCTACGTGCGTGCAGGCTCATCCCTGGATGGAGCCTTTTGTGTGTGTGGTATCACTGGTTCCACACCTTGCTTTCATTGTCTTCATTTGGTTGGCAGTGAAATCAACTCTTTCTGAGGGTTTTCTCAGCGTGTGGGAGCTCTGGGGGCTTTACCCAGGGAGGGAGAAATGGCCTCATGACCTGAGCCAGGCACAGAAAGCGCTAGTCACTGACCTCATCCTTCTCTTATCCCTTTCCTTATCCTCCCACCACCAACCAAGGCCCTTAGGTGGCCTTGTTTAGATTATACTATGAGGAGGGGTGTCTGATGCCATAAAACGGAGGGAGGGTTGTGGAGATGAATGGGGTGTGAATCAAAGGCTTTCCCAAGAGGCTAAAGGCTAACTACTCATCTGGAAGTAGAGCCAAAGCACCTGCTTGGGAAACACCAGCTCTACCTCCCAGCCCATGGGCAGGAGGGAGAACATTCACAGCTGCAACTGGAAGTGGGTGCAGGGGGAGTGGTGCTTTCAGGGAACAGCCAATTTAAGAAAGGGAAGAGGAGAGAAAGTTCACAGAAGAAAGAAGTGCCTGAGGCTATGGGGGTAGTTTGCTGATGATCAGAAAGGGAACACTGGGGCTTTGGAGAAGGGCAGGGAAGTTAGGCCCCAAGAAAGGACATTTTTTTCCTCTCTCATGCTTTGTAGAGCTTTGACAAGTACATTCATTCAACAGAAGGTTTTGCCCAAATCTCTTCCTTGGTTTCAAGCCAAGGCACATTTCTAGTGAAGCAGCACCCACAGAGCCCAGGGGTTTGTGCTCTGACCAAATTTTCCTCAAAACAAGTGAGTGGACTGAGCTGGCCTGAGCATGTGCTGGTACAAAATGTTTCTGTTTTACTAACAACTCGGGTCATTGACCGCAAACACTTGCACTCGTGCTGACTGAGATGCAATTTGCTCTTATTGTAACTTATAGTACTGGTTACTTTATTTATTTACTTATTTGTGTTTGTTTGTTTATTACTGTCCAAATATAAGAAGACTTTGGTACTCATAGCATCTTCTTGTCTGAGACTGAAGCTCACTTTCTGTACTAGTGGCCAAGTACAGAGAAACATTTCTAAAAAGGGTGTGACAACAGGGGAAAATGACTGGAATTTTTCTGTAAAATCTGAATGAACAAGTCACATTCTTTTTTAAAAAAATTAATTTCTAGTTGCTTTATAATGTTGTGTTAGCTTCTACTGCACAGCAAAATGAATCAGCTATACATATACATACATCCCCTCCCTTTTGGTGGGAGGAATTGGGATTGACACAAAAACACTATTGATATGATGTATAAAATAGTCAACTGAGGGGAACATACTGTATAGCAAAGGGAACTCTACTCACTGCACTGTGGTGTCCGAAATGGGAGGGAACAAGTCACATGCTTGCTTGCATTGTGAGCTGAGTGGGTTTGGGCATTACTACCTGCAGGATCTTCTCCATGGCCGGGGGAAGCTGTTGTGAGACATACCTGTGGCTGGTGATGGAGAGCTCCTCCAATTTCAGAATTTATTTTACACACAGAAATGCAGCATAGATCATTCCCAGGGAAAGGCTTATGGGTGAGACCTTGAGAAATCCAAGGAAATGCAACCATCCTCTGCCTCTACCTGTTGCTTGGTGCACTTTCCTCCTTGTCACCTGGCCCCCCAGGAGAAGCACTGGGTCACGTGTGAACTCGGCAGCCCCACACCCTCTGGGGGGTGGGGAGGGCTTATCCTCCCTGCTTAGCTCTGCATTAGCTGCCGCATCACACACCCCCACCCCATCTCCCGGCCACTGGCTGTTTCAACTCTAAATTCAGATGCCCATTGATCTTTTGTTCCAGGGACTGTCCACATTGTGGGGAACCCTGATGCCCTGAGCATACAAGAAACAGGCAGCGTTTGAAGAGAGGGAAGGAGACAGAGAGGGCGAGTGATGCTAACACAAGGAGGCATATCTCTGTGAGGTATCGCAGGAATGTCATCTTCCAAACCCCAGATTCAAGGTCATGTCACCAACTCATCATAGTCAGGGTTTTAGGGCCCACAAACCTGAATTGTGATTTTGCCAGCTTCCATATCATGGAGCCATTCCCTGCTGGCCCTCCCAGGTCCATAGCCCGCTCTGGGAATGACCTGGCCCCAGCTGCTCTTTTGGCCAAGATGCCCCACTGGACCCCACTGGACCCCACTGGACTGAGAGGTCTTCATTCTTTAGGTGCCAGTGGTTGAAATCTAGTGGGAGGGGATGTTTTACCTCTGTCTCTCACTGAAATAAATGGACTGTCTGTGATCACACCTGGCAGGGAGCCATGTGCTTTGGCAACTGCCCAAGAGAGCAAAAAATTAGTTGTAAAGGCAAGAGATCTAGCAGGTTAAGAGAGTAACTCAAGTTAATGCATGAGTGAAACATGCATTAACAGGGAGCCTGGTCAGGGGAGGACCCTGCTTTCAAAGTCTGCTTCTATCCCAAAGGACCCATTCCAGTCAGCAGCAACAGCTCTTTAAATGGACCCTTTCTTTGATGTTGCTTCCTTTCGTGACCTTGTGAAGATGGTCAAGGACACTGGGGCCTGGAGCTGAATCTCTTTGTCAGTGCCAGCACCTGGAGAGGGCCTCTGATGGGCACCACGTGTTCTATGAAATCTGTAGCTGGAAAACAGAGGGCGGTTCAGAGCCAAGTGCCAAAGCCGAGATGTGTTAAGAGCCCACTCCAGCGAGACCAGCGTGGTGGGCATCATGCAGCCAGGAGAACCACGTGCTGAGAAAACTGGGGCCCTGGAGACTGTACTGAACTTGCCCAAGATCACATGATGGTACAGAACTAGGACCAAGCCCAGCTCTTCCAAAATCCAGGTGGTGTTTCCACATTAGCTTTTTTTTTTTTTTTTTTTTTTTTTGTGGTACGCGGGCCTCTCACCGCTGTGGCCTCTCCCGTTGCGGAGCGCAGGCTCAGCGGCCATGGCTCACGGGCCCAGCCGCTCCGCGGCATGTGGGATCCTCCCGGACCGGGGCACGAACCCGCGTCCCCTGCATCGGCAGGCAGACTCTCAACCACTGTGCCACCAGGGAAGCCCTCCACATTAGCTTTTGTTTGTGTGGTGCTTTATCATTCCCTGGCAAGTTTACCCAATCACCTCATTTGGTCCTCGAAGTAACACAAATGGCAATGTATCCACAGACATTTTTACTCCAGTTTACAAGAGTCTTTTACTCCCAGTTCATGTTTCTTCCTTTTACTTGTCTTTGGAGTGGTGGAGGCACTTTAAGATGTCTCCATTCTACACTGGAGATGAAACAGAATGTGGGGCGGGTCCCTAAGATGTGCAGAAAACTGTTCCGTTTCCTTAATTCTTGCCTCATGGGGACAAACACTGAGGCGATGGCAGTTCTGCCTGAAGCAGGTGTGTGCTGGGAACGCGGAGTTGAAGAGAAACAGGCGTTCCCTCCATCACTGGGTGCTAGAAACCACACGCAGTTTGCTGTCTTCTGAAACAATGCTCATTCTAACCAACAGAATGCACCCCTGGCATAAATTGACACCATCCATGAGCCAAACAACACATCTTAGCTGACCCATTCTCAGCAAGGAGGGAACTTTTATTCCTGAACAACACCTTGGTTGTGGCTTGTTGGATACCGGGCGACTTGTATTTGGAACTAATTTTTCATCAGCTTTAAACTGAAGTGACCTTAGGTTTCTTATTTAGAGAAAGTCAAGTACTGTGATGAAAAGAACAAATGGAAATTGAGTATAATTTATCACTGCATAGGCAAAGACATAGAAAGATCCCTCCAGGCTCTTATGAAAGCAGGTGGCCTGGATTCAGAGGGCAGAGGAAGGCAGCAGAGGGGCGAGGAGCCAGGACCGTGCCTGTTCCTTGGAGGAAGCTGGGGCTACCCAGCAGTTCTCTGCTCCTCTGACATATGCTGCAGAGGTTGCTCCTGACCTGGGGTATCTCAGGCCACGAGGGAAAGTGATGGGCAGCTCTGTCCATTCTGGATGGTCCATCTGCAGGAAGGAAGGCACATCCTAAGAACTCACTTGGGAGTCTGAATGATCCTAATATTGAATATTGATTGAGAATGCTTGAGAAGCTTGCAATCTATGATAGATCTTCCAGAAAGGTGGGAGCTTTGTGGAGGCTGCAGATTGAGGAAAGGGGTCTACTTTTTCCCTGATGAAAGTTGGTCATTCTTAATGATTAGTAAGTTGAGGAAGGTCGGTGAGGTCCATGTCCTGCCTTACATTTCCTCATTGGTTCTTTCTGAGGTCAAAGTGTATAGGATGGAGGACCAAGGGGCCCAAAGCTTGAGAAGGGTTTGTGTGTGAAGCACCTACAGGATCCCTGGCTTCCGGTTCCTCTCTCTGCATGGGGACAGTCACAGAGCAGTTTCTTCTCTTGGATGAGCTTGAGAAGGAAGTGAGCAGCAGTCAGCAGCCAGGCTCTGCTCTCGCTCAGGACTCTGTGGGGTGGGGCAGGTGAAGTGGAGTTTTAACATTATGAGCACAGGTCCATGTTGTATAATTCTTATTCCCCACGATGGTTGGCATGTTCCTGGCAAGGTGTGTGTTCTCTGAATCCTCGTTGAGAACTAAATGTGTTAAATGTGGTCCAGAATATTCATGACAAAACCTGTCCTCAGATGATCTTTTCTTCCAGATTAGATTATTTTGGCTATTTTGGCATGCATTTTTCTTTCCCTCTGCTCTTCCCTTTGGTTTTTTTCCATCCTCTTCTGTAGAAAGTTTGAAAAAATGGCATGTTGAGCTGTTTCTTTCCAATTGGGGATTATAATAATATTTTAATGATGTTGAGAACAATATTGAGAAAAGGTTGAGAGTTGCATTGAACTCCACAAATTCAAGCTGGGCTGGTTGGAAACAGCCATTTCTCTTTGCACTCTCTCTGTCTCTCTCTCTGACTCTCGTCTCTCTTTCTGAAGCCATTTGTTGTTCATGGTGCTAGGTTAGGAGGTTGGGCTAAATTTGAGATTGGCTTCACTTTACTATCCTACCCTATAATAGTAAATTTCTCATGGGATCTATTTTAGAATGGGGTACTTGGACCACAAATTTTAGTATACAATGGCCTCCTCCTGGCAAAGGAGCTGCTGGGTCACATTTCTAACAATTCAATGAAATGTTTCCATTTTAATAAACTTCCCACCTATGATCTGGAAAGTAGTCATAATAAGATGAATGAGACTGCTCTTTTTTCTTCTCTCTCCTCTCTGCCTATTGAAGTCCTTACTTCTTCTCAAAGTCACAGTCAAGACTTCCTTGTAACTTGAGGCTGTGCGAATTCTCTGGATGGGGCAGTTTCTATGATCCTCAGTGCTTTGTTATCAGAACTCATCAAGTGTGCCCTCGGTCATGCCCTCCTTTGCTCATCCCTCTAGTCTCCTACAAACAACATCTTGATGGTCTGCACTCAATCCCCACTTCTGCAACCTGTGACAGGTAGCCTGTAGGTTGGCCCCATAACACTCACTGTCTGCTATTCACACTCCTGTGTAATCCCGTCCCCTTGAGTGTGGGCGGGACTGGTGGCTTGCTTCTAACAAATAGAATATGGCAAAAGTGTTGGGATGAAACTTCTGAGATTAGGTCTAAAAGACAGTGACTTACATCTTGTTCTCTCTCTTGGTCTTCACAACTTGCTTGTGGACCTGCCAGCAGCCATATGCATGATCTCAGAAGCTGACCCTTCCCAAAGCAAGCCTTGTGGTGACTACAGCCCAGCCAACACTCTGACTGCAGCCTGTGTGAGACCCTGAGTCAGAGACACCACAACACCACACCCTGAGTCCTGACCCACAGGCACAGTGAGGTAATAAATGGTTTTTTTTTTAATCACTGAGTTCTGGTGGAACGTTTTATGCACAGTAACTAATAGAACCCCTTAAGATCTTTTTCTCCAACTTTCTTGTACAGCATTTTAGCATTGTCCTGGGGTGGAGGCTTGCTTAAAATACACGTATTTGATGTTACCCTCAGAGATTCCATTTGAATAGGGCCCCTGAAATCTCCCTTTTTTTTTTTTTTTTTTTTTTTTTTGCGGTACGCGGGCCTCTCACTGCTGTGGCCTCTCCCGTTGCAGAACACAGGCTCTAGACGCACAGGCTCAGCGGCCATGGCTCACGGGCCCAGCCACTATATGGCATGTGGGATCTTCCCGGACCGGGGCACGAACCCTCATCCCCTGCATTGGCAGGTGGACTCTCAACCACTGCGTCACCAGGGAAGCCCTGAAATCTCCCTTTTTAACAAGCATCTTGGGGTTACTGATGGAGGTTCAAGGAGCAACACTGAGAAATATTGCCCAAGCACCTTCTGGGACTGCTGTGACCATGGTTTTAAGTCATTTTGAGTGCCAGCAGTAGAGATCAGCTTCATTTATGGTCATTCAATATTATCTATGGAGTAGTTCCTAGCAAAAGTTCCATGCCGCTTGTTATAGGTTGTATTACTAAAGAAGGCTACAACAATATCTCCCATCCCATGTGCTCTTCTGCAAGGTGAACTTGACACTTCTCCTGTCCAGAGGTTGGTCTAATTCCCGCCCTTGATCTGGGCTGCCCTCATGACTCACTTGTGACCAATAAAATGTGGTAGAAGTGATGCTGTTTGACTTCCATGGTGAGACCATCAAAGCCATGACTTCTGTCTCGTTCTTCGGGGACCCTATCTCTACAGGAAGCCAGGCTCCATGTAAGAAGTATGATTATGCCAAGACCACCATGCCAAAGTTGTCATGAGTACACAATTTAGTTGACAGCCCAGCTCAGCTGTCACCCAACAGCCAACATCACCTGCCAGCCATGTGAATGAGACTTCATGAATGGCCAGTCCACTGGATAACATCTGACTCTGGCCCCATAAGAGACCTTCTTTTCTCAAATTCCTGCCTCAGAAATCATGGTGGCTTTAAGCATGTTAGTACTTTGTTATACAGCTGTAGCTGAACACTACTCAAGTTGGAAATACAGATTAAAAGGTGTATTCTCTCCTCTCAGCTTAATAACTAGAACAATGGAAAGAAAGAATTATAATCAAATAAAATGATTGTGACTTTCTGGGGATCATGTACAGAGATAGATAGAGGGAGCAAAGGAGAATAAGTCTGGAAGAGAAAGGTCAACTTAGCATTGGAGCTCAAGTTTGCCACACTCCCAAGCCAGGGACAGCACATCTAGATGCATCAACAAGCCCTGAAAATTACACATGATTCAAGGGAGGGTGAAAGGCCAAGAAAAATGGGCTGGCCTGTCATGCACAAAGCAGCTAGTATGTGGGGAACCCACTATACCAGGCAAAAGAATGCTGATTTCATCTGGTCCCAGTGGCTGAACCACCAGAGATTTTGGAACATGCTTATCTGGGTAGTGTAAACATTCATTTGTTGGTTAAAAACAAAACAAAACAAAACAAAACAAAAAAACAGCTATAACTCTTTGCCAATCAACTGAGTGGAAAAAGAACTGAAGTGCAACTCAAGCAGTTTCTATTTAAGTCCTTGTGACTCACCCTATTGAGCAGATATTAGTTAAGGCTGGTGCCCTCCCTGTAAACACCTGTCATTTTCCTGGTTTGCAGAGATGCTGGGAGGCTAATGAGATCACACGTATGGAATGCATGCAAACCTCTAAGAGAAAGAAACCAGATACATTTGAGATATTATTATCATCCCCCCAGCCTTCTGGAAGTCAGCTTTCTAGCAAACCCAAGGGTTCAGAAGCCAGAAACTTCTAAATAAAGGGGAAAAAAAAAGAAAGGTATTTGGCCCCAGAGAAAGTAGGAAGCCAATCCGGAAACAACTGAAGAGCCAGAGATAACACAAAACAGGATACAGGCTGGTCATGCAGGAAATCCCCATACTCCTTGGAGGGAACAACAATAAAAGCCAAGACATTGTGTGCAGACATCCAGAAGTGAGTGATGCCATGGGGAGAGATGAACAGGAAAGGGGGGAAAGATAGCAGACTGGTGGGCAGTGGCAGAGATCAGAGGATGCCGGCAGGCAGTTTGAGAGCAGAGAGAGCGGCTGAGATGACTGTGGATAAATGGAAGTTGAGGAGGAGGGTTTAGAATGGCAGGGTGGTAGCCAGCCTCTCCCAAGCTCAGCAGCCGGGCTTTTTTTGCAGAATGTCCTGCAGATCAGGGGGCGGAATCTTCCTCTTTGACAGCGCGGATGGAGCAGACATTTCTAAGCAGTGAGGAGAAAAAACAGATATTCTAGGAGGAGCCCACAGTGTGGCTACCTGGTGATAGACTTCAGTGTGTGTGTGTGTGTGTGTGTGTGTGTGTGTGTGTGTGTGTGTGTGTGTGTGTGTGTGTGTGTGAAGGGCCCAGAGAACAAGTAAGGAGCAGTTAGAACAGGCCAGTGAGAGGAAAGGATGACAAAAGACAGTGGCTGCCTGGAGGGCCCTATAGATGCTCCTGCCATAAGGTGGTTTCAACTGCCTGCCAGACTTATTATAGCATTTCCATTTGTCCACACCCCTAAGACCTCCCTAATCAGGCCACCTTGGCAAAACAAACACCCACTAAAGAATCCCAAGATTTTCTGGATGCACCAGATCTGGAGCCAGAAAGGGAAATGGGCAGAAAGCTGATGGGTGCCCCTCCCTTGGGGGGATGTCTCTGCCCCCATCTTAGCTGGAAATCCTTGGCTGCCCCTGATGTTTATGGGACTGAAAACTCATGAGGACTCTGGCTGTAGTCTACCCCCTGCAGTCTAGACTCCAGAAGACTCTTCCGATTTTTGGAAAATGCTTCTCCGATCATGTGCTCTCTCCCTGTCCCAAGTGAGAGGTTAGGTAGTCTTCTGTGCTCGCTCCTGGAGGCCCTGCACCCCCCCCTCCTCCATGCACACAGGGGTTCAGGCCCTCCTTCCAGCTAGCACAGTGCTTCCCAAACTTGGCTGCGTGTTGAAATCGTCTGGGGAGCCCTAGTCTCACCCACACCAACTACATCAGGGTCCCTTGAGGGTGGCGCCGGGGTGGCCTCGTTTTCACTCTCCCCAGGTGATCTGTGGGAACACCCATGCTCCCCACCACGGCCCCGTGGCTTAGCTGGAACTGCTGGCCGCCATGTTGGTTGTTGGTGCATCTTCTGCCACCTCCCACCTGAGGTCACCCTGTAGACTCAACTACAGGTAATTAAGGAAGAATGTTCCTCCTGTTCCTGGCACTTGTCTTCTTTGCAACTTCACTTTTTTTTTTTGCATAAATTACTTGATGCAGTTATGTTTCCCCCCATGGCTTGTCAGCTCCAGGAGGGCAAAGACTAGGTGGGTTTTTGATCAGTATTGTGTCTTTGATACTTGTGCCAGTGCCTGGCACATAGTAGGTGGCCCATAAATATTGGATGAATAAACAGACAAATGAAGAAACACCTTATATTCCATAACGTCTCTTCTCCCAGGCATTTCTATACACTTTTTCCCTTTCCATCTCATGTGGACAAAGGCTTGTATGAGTTGTTGCTTCTGTTTTCTCACAGGAAACTAAGTGTATGACTTTTCTTCTTGATTAGTTTCCAGGGGCACTTGTTACAGAAAGAAGGCTGTTAGGAGGTCGGGGGTCTTTCTCCCTGACTGTCAGCGCACGGGGTGACTTGGTTCCCTTTGGTATCTGCTGCTCAAGACTGTGTCCTTCTCTGGAGGAGGGGGCTTGGGTGCTTCATCTCTCTGGTCTCCTTTCATCACTTGTGAGGTGGGGGAGGGTCCTGACTCCAGGGCATCCGCCTGGTGCTGTGTTCAGGGCCCTGCATCTCTTGTGGACTCACATGTTGCTTGCCCTTCCCACACATCCTGGGTAATCAGACCCATCAGGCCGGTGGGTCTTAATTTGTCCCCGACCCCCTTGTTCCCCTTGGAGGCAACTGAAGGTCACATTTTCCATTTTTTGGAGTGTTTCAGGTGATCTTTTGAAAGTGTGACATTTGCAGACTCAGCAGAGGGTTTTTTCAATGTTTATTTTGTAACTCTTAACCTTTATTCAATATTTGGCTTCTGACACCAACCGATACCCTCTTTTACAATACTTTTTGTTATCTGGATACCGGTCTTTTAAACAAAAGATTGAAATATTGCGAAGGCATTTTAATGTATCATGTTTCTTAAACCATGACGGATAAAATGTTTCTCCTATGATTTCAGTTCCTCCCTCAGGATAAACCAACTATGTTCAGAAGTAACATTAAAAACTAGGCAAGATCAAACCAGCAAGTACCCCCAAGCCTGAGGAGAGTGTAAACACCCTCTTTTCTAAGTCCTGATCATGAACAGCCAAGTTTTGGTCATTTCTCCTGTTTCCTGAACAGAAGGCCCACCCGCTCTCCTGGGAGCCCCTCTACCCCTCCCCACTTAGATCTACATATCCACGCCTGGTTGCCTATCATTGGCTGTCACTTTATCCCAGAGCCTGGGCCACCCTGGGAGCAGGAATACAGAGGGCATGCACTCTGGACAGCAAAGAGCCCTTTGCACGGTGGAGCCTGCAAAGCCAGGGTGACTGTGGTGAGGAAGCCACAAAGCCAGGATGGCAGAGGAGAGGAAGGCAGGACCTAATCCTGGCAAGAGAGATAGCCTCGCAGTGGGAGATCACCCTGCCAGGGAGAGAGGACTGGCACACTGGGAGGTGCAGAGGCAGGGGCACGGACCATTTTCGGTGCCCGAGAGGGGCAGCTGGAGAGGAAGGGCCAGGTCATGGGCACCCAGCACGCTGTGCTGGGATGTTGAATTTTATCCTGCAGGCCAGGCGCTTTGCACTATTTTTTTTTTTTAAAAACTAATGAAACTTCGTTTTAGGTGAAAACTCACGCAGAGGTCCTGTGTGTGAAACAGGGGCCAAGTGGCTCAGATGAAAAGATGGGGTGGGAATCCAGAGCCTTTGTCCTCCTTACTACCCCACTCACAAGTTGAAGGTCTCCCCACTCTGAAGAGCATGGTTTGAAACCCATAAAGGTCAGTGGCGTGTCTGACTAGCTGGAGTGGCAGCTTTCTCACCTTCCTGGTCACTCTGCCTGGTCCTGCCTTCTCCCCTTGAGTCTCGTTCCCTGCACTGCACGATGGCAGAGGCTGAGGCCGCTAGCTGTTCCTTTACTGTCAGAGGTGGAGCTGGTGCTACTTACCTCCCGGCTCCTGTGAGAACAAAGTGAGACAATGGGCAGTGACCACTGCAGCCTGTGTGCACAGCAGGCCTTCAACTGGAAATAGTGATGGCGATCATGCCGCACATGCATTCCCCAGGTGCAGGGGGTGCATATTCAGTGGACAGCCTTCTGAAAAGCCTACAACTGCACATAGGCAAGACAGCAGGGGCCACACCCAAGCCTGCTGTGTTCCATTTTTCTTCTTCCTCTTCCTAATGACATAGGATTCCTTAGTCACCTCCTCGAGGAACTCCCCCCTGCCCCTGCCTTTATCCAGTCACACCCTTGGATGTGCTGCCCTATAGCCTGAAGTCCATTATTCTATTTTTGTTTTAAAAGGTAGACCAGTTCTAGGAGGTACATATGACAGTATAGATGGCATTTTACAAATGGAAAATCAGGCCCTGAAAACTAAAATATTGTATATGTGTCCTAAGACAGAGCAGGTTGCAGAGGTGGGTGATATGGCCCCAAGACATGGTACACATGGTCTTATTTCCTGCAAAAACCAACAGGACACTAAGAGAAGTGATACTTTCTGCCTCTGGTAGAAAGTTGAGATGCAATGTACGTGAAAGACCTCCACACTGCGGGTAGTATATGGTTGGACACCACAAAAGGGACACGAAGAAATTACTCTCAATTACAGCAGAATTATTAGACTTTGGTTCCAGGGGGAAAAAAACCCAACCCAGGACATAGGCATTCAAGAGCTTTTGAGAGCTTGCCGAGGGTTTGTTGGGAGAGGTTGTCAGGATGTTCTTTCTAGAATCTCACAGACAAGAGGGCCGCTTGTTAGATAAGGCAGGGGCCAACAAGAGGAGATGGTGCAAGTGGTCTCTTGTTGCTCTAGTTCCAACCTTGTGTCTGATGCCCACCTTCATGGCTCTCCCGTTACTTGTAAGAGAAAGCTTCATGTACACCCGCACTCACCTCGACCTATGCTAAGACGTTGGTTTTATTATGGGTTCTGCTGTTCAGATCTTCTTTCCGAAGCTTTCCTGGTGCTATGCAGCAGCAAACAGAGGTTACGGAGTGGTAGTAATAGATTCAAAAGCCTCAGCACACAAAAACCAAGGAGCTGCTTTTCTCTGTTGCTCTCTGAGCTCTGAATTTTATCTGACACTGTTTCAATCATTTGAGCAAAAAAGAGAGGGTGAAGAGCATTGCATCCTGAGGGCTATCTAGTGTGAAATTTCCTGACCTGAATCACTTGGCTGCCATGTTTTCAAGGCAAAACAGCAAAGAGCAACTAGGTAGGCAAGAACAGAATTATTTGTGTTCTGTGTCGTCTTTTCTCTGTGTACGTCACAAAGCATTTCTATGATCATTCAAAACCCTTTTTCAAAGAGAGTTTAATTCGAAGCATGTTTCTTTGTGTAAGAGACAGGAAGAATGCTGTTTGACAGTAGTTCTTGAATCCAAGGATCGTGGAGGAACTGGGGGGGCACGCATAATACAGTTCTAACTGTACACGAAAGGCCTGCCATGAAGGCCGTGATGGTGATGCATACGTTAATCCATGCTCCAGGGTCTGACAAATTCTGACTCATTTTGTTCAAGTACTTTTTCCATTCATTACTGGATATAAAGTTAACAAAAAAGTAAACGTTAAACCTCACAGAAAGTGTTCTTGAAGAAATGTCACCTTTAATAAAAATGCCATCATTTGAAAGAACGGGTGAGGAGACAGAGGCCCATCAACCTCTGTAATACCCACTGGCATCTAGATTGGAGGCAGCTTTCCCAACTTCCTCAGTTGAAACGTTTCTTTAGGTAAGGGAAATGTCTGAGGCTGGGGCTTCCTTGTACTGTTTACAGAAAAGGTATGGCATGGGACTTCCCTGGTGGCCCAGTGGTTAGGACTCTGCACTTTCACTGCCACGGCCCCCGGTTCAATCCCTGGTCGGGACCTAAGATCCTGCAAGCCACATGGCACGGCCAAAAAAAGAAAGAAAGAAAAGACATGGCAGTTGTGGATATTTTAACCTAGATCATTGCTTTTCACTTGCAGTTGTAAATGTTTTCGATCAGGGCATTCTGACTTTACTATGCACTTCAACCCTCTGGGTATCTTATCAAAATGCAGAGTATTATTCCCCAGGTCTGGGGAGCAGCCTGAGATTCTGAATTTCTAAGAAGCTCCCAGGACCTGTGGACCCTGCTTAACCCATATAATCCTCATAACAGAACTAGGGATTAAATACTATTACTCTCTTCTATTTGTCAGATAAGGAAACCGAGACACAAGGACTTTAAAGAACTTGCCCATGGTTATCTAGGAGCAGGTCCTGAGCTGGATTCAATAGCTAGTCTCCCAGAGGGAGCTGACCCTCTCCTCCCACTCAGCATAGGTGATGAGCCAGAACAAGGTGGTGAGAGGAGGGACTGGTTGGCATTCTGGCCCCTCCCCCAGTGTTAGCAGCATCCCATGGGGAACTGAGCTGTACTCTCACCTGCTCCCCATTTTCTCAGGGAAATTGTCAGCAGGGCAAGGAAGGAGCTGAATTTCCTCCCTCCCCATGCAGAGGGAGAAGGTCCAGAGGGAAGCTAGACTTACACAGCCCCAGTCCTTACACCATACTTCAACAGAGGACTCCCTGCTAACAGAAGATAAAAGGAGATCCAGAATCTCATAAGACCAAATGTCCAGGGTCAGGACAGTTTTTTTTGTTGTTGTTCAAGTTAATGGAAACAGGTGTTTATTAAGTAACTTTTAATATCAGAAAAATAAAACTCTTAGGGTAATTCTCTTTACAGTGACTATATCAGTACTTTGACCATCTTAACTTAAATCCCCTTTATCATAAGATATATGGTTTTAAATTTTACTCCAATTGAATTTATCACCCTTATGACTTCCCTACACATACATAACAAAAGACTGTAGTAAAATTAGCAAATACTAAACTACATTGTAGTTTATAATTCTCATTTTGTGCTTTTTACAAACAGTACGTGCACTTAATATATGTTGATTTCATAGCTTATTAGTTGCATGTACAATGCAACACAACACAAAATATATGCTTGGCGAACATTTGTTTCTATCTACAAGATGGAAGCTAAAGATTAGGTTTCAATATTGACATTTAACTGTCCTACAAACAATTAGCATTATATCTCATATGCCATCAGGGCAACAATTTTATACTGAAAAAATCAAAATCAAAACTGTTATTTATTAACTTTCAAATGAAATATAACTCTTCAAGTGGAAATAAAAACTCAAATTTGCGTATTTACTATTCAATACATCTAAGATTAGGATTTTTCTTATAATGAGAAAAAAAGCTCAACAGCTTTTTTGTGCTGAAAATACACAATTGAAAATCCCTTGTCACACCAAGAACAAGGAAAACCACAGCTTGAATGAGAGAAGACAGTCAACAGACAGCAGAACTGAGATGAAGCGGATGTTGGGATCACCTGATAAGGATTTTAAAGCAGCCATCATCAAAGTGTTTCAGCAAGTAACTGTGAATTCTCTTGAAAAAAATTAAAATATTTTGTCAACAAAGAAACAGATGATATAACAAAATCGTATGGAAATTATAGAACTATATTACAAGTGTGAAAATAAACAAAAAACAAAAACCAACCAAGCAACAAACAGCAAACTTACAGGATGGGTTCAGTACAAGAAAGGAGATGACAAAGAAAATGAACTTGACAGAGTCCAGGACTTTACCCAAGCAGAGAGAAAATAGACTAGGGGAGAAAAAAAATAAGACAGAAACTATCTCAGGGACCCATGAAGCATGAAGACAAGACCTAACACTGGTATTGTCAGAGTCCCAAGAGGGGAGAGAAAGTGAGACTAAGAAAAGTGTTTGAAGAAGTAATGGCTGAAAGCTTCCCAAATTTGGCAAATAGAATAAATCCAAAGATGTTCATGCCAGGATAGTTCATAATTAAACATACATGATGTCATATCCTAGAGTGTGGTGGTTTGGGCTCTGCCATGGAGCATACAGGAGGGCCATGTGACAAAGAGGGGAATGGCACCCCACATGATCACAGCCTCCCCAGGGATCCTAGTGAGGCCTTCCTGCTTTTTGGATTAGGTCCTGGGCTGCGAAAATGGATGGAGATGGTCCTTGTCCAGGAAGGTCACAGGTTAGCTGGGAAAGTGGACTCATGGACAATCTACCATGGTGAGTATATGATGATTGTTCTGTCCCCAGCTGCTCCCGTGAGACCTGCCTGGATTTTGAGAAAGCCCTCCTACCTTACATATCTATAAAATGGGTATACAAGCTCCTGTGCTCTCAGAGTGTGGGACAGAATTAATATATAAAAGATAGTTGTATAACACACTTTTTTTCATGAATTAGAGCCAAGCACTCCCTACTTCTGTGAAGTTCTGCCATTCTGACTGCTGACTTCTAGCTATGATCTGCTTAGTTGGATCCCCTCTCTCCTGGCATTGGGACTCCATGCTGTGAATGCAAGAAATGGTTCAAAAAATGATTCTCCATTTCTCAGCTTGTCAGGTGCAGGAAGATGAGATCCCTCACATGTGTTCTGGGTTTCTCAGCATGTCTTTGCAACTATTCGGTGATTTTGTGAAATTACTTTCTGAAGGTGACTTTCTTTTCCATAAAAGGACTCTAAAATAATGCCTCAACAAACTCAGAACTTTATAGACTATATAAATCATTTCCACCCCTGAATACTTTCCTATACACCAGTTGGCAACTGAAATTCTTTCCAGTGAATTTGAAGCCAATAGAAACTTAGACTTTAGTGTTTTGCTCTTCCTGTGTAAGAGTCACACACTCATCTGTTTATACTCATCCATCCTCCCATTTTACTTGTGAGACAAAGGAAGCAGTGGGACCAGGACGGTAAGGCTGTGGGATCCAGCGAGCCCCAGTGAGAGGTCTCATAGTACACCTGAGAGTTGTCCCCATGATGGGGCAGGAGACCTGGCGGGGTGGGGACTGGAGTGGGGAGAGACCCAATCCCTCAGGCACCTCCAGCTTGAGGGAACAGGCAGAGCTGATCAGGTGGCAGAGACTTAGATGTGTGCTGGGGGCCACACCAGGAGCCTGGATGTGCCACATGGTAAAGGAAGGAAGGGGGGCACTGAACCTATTACAGAAACTCTGTGTGTCAGCTTGGGGAGTTATCTGATCAAGCGAGGTTTCCTGGTTTCTTATTTGATTACTTTGTACCTTTATTCCCCTCAAACCATCTTCCCATCCTCACCTCCTGCCCTCTTAGTCCATGATTTTCCCTTTCCCTCAACTCCTCATCACCAGACCCTCAGCACTGAATTCTGCACACACCTTCTCTTTTTCCTTTTCTGGGGCAATTAACTTTCCCTCTCTCCTACCAAAGTGCAGATCCTCAGTGTGCTTCCTGTGTCATGTCTTTTTTTACCTTCTCTCTCATTTCATAACCTCTTTCTCTATGGGATCATTCTCAATTCCTTAAAAGCACTTTAGTATCTCCCACTGCTAAAAATAACAATATCCCCCAACCGATGGCTTCTCCAGCTGCTCTCCCACAGTCCAAGAGCCCCTTGCATGGGACACTTTCCTTTCCTACGGCACTCACAATTTACCCTATACCGGTGCCACCATGTGGATTTTGGAATCATAAATCAATCATGTTTAAAATCTTTCTATTGTTTCTCCTTGACATTCAGATAAAACTTCTGAGCTCCTAAGACTGACCTTCAAGGCTTGGCATGACCTATTCTGTCTGCCCCCACCCCACATCAGTGTCCCCTTCCCTGCATCTGCTACATTCCCGCCCCGACCCTCCTTGATAGCTTGAAGATCCCAGGTCCTTTCTTTCTTAGGAACTTGCATGGATTTGCTATGCAGAAATGTCCTTCCTCGTGTGGTTTATATAGATATTATAGCTATGACATTTTTATAAAAGGGAAGGCCACCCAAACCCATTTATATATATCCCTGCACACTGTTTACCTAAAACCGTGTCAACAGAAAGACACTTGGTCTTTTGCCAGAGACTGAATGGGCGATGGATGAAGTACTTGGAAGTACCATCTTTCCTTGGCTTTGGCTGGGATCCAACTGCTTCCTTGTTACTTACCACTGATGTGCTTCCCAGTTCTTTAACATTCTGGCTGCTGTTAAGATTATGTGTAAATATACTTTGCTTAAGAAAAATAAAATTAGCCAACATTGATCTGACATTGATATTGTTTGTAATGAGCTCTTCTCTGTTGGTGGCTAATTGTCGTAACAGACAACCCCAAACTGCAGGAGCTTAATGCAATACAAATGTATTTCTCACTCATAGCTCAATCCTGTGTGAGCTGGAGGGGATTCTCTGCTCCATAGGATCATGCAGGACTCCCAGATCCTCCTATATTGGTTCCTGGAGTGTTCTCCGTTCACCTGGTAGGTGGGAGAACAGCTGCGATTACATGTAGATCTTATAAACAGGTCTGGGAAGGGGTGAATGTCACTTCTGCTTACACTCTACTGTACAGAACTTAGTCATGTGGTCTCCTCCGACTCCGAGGGAAGCTGATAAATACTGTACAGGTAAGTGCCAGGAAGAAAGGAGAGCACAGGTACTGGTGAAAATTAGCCATTTTTGCCACATCAGCCTAGTCTCCCAAATCTAGAAAGCAACTATAGTTCAGATGTGTCAGTAAACAAACAAGGAAACAAAGGCAAATATAAACACAAACAAACAGTCCCAAACCAAAACCATCTGGAAGAAGAAAACATGGTTTCAAAAGTGATTTTTCAAGCTCATCTATATTAGCCAGGATGGGTCCTGACCACATAGCCCAGCTATGGACCTGCAGCTGCTTCACTCTGCCATTGGGGCGTGGTGCCCACAGCAATGCACTTAGTCACAAATTGCAGTTGCTGGCCTGCCTTGAGTAATGTCCATCTGCCCCTTGATGGACATGACCGCCACATAATCAGGCCCCCCATGGGGGGACAGGTGCCAAGCCAAAGGGAGCTGATTGGGAAGTCCCAGACTGGACATCTGCTCTTTTGAGAAGTCCTTTTGGTCGGGCCCATGGCCCCGGCAGGCCTCTCCTCCTTGCTTTTCCCAACAATAGAAGAAAGGATGCTTCCAGACACTTCTTCTTTTTTTAATTAAAAAAAAAAAGTAACATCTTTATTGGAGTATAATTGCTTTACAATGGTTTTAGTTTCTGCTTTATAACAAAGTGAATCAGCTATACATATACATATATCCCCATATCTCCTCCCTCTTGTGTCTCCCTCCCACCCTCCCTATCCCACCCCTCTAGGTGGTCACAAAGCACGGAGCTGATCTCCCTGTGCTATGCGGCTGCTTCCCACTAGCTATTTTACGTTTGGTAGTGTATATAAGTCCATGCCACTCTCTCACTTCGTCCCAGCTTACCCTTCCCCCTTCCCGCTTCCAGACACTTCTGGCTGCCACAGCCAGGCTGTCTCTCTTTGAGAGCCACAGACACCCCTGAGGCTGAGTTGGGAGCTGAATGCATGCCCTCTGAAAGCTCTGCCGGGACTCTCTGGGTGGAAGCCATGGTTTCCAAGGGGACAAAGTGACCCGTAAAAGATGTGTCCAGATGATGCCCAGATAAGCCTGGGCCATGCTCAGGGGAGGATACCTCGGAGAGAGTGACAGCTTTGCGTATGAGGCAGGAGGCTGTAAAAGAAAACATGAGGCTGGCTGGCTTCACTCCAGATGAATGGCAGACAGCAGTGGTTAAATGCTGAAATGGGGCTGGCTAGACTGGAATTTCCCACTCCACCTTGATAAGCTGTGTGATGCTGGAAAAGTGGCTGATCTCACTTTGCCTCAGTTTCTTCCCCCATCGAATGGGGATAATTACCCAGATTGTTAGGAGGACTAAGTGAACCATGTGAAATGCTTGGACCGACCTTACCCATGTGGGTGTTAATGGATGTTCATCAGCTGTTTTTACTTACTGGGCAAGACCTCATGCACAACCTGCCGTGCCCGCACACCTCACTGCTCCCCCTGTGTGGGCTGCTCTCACATGCTCACCTAGACCTACACTGTCCAACATTGCAGTCTCTATCCACATGTGGCCACTTTTATTAAATTTAAATTTGTTAAAGTGAAATTAGCCTGAAAATTGAGTTCCTCCATGCTCAGTAGTCACATGTGGCTAGTGGCTACTATGCTGGCCATCACCGATATAGAACATTTCCATTTTGCAGAAAGCTCTGTTGGAGAGCTCTGATCTAGACAGAAGCAAATGGACAGGGAGGTGTTGCTTACCTGCCTGCCCACCTGAGTCAGGTAGGAGCATTTCTAGAACTCATCAGGTGCCCTGTGGGGGTGTCTACCACAGGGTCACAGATGGGGAGGAGCCTCCAAACTCCAACAAATCAGAGACAGATGCTTGACTGCCAGGACGGATGCTTGATGTGCCCTTGCCAATGTTTGAGCCAATTTCAGGGAGCACAGTGGGGAACCAGCCAACATGCAATAGTACTGGCCATGGGAAGAAGGGACCAGGCCTGAGATGTGAGGTGGATCCTCAGACCCAGAGCAAGTCTGTCTCAGGGGCTGGTTTGTGTTGCTGGAACTTAGCTTACAAGTGTGGGTCAAAATGTAAAGTCACCACCAAAAAGCAAACAGTTCCCACTCCACACTTCCTAACGACAAATGAAAAGCAGGGCTTAAAGTGATCAGAAAGGCAATTTACAGTTCATTTAGTATTGCAGATTTTGCACAATGACTCAAATTCCCAATATCTGAAAATGTTAGCTCCTATTGAAATAGAGAGAAAGGGGAGCATAGCATTTTCTTGAGGCGGAATAGAGGCGTGAGGCCGGCAGGGAGAAAGGACAGCAGTAGTAACAATAATAATATAGCAAAAGCAGATCATAATCACGAAGTGTGTTAAATATTTCAGGCCCATTTCCAAATAATAGGTGTGTATTTATGCATTCTAAGCTGATGGCAACTCCCTGGGGTAGGTGCGGCTATTATCCTTGTTTTACAGATGGGGAAACTGAAATAGGCAAGTTAGGTGATTTGCTCAAGGTCACACAGTCACTGAGAAACAGAACTGGATTCAAATGTAGGTGTGGACTCCAAAGTTTGAAGACTTGTCCACCTGCTCTGTTGCCTGAATTTTAATATTCTGCCCCTCAGAATGTCTGGGAGGTGATCCCAGAGACCTGGGATCACCTACCTCTCACCTTCTCTGAGAGGTATGTTGATAGACGGGTGCTTCCCTGGTTGGTGAGCAGTATTTATAATACTAGAATGTTTTATGTGCTTTCATGTGTCTATCAGAAGTCATAAACTGGTGGCCTGTTGTCTTCTTTTTCTTTTTTTGGCCTAAAGAATTTTGGGGGGAAAATAGTATTTTCTCACTTCCAGGTTTTCTTGAAAGATGGGAGTCTCTGGCAACCCTATGCACACTTTTTTACATGGTAGAATTGAGAATCGAGGTTGCATTTAAACAGTGTGCCCTCTTCCTCCCTACCCTCAGCCACTCACACATTTCTCCTGCTCTTTATTTACAGCTTTTTAGAGATAATTGACATACAAATAATCACACATTTTTAAGGATACAGTTTGGTGGGTTTTGATATATGCATACATCTGTAAAACTAATCAAGATAATGAACATAGCCATCATCCCCAAACTTTCCTGCACACTTTTGCATCCTTCCCTCCCACCCCGAGGCAACTACTCATCTACTTTCTGTCACTGTAGTTTATTTCACCTTTTCTAGAATTTTACGTAAATAAAACCACATAGTATATACCGTCTTATCTGGCTTCTTTCACTCAGCATCACTATTTTAGGATTTACCTATTTTGTTCCCTTCTATTCCTTTTGGTTGCTAAGCTGTATTCCATTGTATGGACATACCACAGTCTGTTTATCCATTTCTCTGTGGCTGGACATCTGGGTGGCTTCCAGTTTGGGGCTATTTCAAATCAAGCTTCTGTGAACATCTGTGCACAATTCTTTGTGTGAGCACAAGCTTCCAGTTCTCCTGGGTAAATATATAGGAGAGGAATGGCTGAATCATATGGTAGGTATATGTTAATTTTTTAAAAAACTGCCAAATTCTTTTCCAAAGTAGGTGGATTGCATGTACATGGCAGGCACCAGCTGACATTTGCATTTGCCGCCTGTGATTTATCTAATAGTTGGTGTGACAAAGCTGTGAGCACAGACAAGAAGGGTGAATGCCTGGAGAGACAAAGGGGATTTTTGTTGCTTTTACACAGAATACTATCATTAATATGATAGTACGTGGAGCAGTGTGATGTTCAAAGAACTTTCACATAGATTATTTAATGTGATCTGAAATCATGATTGGATCTAGGTAGAGTTTTGATGTCACATATAGTGAGCTCCTTCCTTACAACAAGATGGAAGCTGGACATGTAGCAACAACTTTCTGTGAACCCATCAGAGAACTGAGGTCACAGGACAAATGCCATTGTGGAGACAGACAGGTGTCTGCAGGGAGACACAGCAGCTAGACATTGCTTGTCTCAGGTAGAAACCACCAAAGAAGCCAGTAGAAACATTAAAGTAGACGTGTGGATGAATTGTTTAGACTAGCATAAAAGTGTGGGACTCCTGGGGGCTGCAAGCACCGAAGGACTCCTACCATTTGCTCAGCAGAATCTGAAATGACAAGAAATAATGGCAGGGCTGCAGCTTCCCAGGCCAAATGAGGGCTTCTAATGTGAGGTTGCTTGCAGTTAGAAGGGTCAGTTGGGTCCTAGCAAACAGCAGCTCCTGAAGCCTGTTCCTTGGAGGAGAAGGTGGCATTTTGTAGAAATTGGGTAATGGTGTCAGCTCTCACTCAGTACAGACCACAGATGTATTTGAAATACATCTGACAGATGGACACACATTCCAGGAGTTGAAGAGTGGGGCAGTCCTTACATTTAACACATACACACTGAATGTGCTCTGCTGAGGGCTCGGGTACAATGGTGATAGATACCTAAATAGGTCATTATAGACTATGGAGAAACCACTCAGGATGGACCTGACTTTTGGATCACATAGGCTTCACAGAGGAAACGATATCTGACTTTGGCCATTTCCAAGAAGAATTAATGAGGGCCAGGTGGAGAAGGGCTCAGAGAGAAAGGGGGGAGGGAGCAGGCGAAGTCCCTGGATCAAAGGCAGAGGATCAGAAGGAGATGTGGGTATTACCAAATTCAGGATGCTGAAGCAGTGCATGCCTATAGGGAGTTCTGAGTTTGTTCCAATTCCCAATTAAATCACAGCATTCAGGAAGCATGCTGTTGTGATTGCTGGATACCATGGGTAGGCCCGGGGTAAAGGCTGTGCAAAGACATATAGGATGAGCCCCTGGGGTCAGGTGGGGTCCCTTATTTCCATGGATCTGGAAACTCAGAGCTGTTCCTCCACCCAGATTCCACCCATAAATGCCACTGTCTCTTGAAAAGATTATCGTGAAAATGTAGAGAGAATATCATCTGCACTCGTGCGCCCACCACCCAGTTTTGCATGAATTCATATTTTGCCAGTTTTGCTTTCAGATGTTTTCCTTTTGAGAAATGAAGTGTGGCCAGCAGAATTGATGCTCCCTTGGTAAACCCCCGATACATGACTCCACCTCTCCTCCATGGGTACGATGTGTCTCTTCCCATGCTTTTATGCCCCACATGTAAGAGAACTGTAGCATGTGGTTTAAACGTTACACAAATGGCACTTAAGTGTATGTATCACTCTTCAACTTGCTCTTTCCACTAAGCACAATGCTTTAGAGATTTTTCCATATTGGCATGTGATTTTTTTATTTTGACTGATGCAAATATTCTATTATACAACAATACAAACGTTATCCATCATTTCCTTTATTGAGAGATATTTACAAGGTTTCCAAATTCCCACTATTTTCAATAATGCCTGAGTGACTCTCTTTGAAGCGGGGGGATGGTAAGTAACCCCTCAGAACGCTGACTCTCACACTTGACTTCCACTTGAGTCAGCTAGAGAGCTTAACAACACCTATGCTCTGCCCTTACCCCAGAGTGCCTGCAGCATTCTGTACGGGGCTGTGGTAGAAGGTCATGCAGGACACAGTGGACCCTTGACCTGAGGTCAGGGAACGTGGAGGACTCAGGCAAGACGGCGAAGCACATCTGTGATGCTCCAACATAGCTCCCAGCCCATCTGTGCCTGGATGTGGAGGGCGTCAACATAAAATGAGCACTCGCAAGCTTTGACCAGGCTGTGTGTGTGCATCAGACTCCTGCCTGCTTTAGTTCTCCAATGTCTCTCAACGCTGGCTGCCTACGGCTTTAGAAAGGACCAGGGAAATTTTTCTGTGTTTTCTGCAATCCCAAGGCAAAGACACATTTGTGCCACTGCAAGCAGTGGGAGTCTTGGACCCTGGTTGACTTTGGATTGAGACTGGTCCCCACGGAGGGCAGAGAGGAGGGAGGGAGAAGGAGAGGGAGTGAAGGTCATCTTTAAATCAAGAATTCCCGATTTGTTTGGCACATGTGGGTGTAAATGCCGTCTCCAACAGAACATTCTTTACTGTCTAAAGTAGGATATGAAGTGAGTATGTATACATTTGCATTAAGTTTTGGGTTCTCGAAGGGCCAGGGCTACAAAAGGTTAAGAAAGGCTGCTGTTTCATACATAGTCGTATATATATGTCAATCCCAATCTCCAGTTCATCCCACCCCCCTTCCCCCCTTGGTATCCATACGTTTATTCTCTATGTCTGTGTCTCTATTTCTGCTTTGCAAATAAGTTCATCTGTATGATTTTTCTAGATTCCACATATAAGCGATATTATGCGATATTTGGTTTTCTCTTTCTGACTTACTTCACTCTTTATGACAGTCTCTAGGTCTATTGAGAACCTACTGTATAGCACAGGGAACTCTATCAATGCTCTGTGGTGACCTAAATGGGAAGGAAATCAAAGAAAGAGGGGATATATGTATACGTATAACTGATTCACTTTGTTCTACAGCAGAAACTAACACAACATGGTAAAGCAACTATACGCAAATAAAAATTAATTAAAATAAAAAGGCTGCTGTTGAGGTGTCAAAGTATAAAAGGATGAGCTCTGAGCTCTGAGCCCCCAGGCCTCTGTGCCTAGACCAGGACTGGATGTAGGCATTGACCAGCACCTCACATATCCAGGATCTGACCTGCCTCACATCTGTTTGAATACTTTGTGGTCATATTTCATTTAAAGTTAATTGACTAAACCACAAATTTAGTTGAAGGTATTCCTTGGATAACATTCTAGATCTGTTTTGTTTTTCTAAAACAGGCAACTCGATTGGAAATTATAAGGGGAAAAATTCTTAAAGAACAAATGTTCAGTGCCAAGCAGCTGAGCTGAAATACAATTTCACTTTCATGATTAATTGTGTTTCCACCACTATCCAGCTGCTGGGAGTTTACAAAAATAGGGTGACGTAATGGCTCTGTCTCCATGGATATCTGAAGGTAAGAGAAATTTGTCATCTCACATTTTCCACTAATTTCTTGCTGAAAATATGAGCAGCCTAAAAATGGGACATTTCTCACTAGTATTTGGAATGGCTGGTTTCACAGTGAGGGGCCTATAGGGTATAAAGGGGCACCAGCTGCACCATGTCAAATCCCATGGCCATGCCCACTCCACTGGGTGACAGGTTAAGCCATGTTGCGGGGACAATGACACCAATTCATGATATACAGCAGACCTGACTGGAAGGAGTGTTGGAGAAAATCCAGATCAACTCTTCAGTTTGAAGATGAAGAGAAGGGCTGAGACACCCAGGTTAATCTGAAATCATCAATTCCACCTAGTGGGGCTCCTGGAAACCTGTGCTCCTGAGCTCTTGGGGCTGCTGGAACTCAGAGACATTAGCTTGTTGAGTTCTACCATGGTCCCTGTCCTCTTCCTATAGCTCCCCTGGCTGAGTCAGCTTCACTCCTTCCTGTCCCTGGGCTCAGACCCACAGAGCTGCAGTGATGGAGCAGCTCAGGTCCATGCACCCCTGACTTTATCCCTGGGATGGGTATGAGCAGCTTACTTAATCTGCAGGAAGTCTCCTTTCCTCTGTGCTAACGACATGCATTCTACAATGTTAATTGCTTCTAGATGTATCTGTCTCCCCATCACAGTTGAACTGTCTCCAAAAAAGGGCTTGTGGGAGTTCTGACCCCCAGTACCTCAGAATGTGGCCTTATTTGGAGACAGTTTCTTTACAGAGGTAATTTAGTTAAAATGAGGTCATTGGGGTGGACCCTAGTCCAATATGAAGTCCTTATATAAAGAGGAAATTAGGACACAGAGACACTCACACAGAGGCAACACCATGTGAAAACAGGGAGAATATGACCATCTACAGGCCAAGGATAGAGGACTCAGGAGGAATCAGCTCTGCCCATACTTTGATCTTCCAGCCTCCAGAACTGTGAGAGAATATACCTCTGTTGTTTCACTCCCCAGACTTTGTGGTACTTTGCTACAGCAACCACAGCAAACTCATACACTCCCTTACTGCGGGGGAATCAGTTTCTGCACCATGTGGACTCTGGGTGAGGTGACTACCAGAGTGAGAAATACTGGAATCTCCTGGAGTAGTGGGCTCAGGGATGCTGTAGCTTCTATCAGGGCTCTCATTGGGCCCTGGGGCCAAGTTCTTGCCAAACAAACACAGGTGGCCCAGGACATCCTCCGTCGTCCCTTCCCTACCCATCCACTGACTGTAGAATGGTTACTGTGCTCCTTAGAAAGTTCCAGGTGTTGTCTGTGTGTGTGTCTGTCCTTAGTGTTTAAAGGGACTTTAGAAACCATCTAGTCTGACTTCTCCTTTAATAAAAGGACTGGAAAACCAATATGGGGCTTTTACCATGAGTATGCCCCAGGTAAGATGTCCTCTACAAAGGCCCCCATTCTTGTGCTCCACTTCTTTGTTTTGGAAGAAGAAAGATCTGGTAGATAACTTACTCATCTTTTATAGCCAGCCATGCATCATCTCACAACACTCCTGTTACATTGCCTTCCTGTGCATCTTGCATCCCCACCAGACGTCCAATGATGACACAGAGATCAATTTTAGTGGTAAGTACAGTGGCAGCTGTGCCAGGGTCCCCAGGCCAACCTGGACAGTAGGGGCATGTTCCCAGACACCCTCCTCCCTCCCTGGGTACTCTCTTTTTGCTGGCAGCCCTTGTCCCTGGATTGCTAGTGATCCTAGTAATCCTACCTGGGTCTCTCAAGCCCCTCCCCAGTGGGTCTGACTTGACCCCTGGTCATCCCCAGCTATAAACACAGCGACACATGTGCGCGCACGCAAACACAGACACACACACACATACACACACACTCACACACACATGTGACTTCCTTCTGGCCACAAATCAAACACAACCAGAAAACAATAAAGGGGTGTGTGTGTGTGTGTGTGTGTGTGTGTGTGTGTGTATGCAGGCATGTATGTGTCTTTTAATAATTGAAATAATTCATACTAAAAGGGCTTAATTATTTTAGGACATTTTGCATATAAAGAAGTGAGCTAATTAACCCAAAGGTAGATTTATTTGGCAAAAAGTTTAAAAAGTACTCATTTTAAGCTAGATTTCTGACTTTTCAAAACAAAGTTTTGTTTCGTAAAAGTATCATAAGTGAATACGGTGAAACTCCAGAGTGTATGGAAGGAAATGAAACAAAGTGTGCATGTTTCCCTCACACACTTCCCTCCACCCTCAGTTTTAAGCCCTCCACTTGGAGGGGGCCACTATTAGGCAATCTCCTATGAAAACTTCCAGAAGAATGCTATGACCATGGCTATGTGTAGATGCCTTTAAAATCTGTACACATGGAATAATTTTATACCATTATTCACACACCCTAGGCCCTTGCTTTTTTTCACTAAATATATCATTCATCTCCATCTATTGCATTCCCACATACAGATTGACCAAAGTGTTCAATAAATATGTTGATAAATGGCTTAATTTTTATCATATAAAAATGTAGAATGTTTTCTGGAATGGATAGCATAACTGTTAACAATTTCTGATTGATGGCTATTTAGGTGTTTCTCTGCTTTGCTTTATTTTTGCTCTTACAGACAGTAATGAAAAGACTATCCTTCCACATCTATCTAGGCATAATTTTTGTGACCATACTTGTAGGAAAAATTCCTAACAGGGAAATTGCTGAGTCAGAGGAGATTTTCTTTTAAAGCTTTAATGGATATTGCCAAATCACCTTCCAAAGAATCACACTAATTTATATTCCCATATTCAGGTTATGAGTCTGTTTAATTCCCTACAGCCTCACCCACATATTGGGTGTTATTCAACTTTTTAATCAAGGCCAATCTGATAGTTAAAACAAGGTACTTTGTGGTTAAGACGTGCTTGTATTAAATCATGAATGAGGTTTACAATCTCTCATTTGTTTATTACCCAGTTTTACACCTTCTTTGCAAAATGCTTCTGCTCAATTTTCTGTATGATGGTTCAACTTTGTCATAGGGATCCATGTAAACCCCTTGGAAAAGAATTAGTCACTTGTCAAATATGACAGATATTTCTTTCCAAATCATCATTTTTTAAAACTTTGTTTCTCTACACAAAATTTAATTTTTTTACATAGTCTAAGTTTTAAAAAATCTTTTCTATATTGGCTTTTGCTTAGGGCTGCTGATTTTAATGATGGGAGAACTTGCTTTTAGGCTCATTGTTTGTCTAATTAATCCTCTTCCAATGCCAGAAAAACTATCTTTCAGTTAACACTTCAATACCCTACTCTTTAATGATTACTGACTACTGATCTAAAGTAAAAAGCTTAAAAAACAAAAAACAAAATATAATTGAGACAAACAATGGCTTCAAATTCTATATTAGAGAAAATGTTCTGATTTCAAAATGCACAGAATGTGTTTAAAAATAATTGTTAGAAATTAAAGAAGACCTAAACAGATGTAAAGACATTCCATGCTAATGGATAGGAAGACTCAATATTGTTAAGATGTCAGTACTATCTACAGACTCAATGCAATCCTTCTCAAAGTTCCAATGGCCCTTTTTGCAGAAGTGGAAAAGCTGATCCTAAAACTAATATGGAATGGCAAGTGGTCCCTGGATAACCAAAACAATCTTAAAAAGAAAAAAACAAATTTGGAGGACTCACATTTCATGATTTCAAAATTTAGTGCAAAGGTATACAGTAATAAAAATATTGTGGTACTGGCATGAAGAGAGACATAGAGACCAATGGAATAGAATTGTGAGTTCAGAAATAAACAGACACAACTATGGTCAATTAATCTTCAAAAAGGGTACAAAGTCCATTCAAGGGGAAAACAGTATTCTCTTCAGAAGATGGTGGGAGGCAGCCACATAGCACAGGGAGATCAGCTCGGTGCTTTGTGACCACCTAGAGGGGTGGGATAGAGAGGGTGGGAGGGAGATGCAAGAGGGAGGAGATATGGGGATATATGTATATGTATAGCCGATTCACTTTGTTATAAAGCAGAAACTAACACATCATTGTAAAGCAATTATACTTCAATAAAGATGTTAAAAAAAAAGGATGGTGCTGAGACAACTGCATATACACATGTAAAAGAATGGAGTTGGATCCCTACCTCACACCATGTACAAAAATTAACTAACAATGGATCAGTGTCCTAAATATGAACAAAAATCATAAAATTCTTAGAAGAAAACATAGGGGTAAATCCTCATGACCTTGGATTTAGCAATAGTTTCTTAGATAGGATGCCAAAAGCATAAGCAGCAAAAGAAAAAAAAATAAACTGGACTTCATCAAAATTAAAAACTTTTGTGCATCAAAGAACATTATCAAGAAAGTAAAAAGATAACCCATAGGATAGGAAAATATTTGGAAATCATATACCTAATAAGGGATTACCATCTAGAATTTATAAAGAACTTCTAAAACTCAACAGCAAAAAGACAAACAACCCAATTAAAAAATAATAAAGGATACAAATAGGCATTTTTCCAAAGAAGATATATGAATAGCAAATAAGTACGTGAAAAAACACTCAACATCATTATACATAGAGGAAACTCAAATCAAATCACAGTGAGAAACTATTTCACACCTACTATGCATATTGCTATGAAGGTTCACTGCTGGTGGGATTGTAAAATAATGTAGCTACTATGAAAACAATTTGGCAACTCCTCAAAAAGTTAAACATAGAATTACCATATCATGCATAAATGCTACTTTTAAGAGTATACAAAAAGGAATTAAAAGCAGGGACTTAAACAGATATTTGTATACCAATGACCATTGCAGCGCTATTTATAATAGCCCAAATGGAGGAGACAACCCAAGTATCTGTGGTTGGATGAGGGATAAACAAAATGTGCTCTATACATACCATGGAATATGATTCTGTCATAAAAAGAATGAAGTTCTGATATATTTGACAACATGGATGAATCTTGAAGACATAATATTAAGTGAAGTAAGCCAGACAGAAAAGAAAAAATAATATATTATTCTACTTATATGGAATATCCAGAATAAGTAAACTCATAGTGACAGAAAATAGATTATAGGTTACTAGGACTTGGGAAGAGGAGGGAATGGGGAATTATTGCTTAATGGTTACAGACTTACTGTTTGGGGTGATGAAAAAGTTTGGAAATAGATAGTGGTGATGTTTGCACAACATTATGAATGTAATTAATCCTGCTGAATTGTACACTTAAAATGGTCAAAATGGCAAATTTTATGTTCTCACAATGTGAAAAATAACAATAATTTAATGCAACCCAAACCACTGAATTTTACACTTTAAATGGATATATTGTATGGTATGTAAATTTTATTTCAATAAAGTTGTTTAAAAGATTATTGTTGATCTAGCCTAGCTACCCTCAATCATTTCAGATTTCATAATTTCTCAGAGCTACTTAGTGTAAAATGATCATTCCCCTGGAAATGGTGGAAAAAAGAGATAGCCTTACACTCATGTTCAGAGTTAAAAAGGAATGCCTGGTAACCTCTCTAGCATTTTAGAGCCGGCCTTTGCCACCACTCTTTGGGATACAGAGCTAAGTGAAAAGTGTGTCCAGTACCTCAGGTCAACTCTCAGGGCCTCAGTTTCTTCTTCAGAAAAGTTAGAGGCTGGAAAGAAGGGTCTGCAGCCCATGATTGTTTGTTGCAGGAGTTAGCAGAGAACCTGGTTGACCCTGGCAATCCATTTCCCTCTATCCATTCGTCTTTCATTCCGTCACCCCAAAGGGTGACAGGTACTTGATACCTGAGCCATCAGCAGTGAGTGGGCCCCAGCTCATCTCCCCGCCCCCAGTGTAAATCTCCCAGATTAGGTAGCTGGGGCATTTTCAGGCCATTTCATCTGTACCAGTTTCCACCAGGGCACCAAGAGGAAGCCACATGTTTCAAGGGCACACATAGGCACACACTCTCACACTTCACTGTGCAGGGAAATCAAGGCAGGGCCCCTGTTAGAGCAAGACAGTTACCAATTGCTGAGAGGAGTTCAGTTACACATAGATTTGTTTTCTTTAACTTGGCCTTGGTAAGAGTCAATTTTTCTTTCCTGCAGGATAAATTGGATTTACCTTCATAGTTAGCCAGCAAGGCAAGAAAACACTGGAAAAAAGCGGGGGGTAAAGAAAGCAAATTCTGTTTACCTGTGTGAGAGAGGGAAGAGGAAGAAAGGATGTCCCACCCAGACCAGTTTATCCACAGAAGGGTAACAGCACTCAGAACTTAGTGTACTTAATGGCAAAGTTCTTTGTTTGTTTTACATCTTTATTGGAGTATAATTGCTTTACAATGGTGTGTTAGTTTCTGCTTTATAACAAAGAGAATCAGTTATACATATATATATGTTCCCATATCTCTTCCCTCTTGCATCTCCCTCCCTCCCACCCTCCCTATCCCACCCCTCTAGATGGGCACAAACCACTTAGCTGATCTGCCTGTGCTATGCGACTGCTTCCCACTAGCTATCTATTTTACGCTTGGTAGTGTATATATGTCCATGCCACTCTCTCACTTTGTCACAGCTTACCCTTCCCCCTCCCCATATCTTAAAGTCCATTCTCTAGTAGTTCTGTGTCTTTATTCCCGTCTTACCCCTGGGTTCTTCATGACGGTTTTTTTTTTCTTACATTCCATATATATGTGTTAGCATACGGTATTTGTCTTTCTCTTTCTGACTTATTTCACTCTGTATGACAGACTCTAGGTCTATCCACCTCATTGCAAATAGCTCAATTTCGTTTCTTTTTATGGCTGAGTAGTATTCCATTGTATATATGTGCCACATCTTCCTTATCCATTCATGTGAAGATGGGCACTTAGGTTGTTTCCATCTCTGGGCTATTGTAAATAGAGCTGCAATGAACATTTTGGTACATGACCCTTTTTGAATTATGGTTTTCTCAGGGTATATGCCCAGGAGTGGGATTGCTGGGTCATATGGTAGTTCTATTTGTAGTTTTTTAAGTAATCTCCATACAGTTCTCCATAGTGGCTGTACCAATTCACATTCCCACCAGCAGTGCAAGAGTGTCCCCTTTTCTCCACACCCTCTCCAGCATTTATTGTTTCTAGATTTTTTGATGATGGCCATTCTGACTGGTGTGAGATGATATTTCATTAGTTTTGATTTGCATTTCTCTAGTGATTAATGATGTTGAGCATTCTTTCATGTGTTTGTTGGCAGTCTGTATATCTTCTTTGGAGAAATGTCTATTTAGGTCTTCTGCCCATTTTTGGATTGGGTTGTTTGTTTTTTTGTTATTGAGCTGCATGAGCTGCTTGTAAGTTTTGGAGATGAATCCTTTGTCAGTTGCTTCATTGGCAAATCTTTTCTCCCATTCTGAGGGTTGTCTTTTGGTCTTGTTTATGGTTTCCTTTGCTGTGTAAAAGCTTTTAAATTTCATTAGGTCTCATTTGTTTATTTTTGTTTTTATTTCCATTTCTCTAGCAGGTGGGTCAAAAAGGATCTTGCTGTGATTTATGTCATAGAGTGTTCTACCTATGTTTTCCACTAAGAGTTTGATAGTTTCTGGCCTTACATCTAGGTCTTTAATCCATTTTGAATTTATTTTTGTGTATGGTGTTAGGGAGTGCTCTAAACTTATGCTTTCACATGTACCTGGCCAGTTTTCCCAGCACCACTTATTGAAGAGGCTGTCCTTTCTCCACTGTACATTCCTGCCTCCATTATCAAAGATAAGGCAACCATATGTGCGTGGGTTTATCTCTGGGCTTTCTATCCTATTCGATTGATCTATTTTTCTGTTTTTGTGCCAGTACCGTACTGTCTTGATTACTGTAGCTTTGTAGTATAGGCTGAAGTCAGGGAGCCTGATTCCTCCAGCTCCGTTTTTTGTTCTCAAGATTGCTTTGGCTATTCAGGGTCTTTTTTGTCTCCATACAAATTATGAAATGTTTTGTTCTAGTTCTGTGAAAAATGCCAGTGGTAGTTTGATAGGGATTGCATTGAATCTGTAGATTGCTTTGGGTATTAGAGTCATTTTCACAATGTTGATTCTTCCAATCCAAGAACATGGTATATCTCTCCATCTATTTGTATTATCTTTAATTTCTTTCATCAGTATCTTAAAATTTTCTGCATACAGGTCTCCTTAGGTAGGTTTATTCCTAGATATTTTATTCTTGTTGTTGTAACGGTAAATGGGAGAGTTTTCTTAATTTCACTTTCAGATTTTTCATCATTAGTGTATAGGAATGCCAGAGATTTCTTGCATTAATTTTGTATTCTGCCACTTTACCAAATTCATTGATTAGCTCTAGTACTTTTCTGGTAGCATCTTTAGGATTCTCTATGTATAGTATCATGTCACCTGCAAACAGGGACAGTTTTACTTCTTTTCCGAATTGGATTCATTTTATTTCCTTTTTTTCTCTGATTGCTGTGTCTAAAACTTCCAAAACTATGTTGAATAAGAGTGGTGAGAGTGGGCAACCTTGTCTTCTTCCTGATCTTAGTGGAAATGCTTTCAGTTTTTCACCATTGAGGACAATGTTGGCTGTGAGTTTGTCATATATGGTCTTTATTAGGTTGAGAAAAGTTCCCTCTATGCCTACTTTCTGCAGGGTTTTTATCATAAATGGGTGTTGAATTTTGTTGAAAGCTTTCTCTGCATCTATTGAGATGATCATATGGTTTTTCTCCTTCAATTTATTAATATGGTGTATCACATTGTTTGATTTGCGTATATTGAAGAATCCTTGCATTCCTGGAATAAACCCCACTTGATCATGGTGTATGATCCTTTTAATGTGCTGTTGGATTCTGTTTGCTAGTATTTTGTTGAGAATTTTTGCATCTATGTTCATCAGTGATATTGGCCTGTAGTTTTCTTTCTTTGTGACATCCTGTCTGGTTTTGGTATCAGCGTGATGGTGGCCTCGTAGAAGGAATTTGGGAGTGTTCCTCCCTCTGCTATATTTTGGAAGAGTTTGAGAAGGATAGGTGTTAGCTCTTCTCTAAATGTTTGATAGAATTCGCCTGTGAAGCCATCTGGTCCTGGACTTTCCTTTGTTGGAAGATTTTTAATCACAGTTTCAATTTCAGTGCTTGTGATTGGTCTGGTCATATTTTCTATTTCTTCCTGATTCAGTCTTGGCAGGTTGTACATTTCTCAGAATTTGTCCATTTCTTCCAGGTTTTCTACTTTATTGGCATAAAGTTGCTTGTAGTAATCTCTTTTGTATTTCTGCAGTGTCAGTTGTTACTTCTCCTTTTTCATTTCTAATTCTATTGATTTGAGTCTTCTCCTTTTTTTTTCTTGATGAGTCTGGCTAATGGTTTATCAATTTTGTTTATCTTCTCAAAGAACCAGCTTTTAGGGCCTCCCTGGTGGCGCAGTGGTTGAGAGTCCTCCTGCCGATGCAGGGGATGTGGGTTCGTGCCCCGGTCCGGGAAGTTCCCACATGCCGTGGAGTAGCTGGGCCTGTGAGCCATGGCCGCTGAGCCTGAGCATCCGGAACCTGTGCTCCTCAACGGGAGAGGCCACAAGAGTGAGAGGCCCACGTACGGCAAAAAAAAAAAAAAAAAAGAACCAGCTTTTAGTTTTATTGATCTTTTCTATCGTTTCCTTCATTTCTTTTTCATTTATTTCTGATCTGATCTTTATGATTTCTTTCCTTCTGCTAACTTTGGGTTTTTTTAGTTCTTCTTTCTCTAATTGCTTTAGGTGCAAGGTTAGGTTGTTTATTCGAGATGTTTCCTGTTTCTTAAGGTAGGATTGTATTGCTATAAACTTCCCTGTTAGAACTGCTTTTACTGCTTTGGGTCGTCGTGTCTCCATTGTCATTTGTTTCTAGGTATTTTTTGATTTCCTCTTTGATTTCTTCAGTGATCACTTTGTTATGAAGTAGTGTATTGTTTAGCCTCCTTGTGTTTGTATATTTTATAGATATTTTCCTGTAATTGATATCTAGTCTCATAGTGTTGTGGTCGGAAAAGTTACTTGATACAATTTCAATTTTCTTATATTTACCAAGGCTTGATTTGTGACCCAAGATAGGATCTATCCTGGAGAATGTTCCATGAGCACTTGAGAAAAATGTGTATTCTGTTGTTTTTGGATGGGATGTCCTATAAATATCAATTAAGTCCTTCTTGTTTAATGTATCATTTAAAGCTTGTGTTTCCTTATTTATTTTCATTTTGGATGATCTGTCCATTGGTGAAAGTGGGGTATTAAAATCCCCTACTATTAATGTGTTACTGT
Source organism: Stenella coeruleoalba (assembly GCF_951394435.1). Classification (NCBI taxonomy): domain Eukaryota; kingdom Metazoa; phylum Chordata; class Mammalia; order Artiodactyla; family Delphinidae; genus Stenella; species Stenella coeruleoalba. Next base: position 29,603,942 of record NC_137153.1, on the reverse strand, counting down.
CAATTTCCCTTTTTATAGCTGTTAGTATTTCCCTTCCATATTGAGGTGCTCCTATGTTGTGTGCATAAATATTTACAATTGTTATATCTTCTTCTTGGATCGATCCCTTGATCATTATGTAGTGTCCTTCTTTGTCCCTTGTAATAGTCTTTATTTTAAAGTCTATTTTGTCTGATATGAGAATTGCTACTCCAGCTTTCTTTTGGTTTCTATTTGCATGGAATATCTTTTTCCATCCACTCACTTTCAGTCTGTATGTGTCTCTAGGTCTGAAGTGGGTCTCTTGAAGACAGCATATATGTGGGTCTTGTTGTTGTATCCATTCAGCCAATCTGTGCCTTTTGGTGGGAGCATTTAATCCATTTACATTTAAGATAATTATCGATATGTATGTTCCTATTCTCATTTTCTTAATTGTTTTGGGTTTGTTATTGTAGGTCTTTTCCTTCTCTTGTGTTTCTTGCCTAGAGAAGTTCCTTTAGCATTTGTGTAAAGCTGGTTTGGTGGTCCTGAACTCTCTCAGCTTTTGCTTTTCTGTAAAGGTCTTAATTTCTCCATCAAGTCTGAATGATATCCTTGCTGGGTAGAGTAATCTTGGTTGTAGGTTTTTCTCCTTCATCACTTTAAATATGTCCTGCCACTCCCTTCTATCTTGCAGAGTTTCTGCTGAAAGATCAGCTGTTAACCTTATGGGGATTCCCTTTTGTGTTATTTTTCCCTTGCTGCTTTTAATATGTTCTCTTTGTATTTAATTTTTGACAGTTTGATTAATATGTGTCTTGGCTTGTTTCTCCTTGGATTTATCCTGTATGGGACTCTCTGTGCTTCCTGGACTTGATTAACTATTTATTTTCCCATATTAGAGAAGTTTTCAACTATAATCTCTTCAAATATTTTCCCATTCCCTTTCTTTTTCTCTTCTTCTTCTGGGAGCCCTATAATTCGAATGTTGGTGCATTTAATGTTGTCCCAAAAGTCTCTGAGACTGTCCTAAGTTCTTTTCATTCTTTTTTCTTTATTCTGCTCTGCAGTAGTTATTTCCACTATTTTATCTTCCAGGTCAGTTATCCGTTCTTCTGCCTCAGTTATTCTGCTATTGATCTCTTCTAGAGTATTTTTAATTTCATTTCTTGTGCTGTTCATTGTTGCTTGTTTCCTCTTTAGTTCTTCTAGGTCCTTGTTAAATGTTTCTTGCATTCTCTTTATTCTATTTCCAAGTTTTTGGATCATATTTACTATCATTATTCTGAATTCTTTTCAGGTAGACTGCCTATTTCCTCTTCATTTGTTAGGTCTGGTGGGTTTTTATCTTGCTCCTTCATCTGCTGTGTGTTTTTCTGTCTTCTCGTTTTGCTTACCTTACTGTTTTTGGGGTATCCTTTTTGCAGTCTGCAGGTTCGTAGTTCCCGTTGGTTTTGGTGTCTGTCCCCAGTGGCTAAAGTTGGTTCAGTGGGTTGTGTAGGCTTCCTGGTGGAGGGGACTAATGCCTGTGCTCCGGCTGATGAGGCTGGATTTTGTCTTTCTGCTGGGCAAGTCCATGTCTGGTTGTGTGTTTTGGGGTGTCTGTGGCCTTATTATGATTTTAGGCAGCCTCTCTGCTAATGGGTGGGGTTGTGTTCCTGTCTTGCTAGTTGTTTGGCATAGGGTGTCCAGCACTCTAGCTTGCTGGTTATTGAGTGAAGCTGGGTGTTGGTGTTGAGATGGAGATCTCTGTGAGATCTTTGCCGTTTGGTATTATGTGGAGCTGCGAGGTCTCTTGTGGACTATTGTCCTGAAGTTGGCTCTCCCACCTCAGAGGCACAGCATTGACTCCTGGCTGCAGTACCAAGAGCCTTTCATCCACATGGCTCAGAATAAAAGGGAGAAAAAGTAGAAAGAAAGAAAAAGAAAGAAAGAAAGAAAGAAAGAAAAAAAAGAAAGAAAGAAAGAAAGAAAGAGGATAAAATAAAGTAAGGTAAAATAAAATAAAGTTATTAAAATAGAAAAGTAATTATTAAGAAAAAAAATTTTTTAAGGTAAAAAACTAAAACGAACTTACAGAACCCTAGGACAAATGGTGAAAGCAAAGCTATGCAGACAAAATCTCACACAGAAGCATACACACACAGACTCACAAAAAGAGGAAAAGGGGAAAAAATAATAAATATTGCTCCCAAAGTCCACCTCTTCAATTTGGGATGATTTGTTGCCTATTCATGTATTCCACAGATGCAGGGTACATCAAGTTGATTGTGGAGCTTTAATCCGCTGCTTCTAAGGCTGCTGGGAGAGATTTCCCTTTCTCTTCTTTGTTCACAGAGCTCCCGGGGCTCAGCTTTGGATTTGGCCCTGCCTCTGCACGTAGGTCGCCTGAGGGCATCCGTTCTTCACTCAGACAGGACGGGGTTAAAGGAGCCGCTGATGTGGGGGCTCTGGCTCACTCAGGCCGGGGGGAGGGAGGGGCATGGAGTTCGGGGCGAGCCTGCGGCGGCAGAGGCCAGCGGGACGTTGCAGAAGCCTCATGCGCGCCGTCCGTTCTCCCGGGGAAGTTGTCCGTGGATCCCGGGACCCTGGCAGTGGCGGGCTGCAGAAGGTCCCGGGAGGGGAGGTGTGGATAGTGACCTGTGCTCACACACAAGCTTCTTAGTGGCAGCAGCAGCAGCCTTAGCGTCTCATGCCCGTCTCTGGTGTCCGCGCTGTTAGTCATGCCTCACGCCAGTCTCTAGAGCTCCTTTAAGCAGGGCTTTTAATCCCCTCTCCTCGTGCACCAGGAAACAAAGAGGGAAGAAGAAGTCTCTTGCCTCTTCGGCAGGTCCAGATTTTTTCCCGGGCTCCCTCCCGGCTAGCCGTGGCGCAGTCACCCCCTGCAGGCTGTGTTCATGCCGCCAACCCCAGTCCTCTCCCGGCATCCGACCGAAGCCCGAGCCTTAGCTCTCAGCCCCCACCACCAAAGTTCTTTGTTTATAACTGTGGTTTTGAGATATAATTCACACATCATAAATTCACCTATTTAAAGTGTGCAATTCAATGACTTTTAGTATACTCACAGCTGGGCATCCATCACTGCAATTAATTTTAGGACATTTGCATTAACTCAAAATGAAACCCTGTTCCCCTCAGTCCTCGCCTCTCATTTACAACCCCTGCCCGGTCATAGGCAATTATTAATCTACTTCCTGTCTCTATAAATTTGCCAATTTTGGAGATTTCACATAAGTGGAATCACACAATATGTGGTCCTTCGTGTGTGGCTTCTTTCACTTAGCATAATGTTTTCAAGATTTGTCCTTATTCATCAGTACTTCATTTCTTTTTATGCCAAATAATCTGTTGTGTGGATATAACACATTTTATTTATCTATTCATCAGCTAATGGGTATTTGAGTTATTTGCACTTTTCAGCTGTTATGAATAATGCTGCTATAAAAATTAATGTACAAGTTTTTGTGTGGACATATTTTTCATTTCTTTTGTGTATAGACAGAAGAGTGGAATTGCTGGGTCTTGTAGTAACTTTGTGTTTAATCATTTGAGAAATTACCAGACTGTTTTCTAAAGCAGCTGCATCCTTTTATAATTCCCGCCAGCAGTGTATGAGTCTACCAGTGTGGCAGACCCTTCAAATGTTAAACAGTTACTATATGACCCAGTAATTCCACTTCTAAATGTATATGCAACAGAAATGAAAACATACATTCACACAAGAGGCTGTGAATGAATATTAATAGAAAACTATTTATTATAGCCAGAAAGCCAGTCCCAAAAGTCACTTATTGTATGATTCCATTTACATGGTTGTCAAGACTAGGCAAATTTATAGAGACAGAAAGTGGATTAGTGGTTGTCAGAGGCTGAGAGGTGGGCACAAGTAGGGAATTAGAGGGAGGGACTCCTAATGGGTACAAGGTTTATTTTGGGGATGATGAAAATGTTCTAAAATTAGAGTGTGGCGATTGTTGTACAGCTTTGTAAATATACTAAAACTCTTTGAACCGTATATTTTAAATGGGTAAACTTTATGGTAGGTCAATTATGTATCATTAAAACTGTTTAAAAAAGAGAGAGGGATACAGAATTAAGCCTCGTTACTCTATGTCTCCAGTGTTCCTTCTCCCTAGACACGTATTGGGATTTAGTGTCTCTCTCTCTCTGTCTCTCATACACACAAACACACACACACATACATTATGATTGTTTCTTTTCTCTTCATCTATCAAAAGCATCAATAATTTGGAAATTCTGTTCCCAGTAAGGAGATATTATCAAACTCATTGAAATCTCAAGCAGACAGGCAGAGGAAGTTGATCATTAGGACTTTGGTTTCCAGGAGAATAGGGCATGTGGAACTCACATGGGCTTTCTTTCTTCCCATTGTAAATGTATCAAGAGGTGGGTAAAATGTAAGGCTTTAAAAAAACATGTTTAAGATCCTAGTTCTAGAAGTAGAAAGGGAACTCAGAGCTAGAGTGAAAAACTAGAGCAGATGCTCTAGGACATAGGGTTGGGTATGGGTCCATCTAAGCAAAGACTTCAAGGAGGGAGAGAGCCACATTGTCTAGTAAGGGGAGACATATCCCCCTAAACACAGGGCAATGGAGGGCTGCCATCTCAGTGATGGGAAGTGAAAACCTCTGCCCAGTGGGCCAGGGATATCACTAAAATGCTTGGTTCTGATGAGGCATCTGAGTGGGAAAATAACACAATGCCAAAGGAAAAGGCTAGGACTAAGTAAGAGTGATAGGCTGAACTCTTAAAGAATATGTCTTCCTTCCAGCACACAGGAAAAAAGCGGAAGTCTCCACAGATACCAAAATTTGACATCATTAAGTCTACATTCTCAGATATAGAGTTTATTACAATAAAACTAGAAATGCAATGCAGTAACCAAAGAGAGAAAAATATTTAGAACTGAATAACACTGAAAATGCTACTATGTCAGAGCATATGGGGTGCAACTAAAGTTGTATTTATAAGAGATGCATAGCAAAAATAGAAAGGTGGAAAATTACCAGGCCAAGATTTAACTGAGAAAATCAGAAAAAGAACAACTGAGCAAATCTAGGAAAAGTGGGAGGAAGGAAATATGAAAGATTATTGGTGAAAACCTCACTGGGCCAAACTCTAGCAAGATGGGACTTACAAAGGGGAAAGTCACAAACAAACAATAGTAGAAAGGAAAAGCAAATATAACTACTGACGGAGGTTTTTAAAATACAATCAGTTTTCCAGTCCAAGATGATGTTGGCCTAAAACAATAGAACAGCTAGTTTATTTTATCAGCAAAATGGGTTTATTTGGGAACAGTAAAGAATTGCAATTTAGAATATGCAATCAATGACAAATCCTAGGCAAGTTTAGAGAATGAAGGAGAGGAACATTCATTTATAGAGGAGAATGGGGAGTTGTGAGTGCTGTTGTAATGAGAGAGTCCATTGGAGGAAACTGAGAGTTTGAAGTATAGTGGCTTTTCCTTGTCTGAGTTGTGACAGTGTCTCATTGGCTGGGCTGTTTCCAGGCAAGGAGAAAACCTACCTTCCTTCCTTCTGCTGGGTAGTACAGCAGTAACTTCCTTTCTGTTGGAGATATGAGGTTCATTTCTTAATATTGGGTCTGCAGTTGATATGAAGTAGTAGGGCATGAGAGCTCCTCCTTCTCACCTCCCAACTCCATTTTAAATGAGGTTTCTGATTATTAATTTTCACAATGGCAACATAGAAAACTCCTGAACTCACCTCCTCTGGTATCAAATCTACAGTTACACATGAAACAATTTCCTCTGAAAGAAATCCAGAAACTAGCTGACCAACTCTTACACAATGGGAAAATGAGGGGAAAGAAAACAAAACAAAATTCATTGAAATGGAGCACACTCTCAACTACTGGGAGCCAATGAGAAAAAGAGATTGCTACTTGGACAATCACAAAAGTTTGCCAACCAAGAGGAGGATTGGGATGAATGATAAGATTAATGTTCTACACAAGGTAACTCCATCTAGACTAACGGATGTAGCTATTTTAGCTAATGCACAGAAGCCAATACAGAGAATAAAGAAAAAAGAAGAAACAGAGAAATATGTTTCAAATTAAAAAAACAAGAAAAACTCCAGAAATAAACCTTAATGAAATAGAGATAAATGATTTACCTGATAAAAATTCCAAAATAATGGCCTTAAAGATGCTGACTGAGGTCAGAAGACCAATGCATGAACAAAATAAGAAGTTCAAAAAAAAAAATAGAAAATATAAGAAAATATCAAACACAAATCACAGAACTGAATAATACAGTAACTGAACTGAAAAATTCAATTAGAGAGGTTCAATGGCAGACTAAATCATGCAGAAGAAACAATCAGCAAACTCAAAGACAAGGCGATGGAATTCATCCAATCATGAGAGCAAAAAGAAAAATAATAATTCAAGAATGAAGATAGCTTAAGGGACTTAAGGGACATCATTTTCTATACCAATGTATTCATTATAGGGATCTCAGAAGAAGAGAGAAAGAGAGAGGCAGAAAGTTTATTTAAGGAAATAGAGGCTGAAAACTTCCTTAACTTTGGGAAAGAAACAGACATCCAGATCTAGGAAGCACATAGTCAATAGTTAAAGACAAGGAGAGAATCTTAAAAGAAAAACAACTTATTACATTCAAGGGAACCCCATAAGACAATCAGAAGATTTTTCAGCAGAACTTTGCAGGTCAGAAGGGAGGGGCATGACATATTCAAAGTGCTGAAAGAGGAAAAAAAATACTGCTGACCAAGAATACTCTATCCAGAAAAGTTGTTCTTCAGAATTGGAGGAGAGATAAGAATTTTCCACACACACAAAAGCAGAAAAAGTTAATCACCACAGAACTGACCTTACAAGGAATGTTAAAGGGATTTAATCCAGCTATAATAAAAGCATGCTAATTAGTAACAGGAAAATGCAAGAAAGTATAACCTTACTGATAAAGGTAAATATATAGTTAAATTCAGAATGGTGGTGGGTATAGTAGGACAGTTAAAAGGTAAAATTAATAAAAATAAATATAACTACAATAATTTATTAATGGATATACAAATTAAAAAGATGTAAATAGTAACATCAAAAATGTAAAACATGTTGGGAGAGAATAAAAATTGATGCCTTTAGTATGTGTTTGAACTTAAATTGTTGTCAGCTTATAATAGACTATTATTAACTATAAGATGTTTTATATAAGCCCTGTGGTAACCACAGGAAAAAACACATAGTAGCTACACAAAAGATAAAGTTATCTAACATAACCACTACAGAAAATCATTAAATCACAAAGGAAGAGACAAACAGAAGAAAGGAACAAAGGAATTACAAAGCAGCCATAAAACAATGAACAAATGTCAATAATAAGTCCATACTTATCAATAATTACTTTACATGTAATGGACTATATTCTCTAATCAAAAGACCTAGGGTGGTTGAATGAACAAAAAAAACAAGACCCAACTATATGCTGCCTACAAGAGACTCATTTAAGCTTTAAGACTACCCAGGCAGAAATTGAAGGGATGGAAAAGATATTCCATGAAAATGGAAACCTGAGGAAGGCAGGCATATCTTGCCTGCCTTATATGTATACTTATATCAGACAAAATAGACTTTAAACCAAGGACTTTAATAAGAGACAGAAAAGGTCATTGCATGATGATAAAGGGGTCAGGTCAATAAAATGATATAACATTTGTAAATATATAGGCATCTACCATAAGAGCACCTCAATATATAAAGCAAATAGTAACAGACCTGAAAGAAGAAACAGATAACAATACAATAATATTAGGAGACTTCAATACACCATTTTCAAGATTAGATAGATTATCCAGACATAAAATCAATAGACATTGGAGTTAAACTACACGTTAGACCAGATGGACTTAACTTTTACAGAACATTCCATCCAATATCAACAGAATACACATTATTAGCAAGTGCATATTCAACATTCTCCAGAATAGAGTATATGTTAGGCCACAAAACAAGTCTTTATAAATTTAAGAAAATTGAAATCGTATCAGGCGTCCTTTCTGACCACAATGCTATAAAACTAAAATTCAATTCAAGAAGACCATAAAATTTACAAATATGTAGAGATTAAACAAGTTATTGAATAACCAATGGATCAAAGAAGAAACCAGAAGATAAATTAAGAAAAAAACAAAACCAAAACTTCATGTGAATAAAAATAGAGATACAACATACCATAACTTAAGTGATGCAGCAAAAGCAGTTATATGAAGGAATTGCATAGGAATAAACACCTACATTAAGAAAAATGAAAGAGTTCAAATAAACCAGACATACCTCAAGGTATAGAAAAAGAACAAACTAAGCCCAATGTTAGAAGAATGTAGGAAATACCAAAGATTGGAGCAGATACTCATTGTCATGGGTTGGAAGACTTAATATTGATAAGGTGTCCATACTAAACAAAGCAATCTACAGATTGAATACAATCCTTATCAAAATTCTAGTGACATTTTTCACAGAAACATGAAAAATAATCTTAAAATTTGTAGGAAACCACAGAAGATTCAGAATTGCAAAAGCAATCTTGAGAAAGAAGAACAAAGCTGGAGACACCACATTTCCTGATTTCAAGTTATATTACAAAACTATAGTAATCAAAACAGTATGACAGTGACATAAAAACAGACACATAGATCAATGGAACAAAATAGAGCCCAGAAAAAATATCCTTGCTTATATGGTCAATTAATTTTTGACACAGGAGCCAAAGATATATAATGGGAAAAGGACAGTCTCTTTAATAACTCTTAATGCTTAATGCTCTTAATATTAAGCATTATTAATGCTTAATAATGCTTGCAAAACTGGACAGCCACAAGCAGAAGAATAAAACTAGACCCCTTATCTTATACCTTACACAAAAACAAACTTGAAATCATAAAACTGAAACCATAAAACTCCGAGAAGAAAACATAGTGGGGTGAGCTCCTTGACATCCAATCTTGGCAATTATTTTTTTGGACTTGACATCAAAAACGACAAAAGCAAAATGAATAAGTGAGATACATCAAACTAGAAAGCATCTGACAGGAAAAAAAAAATCAACAAAATGAAAAGGCAACCTTTGAAATTGGAGAAAATATTTCCAAACCATCTATTTGATAAGGGGTTAATATGCAAAATGTATAAAAAACTCATAAAACTCAATACCAAAATAAAAATAACCTAATTTAAAAGTGGTCAGAAGTACTGAATAGACGTTTTTCCAAAGAAGACTTACAAATGGCCAACTGGTAAAGGAAAAGGTGCTCAACATCACTGATCAGCAGAGAAACGTAAATCAAAACCACATTGAGATATTACCTCACATCTGTTAGAATGGCTATCATCAAAAAGACAAGAGATAACAAGTGTTAGCAAGGAGGTGGAAAAAAGGGATTCTTTTTTCACTGTTGGTTGGGAAGTAAACTGGGGTAGCCACTGTGGAAAACAGTATGCCGGGGGTGGGGTCCTCAAAAAATTAAAGATATAACTACCATAAGATCCAGCAATTCTACTTCTGGATATTTATACAAAGGAAACAAAATCACTATCTCAAAGAGATATCAGCACCTCCATGTTAACTGTAGCATTATTCACAAGAGCCAAGACATGGAAACAACCTAGGTGTCCATCCATGGAAGAATGGATAAAGAAAATGTGGTATGTGTATACAATAGAACATTATTTAGCTATGAGAAAGAAGGAAATCCTGCCATGTGTGAACCTGGAGGGCATTGTGTTTAATAAAATAAACCAGACAGAGAAAGACAAATACTGAAAAATTGTATGATCTCACTTATATGTGGAATCTAAAAAGAATGGACTCTTAGAAACAGAGAACAGATTGGTGGTTGCCAGATGCAGGGTGTGGAGGATGGGGGAAATGGGTGAAGGTAGTCAAAAGATACAAACTTCCATCATTATTTATGAAAAGATAAATAAGTTCTGGGGATGTAACATACAGTACAATGACTATAGTTAACGATATTGTATTGTATATTTGAAAATTGCTAAGACAGTAGATCTTAAAATTTCTCATCACAAGAAAGAAATTTAAGTATGTGAGATACTATATGTAAACTAAACTTATTGTGGTAATCACTTTGCAATGTATACATATATCAAATTGTTAGTTTGTACACCTTAAACTAACATAATACTTTATGTCAATTATATCTCAATAAAACTGGAAAAAATTGTACTCATTATTATTATTATATTTTAAATTTCATAAATAAAAACTTTGTAGAAAAAATAAATAAAATACAATCTATCTTGAAAATGGACAAAATCAAACACATTTCTTGAAAAAAATCAAATTCTCAATATTGATTTACGAATGAACAGATGCCTGAGGACCTAAAAATCTGTGAATAAAAAAATTACTTAAAATTTCTAATTTTACCTAATTATATAAAACAATTGCTGATTCAAAGTTCAGACTCCAAATTGCTTTTATTTGCCTAACTTTTACAAATTGTTCTTTTGTCATTTTCAAAACAAATTGTTTCCACCAAATCTGTACTTCATGAGTACTGCATGGATCTAATCCTCTCATTTAATTTATTTTCTCTTTTACCACATTTCTTATGGTAGACAGTAATTATTTTATACTACTAGATTTCTTAGAAGATCTTAATAATTATCCATACAGAAGCACACCCTTTCCCTAGCATCCTTACTTGGTACATGTGGTTTGGTAGCACAAGCTACTTACTTCAGCTTATGTTACTTTAGCTTTCTCTCTCATTCTCTCTCTCTCTCTGTCTCTCTCTCTTTCATGTAGAAAATGATGCAACCACATACATTAAAATGACCATATAGGCCACTTTGCCTTGGAGTGTCCCAGTGTATACCTCTTGTCCCTGGTTAATTCAGAGCCCCACTGCCACCCCACACACTATCAAAAGTGACACCCTCTGGTAAACGAGATGGATGCCTGCCAGTTTGGGAATCTTTCTCCCTAATCACGAGGTGAGTGCTGCCTCAGGCAGACCCACAGCTGTCATCTCTGTGTTGGAGCTACGTGCAGGCAGGCAACAGCCTGTACACAGATTGCATCTAGTGGTTTAACAGGAGAATCCACCCATCCTGAAACTGCCTTTGAAACGGTAGTGTGGGATGTGCATTTGCCAACTGATGGTCAAGGAAATACACTTATAAACTCATCTGGCAGGCTGAAAAATCCCACTGTCCATTTGTTCTAGAGCCTCTGCATTTGAGGTAACATTGCTCTCTGGAGGAATGAGATTCATTCATTTGGTGGAGTGGCGTCTGTGCATCTTTCATGGGTGTTGGGTTCTAATCAGGAAGTGGGGCAAAAATAGTCTGCAGCCAAAATTCTTGCTCAGGGTGACTTTTCAGAATGGGGACTGACACCCAATGGTCTTGTGCAGGTGCTTCTCCCTACAGGGATGAGTGGTCCCTCTTCTTTACTAGAGGGTCTCTTGTAATATATGGTCAAAATAGGCATTTTTTGGCCAAGGAATCTCATTCAGAGTTGTGAGATGCTCCCGTTATGAAAAATTAGTTTTGAGGAGTTCTGTTGGTGAGGGGATTAAAGGAACATGTTTAAACTCCTACATTTTCACTCCCTCTGTGGCTGTCCCACTTACTCATGGGATCTGTGGCATCAGTGAGGACTTTGTTTGTGGGGGGATACAAACATAATACTTAAAAAAAATTGAAGTATAGTTGATTTACAACATCATGTCACATTCAGGTGTACAGCATTCATTTATACATATATATCTATATCTATTCTTTTTCAGATTTTTTTCCATTATACAATAGGTTATTACAAAATGTTGAGTATAGTTCACTGTGCTATACAGTAGGTCCTTGTTGGTTATCTATTTTATATATAGTAGTGTGTATATGTTAATCCCAAAGTCCTAATTTATCTCTCCTCTCCTTCCCCACCCCCCACATTGAGGACTTTTTTAAAACAACAAGAACCCTATGTATATGATCCTATAACAGTGTCAGGAAGAGGTACCCAGCACTTCATGTAAGCCCTGTCAGATTTCCCTGAAGATTTGTCTGCTCTCCTCATTCACAGAGAGCTTTAAGGAAGGATTTAGGTCAAATTGCTGCTTCTTTTTAAAACTCTTTCTGAAAATTTTCCTTACTACAAAAGTAATGTAAAAAAATTATAATCAGCCCGACAATACAGACAGCTATAAAAAAAAGTGGAATATTTCCCCTACTCCTCTCCAGGAAATGAGATCAATGTCTTTATCTTTATTTGTACAAACATATCATATATAGAATGTATCTTCCTATCCCATTCAGTACTTTATAAATTTTTATTTTTAATTATAGTAAAATACATATAACATAAAATTTTTAAATGTAGAGTTCAGTAGTGTTAAGTACATTCACACTGTTTTACGACCATCACCACCATCCATCTCCAGAAACTTTTCATCTTGTAAAACTGAAACTCTGTCTCCATTAAATACTAACTCACCATTACCGCCCCACAGTCCCTAGAAACCACCATTCTACTTTCTGTCCCTAGGAATTTGACTACTCTAGGGACCTCATATTAGTGGAATCATATAGTATTTGTCTTTTTCTTACTGGCTTATTTCCTTTAGTATAATTTCCTCAAGGTTCATCTATATTGTAACATTTCTTTTTAAGGCTGAATAGTATTCCATTGCATGCATACACCACATTTTGTTCATCCACCCATCCATTGATGGACACTTGGGTTATTTCCACCTTGAACAGTATTTCTGGAAGAAAACTTCTACCCAGTCCGTTTAACTCAGGAAATGAAGAACATATTCTCTGTATATTCATGAATTTATTTATCCATATATGCACTCCTTTACTAAGTTCTTAGAGTCTGCCAGGCAATCCCATCAGGTGCTAGTTACACAGGCCGAGATAAAATGGAAATGAGATTGCTTTCATGAAGCACCGGATTGAATGGCTCAGACAGAAAACGAAGGAAATGAATAAAATTGTTAAACAGGTTATGAAAAAAACAAGCCAAGTCAATGATAGAGACCAAGGGAGGGGCCAACTATAAAGGTCAGGATGGCATGTATGAGAAATTGATGGTTAAGCTGAGACCGCTGGGATTCAGAGCCAGACCTGCAAATGAGTGAACTGGGGCAAAAGGAAGCTTATCATTAGAAAGTGACCCGTAGCAGAAAAGAGTTTGGTGTGAGATGGCACAGTGAGGAGGCAGCTAGGGCAGGTATATGGTGAGCTGGAGGGAAGGTGGCAGGAGATGAGAATGGAGAGAACTGGATGAGCCCAGGTGTGATTTTGGAATTTATGTGCAAACGGAAACCTTTGAAGGTTTTAAGTCAGGATGTGGCACGACCATAGTTACATTAAAAAAATTGTAAAGTGGTCACTTGCGAGAGAAGAATAGTTTAAAGGGGAACAGGACGGGAAGTAGGAAGGCCATGAAGGTGGTTGCTGCAGTAGTTCAAGCATGAGATAAAGGAAGCTAGACCTGGGGTGGCAGTTGTGGGATTAGGGAAACATGATGACTTTGACATATATTTTGGAGTTAAATCAATGGGGATCACAGGTGGATTAGATGTAGGAGATGAGAGAGAAAAAAATGAAGATAATGCTTTTCTTTTCAGTTTCTTTGATCCTGAAAGTTGGTCAGTATCCCTGAGTCTAGTGTGCTTGGTAGACCCAGCCTACTCAGTGCATTTGACAATGTGTTTTTTTTTTATGGAACGGAGCCCTCCTCTTGCTGCCGCTTTCAACAGCTGCAGAATGCAGGCCTGCTTCAGCACCTTTAATTTCCCCTAACCTGCTCTCTTGTTTAAGCAGCTGTCACTGGGCTGGTGGGCTCAGTGGCAGCTCTTCTTGACCAGAAAAAATCTGCTTTGATAAGAGCATGTGGACAACAGCCAAGAAGTGTGGGGACCTTGCACTTGTATTTCTTCCCTTTTCTCTAAGCTATATCACAAACTATCTATTATCCACATGAAATATTTTTTTCAAATGTTTTAAGTCATAAGATATGAAGAGGGAGAAACAAAGTAAAAACTAGAGAAGTAAAAGAAACGTTCTAGTCCTTGCTACAGCTATATTTCTTTTGGGGGCCCTAATTCCTTATCTTGAAAATAGAAGATTTTATTCAATTTTCCAAGTCCCTTTTAGCCCCACCAATCTTGGACTTCTTACAGTAATTATCTACTTTTGGGGGCAATAAAGTAACATCAGTTTTTCAAAACACGAATAACACCCCTTTACCAGCAAAAATCTGAAACTGAAATTAAATATCTTTGCATGTATGGAACTTAATAATGAGTATAGAAATATCACAGTAGTTATAAGGCATTTCTTTTCTTTTCAAAATTGAAACATAGAAGTTCAACTCCTGGATACAATGGGATAGTTTGGAGTACACCAGTGTTCTTGCTAAGAACAACTGAAAAAGCAGATAAAATGTAAGTCTGTTGAATGCATGGGAGAGTCAGGAAGGCACCTCAAGTGAACCATATTCTAGGGCTTAAATTCTGGCCAGAAGACAAATGCAGTTAAGTGAGGCAATTTTCCACTGCTTGTTACCCTGGAGCATCTTCCAACTCTTGGTATGGCATGGGAGAAACCAGCAGAGAGTGTAGAAATCTCACAGACTTGAGACATAAGCATTGGACGTCAGGACTGTGAAGGCAGTCGAGGTTTGAGGAGACAGCAGTGTGGGAAGGCACAGTGTATGGTGAAGTACAACGTTTCCTAAACTGTTAAACTGCACGGGAAGAAGACTAAGATAAATAGCAGGAAGCTGCTGAGAAGTAAAACAGAGGGCACATAGCAGGGTTCGTCGATACAACCCAACTCCATCTGATGGTCTTGAGTCAGATACCTATGTGACATCTCCCAGGCAGCATGCTTCATAAATGTAAATTGTTTACACAGGCAAGCAATTGTAATCCACGGACATCTTGCTCAAAGTGGTCCATCCACAGGGATTTTCCTCCATACAAATATTATCTTCCTCCACTTATGATGGGGTTACGTCCTGATAGACCCATTGTAAGTTGAAAATATCATAAGTGGAAGATGCATTTAATACTCCTAACCTACCGAGCAACCAAGCTTAGCCTCATCTACCTTCAATGTGCTCAGAACACATTAGCCTACTATTGGGCAAAATCATCCACCACAAAGCCTATTTAATAACAAAGTGTTGAATAGCTCATGTGATTTATTGAACACTGTACTGAAAGTGAAAAACAATGGAAGTCTGGGTACAGAATGGTTGCGAGTGGATTCATTGTTTCCGCTTGTGATCGCGTGGCTGACTGGGAGCTGTGCTGGTTGTCACCGCTCAGCATCACTGGAGAGTATTTTCCTGCATATCGCTAGTCCTGGAAAAGATAAAAATTCATAATTCAAAAAAAGGTTTCTAATGAATGCATATCACTTGTAAAGCTGAAAAATTGTAGTTGGAAACATTATAAGTCAGGGACTGTCTGGAGAGTGTTTACCTGAAAGTCCAGAGTTTTGCTTTATTATCTTTCCTCTAGGAACACACTTCCACCCACAGTAACTGAAAGAAAAATGCATCACATGTCAACTGTTTTGACTCCTTTCTTGCTGGTGTTTAAGTGAGAAAACTCAAAACCAGACCACTTGGGTTCTAAACTAGAATTTGGGCTGAATCTATCTGTACTACTTTTGAAAAAAATTGAAGTAATAATAGTATTTTTAAAATAAACTTTTAATTTTAGAATAGTTTTAGATTTACAGAACAATTTTGAGGATAGTACAGAGGGTTCCAGTATGCCTCATACTCAAGTGTCTGCTTTTATTAACATCTCACATTATTATGGTACATTTGTCACAATACTCAAACCAATATTGATATATTATTATTTACCCAAGTCTGTACATTTTTCCAATTCTATTTGTTTATACCAAATGTTCTTTTTCTGTTCCAGGATCCCATCCAAGTTACCACCTTACATTTGGTCAGCATATTTTCTTAGGCTCCTATAGGCTGTGGTAGTTTCTCAGGTTTTCAACTTGTTTTTTTATGACTTAACAGTTTTGAAGAGTAGTGATCAGGTATTTGGGGGACTACCCCTCAATTTCGACTTGTCTGATCTTTTTTTCATAATTAGACTTGAATTATGGTTTTGGGGATAGAAAATCACAGAGGAAAAGAGATAGTCTCATCACATCACACCAAGGATACATACTATCAACATGACATGTCATCTCTTTGATGTTAACCTTTTACATTAAAAAAAAATTGAAGTATAGTTGATTTACAATGTTGTGCTAGATTCTGGTGTACAGCACAGTGATTCAGTTATACATATATATATATATATATATATATTCTTTTTCATTATAGGTTACTACAAGACATTGAGTATAGTTCCCTGTGTTGTACAGTTGTTTGTTTTATATATAACAGTTTGTATCTGCTAATCCCAAACTCCTAAATTATCCCTCTACTAGTATATTTTACTATTAGTAAAATAATAGTATTTTAATGATTGAATTGTTAAGAGAGTTAAATGAGTTTTGCTATGCTTGGCACACAGTAAGCTTTCAACTGATATTATCATTATGATTGGCTTATCTGAATTAATAAAGATAACAAATAGAACTGGCATAAACAGGCTTGGCAAAAACACAGCTGACTCATGGTAAGGGCTAAAATGAGGGCTTATGGAGTGTTGATGTGGAAACGTGGCCAGACTGTGAACGCTCTTAGAATAGTCCTTTATAGATATAAGTTGTATGTGTTCATACATGATCTCTGGTGACATATGTGTTCTCTATTCCCCAGTCAGATGTTTGAAAGGCAGCTGGCATATCCTGGAAATATCATCCTAGGGCCATCAGGGCTTTTAGTGTGACTTTGCCTTTACTGCCAACTCATCTGGTGTCATCAGCTGGCAGGAGGTTCTCTCTGTGACTATGGCTCTCCCTGGCACCCATTATACCTCTGCACTGATATTCTTCACACTAAGCAAACCATTTAGCTGCTTAAATCCATGTGTGTGTGTGAGCCCAACAATTTGGATGCATGTCAACATCCCAGATGGTTAGAACACAAATGTGTGGTCATTTTGGAGCATCAGTGTAGTTTATCTCCAAGACTGGTTGACTGGAAGGCAATCGAGAGCATGTCTATTGTAGCTGTTTCATTTTCTTTCTTTGCATTATACATGTAAAACATGAGTGTTGTAAAATAAAATCAAATAATAAAGAAGGGCATAAAGAAGAAAGTTAAAATTACCTTTAATTCTACCAGCGGATATGCTTTTTGAAAATGTGATCCATTTTGGCTTTTAAATTGTATTTGGAACTATAGTGTTTTATTTTTGTTTTTCCAAATCATGGCAGATGATCAATGAAATATTAGCCCCAAATCCAATAGAGATTTTAATAGTTAAATTTATGTATCCTATTTGCAACACACTTCATCTGAGGCCAATCAAATATTGCAAGGTGCTTTTGGTAACATTAAATGGCAGGTTATAAGAAATTTGTTCCAAGGTATGCTTGCTCATATTTTCTGAGAGGAATTCTAGCACCTGTAGCAATGTTGATACAACAGAATTTTATTTTTTGTCCCAGTCAGAGTTGAAAGGTAGATAAGCTGTGTGACTACAACTCACATTGTCTAACGGGTTTGGCACAGCAGTGGTTATAAGACAGTAGTAAGCATCTATTTTCTTTTTCTGTAGTCTCATCAGGTTATCTATTCCTTTTCTGTATGTTCCAAATACTAACCAGAGGATAGTCTTCAAGGGAAAACTTGGAACCATGACCACTTTTAAAAAAAATAGAAGAGAAGAAGGTATAATTCTGGGCATTCCTTTAGTGTTTCATCTTTTAACATGAACCTTGCTGCTTTTTACAAGGGATATTTGCTCTTTGACCAAACTGTGGCTTTTTGCAAATCTTAAGCTGAATTACAGAAACACTGGTTAAGAGGTCAGTTGATGCTGCACTGTTTCTTTCCCCAGATACTCGGTCCCCTTACAAAGCATAAATTCTGAATAAATTGTAATGCTGGAAGCTCACAGACCTGAGATTGGGAGTAAAATCGAGAGAGGTCATTTAAGTCACTTACTTTACCTCCTGGAACGTCTAAGTTCTGGGCTTTTATAGCAGTCTAAAATAAACCAGAAAACTTTTGGATTCCATTTCCTGCCTTGCATCCACCATTTCATGGCTGGCTGTCCTTCCCTTCGCTGTGGGAGGATATTTCTCTTCCTATTCCAAACAGGTTCCAGCAGTTGAGTGCTGTATCCCATCTCTTTTTGCAGATGTTGCTGTGTCAGTACCTCCTCTGCTTCATAGAAAGAGGACCCACCATAGTGACAAACAGACACGAGGGAAGAAATCCCCCTGTGAGTACAAGCCTCTCCATGGAGAACAACTGAGCTCCCTTTTTCCCTTTATAAACCTTCTTCAAAAGAAGCCAACCTGCTTCACTTTCTTCTTTCATTTTTATCATTTATTTCTAGCTCTGATACAAGGCTTCCCTCCCCACCATTTCACTAAAACTAGAAGTTTAGATTCAAGAAGCTGTCCAAAGGCCTATTTTATTTTCTGCTTAATCTACACACACACATGGACACACACACAATCTTACACATTTGCATTACTTGACTTCCTAAGTTAATTGCTGATGCTGATGATTCTAGAATAAGAAACTCCAAACTATATTTTTATTTTGAGCCCTAGCACAATATCCACTTTATTGGTGGATCTGAGCATCTTCATTTAAATGAGTCTAAAATTTAAGTTATCTCCTCTCTTCCAAGCCCACTAGATCTGTTCCTTCCGGAACCCATGTTGGCGAGTGGTGTCACATTTCACCTGATATCTAAGGATCATCCTGGATGCTACCTGCTCCTAGTTTCCCCCTTCCATCAATCATCCAACCCTCAAGTTCTACCTCATAAATCACTACCTTAGTTCATGCCTCCACCCATGTTTAGAAACCATTTACAATAACTGTGAAATACAACACACAAGAAAATAGCATAAAACTCAAATATACAGTATATTTTTAAAAAGCCATGTAACTGGTATTTGGGTCAAGGAAAAGAACTTTCTAGAATTCCAGAAACCCCTGAATTGTCTCTTTGGGATAACATCCACGTCCTCCTTCCTACTTCCTTGTGGGGTAACCACTAAGCTCATGTTAGGGGAAACACTCTTTGCTTTTCTCCCCAGTTTTATCACCAATACCTACATCTCTAAGCTGTGGAGTGTGACTTGCCTGTGGGTGAGCTGTGTGTACCCTTCTATTCTGTGATTTTTATTTTATTTTACTTTTTCATTTACCAATATGAGTTTGAGGTTCATCCATGTTGTTGGTCATGTTCAGTGCTGTGCGGTGCTCCATGACATACATATGGAGCACTTTTCCCCGTTGTTCACTTGGTGGACACTTGGAGGGTCCTAGTTTTGAGCTGATCATAGTGACCTCCCTGCAGACACACTCAGTGCCCCTCCCTTGGTGTGCATGCCCAAGGGTCCCAGGGTATCTTCCTTGGGGTGGGGTGGATACTGGTCCCAATTAAGCAGCTCATCATTACCTGGAGTGGAAGTATGACATGAATTTGGAAGTGATTTTGCAAGAGCTGATCAATTTCTCTCTTTTTCCAAATGACTTCCTTCCTTTTGCCTTTCATACCAAGGAATTTTCAAGAAGCATATCTGCTGCTGCCCCTCTTCTACTTAGCATTTTTCCATGGCTCCTCTTGGTCTTAGAAGACTTCTAAATTCTCTAACGATGACATTGTGGTCAGACCTCTGCCCACCTCTCCAGACTCAAGTTCTGCCACTTGCACACCTCGACTCTATCGATCATCCACACAGAAGTGCTTGCAGCTACTGAAACACAGCAGTTCTCATCAAGATCTGGCACTTTACATGTAGCTTTTCATGTAAGTCAAAACCTTTAGGAGATCATTTCCTCATCCCCAGCCTAAGTTCAGTTCACGTCCCCAGCATTCTGAAATCACTCTGGTTGTACATTTATCATGACAGCTATCAGGCTATGTTAGAATTGTCTATTTACATTTTATTTATTCATATCCTGCCTTCTTATGCAAAGGGGTTGTATAGATAAAATACAATAGAAATAGAGCTGTAAGTAGATAAAAATCAGAATAAAGAAAAGTGTAGCTAGATTATATGATAAAGAGGGGAACCCTGGAAATTAGATATGCAGGTTATGGGATTTCATGTGGTCATTAAAATTGGGCCCCAGGTAGACACTGAGAATCAGAGACCACAAAGAAGTTGGGTTTATTCTCCAGCAAACAGTAAGGGTAGGGGCTGTATATTTCACCTCTGCATCCCCAAGGCCTGGGACCTCCTTGGTACAGGTGAATGTTGGAGTAGATACTCAAGATATTAGTCACCTTTCGGAATTGCCACCTCACTCATGCACTTTAGAATGAAAATGGTACATATGTTAGACTCACTGAATCATTTGGAGGGATCAGTGTTATCTGCAAGCTGTAGTCACTGACTCAGCTGTCTACAGGGACAATCTGTCAACAGAAATTAGTAAGACTGATCAGGGATAGGAGGTATGAGGCACTGGCAGGCCTCTGGTGACAAGGAGAGTCCATGCCTTCTGTGAATGGGAAGCACAGATTTGTCAAATTATACAGCTTTCCAAGAGAAAAAAGATGTTGGGATATTTTAAATATGAGATTCTTCTGGCTCTTAAAAGTTGGCAACTAATTTTGTAACTCATGTATTTTAAAAATACTATAGAGGGCTTCCCTGGTGGCGCAGTGGTTGAGAGTCCGCCTGCTGATGCAGGGGACATGGGTTTGTGCTCCGGTCTGGGAAGACCCCGCATGCCGCTGAGCAGCTGGGCCCGTCAGCCATGGCCGCTGAGCCTGCTCGTCCAGAGCCTGTGCTCCACAACGGGAGAGGCCACAACAGTGAGAGGCCCACGTACTGCAAAAAAAAATAATAATAATAATAATAATAATAAATACTATAGAGAGTCTTACTGAATGGGCTAAACCAATCTCAACAATTTGCATCCTGGAGTTGACTGGAAGTGAAAACAATAATGGAGGGTCTTTCAAATGAAATAAACATAAAGAAAAATAAAAGTTGGACAAAATAACTTAAAATTTTTTTTTCTATTTTTATTTATTTATTTACTTTTTGGCCACACTGTGTGGCTTGTGGTATCTTAGTTCCTCAACTAGGGATTGAACCCGTGGCCCCTACAGTGGAAGTGCAGAGTCTTAACCACTAGACTGCCAGGGAATTCCCAAAGTAACTTTTTAAATTTAACTCTTCACATTTTCCAGTTTCTCTGAATTTTTTAAAACATACTTAGCAGAAGAACACTCAGGGTTTAGGAAATTGTGGCATAATAAGAAATACATATTTGGTTGTTACCTCTGCTTCCTGGCACATGGTTCCTAAAACCCTTGGACTCTCCAGAGTGATGAGTGTCTTATTTGTTAATGAGGAGACTGGTGGCTGGGGGCCTCAAGATAGCTTTAAAAATGAGGGCTCTTCTCCAGAAAGATCAAGCCTTGATTAGTGGGTTGGAACTTTCAGTCCCAATCCCTGGCCTCCCTCCAGAGAAAGTAAAGAAGGTGGAGATTGAGTTAATCATCAATGGCCAATGACTTAACAAATCATGCCTATGTAATGAAACCTCCATTAAACCCCTTATATGATGGGGTTTGGGGAGCTCCTGGGTTGGTGAAAGTGTGGAAGTGCTGGGAGGGTGGTACACCCAGCGAGGGTGTAGGAGCTCTGCCTCCCTTCCCCCATACCTTGTCACACACATCTCTTCACCCAGCTGTTCCTGAGTTGTACGCTTTCTAATAGACTATTTTCCTGGGTTCTGTGAGCCACTCTAGCCAATCACCAAACCTGAAGGGAGAGCAGTTTTGGGAATGCCTGACATTGCAGTCAAGTTGGACAGAAGTATGCATACATGGGGGTATCCAATACTTGTGACAGGCATCTGAAGTGAGGACAGTCCTGTAGGACTGAGTGGGCTCTTACACCTGTGGGATCTAGGCGAAGTCTGGGTAGTTAGTATCAGAATTCAATTGAATTTTACCACACCCAGTGGGGGACTGGAGACTAAAAACTGATTGTTGGTGTGAAAAAAACCTCAAACATTTGGTGTCAGATGTGGTGTGAGCAAAATCAGTCTGATGAAGTATTGGAGGCTATCTATTAATAACTCTTCTCAGTGACCCAGAAGGATCAGCAGCTAGAAGATAATTCATTTTGAGACCAACATGGGGTCATAAACTAAGTTCATTTGTGACCACTGCACGAGAGGCTGCCATCCACATAGGCTGAACATCAGTGATAAGGATTTTACATTCACTTCCTGGAAACTGAACCCCCTTCTTTCAAACCACCCACTACGTCCTGTTCACGTTATATGGACCAGCAGAACTTAGCTTCCTGTTTATTGGCCCTTTAAACTTGACTTGGGAATTTTTACCTTTAACCAGTAAGAGAATTTCTGATTTCTCTTGGGAAAACTCACTAAGATGGAGAACATCAATATTCCTTTTTATTATGCAGGCCAAGATGCTAAATTCTTTTTAATCAACACTTTCCCATTTCCTAATTTCTCCATAGTGGTCTTATGCCTGATAGTAATGTAAAGGTTTCGCAGAACGCTTATTGATTATTGAGTAAACCAGACAATTGTCATCCAGTAGGCTTATTTAAATTTTGTTTTTTGGTTCAATTGTTATAACATGATTCTTAAATGTCCAAATTCTAGGAAAATGAAGCTTGAGGAAAAGGAGGATATGTTTTACACAATAGCTCATTTAAATGTAGAGCAAAATAAGTTCAGAGGGTAAAATGGGAAGTGAAACATTTCTTTAGAATGTAAAGGGAAATGCCAGGTCAAGAGACAGCACTAACAAGGCAAGGATTATTTTTGCACACACCATCTGAAGTCTTCACACCACCACTGGCTCTTGCAGTGGGAACTTCACCTCCCCACCCCTGCCCTGCCCTTACCCCTCCCTCCTCAGTGTGATGAGTTGTAATGAGGGACCTTATGATCGAGCTCAGCTTTCAAATGGATTGATCCTCTCTTTTGCCCATCATGCTTTATCCCTGTTTGCTTTTATCACTGATAGCTGTCCAAAGATCCAATGTCTAAGGGTCCTTTACCTCCCCATCCCTAATGCCCTTGCAAGAGCCAATGTGACCCTATGGTACATCCTCCTCTCCCATCACACCATGTGCTGGACCCTGTGCCCTCAAGCTCTCCTTTGACCTTTGCTCTCATCTTTGGACATCTGCCCGTCTTCCAGGTACACCATCCTCACTACAGACATCTCAAGATGATGCTGGTTTTTTCCTCATGTACTGCCTCCCTTAAGACCAGGAAGTAGAGTTGATTCCTCTTCCTTCTTATTGCTTCTCCCAAACTTTCCTTTCCCTCCTTCCTAACCAAAACTCCTTGATTCTTAAGGATGTACTCCATCTGTCTCTGCCATCCTCTAATATTGCTTACTGCCACTATCTCCCTAGTCATTGAAGACATGAGACCCAGCCACAGCTTTGTACCTTACTGTATTCCAGTGACCATTCACAGTGGGGTCACCAACCTTATGGGTGACTAAAGTGGTCATATATCTCGGTTTCTCTGGAACAGCCTCAATTTAGATCTACTGTTCTTGAATAATTAGTATTGACACCTCTCAAGAGTTTCTTCAAAAGTGTTTTGTTTGGACAATAAATAGATCATCTTCTGGATGGCCCATACATCACCATATATCACCCTTCTGTTACTTTTTCACCTTCATCTACTTTCTCCTCTCACTCACTTCAGCCAGTCAATCCTCCATCATATCCTGAAAGGTATGCTAACCATTATATAAAATCTTAACTCTGAGCATCCCAAAACATGAACAATGACTCCTATTTTTTTAGTTTCAAAACAGTTGACCTCCACCAAGACCATCCATTCAATGATCTCTTCACCTCCCTCCATGAGTTCTTATTACAATCAACTTTCTTGATATCCTGTCCCTCATTACAGTTACCTGCCAAAACCCTAATCTGCTTCAACTTAAATATCATTCTTCTTCCCATCTGTGTCCAAGCAGACCTTGATGTAAAAACTGTTATTCAACTGGACTTACTGGTTTCATTTTAAATCATGGCTACAGACCCCAAATAGACATTAATCCTATGAATTAATCTTATTTAGTTTCTTTCATCAGCAGTTTACCAGTGTGCAGGCAACTGGCTTGAAAACAGATCAATAGAATTTACCCCATCTGAACAACAGAAAAAAAAATAGATTGAGAAAAAAAGAACAGAGCCTCAATGACCTGTAGGACTACATAACAAAGATCCAACATTCATATTATTGGAGTCTAAGAAGGAGAGGAGAGCATGAAAGTGAAAGGATACTCTAAGAAATAGTGGCTTAAAACACCCAACATTTGGCAAAAGACACAAACCTATAGATTCATGAAGCTGAACAAATCCCAAATAGGATAAGCACAAAGAAGCCCATGCCAAGACACATCATAATTAAACTTCTAAAATCTAAACACACACACACACACAGAAAAATGACACATTCCCTATAGGGTAACAGTGATTCAAATGACAGTGGGTTTCTCATCAGAAACCATGGAGGCCAGAAGGATGAGCCACAATATTTTTCAAGGGTTGAGAGAAAAGAACTGTCAACTGTGAAGTCTAAATCCAACAAAACTATCCTTTAGGAATGAAGAGAAAAATAAAGACCTTTTCCTAATCATAAAAGAGACCTGAAAGAATTTGTCTCTAGAGGACACACCCTGAAAATTTCTTCAAACAGAAAGGAGACGCTGAAAGAAAGAATCTTGGAGCATCAGGATGGTGGAAGGAAAAGTGGAAAGAGCAGAAATATGGGCACACAAACTAGACTGTACTTTTGCTCATGAGTTTTTCCCCTTATTTTCTATATAATTCAACATTCATTTATGATGAATCTTGCCAAACTAAGAGTAGAAGGGAACTTCCTTAACTTGATAAAGTGTGTCTATCAGAAATCTCTAGGAAATATACTTAAGGGTGAAATACCAACAACAGTCCCTTTAAAATCATAAATAAGACAAGAATGTCCATTATCATTGCTTTTATTTGTTATGGTCCTGGAGGTTCTATTCAGTTCATTAAGACAGGAAGAATAGATCAGAATATAGGATTGGAAAGAAAAAAATATAAAACTCTCACTTTTCATGGATGATGTGATTACAAATGAACTGAAGAGAGTCTATCTGGAGACATATTTTTATAACTTTTATAAGAGGGTTCAGCAAGGATGCTAGATACAAATGAATTCCCAGAAATCATCTACCTTTAATATTCAGCTACAAATGATTATAAAATATACTTAAAAATGTCATTTAGTGTGGCAATGAAAAATAAATCTAGCAAAAATATGCAAGAACTTTATGGAGACAACCAGAAAATTCTATTAAACAACGTTAAATAAATGGAGACAGGTCTCATGTTCATGATCTCATGAGTTTTTAAAATTGTATTTGATGAGTGAAGCAAACATTATAACACCATATGATACTCATGACAAAGATTAAAACAGGGAACGTAAAAGGATCTAAATGGGAGTGAGGCTTCCACATTTCACTTGAAGTGGTAAAATAGAAGGTCTAATGTTACCCATTCAAAAAAACTCCTTTCTCAATACCACATTCCTTTCATTGTTTCTCCAATTCTCCTTGTCATTTCACAGCCCCACTTCATAAGAGACTTTCTCTCATCAACTCACTGCAATTTTCTTTCCCCTCACACAGCTCCATCAAAATTGGTCTTTTCAAGGTCACTTGCAATTCTGGCAAGAGTTGACAACAACTGATACTTTCCCAAAGTGTCTCCTGTAATCAAAGACATTTTCCTGTCAGCTGTCTCTGATGTCAGGATTATTCAGAATATTTATTTTCTGAGTCATTCTCCCTCATTGCTTTTGGTGCCTTGACGATAGAGCTATAATAGTTTTACACATTAAAGCACAAACGCTACTAGTATCTCATAGCCCAGCTGGCATTTTTATCATCTGTAACTATTTGTTAAAACAGTTGAAATCCTTGCAATTAAAGCTGCTCACGTCTACGGAAGCCTTAGCTTTGATACATCGCTGGAATACCACAGTGATGTACGGAATGAGAACATTGCCCTTTAAATTCCAAAGGCAAAGAACAAATCTCCAAATTCTCACTGTGGAGTGAATTCTTACAAGAGTTAAGCTTTTTCCTACTTTCCCTCTTAAATATTTTGATGTTATGCAAAATAATGGCAGTCGTAGACATGGGGCAAAAATTAGTCTTTTTATTTATTCTTATGTTGACAGCACTTTGAACTGAGTTCTGAGTATTTTGCGTTCAGTTTCAATTTGTAAAGATGAACATCTGAGTGCAGAACGACCTCCAGTTGAACGAGGGCTATCTTTAGCTCAGGAATCCTGTTTGTACCAAGCACTCATTTTTTAAAAGCTGAAAAATAAAAGGAGGTAGAGGTGAAGAGATATGTGTATGAAGTGTGTGTGTGTGTGTGTGTGTGTGTGTGTGTGTGTGTGTGATGGTGGGGGAGAGGGAGAGATTGAGACAGGGAAAGGGAGAATGCTAAACAGGCAAATGAGAGTGAAAAGACATAATCTTTGGAATCCATTAGCTTGAGTTCCAATCTTCACTCTGTAAGCTTGGGCAAGTCATGCAGCTTCCCTGAGGCTTATCTGTGAAATGGGAGGATAACACTGAGTTGTAGGATTATGGGGATGTGATAGTTACTAACGCTGACCAACAAGCCTCGCTGTCCTCAACTCCATATCCAAGAATAGAACAGCCCTTTCTTCTGGCTTCATTAGGTCTAGGTGGGCCATGAGTTAGAAGCTGAGTGAAACACATCACCTCCATGCTGAATATTTGATTTTCAATTCAAGGCCTCACAGAGCTCTTTGACCTTCCATGTGGTACTGGACAGCTTTTAAGTTGGTAGCTGCCCCAGGGGCCTGGCCTCTGAGCATCAGAGATGAGCAGAGAGCCTTGCTGCTCTGAGCTATCTATGTCAATAGGCTGAAACTAAACCTTGAATGTTCCAAGCACTGAGATTTTCAGTTGTGCATTGTCATGGCATAGCCTAATCTCTGCTGTGTCAGATGCATAAGACAGTCAAAGAGGTCAGGGGGCTTTTAGGGGAGGAGGCCACAAATGTTAATGTTGCTTTTGCTGTGAAATTGATCTCCTATCTTTTAGAGAACACTGCAAACTCTCTCCTTACACTACCATCTGCCCTCAGGTGCCCTCCTCTCTTGAAGTCTCTGGTAGCTTGTGTGAGGACAGAGAACAAAATTGACTTTCCCATAGGAGCCTAGAGTCAACACAAGTAATTTGGTTATTGGATGGAGACAAGTTAAATTAAGCCCTTGTGGTAAGCCTGTGACCATGCAAATTCAGGTAAAATATGATTGTGGATGGGCCCCTCCTCTTCCCTATGTCTGTTCTCATTTCACTAACCTTGCAATAAAGTAGCCCCAGATTCTGTGCCATTAAAGTCATGGGAACCCCCACTGAAGTTATGGGACCCTCTTCAGTGGCTGGCTTAATGGGTGGGTTTGGACCACTCCTTATCACCAAATCCACGGAGAAGATGATGTATAGACTGAGCAGATGGATGGCTGTATTGCCTGGGTGAGGTGAGCCCTTCTCATCTTGCTATACAAATCATCAATGCCAGCTCTGCCAGTCCTAGGGAGCTTACAGTCGTGATAGAGAACAACAAGCAGACGGGAACCATGCTGTCCACGGCTGGCATGCACATTCATCAGCCTGCAAGGACTGAAGAACCTGCCCACAGCTGGCTGCTAAGAGAGCAGCCGAACGCCATTGCGAACACCAGTCATGCTCCTTCTATCACCTGCCACGTTTCACACCTGCTACATTAATCTTCTGATAACATTGCTTTGATCATGTTACGTCTTGGCTCCAAAATATTCCATGGCTCTCCACCCTCTGCAGAACATAGGCAAACTCCCTCTCTAAGTTTGCTCAGGCTCTGTAACCACAGACTGTGTGGCTTAAATAACAGAGGTTTACTGTTATGGAAGCTGGAAGTCCAAGATCAAGTTGTCAGCAGCTTTGGTTTTTCTGAGGCTGTGAGGGAAAATCCTTTCCAGGCCTCTCTCCCAGCTCCTGGTGGTTTGCTGGTGAATTTTGTTGTTCTTTGGTTTTAGCAGCATCACCCTGATCTCTGCTTTCAGTATCTCATAGACCTCTCTTTCTGTGTGTGTCTGTCTCTGTGCCTAAATTTACCTTTTGTATAAGGACATCAGTAATGTTGAATTAGGGCCCATCCTAATGGCCTCATCTTAAATTGATTACATTGGCAAAGACCCTAATTTCAAGTAAGGTCATGTTCTGACGTATTGGGGATTAGGACTTCAATGTATATTTTGGCGGGGGGGCAGGGTTCAGCTCATAACACTCTCCTAGTCGAGCAATCAAGGCACCTTTTCCATCCTTTCTTTACCATCTTGTACTCCAAACTTTGAGTTCCTTTCTGACCTTGCCTATTCTGAACAGACTGCTCAAATACTATCTTGCCTGGGAGACTCTGTCTTCCTTCTCATGTCTACCCATCCTTTAAGACGTAACTAAATTGCTTTTATGGAGGTTTTCCTGGATTCCCCCAACCCTTGGTAATATATTTGAGCTTACTGAACTTGCTTTTTGCATGTACTACAGTTCAGGGAACTATCCACAGACTTTCTTGCAATTCTTCTATCTGGCAGGGCTCTACCACACCTTACCTGGGCAAGAAAAACCTTTGCTCTGGGTCCTCCCCATGGGATGAGAGGTCCACTGAGCCAAGGGTACAAGACTGCCCAGAGGCTGCATCACCTTCTAGAGTATTCTTCGTGCCCACAACAGACCTCAGCCTGCTCCCAGGTCCCACCCTACATCATCCTCCTGAGAGTGAACCTCACCACCAGAGTCTCTAGCCCAGACCTAAAGGTGGTCAAGGGATGCTGGAGAGGGTGGACAGAGTATGGGTGTGAGTCTGTGTAGATGTGTATGGGAGGCCCTAAGGGTGGGGGAGAGAGCCAGCCAAGGGGAAAGGAGGGCCATAATCGTGCTCTAGGGCTAGAAGCTGGGTCTTCTCACGTCAATGTCTCCAAGGAAAAAGAGAAGTCTAGATTCCAGTCTGGCCTTCCAAGTCATTATGGAGGTATATTTGTCAAGGTGGAAGAATAGAGCATATTCTATTCAACAGTTTGTAAGCTTAATTGATAACTTTAAAATATTTAAACTATTATACATGGGCCTCCATTTGTACTTTTGTTCAGGGGGTCCAGCAAAATTTAGGGATGGGGGTGCTCCAGGTAACCCTTTCCACCCTGTGTCTGACTGTGAATTTCAACCTGTTCTTTTTACAATGAGGGCAAACTGAAGTTTGTCCTTCCTGACCCTTCAGCATTTTTTTTAGATGTTCCTGTTTAGTCTTGGTATAATCATGCTTCTGCTTTCCTGTTTTGTGCTGATGATAATAAAGTGTTTCCATCAGAGTAGAGAGTTATCCCAACAAAAAGACTTAGAAGGAGACAGTGGGACAAGGATCATAGATCCCAAAACACACTTTCATAGTCAAAATATCTCCTGACAAGGGAAGAGGAAGTGTGGGTTCAGGCGAAGGGCTTAGTGGGATGAGAGCTGATGGTGTCTCTCCATGGCGAGGCTTCAGTCTCCCCACATACGCCTGCTTGTGTTTGGCATGGGAATAGATGCCCATGCTTTCTCACAGATGGCTTTCACTGAAAGATCTGATGGTGATGGGGCATGGGTAGGAAGTGCCTCTCATGGCCCCAATGACAAGGAAGCTATTGTCACTCTTCTGTGAGTAGAGAGAGGATTGCCCAATGGGCAGGAATATCACTACCCTCAATCTATTTGGAAATTTTCAAAAGTAGATGAGATGCCTGAAAATTAATGCAAAAGGTGTATATTAACAAAAGTCATTTGGTCAGATATAAACACATCTTGGTTCTTCCTTTCTGCACTTGGGAGGAGATTGTGACTTTTCCTTTCTCCTGCCCTAATGCTGCCCTCTCACCTGGGAGGGCAGCCAAGTCTTCCTGGTGGTTCACACCACCTTCTGGTTTCCATAGGCATCCTGCCTGAAGGTCCTCCCACGTCCTCCCTTCCCCCTCAGGGGCATAATAAATTAGTTCCTATTTCCCCTTGTACTACATCTGTGACAGCTAAATTAACTTCACTTCCAAAAATTCATTTGGGCAAAAGCATCCTCTGTCACCCTTTCTTCTCTCTTGTTTTCGCTTCAAAATCTCATCCAAGGGGCTTCCCTGGTGGCGCAGTGGTTGAGAATCCGCCTGCCGATGCAGGGGACACGGGTTCGTGCCCCAGTCCGGGAGGATCCCACATGCCACGGAGCGGCTGGTCCTGTGAGCCATGGCCGCTGGGCCTGTGCGTCTGGAGCCTGTGCTCCGCAACAGGAGAGGCCACAACAGTGAGAGGCCCGCGTGCCGCAAAAAAAAAAAAAAACTCATCCAAATGCTTCATCAAAACCTTTCTTTTTTTTCTCTTTCTATTCTATTCTATTTGTGGATCAAAATTTTACTCCTATTATGGTTTAAGTAGAAGAGCAGCACACCCTTTTGAAGAATGTTAGGAATGAAAAATAGCTTCTTTTATGTATTTGGTACAAAATATGTCTTGATCTTGTCCTCTGTGGCTGGCTCTGTGCTAGTTAAATGCAACTTCATTTTACTGAGAAGCACATAGAGTCCTGGGGATATTTTAGAAGAGTTGTTTTTCAGTTCCACCAGTCAACTGCTAAGTAAATATTATGATTATTTTTTATAATACCACCGTAATGAAGGGGTTTTGAAATAACAATACAAGAAAGGTAATGAAGAACTATCAGCCTCTAAGTCAGGAGTTTTGAATCTGAGGAAAATAGACTTTCAGGTATCTAAGAAATTGTAAGCAAAAATTTGAGGGTAGGTATACATATTAATCATTAATTTTACTTTATGTGGCAGATTACAATTTACCCAGTCAATACTCACCTCTCTTTTCTTCCTTAGCCACAGAACCCTTTTTTTCCTGGGAATAACAATAAGTCCAGCTATAAAATACAAATTTCTCAGCCTCCACTGTAAGTTGGTGTGGCTGTGCCTGAATTCTAGACACTGAGATTTAAGCAGGAGATGATGGGTGGGACTTCCAGGAAAGCACCTCAAAGGAAGGAAGAGTGACTGGCATACTCCTTCTGGCCCTTTCACCTTTATCCTTCTTCCTGCTTGGAATGCAGACATGATGGCTACACTCCAGCCGTCATATTGGACCAGGAGGTAGCCTTGAAGTTGGAAGCCACTTACCAAGGATGGTGAATTGGAACTTTAGAAGGAGCCTGGGACTGCTTCTTTAAACTTGCTTTGCAGGATAAAAATAATCCCTATCTTCTTTAAGCTGCTGACATGTGACTTCTGTTTTATGGAGTTCAATCTAATACTAGCTGTTATGCTCCACTGTACTCAAGTGCAGGAAATATCACATTATTTTTCTAAATCAATGAGAAATGAATTTCAAGTGCCACTAAGCTGATTTGTAAGAAATTCAGCAGGGAAATATCACGCATATCTCTGGGCTTCCTGTTATGCCCAGGAAATGTGGTGAAAGCTTCTGATATTTGGCTCATCAGGATGGTTGCTACCATGCCCAGAGAATGGAAGGTAAAGTGGAAAAACAAAAAGGTTTAAAATGGAAGAGTTTTGATCTTGATGTGGGAGAAAGAAGGAAATCAGAACCTGCCAGATGGATGTATAGACAATGCCTTAATATATTTGACAGCAATAGCATGACGTATGAGAAAAATGGTCTCAATGAAAAGACAACTTATGCTACTGATTGTTTGCCTTTTAAGTAAGTAAAGTTTATTATAGATTTCACTATATCACAGTTATATAAAAAAAGGTAGACATAGCTCGTAAACAGATATCTGACCTCTTACAATCTGAAGTCAGGGATGAAAAGGAGTTTGATGGGAATAATACATGTATGACAGTCCTTATACAAATCAAGCACTGGCTTCTCACATGAAATTGAGTAACAAGTTTTACTCCCCACATATTTTGAACTACTGCTGAGTCTAGGCATGGGGTGTACCAGTCCCAATTTCTAATCATTCTAACACAATCAACGATCAGTGCTCAGATTACTCTCCCTCGGTTTTCCTATCTGTAAAATGGCCATGGAGACATTCACCTCCACCCCTATAGAGGCCTGATCAGCAACAGTGATTTAATGCACGTTGGGTGCGGTAGAGCAAGAGAACCACAGAGACAGGCTCTGTTGTCGCCGCTGTTACAGTCATGAGGATTGTCTGGGGCCCGGGTATGTGTGACTCACAGAGGTCACATTCTGACAGGCTAGCTCCCTGGCACTTTTTGCCTGGCACTTGCACCTGCCCAGGGAACAGGTTATGGAGTTCAGGCTTGTTTGGGTTTGCAGCACATAATGATAGTTTCACGGCAGCTTGTGTTTTTGAATTGGGAGTTGGGTTTTAGGCATTCACATGTGATTAATTTGTCATTGTGACTCATTCCCCTGCCTGGAGAGCTGAGAGCTCAAGTCTGAAATACAAATACAAAGATGTCCAACGGCTTTATTTTCTCTAAGTGCTACCTACGGTCACACTGAAAGAAAGCCCAAGTGGGGTCATTCTGAGTCAACCACTTCATCCTTTTATTTCTTTTCAGGGTACTGTATTTCTTCACAAAAAAGGAAATTAGTCAACTGAATAGGCTCGCTAACACAGTACACTGGAAGATTGCAAGGGAAGTCATGGATGAGTCAGGAGATTATCTGAAACTCATGCTTTTGGATGAGGGAGAAATACATTCAAAGAGCACATACCCGATCTCTACTAACTGAGTCTGAGTTGTCAGACTTAGTCGACGGCTGGGTCCCCAGGTCCTGAGATGATGTGAGAAGAGGCAGCATGGGCTGCGAAGGGCCAGGAACTGCCAGGAATGTCCCCCCCTCCTCTTCCCACACAGTCTTTCCTCGTGGTGTCTGCTGTCTGCTGACTACAGGAGTGTGTTCAAAGGCAGAGTCCCTGGAGCATGCTGAACTGTAGAGCATTATAGCATGAAAGGATAGAAAGTAGTAGAAAGAACTGGTTTTTCTGCGCTCAGGTCTACTGTGATCTATAAACCACTCGGTTGATCCAGAGCTTTATTCTTCCCATCCCACTTCCCCCCCGACTCCTGCTGTCTTCCAACTGGGATTTTCAATAGTCCCTTGTGTGCCTCTTCTCATCTCCTGAGACAAAGCAGGTGGGACCCATCCCTCCTCTCTGGTTCTGGTTCTGTTTCTTAGAAATATGGGGAACCTCCATCATCCTGATGGGCTGGGTACCACTCTGTGGCCCTCCTCCCCCCACTTCTAGTCACAAGTGCTATCATGAGGACCTGCATCTGGGAGATATCAGAGGGTGAGTGTGTATGAGTGTGTAAGTATGTGAGCATGTGTGAGCATAAGAGTGTGTGCACAAGTGTATATGTGTCAGTGTGTATGTGTGTGTGTGTATCTGTGAGGGTAGGTTGTGTGTGATCGTATAGGAGTCTGTATGTGTGTATATATGTATTTGTGCAACCATCTGTGTAAACGTGTGTGAGGGCATGTGTATGTATGAGGGTGTGTGTATGTAAACATGTGTGCTTGTGTGACTATCCGTGTATATGTGTGTGAGTTCATGTGTATAACTGTGTATTGTGTGCGTGTATCAGAGTGAGTGTGACTGCAGGTGTATGTGTGTGTGTGAATGTGTGTGAGTGAGTGCTTACGTGTGTGTGTGGTATCAGCACCTCTAGCAACAGCATCCTGTTGCTGTTTTTCTTGGGGGTGCCACCCTCACACCATACGCGGTTCCTGCAGAGCTGCCAGGCAAGGTGGCCTGACCCCACATGGGCAGAGAAGGGAGCTGGGGTTGGGCCCTGGGGCTGGGAAGGCTGCCCAGTGCCTCTGTCCATGGCCACAGTGGCTGACTTGGGGAAACAGGAGGCATGAACAGGGCTCCTACCCTGACTGATATGGAGTCTCAGATGGAGGGCTGTAAGACACAGAATATCCTTGTGGAATTTTCTGCTCAGGAGAGAGAAGATTGCGGCTATAGTTAGGAGCTGCTTAGCAGTGGTTTATCTGGTAAAGAGAACAGTGACACTGTGCTAGGCAGAGTGGGGGGAGCAGCAGTTCTGCAGAAAGGGGGAGGGGCATTAGGATGTGTCAGCTGCTTCCCAAGGCCTTCAGGGCTTTCCCAGCTACTTGCCCAACCTGGGCTCATACAGCTACTTGCCCTGTGAGAGATGGTTGTGGTCAGCATCTGAGAGGGCTCAGGGGGAGCGACTTGTGCCCCTGGATGGGTGCTAACCTCTCTCCCTGGGAGGGGACACAGCAGGGATGAGATGGGACCGAGGAGACACCAGATATTGAGTGCCTCCCTGATGCTCCTGTGCCATTCTGCCTTGGGGCGTTGTATGCATTCCACACTCTGTCCATGCTCAGAATTCCCAGGGACCTCAGGACCCCTGACTCCAAGGGAGCTGGAAGCTAGTTTCATGGCTGCCTGCAATGAGGGCAGGCTCCCCCCGATACGCCTGGTCCATCGACCAGGCTTTGGAAGGCCAGGTGCCATGAGCAAGGATCCTCCACCTGCCCTCTGGTAGGCTGCAGGGAGGCATGCAGCTTTGAAGGGAAGTAGTGGCAGAGGCCAGAGGGGAGCCTTCCATCCCATACCTGAGCCGCCTGTGCCACCTGTACAGTCATGGCTCAGAGGTAGCCCATGTGGTCCTCAGGCCCTTCCTGAGACGCATGCTTCCTAATGCCATTTTACAAATGCCTTTCCTGTTTGACTCAGTGAGGGTGAAAAGGGTTGTTTGCAAATACAGGCTCAATTAAATAACTGTATTGAAGAGGGGCCCCTGTTGTCCCATCCTAGAACACCCCCCTGGCTGTGGCCTGCAGGCAAAGGGCAGGTTAGGTCTCGGTCACTCAGCTGTGACTGGTGGAGGAGCAAAAGCCTGGGCTGTTGCTAAGAGACAGAACCTGCAAGGACACTGATTCAACAAGATTCCTTCCCCGAGTCTGTGTATTGGACCGATCCAAGAACCAGGGTGACAATGGAGAAGGATGGATACTTAGAACAAAGAATTCCATGGAATCTGAGAAGCACATGATGCCTTATCATATTATCAAAAGCAATGTATTCTGAGCACTTTCTGTGTGCCAGACACATGACACTACATCGCTGAACTATTACAGCCCCTTAAAAATTAATAAAAAAGCCATTAGTATTCCCAGGGTCTAGATGAGACCCCTAACTTAGGTAACCTCAGGCACACAAAGGTGACAAAGTAACAAGCTAGTCAGTGGGAGAGGTAAGAATTAATTGAGTGTGGTCCCAATCCAGAGTCACCTCTGGGGTAGGGGCATGGGAATCTGCATTTTAACCACCACCCCAAAGGGTTGGTTGTGTACCTCAGCTGGAGAACCACAGCTTTATTTAGAGAGCAACATCACTATATTGTGAAACCTACCTTCATTGTTACATATGTTGTCTGCATCTGATTTCTAAGGGATGCACACTTTGGGATCCTGCCCAGTGCCGCCTGACTCAGCAGTGGCATCCCCGAGCCCCCCACCTGCAGCGCCTTTGGGGTGCTCTCTGGCCCTCTTCAGCCTTTCCTGGGGTCTGTTTTCTGAATGTTTGTCTCACACATGCTGCTTGGTTGTGAGAAAACCTTGATGAAATCAGCATGCCCTTGAACATGTTTCCAGTTGTCCAGAATCAATTATAGAGAACCTGGGGTGAGTTGTGAGAGCCACTCTGTTTGTACCCAGCACACAGAATGCTCTGCAGAAAACTGTCAACTATTGATCACACCACTTGTTTTGTTCTCAGAGTGAAAGGAACGGAACATACAGGAGGACAGACCTGTAGGGCCAGCTATGTCATTTCAGACAAAAACAAGCTGTTTCTGACATTTTCAAATACTAGATGATTGTAAGTTCCAGGGACTATTTTGCCCTCTTTCTGTTTGTCAAAACAAAAACTTTCATTCTCTTGAATTGAAAGAGATTGAAAAGATTGAAAACATGTCTTCAAGCCTGCTTTTCCTGTGTAAGGGACTAGATGATGGGGGAGAAAACACTTTTTTTTTTTTTTTTTTGCAGTACGCAGGCCTCTCACTGTTGTGGCCTCTCCAGCTACGGAACACAGGCTCCGGACATGCAGGCTCAGCGGCCATGGCTCACGGGCCCAGCCGCTCTGCGGCATGTGGGATCTTCCCGGACCGGGGCACGAACCCGCGTCCCCTGCATCGGCAGGCAGACTCTCAACCACTGCGCCACCAGGCAAGCCTGAAAACACATTTTAAATGTGTATTTTATCCCCGCTCTGCAGATGGTCAGGCGTCTGACACCAGGTCTCAATATCACTGGGCTGCATCCCCTTCTCTTTGGCTGAAGCCTCATCACTTCAGTGAACACAAGATGCCTCTGTAATCTCACGTCTTTCTTCTCTATTTGTGTTGTTTTCAATTTTTTGTTCTGTTTCATTTCCAGTTTCCTCTCCCAGTTCCCTCTGGCCACTGCTTCAGACTGGCATCTTTGGCTACCCCTGGGGTCACCACAAGGAGGGCAGGGCCAGCTGGAGTCCTGTGGGTCTGGGGTGGCCCTGGGTATTGGGTGGCCTCAGCCTTCCCCTGCTGATCTTGCCTTTCCTGTCATCGTGTGTTATCACATTTACAAGGTCTCTCTTGGGGTCTCCTCACTTTATCCTCAAAATAAGGATTTTATGTTGCCTCTATTTTAAGGAGAATCTGTGAAATCAAGTAAGTGACTTGCTTATGTTCACACAGTTAGTTAGTAGCCAAGTTCAGCCTCTACCCTAGATCATGCTGGCTCGAATCTTGCTTTTATGTTGTTACAATTCTCCTTCCCCTCAAACCCTTTGATTTACTCTGTCTCTTCCCCCTTCCCACGCAAACTGAGGTCCCTGCCAAGGGCTGGGAATGGGAGTTACACACTGATAACTAGAAGCACTTTGGATGTGACCTTGGGCTCTTCAAAGGAACACTGAGTGATTTTGCTCAGGGAGAGGGGAGGGGGTAAGCCATCTCTCCATTCTCTTTCATTGGAGCGGGCTGGAATCTGCTCCTGTTTACTTCCCTGTAGATGCAACCTCCTTGGCAGATCAACTTCAGACTTGGGGTTTCATTTCTGCTCCAGGCCTGTCCCCTTGCTGCCCATGCTTGTGGTCAGGATGAATTTGCAGTGAACTGCCCCAGCACAGAAATGGAAGGGAGGGCTGCCAGGGAGATGCAGCAGGAGGTGTACGAAGGCTGGGGCACAGGGCACCATCAGAAGAGGCTCTGGACCTGGGGACTTGGAGATGTGGGTGGAGCACATGTGAGAAGCTGGAAGAGGTGGGATATAGCTTTCTGGACATGGCTGAGCCCTGTAATGATGGGGTAGGCAATACCGCCTTCCACAGTCAAGCAGTAGGTACTGTGCACTCCCTTGGAAACAGGCTTAGAGAATGACAAGGAACACTGGCATTCTCAGAGAGGACACAGCACTTTCTCTGCCTTTGTGCTTGTTTGGTGTTGTTCCAAACAACAGTTCTCAATTCTCCGACACCAATTGTGTGTCCAATGATTCAATTCAATTCTGATACTAATTAGAGTTGACACAGACTCTACAGTCTGAGGGCTCAGAGCCACAAGACTGTGCTCACTTCAGATGCTGGACATAAGTCCCAGGAATCACTCACACTTCTAATCTGCCAGCTATAAATTTGGAGGCTCCCAAAACACTATTCAGGTTCAATAATTCACAGGGACTACTCTCAAAATTCAGGAAAGTGCTTTTATTACTATTACTTGTTCATTGTAAAGGAAAAACTTAGGAACAGCCCCATGGAAGAGATGCATAGGGCAGGTGTGGGTGGGTGGTGGCGTGGATCCTCCATGCCCTGTCCAGGCACACCCCCCTCCCAGCACATCAATGTGCTCTCTAACCCTGAGCTTGCTGAACCCTTTAGTTTAGGGGCTTTTATGGAGGTTTTATCACATGGACAAGATTGATTAAATCAGGCATTGTCACATAACTCAATATCGAGCCCCTCTCTTAATTTTATTTCTTATTATACCACAGCACTATATCCAGAAGAGATCAGAAGCCTGATAAGCAGGAGACAGTTTCCTGATTTTAACCCCAGCACGAGGTAGAACCCCTTTGTTACCAGTGTGACTGAGGGGACTGCATGGCTGGTGGCTGGGCAGGCCCACCCTTATTTCCAGGGAAGACTGATGTTGCAAAGGGCAGGGAGTGCCCGAGAGGACTTTGAGGCCCTGCTGCCTGCCTGAGAGACCCTGAGGATGAGCAGCTGGCTTTCTCAGAGGGGTCCTCAGCCCCCCATCAGCCCTTGCTTAGGTCTGGTCACATCTTGGCCTCCACTAGTCCTGCCTCAGGCTCTAGGCCTGCCTGTACCTTCTCCTCTCTGGAGTGGTGGGTGAGGCACTAACATGGGAAGCCACTCAAGGTCTCACATCGGGAAGGCTACATTGGAAGATGCTTGGTGTCCAGTTCTTAATATTTGGGGGCTTGGGAGGACAAACTGGGACTCTGTGAGTGTGTGTGTGTGTGTGTGTGTGTGTGAGAGAGAGAGAGAGAGAGAGAGAGAGAGATGGGTTCCTAGTTTGTAGCATTTACCAGTTCCCTCCATCATGCCAGAGTTCCAGCTACCAGCATAATGTCACCAAACACAGAGTTGGAACAAAGTATGAAAGAGTCACCATTATAAAGTCTTTCCACCAGACAGATGCCACAGACACACATGACCTGAAGATCACAGATGATACAGCATGGTGAAATAGAGGGGATGAGCTACCAGTAATTATTACCTTGGATTTTAATATCATTTATTTAATGATCAGTGTATACATTTAAATTTTT
Source organism: Stenella coeruleoalba (assembly GCF_951394435.1). Lineage (NCBI taxonomy): Eukaryota > Metazoa > Chordata > Mammalia > Artiodactyla > Delphinidae > Stenella > Stenella coeruleoalba. The sequence continues at coordinate 29,564,889 of NC_137153.1, read as the reverse complement.
AATAATAACCATGCCTAACAGCTGGTCCCCAAATTCATGAACATTTGGCAATCAGCTCCAACAAATGGACACAAGCCAGCCCAAGCTGCCACAGGGTCTCCCTGGCCAGCCATGCTGTGTAGTATGGTGAGCTCCCCTCCACCCTGACACTGGCCTCTGTCCTAAGGAAAATGAGAGGCTTTTTGGAGATGAAGACTATTTCACTGGGGTCCCCTTAGGTGAAATTTGCAAAAGAGTGTTGGGGGGCATACATGAGGATCCTAGTGGCTTTGGGTGTGGCTTAGTATTTACTGGAGGAATTGGTCTCTGGGGCTTATACTTGAGGTCTCACGTGCAGTTTCATTTTTTAAAACTGTGGTATTAACATCTAATACTTGTTTATTGTTTATCCCATTAATGACATTAAAAGGTTCAGTGCACTGACATGATGGTGAGAGGGGAAACCTTAATTATTTTCTAAACATGTTCAGACATCTGTATGTGTACTTGCACACAGACACATACATGTATATGAATACCTATATCTCATGTGGAAGCTGGCAACCAAATTTCATGGTGTAGAAATGTACCTGGGTAATAATACTACAAAGAAAAATAGAGAAGTGATGACCATAAAACTCAGCCTCATGAGTCCTGTAGAAGAGAAGGGGATGTGATTTGGGGGGTGGGCCCATGGATTATCTGGGAAGGGTCTATCACAAGTCATAGGTGGTGGTTATAGTGTGTTTGTCTTACTATACTTCATTAGGGAGATTGGTTCAAGATGTCAGGGTAGAAGGACATGTGCTCACTCCCTCTTGCGAGAGCAACAGAATCACAACTAACTGCTGAACAATCATCAACAGAAAGACATTGGAACTCACCAAAAAAGATACCCCACATCCAAAGACAAAGGAGAAGTCACTGTCTTTGGGTGGAAGACTCACAAACTGGAGAACACATACCACAGAAGTCCACCCACTGGAGTGAAGGTTATGAGCCCCACGTCAGGCTTCCCAACCTGGGAGTCTAGCAATGGGAAGAGGAATTCCTGGAGAATCAGACTCTGGGGGCTAGTGGGATTTGATTGCAGGACTCCGACAGGACTGCAGGAAACAGAGATTCCCATCTTGGAGGGCGCGCGTAAAGTAGTGTGTGCATCAGGACCCAGGGGAAGGAGCAGTGACCCCATAGGAGACTGAAACAGACCTACATGCTAGTGTTGGAGGGTCTCCTGCAGAGGCGGGGTGTGGCTGTGGCTCAACATGAGGACAAGGACACTGGCAGCAGAAGTTCTGAGAAGTACCCCTTGGCATGAGTCCTCCCAGAGTCTGCCATTAGTCCCACCAAAGAGCTGGGTAGGCTCCAGTGTTGGGTCACCTCAGGCCAAACAACCAACAGGGAGGGAACCCAGACCCACCCATCAGCAGACAAGCAGACTAAAGTTTTACTGAGCTCTGCCCAACAGAACAACACCCAGCTCTACCCACCACCAGTCCCTCCCATCAGGAAACTGGCACAAGCCTCTTAGATAGCCTCATCCACCAGAGGGCAGAGAACAGAAGCAAGAAGAACTACAATCTTGCAGCCTGTGGAACAAAAACCACATTCACAGAAAGATAGACAAGATGAAAAGGCAGACGGTTATGTACCAGATGAAGGAACAAGATAAAACCCCAGAAAAACAAGTAAATGAAGTAGAGATAGGAAACCTTCCAGAAAAGGAATTCAGAATAATGATAGGGAAGGTGATCCAGGACCTCGGAAAAAGAATGGAGGCAAAGATCAAGAAGATGCAAGAAGTGTTTAACAAAGACCTAAAAGAATTATAGAACAAACACCTAGAAGAATTAAAGAACAAACAAACAGAGGTGAACAATACAAAAACTGAAATGAAAATTACACTAGAAGGAATCAATAGCAGAATAACTGAGGCAGAAGAACAGAAAAGTGACCTGGAAGACAGAATGGTGGAATTCACTGCCACAAAACAGAATAAAGAAAAAAGAATGAAAAGAAACAAAGACCTAAGAGACCTCTAGGACAACATTAAACACAACAACATTCTCATTATAGAGGTCCCAGAAGGAGAAGAGAGAGAGAAAGGCCCTGAGAAAATATTTGAAGAGATTATGGTTGCAAACTTTCCTAACAAGGGAAAGGAAATAGCCACCCAAGTCCAGGAAGTGCAGAGAGTCCCAGGCAGGATAAATGCAAGGAGAAACACACTGAGACACATAGTAATCAAACTGACAAAAATTAAAGACAAAGAAAAATTATTGAAAGCAACGAGGGAAAAACAATAAATAACATACAAGGGAACTCACATAAGGTTAACAGATGATTTCTCAGCAGAAACTCTACAATCCAAAAGGGAGTGGCATGATGTATTTAAACTGATGAAAGACAAGAACCTATAACCAAGATTACACTACTGGGCAAGGATCTCATTCTGATTTGACAGAGAAATCAAAACTTTACAGACAAGCAAAAGCTAAGAGAATTCAGCACCACCAAACCAGCTCTACAAAAAATGCTAAAGGAACTTCCCTAAGTGGGAAACACAGAGAAGAAAAGGACCTACAAAAACAAATGCATACAAATTAAGAAAATCGCTTGGTAATAAGAACATACATATAGATAATTACCTTAAATGTGAATGGATTAAATGCTCCAACCAAAAGACACAGGCTTGCTGAATGGATACAAAAACAAGACCCATATATACACAGTCTACAAGATACCCACTTCAGACTTAGGGACACATACAGACTGAAAGTGAGGGAATGGAAAAAGATATTCCATGCAAATGGAAATCAAAAGAAATCTGGAGTAGCAATATTCATATCAGATAAAATAGACTTTAAAATAAAGAATGTTACAAGACACAAGGAAAGACACTACATAATGATCAAGGGACCAATCCAATAAGAATATATAACAATAATAAATATATATGCACCCAACATAGAAGCACCTCAATATATAAGGCAACTGCTAACAGCTATAAAAGAGGAAATCAACAGTAACACAACAATAGTGGGGGACTTTAACACCTCATTTACACCAATGGACAAATCATCCAAAATGAAAATAAATAAGGAAACACAAGCTTTAAATGACACAATAGACCAGATAGATTTAATTTTTATATATATATGTGTGTGTGTGTATATATATATATATATATATATATATATATATATATATATATATGACATTCTAACCAAAAACAGCAGATTACACTTTCTTCTCAAGTGTACACGGAGCTTTCTTCAGGATAGATCACATCTTGGGTCACAAATCAACCCTCAGTAAATTTAAGAAAATTGAAATCATATCAAGCATCTTTTCTGACCACAACGTTATGAGATTAGAAATCAATTACAGGGAAAAAAACATAAAAAAACACAAACACATGGAGGCTAAACAATACATTACTAAATAACCAAGAGATCACTGAAGAAATCAAAGAGGAAATCAAAAAATACCTAGAGACAAATTACAACAAAAACACGGTGGTCCAAAACCTATGGGATGCAGCAAAAGAAATTCTAAGAGGGAAGTTTATATCAATACAAGCCTACATCAAGAAACAAGAAAAATCTCAACCAAACATTCTAACGTTATACCTAAAGGAACTAGAGAAATAAGAACAAACAAAATCCAAAGTTAGGAGAAGGAAAGAAATCATAAAGATCAGAGGAGAAATAAATGGAATAGAAACAAAGAAAACAATAGCAAAGATCAATAAAACTAAAAGCTGGTGCTTTGAGAAGATCAAAATTGATAAACTGTTAGCCAGACTCATCAAGAAAAAGAGGGACAGGACTCAAATCAATAAAATTAGAAACGAAAAAGGAGAAATTACAACAGACACCACAGAAATACAAAGCATCCTAAGAGACTATTACAAACAACACTATGCCAATAAAATGGACAACCTGGAAGAAATGGACAAATTCTTAGAAAGATATAACGTTCCAAGACTGAACCAGGAAGAAATGGAGAATATGAACAGTCCAATCACAAGTAATGCAATTGAAACTGTGATTAAAAATCTTCCAACAGATCAGCTAGGTGGTTTGTGACCACCTAGAGGGGTGGGATAGGGAGGGTGGGAGGGAGGGAGATGCAAGAGGGAAGAGATATGAGAACATATGTATACGTATAACTGATTCACTTTATTATAAAGCAGAAACTAACACACCACTGTAAAGCAATTATACTCCAATAAAGATGTTTAGAGAATCCTAAAGATGCCACCAGAAAACTACTAGAGCTAATCAATGAATTTGGTAAAGTTGCAGGATACAAAATTAATGCACAGAAATCTCTTGCATTCGTATATGCAAGAGATTAGTATATATACTAATGATGAAAAATCTGAAAGAGAAATTAAAGAAACACTCCCATTTACCATTGCAAGAAAAGGAATAAAATACCTAGGAATAAACCTACCTAGGGAGACAAAAGACCTGTATGCAGAAAACTATAAGACATTGTTAAAAGAAATTAAAGATCATAACACAGATGGAGAGATATACTATGTTCTTGGATTAGAAGAATCAATATTGCGAAAATGACTATATTACCCAAAGCAATCTACAGATTCAATGCAATCCTTATCAAATTACCAACGGCATTTTTTACAGAAGTAGAACAATTTTTTTTTTTAATTTGTATGGAGACAGAAAAGACCCTGAATAGCCAAAGCAGTCTTGAGAGAGAAAAACGGAGCTGGAGGAATCAGATTCCCTGACTTCAGACTATACTACAAAGCTACAGTAATCAACACAATATGGTACTGGCGCAAAGACAGAAATATAGATCAATGGAACAGGATAGGAAGCACAGAGATAAACCCATGCACCTATGATCAACTAATCCATGACAAAGCAGGCAAGGATATACAATGGAGAAAAGAGAGTCTCTTCAATAAGTGGTGTTGGGAAGACTGGACAGCAACATGTAAAAGAATGAAATTAGAACACTCCCTAACACCATACACAAAAATAAACTCAAAATGCATTAGAGACCTAAATGTAAGACCGGACACTATAAAACTCTTAGAGGAAAACATAGGAAGAACAATCTTTGACATAAGTCACAACAAGATCTTTTTTGATCCACCTCCTAGAGTAATAGAAATAAAAACAATAATAAACAAATGGGACTTAATGAAACTTAAAAGCTTTTGCACAACAAAGGAAACTACAAACAAGACAAAAAGACAACCCTCAGAATGAGAGAAAATATTTACAAATGAATCAACAGACAAAGGATTAATCTGCAAAATATATAAACAGCTCATGCAGCTCAATATTAAAAAAACAAAGAATCCAATCCAAAAATGGGCAGAAGACCTAAATAGACATTTCTCCAAAGAAGACATACAGAAGGCCAAGAAGCACATGAAAAGCTGCTCAACATCACTAATTATTAGAGAAATACAATTCAAAACTGCAATGAGGTATCACCTCACACCAGTTAGAATGGGCTTCATCAGAAAATCTACAAACAACAAATGCTGGAGAAGATGTGGAGAAAAGGGAACCCTCTTGCACTGTTGGTGGGAATGCAAATTGATACAGCCACTATGGAGAACAGTATGGAGGTTCCTTAAAATACTAAAAATAGAATTACCATATGACCCAGCAATCCCACTACTGGGCATATACCCAGAGAAAACCATAATTCAAAAAGAGTCATGTACCAAAATGTTCATTGCATCGCTATTTACAATAGCCAGGACCTGGAAGCAACCTAAATGCCCATCGACCGACGAATGGATAAAGAAGATGTGGTACATATATATACAATGGAATATTACTCAGCCATAAAAAGGAATGAAATTGGGCCTTTTGTAGAGACGCGGATGGATCTAGAGACTGCCATGCAGAGTGAAGTAAGTCAGAAAGAGAAAAACAAATATTGTGTATTAACACATATTTGTGAAACCTAGAAAAATGGTACAGATGAATCGGTTTGCAGGGGAGAAATTGAGACACAGATGTAGAGAACAAATGTACGGACACCAAGGGGGAAAAGTGGCTGGGTGAGGGGGATGAATTGGGAGATTGGGATTGGCATATATACACTAATATGTATAAAATAGATAAGTAATAAGAACCTGCTGTATAAAACAAAATAAAATTCTAAAATTCAAAACAAAAAAACCCAGGTGATTAAAAAAATAAAAATACTTTATTAGCCTTCATGTTTGCTTTATACAGCTTTCTGTACTTGTGGTATAGATAACAATAGTTAAATTGTACATACATTCATACATATAAATATATGGTTATATTTATGTGTCTATTATGTATACTTATATATGTGTATATAGGTATGTATGTATATATGTATGTATGTATGTATGTATATACACAGACATACACGCACACTCATTATATAAGTACACTGTCTCTATTTAATCTGAGTTGGCAGAAGGTTTTGCTGCAGGGACCTGCTGTGGTAACCAGTTTGTCCAGGGGCTTTGGAGCCTTGCCAGGCTGTGCCTAGGTAGCTTCTTTGAATGAGGGGCCCTGGGATGCCTGATGGGGTGCTACCTAATAGAACTGGTCCCAGTGCTCCCCTTTCAAAAGGCACCCTGCCGCTGCTGGGGAAGAGCCAGAGCGGGCATCTCAGGAGCAGAATCAGCTTAGAGTTGCCCTGTGCCTCCCTCCCTGCAGAATTACCAAGCATGGGTCTGGCTGGGTTTCTGACCTAGCAAATCTGAGAATAGACTGCCCTGACTGAAAGCAGGCCTTCTTCTAGAATGTGCATGGGAGCAGGCTGGGGGTGGGAGCAGCAGCTCCCCGTGGGCTGCCTGTGTTTCTGGTCCTACCCAGGGGAAGGGCCCAAGGAAGAGTGCACCGGAGACACACTGGCGTCTGTAGCTGCTTTCCAGTAAAGGGCTCTGGGCTCAAGGAAACCTCTGGCTCCTTCCTGTAAGGCAAGCAGTAGTTCTCAGGAGCAAGCTTTCACTTTCTAGGCCTGGCTGGGACAGTTGTGTTTGGGGGCTGGGAAAACATTCCTGCTGTCCTGCCCAGAAACCAAAAATGATTGAGAAGGGGCTATGAGCCACTGGAAAATCAAATAAGAATCAGATCAAGGAATCCTGTTAGATCTCCAAGGGAAGAACATTGGCAACACCAACTTGGGTGGGCAGTGTGCCCTCAGGAGGTCCTGCCTGGTGCATGGCCCATCGGTGACATCCCAGTACTGGTCACTCAGCAGAAAGGTGGTGGCAGAGGTGTGCTGGCCGACTGGACAGCGTCAGGGATTATGGATCTATTTTAAGCCACGTGTAAACTTAAATAAGGCAGTTTCCCTTTTCCTGACTGTTCCTGTAAAAGGGATTGTATCTGTATTGCCAGCTTTTCAGGGTTCCTGTAAAGAGTATGATAGTATTGTTGCGACATTTTTTGAAGGTGAGGTGAATAACATGTTGGTGTTCTAATAGGCCACAATATTTACAAGTAACTTTCTTTGAATTAGTTTTTTGGCTGGTTTATTTCATCTGCAATTCTGCAGGTGAGTAATTTTCTATTTCACCATCGATTTGGCCAGATCTTTTGTTTAGCTTGGTTTGGTTTTTAAAAGCAAGAGAAGGGAACTGTTTTTTATGGAGTTCTTCCTATAGATACATGGTGACCTAGAGGTTATGCCTACATTAATTTTCTTTAATCACTCAACATGAGAACTTCTGTAAAAATAATGAAGGGTAAATGGTGGTTCTTAATTTATCTCTTTGCAGAAAAAAGTAATTTCTTACTTGATTTGTGGTTAAAGGATGTATTAGAAGAATTAAACTGTGTTAGAATTTATAGGTCATCTCTAAGCATTTTATCTGGCTTTTGGAACTTTAAGTATTTGAAACGGAAGAAAAATCCAGATGGCAAATTCTTACGTGTGGATTCAAAGGATTGTCACAGAGTATGAACTGCATTCGCCTCAACTTTATGTCCTCATAATTACTATTTTTTGTCTTTCAACCCCAGTGGGTTGAAATTCACTTTCCCACATTACACCTTTAGTCAATATTTGAAGGCTTATTTATGTAAATATCAGGGACTGTTAGGACTCCCTGCAACCAAAAACCTGACCCCCAAATGCATCATGATAAACAGTCACTGGCCAAAATAACAAACCAGCTTCTTGGAACATGCTTGCTCAGAACCGGCAAGAAAAACGCCAGAAATATTAGCTTGACCTCTGCCTCCTCATACGCACAGCCTGACCTTCGAAGATCAAACATTGCAACAAATACACCCTTCATCTCATAATACTCCTGCTTGTCACAGTTCCCTGTTATCACCAGAGGCCCTGGGCCAACCACGGGTTATGTCAGAAGAGGGTTGGGTGCAATCCCCAGGTTATTCTACCCCTGCGATGCTGGAGCAGAACACCTTTTCCCCTGGACATTCTGACAGTGTGATCTTCTGAGTTTTGCTTGAGTTTGACTTTACCAAAGTAACTCAAATAGAGGCTTAAAAACATGACAAAATATCTCATTTTCCTATATGGAGCTAAAGATACACAGGGAAGAAGGAACAATTTAATTATTATAAAAAGTCAGAACCCTTTTAGTGTTAATATTAATGAAATAATAGTAACAATAATGATGATAGGCCCGTGTAAGAACGACGAGGCTGCCCTGTCACTTGCTCCAGGTGACATGTTTCTGACAATGTAGAAGCCAAAGGAATGGGCCCTGTCTGGAGGGTCCCAGGCAGCAGAGTGAAGCCCTGCCATGTGGATATCAGGGTGTCATTAGGTGTTTTGCATTAGCTGTGAACCTGGGGGGCCGCAGTCAGGATCGTTTTCTGCAGGGTCGTGCCTAGTGGTTGCTTCTGACCCCAGGGCCACTTTGCAGGGTTTTCTGTGTCTGCATTCAAGTAACAGATGAGAAACTGATAATACACGCTTGTATCCTTCACAGAGATTCATGGTCTGTCTTTGCAAAACTGCCCTGTGTTTGTTTGGAACATGCACAGAAGTGGTTCCAAGATTCTGTTATAAAAGAAATTCTTTAGTAAAACTTTTTATTAGGAAATTAATCTAACCAAAATTCCAACAATGGTGGAAAGGATAAAAATAATTACTCTGTATCCCAAGACAAGCTGAACATCTGGGTTATTACCATTGGTTTGGGTCCAATACCAACCTCCTCGCCTCCCCTATCCTGCCCCCCAGAGCCCCTCGCTTTACATGCTTCTCTCTGGGAGGGACTACAAAGGCCAAGTGCCTAAATACTTAGCTATTTCATTCCAGGGCACATTCCTTTCCTTGTGATCACTGATGCCAAAGGAAAGTGGGAAGGGTGGACTCTCAGCCTCTGATGGGGATGTGGTCCAGAGATTGAATTAGTTACCATTCTGCACTTACAATGAACAACGTTACCATAGAAACCCAGCAGAAAGACAACCAAGAGTCTGGCTGACCCAGGCAAATGAATGTTTTTCCTTACTGCTTGCAGTGACCCTGTTAAATTCTTCCCGTTTCTCTCTGTTGGGGTGGCAGGAGCTGTAACAAAATTCATTTATCACCCTATCTTCACATGTCAGACTGACAAGACCCCCTGTGTTTGTTGATACAAGCCGGCTACATAACAGCATCTCACAGCTGCCATCCCATAACACCTGCTTACTTTCAACAGGTGCTCTGTTTTAAGACCCAAACCCCAGAACCTGGATTTACAGGGGGGCCAGCTGCTTAATTTTTGTTTGGCTGTTTTTCATCTGTGGAACGGTGGCCCTCTGGGGAGATTGGTACATTTGAAATCTTATCCTCACCTAAAGAACACTACCAGAATTTTCCTTTTGCTGTGGGCCTCAAGTGCCACAGAGAAGGATAAGAAAAGGATTTGGGCCACTTGCCTCAGCTTTGAGACCAAAATGCTAAGCCAACCAGGCCAGCGTGTGAGCTGCTGGCATTTCAGGAATGTACACACTAAGAATACAAGTGTTGAATGCATTTGACTAGTGAATGTATGTTTACCCCAGTTGGCAGAGTTTGGGTAACAATGAAAGTGGCATGTATAACTGATTCACTTTGTTATAAAGCAGAAACTAACACACCATTGTAAAGCAATTATACTCCAATAAAGATGTAAAAAAAAAAGTGGCAAATAGAATCTTGCTTTTTCTACTCAACTTTGCATAACAGAGTGTGTTAGCTTAAAAATGTCAATGGCGAACATTGCCATACACATCTATTCCCAAGAAAAATATTGTGGGCAGTTTCTATTCTGGGAGAAACTTCTGTTGAAGAAAAATTTCATTTGGGTGCTACTCATCCTGCTATTTAAGTCCAGAAGGAAGTTTTAATAGCAAAAAAGCAGCATTTTGTAATATTTCTACCTACTCAAAGCTCAGATTCTCCCACAAAGCCTCGTATGTTGTTTGTGACCCAGGCTTTCTTGTTCCTGGGGCTTTTGACAAGGGGCTATTTATGCCAGTTGGATGATGCAGAAATATATGTTTTCTTTCTTCAAATGTAAAAATGCCACAAATTCATGGGAAAACAGGAAAGTAACTAAGAATATGCATAATTGATATATGTATTATCCCAACCTAAAATGATGATTCTACAGATTTTGGTGTGTTAACTCCTCTCAGGGGAGAGACTTAGGGATCATGACAAACCTCCTGGCTGAGTTGTGGTGACAGCCAGGGTCAGAAAAAGAGAGATAATCAACAAGAACCTACTGTACAGCACAGGGAACTCTATTCAGTACTCTGTAATAACCTATATGGGAAAAGAATCTGAAAAAGAACAGATAAATACATGTATATGCATAACTGAATCACTTTGCTGTACATGTGAAACTAATACAACATTGTAAATCAACTATATTCCAGTATAAAATAAAAATTTTAAAAATGTATAATAGAGTGGATATCATAACAAAAAACAAAATGAGAAAAGAGAAGACGGCTTGGCTGGGTGTTTCACAAGCAGCAGGGGTGAGGCCCTTGGTGAGGTCTCTTGGTGAAACCAAGTGCTTGAAGAATCTGTTTTTATCAGAGTAAACTAGAAAAAAATCAAACCTTCATGCTTGCCTGGGAAGAGTATCTGTTTCTCAGGGAACTGAGGAGAAAACCCATGTCTCTGGACTGGGGTCACAGAAGGGTCCCTTCCCCCTGGAGGCCACCCTTCCCCTTGGAGCTCAAAAGCTTCCAGGATTCCACAAGAAACAAGTGGTTGCCCTCAGCATCCTCCCATATTTTGTGAGATGGAGACGGGAAAGGCAGCAGGATCCATGAGATGGACAGTGACAACTCTATCCACCCCATGGGCAGCTGGAAGGCTTGGCTGGAGCACCCTGTGGATGCAATGCCACTGATGACCAGTGGCCTGGTGGGGGTCATAGACTGGGAGGGGCCTTGGGGCCCGGTTTTCAGAGAGCAAGCTCCGCTGAACTTCTTGTTGGCCCTCCTTACAGGGGGTGGGTGTGGAACCTGAACTCCCATGGTGAGTTCACCAGCTTCATGGCTTAGACTCCTGCTCTACAGTTGCAGCCTGGCTCCACTTCAGGCCTGCAGATGACTCTGGTCATCTCCTTTTGGTGCCTATCTACATGGCCGAGGCTGAACACTGGGTCTCGTTGCCAGACCAACACGCACCTCCTCTGTCTTCTGCCATCTGCTTCTTGTTGATGGCAGCTGCATCCTTCTGGAGGCTTTCCCTCTCACCACCCCCATCCCCAGCCAATAAACGATAACTCCTTTCATCTCTACCTCCAGAATATAACAAGGGCCCTGCCTTTCCTAGATTCCTGCCTCCTGTCTTTACTCAAATATTGCCTCTCAATGGGACCTACTCTACCTTATTTAAAACCACCTCTCCATCTTGATTCCTCTGACTATGCTTTCTTTTCACTTTTCTCCATAGCACCACCAACTTATCCCATAGGTGTCATCTGTCCTATCCAGAGGCATCCCGTTTCTCTACCTCTTGAATCTGGTTTAGGTCTGTGAGTTCTTTGACCAATAAAGTATGGGAGAAGTGATGCTATGCAACGTTCAGGCTAAGCCTTGAAGAGAACTGGCAGCTTTGGCTTCCTTCCTCATGGAAAACTTGCTGAGAGATGATCCCCACTGGAACTCAGCCTCCTTTCCCTGGGAAGCTCCAATCTCATGCAAAGGCCCCCTATATGCCTCTACTCGACAGCCCCAGCTGAGCTCCTGACTTCCAGCTTACATCCACCTGCAGCCATGAGAGTGGGTCACCTTGGACATCCGGTTCCAGGAGTTCCCAGACACTCATGGTACCAGTGTTGGTGTGTGGAGCAGAAGAAGTGCCCAACTGAGCCTAGCTGACCCAATAAATCATGAGTGGTTGCTTTTTTAAGCCACCCAGTTTGAGGGTGTTTTTTGCATAGCAATAGATAACTAATATGGATACTATGTAATTTATGTACATATTATGCTTATTATTTATCATCTGTTCCTCTTGACTCTCCTTATAGTTGGAATGCAATCTCCACAGGGCTGAGATCTTTGTTTTTCTCACTGATGTATCATAAGCACCCACAACAATACCTGGAGCTTAATATGTTTATGGAACAAATGGATAAACTGTGGGTTTGAGCTAATTTTTGTTGTTATTGTTATTTTAAGGGAGGATTCCTAGAGTCATAATTTACTCATTTTTTTAAAAATGTAGGATTGAGTATTAATTTTTTTCAGAATTTATCATATCAATATATCATTTTACTTATTGATGTGGGGCATTATATTAATACATTTCTTAATCTTGTGTTTCTGTTATATATATATATATATACATATATATATATATATATATATATATATATATATATATATATATATATATCTGACTTAATCTCCAGGGATTACTCTTATAATGAGCTACATAATTTGATCTTCTTTTTCCTTTGGTAGGAATCTTATATGTATGCTTTTTATTTAAAGGGGTCTGTCTATATTTATCCTCCCATTTTAAAAAGATAGTTTGTTTTTTGGGTTTTATATGCTTCATAAAATGAAGTGATATGATTTCCCTTAGAGCATTGGTATAATAATAATAATATAAACAATACAAAAAGGAACAGCAAACCTGAGCAGCTTACCCAGAGTCATGCTGCCAGCGTTTGGCAGAGCTGCAACTTTGATATTTCTTTGAATGAGTTGTTCTGGAAATAAGCCTTTCCTTATAGATGATTTTTAAGAAATGTTAAAAATATGCCAGCTGCTATAAAATCAATAAAGCCATTTTATTCAAAGAACTGTGCAGATACAACACAAATCAGAATAGAGGAGAAAAATTTTCTTTGACAGTGGTTCACCTTGCCTTTTTGGCTTCAGACTGAAGAGCAGTGGAGCTTCCTCTGAGATCCTGGAGTGTTTCTGCATCTGGAAACTCTCTCCTGCAATGAGGCTGAGATGGATGTTTGATCGTTACACCTACTGTCAGTACTTTAGAGCCAGACTGCCTGGGAATTAATTTTGTAGTTGACCAGTTGCATTACCTTGGGGAAATTCATCTCCAAAGATTTGCTTTCTCATCTATAAAATGTCAGTGGTTATAATGCCTGCCTCTAGGACTAATGAGATCGTTCAGTGGGCAGGCTTAGCCTAGACACTGGCCCTTTGTAAGTATTTAGTAGCTATTGTTAATTTCAAATCTGATATCATCTGATCATGGTTCCATTTTCCTAAAGCTTTGCAGAAAGGTGAACAATGGTGTTAAATGTTAGCAGGTTTTGTGTCCTGGGGTTTTTGATAATCAGATGATCATTTAAATTCTGTAACTAGAAAATAAAAGTGAATGTAAACACAAACTTCCAAATCATTTCAGAAGATTCAAAGTCTACACTAAGATCATATAGCTGAGTAAATTCCTGGTTTCTTTACCAGTGGAGTGGTTCTCGGGTTTTAGAATGATGGGTCTGGGCACTGGAATTCCATTTCCCACGGAACCTGAGTTTGTAATAGGTGTCCTGGTGCTTCTGAAGTTTTAAATACTGCCTTCATTCCTCCTCTACCCCCACATCCTGCCCTTGTTTTGCTTCAGCTGTGTTTATGTTGTTTATTTGTATCTTATTCACACTGGAAATGCTGTGTTTGTAAGCCATCTGCAGTCCCTCATTGGGGGCAGGGAAGGCCCATACAGGCTGCTCACATGTCCTGAGTACCCACTGGCGGCCAGGGGTTTGCAGTTGTTCTGACTAGTGTGAGGCTTTGATGTTTGACGGGGGGCTTTGGTGGATCCAGTAGCTGTTTCTCTACCTCCTGCTGCTAATGACATCACCCTGGAGCTAACAGAGCAGCCTCCCCTTTGTCTCTCCTGTTCCATGGGGATTTATGCTCTGACTCTTCGGAGACCGGGCCCTGCTGACCCTCCCACACTGGTTTCTGGGTTTCTGGTCCTACGATTTTTCCCTGGACAAGCACTCCCAGGCCAGGTAACATGATTCCTGTGGTCAGCAATCACCACCTCGGTCAGGATGGAGAACTCCCCGGATCACGATGCTTTCCGGCTGTGGAGAACCCCTAGGAGCCAATCTTCCCTCCATAAAGATCCTTTCCTTTCAGATTCCAGAAGCATCCTTTGGATACTTACAGTGAGGACCCATTTTCCTGCACCCTAAAACAACATTTTGCTCTACAGTGTCTGCTTTATCCTCTCACTGTTCCACTATCCATTCATCAATCTGTCTTATTTGTTGTTAAATTTCAGAGTAAGTTGCAGGCATAAGTTAGTTTGTTTTCAATCATGGTATTTGATTAACTTTAAAAGTTTCAAAAATAATTTTTGAAAGACCAGAGGGGAAACGAGGGGAGGGATAAATTGGGAGATTGGGATTGACTTATACACACTACTATATATAAAATAGATAACTAATAAGGACTTACTGTATAGCACAGGGAATTCTACTCAACACTCTGTAATGGCCTATATGGGAGAAAAATCTAAAAAAGAGTGAATATATGTATATGTATAACTGATTCACTTTGTTGTACAGCTGAAACTAACACAGCATTGTAAATCAACTATACTCCAATAAAAGTTTAAAAAATAAAGACGTGAAATTTTATAATTATTAAAGGGGGGACAAATTAAACTGAAGAATACAAACTAAAAAACATGCTTTCTGCTCTGAAGGCTGAGGTGGGCAGTCCTTCCAGAAGGAAGATGATTAAAGAAACACCTTTGGTGACCACTATTAATAACCTACATCTACAGGCTCCCAGGAGGATGGAGAGTTGTGAGCTGCAGGCTGGGAGTCTGGGGTGGAGTCGGCAGAGTGGGATAGGGGGATAAAGATCAGGTGGATGAAGGGCAATCCAGGAAGTGGCTCCAAGGACAAAAATGCATATTGGAAGCCAGGCCGGTGGTCCCGTTGAGGCTTCACTCTAGAGGGGGTGGGAAAAATGCAAGCCTGGAATGAGGAAACATGAGGGAGAAAGCCTGATAAAACACAGCAAGAGGGCCCAAAGCTAAAGGAAGGATTGGACAAATCCCAGATCCTCTGGAGTAGCCATCAGGCCATCTGGGCTCCCAGCACTGTCACAGACAAGCTCCTACTGAGATATAAAGGCCCAGCATGTGGCGACTTTCAATCTTCAGCCTTTTCCCTCCTGTGAGGTGGCTGGTGGCTGCAGGGGCACAGAGGTAGGGGCCAGTAAGCTGAAATGTCAGATCCTAAGACAATTCTGGAGAAAGTGCCCCATTCACTGAAAGTTTTCAAGTCTGCTCTTCTGGCTAATGTGCCTCTGATTGTGTTCCATATCCAGGATTTGGCTGCTTGGCTGGTGGTATTTCATTGGCTGGTGCAGGAAAACAAGAAGGTCATCTGCCATGAGCTGTCTTCATCATAAGCTCCCTCTGTTTGGCTGCACCCACTTCTCTCCTAGGCCCCATTCATAAGTCTTCACCTTCATAAAGTGGCTCTGAGTTGTTTTTACCCACACTTCTGACACCACAATGAGTAGGTTTTTTTCCTCACTCACACCAAGCAAATCCAATTCTCTATGGACACAACTAGGTGTCCAACAATTCAATTCAATTATGACACTAACTACCTGGAATTAGTGCAGTTCCCACAGGTTAACCGCTCAGCCCAATAAGGCTGCTCCCCATCAGATGCCAATTGCAAGTCCCAAGCTATCACCTGTACTGACCAACGGCTATAAATTGAGGGTTCTTATGACCCCCTTCTCCAGTTTAATAATTTGCTAGAACAGCTCCCAGAACTCAGGAAAGTGTTTTACTTACTATTATTAATTTATTATAAAGAATACAATTCAGGAACGGCCAGATGGAAGAGATTGTAGGGCAGGGCATGGGGAAGGAGCACAGGGCACCCATGCCTTCTCAGCACCTCAATGTGTTAACTAACTTGGAAGCTCCCTGAATCCAATTGTTTGGGGAGTTTTATGGAAATTTCATTATTTAGGCAGCACTGATTAAATCTTCAACCTTTGGTGATTGATCTCAATCTACCCTCCCTGGAGCAGAGTCAGGGGTTGGAGTTAAAAGTTCTAACCCTCTGATTATGCCTTGGTCTTTCTGGAAAATAGCCCCCATCCTGAAGCTATCCAGGGGCCCCAGTTATGTCATCACTCTTATCACCCTGGAGATTCCAAGTGTTTTAGGAGCTGTGTTCCAGGAACCAGGATAACAACCATCTGTATATATATTTTTTATTGTATCACAGTGGCCTTCTATGAAAATGCTGAGTTTCTTAAGGTCTGACATACAAATTCCCATTGTTAAGTTGGCAGGACAGTAGGGATGAGCCCCTATTTCTGCTACTATGACTTTCTAGGTGACCTTTGTAGCTACATCAAAGTCTTTCAGGGTCTACTGATGTGGTGGCCATTGGTTTGCAGTAGGCTAAAGGATAACTGAGCCTTGCTGATTTATAGATACCCATGAGCTTACTAAGCAACTGACCTGGACATTTTAGGGTAATTGCATTTCATTGTTGTCTCTGTCTGGAATGTCCTTTCCCTTCTTCACTCCTTGGGATATATTGGATTATTGCACACAGATATCCAGACCTCCTTCCACCTTTGGTGTGGAGTTCACATTCCTATCTCAGGGACTTTAGGATTTGCCATGCATGTGCTGGGACCGGTGAAATGTGGGCAGCAGTGACACTCTGCCAGCTCTGATGCCTGAAGAGGCACTGCAGGTTTCTGTATGCTCTTTTGGGTACTGTACTCTTTTTTCACAGTGAGAAGTGCTTCACTGAGCATGAGAAACAGAACAGACCTGACTGAAGCCATAGCCTTGAACCAAAGCCAGAAAACCATTGTCTACTTACCTGTGAGTGAGAAAAATAAATGCCTATTGTCATAGGTCACTGAGTTTGGGATGATTATCTGCAATGAAATTTTGGAAATAGCTGAATGAAGTCTCCTCTTCCTTAACAAACCTTTAAATTCTGAGGGGAAGGTCTCTCTCTCTGCTGTGGGCCACCTATTAAAGCACCTGTCACATTGAATTGATTTACAGTTAATGTTTACATCTGTCTAAAGGTGTGAGTCCAGAGAGGAGAGACCCTACCATTTATGTTTTCATTCATTCATTCACTCACCACAGAGAATTTGTCACAGGATAGACCTTTTTTTCTTTTTTTTTTTTAACATCTTTATTGGGGTGTAATTGCTTTACAATGGTGTGTTAGTTTCTGCTTTATAGCAAAGAGAATCAGTTATACATATACATATGTTTCCATATCTCTTCCCTCTTGTGTCTCCCTCCCTCCCACCCTCCCTATCCCACCCCTCCAGGTGGTCACAAAGCACCGAGTCAATATCCCTGTGCCATGCGGCTGCTTCCCACTAGCTATCTACCTTACGTTTGTTAGTGTATATATGTCCATGCCTCTCTCTCGTCCTGTCACAGCTCACCCTTCCCCCTCCCCATATCCTCAAGTCCATTCTCCAGTAGGTCTGTGTCTTTATTCCTGTCTTACCCCTAGGTTCTTCATGACATTTTTTTCTTAAATTCCATATATATGTGTTAGCGTATGGTATTTGTCTTTTTCTTTCTGACTTACTTCACTCTGTATGACAGACTCTAGGTCTATGCACCTCATTACAAATAGCTCAATTTTGTTTCTTTTTATGGCTGAGTAATATTCCATTGCATATATGTGCCACATCTACTTTACAGGATAGATCTTTGATAAATGACTGTGTACGGCATGATTGCATTATTAATTAATGACCTTCCATACTTTTACTTTTCTTTTTACTTTGTTTTGGGGTTTTAAGATTGAATATCTTGTTGGAATCTTTACCAGAGGTGAACAGGAAAAACAAGAGGAAGTGAGCTTGAGTGATTAAGTCAGAAGACAACGATGGGGAGAAGATTGAATATAGTCATGAGATTTTTGTGTCTTCTAATTTCATGTTACTACAGAACATTCCAAATTGGCCTACATAATTCCTTGCACCTAATTTTATCTAAATCAACCTTTGTTTCCTAAATGAATGGTGCTTCCACAATACAAAAAAATGCTTTAAGTATGGCCATTATGAAAATACTGTGAAAATTTATTCTTGTTGTCTTGGGTGTGTAAAGCCAATATAGCTTCTTTTTTTAATAGCAGATCTAATGGTCCTCATAGGCTCACATCTCAATAGATAAAGGGGAGATAGGTTTCAATCATCTTAGCCTAGGTTCCCAAAAGGAAAACTCAGAAAAAGAATGTGAGTGCAAGTAGTTTATATGAGAGGGGGAATCCCAGGAAGCTGAGAAGGGCAGGCAGCTGGTGAGATGTGTATTATAAGAATTTTGACCATCATGGGGACTGAAGCTTAGCCCCACTGGGGAGATTAGCGTGCCTGTATAAGATGTGTGCTAAGAACTACCCCAATCTGAAGGAGGAGCTGGAGTATTAACATGCTGATTCCTGACAGTCCCTGATGAGGGCTGCTCCTGTAGGTTTTCTGGCACTTCCCACTTGATCCTATGTGTTCATGGTGGGCTCCTGCTGGAGAGGATGTCCGTAGGGTGTGGATACAGCCTGAGGGGATATGAGCAGGGTGCTGCCCAAGTCTCCTGCACTCAGACAGTACAATGCAAGTTTAAAACATCACTGCCACTTGAGATTTAAATTGCATCATTTTGATGATAGTAGAGTCTCTTTTAAAAACTGTTTCACCTTCCAGATTTCCTCTTTTTTGTTCCTCTCTCCAGTCTGACAGTGGGGAATAGGTTTTTGAGGCCTCCTAGTGATAGGAGAGACAGAGCATTAGATCTGATGTCCTTGAAAACCATCTGGTTTCTCTTTTATGTGACTTGTCAGTGAACTCTGGTTTCATCTGTCTTCCTGGGGTGTTGTGTCCACATCTCCCATTGGAGTCCTTGGCTCCAGCCTTTTTTGTTGGTCCCCAGGACTTGGCATCATTGAACATGTCTGGCTGATCTCTAGGGTCTATGGCTCATAACCTCCTGAGGCCAGCTGTATCTCTTCTCCAGAGCACATGGGAATATCTGGGTCCCTTAGGGGACACATATGTGGAGGCGGGGATACTACTTTGGGCTCATTCATCTCACTACATTTAGGTTATTTCATTTCTGCACCAGTGCACAGATGAGTGAGCAGGGCCTGGTCTTCCAACTGGGGAATGTGTCTTTGATTTGACTTTCCCTTTCATCCACCTACCGTGCCCCCCTCAGATCCCTGAGCACCTCGGGAGAAATGATGGGACGCATCTGTCTCTCTGCCCACTTCCCTTTTGTCTCTCTCTCTCTTTCTGTCTCATTTCTCTCCATGAAGACCTGAAAAAATAGATTTTACTTTATATCAATTCCTTCTTTCTCCAGCCCTGGCTAATGCTAAACTTGAATGTCACATTGCCCAGGTCTGGCTCTTAATGGAAACTTAAAAAAAAAAAAAAAAAAGAAAATCCTTGGCTTTCAGAATGAATGTCTTGCTGTGGATTTGAAAATTCTTTTCTGGATGTTAGAGTCCAATATTGAATCATTCTCCCTTTTCATATTAATTCCCTGAAGCAAATAAATGTCTATGGCAGAGTAAAGTGAGATCAATACAAAGAGATGCAAAAAAGAAAAGAACATTAATATATTTCAACAATATTGTTCCCTATTTCATTATAGTCTTTTTTTTTTTCAAAGTGCAAGACCATAGTCAAAAAAAAAAATTCAATCAATCCTGCCTATTCTCTCTTCCATTTCCTCCATCTATCACTTGAACTTTCTGTAAATTCAATTTTGAAACCGGGTATAGCAGTCACAATGCTAGCCTCTTTAAGGAGAAAACCAATTCAAACTGATTTAAACAAGAGGGTTTCCAGCTCCAGCAATGTTGCTGGGGCAGCTCAACAGAATTGCAGGGCTCAGGTTTTCTCTGTCTCTGACATCCTTATCTTTGCCCTCAGCAGCTTTCTTCATGGGAACGATGCAGGTCATGTCATTCTAGGCACAATACCCAGACACAGCAATTTCCAGAGGAAGATAGGGACCATTTCTTGCTGTACCATCCTCTAAAGAGTGAGGAATCTGGAGTGGACACTGGGGTATGCCATCCAAACACTTCCTTTTGGGATGAAGACTTTACTCTCCAGTCTCCAGGAGTACTGGCTGATGGTGTCTCACTGCTGAGTCCCTCCCCAGGAATTGCACTTGTCTGAAGGAGGCTTCCTTGCACAAGGGCATATCCCTTTCCTGGGATATGAACCCTAAAACATCTCATAACCAGTGCCTAGTCCTCCTATCCTCCCAGCCACCAGACAAATAATGAAGGGTCAAGTCACAATGTCATGTGGCTTGGGAAGTACTGGGCTGCAAAGGACGAGAGAGATCGTGAGCTGCAGGACCTGGGGGAATCTCACCAACATGTAACGTCAGGACACAAAGAGTATATAGTGGGTAGATCCTGAGGGTGTTGGCTCAGGAAGGGGGAACACAATGTTGGGTAAGAAGAGTTTATTGTTATATAAATAATCTTCCTGATCCAGGATCTAACTCCCTGTCAGAGGGCTCTGGGATATGATGCTAAACTTCTGTCAGAGTTCTCTTGGAAGATTGAAAAAGTGCCCACACTAAGAGATGTGAAAATGCCAGCCCTGCCTTGGCAGGAAGTGGAAGAAGAGACCAAGAGGCTGAGAGAAGTCATATACTGGAGTGGATATAAGTAAGGCTGGGAATGCCACCTGCCGAATGTGATCCATGGAAGAGTCTGGAAAGAACTTCCTTTTCAAAAGCAGTAAGAAATGCCCTGTGAAAAGGGCATCATTGAAGAGCTCAGAGATGACATTTTAAAGACTGCTGTTTTTGGGGGGTTTTTGTCAGCTGGGGCTCAGGAGAGCAGATGCTGTTACAGAACTGAGCTCTCTGATAATAACGGAAATGACAGGATTCAGAAATAACAGAAGCCAGGTGGAGGTGCTGAATTGCCAAAGTCAAGGTGGGTGCAATTATCATAATGAACAATGAGGTTGGAATGGCAGCCAGGGGGCTGGGCCAGCAGAGAGCTATGGGGTTGGGAAAATATTGCTTGTGGACCAAATCCAGCTCACTGACTGTTTTTGTAAATAACAGTAGAACACAGCCACTCCCCATCATTTACATATTGCCTATGTCTGTTTTGTGCTATGACAGCAGAGGTGAATAGTTGCAACAGAGATCACATGTCCTGAAAAGCCAAAAATATGTACACTCTAGACATTTACAGAAAAAGTTTGCTGACCCCTGTGCTAGTCCTTCCCCAAAGTGATTTGTGATAATTTATTCAGTTAACTCTCCTCTGGGGAAAAGAGAAGACCTTGCCATTTTAAAGACTTTTGGACCCAGTACCTGAGTTGAATAACCAAAATCTGAAGCATCTTCATGACCTTCCTATCAGAGTAGGAATATCTGATAAATAAATGAACTCCTGCCCCAAGTCAGTCTCACAGTGGGTCCACTGGGTTGGCAAATCCATTTGGTAGGCATTTCACAAACCCCTGAATGTATAATTTTGAAATGGATGGTTGGCAGAATTATCATATTAGGTCCTTGGCCTGTGGTATAAGACCTATCATGTTGGGGAAGGCCAAGTAGAATCACCCCTTATTTTGATAAAGATAGTAAATTTAAATAATATTGCATCCTGGGGAGAATGACAGATGCCACCCTGAAGGATCTAGAGGGTGCAAAAGTGGTGATCACCATCACATCCTCATTAATTCACCAATCTGTGCCCTGCAAACATCGGATGACTCCTAGAGGATGCCAGGGGAACATCCCCAGCTCTACCAAATAATAGCCTTAGTTGAAACTCCTGTGCCAAATTTAGTATCTTTTCTAGAGCAGATTAAAATGGACTCAGGTACAGAGTACGCAGCCATTGTTCTGATGAATGCATTCTTTTCCGTTCCTATTACGAAGTAAGATCAGAAGCGATTTTCATTCAAGTGGGGTGAACAATAGGACACATAAACAATGTTGCCCCGTGGCTGCGTTAGCTTTCCCTCCCTCAGTCATAATACAGTCTAGAGCAGCAGTCCCCAACCTTTTTGGCACCAGGGACCAGTTTTGTGGAAGACAATTTTCCCACAGATGAGGTGGGGGTATGGTTCAGGTGGTAATGTGAGCAATGGGGAGCAGCAGATGAAATTTTTCTTGCTCATCCATCGCTCACCTCCTGCTGTGCGGCCCGGGGTTGGGGGGGTTGGGGACCCCTGGGCTAGAGGGACTAAGATCAACAAAACATTCTGTGACCTTGCACTGATCTACTATATTAGTACCATCCTGTTAACTAGCCTGAATGAGCAAGAAGTGACAAATATGCTGGAAACCTTGGCGAGACACATGTGCTGCAGAAGAGGAAATAAACCTGGTGAGGATTCAGAGGCTCACCACAGAGTGAGATATTTAGGATTCTGAAAGACTGGGATATGCCAAGAGATCTCTTTAAAGTAGGCAAATCATTGATTCTTGAACTTTACAGCACTAAGAAGGAAGCACAATGTCTGGTAGTCCTCAAGGGATTCTGGTGGAAGCGTATGCCATATATGGGAATGATTTCTAACCCACACACTGAGTGACACAAAAGGCTGCCAGTTTTGAGTGAGTTCCAAAGCAGGAAAGAGCTCTGCAGCAGGTCCAAGATGAGGCACAAATGGCCTGGAGCTTGTGCCACACAACTCTCCATGTAGGTGTATTTGTGGTTGGAAAGACATCTTGTGGCGAGAAAGGAATAAACCTCCTAGGGTCCTGGAGCAAGATCATGCCATTTACTGCAGAGAATGATATGCCATTGAAAAACCAGCTCCTAAGATGCTGCATGGCTCTGGTAGATGTCGAGTGTCTTATCATGTGGTCAGCACTGCCTACCAAGTACTTGGTTCTGTCCGATTCACCACATCAGTGGTTGGGTGGGCCAAACAGCATTCCACCATGAGATGAAGGTGGAGTTTCTGGAAATGGACACAGCCTTGAATGGAGAGCTAAGTAAGCAGCATGAAGATGCATTGCAGGTCCCCATGATACTCCCAACTGCTGTACTCACACCTCTCCCTCAGCTCCTGCCTACCACAAGTGGGAGATTCAGCTGATGGAGGAAGAAGATTTGATTCATGAATAGAAACCAATAGATTGGTTTGTGGATTCAAGCCCAGAATGGACTGCTACTACTCTACAACCTCATCAGAGGTAGCCCAGGGATATAGTAGTGATTGGCAATTCTCCCAGGGGTCAGAATTTTGAGTAGTTTCCTTGGAAGTTTACCTTGTGAAGAGAAAGAAGTAGCTTATAAGAATATATATGGAATCATGAGCCATTTTGTATGACTTGGCTTTTGATGAGGAGCATCAAAAGAATGCTTCAAAGACTGGGCACGAGGAGGTCTGGAGGGTAGACAAGTGTACAGATCTGTGGGTGTGGTCATAAAGTGTGGAAAAACTCAGTCGTGCGCTGACACCCAGCAAAGAGCACTTGTCACATAAAGGGCATAAATGACAAGTTAGACAGAGGATTGGCCAGTTGGCATCAGCCAGTCTCTGATATGGACCACCCTGGTATTGGCATACTGGGTGCATAGGGAGAGTAGCAGTGGTGGTGGGAATGAGCTCCTGCATGAGCCTCATGGAATTGTCTTCCACTAACCAAGGCTGACCTAGCTTCTGTCACTGCCAAAACACCAACCTGATACTTGAAAACACTGCAGCCCTCAATAGGCTAAACAGGAATTTAGTGGTGAGTTGATTACATTGGATCCCTTCCACCCAAAAAGGGAAGGAATTTTTCTTGACTAAAATTGATTTAAATTCTAGTTAAGGGTTTGACCTTTCTGTTTGTAAAGCCTCAGCCTCTGATGACTTACAGATAATATTGCCCTACATCTTTTAAGACAAAAGGATCCGCTTTGCAGTAAAAGGGGTATGGTGGCAGTGGGCATATGGACATGGGATCCTCTGATCTTAATGCTTACCATATCAACCAGAAGCCTATGGCCTGATGGGATCATTAAAAAAAATTTGAGAAGGCCCAGCAGTAGTGCTAACTTGGAAACATACTCTGCAGGGATAGGTACCATCTTCTAGGATGCATGATCATTTTATGGTATTGGGTCCCCAATATGGTGCTTGGGAATACAAGTCTGGGAACCAGTGGGTGGAAATAGGTATGTACCTGCTTACCATCACTCCCACTTGGGGAATAGTTTGTGTTTCTCTGCTCAGCACTTTTAGGTTCTGTGAATCTAGGGATCTTATTCCCAGAGGGGATGCTTTCACTAGAGATCATAGCAAGGATCCTAGTAAACTTAAGCTTTGCTTATTGTCCAGTCACTTCGACTTCTTCGTGCCAAGAGACTAGGAGGCAAGATGAAGAGTTGGCATCCTGGCAGGGTCATTGACCCTGATTGTCTGAGAGGCAGGGATGCTTCACATGGTGAGAACAAGATGTGTACACCCAGGTGGTCCAGTTGGTAATTGCCTGACTTCGATGGTAAATAGACAGACACTGTTGCAACCATAGTCTGAGAAGGGATTGGTTATCAGAAGCTTGGACCCTCAAGGAGGAGGGTCTGGGTCAGCACATGAGGTGTGACCCCTGGACCAGCAGAGGTGATGGCCCAGAGTAAGCAGAAGCTAGGATGGATAGTGGGGGACGGAGATGATACATACTGATTATGGCCTGGAGACAAGCTGCAGTGGCTGGGGCTGTGGTCCCTTCCACCAATTTTCTTTGGTGTTTCCCTGTGAATAAGACAAAGCAAAATACTGGAGGAGCTGCTCCTCATGGAGTGAACTCACGACATGAAGCTGGCGACTCTGAGCTGTGCAGGGATACACTGTAATAGACGGCAGTGTGGTGCCCAGACAACCCCTTCAGGACTCAGGTGCTCCTTCCCCTGGCTGCTGGCGGTCCCGTTGCTGATGGCTAAAAGCTGCATTCTTCTAGGAAAGGTGTCTCATAGCAGGTGGTGACCGTGTGGGACCAGATGCAGGAGGAGAATGCCTCAGTCCTTGACTTCCTTTTGGGATGATTTCTGAGGGGTCATCTCAGTCCCACAATGACCACTGAGTTGGCAGAGGTCTTCATGCAGACCATTCCCTGAGTGAACTTTTCTTTCATCCCAGTCCTGCATCCTTCACTTTCTTATAGTTGTTGCTCCCAAGAATATTCCTCAATAAATCACATGCATGCAAAACTCCATCTCTGGGTTCTTTTCCAGGGAACTCCACAGAAGCCATAAATCCTACCCACAAATATCCCTAAGGGAGCATCTCTCCAATCCGACCAGATAGAATTGGGTCATACGTCCATTCCTCAACCAGTAACCAACAAGAAGACTGGGTATCCATGATTAAACCAGTCATTTGGGGCTGGAATGGGTGTAGAGGGTCAACAAAATGACAACTCTCCATGGGATATTGGGGAGTCAGTGACTAGTACAGGAACCTCCCCAGAATTGCCTCCAGAGCTGTGTCATCAGAGAGCTGGGGTAGATGGCTGCCCTTCTGGATTGTTTGTGGCTCTGTGCAGGGGAATGTGCTGCATGCCATCCTGGCACCTGCCTCCCAGAGGGTCAGACCAGCTGCTGGAATGGTTAGTGTCTAATACAAGGCTTGCTCTGGACAGGACCTGTTTCATCCACATCAAAATATATGTGGGGGAATATGCACATTTCTAAGTGCTACTGTCACCCTCTAACAAAGTAAACCTCAAGTGTTAAGTTCTTTCCTTTTTAAAGGAGTTAAATTACATTTTTTTTTAACGGTATGTGGGCCTCTCACTGTTGTGGCCTCTCTCATTGCGGAGCACAGGCTCCAGACGTGCAGGCTCAGCGGCCATGGCTCACGGGCCCAGCCGCTCCGTGGCATGTGGGATCTTCCCAGAGCGGGGCACGAACCCGTGTCCCCTGCATCGGCAGGCGAACTCTCAACCACCGCACCACCAGGGAAGCCCAAATTACATTTTTAAAGAATCACAGATGAACTCAGAACTCAGGGTTCCTTCTCAGTGAGAACTTGACTCTTGTATTAGGATTCCAAGGGTACAAAGCTAGAATTCCCACGTATGTACTCTGGGACTGTAGTTTAGAAGACGTCATAGGAGTTTTAGAAAATAAAAGGAGAGAATCTGTGGCCAAATACATTTGCTAATGCTGGGTAATGAAGATAATTTGGTTTCATTTCCAAGGGGTTTCTTATGGCGCTTTCCCCAAGTCTCGCAATCAGTCCTGGGAGACACTGCTGCTGCTGACCTTAGGGCACCTCTCACAGTGACAGCTGTGTTCTTTCTTATTTTGCAAGTGCTGCTGCATCAGCAACTTTGCACCCCGCCTGGTGTGGGCTGTTCAGGTTATTCTCACTGCAGTGCACAGCATGGCTGTTTTTCACGTCCCATGTGACTCAGAGAATCCCAATGTTACATAAACATGCCCGAGTGCATCCTGCCTCACAAGTTGGCAGCTCTAGCAATTTGTTTCTCTTTCCTTGCCAAAATCAGAATTAAAAGATTTTTTGTTAAATTATATGCCTACTGGAGCTCTCTGCACAGGAAAGGAGAAATGTGACTGCGTCACACCAGGCGGCAGGACCGGCTGTCTCTTTGGTGTTAGTCACCTCTGAGAAGTGAGCTCTCCCCTCTCACCAGTACACGCTGCCCCAGACCTTTGCCAGAGCCTCTATTTTAGGCATGTTTCTTGTTTGTTCCTTGGCAACATATTCAGTCAGGTTATTCACAGTTATCTGGTGAGTGCTTAAGAAAATCAACAGCAGGCTTCTCTTAAAAATTCTCAAAGAATTGCAATAATGTGTCTATTCAAGGCATAGACCTAAATCAGCAGAAATTAACTGTGGACATTAGTCAACTAAATGTAATAAAAACTGAGCTGTATGATGTACAATTGTCTGGAGGTGTTGATTCTTTTCATTACCTCCTGATATTTTCTGTTTCATTTTGCATTTTTGTGAATTTTTGCAGGTTTCAGCAGCTTAGGTGGGCATCAGATGTGCTACCCAGCAGTGGGATTTTAGGACGACCATG
Organism: Stenella coeruleoalba; assembly: GCF_951394435.1. Taxonomy (NCBI): domain Eukaryota; kingdom Metazoa; phylum Chordata; class Mammalia; order Artiodactyla; family Delphinidae; genus Stenella; species Stenella coeruleoalba. Next base: position 29,537,418 of record NC_137153.1, on the reverse strand, counting down.
GGGAAGGACAACAAAGCAGGCTGTCATGGTGGGCGTGTGGGATCAAAACAAGGCCCAGAGTAATCTGGAGACAAAAATACTTTGGAAGAAGAAAAAAGTTGCTCCTTGAGGGCCTAATCAGGTTGTGGAAATAGCCTCTAAGAACATACAAAGCTACCTGATCGGAATAAACATCTCATGACCTGAGAACACACTGTGTGGTAGAATATACTGTGAGTCCTTCCTGGATCTCCGCCAAGGACATTATTTCCAGAAACGTCTAAGTGGTCCTGTTACTCTTCTGTCAAGGATTCTGGCTTGAAGGTGAAGCACTTGGTATCACGTGCTCCCAGCTGTGCTTCCTGCTGGCACTAGAGCCAATCTAAACCTGCCTGCAGGGCCCACGTCAGGAGGGAAATTGAGTGAGTTGCTCCCTTCCTCATGCTTAGGGAACTCACAGTGGCTGACATGCAGGGAGTTCCACATTTGAGGTCTCTGTGTGCTAAGGCTAAGGAGAGCTATACTTACAAAACAAACAATCACAACAAAACACAAAATACAGAATGTTTCTGGGCATTCACTCCCAGAAAAACACAATCTTGCTGGAAATAAACAAGAAGCAAGAGTGAAATGTTTTCAAGAAGACAGACATAAGAACCTGAAGATACATTTATAGAAAGAGCCAGTGCAGATCTCATTCAGCTCTGTCTTGTCTGGGAGATTTCTAGTTACACTGAATGAGTGGGGGACATGAGGCTTGGATGACAAGGTACTGAGTGTCACAAGGGCTCAGTGCTGGGATGTGTGGGCAGACAGTCCTCCAGATGCCCCCTCTCCCAAGGGCACCTACAGGTAGAACGAGACCTGAGTGTCATATCCACAAACATGCTCTGTGATCTGGATCTCCAAAGGGGCCCCATGAGTTCCTCTAAAGATTTTTCCCCACATATTTTTCCCTAATATTTTTTAAAAGTTTAAAAGATGGTTCTGGAATCAAAATCCAGTTGATAGCCTTCACAGAATCCCATTGTATCCAAGATTTTACTGAACAAGACAGATTTTCTTTAACAATGCATGCTTAGTTGGTCTTCAGTCCCAGGGATAAGCCATGAATGACACATCACCATATAGACAAAGATGCCCATCATCAGAAAACCTTGGATTAGTGCTCCTGGACTGTGCCTACATGTGTGGAATGAATGTTTGTGTGTCCCCACTGATATGATGAAGCCAACTCCCATTGCAACTGAATCTGGAGATGGAATCCTTATAGAAGTAATTAAGATTAAATGAGGTAATTGTGAGTGGGGGGGCGGCTCCTGATCCAACAGGATTTATGTCCATATAAGAAGAGCTCCTGGAGAGCTCACTCCATGCACACAAAAATGTGGCCATGGGAACTCACAGTGAAGTGACAGTTGCCTACAAGCCAAAGGAAGAGGCCTCAGAATGGAACCTACCTTCCAGCCTCCAGAAAAAACAAATAAATTTCTGTTGTTTTAGCCACCCAGTCTATGGTATTTTGTTATGGGAGTCCAATACATAAACAAGCATACTTCTCCATGTGGTGCCTGGATTACTAATGATAATTACAATAACTCTAATAATAGTTTCCCCATTTAGTGATCACTTGCTGTGTGCCTGGCATTGTTGATCACCTTTGATTCATGTTTATTCATTTTTCCTCTTGTTGTGGGTACCAGTCCTTTCATGTTCTTGGTGAGGCCTGGGCCAAAATCGGTAGGGGATCTTTCATGTCATCATGAGGACAGTACACTGTGTTCAGACAAGCTGATATGGTATCGCCTGTTGAGGCCCATGACAGAGACCTAGGCTGCTGCCTTTCCCTTTGGATTCATATAACTTTGACAGATTATATTTCTATTTCAATCTAGTACTGGGGGCTTGTGAAAATCCTTTGGGTAAAAGCTGACCACATGAATCTCCTGGGTTCACATGTCTGACCTCTCCATGTTTGGAACAAGGCTGTTCCAGTGATAAGTTGTGTAATATGGCCACTTACTTAATCCATGGGAGTTAAGGGAACAGAGGGAAATAAATTCCCATCTGGAGATCTCTCTCCCAGTGATATTGCTTTTTTCCTTAACCACTTTACTCATTTGAGCCTAGAAGATTCTAGAAGATTCTGCCTTGAGTGGGTGATGCCTTGCCTCACTCACTACCTTCTTCTATCCTGATGGGGAGTTGAGTGAATGGTAGCTGGGCATGGTGCTGCCATATGGGCCACAGGACCAGGGACCAGACAGAAATAGGGTGGCAGGAGCTGGGCTCAGAGTGAGGAAAAGAGAGGTGGGGCATCAGGACACTGCCCCTTCGCCTCTTAAAGCAAGATTAAGATTTGGAAAATACCCTTCATTGTGCTTTTCAAACAGCCCTCATACAGCCCTCCATTCCTCCTCCCTGCTTCAAATCCACATTTCCCCCTTCTCATGGCCCTCCTGTTGCAGTTCATTTCAACAATTACACCCTCTGGCTAAATAAGAGGAGGAAGATGAAGCCTCTATTTTGGCCCCAAAAGGATTTTATTGATCAAAGTTGCCAAGTCAACCTTCTTGACTGCCAAGATGAAGTGTCAAATAAGAAAAGTCGGCTCACACATTCTCACTCTGGCACCTTAAATTCGAGACCTGGGTTTTAGCAGAAACAAGAGAGCAGAGTCCACTGCTGTGGGAACCATATTTCCCACTTCATGGTCACAGGTAACATATTTTGCAATGTCATGCAGTTGACCCATTAGGACTACTCATTCCGGGGCAGCATTGCTACACAAAAGATAAACCCACAGCACATTAGGCGGTTGTTCTCCTGGACGAACACCAGCACTGCCAAAATTTTTCACAGATGTGGCCTGATCTTCAAAGTAGCGTTAATTTGCTTAATCTTTGAGCACAAGCCACTAATTTTCCCTTTCTTTTCTGAACATATTCTCAGTGAGGGTGTGATTATCTGGAAGACACCTGTGCAGGTCAGCATCACTTCATTTAAGAAACCAAGTTCAATAGTCAAAACTACCAACCATAAGTTGTTCTAAGATAATACTAAAGATATCTGTGTTCCATTCTAGAATTTGGGACTAATTTGTTAAATTGGACCAGCAACTGAACTGGTAGATTTTCCTTGTAGATTTCCTTGTCTTGATTTGTACCTAGATGAGAATTGGAGAATTAGACAGGTTTCAAACATTGTGTTTAGAACATGTGCAAAAAGAATGGCTCCAAAACCTATTATTAACAATGGAAATTTGTCAACTATAGCTTCAGGTACCAAATTCATCTTTTATCCATCCATATGCTATCTGCCATTTCTCCTTTTATCCCTATACCTCCTCCCCATTCCTCTTTTCCTCTCTTCCTCCCTCCCCCTTCCTTCCTTCCCTCCTTCTTTTATTCAGTCAATATGTCTTATGTGCCAGTATTATGCTATGCTCAAACAAAGATGAAAGCTCATACTTCTGTCCCCATGGAGCTCAAGGTCTTATCAGGGATCCTCCATTTAATATGTGAATGATGATAAAGGCTGAGATGGAAATTTGCACTGGGAGCACCGGGAGAAGGACTTGTGAGTGTCCTTTAGGCTTCCTCTGGAGGGACAGCTGGGTTAAGTCTCCAAGCCAAGAGGAGTCTGATGGGTGAAGGGCCAGGAGGGGTCAGGATGTCCCAAGCCCATGGAAGGGCTTGTACAAACACATGAACCAGGGCATGGTGTGTTTGGGAAGCACTGTTGTTTCTCACAATGGAGCTGGTGGTCCAGTTGGCTGCAGAGGAAAGGAGAGCTGCAGACACAAGCAGAAGTCAAGCCTTGAAGGCCTGGTTTCTTCCACTAAGAAGTCTGGACTCTGAGACATTGGAGCCATGGAAGGACTTTAAGAGGAGAAGGGCATGGCCAGTGCTGTGTTTAGAGACATGTTTAAAGAAACTGAAAGTGTGCAGGGAACCTGTGGTGAGGCTAGTAGCTGCTGTGGCAGCAGATGCGGGTGTCAGTACCCAGAAAGCTCTGGTGGGGGCATTTCAGACATAGACTCTGCTGTCCTTTCTGACCAAAAAGGCCAAGAGTAGAGAAGGAGTCTGTAATCCTTTGGGTGTCTATTGAGATTTCTTTCTAAGGAGTTGACAGCTCATATAGAATGGTCTTAAAAGCCTTGACACAGCCCTCTTTCCATCAGATATCCTTGTCATTAGACTCCCGAGGTGCCTGGAGTTCCAACATTAGTATCTTATATCTGTGTGCGCTTAAAAACATCTCTTAGGGCGATCAAAGAGTGTCGGCTCACGCTGATGAGGGGATCTGAACCCTCTGGGAGGGGGTGATGGGGCTGCTATCCTTGGGTGGGCACCGACTATGGGGGGCCACCTTGCATGTGGCCTGGGTCTCACACCCCAGCATGCCACAGGGTGGGTATCTGTGCCCAGGCGGAAAGCAAAGATGGGAGAGACCTAGAGACACAATCTGATCTAGACCTGCGGGTGAACCCAAGCCCAGAAGACAGTCCGAAGTCTGAAAAGAAGGTGGGTGCTAACATCAGTCAGAAAAACAGAATCTAGGTGGCAGTGGTTGACACCTGATATATTGTCCAAAATGCTGGCCTTGCCCTTTTGATTAACTGAAAGATGAGCAGAGTTGCCTGGGATGGAAGGGTCTGCCTGGGCTGCCCAGGACTGTTACGGCAGCATCCACACTTCAAGCTGTGAGTGAGCGGGAAGCAGAATAGAAGCCTGACGCGAATCCTGCCACAGTAACAACGGGTCTGCTGGCTGAGAGGCAGTTGGGCAGCACATTCATTCATAGTCATCATGCAGTGTTATGTTGACGAAAACAAACCAGAACAAAACAAATGAGCAAAAAACTACAAGGACTGTAATTTGTTTACTAAGGGCATTTTTAATCATCTCCTAGTTTTCTTGGTACAGACATAGCTCCCTTTTTTTTCTTTATGTTTTTGGGACTCTTTAACCTCAGAAGATGATGGTGTGAAAGTGCCAAGCATAAAGCCAGGTGCAAAGTAGATACTGAATTAAATAATTCAGTAAAAATTAGCTGAATCAGAAAAATGATTTGAGTGTATCTCATTTGTCAGGCACTTTCCTTATTTCCAAATCTCAAGTTCATCCTATATTATCTTGAGTTAATAGGTGAGGAAACAGAGGCCCAGAAAGTGTAAATAACTTGTCCAAACTGCCCAGCTGCTCAGCAGGGTTTGAACCCAGGGCTGATTCAGAAATGTATGCTTTTTAAAGGGAAAGGTGGGTGGGAAAACTATGGTCTACAGTCTGTTAACGTTTCTTTTACAGAGAACCTGCATCTTTCCCTCAAGGAACTATCTAGATCAACCTAGAATATTCTGCTTTTCTTCCCTGTAAGCTTCCAGTGGTCTAGGAAAGTGAGGGGAGGGGAGGGGTGGGGCAGGTGAGAGTCAATTTCACTCTTCTAGTTATAAATGTCCAGAGGTAGATTCCACTGCTTTCCTTGGCCATCCTGTTTTTGCAAATTCTCCCTCACTGGGTCCTTGAAACACATCCCATGAATTTCATAATCACTTAACTTTGTGATAGCACCCGGTCATAATTTTCTCCTCACTAAATGATACCCCATGATTCAGTGTCTGCTAAGAGGACAAATCAGTTCTATGTGAATTTGGCAGACTTGAAAAGGAAGCATCCGACCCTGCAAGGGGACTACTCTCAGGCACGCATCCTGATTTGGGGTTTCCCTGGTCCCATATTTATGAACAGAAGTCAGAAGAAGGCATTTGGGGATCCAAAATGTAAGAGCAGTTTGTAAATGAAACAAGTGAGTTTGAGATACCACATCTTCCATATCCTGCAATTCACAACTGTGTTTTACTTCTGCCTGTATGCCAAAGGCTCCTAGAGTCAATACTAGGGGGCCTGAATGCTCGAGGTCTTTATCAAGTACTGTGAGCTCAGAAATGTGACTCCAGTGCAAGTGGAAGAAAGACTTGAGTGCTAGTGAGTTTTTAAAGTTTTCTTATTAGAATTAAACAAATGCAGTGGAACAAAGATATATATATATATATATATATATATATATATATATATATATATGTATATATATTTATTTATTTATTTATTTATTTATAAAATATAAAAATATATATAAAATATTTATATATATAGATATATCTATCTATCTTTCTATAATATCTTTAAAGAAAGAGTTTTGGGAAGCAACTAGTGAGGAAACCCAGCACATGCCTCTCACAGGGTACCTGATGCTGCTGGTGCCCACCCTGGGCCCACAAGTGCCCCTGAAGACCTTTGCTCAGCCACCAGGGCTGGGCTGGCCCCAGTGGTAGCCTCTCCCCTGGGGACCATGAGCTCACAGAATGGTAACTGCTGGAAAGCCGTGCACGAGGGGCAGGGAGAACAGGGTGTGTGGATTTTCAAATGATAAACACCCAAGGAATTCATCCTCAGCTCTTTTGCTGGGGGCTTCTGTGCCTTTGAGGCCAATTACATGGAACTGAGCCTGTATTTGGCCTTGTGAGCACACAACGATCTCACCACTAAAGGCCCCTCATGGTTTTGTACACACAGAGGTTTTGAACTAAGTGCAGAGATCATGGGAACTCTTGGTGGGTTAGCTGAGCCGTTGTTGTGTCTAGACACATCTCCCTGACGGACAAACCAGGCTTTAAACACTGCCACCCAGATTGGCTCTGGGCTGCAGCCATGGCCTGAGGGAGTGGGCTCCTGGTCTGATTATTCTCTAAGCTGGGGGTCTTCTCAGTTTATTAGATGAATTGCTACACTTGCTGGTAGTTGTTTTAATTCTCCATTATTTTTTCTGTGTTTAATTTTTAAAAATTATTTACTTCAAAATTGTGGTAGTAAATTATATATAAAATTTACCATTTTAACCATTTTTTAAGTGTACAGTTCAATGGCCTTAAGTACATTCACATTGTTGTGCAACCATCACCACCATCCATCTACAGAATTTTTTCATCTTGCAAAGCTGAAACTCTGGACCCAGTAAACACTAACTCCTCATCCCCCCTCCCCCAGCCCCTGGCAACCACCCTTCTGCTTTCTGTCTCTATGAATCTGACTACATTAGGGACCTCATATAAATGGACTTATAAGGCATTTGTCCTCTTGTGACTGACTTATTTCACTTAGCATAATGTCCTCAAGGTTATTCTATGTTGTAGCATGTGCCAGAATTTCCCCTTTTTCTAATACTGAATAATATTCTATTAGGTGGATGGACCACATTGTGTTTATCTATCCAGCTATAGACGGACACTCGAGGTACTTCTACCTTTGGTTATTATGAATAAGGTTGCTGTGAACACAGGTGCAAAAGTAGCTCTTTGTGTTCCTGTTTAATTCTACATTACCTATGCTCTGTGCTGAAACAAGAAAACTTTTAATTTAGCTACGCCCTTTTTCCCTCTCCATAAAATAAAGTGACTTCTTCCGACCCTGTGTAATAGCATTTTAGTAATACTTCTGAGAACGAAGTATATAATTTTCTTTTTTCAATAACTGAATAATAAGACAAATTTATTGGGAGGATTAAAATGCCAAAGGCATATTTTGGTGAAGTACCAAGGATGGTTGAAACCATCGAAAAATTCATTTAACCTACTAAATTCTCAAATCTAACCAAGTCAAAGGACTTTTTAAACATAAGCCCCATAAATTGTAATTGGACCACACAGTTCAAGTGCATGGTTCCAACCTTCTGAGCCCTGCAAAGGGTGGCACATATGTTAGCTTGTGTGTAACCAACGGTAGGGCAAGATACCCACACAAGGGTGCAGTCCCCTGGCCACATTGACCTGGGGAAGACTCATCAGCCATTGTTGACCAGCACAGTAGAGAGAAAATAAGGAAGAGCAGGTACTACTAGGCTAACAAACCAAGCACATTGCTTCTCATCCAGGCTTTGCACTGACTCCGAAGGGATAATTAAGATGGATCTTGGCATGGGCCAGTCACTGAGTTGCTCAGGAAGCCTGTGACTAGGCAGATCAGGGGGCCCCTGAAGACCAGGATTGGGGTCATTGAGAGTTCATGGCCAGCAAGTCACAGTGGCAAAAGGCGAAACTGAATAGCAGGTGAGGTCTATGAGTGCAGGAGACCAATGTTATCTTGCGTTTTGTGCCATTCCATGCAGTGTGCTGGGCAGGGTCACGGGGTCCCTGAGCCCCTGGTAGCATGCTAGGAGACATGCAAGAGATGCAAGGGCCCAAGAGAGGTCAGAGCTCTCCACTAGCCTTGTCAACTTCTTACACGTTAGCTTCCAGTATCATCCAAGGTAGTGATGACTACAGGTCAGCCAGAAGACTCTTCGTTCCCCTAAAATGCCCATCTGCTTTGTGATACTTGAAATTGTCTAACTTTCCAGTTTAAGATGTGGCTTTGTGAGAGATAAACCTGATTTCAGTTGAGACTGAGTAAATGATTAATATTAGGCACTGTTTATTCGGCAAAGAGGGGAGAAAGCCCAGCTGTTCTGGGTGACAGGAGGTTAAAATGTAAGAAGTTTCTTAGATGAGAAAAAAGAGCCAAGAAATGGCAGATATGGGTTTCACTGGGGACAAACACTGTGTTTTTCTAACTTATATCAAGGGTAAAACCTATAGTCAGATGTGCTGAGGGAGTGCTAACTGCTGACAGCTCATGCATAGACCAGGCTGTCCACTAGCCCTGTAGCCACAGTGGGTGCACTGTGGAAACTCAAACACTGAGTACCCTTATTGCAACTACATCTCATTCAAGGTCTGGCTAGCCATTCCCATTAGTAGTATCAATTTATCCCAAATCTACGTACCATACTGTGGGGCTGAGCTCCAAAGTCAACTGGTGGATCGGTTGATTATGTACATTTCATGGTCCTATTTTAAATGTGTTCCTTATAGGAATGACAAGTGGTGAAATTAGATTCATGAGTTTAACAGTCATAATAATTGTAGTGACACCAAAATCATAGAAAGGAGAATGTGATCACAGAATTCTTAAAAATTGATCTAGCACAAAACTTTTCTATAAATACCCTAAGAAAATGATGGAGATTAAGATAAACAGGGATATTACATGGGTGTCATGTACCCCCTGATATGATGAGGTGAGGAGGACACCTCACCCCTGTGATATTCTTTCCTCAAACCCATAAACATAGTCTAGTCATGAGAAAAACATCAGACAAACCCCACCTGAAGGCCATTCTACAAAATATATGACCAGTACCTTCTCAAAGTTGTCAAGGTTGTGAGAGATAAAGAATGGGTAAGAAACAAACACAGATGTAAGGAGATATGATGACTAAATGTGATGTGGTGCTCTGTCTTGGAACTTGGAACAGAAAAGGACATTAATAGGAATACTGAGCAGAGACTGAACACAGTCTGGGCAGTAGTTAATGGTAATGTATAAATCTTAGTTTTGACAAACAAAATAGGGTGTTTCTCTTTGAAACTTTTCTGTGAATCTAAAATTATTCATCCAAAAAATTACTTTGAAAGCAGAGACATGGAAATTCTTAGAAGGAATCAATAATAAATGCAGAGCTCAAAAACACTGTAACAGAAATGAAGAATATCTTTGATGGATCTATTAAGAGACTGGACACAGCTGAGGAAAAAAATGTCTGCACTTGAAAATAAGTCAATAGAAACTTCCAAAACCAAAAAAGTAAAGAGAAAAAAATGACTGAAAATTACTGAACAAGAACTTCGGGATAACTACAAAAGTTGGAACATACATGTAATGGGAACACTCGAAGTAGAAGAAAGGGAAAAGAATAGAAGAATTATTTGAAGCAATGACTGAGAATTTCCCAATATTAATGTCAGTCACTAAACCACAGATACAGGAAGCTCAGAAAACACCAATCAGGATAAATGCCAAAAAAAAACCCCACTATACCTTGGTGTATTATTTTCAGACTACAGGAAAAATATCCTGAAAGAAGCCAGAGGGGGGAAAGTGCTACACTTATTGAGGAGCAAATATAAGAATAACATCTTACTTCTCAGAAAACATGCATGGAAGAAAAGAGTGGCATAAAATATCTAAAGTGTTGGGAGAAAAAAATCATCTAGAATTCTGTACCCGGTGAAATTATTCTTCAAAAGTTAAGGAGAAATAAAGACTTTCTCAAACAAACAAAAATTGAGGGAATTTGTTACCAGTAGACCTGCCTTGCAAGAAATGTTTAAAGAAGTTCTTTAGAGAAAAGGAAAATATTTAGATCAGAAACTCAGACCTACATAAAGAAAGGAAGAACATCAAAGAAGGACTATGTAAAGGTTAAATAAAAACTTTTATTTTTCTTATTCTTCATGGATAAAAGTTTGTTAACAAACAGATGACAGTTTGTTCAAGATGATTATAGCAATAATTTATTTGATTATGTATATTATAAATATATATATGCTTATGTATGCTTATATATAAGTGAAATGGCTGACAGCAATGATACTAAGTACAAGAAGAAGAAATTAAGATTATTTTGTGGTTATAAGATACTCACATTACCCATGAAGTGAAGTGAAACTGGACTTGGATTAGTTGTAAAAATATACTGCAAACTCTAGAGCAACCACTAAAAGAAGTTAAAAAAAAGTGTAACTGATATGCTAAGAAAGGAGAGAAAATGGAATATATAAGATACTCAATTAAAACCATAAAAGGAAGAAAAAGAGTGGAAGACAAAAATAGGAGCAAAGAACAGGGGCAACAAATAGATAATAGTAATAAATATGGTAAATATTAATCCAACTATATCCATAATAACACTGAATTTCAATAATCAAAATGCTCCATTAAAAGAGAGATTGTCAGAGTGGATAAAAATACATGGTCTAACTATACCTTGTCTATAAGAAGTTCACTTTAAAGATAAAGACACATACGGATTAAAAGTAAAGGAATTGAGGAAGAGATATCACACTAACACTGATCAAAAGAAAGTGTGAGTGACTGTATTAATTTCAGACAGAGCAGACTGCAGAGCAAGGAAAGTCGTCAGAGATAAAGAGGGGCATTACATAATGGGATTAATACAGCAAGCAGATATCAGTTACATCATCCCATAGCAGCAGAATACACATTTGTCTCAAGCTTACATGGAACATTCACCAAGAAAGACCACAGTCTGGGCCATAAAACATGCCTTAACAAATTTAAATGAATAGAAATCATACAATTTATGTTCTCAGACCACAATGGCATTAAACTAGAAATTAATAACAGAAAAATAGCTGGAAAATCTAATAATATGTTGAGACTAAACAGCATACTTCTAAATAACACATGGATCAAACAAACTCAAGAGGAATTTAAAAATATTTTGACAAAATGAAAATAAAAATACAACTTATCAAAACTTATGGGAAGTAGCAAAAGCAGTGCCTATGGGGAAATTTATAGCATTGAAGGCATATATTAGAAAAGAAGTTCTAAAATTAACAACCTAAGCTTCCACTTTAGGAAACAAGAAAAAGAGCAAATTAAATTCAAAGTAAGCAGAATAAAAGAAATAACAAAAATGGGAGGAGAAATCAATGAAATTGAAAATAGGAAATCAGTAGAGAAAATCAACAAAATCAAAGGATGGCTCTTTGAAAATATCCATGAAATTAATAAGGCTAACTAAGAAAAAAGACAGAGGATATACATTACAATTATCAAAAATCATTAAGATGCCATGGGTTTTGAAAGGATAATAAAAGAATACTATGAGTAACTCTATGCCCACAAATTGGATAGCCTTGATAAAATGGACAAATTCCTTGAAGGATACAATTTCACAAAACTTACATATGAAGAAATAGACAATTTAAAGAGTCCTATATCTATTAAAGAAATTGAATCTACAGTTAATAACCTTCCTAAACAGAAAGAACCAGGTCCAGATGAATTTACGTGTGAGTTCTACTAAATATTTAAGGAATAAATTATACCAATTCTCTATCATCTCTTTCAGAAGATAGAAGGAGAAGTAATATGTCCTAATTCATTCTTTGGGACTAGCATTACTCCAATACCAAAACCAGATATTACAACAAAACCACAGACCATTATCTCTCATGAACATAGATGCAAAAATTTTCTACAAATGTTAGCAAATTGTATCCAATATAAGGAGATGTATAAGGTATATACACCATGACCAACTGAAATTTATCCCATGTGTGCAAATCTGTTTCAACAGCTGAAAATCAATTAATGTAATCCATTGCATCAACAGGCTAAAGAAGAAAAATCACATAATCATATCAGTAGATGAAGAAAAAGCAGATGACAAAATCCAGCACCCATCCATACTAAAAACTCTCAGCAAAATAGCAATAAAGGGGAAACTTCCTTGTCATCTACAGAAAACCTACACCTAACATCATGTTTAATGGTGAGAACCTTCAATCCTTCCTGCTAAGATCAGGAAAAAGGCAAGGATGAACCCTCTCACCACTCATTGTCAATATTGTACTGGAAGTCCTAGGTAATACAAGACAAGGAAAGAAAAACCTAGAGGCTTAAAACAACTGCTCAATATTCCGTAATAACCTAAATGGGAAAAGAACTTGAAAAAAGAATAGATATATGTATATGTATAACCAAATCACTTTGCTATACACCTGAAACTAACACAACATTGTTAATCAACTATACTCCAATATAAAATAATTTTTTAAAAAAACATATTTATCTCAGTTTCCATAGGTCAGGAATGCAGATTGGATCATCTGTTCAGGGTCTCCCAAGGCTGCTCTCAAGTTGTCACCTGGTCTGTGTTCCTTCTGGAGCTCAGGATCCCCTTTCATGCTCATGTGGCTGTTGGAAGAATCCAGATCCTTGTGGTTGTAGGACGGAGGTCTCTGTTCTCTTGCTGGCTGTCAGCTGGGGGTGTTTTCAGCTCCTACAGGATGTCCTCAGACCCTTTCCATGTGGTCCCTTCTATAGGTTCTCTTATACTCAGAATCTCTCTTCTTTCAGGATGGGCCCAGCCTTTTTCAGGCTCACCTGTTTAAGTCAGGTCCACCTGAATAATTTCCCTTTTGACTAATTGAAAGTCAACTGACCGGAAATCTAATCATGAGAATGTTGCCCCATGATATTAAGAGGCTCTGCCCTCACTTACAAGGAGGGAATTATTCAGGAAGTGCATATGAATGAGTGGGAATCTTGAGGGTCATTTTAGAATTCTGCCTGCCACAGTGTATGTTTCCCATAACAATACAAGACAGGAGATTTACCACAGCTAAATGAAGGAGGCTAGTAATAGTCTGGTAATCTAAAGATCCTCCCCTGGAATCAGCCAGCTTTAGCAAGTTTTACTGAACTACCAGAGCAAGTTACTCATCTTCCTTGGTTTCCATTTCTGTATGATGAAAATATTGAGGACGTGGACTTCATGGGGTTGTAGAGAAGACTTACTGAGCTCATTCACACAAAGCATTTGGTTCAGTGCTTAGCACATACGTGTTAAGTCAACATGACTAAGCTTCTTTCACGACTGTTATTTCCAAAGTTACTGCAGGGCCATGGTAGCATGGGTAAGAAGGTTGTCGTATGCATGCAATCCCACTACACTGTCGTCAAAACTGAGTATTGGAAAGGAGGCAAGGACCTTATGGAGCTATGGATAGAAATTCTGCAAGACTTGAGGGGAGGAGGAACCCCTTGGATATGGCCAAATCCTCAACTAAACTTACGTGTCCAGGGCTGGGTGGAGCATTAGTCATGGGACAAGGAAGCTGATGTGGCAGAGCCAATACATCCATGTGAGGCTGCTAGTGTCCCCACTGCCTGCTTAGCACTTTTAAAAAGGACACCTAATTGCCCCTCCTGAGATCTTAAGTACCGAAAACTTGGCCAAAGATATCCTGTGCTCTAGTCCTGCTTCTAATACCAATCCCACTTGTGGCCAGATATGAGTTCCTTAAGCTGCTTTCTTTCTGGGAAACAAGTTACATAAACCCAACTCCCTGTATGGCCCCATGCCAGTTGAGTTACTTAAAAACTTTGCTTTAAGTCAATCAAAACAGGGTCTGCCTGAGAGGGCATTCATTAGTGAATGCTGGCACAGCACCTTCTGATGTTAATTATTGTTATTGGGAGGCATTCGTTAAGGATGTTGAGAATCGTCTTGAAAGGGGCAGTGTTTATTAAAACGCAAATTGTCCTAGGCACCCTCTCCCCCTCAAGCTTTGGAAATCAAAGAGAATTATGGAGTGTGTACTTATTCTAAGATGACTTTTCCCATCCACCTAGTCCTGTGGCTTGCAGTGGAAGTCTTGGAGTGCTATATGCCTTTTGGCAGTGGAAACTGTTTCATTTTGATCTATCTTTTGAGAAAGAAGTATTAGCAAGTATGGCACTCAGAGCAATTATGGCCCAAATAGGGAATCTCTGACTCACGTTGGAGAGTCCAGAACTGGCCCACAAATCTGCCACCAGTAGCATGTGGTTACTAAGCACTTGAAATATGGTCGGTGCCAATAGAGATGTGCTGTATGAGTAAAATACATACCAAGTTTTGAAGACTTAGTATAGCAAAAATAATGAAAAGTAATTAATTAATGGGTTTCTTTTGGTCCTGATTACATGTTGAAATGATACTATTCTGGCTATATTGGCTAAAACGACTTTTATCATAAAAATTAATTCCACATGTTTCTTTTTACATTTTAAATGTGGCTTCTAGAAAATGTACAATTACAGTTGTGTCTCTTGTACCCTGTCTGGCGATCAGGGCAGTTCTAGACAGAATGAGGGCCCTGGTCCAAACCTTTCCTTCCTGTTCAGAATAACCTCCTTTCTGGGCACTCTGCCTCCCCTGTAGCTGCCTGCGCCCCTTCCAGCCCTGGACCAGAGGGTTCTGGTTGGCATGGTGTTGGCATTGCCTGCTCAAAGCCCTTGCATAAACTCCATCGTCAGGACCCACATCTGCTTGCCTTTTGCACCTTCCCACCTCCCAGCCACCTTTATGCCTTAGTTCTGAAACACGCCAGGCCCATGGTTTCCTGAGCAACCCTGTGTGCTCCCAGCATTACTGCTCCTGGGACCCCTTTTGTCTTCCCAAGACCATGTCCCCTCTCACATCCCCTGTGCAGTTCTCCTGACACCCTTGCCCTCCCTGCATTCCTGTTGTCCTTGTGTTTATTACAGCACATTGACATTGTGTTGAAATTTTTCAATGTCTTTCTTCTCATTATACTGCACACTCCTCAGTGGAAGGACACCACATCTTTTTATCTCTGTCTCCACGGCATGTAGTAAATATTTGTTAAATGCCCACAGAATGAAAGAACCACAGGGTAAATTGTTCTAGGTTACTAACACTGCATGTCTATACGAACAGCTGAGGTGCTGCAGGCTTTGTTTTTATTTTTATGTTTAATCATTATTTTCTTTTAATAACAATGAAAACCTCTGGAGGGAGTAAACCCAGTGGCACTCCTCTGAAGTGAGGAGTCCAAGTGCATTCTCTCCCCTTTCAGGGCATCTGGCTTCCCCTTGGGTCACCACCTGCCTCAGCCAGGGGTGAGATTCTTGGTGTTATGGTGGGTTGAACGCTGAGAATTTCCACCAAGTGCCAACTAGCCTTGCTGGGATGGTGATCTTGCAAATAGAAAGCTCAGAGGGTGACTGGCTGTTTGCCTGTTTTCACAGGAGATAGGAATCTCCTTTCTGCCATGCCGGTCAATGTGTGTGTTGTTTAGTTGCAAGTCTGTTTGGGGTTGCTGAGGCCATGTTGCTTCATACAACTGGCCTTGCCCTCCCCAGGCCTCCCCCTCCTCAGGCTTCCCCCATGTGAGGATGTGTCTGGCTCCTGGAAGCAGCTTTGGTCCATTTGCCCTCCCTCTACTGGACAACTGAGCAGGGCTCCTAGAGCAGGTCACTGCTGATTCAGAGTGTTATGTTTTGGGGATGTCCTGTTTCAAGAAAACTCAATAGACAGAAAGCTAACTGAGTAACCTAAATGATTAGGACTGATTCTCTCCCTGAGAATGGAGCTTCCTGGAGACTTACTCCAAGTCCCTGTAAGGAGTCAGCCAGTATTATTAAAAATAATCTTTCCTTTTAATGTGATTGACTGTAAGCTTTTCAGGAATACACCTTTTCATAGATGAAGACCTAGCTTTTCTTTGGTCAGAAGAGCAAAGAAAGTCTTGCCTGTCCAAAACATAAAAATCCAAACCTAACTCATACAAAGAAATCCACTATCTCATTTACCCACAAAACTACAAGGGGGAGCCATTGAAACCTGCAGAGTAAGAAAGAGATTACATCAGCCAAGGGAAATCATCGTGAGTGAACAATGGGGCCTTGCACTGTGGGTTGTGTTCTGGCTTTGGCCAGCCCAGCTGCTTTCCCATGATGCTGGCCTGCTGGGCCTCACTGTAACATCACTGCTGGGTTGCCCAAAATCATTATACAATTCTCCATCATGTAAGCTCTCCCCTAGGACCAATGGAAGGTTGCTTTTTGCTCAGTTAGACCAGATTTGAAACTAATCAAGATAGGCGTTATTTTCCTCTGAGGGATACAGGTTGTTGTCAGTCTAGGCAATGGGCCATTTGGCAGCGGGTTCTAAGTTGCCCGTCCATCCAGCCCTCCATGGCACTAAGTAGAGCTTCCAACATTCTCCCTGCAGCTCCCCTGGCAAACGGCATGAGAACTCCAGCTGGCCCAGCAGTCAGCGGCCCAGATCTCCACCTGGACTTCTTCAGGTGAGGCACTGATGCTGGGAGGATACAGCCTCTGAATGTATGAATGGGGACAACGGTCCTTAGTTCTGTGGCCTGCTCCAGGAAGGCGTGGCGTTAGAGCAAATGTTACACGGTAAGCCCTGGGCCTTCTACCACACCTGCCACTTCCTTTCTGAGTCTATATGACTCAGGTCTTCCAGGGTTTTGTTGTGTTGTTTACTTTTGTCTTATTAAAATTCAGATACTGACTTTGTATTGACTGAACTTGACTATGCACTCAGAGACTCAGAGCATAGCAGGGCTGGGCTAAGAGTGGTGAACGGATCCTGGATCCTTTTTGGCCCTCAGGTTTCTAAGTCACATGATCCTGCAGCCTCAGTTTAATCATGTGTAAAATGAGCACATGGTCCCACATAATTTGTAAGGCCCAGCCTCTTGGACAGTGTATAAAGCTCATGAACTAATAAAACTGCTGAGACGAATCAATTTTCAACACATAGAAATACCATTCACACTCCTGGGTTAAAAGAGTAGATGAAGGTGAAAGAGAAAACCCTCCCTTCTTCATATTTCCTTAGTCAACAGCTACTATCTTATATCTTTTGCTGGATCTTCATAAAAGGAAATATTATATCCTTGGAAAAGCACACATATCTGCTTTTTTGTCCTTCCTCATGGTCGTCCTAAAATCCCACTGCTGGGTGGTACCTCTGATGCCCACCTAAGCTTTTGAAACCTGCAAAAATTCACAAAAGTTCAAAAAGGAACAGAAAACATCAGGAGGTAATCAAAAGAATCAAAACCTCCAGGCAACTGTACATCATACAACTCAGTTTTTATTGCATTCAGTTGTAATAATATCCACAGTTAATTTCTCCTGATTTAGGTCTATGCATTGAACAAACACATTTCGCAGATCTCTAAGAATTTTTAAAAGGAAGACATTTTTCAGACCTGTGCCTTTCTGACATCAAAATACCCCACTAGAAAGTGTATAGTTCAGACAGGCGACCTGCTGCTTTATCTTGGTAAATCCAAACAGCATGACTGATTTTTTTTTCCTCCCGTAAACTCACTAAACTGATTGTTGTCAACATGTCAAGTGCTCCAAGTGAAGGTGGTTACTCAGAGCTAAATGCAGGCTTTGTTTTGTTTTAATTTCAGGACTAGCAAGGTGGGACATTAACATGTCCGTATTTACCACCAAGACTGGATGTTTTTAGTGGGAGTTAAATATATCATGTTTAAAATGTAATTATTAATATTACATCACAACTAATAATATTCACAACACATAATATTTTCCCATGCCTTATCTCACTGGATCTCCCTGAAAACTCAATGGGGGGGCAATGTTTTTGTTTTTTGAAGAGGTCCTGATTCTCAGAGAAATGAAGTGGTTTTCTCAAGGTCACAGGTGGCATGGTCACTCAGCTTTCAGGCTCACAACTCAGGTGTTCAGACTTTTAAGTCCCTGCTCACTCTGGCATGCTGTATGCCTTTGAAATGCTCATCTGTAACAGTTTTAAGGAGCAAATCAAACAAGTAGGTTGAAATAAAGAAAGCAGTTGTCTAAATATTTGAAACTAAAATTTTTATAATATTAGCTATTAAAACATTTTGATTTAAAACTATCATGTGAATAAAGATGGTTACTGTTGTTCTGTAATCTGTATTAGCCCTCATTTTCATTTTGTGGATTACTGAAGGTCAACTATGGCCATTTATTCATTTGAGCAAATTTTGTGTTTTAAACAAATTCCTTCTATGAGAAGTATTTGACATGCCCTTAATTAATCATAAGGAATAAGGTTTATTGAGCTCATCTTCAAGAACTGTACATAACAAAGAGTAGGTTTCATGTCTTTTCAGAAGAATCCTTATCAGTTGCTTTAAAATTCAACTAACCATGCCCCCGACCAATTTTAATCGAGGTTGACTTTAATTAAAAAGTTTAACTTTGCTTCTTCAATACAAAATGGCACCTGTTAGTAAGGTTAGTAAGTTAATCCCATATATCTGGTTGATATAGAGCAACACTCAGTTTCCAAGTACAATTGCATT